>NW_026693777.1:43080000-44330000 GCF_021218885.2 Marmota monax
ATGTACACACTCACTCTTTTTTTTTTTAATATTTATTTATTTATGTATCTTTAGTTTTAGGTGGATACATTAGTTTGTTTTTATATGGTGCAGAGGATTGAACCCAGTGCCTCATGCATGCTGAGCACTCTACCACTAAGCCACTATCCCAGTCCCCACACTCACTCTTATACCTGAAGTGACCCTCTTTAGAGCCTCCATGGAGGGCAGTATCAGAACTGTAGATGCTGTCATCATTGACACAATCCTACTTGTAGGAATTCATTTTGCTGCTCGATTTACACATGTATACAACAGCTTGACAGACAGTTATTCATTGTAGTATTGTTTATAATAATGAAGAATTGGAAACAATTTCAGTGTCTGTCAACACATCCTCTAATTGAATCCTGTGATGCTGTTGGAATAATAATAAACCCCAAGACAGCATGGTTTAGGAAAGAAGGAAAGAAAGCTGTGAATTAAAATACTATATTCATTACACACAAACTGGTAGATGCCTTTGGTGTAAGGAATTTGGGGTGTTAAGGAAAAGAGGCTAATTAATTTTCACCTCCCTTTTTTATTTAATATACATGTATTATTTAGACTACAAAACAAAAACTCAGGATTTTAAAACAACAAAAATCACACCTCTAAGCAGATGATGACCTATAGTGTGACATTTTGGAGAAGACATGAGCTCTGGAGTCAGTTCATATCCCAGCTTTGCCATTTAAAAACTGAGCCAGAAGTGCTGGGGATGTGGCTCATTGACAGAGTACTTGCCTAGCATGCACAAGACCCCTGGTTTCACTTAAAAAAAAAAAACAAACAAACTGAGCCATGACCCTGGGCAAGTTATTAACCTCTCAGGTTGGAGTCAACAAGTTCTTCCTTTTTTTTTAAAAAAAAAAAAAAGAGATTCCTTTATTTTTTAAAAAATGGGCCTTTACTTTGTTCATTCATTTATATGTGGTGCTGAGAATTGAACCCAGTGCCTCACACATGCCAGGCAAGTGCTCTACCACTGAGCCACAACCCCAGCTCCTCCATTTTTTTTTCCAATATAGAATTCATTTTATTTGGAATAATGAGATTATTCTAGGTAAATGAAAGAACATTTTATGATAGTAAACAAACTTTTTTTCTTTAAAGGTCAAAATAGTAAATATTTTAAGCTTTGTGTGAAATAAGGTCTCTATTGTAACCACTCTGCTGTTGTCATGTGAAAGCAGCCCTAGACAATATGTAAGGACAGGGGCAAAGTTGTGCTCCAACTTACAGGCACACTTTTTTTTCCCCCAGTGCTAGGAATCGAACCCAGGGTTTCATGCATCCTCAGCAAGCAGTCTGCTACTAAGCTACATCTCAGTAGCCCCACAAATTTTAATGTTATATACTTTTTTTCTTTATCCATTTCAAAATATAACAGATGGTGGGATGAATTTGGCCCACAGGCCACAGTGTGCTGACCCCTGATATAGGTAATGCAGATAGGTACTCAGTGTGATGGCAGTCACATTCTCAATGTACCCAGCAAGGCATCAGCTTTGTTGGTAAATACACCTCCTTTCTGTCTCCAGCCCTGGCCTCTGGAAAGCCCACACATATCTGCCACTGCCTGCTGTTTCTGGTGGATCTTTCTTGCCTCAAGTTCAGCTTCTCTGTGAGTGAACACACAGGTTCCCTCTAAATCTAGTTTCCCTTCCATGTGTGCCCTGGCTCTTCCTCCTGAGTTCCCAGAGCCTTTCGTGAGAAGCCTGAAGTGTCTGCCCACCAGTTTCTTACATCCTTCTTTCCATTTTCTTGACTGCTTTGTGATTCAGACCCTTCCTGTTGAACTTGCCCTGACCACTGCCCTGGTCCACCTGTCACCCTCCTTGCTGCACAGAACCTTTCCAAACATATGTGTGAACAAGTACTGCCCAGAGCAGGAGCTCTCTGCTGAGTCCTAGCCCCTCCCTTAGGACTCCTGGGCCTCCATCAGGAATCTCAGAGGTCAGAGTCTGGTAATGCAAAAGCCTCCAGGACTTTGCCCCACTGCTCACAGCCAACATCTGTCCCCTTCCTGTATCACCAGTTGTTTAATATTTGAATATTACTTCTGTTGTGAACAAACACTCTTGCCTGGCATTCTGCAGCTCTTTGAGGTTTGTGCCAGCCTGGCTGATTTCCTTATTGCCCATTGAACCAGCCTTGCAGATTCCTAGCTCCTCACTCTTGTTTTCTATTGTCATCAGCAACAAAAAAGATTTAAAAATTCTTCTTCCCTTCTCCAGAATGCCTTCCTTCCTCTGGCCTATCTCCATTCTCACAGTGTCCTCTGCCTTGTCTTGTACATATACTGCTTCATGTTGTTGGATTTTATCTGCCCAACTGGACTATAATTCCTGCCAGACACTTTGTTCATTTCCTAGGGCTGTTGTAACAAATCACTATAAACTGTTTGGCTTAAAACAACAGAAATTTTGGGCTGGAGTTGTGGCTCAGCAGTAGAGCGCTTGCCTAGCATGTGCAAGGCCCTGGGTTCAATCCTCAGCACCACATAAAAATAAATAAAGATATTGTGTCCAACTACAACTAAAAAATAAATATTAAAAAAAAACAACCCAGAAATTTAGGAGTGTGGATGTAGCTCAGTGGTAAAGCACTTACCTAGCATGAATGAATGCATGAGGTTCTGGGTTCAATCCCCATCACCACATAAAAAATATACAACAACAACAATAAAATGATTTTTAAAAAATCAAATTTATTCTCTCACAGTTCTAGAGGTCAAAAGTCTAAAATCAAGATGTCATCAGAGACACACTGTCTCTGAAGATTTCAGCAGAGAATCCTTCCTCACCTCTTCCAGTTTATGGTGGCTCCGTGTGTCTTTTGGCTTGTGACTGCCTCACTCCAGTCTCTGCTTGTCTTGACATGGCCTCTTCTTTCATTTTGTCTTCTCTTCTGTTTCTTAAAGGACACTTGTGGAGGGGAGAGGCTGGGCTTGTGGCTCAGCAGTAGAGCACTTGCCTAGCACGTGTGAGACCCTGGGTTCGATCCTCAGCACCACATAAAAATAAATAAATAAAATAAAGATATATACTTTAAAAAAAAACACTTGTCATTAGATTTGGGGCCTAGCCAACTAATCCAGGATGACCTCATCTGGAAATCTGTAACATACGTACTTCTGCAAATGTCCTTTTCCCAAATAAGGTCACATTTGTAGGTTTCAGGGGTTTGCAGTGGACATATCTTTTGGGAGCCACCATTTAATGAGTGGAACTCATGCTTTGTTCTTATCTCTGTCCCCTGGCTTTTGATCCTGGATAGAGGAAGCCATAGGCACAGACTGTCACTAAGAGTCTATCACTAAGATTCTACCACTTGTAGAATCTGTCAGAGCTGACACAGACACCTCATTCCCATAGCCACTCACCCTGGGGTTCCAGGGCCTGCTACCTTATTTCTCAGGAACTCTGCTTTAGACCTCTGTCCAGACAGGCTTTTGCATGGTCTAGACTGGCAGAGTAAACATGATAAATTTTAATTACACATTTCCTTTTTTGACTTTAAAAGAAAGTGTTACTTTAACCTTAAAGTGTTACTTTAAAGCAATTAGCACAAGCACCTGCTTATTATAGAGGAACAAGCTCATTCCTCCAAGTACATACACACTTCCCAAATGAGGTTAGACAGCACAGGCTGTTCAGTAAGAAACAGAAAGTGGGTTTTACTACATAAAGAATGTCTCCAGTATACTAAAGTCATAATGTCCCTGAATAGAGAACAAGACACTGGTTTTGTTAGCTTTTACCATGTCCCACACAAGCTGCTAAATTCCAAGTTGATCCAGATATGGCCCATAGTGCCCCTGCCCTACTTCCTTCCCCAGGAGATACCTGGTCCATTCAGTGAGAGTTGATCTTACTTCACCTTCCCCCAGGGTCCCGGATCCCAAGGGCCTGGGTGGGCATAGACTTGAAGGTGCAGCCCCAGGAACCCCTGGTGCTAAAGGATGTGGACAACACAGATTGGCATCTATTGCAGGGTGGCACAGACGTCAGGATAGAGGTGAGATATTGTACCGACTTCCTGACCTCCTCCCCCATCAGCCTCCTAGGGTAATAGGCTAACCAGTGGCTCCAGGTGGTGTGGGGTGGAGAGAAGGTGAGGATGAATTTAGCACCAAGTCCCTAGGAGGTGGGTATGTGGCTGGGAGTTCCTGGGGCAGCCCAAGGGTATTAAGGGGTGTCCAAGCCTGATGACCAGTCTTATGTGTAGAGGAATAATCCGGACCAGGTGGAGCTGTGGGGACTCAAGGAAGGCACCTACCTGTTCCAGTTGACAGTGACTGGCTCAGAACAACCAGAGAATAAGGCCAACGTCACAGTCACTGTGCTATCTGCCAAGCAGACGGAAGGTGAGGGAAGGGTGGGCAGGTGGCACCTGGAGCCTTCCGCCCTCTGCTAATGGGTCCCATAGCCTCCCCCTCACAAGCTCTCCTCCCTCTAGACTACTGCCTTGCATCTAACAAGGTGGGCCGCTGCCGGGGTTCCTTCCCCCGCTGGTACTATGACCCCACAGAACAAATCTGCAAGAGATTCACTTATGGAGGTTGCTTGGGCAACAAGAACAACTACCTTCGGGAAGAAGAGTGTATGCTAGCCTGCCGGGATGTGCAAGGTGGGCCTTTGAGAGGCAGCTTTGGGGCTTAATTGACTTTTCACCCAGGGTGGGTGGTCTTTCTTCACCAGTCAGGGAGTGGGCTGTGGGAGTTTCCTATTCCCCACCTGCAATCATCTCATATCTGCTGGGACCTGACCATGCCTCTCTGACTTCTCCATTCTCTCCCAGGCCCCTCAATGGAAAGGCACCATCCAGGTAGGTGTTGTTACTTTCCCTGTCTCCCTCACCCTGCCAGGTCTTCCTCCATACCCGTGACCAAGCCAACTTTGCCCAACACATTCCTCCTCTTGTAATATGGAAGGACCATAGAACACCCCACCCCTTCCAACCCAACGTCTTCCTGTCAGAATCTGCCCAGGTTACATGTATGAGGAGTCGGGTTGGTGGAGAGAGAATAGGCACACATCAGGATATCATGTTGGAGAAGGCCAGGCAGACCATGGACCCTTGGCACCTGTTGTTTGCCTGAGCCTGACCTCACCTCTACCACGTTCTTCCCTGACCCAGTATGTTCTGGCAGCTGCCACTCCACCCAATTCCGCTGCAGTAATGGCTGCTGCATCGACAGCTTCCTGGAGTGTGATGACACCCCAGACTGCCCTGACGGCTCTGACGAGGCCACCTGTGAAAAATGTGAGGCCTGGGGAATGGAAAAGGGGTGGGCAGCAGGCAGGGAGGTCCCAGCAGCTCTGCCCTGTGTCCCTGGGAGACCCTTGTTGAGCCTCTGACTTTTCGTCTCTGCAGACACCAGTGGCTTTGATGAGCTCCAGAGTATCCATTTCCTCAGTGACAAAGGTGAGATCCTCCCCAGAACCTCTGGGTCAGGTCAAACACTGGCACTGCCATCCTCATTCCACCTGGCAGTGCCCGAGGAACCTATTGTATGTGCCAGACTAAGGCCCAAAGCCCTGGAGGGCAGAGGGTTTCTCCTGGGGAGCAGCCTGTTCTCTGGCTGGCTCCTGGGTCCCCTTCTGTGACTATGCTTCCCCACCTCAATGATCGCCCATTATCTGAACAGCTTTGTAATGTTAGCCATGCCCAATGCAGATCACTTAATCAGTTTCTTTTTTTTTTTTTTTTAACTCAGTGTATTAAAAAGGAATTTCAGGTAAATGGAAAGCAACTGTAATTTGCTACAAGTTGAAAATTATGATAAATATAATAAACAATGTTAGTGAATTTTAGCTGGACATCATTGCTTGCCAAGGCTCAGACTCTGAGAACCATCTTCTTTTTTTTTTTAATATATATATTTTTTGGTTGTAGTTGTGCATAATATGAACATACTGGGTCAGATGTAGTTGGACACAATACCTTTATTTTATTTCTTTATTTATATGTGGTGCTGAGGGTCAAACCCAGCACTGCACACATGCTAGGCGAACGTTCTACCTCTGAGCCACAACCCCAGCCCTGAGAACCATCCTCTTTGAGAGCCATTTTCTTTGTTAAAAATGCAAACTACAGTGACAGAAAATTGAAAAATAACTGTGTAAGTCCATGTAGTTTCCCATTATGCCAAAGCTTATTTTCAGACTTTGCCTTCCTTGTCTCTGGCAAAACTGCAGAAGATCCAGATGTTTCTGGGGCTCCCAGATCCTCACTGAACCACAGTTGCTCTCCCCATGGGGCAGGCAGGAGGTGGTGGGCAGAAGCCACGTGGGGCCTGCAGGGTGGTGGCAGGGATTCTCTGTGTGTTCACTGCTTTGCCTGCTCTCCACCCCCCAGGGCACTGTGTGGACCTGCCAGACACAGGACTCTGTCAGGAGAGCATCCCACGCTGGTACTACAACCCTTTCAGTGAACGCTGTGCCCGCTTCACTTATGGTGGTTGTTATGGCAACAAGAACAACTTTGAGGAAGAGCAGCAGTGTCTCGAGTCCTGTCACGGCATCTCCAGTGAGGGGGCTGGTGGGGATGTATTGGGTGGGATGAAGAAGAAGAGACTTAGCTCTGTCCCAAGGCCTAAGTGGGTCACCCCTCCATCAAGCCATGGGAGAGAATGGCAAAGAGGGGCTGGGGCACTGGGAGCAGCTGAGTCTCAGGGCCCTTAATACTAACTGGTCTCTCTCCCCCATCATGTTGCAGAGAAAGATGTGTTTGGTCTGCGACGGGAAAGCTCCATCTCCAGTGTAGGTAAGCTCTGGTCTGTCCTGATGCCAAGGTGGATGCATAGATATCAACTCAAGGGATCAACTCCACATGATTGGTTGTGGACTCTTAAACCATGTTGAAAAGGATCCTAAGGTTACCTATAGAGACAGACTACTGCAATCAAATAGTGAGGCCCGTCATGGGCAAGGAAGGGAAATTCGGAGTGTGGAAATTCGGAGATGTCTGTAATCAGAGTCCCAGGTCTTTTTCCCAAGCTATCTGTAAGTAGAGTAACTTAGAGCCAAGACCTAAGACCTATTGGAACCCATCTGAGCTGCCAGAGCTGCCTTCAGTTTATATGCTGGAGGTGTGAGTTGGGTACCCATGTGCTTCCATACCTGGCATCTATTTGACTTGACTCCCTTGGTAGAATGGGGTAAGTGTCATAGCCAGGCAAGGCTTGGGAGCCCCTTTTTCTGCTCCTCCTTCCCCAGGCTCTGTGGAAGTGGCTGTTGCTGTACTCCTGGTCACCTGCATCATCGTGGTGATAGCCATCCTGGGTTATTGGTGCTTCAAGAACCAGAGACAGGACTTGCGCAGACATCACCACCTGAATCACCCACCACCCACCCCTGCCAGCTCCACTGTCTCCACCACTGAAGACACAGAGCACCTGGTCTATAATCATACCACCCGACCCCTCTGAGCCTGGGGCTCTTGCCATCTCTCACCAGGCCCTGCTTCCTGCTTACCAAGACAGAGGCCTGGACTGGGGAAAACTTTGGGACCAGACTCCTGCCTGTTTTCCTGGCACATTCTGCCTCAAAAGCCAGGGCTTTAGCTGTCTTGGAAGCCTCTGGGCTCAGGCTAGTTGTTTCTGAGAAAACACAAGGGTCTGAGAGAAGCAAAAGATCCTTGAACCAGGAGTATTGTGCATAGAAGGACCTGCCCTGCCTAGGGGTTCAGAGGAAGTTGGAGTTTTAGGTCCTGGTTGAAGCTGCCTGCCCCCACCCCATGGTGCCTGGGATGGTGTCAGAAGCTGGAGGCCCCAGTGTCTTCCACAGCTGCCCTTCCACTACACGGTCCAGAGCTGGAAGGAAGGACTTCTCTATTGTAGTTAGTGTTGTAAAGTATTGCTTTTGGGGGCTGGAGGCATAGATCAGTGCTAGAGTGTGTGCTTAATGCTTAGCATGCACAAGGCCCTGGGTTCTATCCCCAGTGTTGCGGAGGGGAAATAAAAAAAAAAAAAGCTTTATGTTTATTTAATGCCCTAGGGGTAGGAGTGAAGACAAATGGAAGGTATGTCTTCCTTTGCCTTCTTTCTTCCTTTTCCCTTGAGGTTGAGCTCTGCCCTTGACCAGCCCCTGAATCCCCAGTGCCTAACCCCAGGGCTCTCTGACATCACACCACCAACCCCTCCTCAATTTCCCACAAATCCAATTCACTCACAGTGTGATAAAATGGTTTTGTGAGGCTGGGGTGTAGCTCAGTGGTGGAGTGCTTGCCTAGCATGCATGAGGCCCTGGATTCAATCCCCAGCACCTCAAAAAATAAAATTTTTAAATAAAATCATTTGTTTTGCACAGTTTCTGCCTCTGTTCTGCAGGCAAGAGAGGGATAAGATTGCTAGGGGTAGATGTGACCGCCCAGTCCAACTGGTTCAGACTTTGGCCATCCTGTTTAGCAGGTTTTCCCACCTCTCCCGAAACTGCTCTGGCCCCAGGGTGGAGAGAAGTGCCAAATTTGACCACCAGAGGGGAGGGGTGAGGGCCATGCAAGTAGGGGGCACCTGGAGGCCAAGGCCCTGCTGTGTAGTATGATTTCTGGTGGAGCTTCTCACTGGGCCTGCTCGGTAGCTGGGGCGAGTCTTAACCCCCTGTGTACTGGGGGGTTGGGAGAGGGGTTGCACAGGCTTCAACCCTGATCCTTCCATCCACCTGATCAGACTTAGGTCTGCCTCCCTGTCCATCCACAGAAGTAAATGCAGCCCTTCCCAAGTTCTGTGCTGCCCAAGAGCCATTAATTGAGTTACCCCATGCCAATCCACTTCTCTGTTTGCTCAAACTATCTCCTGGTAGGGGAGGGAAAAAAAGTCACACTTTCAATTAACTCATTTATTTAATAAATCACTTTGAGCTCCTATATGCCAGGCACTGACAATCATTAGAAATTTGACATTGTTGAGAGAAGCAGGTGGGAAGCACTACTGAAGTGCTTTACATTTCATATGCAATTCATCACAACCTTGTGGTGAAGGTGCTATTACCCCCATTTTACAGGCAAGGAAACTGACAGTGAAGGTTAATTCTGAGGTCCTGGAGTTGGTGTGGGAGGACTGGATCCAAACCCAAAAAATATTCCCCAGAGTATAGTCTTCCAGGAGAGGTTGGGGGCTACTGGTAAGCAACTGAAGTGCCATTGACATGAATCTACATATGTGAAGTTCTGGGTGTTCAACTCTGAATTTCCACCACTGTGCACATCTCTGAAGAAGCAGCCAAACCAGGAAGCAGAACCTTCCTGCACACCAGATGAGCCACCTTTCAATGGTAATGCCTCTTGATTGTACCTGTTCTATTCAGTGAGACCACAGGTACCACCTTCCCTTTATCATCCCAGCCTAAGATCAAAACTTCCCACTGCCGCACTGGTCCTGCTGGCTGGTACTCTTTGCTCCACACTCCTGGATCTGCCAACAGGACTCTGAGCACAGGGCACCTCTTCTTTTGTTTACCTATCTGTCTTCCTGCTGGTTGTAAGCTCCTGGAGTCACAGATGGCATCTTAGTCATCTCTGGATCTCCAGCACCTCATGTACCCTCTGTGACCTCAGTTAATGGTAGTTATTCAGTGAATGTTGAGTAGATGGCAGGGGTGGGGCTCATTCTCTTTGTTCATTTTCATGGGTGCTGTATTTCCCCTCCTAACCCCATACTTTTCCAGGCCGATGTCCAGACTCAATCTCTCTTCTGGGCCCCCATTATTGTTGGTTCTCTATAAGC
The DNA here is from genome assembly GCF_021218885.2 of Marmota monax. Classification (NCBI taxonomy): domain Eukaryota; kingdom Metazoa; phylum Chordata; class Mammalia; order Rodentia; family Sciuridae; genus Marmota; species Marmota monax. The sequence continues at coordinate 43,089,755 of NW_026693777.1, forward strand.
AGGGTGATTAATGACTCAAACAATGTCTAGAATACCCAATGATCAACACAGAGTAAGTACTTAATAAGTGTTTGTTGGCCTGAAGTGAACATACTCTCAGGGAGGGGTAGAGATCAAGTGGAATGATGCTACACAAAGTGCTATCCCTAGTTACAGCTGCTGGGATAATAGTTGCCTGGCTCTGTCTGCTCTGGCTGGAGGAGGTGGGAGCTTTGCAGAGGTCACTAGGGGGCGCTCTTGGCATTACTGGCCAGTGTAATTTCTTCCTACAAGAGTTTAAGGGAAGGTCAGTCTCAGGCAGGTGGCAGGTGTGAAGCAATGGAGGCCAAGACACAGCCTTGCTCCCCTGGAGCTTACACTCTGGAATGCATGCAGCACAGATGCAAAGGCTGTGATAATTTGGTTCCCAAACCACTCCTTATCACTTCCTCTGCTTCATCCCCACTCAAATGACATTGCTCATGTTTTTGCACAAGCAGTTCCTTCTATCTCAAATGCCCCTTTGCCCCTGGGAAGTTCCTACTCTATATATGACCCAGCTCAGAAACCTTTCCCTGATTCTCCAGTGAAAGTTCGTTGCTGTCCTCTCCACTTGCTCAAGCTGCATACAGATAAGCCATGTAGGCTGGGCACAGTGGCACACGCCTGTAAGTCCAGTGACTGGGGAGGATCATGAGTTCAAAGCCAGCCTCAGCAATGATGAAGTGCTGGGCAACTCAGTGAAACCCTGTCTCTAATAAAATACAAAATTGGGCTGGGGATGTGGCTCGGTAGTTAAGTGCCCCTGAGTTCAATCCCCAGTACAAAAAAAAAAAAAAATAGATGAGCCATGTTAGTGTGTCTGCTTTCATTTGGGTGAGACTCCTCAAAACCTGGACTGGGTCTTCTTTACCTCAGTATTCCCAATTCAGACCCTGCTGGTGGATACTAAGTGTCCAATAAATAGATGTTGAAAAGAAGCAGAGGCTAGTAAAGCCATGGAGTTTAAGAAGGTTGAGAAATGGCTTCATGGAGGGAGTATTAAATAGATGAGCAAAGGTCTTGAAGAGATTTATACACCCATGTTCATAACAGCATTACTCACAATGGTTAAAATATGGAAGCAACACAAGTGTCTATAGTCATGAACGGACAAGCAAAATAGAATACATATAATATATACAGTGGAATATTATTTAGCCTAAAAAAAGGGAGTTCTGATATATGCTACAACACAGATGAACCTTGAGAATATTATGATAAATGAAATAAACTAGCCACAAAAAGATAAATACTGTATGGTTCCACTCATATTTAGACATATTTTGACTTAGACAAGTTGAAATCATAGAGACAGAAAGTAGAATGGTGGTTTCAGGGGCAGGGGGAGGAGTGGGAAGTGATTGTTTCACTGTTGCAATATAAAAAGTTCTCTGGAGATGGATGGTGGTGATATACTTAATGCTACCTAACTAGACACTTAAAATAGTTAAGATAGTAAATTTTATGTTATTTGTGGGAGGCCAACCTTACGGGTGACTGAGTTACACTCCCCAGCTGGGTGCTGAGGTGCTCAATCACAGAAATGGGTGTGTCTTGCTACAGCCCCATGGGTGAAGCTATGCTCACCTGTTCCTTTGTAATATAACCCCTTGCCCTGTTTAGGATAGAATCTTCCATGGAAGTGCCTTGTGTGTGTCCCCTCCTCTTACTGTGCCCTTGGGTGTGGCCTACCCAGGTGTCAGTCAACCTGCTGACAGTGGATATCATGAAGATACTCAGCCCCCTGAAACCCGACCCCTTGCCTCATTTGAATAGCTTTTCCTCAATAAAAGGGGTCAGCGCGTGCTCTCGCACTCTCTCTTTCTGCGGACCCTTAAGGTCAGAGGAGCCCTCACAGCAACCCCAAAGAAAAAGGTATTTGTGTCTCTTGTGTGGTTATTTTGTGCAGCCCAGTTAGCCCAGCTTAACTAGAGTGACCCCTGAGCCTTTTAATCGAGAGAACAGAAACCTGGCAGTTATTGTATTTTACTACAATAAAAATAACTTGAAAAAAAATGAGATAATAAGGTGCATATGGGTGTGAGTTTGGTAATCTAAGCACAGCAAAACCATAGCAATCAAATAAATGGACAGTGGGAGATACATCTCAGTGGCAGAGTGCTTGCTTAGCATGCATAAGACTCTGGGTTCAAATTCCCAGTACTGAAAAAAAAAAGTCACAGGTATTTTGGGGTGTTTGAGTGTGGTAACAGGAAGATTGAATCCAGGGCCTCATGCACCCTAGGCAAGACTTCTACTATTGAGCCACATTCCCAGCACTATGGGTCTTGTTTTGTTTGGAAGTGGCAAGCTTCCCAGTGTGTCCCAAAGCCATCAGAAGGAAAGTGAGGAGGTTGGTGGGTAGAGGCCACACTGATGGGCTCTTGGGTATTGAGCAGGCACTTGAGTATTAAAGCCAGACTTTAAGAACTAGAGAGTGGGGGCTGGGGATGTGGCTCAAATGGTAGCGCGCTCGCCTGGCATGCAAAATAAATAAATAAAATAAAGGTGTTGAGACAATCTCCAACAACAACAACAAAAAGATGGAAAAAGGAAAAAACAAGTAGATAGCGAGCCACATTACCAGAGTTTACACCACAGGACACAGGAGAATGACAAAGGGAGGAGGCAAGACTAAATCAATTAACCAAGATAACTTGAATGAGGGACACAGAAGCTACACAGTACAGGCTAGTCAAAGCCTTTGTACACTGGCAGCAGGCACCCATGCTCTGACCCACACAGTGGTTTAATTAATTAGTTGCCAACATTTAAAGAGTCAGGAGACTTCATTGTTTAATAAATTTAGAATTTAGAGGCTGGAAATGGTGGCGCACACCTGTAATCTCAGTGGCTCAGCAGACTGAGGCAGGAGGATGGCAATTCAAAACCAGCATCATCAACTTAGCAAGACCCTGTCTCAAAAAATAAACAGGAGCTGGGCGTGGTGATGCACTCCTGTAATCCCAGTGGCTCCGGAGGCTGAGGCAAGAGGATTGAGAGTTCAAAGCCAGCCTCAGCAAAGGCCAGGAGTTAAGCAACTCAGTGAGACCCTGTCTCTAAATAAAATACAAAATAGGGCTGGGGATGTGACTCAGTGGTTAAGCACCCCTGACTTCAATCCCTGATAATAAATAAATAAATATAAAATTTTAAACCTTTAGAGCCAGGTACAGTGTTACTTGCCTATAATCCCAGCTACTCAGGGGGCTGAGGCAAGAGGATCACAAGTTTAAGGCCAGCCTATACAATTTAGCAAAAACCTGTCTCAGAATAAAATTAAAAGATCTGGGATGTAGCTCAGTAATTGTCTAGCATGTGTGAGGCCCTGTGTTACATTTTTTTAAATATTTTATTTTTTAGTTGTAGTTGAATATAATACCTTTATTTTATTTAATGATTTTTATGTGGTGCTGAGGATTGATCGATCCCAGGGCTTTGCGCGTGCTAGGCGAGCGCTCTACCTCTGAGCCACAACCCCAGCCCCCTATGTTCAATTTCTAATACCAGAGGAAAAAAATCTATATTTCTAGCTTGTTGAAAAAACTTTGAGGGTAGGGGTTCTGGCTCAGAGATAGAGCGCTTGCGTAGCCTGCATGAGGCACTGTGTTCGATCCTCAGCATGATATAAAAATAAAATAAAGATATTGTATCCTGGGCTGAAGTTGTGGCTCAGCGTTAGAGCACTCGTCTGGCAAGTGTGGGGCACTGGGTTCGATCCTCAGCATCACATAAAAATAAATAAATAAAATGAAGATATTGTGTCCAAATACAAAAAAAAAATATTATGTCCACCTATAACTAAAAAATAAATATTGAAAAAAAAAATTTTGAGGACCTGGCAATCCAGAGCCCACATTCCTGCAGCAATCCAAGCAATGAGTTTGGGTTCTCTTCAGCCAGGTAGGTACTAAACCATTCACAGTTCTCACCCTGCCTGCCACTCTCGGGTTCAGTGCTCACCTGGGCTCTCTAGGCATTTAACTTTGGAATGAATCTCCATCATCTTATTCTTTAAAACCCACCCTGCCTTCCCTGTATTGAGGATTTGTCTCCAAAACTTATATATCCTGACAGTTCAAATAAACAATGACAAAAACTGCTTTTTTTTCCTCGCAAACCCATCCCTGCCCACTTAAACAAACAGCCTTGAATGAGGAGTGGTTTGCCCTATTGCTCAAGACTACTTCTGTCCCCACCCTACCACAAAAAGGATAAAGCCTGGGAAGGCACTTTTAAGCTTCCCTAGAGAGAGGGGATTGTGGTCAATGGCCTCACCTGGAAGCCCAGCTTCAGCCCAGGGGGGTCCTAATCCCTCTCACCAGAGCTTGCCTTTCCTTCCCACCTGCAGCAGCTCCTGGGAGTTGTATCAACAGAGCCCAGAACCAACCAGAGATCAGAATGAAAAAGAAATAAAGAGGTCCCTTGTCTTCTAGTTTAAAGGGGGGGGGGGGTAATATGTTTAGAAAAACAAACAAAAAAAAAAAAACTGGGGCTGGGGCTCCGCAGAGAGCACTTGCCTAGCACATGTGGGGCCCTGGGTTCAATCCCAGGCACCACGTAAAAATAAATAAATAAAATGAAGGTATTCTGTCCAACTACAACTAAAATAAATAAATATATACAATACCTATATACATATAGAATAAATATATAAGGGAGAAAGAAATCATTAAATCAGGAACTCTTTACTGGTATAGAGACAGGAGGGTTGGAAAAGAAGATGGAAACCTGGAGAAGGCAGCCACTGCAAGATTTGGTGACTCTGGGCTCTGCAGAGTCCTAGGAGCCTGGCTGTGAGGCAATGCCAGCAACAAAAACAGGGACAAGGGCTGGGGTTGTGGCTCAGTGTTAGAGAGCTTGCCTAGCATGTGTGAGGCACTGGGTTGGATTCTCAGCACCACATATAAATAAGTAAAATCCATTGGCAACTAAAAAACAGAGAAAAGAAAAAAAAAGAAAAGAAAAAAAAATATATATATATATATCAGGAACAAGTAGAGGAGGGGCAGTTTCGGGAGAACCAGATATCAGATGGAGACTGGTTTCATTGATTTTACTGTCGTTACTTAGTTGTTTGCTTACGCTTGACTTACAGGAGAGGAACTTAAGACAGCTTAACAGGGTCTACAAATTATGAGATAATGTGGGTATAAAATAGGAAAAATAAAAAATAAAAAAAACAAGGAGGAACATAAAATAGGGCCAGGAGTTTAAGCACATGTGGACCATATGGGTATCTCTGAGTCTTCTGGCAGCAGGTGTGTCCCCTGAGGCCCCTCACACCCTACAGGTGAGGGGTCTGCACTTGGTGCAGGTGGTGGAGCCCAGGGCTTGGGAGGAGGTGGTGTAAGGGTGAAACAGAGAAGTGAACAAGAGATGGCAAGAGAGAAACGTGCACAGATGGACAGGCAAGGGAAGAGAACGGAAGAGGACACAGAGGAGGAGTGGCTAGAGGGCAGCAGGAGACTCAGACGGAAAGAAGGTCAAAGGCTAGGAAAAAGAGGCTTCGAACCCTGCCTCGCTGGGATAAGACGGTTGCTGACCCTTACCGATGGTTGACAGAGCAGTGTTGGCGGAGAGGCCAAATGGAGCAGGAACAGGGAGTGGAGTCAGGAGGGGGCTGTCTTGGCTGTGGTGGGGAAGGTTAGAGGAGCCTTTGCCCTGGAGAGGTTGAGGAGAGGCCTGGGCTGGGCATTAGGTTGAAGGTGGGAGAAGCCTAAGGCAGAGGGAGAACCAAGCTCTGGGGGAGTAAACAGGTTACATTGTTGACCCATAACTCACTGGGGATTCTCTTCCTAAGGGGTCTTCTCTGACCCACTGGCTCTCTTCTGCATGATGCCTTTTGTAACCATTTTATGACCTTGGGTTAACCAGGTTACTCTTGGTCAGTCTGTGGCCCCAAAAAGTGGTTGATGGTAATCTATTACAATATAAAGAAACTAGACTAAATGACAAGATCCTTTCTATCCCAAAACAGCGATGCTGGCCTCCAGTTCCAGGCTCTAAGGAGCCCTCAGTCCAGAACTGGGGAGGCTGTCAGAGCTGAGGAGTTGAGGCGCAGAGGCGGCCAGTAACTGGCCCAAGATCATACAACCAGAGGTTGGGGATGTGGCCAGGTCAGGAAGCCAGCATTCCAGCGCCCCAAACTCTAATGTGGTGCAGTTCTCATCCTCTCCAGACAACTGGGTATTTGGCTTTGATTTTCTGTCCTTTTTCTGGAAGTGGGACAAAGAAGCCACAAGCCAAGAAGCTGTCAGGGCTGGTCCCAAGCCCAAGGAGGCTGGGAACTAAAGGTCCACACCCAGGTAAACACAGACCAGCACTGATACCTCTCACTTGGCACTCAATAGCTTCCTCCAAATCGGTTCCTGGCTATTATCTTGCTTATCCCTGCAGGTCCCCTGGGAGCCAGGGAGGGGCAGAGTATTAGCCCCACTTCACGACTGGGAGAAACTCAAACAAGAAGGAAGGCAGTAATTTGCCCAAAGTCACCCAGCAAGTCGGCATGGGGCCAGAATGGGAGGCTTTCCCAGTCCCCATGAGAAAGGGGGTCAGCAGAGCACATGTCCCATTGGCCAGGGTCAGTCGTGGAAATGGACACAGTCTCAGGAATCAAGAGTTCCCTGTTTCAAAGAGAGCAATCTCACCATCCCTGGCGGGAGACCTACAGAGGCCGTCGGCTGGCTAGTGCAGGGGACTGGAGAGGAAGACAGGCAGGAGCAGCATATGACAACAGAGAATACAGGTCTGAGGAAGGATGCACTCACGAGTGAAGGGCGATTACAGAGGGACCCAGGTTATCACCAGAGCTCCCACGCAATCTGACAATGAATTCCATGGTCATCCAGCTACAGACCCATCCTTTAGCCCCAGTTAGAGAAGAAAGTCCTGAGAATGTTCCACCAGCACAGGGGCTTGCTCAGTGCTGACATCCACATGCCCATGACAACTTGGTCTGTGCCAGAAATCTAGCTCCCCAACTCTAAGAGATCCATTTCTAGGAGCAACACCCTCCAGCCCCTGAATGGAACCCTGAGAAGAGGCCTGGACCCAGGGTCAGGGAATTCAGGACCAAGGCTTCAACTTGGTCTGTTGCCCTATTCTTCATTTGAAAACCAGAGCTAATAAAAGCCATTTGGCCTATCTTTTAGTTCAGCTGTAAGTATAGAAGGCAATAATGAAGGACACGACTGCCTATGCATTGCTGCATACAGGGGCAGAAAACAGCAATGCCCAAACTCAGGAAGTCAATCCCCACTGTTACCACAGCGTGACTCATGCAGCCCCTCAGCTGGGATCCGCTCACTGGGATCTGGCCCAACGCCAAAGAGGGCCCTGCCAGCATAGCCATGCTAGGACTGGGGGTTTCCTGGCAGCAGAGGCACAGTGGGCAGGTCTGACCTGTGCGAGCTCAGAGCTGTGGTTACCGCCTGGGGCCAGGGCTGGTTGCAAAAGGGGCTGGTGCTTCTGACGCAGTCTGCTCTCGGTCTCACTCACTCTCAAGCTGGTTCCCAAGAGAATGGGAAGCTCAGGGAGGGTGTGTCACCTCAGCCCTGGCACCACTTGGCTCCAGTGAGGAAAGCAAGGACACAGCTCATTCAGGGGTGCATGCACTCAGGTCACCCCAGTCCTGGCCCAGTATGCCCAGTTAGCACAAAAATGAATGTAGAAACTCACCTCCAAACAGACCTACATGGAACTGAGCATAAGCATACTCAGCCACATAGACATACAGCCCCAAGAAAGCAGGCCCACCTTAGATGGTCACATACAAGCATAGAGACCAATGTGCACTCCAAGATTCACAAATACAGTTGTGTATAATACACACCTTATTTTTGCAGTACTGGGAATTGAACTAGGCAAGCACTCAATCACTGAGCTACATCCCCAGCCCTTTAACAAAGGGCTCGCACAGGTCCTAAAGCCAGGCCTGATATGAACACACAGACATATGTATATTTTGCATAAAGATAAACCACCTGCATTTACAGAGATATACAGATGTGCACATTATGGAATTATTCAGAGTTTTGCACAAAGACAACACTCTAAATACACAAAAGCAAAATCAGGGACACAAAGAAAGGTGCATGAACACAAATATATACACACTTTGTCATCATTTAGTATTTATTGAACACCCACAATCTGCTAATCATGCTCCAACAGAAAAAGACACCCCCCAGTCACACACACACACACACACACAGAAACCCAAGTTCCTTGTAAGATCCACTGGGGATTATACTGGGACCCAGTTATCAACCCAAAGACAGAACATTTATAATAGAAAAAAAAAGTTCATGGAAATTTAAAATTTAAGATTAGGATGAAACAATAAGCAAATATACATAGTTATAGCCTCATAGTTAGAGTTGATAACATGAAAAAACACTGTTAAAATCCTAAATGCCTACAATCCAGCAACTTGGAAGCCTGAGGCAGAAGGATTCCACACTTAAGGCCAGCCTTAGCAACTTAGCTAGACCCCATCTCAGAACAAAAAAATTTGAAGGGCTGGAGATATAGCTCAGTGGTAGAGCATTCCTGAGTTCAATCCCCAATACTGGGGGGAAAAAAATCCAATGTCTTAAAGCTGTAACTTCTTTCTTAAGCAGAAACTGAGATTCAAAGAATTTGACTGTAGTGAGACATAATACAAATAAATTTTTGTCCCCTTAAAAATATCGTAAATGGCTGGATGTGTTGGTTCACACCTGTAATCCCAGTGGCTGGGGAGGCTGAGGCACAAGGATTGTAAATTCAAAGCCAGCCTCTGCAATTTAGTGAGGCCCTAAGCAACTTAGCAAGACCCTGTCTCAAAATAAAAAAATAAAAAGGGCTGGGGATGCTGGTCAGTGGCCAGTACCAAAACAAAAAATCCTAAATGAAAAAATAGAAATATAAAATTATATATACAGCATGATCACAAAAATGTTTAAAGACATATAAATAGAAGTTTGAAAGAAGTACACCAAAATATTACTATTGTCTTTGGGAGATAATCATAATTGAGCTAGATGTGGTGGTGTATGCCTGTAATCTCAGTGGCTCGGAAAGCTGAGGCAGGAGGATCGAAAGTTCAAACCCAGCCTCAGCAATTTATCAAGGCAGTAAGTAACTCAGAGAGACCCAGTATCTAAATAAAATATTTTAAAAAGGGGGCTGGGAAAGTGGCTCAGTGGTTAAGTGTCACTGGGTTCAATCCCTGTTTAAAAAAAAAAAAAAGACTGATTAACTGACTGATTTTGTAGTACTAGGGATTGAACCTAGGGGTACTCTATTGCCAAGCCACATCCCCAGCCTTTTCTTTTTTCTTTTTTTTTTTGGAGACAGGGTCTCCATAAATTGCTCATGCTGACATTGAATTTATGATTTTTTAAAAATCTTCTATTTCTTTGAATTTTCTACTTTTTTCTGGGCATTTATCATGGAAAAATAAATGTTATTTTAAAAATCAGCTAAGGTTACACAGATATTAAAAACAATTTACTTTGATAGGGTGCACTGGTTACTCTAAATTAATTTAAAGAAACTAATCTATCCCATAAAAGAAGAAAGACACCATATAGAGAAACAGAACCAGAGAGAGAGAGCGAGCCAGTGGGTTTGGAATCAGAGATAAATCCTTCTCATGCTGCACAGGTTTGGGACCCAAGTTTTGGAGCCCTTTTCTGCAAGTCATTGCTCTTAGGCCTTGGTGAAACAAACCTAGAGCTGAACTTGATCCTCTCAGTCTCCTCCAAGACTCTGACTGGTTTTTTATTCTTAAGCACTTAAGAGCTAACAGCAAACACTGCCTGAGCCAGGGATCCTGTGGGAAAGTAAGGAGCATGAATGGGGTTTTCTCTATATATGCGCATACATCTGGGGAGATGCAGCTTGAGACAGTGATAAATCTTAAAGTACCCTCAGTTGCCAAGGGAGCCGAGCAGACACTAGTACCAGCAAGAGTCCTTTCTGGAAAAGAGCAGTATTAGAATGTAGTAAGAGGAGAAATAGGACCAGCACAGTGTCACATGCCTGTCATCACAGCCTAGGAGTCTGAGGCAGGAGGATCACAAGATTGATGCCAGCCTGGACAACTTAGTGAGACCCTGTCTCAAAATAAAAAATAAAAATGGCTTGGGATGTAGTTCAGAGGTAGAATATCTCTGGGTTCAATCCCCACTACCAATAAATGAACAAAAAAGAGGAAGGGAGGAGAGGAGGGAGACGGGGGAAATGAACAAACAAGAGATTTGGAAAGTGGTAGGGGCACTTTTTAAACAAACAGGAGATTTGGGAGGTGGTAGGGGCCCTTTTGTTAATCTAGCAAAAGTCAAGACTTGGACTCAAAGTCAGGAGATAATGGGGGATCACTGGGACAAGTCTATTTGGTACAGGTTGCTGTCAGATATGAGGTCTTGAATACGGAAATAAGGAACTGGAGTTCACTGTAAACAATGAGAACCAGTAAGTTGTGTTGTGCCAGAAGGAGGCAGCAGTTCTGGGTGGATGGGAGTCGGGAGCCACTATGGCAGGAATATAGAGGTGAGGCTGATAGAGGTCCTGACCAGGCATAGTCACCTGGCAGGAGAAGAGGCACTCAGTGTGGATGAAATGGATGTGCTGGTACCATGACAGAATTAGGAAAGAAATTGTTCCCTATTCTTGGGGGGCAGGGGAATGCAGATATCACCTGATTGGGCTGATTGGGCTTTCTCTCCTTCCTCTCCCCCCATGCAACTCCAAGGCCCCTTTGAACAGTTTGTGTATATATGGCATGGAGGGGATACTGAGAATTGAACCAGGGGCTTTCTAGCACTGAGCTACATCCCCAGTCCCTTTTTATTTTATATTTTGAGACAGGATCTTGCTAAGTTGTTGAGGCTGGTCTTCCAAGTTATATGTGAGCACCACTATGCCTTGTATATACCTCACAACAGTTTGGAAAATCTCTTATTTCAGTCAGTCCTGTGTCCTTCATTTTACAAATAAGGTAATGAGGTGGAACAAAGAGAAATGATTTGTCTATTGTAATGGTAGGTATCAGAGCCTGAACTTGACCTGGGTCTCTGCCCTCAAGGGGAGTGTGCCAGGATTTGAGATCCTGAGAATCTATCATAGTGTAGCTCAGCAGCTCCACTATGAGGAGACAAGAGGACAAAAGGAGGAGAGGTGGCTGATGCTCTGGGGGATAGAAGGCAGACAGTCTTGGCTAAAATTAAACTTGGGGATTATCTGAGGTTTCACTTGGCTAGGACTTCTGTCCCTCAGCTATGAGGGACACACACACACACACACACCTATACTTCCTGAAGAGGGAGCTGGGCCCAGTGGACTGGGATAGGTGTGAATGGTTGAGTAGTTGCCTAGCAGGTGTCCCAGGTGTGCCTTAGAAATACCTCTTTACCAATATGCCCAACTCTAGAGTTTGTCAGGTGCGCTTATAACCACTCACTTGAGAAGTTACTGTTTTTTTCTCTGGGTCTCAGTCTTCCTAAGATAACATAAGGTTTTGGTTTATTCTCCTCAGGTTGCCTTTTAGTTTCTCCCAGTTCCAATTATAGGAAATACCCTCTGGATCTCTCCCAATGAACCCTCATGCACTCAGGATTTCTGAGACAAACCTCTATTTAAATTGTTCACAACCTTCACTAGGTCCTTATGTGCCAAGACTGAAGATTGGTTCAACCAGCCCAAGTCCAAGAACTTTGGCCAGTGATTGAGATTTAAGGCACATAAGGGGGTTCTCTTTGGGCTCAGAATGTGAATGGAGGAGTCTCTGGGGCTTGTAAACTGTTAGAAGAATCAGAACAGAAAGGTTAGAGGGCTTGAGATTACCCCAGAGCCCCGGCACTGAGCACTATGCTCTAGAAAGGAGGGGAGAGAGGGGAGGGACCCCACCCACCTGGTGAGGTCATGGGAAAGCAGGTCTGGCACTGACACCTGGGGAAACCCGTTTCCAGGCTGCTTCCCACGCTAGCTCTCCTGGGAACCAGCTAGGCCAAGCCCCAAGTGGGGAGCCCCACACCTGGCCCCCCCAACCCTGTTCCCATCACACTGTCCCATCTGGTCCTGCCCCCACCCTTCAACCTAGCTTCAGTCCTTTGGTATCCAAATCAAATTACAGATACCTGGAAAGGGCAGCAGACTGTTCCAGGAAATGACAGAGACAGCAGCTTCAGAAACATAAGGTTTTATTTGCAAACTGCACTGCTCTACCTTCTAGGCTGTGACCTTGGCAAAAGGGACCCCAACCCCTTTCCTCTTTCAGACTCTAATTTACAACTTCTTTTCCTCCCTTTGCTAGGCCCTTGATTCTCACTTCCTGCCTGAATGCTGGCCCAGCCAGTTTGGGCAGTATCTAGGGAGCCTTGAGACCCAGTTCTTCCCAGGGACCAGCCCCGCCTTCTCTGGCCTTGGGGGTTGAGGGTAGCCCAGGTGTCAGCCTGCTCCATTGCTGCCCATCCCCTATTCTCCTTCTCTTCCTCCTTCCCAGCCCAGCCCTCGGATCTGCCTCTAGTCAAACAGGTCCAAGCCTCACTTTCGTTCCCTTTTCTCAATCCCTCTGGCCTCTGTCTAACCCACTCCATCCCAAACTTCTCTCCAAGTCAAGGCTAGCGGCCTTCCAGCCCTCCAAGATGCCTGGCTACGCCCAGGCTCTTCCTCACCTTTGTGCAAGGAGTGGGTGAGGATCACCACAAGGGGGTCCTAATGGGGCTGGGCTGCCCTATAGGCCCATAATAAGAAACTGGCAATTGGATCCCATGTTGCTAAGAGATGGCTGACACTGTTAGGACCATCCCATGAAAATCAAAGTGCTGGGTTTTCTCTATGAGCCTTGACCAAAGAAATCCAATTCAAAGTTTTCCCTCTCTTCCAGGCCCTAGGCTTACCCTGGGATTACCAGAGTGATCAATTAGAGGCCCATGTCCCCAGTGTTCAATAGGGAACTGAATCCCTTAGGGTGGCCAGGCCCTGCCAGTAGCCCATTCAAAGGCCCATTGTCCCAGGTTCCAGAAGTCTCTGGCCTCCTGCCTACCACTCACTTGCTACACGCTGCCATAGTTGCTCACACAAAGCAGAAGAACTTCTTCCAGCGGCAGCGGGAGAGGGTGCGAACACCTTTGGCATTCAATTTCTTCTCCAGCCGGGCTTTGTGCTCAATAGCACTGAGAATGGCTGAGTCAAACACCTCCTTTAAGTTCTTCTGGGTCAAGGCCGAACACTCGAGATAGCAGCAGGCCCGGATCTTCTCGGCCAGACCCTGGGCTTGGGGTTGGGGTACTGGGCCCTCCCGGCCCCCTTGGTCCAGCTGAATCAGTACATTGACATCGTCCCTCAGGTCGGCCTGGGTGCCCACCAGCAGAATGGGTGCCTGGGGGTTGTGAGTGCGGATCTCGGGCAGCCATTTCTCCGTGATATTTTGGAAGGAGCTGGGCTGCACCACGCTGAAGCATGCCAGAAAGACATCAGTATCCGGGTAACAGAGGGAACGAAGCCGGTCAAAGTCCTCCTGGGATTGGAAGGCCAGGTGGTTAGAAGGGCTGTTCCTTGCCACATGGAACAGGAATCCACTTTCCACTTGGGTCTGGAGATTCAAGGCCTTCCCCATTCCTGCCCTATCAGGGATTGAACCTAGCCTCCAGGTCATCACTCCCCTGACCCCCAGCCCAAACCAACAGAGGCTGCGCCCGGCTTCTCACCTGTCCCGCTGTGTCCCAGAGCTCAATGCGCACAGGGGCTCCATCCACCAAGACTTGCACTGCAGGGGCGGGGAAAGCCTGAGTTAGCAGAGCGTCCTGGGACCCACCAGGCCTCACCAGCGCCACCTTGGGGCCTGCTTCCGCTCCCTATCCGGGGTCTCAGGTGCCCTCCCCAAACGACGCCGGCCCCAGATCCCCAACTGCACAACCCCACCTCAGCCACGCGGCCGCGGGGGCCATTGAACGTACCGGAGAAGGTGTCCAGCGCTGTGGGCCGGTAGCGTGTTGGGTACCCATTGCAGGTGTAGCTGACGATGAGGCTGCTCTTCCCTACCGCACCGTCGCCCACCAGCACGCACTTGATGCCCAGCTCGGGGGGCGCACTGCGCCGCCGTGGAGGAGGGGTCGGGGGCCGTAGCGGGGGCGGCTCGGCATCGCTCAGCTCCCGCGGCGGCATGGCCCGCTCCCGGGGCCGCAGAGGGGCCAGTCCGGACCACAGGACCCGCTGCGCTCAGGGAAACAGGTTCCGCTGTCTGCTCTCACTGTCTGTCGGGGTTGGGCTCGCCCTACCAACGCTACCCGCGGATATATATGGGGCCCCGCCCACCTCATCTGCATGTCCCGAGCGGGCCCCGGACCCCGCCCACCAGCCTGGACCTCTCTGGGCAGGGCACCCCACGCTGCCAGGCAATAACAAAGGCTGGGGAGGAAGAAAGGGCGGCGAAAAGCTGGTGCTCCAAGCATCACTCAGGTACAAGGACAAAGCATCGATCGCCTCACGACAGTACCAAAATCGAGATATCTTGATGCAGACATCCATGATTTATTGTTAGAAGCAAGTTGCAGAACACATAATATAGCATGTTCAAATTTAAAAACTCTATACATCTTTGTATGAGTATGAAAAAGTCGGGACAGTAATTTTATTTTAAAAAAAGTTAAAAATTATGTTGGGCGTGTGTTCAGTGGCACAGCTCTTCTGTAGCTTGCATGAGGGCTGGGCTCTGTCGTCAGCCCTGAATAAATAAATAAATAAATAAATAAATATACAGATGAGAGAGGCAGACAAATTCAAGTGTGAGTACAGCAGGCAGGAATGTTCTTTCTGTTCTCCCTTTCACGGAAGAGCTTCTTCTACACTCAGCCTGAAGGCAGGCTTTGAGCAACTTTACTCCCCTCTGCTAAAAGAACTCCAAGTGCTGAGAAGCTAGCTGGTAGGATCTTCAAGAACAGCTCTCTATTTGAATATTTATATATCCCCAAAGTACCTAATATTATCTTCATTATTATCAAAAGCACATTATAATTACCTATTTGCAGATTCTGTTCTGGGCCACCCACTGTCCTTGCCCTAGAAGGAGCTTGCAGACTGAAACAAAATCTCCTGGGTAGCCTTAGAAAGGTCACCTAGAGAGCAAGTGAAGAGTAGCCTGATGCTAATTTAGTCTCTTTATTGCAGCCACACCGAGTGACACCAGACCCAGAATCCTTTCTCTGATCCCCAGGCAGTCTTTCATCTCAGCCTATACAAACGTAATTGAAACACCTTCACACAGGGAGTCAGACATTCATGAGTTTTGGGAAGGGGAGTGTTGGGATCAGGAGGGTGATGAATATTAAAGAAAAGAGACAACTCTATTTCTCAAAGAGCTGGTAGTACAGAAATCCATTAATTTAAATCTGCAGATCTCTTGGGTAAAGTCTCAGGATCCCTGACTGAACTTCCTTTCTTTATTCCTTTTTTTTCCTTTTTTTAGTTTTATATGGACACAATGTCTTTATTTATTTGTTTTTATTTTTATATGGTGCTGGGATTCAACCCAGTGCCTCACACATGCTAAGCAAATGCTCTACCACTGAACCACAACCCCGGCCCCATTCCTTCTCTCTCTCTCTCTCTTTCTTTCTTTCTTCCTCCTTTTTCTTTTTTTTAATATTTTATTTTTTAGTTTGCGGCGGACACAACATCTTTGTTTGTATGTGGTGCTGAGGATCGAACCCGGGCCGCACGCATGCCAGGCGAGCGCGCTACCGCTTGAGCCACATCCCCAGCCCTTTCTTCCTCCTTTTTCTGTCAAAAGTCGATAAAAGCTAAAAGGTTGCTGACTAAACCATTACCATCTTGAATATGGGGAAATGGTAGGACCCCAGTATCAACTTGTACCTCCCAATGTCTACACCCTCCATTCCCTAATTCAAATGTCTGGGGATGCTAATAATCCTAATTGTAGCCCCAGAACCGCCCCCCCCCAACACTTCTCAGACACATCCACATACATTTATTCATGGACTTAAGTGTTGTCCTGCTATTGCATCCCCTGGAAAATTCAAAAGCTGTCCCCCGCCCCCTCCTAGAAAGGGAAGGGGATTTTAAAAGACCAGGACATCAGAAACCTGTCCCAATTTTCCAGCTCACTAGCTTTGTGACTTCCACAAAATCACTTCACCCATTTCAGTACTATAAAAACACAGGTGAAGTGTGTTTATCTCTGAAAGTCCTTTGGTACTAGCAACCTATGATTCAGGGATCCTAGGGAATCTGCCCCAGCCCAGGTGTCTGGAACAAAATTGCTACACAAACACACACACACACACACACTCTCTCTCTCTCTCTCTTTCTTATCTGCTCTTATCCTTTTACCTGGGTTACAATAAGAGCTTTATTATTTATTATAGCCCTAAATTTGAGGACAATTCTGTTTAATCCTTTCTGCAGGTAGAGGGGCATAAATAATATACGAGTGGTCTGCTGGACATGGATAAAAGTCCTGACTTGGCCTGAGACAGGCCATTCTTCTCTGGCCTCTTGGGTGGGGACACTTTGTGACCTAGGTCCCTCTGTCTGAGCTGGCTTAGGTATAGTCTTGTCAGCATAAGGGGGAGGGAGGAGACAACCTGGGAGCTGGTGAGTCACCTATTTCTCAGCTAAGGACTTGCAATTCTGGCTGCTACTGCTGGGAAAGTCCTCTCCTAAGGGTGGGTCGGGTCTTATCCCTGCCCACCTGCCAGATCTGCCCCAACTTTCAGACACATTTGTTAGGATTAAAATTCGACCCTGACATTCTTCCATGAAGAAATGATAGATTCTGTGACTAGGGCATGAAATATACAAGATGAGCCTGGAGAATTTAGTGTACAGAAAATACTAGTCAGATGTACTAGCCAGGATTGGTGATATGGTGAACACCTGTAATCCCAGGAACTCAGGAGGCAGGAAAATCATAAATTCAAAATCAGCCTAAGCAATTTAGCTAGACCCTATCTCAAAAAAAAAAAAATGAGCCGGGCGCGGTGGTGAACACCTGTAATCCCAGTGGCTCAGGAGGCTGAGACAGAGATAGGAGGATCGAGAGTTCGAAGCCAGCCTCAGCGAAAAATGAGATGCTAAGCAACTCAGTGAGACCCTGTCTCTAAATAAAAAATACAAAATCGAACTGGGGATGTGGCTCAGTGGTGAGTGTCCCTGAGTTCAATCAGGTTACCAAAAAATTAAAAAATAAAAATAAAAATTAAAAAAAGGACTAGGAATTTAGCTCAGTGGTAAAGTATCCCTGGGCTCAATGTCCAGAACCAAAACAAAACAAAACTTTAGCATATTTCACCCGCCCATTTCCATCAAAATAAAAGAAAAAATAAAAAAAGAAAAGAAGAAAGTGCTAAAATGAAAATAATAGACAGATGTAGGTACTTCATATGGAAATAGCAGCTAATTGAAAGAGCTGTCAATGGCCAAAACTGGAACAAGTTGGCAAAATAAAATTAATGTCTATAAGTCCATACTAATATCAATGATTGAATACATAAATATGAGGAATAACATAAACCTCTCATGCAGAAGAATTCTAAATAATGTATGTAGATACTCTACCCTCAAGGAGATCGACCATAAACCCTCATATACTCTCTCTCTCTCTCTCTCTCTCTCTCTCTTTGGTACTGGACTGAAATCAGGGGTGCTTTATTACTGAGTCACATTCCCAGCCCTTTTTATTTTTGATTTTGGGACAGGGTCTCGATAAATTGCTTAGGGCCCCACTAAATTGCTTAGGGACTCATAGAGTTGCTGAGGCTGGCCTCAAACTTTTGATCCTCCTGTCTCAGACTCCCAAGCCCCTGGGATTACAGGCTTGTGCCACCATGCCCAGATGACTCTTTTTTTCCCCTTAATTAAAAAATTTATTTATTTTTTAAACCCCCAGTCTTTAAGTGGGATGCACACATTGCCTTCCTTCCAAAGAATACAGTATGGAAAGGCGGGAAGAATGAGACAACTTTATAGCAGAAGATCCTGAGAAATACTCCTTTGGCCAGGTGGTCAAGATTAAGATCAACAGTGATAAGTCAAGTGGATCTTATGTACCCTTCCCTCCATATGGTATGATGAGAATGTAATACAGTATGCTGGGTGGGATCCTGGAATAGAAAGAGGGAAATCAGTAAAAAGTAAGAAGATTTTTTTAAAAATCTGAACTTTAGTTAAAAATATAAGTCAAGAGCAGTGGTGCACACCTATAATTCCCACTACTTGGGAGACCGAGGCAGGAGAATCTCAAGTTCAAGGCCAGCTTGGACCATTTACAGAGAGGCCTGATCTCAAAATAAAAGTTTAAAAAGGTTGGGGATGTATCCCAGTTTCATACACACCAAAAATGTACTAATGATGGCTCATTAATTTTGACAAGTGTGCCATACTGATGTAAGATGATTATACTGAGGGAAACTCTGTGTAAAATATATATATATAAAACAACTTATACTGGCCTCTCAATTGTTCTGTTACTCTAAACTATTCTAAGGTAAAGTTTATTGTTAAAACAACACAAAATTGGTGCAGCCAATCTGGAAAGCAATATGAAGATTCCTCAGAAAACTTGGAGTGGAACCACCATTTGACCCAGCTATCCCACTCCTCAGTTTATACCCAAAAGTCATAAAAACTGCATACTACAGTGATGCAGCCACATCAATGTTTATAGTAGCACAATTCAAAATAGTAAATTGTGGAACCAACTTAGATGCCCTTTAATAGATGAATGGATAAAGACACTATACGCAATGGACTATTACTCAGCATTAAAAGAGATTAAAATCATGGCATTTTCAGGTTAATGGATGGAGTTGGAGAATATCATGCTAAGTGAAGTAAGCCAAACCCAAAAAACCAAAGGCCTAATGGTTTCTCTGATATGTGGATGCTGATCCATTATGCGAGTTCGCATGGGAGGAATGGAGGAATATTGGATAGGGCAAAGGGGAGGGAGGGGAAGGGAGTGGGCATAGGGATAGGAAAGATGGTAGAATGAGATGGACATCATTACCCTAGGTACCTGTATGACAACATGAATGGTGTGACTCTACTTTGTGTGCAACCAAGAAATGAAAAATTGGGCTGTATAAGTGTAGTATGAATTGAAATGCATTCAGCTGTCATGTATAACAAATTAGAATAAATAAATTTTTAAAAACCCTAAACCATAGCCCTGATATTGAGTCATAGCAATAATAATATCTTACTTCCAGAATGTTCAACACAGTTATATGGGGCTTTAAACTTATAAAAGTGCTATAATTTACCCTGATAAGAAAACAAATGAGACAGCTATAGGGGAGAGATTTGGGTGAAGGGGTGTGACAGTTGTGCATATGCTCCTGCCCATTATATTGAGTATAGTGAAGCCCAGAGGGTAGGCCTCAAAACTAGGGGACCAGCCAAGCATCTGGTGCACACCTACAATCCCGGCAGCTTGGGTAGCTAAGGCAGGAGGATCGCAGGTTCAAAGCCAGCCTTAGCAACTTAACTAGACTGTAAGCAACCAAGTGAAACCCTGTCTCAAATAAAACATAAGGCTGGGGATGTGGCTCAGTGGTTAAACACTCCTAGTTTCAATCCCTGGTACCAAAAAAAAAAAAAAAATGGAAGAAAAAAGAAAAGAAAAGAAAGAAAGAAAGAAAATAAAGAACTAGAGGACACCCCCAAGATCCAAGAAACTAGTTAAGTGATAGGCAATTCTACATCCAGTTAGCCACAGGTCTACCCCCCAGGTTATTAGGCATTTTCGTTAATCTCTTAACTTATTTAAGTTTACTTAAAAACATTTGGATATCTGTAGCAAAATCATGACTCAACAAGAATAAACCAAAAGAAACACAACTCCCTGTGTTACCACTGTGACTTTCCTGCTGCCAAAAAGAGAAAAACAGAAGAACACCCATTTTGAGGAAGTATTTATTCAAAAAATTCATTCAGAGAGGTTAGAGGTTCATGGTTAATGAAATGCACTTTCCATTGTCTTTTTCTAATTCTTCTGCACCCTCAAAGACCTCCTAATCAGGTCTGCCACTTAGAATGATCTAGGAGACTCAAACAAGGAGGTCAGAAATAAAAAAAGATGCAAGAAAAATAATTTTATATTTAACATTTGTTTACCAACACACTGATGATGATGATGATGATGATGGCAATATAATCATTAGACTGCATATTTTCTGAGCTTTCCAGTTAGCTGGGTCACTAGAGGTTTTTCTCTACTCAGTGTGCTTGTGTCCTAGGAAGGAGTTTGGGACAAATTCCATGATCTGGGTTGATCTGGTCTCACGATACTGCTGACCAGCCCTCCAGCTTCCAAGTTCCCGCACCCTCTATGTCACCCTAGGCTCCTAGGCTTCTGCCATGTTCATCCCCCCACCCTCCACAGCCTTAGTCTCCACTTCTCCATTTCTTGCCATGCCCTCTCCATGTAGCTGATCCCAACAGCTACTTCAGCCCCCTGAATGTTTATTTCTGTCCAGACCTTACCCTCAAGTCCTGGCCAGTATTATTGAAATGCCTGCAAGAGTTGCCACCTAAAATGCTCACCTAAAAGAAAACCCTCTCCTCTAATTAAGTTCCTATCTTCCTTACTGCTGACAATTGGTAATTGGTAATTTTCCCTCCTTTTTTTTTTTTTTTTTTTTTTTGTGTGTGTGTGTGTATGTCAGGGATTGAACCCAGGGGCACCTAACCGCTGAGCCACATCCTCAGCCCTTTCTATATTTTATTTAGAGACAGGGTCTAAGTTGCTTAGGGCCTTACTAAATTGCTGAGGCTGGCTTTGAACTCACAATCCTCCCATCTCAGCCTCCCCAGCTGCTGGGATTACAGGCATGAGCCACAGATTTCCCTCCTTTTTTTTTTTTTTTATTTTTGTATCAAGAATTGAACCCAGGGGTGCTTTACCACTGAGCTACATTCCTTGTCCATTCTCTTTTATTTTGAGACAGGGTCTCCCTAAGTTGCTAGGACCTCACTAAGTTGCTGAGTTTGACCTCAAACTTGTGATCCTCCTGTCTCATCTCCCAAGTCCTGGGATTACAGGTGTGAACCACTGCACCTGGCTAATTGCACAATTCTCTCAATCTAATTAACTAGAGAAGCTGGAGCTCAAAAGACTTCAGAACTCACAATGCACTTGAACTTTCTTCCTCCTTCATCCTTAGTCTTTTCTTTTAAATGCTTGACTCCCTTTCTTCCTTTCAATGTCCTTTGTCACAATAATCACCTCCTATTTTTTGCCTCCCTGTCGTTATTTGGTTCATTTATAGTGTTCCCAAGTTTCCTAAGACTACTAATTTATTCTTTCATGGTCCCACTCAAAAACCTACAGTGAATCCCTGTTGACTCAGGAGAGAGTTCACCACTCTGCTTGGCACCACACACCTTCCAGACTACACCCTCGGGTAGAATAATGAGCAGTACTGAAAAAGTTTAGAAGAATTTTCAATACCATTAGAAGTAGTAATGGATATATATATATATATATATAATTTTTGTGCTGGGCATTGAACTTAGGGGCACGTATCCACTGAACCACATCCCCAGCTCTTATTTTTTAAGACAGGGTCTCGCTAAGTTGTTTAGGGCCTCACTAAATTGCTGAGGCTGGCCTCAAACTTGCAAATCTCCTGCCTCAGCCTCCCAAGTCTCTGGGGTTTCAGTCATGCACCACTGCACCCAGCTCCATTTCACTATTTTTGAGGTCACTCCATATTTCCTGTGTGGATATCTCATGCTTCTGCTAGACTGAAGGCAACCAAAAGGCAGGAAAGGTCTTGAGCTCTCATTCCCCAGCCTAGCTGCATCCCATGTAGTAGGAGCAGACTATTTGCAGGATGAATGAATAAAAGAAGGTGAGGCATAGCTTGCCAAATGGCAAGACTGGTGGGCAGCCCTGCCTTCCCTGATGCCACAAGCATGTGTCTAAATGGCCAATCCCTAGGCCTCACCAAATCACCAAATTGTTAATTGCTTCTCTATGAAGATTAGCTACAGTGGTCCAGTGAATCCTCTTGAACGAAAGCCAAGGCTTGCTACCTCTGAGGTCCATTCAAGTCTCTGGGATTAACCCTAAAACATGCATTCTTGTTTGAGAGTGATGAAAATAATTATGCTGAACATCAGCAATTTTATAAAAAGAGAACCCAATAAATAAGCATCCAAATAGTCATATCACTCCAGATTATCTTTTTGGCGTTGCTTGTATGAATTCATATTTTGTATAGTTGAAAGCAGGGATATTGAAATTGTTATCAAGCAGTATGGCTACAGAAAAGATGCCAGCCCTTGTGCTGGAGCAGATGTCTAGCTCTCTGTTGTGCCTGACATCCCTTTAGTGCCTGGATCCTGAGGAGGAGTGATAGAGAAGGGGCACACTCAGGGAAGTATTTTAATAAATGGCCACATTCATCAGTCTGGTCAGATTACAAATGAGTGTGAACCAAAGCAAATGATGAAGATGTGGAAAAGCTTGAAGCCACAGCAGGCATCAAGCCCAGCAGGGAAAGAGAGTGTGGTCAGTCCATTTCAGTGCTAAATGCAGCTCAGGGAGGCTGAGGAAAAGTTATGAGAAAGGAGCTGGAGGGGACTGCAGAAACCAGATCCCAAAGTTCATATATCCCTTCTCTTTTCCTTGGGGATATTTCACTGGGAGACCACAAGTCCTAAGGTGGCCAAGACCAGGGGGTGTGGCACTTCCAGTGCTAAAACCAGGATGGCAGTCACCCTAACTAGATCCCTTTTGCCCCTGTTAGTACTCCCCACCTGCTCTCTAGAAGGATGGCAGCAACTGAAACTAGAAACAGAACAGGATTTTCCAAATGGACATGAAATCAGTTTTTATTTTTTATTTTTTTGTAAAAATACTGATATGAAAGGTATTAGGTTTTGTTCACATTTAAATTTGTATAAAGCTATTATTTCTAAATTGAACTCCTTTCCCCTCTTTTATCTCAAATTACAATTTTGGCAACAAGACGCATACTGATTGAAAGTCACATGCCTGGGCTCTGTACCAAAGGACCTAAATTGGTATCCAGGTTGTACCACTTGCCAGCAGTTGTCTTCTCCAGGCCTCAGTTTCCTAGTCTGTAAAATGGAATTAAAATAGTATCGACTGCTGGGCATGGTGGCGAATGCCTGTGATCCCAGCAACTCAGGAGGCCGAGGCAGAAGAATTGCAAGTTCCAGGTCAGCCTCAGCAATTTATCAAGGCCCTAAGCAACTTATCAAGAGTCTGTCTCCAAAAATAAATAAATAAATAAAAAGGGCTGGGGATATGGCTCAGTGGTTAAGTGCCCCTGAGTTCAATCCCCAGTACCAAAATAAATAGATAGATAGATAGATAAAATAGAATCTACCTTATAATGTGGTGGAGATGCGATGCAATGGTTCCTGGGGAGGGCTTAGAACAGAGCTGATACATAAGAGTGTTCTGTGACGGTGCACTCTTATACCATCTTCCCTGGGATCAGGGCAAATTTTCTCAGGTGAAATCAAGACCCTGACTAAGAATCAGCAGTATCATTTTTCAGTGGAAGTAAGTTTCAGAATTCTGTCTTCTGTGACTCAGGGCACACAAAAAGAAATTAGCTTTGGTTCAAATCATCATTCTAATATAGTAGTATTGTTATTTCCTATTTTGTAAGTGTCTATTTTTCCCACCCTCTTCCCCTTCTCCTGCTATTATGTTTTATTTTACAGATGAGGAAACTGAGCCTCTGTAGGGATTAAATGATTTTTCTGAGACCTCACAGCTTAGAGAGAGAGAAGGCTTTGAAACCTGGTTCATTATTTCACCACCAGCCTTTCAGTCTCCCCATAAGAATTAGGATGATAAAGCAGTCATCTATTGTTCTATTATCTTTTGCCTTATATAAAAGTGCTCTACCACTGAGTTAGACCCCAGCCACAGAGAACTTTTAAAAATTTTGTGTTGTAATCAATTTTATTGATATATCATTTTCCTACAATAAGATGCATCCACTTGAAGTTCATAGCTCATTGAGCTTCCCCCTCCAATTTTTGTGGTACTAGAGATTTAACCCAGGGGCACACAAATGCTCTACCACTGAGCTATATCCCCAGCCTGTTTTATTTTTTATTTTGAGATAGTGTGTCAGTAAGTTGCCCAAGCTGTCCTCAAACTTGTAATCTTCCTGCTTCAGCCTCCGGAGTAACAGATTGTAAGTATGTACCACAATGCCTGGCCATAATTCAACCTATAACTTCATTTATGTAATTACTACTACCACAATCAAGTTGTGAAACATCTCCATCTTCCCTTAAAAGTTCCATCTTGCTCCTTTCTAGACAATTTCTTACTGCCATACTAGATTGCAGGTGAACAGAGATCAGCTTTCTGCCATTATAGCTCACATGTTTTTCTGGAGTTTTTGTTTAATTTGGTTTGGTCCTGAGGATTGAACTCAGGGGCACTTTTACTACTGAGCTACATTCCCATTCCTTTTTTTTTTCTTCTTCTTCTCCTCTTTCCCCTTCCCACCTCCTTCTTCCCCTCTTCCTCCTCCTCCTCCTTCTTCCTCTCCCTCTTCCCCTTCCTCCTCCTCCCCTCCCCCTTCCCCTCCCCTCCCCCTCTCCCTCTCCCCTCCCTCCCCCTCCCCCTCCCCCTCCTCCCCTCTCTCCTCCTCTTTTTCTTCCTCGCCATTCTTCTTATTTTGAGACAGGGTCTCACTAAGTTCCTTAGGGCCTCACTAAATTTCTGAGGCTGGCCTGGAACTTGTAGTCTTCCTGCCTTAGCCTCCTGAACTGCTGGGATTACAGGTGTGCACTACAATGTCCCGCTCATTTTGCTATTTTAGAATTTGAAATAAATAGAATCATGCTTTATGTACTCTCGTGTCTGGCTTCTTTTGCTCAGTATGATTTTGTTTCTTTTATAGTACTGAACCTGGGTTTTGCACATGATAAGCAAATGATCTACCATCTACCAGCCCTAATTTTATTTCATTTTTAGATAGGGTCTTCTATGTTGCCCAGGCCTTGAACTTGCCAACTTCCTGCCTTAGCCTCCTCAGTAGCTGAGATTCCGGGCATGCACTACCATGCCCAGCTTCCTCAGTATGTTTCTGAGATTTGCTCATACTACTATAACAGCAGTGTGCTCTTTCTCATTGCCAAGTAGTATTCTATTGTATAGTTATATCACAATTTGTTCATTCTCTGTTGATAGACATTTGTTTACAGTTGGGGCTACTATAAACATTCATGTGCAAATCTTTGGGTGGACCAGGCAAGGTGGCACACAACAGTATCCCTAGCTACTAGGAAGGCTGGGGCAGCAGGATCATGAGTTCAATGCTGGCCTGGGTCACCTAGTGAGACTGTGTCTTAAATTTAAAAAAATACAATGTAATGTTTTGAGCAACTAATAAATAAACAAAACAAAACAAAAAACCAAAAAACAAAAACAAAAAAAAAAAACACAATGTAATGTTTTGAGCAACTAATAAATAAAAAAATTAAATTAAATTTTTAAAAAATTAATTAAATAGGGGCTGGGGATGTGGCTCAAGCAGTAGCGCGCTCGCCTGGCAAGTGTGCGGCCCAGGTTCGATCCTCAGCACCACATACAAAGAGATGTTGTGTCTGCTGAAAAACTAAAAAAAATAAATAAATATTTTTTTAAAAAATTAAATAAATAAAAAGCACTGAGGATGTAGCTCAGTGGTAGAAAGTTCTGGGTTCGATCCCTGATTGCAAATTTAAAAAAATCTTGTGTGGACATATGTTTTCATTTCTCGTGGATAAGTGCTCAGGTGTGGAATTACTGGGTCATAGGGTAAATATGTGTGTTAAGTGGCTGTTAGTGGCTGTACTATTTTATATTCCCACCAGAAATGTATGAGAGCTGTATTTGCTATATAACCTTGCAACACTTGGTGTTCTTAGTCTTTTAAAAAAGTTTGAATTTTTTTAAATATATTTTTTTTATAGATGGACATGATACCTTTATTTTGTTTATTCATTTTTTTTTTACTGAGCAAAAGAAGCCAGACACGAGAGTACATAAAAATGTGTAAATGGACACAACACAATGCCTTTATTTTTATATGGTGCTGAGGATGGAACCTGGGTCCCACCCGTGCTAAGGGAGAGCTCTACCGCTGAGCCCCAGCCTCCAGTTTGGATTTTGCTATTGTGTTGTTTCTATTGTTTTTAATACAAGAAACCATCATTTTTTAAAAGTTTAAAAACAATTTTTTGTAAGAAGTCATATGGTTGAATATATATACAAATTTAATTGTAACATACACATACAGCATAATGTGCTATGTGTACTGCACAATAATGGGTCAAGTCATAAGTTCAGTCAGCAGGCGCTTCCCAAATACTTACAATGTGTCAGGTCTTATGATCTACAAGGTTTAGTTAGGGCTGTGGGCAGGATAAGGAGTAGCTGTTAGATTTTATTAGGTTTCACATTAATCAGAGAAGGCTTCCTGGCTTGGTTGAGTTGTCTTTCTGAGATGGGGGTTGGGTATGGGGCGGGGCGGGGGGGGGGAGGTTGCACCCAGGGGGTGCTTTACCACTGAGCTACCCCCCAACCTTTTTTTTTTTTTTGGTATAGGGATTGAACTCAGGGGCACTCAACCACTGAGCCACATCCCCAGGCCTATTTTTTGTAGTTTATTTATACAAGGTCTCACTGAGTTGCTTAGTGCCTTGCAGTTGCTGAGGCTGGCTTTGAGCTCACAATTCTCCTATCTCAGCCTCCCAAGCCACTGGGATTACGGACGTGCACCACCGCGCCCGGCTCCCAACCTTTTTTATATTTTATTTTGAAATAGAATATTATGACCTCACTAAATTGCTGAGGCTGGCTTCAAATTTGTGATCCTCCTGCCTCAGCCTACTGAGCTACTGGGATTACGGGTGTACACCACTGCATTCAGTATGATGCCTCTTTTTTCTTTTCTTTCTTTCTTTTTCTTTCTTGGTTTTTTTTTTTTTTTTGGCACTAGGTTTTGAACCCAGGGACGTTTAACTACTGAGCCACATCCTCAGCTGTTTCTATTTTTTATTTTGAAACAGGGTCTTGCTAAATTGCTTAGGGCCTTCCTAAATTGCTGAGGCTGGCTTGGAACTTGCAATCCTCCTGCCTCAGCCTCCAGAGCAGCTGGGATTTTATAGGCATGCGCCATTGCCCCTGGCTTGTCATGCATTTTTGAAATGTTTCCTAGAATAAGAAGTGGATAAGAATGACATTCGGCTCTGAGACAGTGCCCTGAAACCATTATTTCTGGGCACTGTCCTCAAATGTTTAAATGGATTGTAACAAATGGTTTGACTTTTAGAGAGTGGTTCTACCCTCGCGGTTTATAGTGGAGGAAAGGATGGCTGGGCATGGTAGCACACGCCTGTAATCCCAGCAGCTCAAGCAGCTGAGGCAGGAGGATTGCAAGTTCAAAGCCTCAGCAAAGCTCCCTAGCCTCAGCAACCTAGGGAGGCTCCAAGCAACTCGGTGAGACCTTGTCCCTAAATAAAATACACAAAAGGGCTGGGATGTGTGGCCCAGTGGTTAAGCCCCTAAATTCAATCCCTGGTACGAAGGAGAAGGAGAAGGAGAGGAAGAAGGGAGAGGAAGAAGAGGAGGAAGAGGAGGAGGAAGAAGAAGAAGAAGAGAAGGAAGAAGAGGAGGAGGAGGAAAACATACATTTGAGGAAGGGAGAGGGGAGCTCAGAGAGGCTAGAGTGCTGGCCAACATTGGCTGAGTTGGATTCCATATCAGAGAAAAGAGGCCTTGAGGACTTGGTCAAGGAAGTCACTGGAAGCAGCATAGAGGGTGGTGGTTGGAAGAGCAAAGCCAGTCTTGGAGGGGCTCCAGGCACAGGTGGTGACCCCACTAAGGCAGAAAAAGAATAAGACTCCACTTGTCTTATTCTTTTTCTGTTGCTATAACTGAATACCACAGACTGGGTAATTTATAAATGTTAGGGTTTATCTAGCTTATGGTTCTGGAAGCTGGTAAATCTAAGATGAGGGCTTTTGTACTGGTGAGAATCTCTGCAGGGTTCTGAGGCAACATAAGGCATCACATGGTAACAGGGTGTACACAGGAGACATTAATGCTAGGCCCATTCTTGAGATAATCCATTAATACATAAATGGATTAATCCATTCACCAGGGCAGAATCCGCATGACCTAAAGATCTTACCTGGTTCAATCTCTCTTTCTCTCTCTTTTTGTACTGTAGATTGAACACAGGGACACTTAACCACTGAGCTACATGCTAGTCTCCCTGTTTGTTGTTTTTTTGTTGTTGTTGTTTGTTTGTTTGTTTTGTAGTTTGGTTAGAGACAGGGTCTCACTGAGTTGCTGAATGCCTCACTAAGTTGCTGAGGCTGGCTGTGAACTTGCTATCCTCCTACATCAGCCTCCTGAGCTGCTAGAATTATACACTTGTGCTATTGCACTTGGCCCAGCCCTTATTTTATTTTAAATTAAGTTAGTTCATATAGTTGTGAGTAGAATACCGAAACAAGCATTGATTTCATATATATACAAACAAAAAATAATACTTGCGCGCACACACACACACACACACACACACACAGGTACTGGGAACTGAACCAAAAAGCATTCTACCATTGGGCTATACCCCCAGCCACTTTAGGCTACACTCCAAGGCACTTTTTAACTTATTTTGGGGGGACAGGATTTCACTAAGTTGTCCAGGTTGGTCTCAAACTTGCAATCCTCCTGTCTCAGCCTCCCAAGTCACTGAGATTATGGGCTTGTGCTAACACACCTTTTTGAATTTTGTTTTGTGGGAAAATCTCGTTCACATAAATCATTGATTGGAATGGAAGGAGGTTTGGTATAAAGCTGTTAACTCTATTATTTGACCCATTTCCAAGTTATATGCCCACAACAATAGTGACTTTTTTTCAGACAGTTAAAATCTGTTTAGGCTCTCAAATTTTATTCAAATTAAAGAACTGGAGGGCTGGGGCGGTAGCTTAGTGGTAGAGTGCTCACCTAGCATGCGTGAGGCACTGGGTCCGATCCTCCGCACTACATAAAAATAAAAAAAATAAAGATATATATGTAGATAGATAGATAGATAGAGAACTGGAAACCATTTGATGCACAAAGGACTTGTTACCTAGTCATTGGTCTCTTTGTCAGGAACACCACCAGTAATTCAAGTGGTCTCTTCACTGAACTCCTTGGAGATTTTTATACTCCCTTGTTCCCCAATGCATCACAGGGTGGGGGTTTGGTGAGGTTTCACCATCATGCTGGGCAAGTGGTGACCTTTTGTTTTGTAATTTAGGAAGAGGAGTTAGAAAGGGGAACTACCATTTACTTTTGGGTATCTTCTGCTGCTGGGAACATTTAGGCAAGACCCCAAGGAAGCTGAGGTTCTAGAAACTGATTTCCTTAAAACTATTTTGTGCCCTGTGTCCCTTTGGAAATCCTTTCATGTCCCCTGTTAGAGGACCCCTGACCAGAGGATGCTCGCTTCCCATCTAGACAAGTGAAGCCACTGGTCCTACAGTCTTGGATGGGGGTGGGGAAGAGTTCAGGCTGGATAGACACATGCCTTGAGCAGGGCTTTAACCTTCACCCAGAGAGTAAAGGGATGACAGTAATGGGAAGGGGAGGCTTTTGAGAACTGGGGCTATTTGAGTAGATTTGGACACATCTAGAAAGAAACAGGAGGGGGAAAAAAAGATGTTCTGAGTGGGCCAAGGGCCTCCTTTTCTTCAGCGTATTTCAACCAGAGCCAAATATGTGCCAGGCCCTGTGCCAGGAGGTGGTGAGCAAGGGACACGCATCCCTGTCTGCAAAGAAAGAGAGACAGAGACAGAGAGACATCTGGCAAGAGGAGGAGGACCAGAGAAAGCAGGTATTCCAGAGGGTGCAAAATCCCAAGATCAAATACCAAAATGTCAAGAGGGTGTGGTGCATTCTAGGAACAGCCTTAGATCAGCAAGTCCCAGGCACTGAGTGATTAGTAAAGGTGGAATTTAACTGGGATGAGGCAAAGGACTGCTGGGTTTAAGTCTTTTAGCTACATTGTTAAATTGCAAAAATATATTATAATGGTTAAAATAAAAATTAAATTTAAAAATAAATCTAGCCAGGTATGGTGGCATACTCTATAATCCCAGCTGCTTGGGAGGAGAGGCAAGATGACCACAAGTTTGAGGCCAACCTAAAAAATTTAGCAAGACCCTGTTCCAAAAAAATAGTAAAATATATTTTAAAATATATAATATAAAATTAAATTAAATTTAAAAAATGGCTGGATATTGGGGCTGGGGGTGTGGCTCAGTGGTAGAGTGCTCGCCTAGCTTATTCGAGGTGCTGGGTTCAATCCTCACCACTACATAAAAACAAATAAATAAAATAAAGGTATGTCCAACTACAACTAAAAATATATGTTTTAAGAAAATGGCTAATATATAGTTCAGTGGTAAAACACTTACCTGGCAAGTATGAGGCCCTGGGTGCAACCCCTACACACACCAAAAAAGCCACATCTTATGAGGTGCAGTGGTAAACTGCTGTAATCCCAGTGGCTTGAGAGTGTGAGACAGGAAGATAGATAAGTTCAAAGGCAGCATCTGCAACTTAGCAAGGGCCTAAGCAACTCAGTGAGACCCTGGCTCTAAATAAAATATAAAAATGAGCTAGGGATGTGGCTCAGTGGTTAAGCACCCCTGGGTTCAATCCCTAGTACAAAAAAGAAAAGCCTAAACCTCCCATGCAGAATTTCAAAGGATTTGTATAAAGATTTCACATTCCAGGAAGCAAAACCCTCTACTACTTAAGTGCAGAGTGTGTCATGATTTCCTTCCAAAGAGAACAGCATGGAAAGTAGAACAAGAAAGTTTACAGTGGAAAGACCTGAAAAACGCTATCTTGGTCAGGTGATCAGAAACAATATCAACAGTGATAAGTCATATGATATGATGATAATGGTATTTTACCTCCTCCACATCCATAAATAACCCAAGACAAACATGAAAAACAAAACAGTGAAATTCTAATAGAGAGTATCCTACAAAATACACACTCATCAAGATAATTGATGGCCTGGGTTTGGGCCCCAGCACTGGGAAAAATAAATAAAATCATCAACGTTGTCAAAAACAAGAAAAATGGTTCCATTCCCAGTACTAAAAAAATAAAAATAAAAAACAAGGAAAATGTGTCAGGTACAGTGACGCACACCTGAAATTCTGGTTAATTACTGGGGAGGCTGATGGAGAAGGATCACAAGTTCAAGGCCACCCTGGGCTAATTAAGCCCTGTCTCAATTTAAAAATAAAAAGTAAAAGTTCTTGGGATGTAGCTCAATGGTAGAGCCTAGTATGTGTGAGGCCCTGGGTTCCATCCCCAGTACTAAAAAACAAAACAAAAAAACCAAAAATAAGGAAAATCTGAAAAACTGCCACAATTCAAGAGAAGCTTAAGCAAATATGACATCTAAATATAAAGTGGTATCCTGGATGGGATTCTGAACCAGAAAAGAGATATTGGGGGGTAAAAACTAAAGAAATCTGAAGATAGTATCAATTTAATTAATATTAACTTATCTATATTAGTTTATTAATTTTGACATAAGTAACACACTAATGTAAGATATCATAAGAGAAACTGTATGTGAGGTATATGGGAACTCTCTGTACTATTTTCCATTTTTTTCTGTTAATCTAAAACCATTTTTTAAAAAAATCTATGCCTGGAAGTGTAGGACATAGTTCAGTAGTAGAGCACTTGCCTACTGTGTCTGAGACCCTAAATTTAATCCCTAGCACAAGCAAGCAAAGAGGGAGGGAGAGAGGAGGAAGGAGGGAAGGAAGGAAGAACACGTAGTCTTTAATTAAATCAATTGAATCATTCCTTTTGGTCTGGGTCTGAATTTGGTCAAGAGTTACAATTCATAGTTAACTTGCATTGAGTCCTTTCTTTCTTCCTTCCTTCCTTCCTTCCTTCCTTCCTTCCTTTCTTTCTTTTTTAATTTTAAGTTCTGGGAATTGAGCCCAGGGACACTCTACCACTGAGTCCTTTTTATTGTTTATTTTGAGGTGGGGGTCTTCCTATGTTTTCAAGGCCAGCATTGAATTTGGCATCCTCCTGTCTCAGCCTCTGGAGTCTTGGTAATTGCAGGCTACTGCACCCACAGTGCTATTAAAATGGATTTACTTATTTCACAAATGTAGAAATGAGGCAGGAGATAGTTCATTCATGCAAATGTTCAACGATAAATACTTACTAGTAAGTTGGTGACTGCCCTGGAAAGAGTTTACCCATGGTTCTGGGGCTTCCCCAGTAAGTATCCTACAGGTGTCATGGGCAACTGTCCAGGATGAGCTCAGTCATGTAACCTCCACCCAATTCTACACAGTTCCTCTCCTACCACAGACAATGGTGTCAATGCCACCATTTGTCAGGTCTCTCTAAAGAGCTGCCCTGCACTTTTTTTTTTTTTTAGTATTTTTTTAGTTGTAGATGGACATGAGACATTTATTTATTTGTTTATTTAATTATTATTATTATTATTTTATGTGGTGCCGATAATCCAACCCAGTGCCAACCCATGTTCTAGGCAAGTGCTCTGCCACTGAGCCACAACCCCAGCCCCTGCACTTTTCTTTTACCCTCCACCTCTAACTTGCCACTAAGTCCAGGAACATTTTCTTATAAATGTCTTCCCTGTCTTTCTAGCCTACTCTTTCCCCTGTTTGGAACCTCACAGTTTCTCTGTCTCTGCCTTAGATCCGATCCCTCCTGGGGTGAGCTCCACCCAAGCCACCACCCATCTTTCTATAACCCACATCAGATGATTTCATTCCCTTCTGATGGCCCATTCCATAGCTACCACAACCTAGTCATGGCCCATCCCATTTCAGTCCCCTGCTCCCTAGCACTCCAGCTTTTAACTCCCAAACATTACCCCCACATTGTTTGCAGGACTTGCTTTTAGTTTTTAAAGCCTACATAATGCCTTTCCTTCTTTGTCTTTGGAGATTATATGTGTACTTCAAATCGTAGCTCAAATTCAACTGCTTTCATACTCAAATTCTTGTTGGCCAAACAATCAATCAGCCCTTACCTGTCTTATGGCACCCACCAAACTGACTCTGAGGACTAAAGACCAGTAGACCCACATCTCCAGCTGAGAGTTCCCTAAGGTACCTGTGTAGTCCCATGTTCAGAGATGTCTGAATTACTTCTTACTATCAGTTTGTTACGTATCAAAGCAAAATGCCCATACTTCATAATTGGGTGCCCCCAAGTGGCCAGGATAAGAAAAGTCATAGCAGTTCTGAGGGGTACAGGGAGGCTTCACAGAGAAGGTGGATTTGAGAAGTACCACATTTAGAGTTTATTGAGCTCGTGTTGCATGTTAGATATTACACTATAGCAATGAGCTTTCACCTAGATCACCTCATTTACTCCTCAAACAGACGTACTGGGTATGTATTCTATGTTTCTGTAGAGGAGGCAACTGAGGTTAAGACCATCTGCTATGTAGTAGCATAGCTACTTAGTGGCTGAACAGGGATAAGAAGGCTGATCTCTGGTTCCTACTCCATAGTACAGCCAAAGGATTGAAGGATGAGCATGTAGAGGTGGATTTCTGTAACCAGCCCACCAAGCAGAATGTAGAATCTATAGCAAGCAAGGTTCACCTAGGCCCCACCCCATACAAACCAGAGAGTTGTGGACACAGGACAGTGATGAAGTGGCTGGACGTACTCTGTGTCCCTGAGACAACCCTCATAGGTATGCTGGCCTTCAACTGCTAATGTACTTCATGCAACATGGACATTCCCATGCTCTGTCCAAACCTGAAGGCAGATGGCAGGTGATATGGGGTGGAGTTTTATGCATGGGGCAGGGCAGCCCCCTGCCTGGATCACTTTTCCCAAGGTGGAAACCTCTTGCTTACCATCCAGCTTTGAAACCTCCCTCCTCCAATCTGGGGCCTCCTTCTGGAAAGTGATGTCACAACCGCAGGTTTGGGCAGGAAAAGTAGGACCCTGGTATAGTGGGAAGCATCCTAGACAGTTTATCCTTTTAATCCCTCCAGAGCCAGTACATTGCCAGGCTCTGATAGCCCTCAGTAGGAGTTGCAGGGGTGTCACAGTTCTGGCTGGAAAGTTCGGCAAGAATGTAAGGTATAGTGCAAACCTGCATGCCTTTGAGAGTGAAAGGGCACTTTTCATTTTTAGGATGGGGTTACCTGCAAAAGTGAGGGCAGCTGTGACCCTGGCTGAAAGCCTTTCACTTTAGCAAGGGGGCCCCAGAAGGAGACAGATTTCATCTGGGTCACCTAGGCAGATGGAAGACAGAAACCCAAATGTAGTGGCACTTGAGCCCTCAAACTTTTTTTTTTTTTTTTTGGTACCAGAGATTGAACCCAGGGGTGCTTAACCTCTGAACCACATCCCCAGTCCTTTTTAATATTTTATTTAGAAACAGGGTCTTGCTAAATTGCTTAGGGCCTCACTCAGTTGCTGAGGCTGGCTTTTAACTCCCCATCCTCTGCCTCAGTCTACCCAGCATCTTGGATTGCAGATGTGCACCGCCACACCTGGTCCAAGCCCTCAAATTTCTGGGCCTTAGGATTACTTCTCTGACTTTGGCTAGTGGCTCTCACCTTTTCCACCACCTCCATTTGTCCTTCATTCCTGCTAGGCCTTTTGGGTATATGTTCCTTGCTCCTCCATGTTCCCACAGACTTGTGACCACGTCGCTGGCCACGCACCATGAGGCCAGAGACCTTGGTTGGTTTGTTCTCTCTGCCATGTCCCCAGAACCTGGCACAGAGAGATGCTCATTTGTGGATCGAGTGACCTTATGCATAAGTGATCTCAATCACTTCTAATATTAATGATCTATTTATTGGTCCACCGCAGCTACCAAGACAGGGTCTTGCTAAGTTGCCACTTAAACTTGCCAAGACAAGACTGGCCTCAAACTTGCTACTACCCCCCCCCTCCCCGCGCCGTCTCAGTCTCTCAACTAACTGGGATCACCGCCACTTCGCCCCGCTTTGCCTGTGTCGTGTGAAGGTAGACAAAAATAATGATTAGATTAAGGAACAGGAGGTCCTAGGGAGGGTATCTAGGGCGCGGGCTGTTGGAGAGGCTGAGGAGACCATCTGAGAAGGGGAAGCCTGGCCTTGAGAGCTGCGAAACCGCTACACTGAGGCTGGATTGCGCGGGGAGCGTCAGGAAAGGGGCTGAGAAAGCCGGGACTTCCCCCTAGTGTGGAGACCCGGAACTGCAGCAGTGCCTGGAGGGAGGGGCTTGCGGAGGCAGGGCACGCCCACCAGCCGGCAGCGCTCGGGCCACTAGGGGCCCACTCGCCTTGGCCCCACCCCGCCCTCGCAGCCCCTGCGGCGCCTGCGGGTGGAGGCCTGGCGGCTGACTGCTCCCGCAAACGCGGGGCTCTGAGAACCCGGAAGTTACGCCATAGGCGCGCGCCAGGGGAGCGGGAGTCAGCTGAGCTGCCGGGTGAGGTTGGGGGATCGGCTAAGGGGAGTTTGTGATCACTTGGGGGCCGAGTGGGGTGTAAGATTGCTCCAGATTCAAGGGGAAGGACTCTCCCACCTTCTTTCTCTATAAGGCTAGAGCGAGAACGTCCTAGGAGGCCGCGGTGGCTGGTTCCCAGGATCTGTCAGAGGCTGGGGACTCGCAGCTTCCAGTCGGGGGCGACGGGGATCCCTGGGGGCAGCCCAGTCGTGATCTCCGCGCCCCGGACGAAGGACCCAGAGGTAGAACACCATGGCGTCCATCCTGGATGAGTATGAGGACTCGCTGTCGCGCTCCGCTGTCTTGCAACCCGGCTGCCCTAATGTGGCGATCCCCCACTCGGGTAAGAAAGAGAGGGGCGCCGATGCCCCCTTTCGGCACCTTTGGGGCATGAGCGGGAAGGGCGGCTCCAAAAGCTCGGAATCACCTCCGGAACTTGAATTTTGCGACTCCTTATTTTCCTCCAGCTCTCTTGGCTCCCAGCTGGCCAATGGTGGAAGTTTGAAAGAGCCATAAGAGCAGCCGCATGATCTAGGGCCTGCCACTAGGGTCCTTTCTAAAGAGAGAAGTGGGGCTCAGTTAAGGAAATACTTGCCTACAGGGCCGCAGTTGAGCTGTTGGGAGAATCGAAAATAGAATACAGGTTTTTCCTTATACCTGATTTTTCTGCTTTCCCACCAGACCCGAGTGAGAATAGGATAATGAAATTTGTGGAAGAGGAATGTTGTAGAAGGAGGGATGGTCCTAAAGGGAATTTGTCACTGATCTGGGAGAAATGGAGATGAGATATTTTTGGCCTTAGCTACAGCTGTGTTCAGGGAAATTTTTGTAGAAAGTAGTGCAGAGTTGGCAGAAAGCTGGTCACATTTTGAGCAATTGTCTAGTGAGAAAACTGCTGCAGTTTTGTTAACACCAATGATTGGAGCATTTCCCCAGGGCTCCCTCTGCCTTCAGGCTTCTGAAAACTCACTGTTTTTTCACTACTGCATGTTCAGGGAGGAGATAGATAATGGAGTTGGGATTAAGCTAAACAGGGGTTGTGGGACCAAAGACTGATAAAAGAGAATGCTCAAATCAACTCCCTGTAAGACTCACACCCTCCTCCCCTCCCATTACCACTGGAACTAGGTACATCCTGCTGTAATAGCATCTCAGGTGATCAAGAATCAAACACTCCCTGCTGTCAGAAGTGTGAGAAGAGGCCAAGACCCTTACAACAAACAACTTGATCTCAAACTATTTGTTAATCAAAGTGTGGGTGGGGAGGAACTACTGGGAGAATGTCATGTAGCACTGATGTTTCTTGGGTTTTTTTGTTTGGTTTTGTTGCCTGTCTCTTCCATAACTAGTGTTTTCTAAACTTCTCACCTGTAGGGTATGTGAATGCCCAGCTGGAGAAGGAAGTGCCCATTTTCACAAAGCAGCGCATTGACTTTACTCCTTCTGAGCGTATCACCAGTCTTGTGGTCTCCTGCAATCAGCTTTGCATGAGCCTGGGCAAGGATTCACTGCTCCGGTAATTTAGATCCCAAAAGTTTTTGCAATAGGGAATGGAAGGGTATTAGTTGGGGCCTTTCTTTCACTCCGGGCAAGGGAAGCAGTGGATTTGGAATTTTAAGGATGTGTTCTCTTTGTTCCTGAACCAACATAGTGTAGTAGTAGTAGTAGCTAAGAATCAGACAGACATATTCAGATTCCAGCGGTGCCACTTAGGAGCTATGGAATTTTTTTTTTTTTTTTCAGTAGTAGGGATTGAGCAGAGAGGCACTTTATCATTAAGTTACATCCCTACCCACCTCCTTTTTACTTTTTATTTTGAGATAGGGTCTTGTTAAATTGCCTAGGCTGACTTTGAACTTGCAGTCTTTCTTCCTCAGCCTCCCGAGTAGCTGGGATTACAGTTATGCCCCACTATGCCTAGTCCCAGCTATGAGATCATTTTTTGGAGGGCAGGTACCAGGAATTGAATTCAGGAGCACTTGACCACTGAGCCACATCCCCAGCCCTATTTTGTATTTTATTTAAAGACAAGGTCTCACTGAGTTGCTTATCACCTCGCCATTGCTGGAGTTGGCTTTGAACTCATGATCCTCCTGTCTCAGCCTCCCAAGCTATTGGGATTACAGGCGTGTGCCACTGTGCCCAACTCCAGCTATGGAATCTTTAGCAAGTCACCTAATCTCTCTAAACATGGTCCTTCATGTCCTTCATCTGTTAAATATAGCTCTAGCTTACAAGTTGGTCACAGTGGTCTTGGAACAATCTATAGAGTCCTGAAGTATATCCACTAGAAATAGAAATAATATATGACAAAAGTGTCATCAAAATTGTTTATCTATCTAGAAAACCATCTTGGGTAAACAGAGCCTCTCTCTCACAAGATGAATTCTAGCCAGGTGCTGTGGTACACGCCTATAATCCCAGTGGCCCTGGAGGCTGAGGCAGAAGGATTTCAAGTTCAAAGCAGTCTTAGCAAAAAGTGCGCTGCTAGGCAACTCAGTGAGACCCTGTCTCTAAATAAAATACAAAATAGGGCTGGGGATGTGGCTCAGTGGTCAAGTGCCCCTGAGTTCAATCCTTTGTACTCCAAAACCAAAACAAAGCCAAAAAAAACAGCTACACCTGTTAACTAATGGAATGTTCATGAAATATCACTAATTGACGAAAGCACATTACAAATTAATACACATATGAAGGCTTTTTTGGTAATAACATCAACAAAAACCTATTTATATTATAAACATGAAAAAAGATGTTAGCATCAATTTTCTAGATTGGGAATGATGTTTGAAAAGCAAATCATTACCTTTTTCTTTATGCGTATTTATATTAACTCTTTAGTGAGAATAAGCATATAACTTGGAAAGGATTTAATTAGAAAAATATAATTTAAATGGATACATTCAAAGTTATTTTGAAGATTGAGATAATACTAGATTAAATTCTTGGTATAGTGCTTGATATATAGAAAGTGCTCAGTAACCACCAGCAACTCTGTTTTTCTCATCTTACCCCAGCAGTCTGGGATAAGCCTCCCATATACACTGGAGATCTTTTTTCCTTTAAAAGTATAGATGGACATAACACCTTTATTTTATTTATTTATTTATTTTTTATGTAGTATCTGAGGATTGAACCCAGTGCCTCACAGGTGCTAGGCAAGCACTCTACCACTGAGCCACAACCACAGCCCCACACTGGAGATCTTTTGAGCATAGGGGAAAAACTTCTCAGAATGAAGTGGGAGATTTCTCAGAATTGAGGGTTCTTAATAGGATCTATGTTTCAGGGTTCTCTTGGGATTGTATTCAGAATTTTGGTGTATATGTAGATTTCAGGGAAGAATGACTATGACTTTTACCAGAGAATTTCACAATCCAAAAGAGGATCTTCCCTTCTTTAGAGTGATACTGTGGCTCTTATCCCCACAGCATTGACCTGGGCAAAGCAAGTGAACCCAACCATGTAGAGTTGGGGCGTAAGGATGATGCTAAAGTTCACAAGATGTTCCTGGACCATACTGGTAAGTGGTGGTGAAGATCTGACAGGGACTTCTGGGTCAGTCACTGCCTGGGAGGGTGGGATCTGAGGAGGGAAGGGGCCAGGAGGGGGCTAAGGGTGGAAATGGCAGCATCCTCTAGGATGCCATATTCTGCCCTCTCCAGGCTCTCATCTGCTGATTGCTCTGAGCAGCACTGAGGTCCTCTATGTGAACCGTAATGGACAGAAAGTACGACCACTAGCACGCTGGAAAGGACAGCTGGTGGAGAGTGTAGGTTGGAACAAGGCACTGGGCACTGAGAGTAGCACTGGACCCATCCTGGTTGGCACTGCTCAAGGCCAGATCTTTGAAGCAGAGCTTTCAGCCAGTGAGGGTGGACTTTTTGGCCCTGCCCCAGATCTCTACTTCCGTCCATTGTATGTGCTAAATGAAGAAGGGGGCCCAGCACCTGTGTGTTCCCTTGAGGCTGAACGGGGCCCTGATGGGCGGGGCTTTGTTATTGCTACCACTCGGCAGCGCCTCTTCCAGTTCATAGGCCGAGCAGCAGAGGGGGCTGAGGCCCAGGGCTTCTCAGGGCTTTTTGCTGCCTACACAGATCACCCACCACCATTCCGTGAGTTTCCCAGTAACCTCGGTTACAGCGAGTTGGCCTTCTATACCCCCAAGCTGCGCTCTGCACCCCGGGCTTTTGCCTGGATGATGGGGGATGGCGTGTTGTATGGCTCATTGGACTGTGGCCGGCCTGACTCCCTTCTGAGTGAGGAGCGAGTCTGGGAATACCCTGAGGGAGTAGGTCCCGGGGCCAGCCCACCCTTAGCCATCGTCTTGACACAGTTCCACTTCCTGTTGCTGCTGGCCGACCGGGTGGAGGCAGTGTGCACACTGACTGGGCAGGTGGTGCTGCGGGATCACTTCCTGGAGAAGTTTGGGCCACTCAAACACATGGTGAAAGACTCCTCCACAGGCCAGCTCTGGGCCTACACTGAGCGCGCTGTCTTCCGCTACCATGTGCAGCGTGAAGCCCGGGATGTCTGGCGCACCTACCTGGACATGAACCGCTTTGACCTGGCCAAGGAATATTGTCGAGAGCGGCCTGACTGCCTGGACACAGTCCTGGCCCGGGAGGCTGACTTCTGCTTTCGCCAGCATCGCTACCTGGAGAGTGCCCGCTGCTATGCCCTGACCCAGAGCTACTTTGAGGAGATTGCCCTTAAGTTTTTGGAGGCCCGACAGGAGGAGGCTCTAGCTGAGTTCCTGCAGCGAAAACTGGCCAGTTTGAAGCCATCCGAGCGAACCCAGGCCACACTGCTGACCACCTGGCTGACAGAGCTCTACCTGAGCCGGCTTGGGGCCCTGCAGGGTGACCCCGAGGCTCTGAATCTCTACCGGGAAACACGGGAGCGTTTCCGTGCCTTCCTCATCAGCCCTCGCCACAAGGAGTGGCTGTTTGCCAGCCGGGCCTCTATTCATGAGCTGCTTGCCAGTCATGGGGACACGGAACACATGGTATACTTTGCAGTGATCATGCAGGACTATGAGCGGGTGGTGGCATACCACTGCCAGCACGAGGCCTATGAGGAAGCTTTGGCTGTGCTTTCTCGCCACCGTGACCCCCAGCTTTTCTACAAGTTCTCACCCATTCTCATTCGTCACATCCCTCGCCAGCTGGTAGACGCCTGGATTGAGCTGGGCAACCGGCTGGATGCCCGGCAGCTCATCCCTGCCCTGGTGAACTATAGCCAGGGTGGAGAGACCCAGCAGGTGAGCCAGGCCATCCGCTACATGGAATTCTGTGTGAATGTGCTCGGGGAGACTGAGCAGGCCATTCACAACTACCTGCTGTCACTGTATGCCCGTGGCCAGCCAGCCTCGCTGCTGGCCTACCTGGAGCAGGCTGGGGCCAGCCCACATCGTGTACATTATGATCTCAAGTATGCGCTG
The DNA here is from genome assembly GCF_021218885.2 of Marmota monax. NCBI lineage: Eukaryota > Metazoa > Chordata > Mammalia > Rodentia > Sciuridae > Marmota > Marmota monax. The sequence goes on from NW_026693777.1 coordinate 43,130,748, forward strand.
CGGCTCTGTGCTGAGCATGGCCATCACCGTGCTTGTGTCCATGTCTACAAAGTGCTGGAACTATATGAGGAAGCTGTGGATCTAGCCTTGCAGGTAAGTCTTGTCCCCAGTCAGGAGAGGAACCTGGAGAGCAGTAGGTTCAGAGACTGAAGGGTTGGCAGGGGACAAGGCTAGAGGGTGCTGGCTTCTCTCCCAGAGAGGTGCTATGTTATAGAATCTAAGGACATGGACTCTATAGAGCTCTGCCATTTTTTAAACTGTGTGACCTTGGGCTAATTTCTGAACCTTTTTATGCATCAGGTTATTCAGCTATAAAATGGGAGTAATTAGTTAGAGTTCTTTTTACCTCATAATGTACTGCATGAGAAAAGCACTCAGGGGCTGGGGTTGTAGCTCAGTGGTAGAGCGCTCACCTAGCATGTGTGAGGCCCTGGATTCGATCCTCAGCATCACATAAAGATAAACAAACGGGGCTAGGGATGTGGCTCAAGTGGTAGTGCGCTTGCCTGGCATGCGTGCGGCCCGGGTTCAATCCTCAGCACCACATACAAACAAGATGTTGTGTCTGCCAAAAACTAAAATGTAAATAAAATATTTTAAAAAAAAGAAAAAGATTACAGATCAGGGCTGAGAGTATAGCTTAGTCAGTAGAGTGCTTATTTAAAAAAAAAAAAAAAAAAGAAACAAAAAGGTATTGTTCATCTACAACTAAAAAAATATTTAAAAAAAGAAAGGAAAAAAGAGCGCTCAGAACAATGCCTGGCACATACATATGAGTAGAAGGAGAAGCTGCTGAGTTACCTTTCTCAAATTATGAATTACACTTGCCTTAGGAACAAATGAAATGCTATTTAATATGTAAATTCCTGGGCCTGAACCCAGAATTTACTGAATCAGGATGTCTGAGGATAGGACTCAAAAATCAATATTTTTAACATGTTCCCCAAGTAATTTTTAAATTCTCTGAAATTGGATCCCTACCAACATAAGTAGATTCTTTTTTATAGCTGTGACAGGAACAGGCCCATTACTGGCTCTGGTTCTCCGTGGGCATCTGTCTATCTTGTAGTCTCTTTCCTGGGTGAGGAAGGGGCTTGACCCTAACACCCCCAGTTTCCCCACAGGTAGACGTGGACCTGGCCAAGCAATGTGCAGACTTGCCTGAGGAGGATGAGGAACTACGAAAGAAGCTGTGGCTGAAGATTGCTCGGCATGTGGTGCAGGAGGAGGAAGATGTGCAGACAGCCATGGCCTGCCTGGCCAGCTGCCCCCTGCTCAAGATCGAGGATGTGCTACCCTTCTTTCCTGATTTTGTCACCATTGACCACTTCAAGGAGGCGATCTGTAGCTCACTTAAGGCCTATAACCATCATATCCAGGAGCTGCAGCGAGAGATGGAAGAGGCCACAGCCAGTGCCCAGCGCATTCGGAGAGACCTGCAGGAGCTACGGGGCCGCTATGGCACTGTGGAGCCTCAGGACAAATGCGCCACTTGTGATTTCCCTCTGCTTAACCGCCCTTTTTACCTTTTTCTCTGTGGTCACATGTTCCACGCTGACTGCCTACTGCAGGCCGTGCGGCCTGGCCTGCCTGCCTATAAGCAGGCCCGGCTTGAGGAGCTGCAGCGGAAGCTGGGGGCTGCACCCCCACCAGCCAAGGGCTCTGCCCGAGCCAAGGAGGCTGAGGGTGGGGCTGCAGCAGGCGGGCCCAGCCGAGAGCAGCTCAAAGCTGATCTAGATGAACTGGTGGCTGCTGAGTGCGTATACTGTGGGGAGCTGATGATCCGCTCTATTGACCGGCCCTTCATTGACCCCCAGCGCTATGAGGAGGAGCATCTGAGCTGGCTGTAGAAGGGTGTCCTGTGAAGAATGGGCAGGCATGGGGAGCTGCTACTTGGCCCTCTTGGGAAGGCCACACCCTGTCTGTGCTCAGTCATCTGTGGTTATGTTGGGGAGTGGGAATAGAACTGTCATCCTGAAGTGTCAGGGGAGAGGGCATTCTGCCAGCTGCCTGCTGTGCTTCAGACCCACCTTAGAACTGCTGTTACTCAGGCCATCAGCCTGGAGAGGTCAGAAACTGGATCCACTCCCACTCCTGTATCTAACAGTTCCTTTGTCCTTGTCACTCCCCACCCTGTTTATCTTCTGGATTGCGAGTACCCTTCTTTCTTTGCTTTGTGGCCTCTGGACTCCCAACCTTTCTCTGTCAGAGAAAGCCTCCTCTTCTCTCTGCCCCAGGTGTACCAGAAGTGAAAAGATAGCCCTCCCACTTCCTGAGCTCTGGTGGGGAAGGTTGTACTAATGATGGCCCTGGTGCACACTCTGGACCTCCACTATGAGGGGCACCCTGGGGCTGGGGACCTCATAGAAGACATTGGGAGAGCATTAAAATGTCTGCACTGCATTGGTGGCGCTGGAGTTGATGGCTTTGTTGATGCTAAGCTTGATGTAGGAGGGGCTGGGATGCCACAAGGAGTCTGCCAGGGCCCTGCAGACCTTCAAGTCATGGCACATGGTCCTTCACCTGGAGATGAAAACAGGAAGATCTTGTCAGATTCTGCTTTCTTCCTTGTCTCCCTCCTCTATCTTTGACTCAGTTGAGGATTATATTATAGCCCATCATTTTAAATCACAGAGTTCCCTCTGGCCAACAGGTGGTGCTGCTGCCCACAGAATCCATCCAACTCAATCAACTTGGAGCACTGGTTTCTCAAGTCATTGGTACTTCCTCATCTATTCCCTACCTGGTGGCCCCAAGAATTTTCTGGAAATCTCCACTGGTTAATCAGTTAACCCTAAACCCCTTGTTCTTCCCTCCACTGTCCTATACATGCTAGATTTTACTTGCCCTCTCCCAACTTGGATACCTGCCTTCACTGCTTCTGCCTTGGCTTTGCTACTGCCATTATTCACGGCATTTGGCTTTTCTCCTCACCTTGCTCCTGTGACATGCCCCTTCTCCCAGATTATACTTTCTTATTTGGAGCTGGAGGCCAAGTCCTGGGGAGTCCTAGAGCAGGGCCTTCCAGTGAAAGCAGTTCAGCACCTTTTGCTCAGTGGACAGTCCCACCCTCAGCCTCTTGCTAGGCTCTGGGTATGATCTATCCACTGGCCCATATTGGTAGAAAATAATGTGTTCCTGGAATCATGCTGGAATCAAACTCACCTAGCTGCAAATGTTCCTGTCTCTTCTCCAGCCTAATCCTTTCCTAGGAGTTTTATCTCCCACAATCCTGGTTGAATCACCCTCTTGAGTTCCCTAACCTCTAGAATAGAATCTCTTTATAGTCTCTGCCAACTGAGAGGGGTGGAAGCTGCCCATTTAATGACTCCCAGGCTCCCAACTTTCCCCAGAAGCAAGAGTAGGAGCAGATAGAGGAGAGGGGTCCCATTGTGGGGGACCTAATCCCTTAAACCGTTCCAAGAAGATTTGAGGGGCTCCTCTCCTCTGTATGTAGCCTAAGGCTCCCTCATACCTACATGTAACTAAAGGAGGGCTCAGGGGATTCCCTTTTCCCTACTGTCAATGAATACTGAGTATAAAACCTTGGTCTGCCACTGGTGTGGTCAGTTGCTTACTTAGCTAAAACAGCTTGGGATTTCTGTCCTTGTACATAATGGGTGCCTAATACATGTTAGTTAAATACTGCCCTATTGCTCCCCACTCCCAGAGGGCTTGGCTAAAGCAGCCTGGGATGCTCCTGCCCCTTCTGTCTTCTTCTAAGTGAGCCCATCTGGTCCTAGGCTTTTTCCTCTTCCTGGGAAAAGGCCCCAGGCTTCTCTGGCACTAACAGAAGGGGTTCCGGTGAGTCAGGGCAACGGGAAGCCACAGCTTTTAGATCCCTGGAAATCAAGCAAGGCTTGGAATGGAGCGCAGAGAAGGTCCTCAGAACTTTGGCCCTAAGCCTGGGGGAGGGCCAAAAGTGTATGTGTGTGTGGGGGGGTGTTAGCAGCTGTGTGGGCAGGGGCCAAGATGAATGAGCTGCTCCTGGAGCCGTCACTGGAAATAGGAGGAGTGGCCACAGGCAGTGACGCTGGGACTAGGGCAGGAGGCCTGTAAACAAGGAAGCCACCTGGGGGAGATACAGGGCGGCCACTGGTCCTGAAGAGCAGGTGCTTCCTGAGGCCCGCCCTTGAGAGGGCCCTAGGGGCCGCTGGGATCAGTCGCCCTCCGGCACTAGGAGGCGCTGTCTACTGGCATTCCCGAACCCATCGCTCCCTACCGCAGCTTCTGGGGGAGTGGTCACCGGAGGGTGTGCCCGCTGGTTGTCCCTGGCCCCGCCGACCCGCCCTCCCCTCCTCCTGTTCCCAAGGCAGACCAGCCAAGGGCACCAGCCCTGACAGGCGCGGGGTTCAGCCTGGCCAGCCTAGATGTGAGCTCATTCCTCCCAAGACCACCGATTCTTGGGTTCCTGCCCCTCCTCCCAAGGCCCGGGTCGCTTGCCGAGGGCCTGGCATCAACCTTATTGGTTGGGAGGGGGCTCTGAGGCCACCAGTCTGCAGGGTGCCCTTGACGCTGCCCCCCTGGCGCCAGGGAAACAAAAGGTTAGGGGCCCAGAGGGAGTTATCTGGCCCCACCACCCCCGGGTGGGGGGAGGGGGCCTGAAGGGGCACACCTCCTCGCCACTCCCGCAGCTCTGATTCTTCGAGACACTTTCACAGGCGGAAATTCCCAGAGGTCAGAGGAGGGAAACGGTTAATTCCTTTTATTCAATGGGTCCCCCCTACACGCCTCCCCCAACTTCCTCTCTCCACTTCCCGCCCCCCCCTGTGTGAACAGGAAGTGGAGAGGAAAAGGCTCTGAGCAGAGCAGCTGGGATCAGGAGGCAGGGAGTGGGCTGCAGGCTTGATGCCAGCCCTGCCCCTCATGGTTGCTTGCTGGAGAGCCAGACTGACTTTGGCCTGGGAGAGAACCTGCAGTCCCCCACGCAGTGACAAGTGGCAGCTGAACTGGGAAACAGCCCAGTGTGCAAGCCCCCATTCCCCAACCTGCTTCCAAGCCAGAGGCTGCTGTCCTGAGGGTGCAAGGCATCTTTTGCCCAAGCCCCAGCTGCTCTGACCACCACAGCCCTGCCCCCACGGCCAGGCTGGGCATCCCGAGGCTGGCAGGCAGCTCTTCAGGCAGCCGCCAATCCTGGCACTGGCTCCACCACTCAGCCCCTTGGCCCTGCCAGTCCTTTGAAGCTCATGCAGCGCTTCCTGTTTGGGGCAGGCGATGCCAGGGCCCCTCCCCCACCATTGTTCTGTAGAGACCATAGGTCCATCTGTTGCCCCATGGTGGGGCCCCTAGGCAGTGCCACACGGGAGCAGCACCACAAAGGACCCTGCTGGCAGCTTTACTTATGTGGAGCAAGGCTGGGCCCTGCAGCAGGTTGAGGGTGAATGGTGGTCCGAGGCAGGCCTGGGGTAGGGGGAGGGGGGGAGTGGAATAGAAGGAAGATGGATAGTTCTAATGCTTGGGCAGCTGGAGCCCTTAGTTTCTCCTCTACCTGGACCATGGAGATGATGATATTCAGGGAGCTATGCATGCTCAAGCCACCAAGAGAGGGATACCTTTTTCATGTCCATATTCTAAAGGGGGAAACTGGGGCAAAGGAACAAACTTTGGTCTGGGATGAACAGTAAGAGGGACACTACATAGAGTTTCCCCTTCAAGGAGATTGGCCACCTCTGAATGCCCAAGGGTGGGTGCTGGCCTCTTCCTGAACAGCTTTTCTTTTGCACAGCTTTTGCCCTGTAGTAATCCTTGAGTTGAGCAGTAAGGAACCATACCATGAGGTCATGGGAGATTGAATAGTCCTAGGTTGACAATCAGCAACTTGAGTCCACTGAGAACGAATCAGGGCAGAAAAAGGGAAAGGGGCACTGATCTAACTCTCTGAAAAGTGAGTGGTTCCCAGGCTGCTGTGGCCAAAGGTATGTTTGTTTCCCAGGTGCAGAGGCAGGTGCTATATATCTCTGCGGCTCATCAGCCCAATCTCAGGGCCCTAACCCACAATCTGCTTCTTCCCTGGCTTCACCATAGGGTTAGAAGCCAACACATGGTCTACCCGACTTCCCTCACCAGATCCTCTGGGTTCTCTTTCCAGCTCAGGATCTTTCTGAGCTGCCACCAGAGCTGCAGAGACCTTGAATAGAGACCATAGAATTCTGTGGAACACTTGTTCAAATAAAAACTTTCATGAATGTCAGTACCTGAAATTTATATACTGAGCATCTCTGGTGGAAGCTAGGCTGCTAGAGGGTGCACACCCCTGTTCATTCAGCCTGTCCTTTTCCTTCCTCATTCCAATCTCTGTGGGATGCCAGAATACCCAGGAACTCAGTTTGGAAATCACTGATCTACTAATTTACCTCCTGATTTTGCAGATGCTGAATCTAAGAGGAGAGAGATATTGGTGGCTAAAAGGCGGCTCCATGCAGGGTCCTGTCCTTTCTCCATGAGATTCAGCATCCGTTGGTAGTGATTCCATACCCATGTTGTGAGCCAAATATTGTCCTCGACCCTCCAGGGTGCTTATTTCCCATCTCCAGGCAGTCTGTTGAGCTAAGGGGGAGGGAGGTTGAGCAAGTGCAGGTCTCTGCCCTGCCACTTACCAGAAGTCAGGCTAATAATGCCCCTCAATTTCTTCAACTGTAAAATGGGAATGAATACCACAGACCTTGAGTGGCTCTTGAGAAGCTTCACTGAGCACGGGGCAGTAGTCTGAAAAGTTATCCCAGCGCCTAGCACGGAGCAGTCCTGGATGCTTGCTTCTCTTGCCCTTTACTCTGTGCCTCATTCTTTTCGGTTTGGGACTTTGTAAGGCCCTTGGTAGCTCTTGCCTCACAAACCTGTCTGATTTCTTCAGGAATTAAAAGTTGAGAAGAGCTTCTTGCCTAATGATGACTCTAGGGAAGAGAAGTTCAGGGTGAAAATGAGGAAGCTGGTAGGCATATAGAATGTGGCCACCTAGGTGGATTGTTCCTTTGGGGGTCAAGTCCTGGTTTCCTAGAGGAAGGAGGGGACTGATAGGATTATGGGCAGAACTTATTCTGGCCACTGACCAGATCTGGCTCCTCTGCCAGCCTCCCCTTCACGGTCTATCCCAGAGCTTATATAACAGCCTAGCTGGCTGGCACTCCCCTGAGAGTCTCAGGAAGTCCCCTTGTCCCCCCCTTGACCCTTGACCCCTTCAGTCTGCTGCAAGAGGAATTCCAAGCAGATGTCTTCTCTTTTACCTTCTGCTCCTGGTCATTTCCCTAAAAGCTGGAACTCAAGAGACACCCTTAACCCCCACCTTATTACTCATCCATTCCCATGCTTTCTAGTATAGATAGACCAGGAGGAGTCTCCACTGGGGAAGCTCCCCATATGTGCCAGGGGAGATCCTTGGCCTCATCGAGTAGGACACTTGGGATATGACTGTCTGAAGGGCTCAGGCTTCACCAGGATTGCCCCCATCCGCCCCCACACATAAGTTCTCCTGACTCCAGGCATCCTCCTAGGTGTCCCACTGAACTCAATCCCAGTCCCAAACCCCAAAAGGCAAAGCAGAACAACAGACATAGCCTCCTTCCCTCCCTGCATCCTCTGAGCAGTCAAAGTTCCTTGGTACTGTTCCACATTAAACTGTGCTGTGCCTCCCGGCACTTGACACTCGGTTTCACAATCAAATAATTCCCTTTGGTTTTCTAGTGGAATTTTTGCTTTTATTTTTTAAGGTTTCTTGGCTTTTTTTTTTTTTTTTTTTAGGCAATCAGTCTAAATTTGTCATCACACATCCCCCATTTCCGCCCCTCAGGGCCTCCTTTTCATCCCCTGGAATCTGGAAACCATATGCGTGGGCAGAAACCCCCCAGCATCCCCCACCGCACCCTGACCCAATGTGGCCTCCACAGGGCCAGCCATGCTATCTGGGGAAGAGCCTATGCTCCAGGCTGGGGCTGGAAAGGGAGTTTCTCTTTGGACCTTCCCAGTTTAAGCAGTGGCAAGGCCGTGTGGTCTAGTGGTTAGGGCTAGACTGCATGTCCCCAGCAATCTTTTTAAAGCCAGAAGCCTGGGAAAGTCCCCTTGGCACCTATGGACTCAGTTTCCCTATTCACCAAGGGGCTCAGAGCATCACTAACTATATCATCTCCTACCTGCCTGGGTAAAAGAGTTTTCACTTCAAAATTTCTGCTCTGTCACCTACAATCTGTGTGACCTTGACAAATTGCTTAGTCTTTCTGAACTTCAATTTCCTCATCTATAAATTAGAGGTTTTTGTACCTACCACCTGGTTAAATAAGAAAACATTTTGCAAGGGCCTAGTGCCAAGCATGCTGTAAAAGCTCAATAAAAATAGTTGTTGTTATTGTTAATAATAAATATAAAGCAAGATGAGGAGGGAGTGTGTTCTCAGCAGGCTGCCTTGAGGCTGGGCCTGTCTGCCCTACCTATCCTGCTGGGCTGTCCTGCCCAGACCTTCTCTGGGCCTCCTCAGGCTCTAGAGGGGCAAGGATACATTCCCAGGCCTTGTGGATCTGGGCTGAATCCCTGCTCTCTTTCCCTGTCTCCATGACGACCCCAGCCCCTCCCCTCCTTCCTTCCTCAGAGCTTTCTGTTTACTGTAAACAGCTGCCCCTGCTCAGTCCTGGCTGATCCCGCCTAGGGCCAGCCAGACCCTCTCTGAACTGGAGCCTGGCTTCATAGTTAAGGGTCCATGCAGAGCTTCCTGGGCTCCACAAAGCCTTGAATAGACTCTGCTTGACCACCTTGACTGGTGGGGAGGGGAGACACATATGGGGAGGGGCTTGTCGCCTCAGAGACAAGGAGCAGATGGAGCGTAATTGAGGAGGGCCACACCAAGAGAGCCTGGTGGAAAGATCTCTGGCTTGGCCTCAAGCTGACCTGGGAGCAAATCCTGGCCTGGATTTACTCACCAGGTGACCTCAGGATGGTCATTTAACTTCTTTGAGCTTCACTCTGTTTCTTGACTTGTAAAAGGCAGATAATAATATCTCCCTTAGAGCTGGCTGGCATGCAAATTGGTTTGATATCACATGTAAAACCCCTGGCTCAGGGCTTGGCATGTTGCTAGCCTACCATTAGAGTGGCTGAATTTATTATTTCACTTTTCAGATCCCCAAGGCCTTCATACAAGGCCCTGCATATTCCTTCATCTGGCATTCCTCAACCACATGTACCTACATATGTGCATAGAGCACACATTCCCATGTCCTTTCCTGTAATGAAAGGAGATTCACAAGTGTCTGGAGCTCTGGAAGCTCCAAGAGTGTGGAGGAAGAGTCTAGTTGTTTCCTAAACCTGAACCTGGGTCTGAGTGGGGTTGACTGGGGCTAGGACATATGTATGTCCCCAGAACAAGGTCACCACCACTCATCTCTGGAATTGCACCCATCCTCCCAGCCTAGCTGAGCTTGGTCCAGTAGTACAAAGAGTGCTGTTTTGGGTACCACTCCTCTTTCTTGCAGTCAAATTTTCAGGGCAAGATGGTCTGGGATGTGAGACATCTGGCTCCCAGCTTCTGATGGGCCCATGGTGGTTCCTTTGACCCTCCAACTACCTTAAAAGTGCTGGTCATTTAGGGGAGGCTTGTGGGCTGAGATTCAGAGCTGCCATTCCTCTAACCACCAGGTCTACCCAGAAGCCCTGGGGGCAGAACCTGGGGTTAGGCAGGGGCATTCATTGATTTGACTCATTCCCCACAGGCCCATGAGTAAGTATGGCTTTGGATTTCCAGACCCCTTTGGGGTCTTCCAGGGTTGGGTCCCTGTGGGTTCCATGTTGAGGCCTGGGGTTCCTTCCAGAGTGGGGAGTAACAGCCAGAGGTGTGTGGATTCTGCTGCCCCCCACACCCGCTGTCACACACCAAGCCTGATGGAGTTTCTGTCTCCATCCCAGGCTGGGCTACATGAGAAAGGAGAGGAGCCCCCAGTACTGAACTCAGCCCCGCGGGCTGGGCTGGAAATCCCCCACTTCTTACCTTGGCCGCTTGAGGAAACAGCCTCCCGGCAGAAGGCCGCCTCCCGCCAGGGACTTTTCTCATGGGGATGACACGGAATGCAGGGCAGCTATGGGGACCACAACCTCCCAGCTGTACTCCAGCCAACCTAGGGGTAAGGAGAGTGTGCCATTCACACAAGACCACTCCCTCTCCTGCAAGGAGCATGGTACAACCTGGGACTTGAGCAGGCCCAATGCAGGCATGGAGCAAGCAGGCCATGAGGACCCGTGTGGTTCTGTACCTAGAGCTCACCAGCCCCTTCCCCCTAACACCCAGGCTGTAAGGGACTTCTGAAAGGATAGAAAGCCCTCACTACCTCACTACCTTCCAAGATGACTTTATTGCCCCTCTCTCTAATTTTTGAAACAGGGTATTGCTTTGTTGCCAGGCTTGGCCATACTTGGGCTTGAGAGATCCTCCTGCCTCAGCTTCCCAAGTGCTGGAACTGTAGATTCACACCACTGAGCCTAGTGAAATAAAGTTTTTATTTATTTATTTATTTTGTGGGTCTGGGGATGGAACTCAGAGCCTCATGCATACTAGACAAGCACTGTGCCATTGAGCTACATCCCTTGCCCCTCCAGACTTTTTTGAATTTAAATATTTATGCAGGCTGGGTGTGTAGCTCAGTGACAAAGGGCTTGTCTAGTATGAGAGAGGTCCTGGGTTGGGTTCCATTCCCCCCCCCCCCGAACTATACCTCAAAATAAAAAACTATGCATAGATTGTACTCTACAGCCCAAACACACACACACACACATACACACACACACACACACACACACACACACACACATATATATATATATATATATATATATATATATTTTTTTTTTTTTTTTTTTAATTTGAGTTGCTAAGTGTCTCACTAATCTGCTGAGACTGGCTTTGAACTTTCAATCCTCATGCCTTAGCCTCCCAAGTTGCTGGGATTACAGATGTGTACCACCATGCCCCACTTTTTTTTTTTTTTTTGAGGGGAATATTGGGGATTGAACTCAGAGTCACTCAACCACTGAGCCACATCACCAGTCCTATTTTGAATTTTATTTAGAGGGGTTTTCACTGAGTTGCTTAGTGCCTCACCATTGTAGGAGCTGGCTTTGAACTCTCTATCCCCCTGTTTTAGCCTCCTGAGCTGCTGGGATTACAGGCACCAACCTGGCTTTTATTTTTGAATTTTTGAAAGTTCAATTTGGCTTAAAAAAAAAAATTCTAAACATAAATTCTATCCCCCACCCCAAACAGATGTCTTGCTAGCCTCTACAAGAAAGCCATGGTGGCAGCCAGCCTCTGATAAATGAGAGTAGAGGAACCTCTCTTGAGGCAGACTGTCACTTGAAGAACACAAGGCATGAGGGGGCCACTAATTTTCTTCATACATCGTGAACCACAAATAACTGAGTAAATCATAGCTGAAGCCCTTCTGTTTGTTGCTGGATTTTTTTTGTGTGTAGGTGTGGGTGTGTGTGTACTGGGGATTTAACCGAGGGTGCTTTACCTCTGAGCCACATCCCAGCCCTTTTTATGTTTTATTTTGAGACAGGGTCTTCTCTAAATTGCTGACCCTAACTTTGAACTGTTGATCCTCCTGCCTCAGCCTCCCAAGTTGCTGGAATTACAGGTGTGCACCACCATATGAGGCTAGTTATTGTTAACTTGAAAAGAAGCTTAGTCATCTCAAGCAGGGCTCTATTGCTGCAATGGTGGTAATGCTGCAGGCCCCAACCCTAAAGGTCCAGGCCAACTCTTCCTAGCATCACAGTTCCCAATGCAGAAAGTGGGAGTTTATCAAGGAGGAATGCAGCCTGCATATGCGCTTATGTGTTCATGTGTATATTCAAAGTATGCTGTTCAAGTAAAACATGTTCATTGGATAGATAGCCTGTGCTTTTTGGACTTCAGGCCACATAGGTACTGAGATACCTGTACTGCCATTAACTCTTCTGAGCAAATCGGAACTCCTGAAATTGAATCAGATACTTTATTATCTCATCTCTGTCCTCACAACAGAGGTAGGTCCAGTCCTATCTGGCCATGCGAGGGAGGGGGATGACAGATCAAGGAACTTGGAAAAAATATTTCCCCCCCAATGTCAACCTGGCCATGTTGGAGGTAGGGAGCCAAGGTACAGGGTAACGCAGGAAATTGCCCATAGTTTGGCAGAGTTGGGTCTCCTGTGTGCTCTCACCTTTCCTAAGAAGTCTCTCCTCATGTTCTGCTGACCTAGTCCTATAGGACTGTGCGATGGTTCTGAATTCTAAACTGGAAGAAACAGTCCCCAAGGGCAAATCCCATAGCTGTGGGGGACAGGTGGAGGTGGGGGTAGCCTGCCCTTCTTGCCCCACTAGAGAGAAGGCTAGTCCAGTATCCTCTCTCTCCAGTATCCTCACAAGTCCTTTGACTTGTGGCTGAGATAGTTGGTAACTCTCTAAGGAGGGAGTTGAGGAGAGGGACCTGGCTTTTCCTCCAGGCCAGAGCTGCCCCCAGGCTCCAGTTCACCCAGCTGGCTCTGGGGCCAGGGCTTCCTCCTTCATTCAAAAGCTCAGCCCTATGAGGGTGGCAGAGGGGGAGGATGAAGGCGGGCTCAATCTCTAACTCCCCTCCCCCTTCACTGACAGCTGTAATCTGCTTGGGAAAATCTCTCTCCCCCCCCCACCCCCCGCACAGGAAAAAATATTAGTTGTCCCGATAACAAGGAAAACAAAATCCAGCGTAGGGCATCAGAGACTTCCTGAGGCGGGAAACAATGTCCAGGGAGAGCTTAGTGGAGAAGGTCCTAGCTGGGAGGCTGAGGGGGAGCAGAGAAAGGACACTGGTCCAGTCCTATCCGGCCAGCGGGGGAGGGGGATGACAGATCGAGGAACTTGGAAAAAAGATTTCCCCCCCAAAACCTTGAAGTCTGGGCTGTTGAGCTACATCCGGGAAATGATTCAGGACAGGATCACGTCCCCATACAAGCCAGACCCCTTTGCTCAGGTGCTCTGAGCCCACCTTTCTTCCCTCACAGTCCCTAGGTCCTGGGGTTTGGGGTAAGGTAGGAAGGTCCTTCTCAGGGACTGCTGGCTGAGGCCAAGGGCCCCCAATAGGCACCCCTCCCCCAGGCTTCTTACTTTGACTGCCCATGGCTGCTTCCCTGGGTAACTTTCCACTCGGGTGGGGGGAGTGGGTCAAGGAGGGAGGACTTCTCCAAAGACCTCATCCCTGGTCCAAGAGACTCTATGGCCCTTTCCCTCTGGGACACTCAGCTGCTCCATCCAGTGGATGAGTGGATGTGCCTTCTGAGCACAAAGAACACACTGAGGGAGGGCAGGGAAGGAGGAAGGGAAGCCCCAGTGATGGCCCTGGGCTTCCAACTAGTGCTACCTCTCAACCCTAGTTGCTCACTGGGTCACCTGGGGAGATTTTTTAGAAAATACCAGTGCCTCATCACACAAACCAATTACATCGGGAATCTCCAGGGAGCTCCTTAGGCGATTCTTGTGATTGGCCAGAGCTGAGAAAAACCTGCTCCTCGACCCTGAAACACTTCAGTCACTTTCTGGCCCCCGATACGTACCATCAGAATTGGCCCCTCAGTTTCAGATGGGAGCCCCTCCAAAGTGACCATCTAGCCAGTGTCCTCCTGAGGTGCCTGCAGAATTTCCCAATCCCAGCTGGAGGCCAGCTGCCCAACCCAACAGCAGGTTCTGTGTTACCCCACCCTCTCCCTCCGATCCCTCTCCTCCCCCCAGGCAATGAGGCCTGGGGCCTTTGTTCTCAGCCAACAGGAGTGTGACCAGAGACCTACCCACAGTTCAGTTTCAGCCCCATAGGCTGGCCACTGTCCTCCTCAACTTGTCTTCCTCTGCTGCTCAGCATCCACCTGCAGCCCAGCCCAGCCCAGCCCAGCCCAGCGCACTTCCCCTACATCCAGGGTCACATTGCTTTGTTTTCAAAAAGACCTGGGGTGCCTTCCCTATAATACCCTCAGCTCACCCGTGTTTCTATATATGACATAGTGCCCTTGGGGAGCTCTGGGCTTTGAGCACATAAGCTCTGACTTCCCCAAACATCCAGGATTCTGACAGGGTGCTGCTGCTATGCATGCCAAATCCTGAGCTTCCATAGTGAACTCAAAAGTCAGAGATGATTCTGGTTCTTTTCTTTTTCTCTTCTTTCTTTTCTTTTTTTCTTTTTCTTTTCTTTTTTTTTTTCTAAGTACTGCTGGAGATTGAGCCCAGAGGAGCTCTACCACTGAGCCATATCCCCAGCCATTTTTATTTTTTATTTTGAGACAGGGTCTCATTAAGTTGCTCAAGCTGACCTGAAACTTAAGATCCTCCTGCCCCAGCCTCCCCAGGCGAGCACTACTGTGTCCAACTCTGCTTCTTCTTCTTTTTTTTAAAAGAGAGAGAGAGAGAGAGAGAGAGAGAGAGAGAGAGAGAGAGGGAATTTTAATATTTATTTTTTAGTTTTCGGAGGACGCAACATCTTTGTATGTGGTGCTGAGGATCGAACCTGGGCCGCACGCATGCCAGGCGAGCACGCTACCGCTTGAGCCACATCCCCAGCCCCTTCTTCTTCTTCTTTTAAATGTTTTTAGTTATAGATGGACACAAGAGCTTGATTTTATTTATTTTTATGTGGGCTGAGGATCAAACCCATTGCCTCACACATAAAAGGCAAGCCCTTTACTGCTGAGCCACAACCACAGCCCCCTGGTTCATTTTTGATTGTTCATAACATGCACCAGTCACTGGTAGGTGCTGTGATCACCTGCTAAGTCTGTGAGAAATATGCACATGGAGAAAGTCACAGTTCCTGCTTTCAAAGGCCTTCTCAGGAGAAAAGGAAAGGACACAAGGTAGTGTCATTTGAATTCCCCAAAACCTTCCCAGGAACTCCACACCAGCATGGTATAGGGAATATTGCAATTACTCCATAAATGTTTGTTGAATGAATATTTGCTGAAGTGGAGCACAGAATGTTCCTTCCCTGGTATTAAGATAAAGAGCGACATCTCAGGAGTCAGAGGCAGAATAAAGTTCCAATTGTAACAAATGTTGGAGGGCAAGGAGAATAGAATGAGCCAGGGCCTATAGCCTGGCCAAGAAGAATTCATTAAGATCCCTTTTGGCACTCAGCCAGGTTTTTGGCTTCCGAGGGGGCTTGCGAGTGCCCAGGGTTTGTCCAGAGGGTCTATAGGTCACCACACCCTCTGCCCACACGAAGGATAACTAGACAGCCTGAGAGGCAGGACCCCTGAGCAGCTTTTTCTTCCCCCTAAGAGGTCTTACGTGGCCTGGGGTCTCCCCTGTCCCTCTGGAGGAGCCCAAACCAGCCCCAGCCCCCATCACAGTGTTTTCCAAACAGGTGGAAGATGCTTTGGACAAATGGCCACCTGGCTGTGGGAGAGGGGAAGCCCCAGTGGACGTCTCTGGGGCTTCTGTGTCCCCAGGGAGACATGACTGGTGGAGAAGCCATCGCTGGCTCCCCGTAAGCTTGGGCTCTGACCCTTGGCCTGGACAGTGGGGAACAGGCCTCGGGAGCCTGGAGAAGGGGGCCTGGAGGGAGGGCTCCAACCCCAGCTGCCTAGCAGTAGGTACAACAGGCCGCTGGGGCAGCAGAGACTGGGGGGGGGCACCACCACCTGCTTTTCCTTGTTTTGTTTTCAGGGCACTAATTACTGTGCTGAGCTCCGAGCTGCCTAATGAGGCCGTTTGGATTTCCTGTTGTTCTGGCTTCCCAAGACCCTTAAAGGGCCAGCATCATTCTGGGAGCATGCCCTGAGTGGGACATGAACTGCTCTGGCAGGAGTGAGCACAGAGGGGCTATCCCTGGGCTTGGCCTGCAGGCCTGGAGCAATGAGTGAAGAGGGGCTGGTCCAGTTCACGGCTCCCACACCCTCCATGAGTGCCCACTCAGAAGTGCCCACTCCGGAAGCAGGAGCTTCAGAACCCTGTGGCCTGGCCAGAGTGCAGGGTGAGGAGGAGGAGGCAAGGAGGCCAGGGCTGAGGAGGAAAGGCCGGTGATGTCACCATTGCCCAGACTGTGAGAACCACTGCAGCACCAGGCAGGAGGGAAACGCTGTGACGTCCTGTCCCCCCCGCTGGAAAATAAACACTTGTTGTCTGAGTAGCCAGCGCCATTTCCGAAGGGGCAAGCTGGCATGGATAGAGGCCCAGAAACAGGCCTGATCCTGGCAAAGTCCTACGGGTCAGACTGCACCCAACTCAGCCTTTCTATTGCACACCACCCAACAAGGATGCATGTGCCCTTTCTGTACCTTCGTAGCTTTTGCAGGAGCTGAGCACAGCTGGGGATGCCAGGGAGCCCACTTCCAGGCTTGCTGCAGGGTGCAGGTGGGCTGGCAGGGCAGGTGAGGGGGCACCATCTGCCTGCCTCTGATTTGAGGCACAGCCTCTGCACCGGGGACCTATCTATCCCAAATGTGTCTTGGGCTATAAACACCCAGGCTGTGGTTCTCTTGGATCCCTAGGAGGTCTGCCTTGTAGCGCCCTCCCCCACAGACAGGGTGACGACATTGTTGTTCTTATACGGGGCCTTCCGCCTAAAGTTCCGGCTCCACTAAATGGTGGGAATGAGGGTCCACAGGACAAAGTCAGCCTGGTTCCCGCAGCCACCTCAGAATGGACGGAATCCCCATTGTGTGCGGGCGCCCTGTGCCCGCCCTCCCTTACCCTCTCCGGACATGCCAACAAACAGCTCATTGAGCCTGGGGAGGGGCCCCGAGGGACAACAATGTCCCCCAGCAGGCCAGGGCAGTGAGCTCAGCTGGGGGTGGGGGCTGCCATGGAGGGCGATGATCTCAGCCTGGGGAGGGTTGGTCCATGAGACAGGCTGACCTGAGCCTGGCCTTCCCCATGAGGCTGAGAAGGGCTGACCTGAGCAGCCTCACCCTGGCTGCCCCACCCCTGACCAAGCTGGAAATGGATCAGCATTTCTCACGCTTAAACTGCCCTGGCCCTGGGTGCCAAGCAGGTGCAGCAGGCAGGACCAGGGACCAAGCAGAACCATCCCAGACCCTTCCTCTGACTATGGACCCTTCCTCTGACTGTGCTATTCCAGAAGCCTCACTGATGTCTAGACCATTAGCACACACTGACCACAAGAAGACTCAAAACAAGAGCATGCATTTTCTATGATCAGAACCATCTAAAGATTATGGGGCAGTTTAGGGAGGAGATGAGAATTCTATTCCTGGAGGAGTTTATATAGAATTATATAGTTAGTTATATAGAATTGATCTACATGCCCTTGAGAGTTTGCTCACCTTGAGCTTATATTTAGAAGTTTCTAGACATTGGGCCCCCCAAGATACCCCTGAACTCCCTTTGTGAATTCCTGGCCTGATCCAATACTTTCTGCTCTGCCTGGGCTGCCAGACAGGGCCTCAGGCCTCTGAGGGATACAGGGGGAGCTGGGGAGAGCTGGCCAGCAGAGTGACATGATCTAAGCTCCCCCCACTCACAGTACAGGAGCTGGGAAAGTCTGATGTTACTCTCATATTTGCAAGGGTCTACTGGAAAGTAGGGGGTTAAAGGAGGGAGCAGCTGCCAACACAAGGAAAGTATGGGGCCTGTCCCAGCAGGTCATCAAGACTCTGGCATTCTCAGGTACCCAGCCATCTACTCGTGGAAGCTGCCAGCTCAGGGCCAAGACCTGGGCATCAGTGCATACTTGGACACCAGCCACAAGTGCAGAAAGATTCTTCACTGCCTCTGGTCTTCTCTCTGTGCCTCCCTGTCCCAGATTACTCTGTGTGCCACTGCCAGATGGTTGCTGTGTACCCTCTCCTGCTCAAGAGCCACAGGCTCCCTAATGCCTCAGTCAAGTCCAAATTCATCTGCTGAATTCATGGTAGACTTCCATACCCTAGTTACCTAACTCACATCTAACCCTGTGCATGTGAAGACTCTGCCCCGGGAGATGTACCTACTTCATTTGCACCATGATCTCTCCATGCTCCCTGCCAGGAATGCCCTCTTCTTTATCTAGGTTTTGCTCTTTTTCCCTTCTCCCCCATGAAGCCTTCTGTGACCCTTGGGGCCCCAGTCCCTCTCTGAATACTGATTCTGCATACTGTCACACTCCTTTTCATGTGCCTCAATCTTTTTGTTTGTTTGTTTGTTTTTTGGGGGGAGATTACTGGGGATTGAAGTCAAACACTGAGCCACACTCCCAGCACTATTTTGTATTTTACTTAGAAACAGGGTCTCACTGAGTTGCTTAGCACCTTGCTGTTGCTGAGGCTGGCTTTGAACTCATGATCCTTCTGCCTCAGTCCCCCTGATCAGCTAGGATTACCGGCTTGCGCCACTGTGCCTGGCTCATATGCCTCAGTCTTAATCTCCATATCCCATGGACAATACAAACTAAATCATATGTCCCTCAGTGGCCTCACTAAACAGAACACAGTGCAAGGCACATGGTAGACCTCATCTGAAACTGAATGGCTATTGCATCCAAACTGTGAGTACATGTGTGTTGCACATGAATGTGTGTGCATACACACACAGGCCCCAGGAAGACTGACCATGGGTTCTATAGCTCCATGCCCCAGATGGAACAGAACATGCACTTTACTTGCCTTCTTTTCTATTGTAGAAGTTTTTGTGTGGGGGGGGTGGGTTTTGTTTTGTGGTTCTCTGGATCAAAGCTAGGACCTTGTACCTGCTGAGTACACACTCTACCACTGAGTTTCAACCCTAGCCCTTGGTAGCATGGTTTTTGTTTTGTTTTTGTTTGGTTTTGTTTTGGTATCAAGGTTTAACCCAGAGGCATTTAATCACTGAGCCACATCCCCCAGCCCTTTAGCCCTTTTTATTTTTTTACTTTGAGATTGGCTCCCATAAGTAGCCCAGGCTGGCCTCCAACCTTTGATCCTCCTGCCTTAGCCTCCCCAGCAGCTGGTATTACAGGTGTGTACCACCACACCCCGCTGAAGCTTGTCTACTTCTAAATGTACAGAGTTTACTCAAGCTGTTAATGAAATCCTGATGCTGTAGATCCTATATGCTATTACTCTGGAATTGCCTATGAGCTCTCAGACCTCAAATTCTGAGACTTCAAAGTCTGTCCCTTTGCTGCAAAGTTCAGGTGTCTGGACAACTCCATCAGGCTTGGTTTTCTGAGAGTGGCATTCAGAGGTCTGGATGCAAGAGAGGCAATGTTACATGGGCTCATAGTGGCCTAAACTCTTTGGGACAAAGAAGGAACCCAGCTCTTGGTGCCTTCAGACCTCTGTGAATTTCTTCCTGTAGACAGTCTAGACACCAGAATTCTCTGGGTTGGAGGTTCTCTGCTAATCACAAGGAAGACAAGTTATTCATTAGCAAGCATCAGCATGCAATTCTCATCAACTCCAGGGGAGAGTTCAACTTGGATTAACAACTGGGACACACAGTGTAGACACTCTGTCACAGGAAGTTCTCCCATATGTCTAACCTAAATCCTTCCTGCAACCATTTAAGCCAGTTTCCTCTCATTCTGACCATGGTAGGAGATAGAGACGGCCAGTCATTAGTTTCAGCTTAAGACCCATCACCTACTTGACCATGGCAGTCAGATTCCTCCTTAGCCTTCTCCAAGATCAGTGACCTGTGTGCTCAAGCAGCTGTTCACAGAGTTGGCACCTGTCCCCAGTTCCTTTCCCGGGTTTCTTTCTCTGTGTATGAGAGTATTTGAAACAGTACTTCCTGGTTCAGGCCTAACCCTTCCTTCCAGGGAGACTGCTGGGGACTAAGGCTAGTCTGAGTAAGCCCCATTCCCAGGTTCCAGCTGCTGGAGAGAGCCAGAGGTGTCGTCCCATCCCCCATGTCTTCGTGGCTTCCTTCAAGGCCTGGGTGGCAGCTGGGATCAGAGATCAAAGATCAGAGGTTGTGTGGGCAAATGAAGAGAGGTCAGAGTTGCTTCCAGGAGATGAGTTGTCCCTCAGCAAGGGAAGGGGGAGGGCACACAAGGATCAGGGACTCCAAGGGGTGGAGATGAGGATGGGTCTTCACTCACAGAGGACCAGAGGCAGAAGAGAGGAGCCAGGGTTGAGCAGAAGATAGGAAGGCTTCCCACCCAGTAAAGGTCACAAAGAGGTTGCAGGGATGGGGGACCTGTATGCTGGGGAGGGGGTAGGGGAAAAGACCATGAAGGTTGGCCTGACCAGGGCAGGCAATGGGCAGGTAAGAAAGCCTCTCTAGGGAGGAAAAACCTCAGGATAGGGAAGTTGTTCCAAGAGGTGGCTGATTCAAACTCAGATTCTGCTCCCCCACTCTGCTGTGTCCTTCAGCACAGGTTCTCTTGGCCCAGTGAATCCCAGGAGCACCTTTCCCCTGTGCCCTCTCTTCTCCCACCCTGTAAGTCCCCTCTGAGTCTTCTGAGCCTTTAGGAATCCAGTCAGGAGGCAAGGACTGGCTGAGGCAAGGACTCTAGCCTGGGGGGTCTCTACACAGAGGACTGAACCTTCTCCCCCGACACTCCCTGCCACCCCCCAGCCTCCCTGCTCACTGGCTAGGGTGGGGACAGGAAGGAGTAGGGAAGGGGAAGCCAGGGGCTCTGGGAAAGTTGCTGTGAAGGCTGCCATAAACCCCAGCCTCCTCCATGGCTGGAAATACCCGCTCGTGGCTCCTGGCCCCAGCTTTCCAGGCATCCCCTGGGTTTGGCAGATGAAGCTGGGGCAGCTGCTGGGTCACCATCAAGCAAGCCCTTGCAGCCAGGCCTATCTCAGCCTCTGTAGCTGCCAAGTCTTTCCACTGCCCCGCCTCTCTCCCCTTCTCTCCTCCAGGCCAGTGCCCAGGAGACCTGGGGAGAGCTTCCTACCCACCATGAGTCACAGTAAAAAGAAGGTTTCAGGACCCTCAGCTTCTCTCTTGCTCCTACTATCTCTGCAGACCAAAGCCATTCTTATGGAGGAGACAGCTGGTCTGCACCAGTTACCTGAGTTCCAGATACCACCCATACTGAGTCTTTAGAGAAAGCCCAGGAGACATGGAACTAGCCTAGGCCCCCCAGGCTCCTGGGTGTCTGGAAGAGAGGCAATGGGAGGCACTCCTGGTCTCAGGAGAAGCCAGAATACCACTCTGACTCATGTCCAGTGGTCCCACCTACTTGGACATCCTTTATTTGGCATATCTGGGTCATGGGTCTTGAGCCATCAGCCAGTGGACAGTCTAGCCCAGTTAGTATTTTCTCTTGGTGACACAGGGAAGGCTGACAGTAGCCTCAAAGATCAGGACAATTCAGAAGCAGCCTCTTCTTCTCTTCATGGCCATTGCTCTGAAATACCAGCCTCCAGGAGGAGAGGTACCAACTTGATACTTACTCTTGACCTTGGGGGAGAGTCATCTCTAGAAGGCTAAGGGCACAGGCAATCGTTTTACATTTCACATCTTCTCCAAACCCATTCTCAAAACTCCAGTCTCCTCCCTCCAGTCAAGAACTTTGTCACACCCTCTTCCTGTGAAAGGTCCTCAAATGGTTGACCTTTTCACACTTTCCTCTCTCTTTCTACCCCTACCCTTTGCCCCTTGTGTCTCATCCCCTATGAATGTTTGTCTTGGACTCTCCTCTTTCTTCCCCTTCTCCCTGGAATTCATTTGCTGTCAGAGATTACCCCTCTAATCCAAGTCTGCCCTTGGCTGGCTGCATGTCACCTGAGGGAAAGGTGAAAATTATTATTTATTAGGCCTTGCAAATGGGTAATCTGATATAGTCCCTTGGTCACTCTCCCAGATCACTAGTATTATCTCCATTGCACAGATAAGAAAACTAAGGTTTGGGTTGAGGTAATTACAAGACCAAGAACACATGGCTAGGAAGTGCTGGGAGCCAAGTCCCTATCATGTTTATTTACCAGACTGACAAGAAAGGGTGGGCAGAACCCTCATCCCACCTCAGTGTTCCACCCAGCTCAGCCCCCTTAAAATTCTTCAGAACTCAGTGTCCCTCAGTGCCCAAGGCCCTCCCCTTCCTTCTCACAGGGGCCCTCACATTTTATCTTCAGTCACTGCATCCTGTTCCTTCCTTGAACCGCCCCCCCTTCCCAAGCGAGGCCACGGCCAAGTCATCATTTGGTCTCCTTGGCCAGCTTCAGGCCTGACCTATGGGGAACCCACTCTGTCCGCGGGAAAAACCCGGAGCGGGCAGTTCCTTGTAGGGGCTCCCAAGAGAGGTGCACTAAGCCCCGCAGGGCGCTACCAGCTGAGCGGGAATCCAGTCCTTAACCGCTGGCGCCCCTCGAGGGGAGGGGCGAAGGCGGAGGTGGTTCTGCGGCGGCATCTGTCCCAGGCGGGCGGGAAGCTGCTGCATTAAATTGTAAAATCGATTTATTGACCGGCAGGTGCGAGCAGCGGCAGATGGAGAGTAGCGCTGCCGGGGCGCATCTGCGGGGAGCGGCGGCATCGATCCTGGCCCCCTTTTGAAACCGTCCGTCCTAGTCCTTTCTGCCGGCTCAATCGCAATTGCGGGGCCAAGGTCCGAGAATCAGTGGCGCCTGAGTGGCTAGGGTAGCTCGACGCCCTTCCCCTACCCCCTCCTGGCTGTAGGGCCTGGGCTGAGCCCCCACGGCTGGCAGACTTTGCCAGCCCCACTGCCCCAGTTGGCACGCGGCGGGTCGGGCTGACGCGTGGCAGCGCCCTGCGGCAGATGAGGCACGCGCCGGCCTCATTTCAATGTGAATGGATCGAATGGAGCAGCCATGTGGCAGCAACAGTTTGCAAATCTCCCCGCCTTCTGTGCAGCTCTCGGGCCGCCGCTCCCTGCACGTGGCCCCTTCTCCGCATCCACCACAGCAGCGCCCCTCAAGGCTTAAGCGCTCCGCCCCAGCCAGGCCTGCTTCCCCGCCCCCAACCTGCCCATCGGGCTCTGTGGCAGGGACCCCACTGTGTTTCTACCCTTTTGCAGTGTGCCGGGTCGAGAGCGCTGTCCCCTGGGAGGAATGGAGGAGGTGGGATGAGGGGTAAAACTACTAGAGAACTCGGAGCTGCGGCCACGACTCTGCGCAAGGCTTGTAGGCCACACAGCTGGGAAGAAGTGCAGAGACTTACGGCTCCGGCTCCGGACGTACTCCAGTGACCCGGGGTCAGTCTGAGTGCACTGCGGAAGGCAACCTTGGTGTTTCCTGGCTCCAGGTGCTAGTTCTGCCTGCTGCGGGAATGATGTGTAGTGGTAGCACAATAGCCAAACTGAAAGGACCGCAAAGTAGAAGACCTCTTGGGGCGGGGGCTGTGGTCCTCAGTGTGAAGTCAGGCTTCCACCCTGGTCTGGCTTCCGACGCTGGGCAGGGTCGAGATTGAGGAACTGTGGATCCGAGAAAGACTCGCAGTTAGTGGGAGCCCAGGTTGGTCTGAACCAAGTCGAAGTCCACTCTCCAGGGCGTGGTCAAGCGTCTACATCAGTCATAGGATCTGTAGACTCTGACGAAGAGTCCCCAATCCAAGTGATCTGCGGCCTCTTTATCGCTTCCCTGCTTCCTACTCTTTTTTTGAGCCCCAAGAATGCAAATTTCATCCTTCCGCTGGAGTGTGGAAGTGAGGTGTTCCAGAATTGGGGTGTCTGTTCAGAAACATTCAGGCCCGTTCACTTGGATTCCCTGCCTGCAGCGTTACCCTTTCCGGCTCAGCAAATTGGGCAAAATTCTACCCCAGCAAAATGGAGTAATAGTAGGTACTCAGGGATAAGGATGGGGTCCTGGCCAGGTAGTGAGCTTTTGGACAGCGCCCCATGCAAACAGGTGTTTCTGGTAAGGAGGAAAATTTACTGTTTTCCTCCAGGTTCAGAGACTATGTAGAACACTAGAATCCCTTGCAGTGATCCCAACTTTTGTTTGGTCCTTGACCATGGGCAAAACGTTTTGGGGATGTTAGTCCAGGTGTATAAGAGGATAGAGAAAGTTCCAGATCTGCCAGTATTGATAGAGATGCCTCCTGGGGAAATGGATGTCTCTCTTGAGGGTCAGGGAAGTGCCACATCCAAAAAAAGGATCATGTTTTTATGAACTCCCAGGCCAGGATTTAGGAATGGAAGCGGACAGAGCTAGGTGGGGCTGGATGCCAGCTCAGAGAAGAGCGAGGAGCACCTTCTGGCATCCTAGGCAGGTCTAGAGAGCCATAGAGTATTCACGGAGAGAGGATCTGGAAGCCCACTTGCCAGGATTGCCGGGAGGCACACTCTGGGCTCCCCCTCCCTCGGGCCTGGGACTCCGCCTGCCCATAACCTACATTAACTCTCGGAGCAGCCTGGGCCCATCTGCCGGCCCCCGCCCCACTTCGGTTCCCCACGCCAACCCGCTCGCGCCAGATGGTGGCTGGGAGGGGTGGCCGTGCGTGGGGGACCCCGGAGCCCGTCGCCTCACCTCGCCCCTCCCCCAACCCACGCTCCCAACCTCTTGTATCTCATCCTCCCGCCCCCCAATCCTCCACCACCACCACCCGAGTCAAAAAATCAGACCATGCTTGGCATTGGCAGCTGTTGGGCTCCGCGCCGCACCCCCCTCCCTGCCTGCGGCCTCCCCCGGGCCCGCGACGCGTCCCCGCTCCCCCCGCACTGATCTTATCGTTCGGCGACAGCCATCACTGCGCGGGCGGGCTGACAGCTGAAGCCACAGGGCCCCCGCCGCCCTCAGCGTCGCAAAGAGAGAGAGACCTCCAGGGCACCCTCGAGACTGGGAGAAGCTGGCCCTCGCGGTCTGCGGCCTCCAGGGATCACGCCGGGTTCCGGGAAAGCAGCTGCGCCGCTGCCTCTCGAAGTGAGGCCACCCGGGAGAGTCGCGCGGGCGAGACGAGTGAAGCCGCCCCAAACTCAAACAACTCGGTGCGACTCCAGTTCCACCTCACATCCTGCCCTATGAAGGAGAGTACTCGGGCCTGCCTGGTCTCAGTCCCTCACCTTGACTCTCCAGTGGCCCGAGTCAACTCCGGAGTCAGGAGAGTTCCTCCCTGCCCCAGCGGAGCTACAGGACGCGGGCGGGGGCTTGGGGTTGCTGGAGTGGGGGGACAGGGTGGGCAATAGGCGATGGAGCTGAAGCTGGACCCAGGTGAGGGAGGCCCTGAAGGAGGAGTCAGAACCTCATTAGCATACAGCTGAGGACGCGCCCCCCTCCTACCTCGGGGACCACGCCCCGCCTTCCCCCACCTCGGGGACCAAGTGTCTGGGCACTGGCACGAGCCAAGCCCAGGCTGGGGTCAGAAGTGAGTAGGCACGCGCTGGGCACGCCCCCGCAGCTAGAGAGGGAGACGCCCACCAGGTATACTTGGAAGACCAGAATCTTAGACGCTTGGCTTCTCGCCTTGATCCGAGTGGTCACTGAGAGGTTAATGCGTGCGTTGGCTTCTCGGCTGAGCAGGGGACGCTAGGTGGGTGGGCGCTGATAGGTTGGAGGCCGATGAGGCGAGGACTCTCGAAGCTCCGGGAAAGAAAAGAAGGAAATAGAGGTCCTCCGGTTCTGGTTTTCGCTTTCTGGGCTTAAGTTCTTTTTACCTGCTCCAAGACTGCAGGTAAATAACGCCCGCCGCCGAGGCACCGCCTACGGGGACTCCCTAGTGTCTCCGCCTCCTGGACCATCCGGGAACCACCCGCTGACCCCCCTCTGTTTCCCTCGGCCACCCTCCTATCCTCCGGCAGCCAGGGTCTCAGCCCTTAGCCAGGCGATCATCTCGGCACGCGCAGAGCTGGGGGGTGGGGGCCCAGTGTTTCAGAGAGGAACCAAGGGGCGGGGACTTGCGCGCGACTGGCTAGCGGGGGGGAGGGGGTAGCGGGGGCGGAGGCCCCCTCCGGTCGGTGCTGGGACTGTAGCGGCTAGAAGCCCGAAGGGGAGGGGAGAGTGACCATGAGTCTGTCTGAGTGACAGGCGGCGAGCAGAGGAGCCAATATATATAAGGAAGGCTCCGGAGCTCGCAGGTTTCAGTAGCGGCGCTGTGCGCAGGCCAGGAACACGAGGCCGAGAGCCGAAGCTCAAGCCGCTTCGGTGCAGTGTACCTCGGCATCAGCCCACTTGCAGCCCTAGGATTAGCTCGAGGACACGTCCTTATCACTGCCGCCGCCCAGTCGCCCTCACCTGGATTACCTATCGAGGCAGCTGCAACGGAGCTAGGGAGAGGGCGACAAGGGAACAGCATATCGAGAGAAGCCAGTTTTTTCAGGAATCCTGTTGGCTGGAGGACGCGCGGGAAAGCGGCATCCCCAACAGAACCAGGTTCAGGGCCGGCGAGTGGAGAAAGCGACGCCCCAGGGGATGGCAGCCGCGGTTAGGAGCGCCTTTGGCTGGGCGCTACTGCTGCTGGTGGCACTTTGGCAGCAGGTAACGTCCCGCGCCCTCTCCGCCCCCTCCCGCCACGCTCCGGGCCTGAGCCCCGGCGCCCGCTGAGCTGACCGCTCCCCTCCCTCCTTCCCTCGGTCCCTGTGCAATAGCGCGCGGCGGGCGCAGGCGTCTTCCAGCTGCAGCTGCAGGAGTTCGCCAACGAGCGCGGCTTATTGGCCAGTGGGCGGCCGTGTGAGCCTGGTTGCCGGACTTTCTTCCGCGTCTGCCTTAAGCATTACCAAGCTGTCGTCTCTCCCGGGCCCTGCACCTTCGGCAGCGTCTCCACGCCGGTATTGGGCACCAACTCCTTCGCGGTCAAGGATGACAGTAGCGGCGGGGGCCGAAATCCTCTCCAACTGCCCTTCAATTTCACCTGGCCGGTGAGCACAGCCCGGGTGCATTGGGAGGTCACGGAAGCCGAAAGGAGGGAGTGCCCTGGGACCAAAGCCCTCTCCCTAGAATTCCTCCCCGCTTCCTCAAAAACGCCCAGGGACGCATTCTCTCCTGGCCCATTCTTTTCGATTCTCTCCTGGGATCTCATCCATGGAGAAGGCTCTCACCAGTCTCC
This sequence comes from Marmota monax, assembly GCF_021218885.2. NCBI lineage: Eukaryota > Metazoa > Chordata > Mammalia > Rodentia > Sciuridae > Marmota > Marmota monax. The sequence continues at coordinate 43,157,595 of NW_026693777.1, forward strand.
GCCTTCCCAGTTTTACGCTCCCCCCCCCCCAAGCTCTTGGGACACTGTTTGCATTATCTACCACTCTGGCTTAGCAGAAATCATCCCCTACACACATGGCTTTCACTTACACTCCTCCATCCTTCATCCCTCCCCCTACTCTTGGGTTCTCTTCTCGTTTTCCCAGCTTCTGCACTACACTGTGGGCAGACCCGTTATGTTGACCCGGGCGCAGTAACTGTATCCTGCAATTAGATTAATTAAATCGGCTGCCACAGGGCACCCCCTTCTCTCTCGCCCTGCTCATCTCACTCTCTCTCTTTCGGTCCCCCACCCCCTTTCGCTTCCCAGGGTACCTTCTCACTCATCATAGAAGCTTGGCACACGCCAGGAGACGACCTGCGACCAGGTGAGTAGCTCTTCTTCAGCCACAGGGGGGCGACACCGCACAGCGCCGAAAGAGTTAACCTGTTATAGGCGGGGGAAGTGCGGGGTTGGGAGTGGGGGGCAGGACGCTTAGCTTGGCCTGAAGCTGCGCGCCGCGCTGGACGCTCGGATTCCGCTTGGTGCCTGGACTCAGAGCACAATTGCGTTTCCTGAGGGTTATTTTTGGCGTGGGAACGCGGGGAGCACGGCGGTGAGAAAGGCTGAAGCTGCCAGCACCGCTGACGGGCCCCTTCCTGTATTTTACACCTTTCGTGAATTCCGCTCCTTTGGAAAGGGAATAATGGCTTTGGGATGTTGTTCTGACACAGAGGAAAAGGATATTTCAGCAGCACAACAATTCTCACTTTGAAAAGGAAAAAGAAAACCATTACCTACCTCTGGGGGCAGAACCCTTGAATGGATACCAAAGGACCCCCCTGCTCCCAGTCCTTCTTGCCCTGGGAAGCTTTTCTTTTTCTTTCTTTTTTTCCCTCCCGTTTTTTCCACTCTGTCTGCTTTTCCTCTTTTTCCTCCCTATCTGCCTCTAGAACACTGGGATATCCTAACATCCTTCTATTGTCCCCTTTTTGAATGATATCAGGTCCCCTGCACATGCATACACATAGAGCAGCTGAACAGTAGGACTTGTGTCTCAGGGTCCCTCTGGCCTGTGCTTGCTGGCAAGTGGGGGTCATATGGTCAACTAGGCTGATTTGTTGGCTGACCATTATAATCACAACTGGGGAGAGGGGCACTGGCCAGTAAGTTACCTGCACTCTTGGGACAGGCTGCCTTACCTTGACCTGACCCTCTGTCCTTTCAGAGGCCTTGCCACCAGATGCACTCATCAGCAATATTGCCATCCATGGTTCCCTAGCTGTGGGTCAGAACTGGTTACCATATGAGCAAAACAGCACCCTGACAAGGCTGCGCTACTCTTACCGGGTCATCTGCAGTGACAACTACTATGGAGAAAACTGCTCTCGCCTATGCAAGAAGCGCGATGACCACTTCGGCCACTATGTGTGCCAGCCAGATGGCAGCCTATCCTGCTTGCCCGGTTGGACTGGGGAGTACTGTGATCAGCGTAAGCAGCCAAGCCCCTATAAGTGCATACGGGAGGTCCCCCAGCAAGCATGGTGAACTTTTCTTGGCTTCTGCCTATCTCCCTCACAGAGCAAGCCTGGACTACCTACTAGCTAGGCCTCAGGGCCACCTACGGATGCTGAGTAGGGCTTGTGCTCAGACCTCTTCTCTTCCTAATCCTCCTCCCCATCATGCCAAAGCCCACAAAGAATCCCCATATTGAATTCCATCCAGCATGGATTCTTTTTCCCTGTGTCATTGTTTCCCTTTGAGAAGACATGGCTTCTCTGGGAGGCTGAGATGGGGAAGTGAGCCCAGGATAGCAGGGGTACCCCCAGGCCTGGAGTATCAGCATCCTTGGTACTCCATCCTCATCAAGCCCTGTCTTCTTTCGTTAGCTATCTGTCTATCTGGCTGCCATGAACAGAACGGCTACTGCAGCAAGCCAGCTGAGTGCCTGTGAGTAAGGGACAGGAAGTTGGGCAGGGAACCCTGCCTTGGCCAGGCCTCTTATCTCATTCTCAGCCTCCTTTTGTCCCACAGCTGTCGCCCAGGTTGGCAGGGTCGTCTGTGCAATGAATGTATCCCCCACAATGGCTGTCACCACGGCACCTGCAGCATCCCCTGGCAGTGTACCTGTGACGAAGGTTGGGGAGGACTGTTCTGTGACCAAGGTGAGTCAGGGAGGGAGAGATGAGGCAGGGACTGGAAATGAGACACAGTGTCTGGACCCTTCTTCCATGGCAGCTGCTAACTTGGCTTTGCCATTGTCCTTCAAGGACCTTGGGACTTTTTAAAGAATCTTTACAACTAGCCTTAAATAAGTTTGTGGGTCCTTCCCCAGGTGCTAGAGAAACCTGGTGGTTAAAGAAGCCAGGAGGGTGACAGATTGGCAGCCTGGAAGTTGCACTCATAAATTCTAGCAAAGCCAAAGGGAAAGAGATGCCAGGCTCAGTTCCTCTTTCTGCCTTGAAGTTACCTATTAACCCTCTGAATGTTTGCTTACCTTGCAAGGCTGTTTGAGCAGCTCTCCCCTAAACAGCTGTCTGGTGGGGTGTGCCCACCAGCCGCTCAGGGCTGTGGCTGAGGTGGGCCTCTGGGTGGAGGGAGTGACATCCAACTGACTTTTCAGTGTGGGCACAAACAACCTCTCCTTCTCCCCCCGTGGCACCTGCCAGGCAGCTGCTTCAGCCCATGCAGTCTCTGCTTGGCATTTGGGGCTAGTCATTCTTCTGACTGTACATGAATCTTTGAGCCCCGACTTTGGGGAAAGGTCTTTCTTTCTACATCCTAGTAGCCAGCTAGAGCATGTGCCTCCCATTTTCAGAGTCCTTTGGTGTGCCAGAAACACCTTTGCTGCCTCAGAGACACTATATAAGACTGGTTAGAGTGGGGAGGGATTTTCCAGGCTTAAAGAACTTGCCTGGGCCCTGACTTGCTATTGACAAGGGAGCGAAATTAGGTCCCTGTACTGTATTGTGTTTGTATGTGTGTGTATTCCTCTCCTCTCCATTCCCCCAACGCCAACACACACACACCTGGTTCCTACTCATTCTCTCTCCTCTGTCCACATTTGATCCCAGATGACACAATCATATACTCATCATATGCAAACACAGCCCTCACAGTTTCTATATTTGCTCTGTCTGGTTCTCCCTCCCTACCCTTCCCCAATAAGAAAACAAATACTTACAATTCAAAATACCCTTTTAACACCTCCTCCTTTAAAAAATGCTTGATCATTGGGGCTGAGGCTATAGCTCAGTGGCAGAGCACTTGCCTAGCATGTGTAAGACACTGGGTTTTGATCTTTAGCACCACATAAAAATAAATACATAAAATAAAGGCATGCTGTCCATCTACAACTGCAAATTTTTTTTAAAATTAAAATAAAATGCTTGTCACTACCTATGGTAGTTCTTATCTCCCCTGTACTATTTCCACCTGTTGAAATTTTACCCCTTTTCAGGTTTCTCTTGGCTTCTCGCCCTCCATGGAGCCTTTTGTGACTTCTTCCCTGACCCAAGGCCTTGCTCTCCTTTCCTCTGCCTCTTCCTATCTTCACCCTCCTCTGGCTGCAAGTGTTTATCAGCTTACCTGGCAGGAAGTTATCCAATTGTTTTATCAGCCTTGATTGATTGCATTGGTCATATTGGTTCCAGGTGCATCAACATACATGATTTCATTGGCAGGGAAGGAACTATAATTGTGCCTGGAAGACTGAGTTGAAGCCTCTTTGGGCCAAACCATGGGGATGAATTTGCACTATAAGGAGCCTGGAGGTGGGAGTATCTCTGGCTTTGCTCAGCTGGTTGGTTTCTGTCTCTGCAGATCTCAACTATTGTACCCACCATTCCCCGTGCAAGAACGGTGCAACATGCTCCAACAGTGGCCAGAGGAGTTACACCTGCACATGTCGCCCAGGTTACACTGGTGTGGACTGTGAGCTGGAACTCAAGGAATGTGACAGCAATCCTTGTCGAAATGGAGGCAGCTGTAAGGTGAGGCCCAGGCCAGAATAAGAAACAGAAGTCTAGCCAGGTGGTATCCAGGCATCTCCAGTCTAGGCAGCCAATTGATGTGCAGTCATGGATAGGCGCTGTGGGCAACTGGAGCCCAGCACTCCCATCACACACCCCCAGGGTGTGACTTTTGCCCTTTATGTTTTTTCTCTAGGACCAGGAAAATGGCTACCACTGCCTGTGTCATCCTGGCTACTATGGGCTACACTGTGAACATAGCACCTTGACCTGTGCTGACTCCCCCTGCTTCAATGGAGGCTCCTGCCGTGAGCGTAATCAAGGGGCCAGTTATGCCTGTGAATGTCCCCCCAATTTCACTGGCTCCAACTGTGAGAAGAAAGTAGACAGATGCACCAGTAATCCATGTGCCAATGGTAAGTTCACTTGCCTTGCTAAGAGCCTTCTGGTGAGGAGATGCTGAACAGCCAGGCACAATGATGCATGCTTTAATCCCAGCAACTGTGAGGCAGAGGCAGGAGGATTGCAGGTTTGGAGTCACCGACTTAACAAGGCCCTCAGCAACTTAGTGAGACCCTATCTCAAAATAAAATAAATAAGTACGGTGGTAAAGTGGTAAAGTGCCCCTGGATTCAATCCCCAGTACATAAAAAGGTACTGAACATTCTAGATGCCTTGTGCCACACTGTTCTATGTGGGCACCAAAAAAGATGAGGCCTCCAAGAGCAGGGCTGACTAGCATCCATCACTAGCCTCCTTTGAGGACGGACATGAAGCCTCCAACATCCCTTTCTCCAGCTCAGAACTTCCTGGAGCCACAATTTCTTCACCACTGAGTGGGAAAATATAATTCCTATTCTCTGTCTTTGATGTGGCTGTGAAGATGAAATGAAACAATGATAATTAAATTTATTTGAGCAGTTACTACTTACCATAAGGTGCTCTTGACTTCATGAACCTTCCTCCCTAACCCTCAGAGGTATTCTATGAGGGGATAGCTGAGGCTTAGGGATAAGGTAAAGTGACAGGCATCAGATCCCCAGCTAGAGAGAGCCAGCTGAGATTAAAACCTAAGCATATATGTCTTATTCCAAGGTTTTACAAAATGCTAGTTATTTTTATATATGAGTCCACTGAGGCATAGAGAACTAGGTTCACCCCAAACTCTAGGTCTCTTGGGTGTTTGCACAGTTCTCTCTTTGCAGTAGATTCTGTCCATGTTGGTTGTGTGCATGGAGATGGAAGGGCTTAAACTCACTGTTGGGATGGGTCCCCCACCCCCTGCACCTGGAGATTCCCAGACTTTTGTTGACTTGTGCTCTGTGTCTTCTCACAGGGGGCCAGTGCCTAAGCAGAGGTCCAAGCCGCATGTGCCGCTGCCGTCCTGGATTTACAGGCACCCACTGTGAAATTCACATCAGTGACTGTGCCCGCAGCCCTTGTGCCCATGGTGGCACTTGCCATGACCTGGAGAATGGGTTCATGTGCACCTGCCCTGCTGGCTTCTCTGGCAGGCGCTGTGAGGTGCGGATACCCAGTGATGCCTGTGCCTCAGGGCCCTGCTTCAATGGGGCCACCTGCTACACTGGCCTCTCCCTGGACAACTTTGTCTGCAACTGCCCTTATGGCTTTGTGGGCAGCCGCTGCGAGTTCCCTGTGGGGTTGCCACCCAGCTTCCCGTGGGTGGCTGTCTCCCTGGGTGTGGGACTGGTGGTGGTGCTGGTGTTGCTGGGCATGGTAGCAGTGGCTGTGCGACAACTGCGGCTTCGGCGACCGGATGATGGCAGCAGGGAGGCCATGAACAACTTGTCGGACTTTCAGAAGGACAACCTGATCCCTGCCGCCCAGCTCAAGAACACAAACCAGAAGAAGGAATTAGAGGTGGATTGTGGCATGGACAAGTCCAACTGTGGCAAACAGCAGAACCACACATTGGACTATAATCTGGCCCCAGGGCCCCTGGGGCGGGGAACCTTACCTGGAAAGTATCCCCACAGTGACAAGAGCTTAGGAGAGAAAGTGCCACTGCGGTTACACAGGTGAGTTGCGCTTGAAGGCCCAGGGCCTGGTCGTGGACTCCTAGGTGGTCTTGCCCAGGCTCCTAGGTAATGGAGGGAGACTGGATCCAGGCCCTGACTGCTTTTAAACAAATGGGGTTTTGTTACTGACTGGAGGAGCCAATGGCAAGATTTCTGCTAGGAGACTAGGTGTAGTGATATAAGTGGTATAATCACAGCTACTTGGGAGGCTGAGGCAGGAGCATCATGAGTTTGAGATCAGTCTTAGCAACATACAAAGACTCTATCACCAAGAAAAAAAAAATTCTATAGGGGTCCTTTGCTAGGGAAAGTCCTCTCATTCATTCGTTCATTCATTCATTCACAAATGTCTAGGACCCATAGTGTTTCTCTTATGACTTCCATTTTCGATGGTGTGGCTCTAGTAGCTAGGCTGACTTTCTAGATGTTAGTGGTATGGTTGGGGTCCTGTAGCTCTCAGGAGCCTGTGATAACTGCCCCCCTTAAAAGGCCACCATTGGGTACCTCTGGCCCATTTCTTCCCCCCGGACCACCTGTGTAAGTGCTCTTTGGCTCTATAGGGTCCAGATTATTGCCCCTGCCCTCCCCCTATCTTTCCTTCCTTCTCTCCCTCACACTCACCCGGTCTTATGTTCCCTCAGTGAAAAGCCAGAGTGTCGAATATCAGCGATATGCTCCCCCAGGGACTCCATGTACCAGTCTGTGTGTTTGATATCAGAAGAGAGGAACGAATGTGTCATTGCCACGGAGGTGAGTGTTAGACTTGCCTCCCTGCCAGCTTGTCCCCCGCCGCTTTGTGTGGATGGGAAAGTGGTCTGGTCACTCTTGACCCCATGAGCCACTCCTGAAGGGTCGATCAGAACCCCTCCTTGGCAGACCACATTCAGTGGTTTTTGGTCTCTGCTGGCCTTGTTGCTAAAGAGGGTTTGAAACAGGAGTCAGGTGGCACACTTGGCCTGGTCTCTCTTGCTGCGTTGGTTCTAGGCAGGGAAACCACAATACCTGGCCATTTCCCAGGTGCTGATGGGTGAGAATGGTTGCCTCATGACCTCTTCTCACTTCCCTGGATTCCTCCACTGGACTACCTCATGAGTGAAAGCTCCCAGGCATCTGTATTTGTTGGAGTAGAAGCCTAGGGGAACTGTCTTCCCTTCCCATCTTCCCTGTCTGCTCCATTGGCTTCTCCCAGGAAGGTCCAGGGAAGTTCCAGATGAAATGCTTATGCCCAGGGTAACACATTTCCCCATTTGTACCTTCCACAGGTATAAGGCATAAGCCTACCCAGAATACCCCAGCTTTGGCCCAGCAGCTGGACCTTCCTTCTGCATTGTTTACATTGCATCCTGGATGGGACGTCTTTAATATGCACCGTGCTGCTCTCAGGAGGAGGAGGGGATGGCATGAACTGGACAGATTGTGAACTTGCCAAGAGATGCACCGCCCCTGCATACCTTTGAGTATCTGGCATCAGATTAGCAGCTGTGTCAGCCAAGGGAACAGAGGAGAGGAGAGGTGCCACTTGGGCCTGCTCTTTCAGCAGTGGCCTTCAGAGGGCTCTTTCTGGGGCTCTGGCCTGTTTTCTAGAGAGTGGCAGTGGCCCCATGGGGCTCGGAGCTGCTGTGGCATCCATTGGCATCTGTGTTTCCCAAGTGCCTTTGGCCCAGGCTCCAAAGTGATAACTGGGCCCAAATCAGAAAGGAGAAAGGGGGCCAGTAAGGGCAGGTCTTCCTTTGGGCAGGAAAGCCACTGGGTACAGCTCTTGTCAGGGGTTGCCCTGCAGGTGAAGGAACACAAGAAGAAAGAGGAGCACTTTCTGCCCCATGCCTCTAAGCACTGCATGTGGGCCTTGCCTGGAAATGCCACCCAGCCTCTTGCTGGCCTAGGCCCACTGGGCAAGAGCATTGATAAATCTTACCCAGATTCTACCACCTTCTGGCCCTGGGAGCAGATGGGGTGAGGGCCTGACCCTTCTGCCAGCCAGGGGTGCCACTGGTGAGCTCAGGGCAGTTATGTTGGAAATTCCAACAAGGGAGAAATCAGGTGCTGCTGTCACCTGAGCTTCTTCCTGCCTCAAACCCATTCCTACAACCATGAGCCTGGGCTCTGCCCATGCCCATTACTGCTCCCAGAACACCCCCGAAGCCCATCTTCAGAAATCAATAATATGAGTTTTATTTTTTTTTTGTAGTTTATTTTGGAATCTAGTATTTCGATAATTTAAGAATCAGAAGCACTGGCCTTTCTACATTTTATAACATTATTTTGTATATAATGTGTATTTATAATATGGAACAGATGTGTATAGGAATTTATTACTTCTTGGGTCCTGTCTTTGTTGTGGTAGGAATGGGAATTCTCCAGCCTTCTCAACCCAAAGAATTCTTAACACCCCTTTCTCATACTGCCACCAAGTGCCCCACTGGGACTGTGCATACACTTGAATTTGACATGTTATATGAAGACCCCTTGTTCCCATCCAGTCACTTGGTGTTTGTGCCAGTTACAGGAGCATGCATCTTACCCATTTCACCCCACTCTGGGCCAGCCTTCCTTGCCTGATGACTCTGAGGCTGGTTGCTACGCCCCACTTTCTCCTTTATGCTTCCAGTACTCCTTGGGGAATACTTTCCCTGCCCAGAATCTCTCTCCTTCTTTCCTCAAGCCTGAAAAAGCTTATGTGGAGATCCTTTGTCCTGTCCCTCTATCTCCTTTTCTTTCTTTTTTTCTTTTTGGTATTTGGTATTGACCCAGGTGCACTCTACCACTGAGTCACATTCCGAGCCCCTTTTATTTAAGACAAAGTCTCGCTAAGTTGCCAAGGCTGGCCTCAAACTTATGATCCTCCTGCTTCAGCCTCCTGCGTAGGCATGCACCACCATATACTGCCTGTGTTTCTTTTATCCAACAAGATTCTCTTCTCAGAGAATGGGGTCTCTGAGCCATGAAGATATCTGGGGCCTTTCACCTGCTGTTGCAAGGTTTCATGTGGATTGTACCTGCTCTTTTCTGGTCTTTGAGGGGTTTGCCTTGGGTTTGTCCTTCTTGCAGGTGGACAGAGAATAGAGGGTCTGGTTTCCTTGTTAGCCCAGAGCTGCTGGAGTTTACTGGAGACTGTAAAGAGGGGAGGAGTTGGAGCCTGGGTTTCTCTGACTGAGGCACTAATGAGGGAGTTTCCAGTCTACTCCATGCCCAGTTTCCTCTAAGGCACAGGATAGTCCCTAGGGTGCCAGAGTCCTCTCTTTACAGCCACAAACATACTCTATGGAGAGCAAATGATGACAAAATGAGCCATTGATAAAAAGCTGAACAGATGCTCCCAGCTCTTAGCCTGTCCACAGTAAAGCAAAATAGACCCACCAAATACCTCACTCCTTGTGGAGTGCAAGTATACACAGTGAACTTGCCTCCCCTTTTCTCCTCCCCTGACCCTGGACCTTGGTGTTTGTGCCAGTTTCAGGAGCATGCACAAGCTTCATGCCTTGCTCATCGCTCCCCATTCCCTTCACTGCACACACAGGGTATCAAACAGGAAAGCACTCAGGGAACTGTTCCCACAGTCTGAGCCGGCAGCAGGGGGAAGAACAACACGACCTCACTCTTCCTGCCCAAAATGAAACAGGAAAGCAGCTCTCGGGCCCTGGGGGGCGGGGGAAACTGGGCTGGGACAGAAGGCAAGATGACGAGGCTCCCATGTGGGGGACAGGTAGGACACCCGCAGGACTGCACGTCCACACAACCAGGCTGTGCTGGGCTGCACGAGAAGAGCCTTGGAGTGCTGGCTGCTGGCTAAACTCACTCACCAAAACCTCCCAACATGTTGGCTTCTTGGGCAAAGTGAGGACCATGGATGTGGTGTGGGCTGCAGGTTGGAGCCTAGGCTTTGCTACTTCACCTCAGCAGAAGCCAGGCCAGACACTTGGAGTGCAAACAAGCCACAGCTTGACTCTCCTAGGGATTTCCTGAAGGTCACTGAGGATCCAATCCCTTCTCATAGGAAAGGTACTCGAAGCTTTCCTGACCATTTGAATGTTCAGGTGTACAGATGTACCAGACTAGACCATGACTCTAGGTTAACCATGAATTTCTTTGCATGGGTTAGCAAATGCTCATGTTTGGTGTGCATGCATATTTCACAAGAGAACTCTGAGCTTAGTATCAGTCTGGAGCCAGTATGCTGCCTAGAGAATCAATCTGACCCCACAGTGACCTCCAGCCCTGAGGACAGTGGCTTTTCCAAGACTTCTTCAACTCTACCTGGAGATCACTGTGGAACAGTTAGGGAGGGGCTGTGAAGAAGGCTTGTACAGACAAGGCCTGCCTCAGGGTTGAGCTGGTAAGAGGGCAAAAGAAAAAATGACCGTGGCCCATATCTACTTCCACTTAGGCTAGATGAAGACACTTGACTCAACTGGGTAGTAAGGAGGGTCCATCTCTGACCTGGTCCCACAACGCCCGCCCTCAGTAGACTATTTCCCTGCAGTTCCCCCACAGCATCAGCAGATCCACGTGGCCTTCTACATTCCGGGAAGGGGATGGAAGTGATTCACTCAGGGAACTGTGACTGTCCCTTCCCGGGGAGGTGATGCGCCTGGGAGGTCCCAGTGGCCTTTCCCGAGAGGCCGCGCCCTCCCTCGCGCCCAGGGCGCACTGCCTGGCCCTGTGGCCCGGATAGATCCCGGCAGGCCTGGAGCTGCAGCGGAAGAGACAGGTGCGCCCGCTTGCCGGGGTCAGCCCTCCACCTGCCTCCTCACGACCTGGAGCTCAGAGGCTCCCTGCCCCCCGCGCCCTTTGTTATAGCCCGACTTCCTGTTTGCGGCCGCCGACCCCGGCTCACTTCCCGGGCCGGGAAAACGTCGAAGGCCGCAAGTTTCTCGGAGACTCGCCGGCCCCCTGGGCTCCTCCTCCTCCTTTCCCAAATCCCGCCCCAACCTGGGAGTCCGCGCGGGGCTGCTGCTGCGAGAAGCCGTAGTTGCGAGTGGAACCGCGCGGCCCGAGGTCTGACACTAGAGGGCGCTGTGCGGCCTTGGGGCTGAGGAGGGCTGCCGTCCGGAGCCAACCGTACAGCCGCGGAAAAGCAATGTCCAAGCCGAGGAAAGCTTGAATCTTTTGCGTTTGGGGGCTTTAGAGAGCTCTGTTAGGCTCGGCGCCCCTAAGCCGAGGGGTAAACTGGAGGGAGCCTAGTGCGATACTTTCCTCCAAATATCCCCAGGGATTCCAGAGGAGCAGCAGAGCTGCAGCACCTGCTCTAGCCAGCGCAGCAGCCGCCTCCTGGGCTCGGCCAGTCAGCTCTCCCCCCAACAGTTCTGCCACTTTCATCCAATGGGCAGCCAGAATGGAAGGGAATGGGGCCTGGACAGAAACTGTTGAGTTAGAGGGCTGAAGGTCCCTTCCAGCACCACCCCTTATTGCCAGGTGATCTACTGGGACAAGTCCATCCTTTACTTTCTTCCTTCAGCACGGATTGAGCACTTATTATAAATCAGGCATTGGCGGCAAAACATGTTCTCCCATCCGGGGAAATTAACTATCTTTGACCTTTCTGAAGATAATACTTCTTGTACATTTCTTTTTTTCTTTAATAATCATAGTTGTTTTTTTTAAAAGAGAGAGAGTTTTTAATATTTATTTTTTAGTTTTTCAGCGGACACAACATCTTTGTTTGTATGTGGTGCTGAGGATCGAACCTGGGCCGCACACATGCCAGGCGAGCTGAGCCACATCCCCAGCCCCCATTCTTGTACATTTCTAAGGTTGAAATGAGTTAATATATAACACTTGTGAGCACTGTTTTAGCTCCTGGTTGGTTAATCCTTAAATGTATGTAGGTATACCACTTTCTAGAGCTGCTACTCCCCCTGCCCACAGCACCGAGGTGGGCTCTAGTGGGGTTGGAGTCTGCTTAAATAATCCCAGCAGTAGACTCAGGAGCATGTGAGGCAGTTGCCTCCACTTTTGCTCCCATTTGTGCTGTCTTTGAGGAACCCCGGCTAGGCTGGTCATCCTTCTCTGAAGTGGGCGGTTGTGAAAGGGAGGCCTTTGCTGTGGGAAGGAGCAGCAAGACTCCAAGAAGAGTCACTTTCCTGCACCTGTAGGAGGCTGAAGCAGGAGGACACAAGTTTGAGGCCAACCTGGGCACTTTAGTGAGACCTTGTCTCAATAAATAAATAAATAAAAAGGCCTGTGAACATAACTTAGTGGTAGAGCATCCCTGGGTTCAATCCCTCTAGCTGGGAAAAGGAAAAAAAAAGTCACCTTCCCTCTTGGAGATCTGCCACAAGTTATTTTTTTTGTCACCTTTTCCCTGGCCTCAGGGACACTGCACTCCTTAACACCCTGGCCAAGTGTGGGCTTGGCTTGTTGCCTCCATCCCCAAAGGCTAGGACACAGGGGCCAAAAAGCCAGCCACGGCTACAACTAGGCACAAGGTCTGAGAAGAAACATAGATCCCCCCCCACAACTTTACTCTCACAACACAATAAACAGAACAATTCTGTGACCTCTGGTTACCAAGATGCAAATGGGGATTTCTCCTCACCAGGAACCAATCAATCTTTCTGCAGCAGATAGCAGCTGTGTGTTCTGTAGTTCAATTCAATTCTTACACATCTACCTGGAAATATTGTTGAATCCTATATGTTAATGGTTCAGCTGCACAAGACTTCCCCCCACTTCCAATGCCAATCACAAGTCTGAGTTTGGTTTAATTGTGCTTCCACTAATCAGTTATGAATTAGGGTTCCCATAACCCCTTCCTCCTGTTTGACTAATTTGCTAGAGTGGCTCACAGAGCTTGGGGGAACACTTTAATTACATGTACTAGTTTATTATAAAGGATACAGATGAAGAGATGCACTGGGTAAGATATGAAGGATGGGATGCAGAGCTGCCATGCCCTGTCTGGATGCTCCACCATCTAGGACCCTCCATGTGTTCAGCATTCTGGAAGCTCACCCAATTCTATGCTTTTGGGTTTTTGTGGAGATCTCACTACATAAGCATGACTGATTAAATAATTAGCCATTGGTGATCAACTCAACTTTTAGCCCTTCTCCCTCCTCTAAGTTTGGAGGATGGGGCTGAAAGTGTCAAACCTCTAATCAGGCTTTGATCTATCATCTTGTGACCATCCCTCATCCTGAAGCTTCTTGGCTGCTAGCCATTAGTCAGCTCATTAGCATGCAAAAAGACATTTATTACTTTTTAGATTTCAAAGGTTTTAGGAGTTGTATGCCAGGAAACTGGAGGAAGACCAAATATGTATTTCATAGTGTTGCCAACACAGTAGCATGTACCTTTAATTCCAGCAACTTGGGAGGCTGAGGCAGGAAGATCAAAGGTTCAAGGTCAGCCTCAGCAAGTTGGCAAGGCCCTTTCTCAAAAAAAAAAAAAGGGCTGGGGATATAGCTCAGTTGGTAGAATGCTTGCTTTGCATGCACAAGGCCCTTAAAAAAAAACATTAAAAAAATTAAAAGGACTGGGAATGTAGTTCAATGGTAAAACATTCCTGGGTTCAATCCCTAGTGCCCCAAACCAAAACAAAACAAAACAAAAAAAACACCTTATAGTATCACAGAAGGTAACCAGCTGAGATCTCAGGAATCTTGATTTAGCAACAGGTTGGCTCAGGTCCTGGGCCTGCCTTTTGTCATGACACTTTCTGCAGGGCAGAGCCACAGCCCCAACAGACATGGCCAGCCTGTGTGTCTCCAGTGGTCCCTCTGACTGAGCTCAAATTGGAAGTTTACTTATCTGAAGATTGCTGTCCATTTTCCTCAGAGACAGATATTTGGGCCACACATATCTTCTTAGGCCCAGGTCAGTTTCATACATCCACAGATGGTTCTCTTCTCTCAATGCTCCTCTTTATTTTTCTGCTAAAAAAAAAAAAAAAAAAAAAAAAAACTTAAAGCTTCTGGGATCTTTCTCTTCCCATTAACAGTGGGCTCTGAGGCAATGATATCCCAGCTATTCTCATTTAAGGGGCTTTCTTGGCTGTCCATGGGCCTCAGAGTCTGCACCCTCTCAGAAAATGTTGAACAAATTGAACATTCAACAGTCATACTTCCCCACAGAGCCTGGTTTTCTAGGGTTCTCTTCTAAAGCCATAGCCTGTCACACTGCAGTATTTCTACAGGGTCTGACATTCAGCTTTGAGCCCATGGACACTTTCTATGCAGCCCAGTCACTCTATCATCTCAGGGGTTCACTGAGAGAGAGACCTTAACTTAGGATATGTAGGGATATGTGACACAAAGAGAACTTCAGCATGCTCCAGACAGATTTATTTAGGAAAGCAGATGTACTTTCAAGGGAGAATGCAGACTATCTAATATCTTTGGGGGTAAAGAAATAAACATTCAAGGGATAACTGGGACTATCTTGAGGGTGAGAAGTTTTGGGGGTTACATGAGGAAGACACATTCAAGGAATAATATGAGCCACCTCCAGAGGAAGAGATAGGACCTTGGTCTGTGGTATTATTTATAGAGGGACAGTAACTAAGGCTGAAACAGAGGTGGAGTCAAGGCAGAATTACATAACTTCACAACGGTTTTTCTAGCACTTGTGCAGTGTCCTTGTATTATTTTGCATGCAAGGACATGAGTCAAGGGTGTGGACCAAGGGCTTGGGCCAAGGGCAAGAGCCACGGGCCAGTTTGCACAGGAAAATTTTTGCAATTCAAAGGCTCAGGGCTTTTCCTGCATTCTAACAGCTCACCTGCCCTGTCATTTTTGAGTCTCAGACTATCTTTTTTGTACCCCAAAATTCTTATTCAACTCCACTGAAATGCTCCCCACAGCAGCTTCTCCCTAGCTCTTCAGTTGTTGCTTCCTGCCCACATAAATTATATCTTCATCTCTCCTTGGAATTAGGGGTGCAACTCTCTACCCCAGCCCTCTCTTAGAGCCCTGAACCCTCCCCTTCTAGGTAGAGTAGGACTGAGTTCTGAATAAGTAAAACACTGGTTCCCAGAGGTGCCCTGTCAACTGGGTCTCTCCTTGCTTGGGAGCTGGACGATGGGAAGGGAGCCAGGTTTTCCCACCATCCCATGCACTTCTGTAGGATATGAGTAAATCCTTATAGTCCCTGCTTTTGTGGGCAGAGGGCCAAGCACCTTTCCTGGCCCTGGAGGTAGCTGCATAAGCAGCAGAACTACCCACCTCTGATTCTCTTGTGAGGTGGACTGCTCCAAACTCAGCATGCTGCTCCAAACTTGAGGACACTTGGGGAATAGTAAATGCAGGCAGGGACTTTCATTGACTTCCCTTATCCGCCTAAAAACAGGTCCTCCAGAAGGAGCTCAATTGTCATGAGCCCTCCCTGGAACTTCATCAACCAGGAAGGATTAAGTTTGTATCACAGGAGAGGATGCTGGAGGCCAATTCCATACCCAGGAAGATTTTCATTTCTTTTTTTCTTTGCAGTGCTGGGAATGGAACCCAGCACCTCATCCATGCTAGACAAGTGCTCTACTACTGAACCACAACCCCAGTTCAGTCACAGTTTATCACAGGCTGTCACCTATTCTTCTGATGGTCCATTCATCTTTCTGAAAAATCATTTACCCTTCCCTAATTGCTTACTTCCCTCCTCCCCCCTATCCTGGGTTTTTGGTTATTCAATTTTCCTTCATAAGATGGCTCTGGGCATATAATAAATTTATATGCCTTTTCTCCTATTAATCTGCCTGCTGTCTATTTCAGACTCAATTAATGAACCCTCAAAAGGTAGAAGAAAAGTCTTCCCTCCCCTACTCACTGAGTGGAGGGACTCCACTGCTCCACTTTCCCCTCCTCTTGACAGAATGTTGGTGGAGCTATGTACTCCTTGCACATGGACCAGGAACCTGAGGACACACTTATTTCTCAGAACTCTGTGGGAGGTGTGAGCCTTCATTTATTTTGTTAACTTATTTTAGCAACCCCAATCCTGAAACACACACATGCACGTGCGCTAACATTTACTGAGCATGCCCATGTACCCAGCTTTGGCTAACAAGTTATTTATTTCAATCTTTTTCAGACCCTACAAGGTGCATACTACTACTACTACTACTACTACTATTATTATTACTAATTTCACAGTTGATAAAACTGAGGACCAATGACCACATGGTTAGTACATTGTGGAGTGGGACTCAAATCTGAGCAAGCTGAGTTTAGAGCCTGCGTCTGGGCAGGATTTGCATCCTTCTGGAATCAGCAGCTTTATAAAACAATTTCATGTAAATTAAATTCACCTAATTCCATAACTCCCCCAAACACACCCTTACCTGATTTCAGATAATCATACTTGCTAACAGCAAAAGTTGATCACAGTGTCAGGAATGAGAAGCGAGAAGGAACATATCATAAGGAAATGAGAAGTGACCACCTGCAGGGGAATAATAAGGAAAGAACAATTTGGGAAAAGGTCTAAAAGAGGAAGCCATCACGTGTGCATCATGTGCCAATCATGTGTAACTCTACAAGCTGAAGGTGATGCCTGGGCCCATCACCTCTCCTGAGATGATGGCATCTGTATGGGCATGATATCAGCAGCCTTCTCCTGAAGGGATTTTAGAAGAAAAAATAGGTTGGATTTTTTTTTTTTTTAATTGAGAGGAACCAGCTAAGTGGGTGGTTTGTTGCTTGGGTGTGTCCCACAGGGGAGGGAAGAAGACAGATGTTGTTGGAAAGGAGAAGGAAGGAACGGGAATAGGCAAGCCATGTTCACAGGAAGGTGCTGAAGATCCCCTTGGCTAGCTTTTGTAGAGATCCTAGTTTGAGAAGGTCAAGGCTGAAACTGTGACATGCAGTACATGAGACATTGCCATGGCCTTTATTCTAACTATGTTTGTAGAGAACCTTCTACATGTCAATACTGTGTTGGCTCCCCTGGTCCTTCTCTAAGAGCTCTCAGGTTCATGGAAGGCAGGATGTCCAGTGATTATCAGTGAGGAGACTCAGAGCTGGACCATCTGCCTTTAGACCCAGGTTCTACTACTTACACTGTCGAAGTTAGTAGGTTACTTAACTTTCCTATTGGCTTATCTGT
Source organism: Marmota monax (assembly GCF_021218885.2). Classification (NCBI taxonomy): domain Eukaryota; kingdom Metazoa; phylum Chordata; class Mammalia; order Rodentia; family Sciuridae; genus Marmota; species Marmota monax. The sequence continues at coordinate 43,174,642 of NW_026693777.1, forward strand.
GAACTGATGGTTTACTTCACAAAGGAGGAGAGAAGTTTATAATTAGAATGGATGTAAAAGTGTCTAGCAAACTGCCCCACCATATGGTAAGCATCATGTTTGTTATGAAGTGGAAGGATCAGATAAATAAACAAATGTGTCCTAAGGGGTTGTGGGAGCCTACAGGGGAAAGTGCCTAACTCTGCCTGGAGCAAGTTCAGGTTACTGAGGACAGGAATAAGAAGTCATGAAGATTCTGGGCTTTACTTGGGGTGGGAGAAGGCCAAGAATGAACACCATGTGTAATTCAGTGATAGGGCACCCCTAGGTTTAATCACCAGTATTGAGGGGAAAAAAATGAATATCTTTAAAATGTTACTCAGATGATTCAGATAAGCTGATAGGCCACTACTCCTTAACCCATCAGAAAAGCATCTATTTGCTCTTTTAAGGTAACTTTTCATTATTTAAAAATTGTATTTTGCTGGGTGTGGTGGCACACACCTGTAATCCCAGGGACTTGGAAGGCTAAGGAAGGAGGATTGCAAGTTTGAGGCCAGCCTGGGCAACTTAGCGAAAATCTGTGTCAAAATAAAAAATAAAAATAAAAAGGGTTGAGGATATAGCTTAGTGGTAAAGCACCCCTGAGATCAGTTTCAGTACCCCCCACAAGGTTTAATAATAATCAAATTATTTAATAATAATCAAATTAAATTTCACAAAACTTGGAAATAGAGAAAAGATTCACCCATAATACCAATAGTCTAACACTAGTATTTTTTTTTTAAATATTTATTTATTTTTTAGTTTTCTGCAGAAATAACATCTTTGTATGTGGTGCTGAGGATCGAACCCAGGTCGCACGCATGCCAGGCGAGCGCTCTACCGCTTGAGCCACATCCTCAGCCCTAACACTAGTATTTGATGTCCCAACCTTTATTCCTCATACATCTTTTTTTAAAAATATTTATTTATTTTTGTTTTCGGCGGACACAACATCTTTGTTTTGTATGTGGTGCTGAGGATCGAACCCGGGCTGCACGCATGCCAGGCGAGCGCGCTACCGCTTGAGCTACATCCCCAGCCCCTTCCTCATACATCTTGTTTTTAAATGTTAATCATAGTAAATGTGATAGTTCATATTTTGCATTTTTAAACTATGCATCACTGGCATTTTTACTACATTGTTTTCATAATGAATTTTGATCAATGAACTAGAAATAGCCTTCTTTTTAAATGTTCATGTTCTTTTTATAAAGTTTCATTCAGAATCAGTATACAAAAGAATACGCAAATCTTTTAACTCAATCACTTTGAGCACAAGTGTTCTTCCAGAATTGTTCTAAGCAAATAAGCACATTTAGCCTCCCCTGCTCCCAGAACTGGGGATTGAACCCAGGGCCCCAAACATTCTAGGCAAGTGCTCTCCTCATATCCCCAGCCCCAGCCTTTTTTTTTGGTGGTGGTACTAGGGATGAACCCAGGGGCACTTTACTGACCTACATGCCTAGCCTTTTTTGTATTTTGAGACAGTCTAGTTAAATTGCCCAGTCCAGGCTGTCCTCAGACTTTCGATCCTCCTGCCTTAACCTCTGGAGTCATGGAGATTATAAGGATGTTACTCCATACCCACGCCTATCCCCAGACTTTTAAGTTTAAGAAGTTTTAGCAGGTTATTTTATACCCTGTCTTTTCACTTAATTATACATCACAGACAAATATTTCCATGTCAATCAGTATAGACATATACAATTATTTCTAGTGGCTTCACCAATTTAATGAACTAATCTCAAGTTTATGTAAACATCTATCACTGGATGTTTACGTTGTCCCTGTGCCTGTACATGCTCTGGCACTTGTGTGTGTGTGTGTGTGTTCTTCTCCATCACGTGAATTGACCATAATTTACTTAAACATTTGGCTATTTTTGGATATTTAAGTAGTTTTTCTTTTGTTTTTGCTATAATAAATAACAATGCATTGAAAATCTTCAGACATGTGGCTTTTCCCATATTTTGAATAATTTCCTGGAGTGGAAGTATTGGGTCAGAGGGCAGGGACATTTTATGGTTCTTGATTGTATCACTAAGCTGCTTTCTCAGAGGGTTGTTTGGGCCTGTTCAGATACTTCCAGCAATGTGCTGTTATCAGCTTCCCATTTTCCATTCACTTACAAAGGTGGTGAGAAGAGAAGAGGATATTTTTTTCTAAGCAAAGGAGGTGCTCAGGTGGACTAACAGGAACAGATAGGGAGAAAAAAGGATAGAGTGAACCTGGGGAACAGGCAAAGAGAAAGAGAAAGGAGTGACCAGAAAAGACCATTTTGTTTGAATTATTTTCCTCATGTTCATTGTAAAGAACCCAGACTTTTTCATAAATTAGAATTTACTACACAAAATCCTCCTTTGAGGGCTGGGATGTGGCTCATTGGTTAAGCTCCTCTGAGTTAAATCCATCCCTAGTACCAAAAAAAAAAAAAAAAAAAAGCAAGCAACCAAACAAGGAAACCCAGGCCTCCTTTGATGTCAGCTTACAATTTAGGTACCATCTTCAGTATTTTTTCTTTCTTTTTTTTTGGAACCCATGACCTTGAGTTTGCTATGTAAGTACTATATCCCTGAGCTATACATACCCCCAGCCTTATCTTCAGATTTTTACACAAATACTACTGAAAATCTTGTGAGTATTTTTGTTTGTTTTCCTGGTGCTGGGGATTGAACCCAGGGCCTCCTGCATACTTGGCAAGTGCTTTACTACTGAGCTACACCTCAGCCTTCATCAGATCAATAACTTTTTTTTTTTTTGGTACCAGGAATCGAACTCAGGGGTTAAGTAACCAATGAGCCATCTCCCCAGTCCCCCTTCTTTTTTCTTTCACTTTTTTTTTTTTTTTTAAATTTGAGACAGGGTTTTGCTATGTTGCTCAGGGCTTCACTAAGTTGCTGATGCTGGCCTGGAACTTGCAATCCTCCTGCCTCATTGTCCCCAGTTGCTGGGATTACAGACCTGTGCCAAGATACCCGGCCTAATAACTTATTTTTAATTTTTTAGTTCTTAATAGAACTTTATTTATTTATATGTGGTGCTGAGAATCAAACCCAGTGCCTCACACATGCCAGGCAAGTGTTCTACCACTGAGCCACAACTCCAGCCCCCCAATAATTTATTTTTAAAGGTATAGCTTCCTGCTACACACTCACCTTTGGAATGAATACAATCACTTAGTGTGCAGATAATGTTTAATTTCAATAATTAGGAACTGAACTAATATTGTCCACTTCCCCTGCCAGAGGGCTCACCCTAACCTCAACAACAATCTCTGGGAGTCAGTTCCACCCGGGGAAGGCCTTCTGCGGCCTCTGTTTCTCTTTTTTAATCAAAAACACCCCCATCTGGCAGCCCCTTTCTACTGCTTAAGGAGTTGATCCCAGATGGCCTGTGGGACTCTCCACTGGGTGGTGAGTAGCCAAAGGAAAAGGCCTGTAGCTGCTGGCAGTGCATCACACCTCAGCGCCTAAGGATTAACCATTACCACAAATTCTCAAGTCTGGGAAAAGCTAAACCCATGGCCTTAGGGCAAAGCTGGTCTGGCGTTCACGTTAAGGCCTTTCACCACAGATGCCCGGGGAAGCCAAAGTGACTGCTGTCCCAATCGCTCTGGCTGGATCTTCCTCAAACCTGCCTGAGCTCAGGAGGTTCCACACCCGGCCCGGACGTGGACCTCACGTGAGGTCTGCAAACCTTGACTGCCTGACTTGACTCAACCGCAGCCTCTGTAGAACCCCTTCGCGCCCCCGTGACTCAGTTTCTCCATTTGCTCACGCGAGCCAACGGCGTGAGGCACCGGAGTGGAATGCGGACGGTGCTTCCTACAGCTTCCTCGCTGTCGGCCGTGGGTGCGTGCTCTCAGGAGTTTACAACGCCCAGAGTGCTCATTCTGGCTGTGTCCTGCTCCGGCCCCAGGACAGTCTTGGGGTGGCAGTGACTCGGCCACATCACCCGCAGGACTGCTGAGGAGACATCGCCTTAAACCCACCAGCTATGGCTCCTGCATGGCCCGGGCCAGGAGGAGTTGCCAAGGAGAAGCCCACTGCCCGTGACCACGCCGGGCCCATGCCCACTGCCCGCCGCCTGACGCAATCCGAGGCGCCCTTGCTGCATGCGGGCGCTGGGGAAACCTTCGCTGCCGTTGCATCACTTCTGCCAGGTTTGCCACGAGGTGGAGCCGAACCAATCAGCGAGCGCACTGAGCCCGGGGCAGGCCACTCAGCCACCCACTTGAAGAGTAGCGCGGTTAACCGAGAAGCAAAATCCGAAGATGATTGGCCCAAAGAGGATTTGCCCCGCCCCAATCACCGCGGCAGCTGGCCGCGGCGGGCGGGGGGGGTCCCTCCGCCGGAGGGTTTAAAGGGCACCTCCGTGGGGGCCACTCAGCTGGAGCGACCGACCGGTGCCAGGCCAGGTGTGCGCGTCCGTCGGTCCTTCCGTGCCCGCGCCGGAGACCAGCCCCGGAGGCCGCCCGGGCCCGTCCCTGTGCCCGGCACCATGAAGCAAGAGCCTGCAGCCCAGAACACCCCGCCCCCCTCGCCGTCTCCGAACGCATCCGCGCAGTACCCCCAGGAGGATGGCGACCCTCCAGCACTTTGGATTTTCGGGTATGGCTCCCTAGTGTGGAGGCCCGACTTCGCTTACAGTGACAGCCGTGTGGGCTTCGTGCGAGGCTACAGCCGCCGTTTCTGGCAAGGAGACACCTTCCATCGGGGCAGCGACAAGATGGTGAGAATCTGACTGTGCCCAGGGGGGTGAGGGCGGTGGGTAGCATTGTGGGCGCCGGTGCCCTGGAATAGCCTGGGCTCTCTGGGCCAATGTGTAAAACTGTGTCTGGCTTTGTGGCTTAAATTTGTGTGCCCAAGTGATCACTGTGTGATTGATGCCTGGAGTCGGTAAACCTGTGGATCCCTGGGTTGATTACCAATCTGGACCATTGCCATCTATCTGCCTTACTATTTCTCCTGTATCCCTACATCACTCGCTGCTCATCCCTCTGTATGAATAGGACTCTCTGAGTCCTAGCCAACAGAATGATAAGGTTTTCTCTGCGTTGATGGCAGAACTGATTTCTAACTTGTCTTTCAAAATCTTCCTTCCCTCCCTAGCCTGGTCGTGTGGTGACCCTCCTTGAAGATCGTGAGGTAAGTGCTCTGGGAAAAGGGGGACCCAGCACCCAATGTGGAAGGGTGCCACACACAGAGCTTTTTGGGCCCATGACTGTAAGCTATAGCTGTTGCTTGTCTGGCAGAGTGGAAGTATGTTTTGGCTCAGTGTTTCTCAGAGTTATGTAGGATCTGCAGAATTTAATTCAGTAGGATTGGAATGAGGTCTGAGGTGCACCATTTCTAACAAGCTTACAGGTGATGCCATTACATGTTTCTGAACCACACTATGAATAGAAATCCTGTCCTCCCTGGGATTAGACCACCTTTTAAGAAAAGAGGCATAAGCCAGGCCTGGTGGTGCACACCTGTTAACCCAGGGAATTGGGGAAGTTGAGGCAGGAGGATCCCAAGTTTGAAGTAAGCCTGGGCAACTTAGTGGGACCCTGTCTCAAAAAATAAATAAACAAGAGCTGGAGTTGTAGCTCCGTGGTAGAGTGCTTGCCTAGCAAGTATGAGGCACAGGGTTTGAACCTGAGCATCACTTAAAAAAATAAATAAATAAAATAAAGGTATTTCCATCTACAACTAAACATATTTTAATAAAAATAAATAAGCAAGCAAACAGATATATAGAGTGGAGTTATAGCTTGGTGGTAAAGCAGCCCTGGGCTCCCTAGTACCACCACAAAAAAGAAAAAAAAAAGTACAGTCCTTGGGTCACGGGGGGTGGGGTGGGGGTGGGGGAATATCATTCTGTAATGAAGGAGGGACCAGCAAACAGTTGCTGTGACTGATCAGAAATATCTTTATTTCCTCCTAGGGCTGCACTTGGGGTGTGGCATACCAGGTCCAAGGTGAGCAGGTGAGCGAGGCCCTGAAGTACCTGAATGTGCGAGAGGCAGTGCTTGGTGGCTATGACACCAAGGAAGTCACTTTCTATCCTCAAGATACACCTGATCAACCACTCAAGGCATTGGCTTATGTGGCCACCCCACAGAACCCTGGCTACTTGGGCCCTGCTCCAGAAGAGGCCATTGCTACACAGATCCTGGCCTGCCGAGGCTTCTCTGGTCACAATCTTGAGTACTTGCTGCGTCTTGCAGACTTCATGCAGCTCTGTGGGCCTCAGGCCCAGGATGAGCATCTGGAAGCCATCGTGGATGCTGTAGGCACCATGCTGCCCTGCTTCTGCCCGACGGAGCAAGCTCTGGCGCTGGTCTGAGGGGCTGAGCCCCTGCAGGGAGTGCCCATGTGGACATCAGGGCCAGGTGCCCACCACAGTGCTTGATACAAACTTGATACAGCTAGAATTCCTGAGATGTCATGGTAGACAACTGGGGACTTCTCTTCCTAAGCCCCTGTCAGTCTGCCAGCTTCTAGCTCTCCTGCTTGACACTGACTTCTGAACACTTTATTTATTGCACCATGTTGGTGTGGTGGCAGGGTGGGTGGGGGGGGGGCCTGCCCTGGACATGGCCCTGCTGCGCAGTGGCTCCACCTCAGGCCCTGGTGCCTGACCAGATTTCCCTCATTGCTGCTGCTAACCCCACACTACACAGGCCTCCACCTCTCCAGGGAGCCTCTAAGAGCCTTGATTTTCTGTCCATCCAGACCAACCATTTCCCAGCCTTGGAAATATTACCTGCCCAAGTTCCCAGCCAGCAGGAGGGGCAGTGGGAAGTGAGCAGAGGGAGCCCTACAAGGACTCAGTCCCTTTCCAATCCCACTCACCCACTAGAGTCCCAGGGCAGAGCTGGATCTGTTGCCTAGACAAAACTGCTGAGACTGGGCCTGGGCCTCTTACCTTTTGGGTTTTGTTTCTCCGACTCTGTCTCCTTGTCTGTCTGGACCACTTTTGTGTATCTGTTGGTCTGTTTCTGGGAAGCTCATCACCATAGGCCCTTGCTCCTTCCCTGTCTGTCTCATACTGTTATTCATAAATTGATCTCTTATTATCTCTGCTGTGCTGGGATGTGCTTCTTTCTTTACATGAGGGTTGGGGTAAGCAACAGGTATACCCTAGAAGTTTCCTAGGAGGGAAAAGGCTTGGACCCTATACCAGGTCTTCCTTCAGCTGCAGGGCCAGCTGCTAGCTCTTCCTGGCAGGTGGGCCAGAACTCTGGCTTCCTACTAAAGGAGCATGTGGATTAGGGTATGGGGATGACAACTTCTGGGCAACACTGACAGTGGGATTCTGTGGCCTGTAGGACCTGAGGTCCCTTTTACTTCCAGGGTCAGAGTGCTCACAGCTGCCTCCTGGGGCTGCAGTTATTGGCTGTCCCTTCTTCTGTCTCAAGCTGCCAAGACTTGCCCATATTGGGATAAGTTGTAAGATGCTCTCTTGTTGCTGCATATTTACCCCCTGCCTCTCCCTGTGTACTCTTCCTCAGGTTCTGGCTCCAGGGAGGTCACAGTACCTAGATGTCAGCCTGGTCTGCCCCTCTTTAACAATGAATGGCTCCTATGAGGGTCTCCTGGACCTGCAAGATGGGAGTGGGGCCAAGATGACAGGATTTAGCAGAAGAGTCTCTGTCCAAACCACCCCTTCCTTCACTACCTAGAGACCTCAGAGAAGTACCTAGCTCTCTGAGCACTTCACCCTATGAGGGGACAGATCCCATGAAATGATGGATGGGGACAGGCTGTGTGGTATGTACTGCTGTTGTGGCCAGTGCCCTGGATTGGTCTGGTGTCCCCAGCAGGGTCAGTTCCGATCAAGTTGGGCAGGTGTTGTGCCTGGGGAGGGTGCCATGCTGAGTCGTGTGCCCATGTCTTGGCAGCCTTGTAATCTTAGCCATTGATGGGAAAAGTGTGGAGTTCAGCCAGGTTCTTCTGGGAACCTGGTCAGGACAACACAACAAGTGTGTGACAGAAATCCCTGGGCAGCCACCTCTGGGGCTTCCTGCATCAGAGCAGAGCCTGGCTCTAGACTGGAGGTTGAACGGGGTGGGGAGGGCTATTTGTCAGCTAAACATGTTCCTCAAGTCATTGTGTCAGGCACTGTTCTAGGCACTGGGGATACAACAATAAAAGGGTCTTCTCTCTCTTTCTTTTTTTTTGGTGGTGCTGGAGATTGAACCCAGGGCCTCACACATGCTAGGCAAGCACTCTACCACTGGGCTACAGCCCCAGCCCAGGATCTTCCTCCTTAAGGAACCTGGAGTCTAGAACTGATGGTGACCATTCCATATGAAATGGGAGCAAGTCGAAAGGAGCCCTGAGCTGAGTGAACAGGCAGTCAGGGAAGACTTTCTGGGGGAGGGAGCCTGAAATGGGACCTCTGGGAACAGGGAGTCAGAGAACAGCATGTGCTTGACTGGGAGACAAGGTCAGACAGGCTGGCCCAGCAGCAGGGGAGGGGACATGAGGCTGCATAGAGGGAAGGACTGGGGCCAGCTGCCCTAGTGACTGTGCTGGGCTGTGCAGGTGGCATTCCTCCTGGGTCAGTGGCGGACCTCCAGTGGATTCTGGTGTGCTAATGAGGAAACTCTGGTTGCTGTGTCACACTGGAGGAGGAAGGCCAGTCAGCAGGAGGTGACGGTGCGAGCCATGGCAAGAGGCATGGGCAGCAGTGTGGATCTGAGTGTGATTTAGGGGTGAGATTGATAGGATTTGGTGACAGACTGGTTGAGCAGAGTGAGGGTCTGAAGATATAGTAGGGAAAAGCAGCTCAAACTCAGGCTCAGTTTCTTCTACTAAACAATACAGACCACTTCGGAGCCCAGATGTGGGTGGGTTTTCCCTACACACTGAGTAAGCAAGCAATTCTGTAGCAGGAACCCAGCAGGGTGTCCTGGAAGCCAATTTGATTCTGACACTCCTGGTGATCCCACAGGCTGAGGGTTCAGTCCCCAAGACCAACCCCTCACTTCTGATGCCAGGAGTACACACCAAGTTTTTGCTTTTGTTTATTTGTTTTTGGTACTGGAGATTGAACCCAGGAGCTGTTACCACTGAGCCACATCCCCAGCCCTTTTTATTTTTCATTTTGAGACAGGGTCTCTCTGAGTTGCTTAGGGCCTTGCTAAGTTGCTGAGGCTGGCTTTGAACTTGTGATTCTCTTACCTCAGTCTCCCAAGCCTCTGGAATTATAATCATGTGTCACCATGCCAGCTTCTTCAGCTTCTTCAGCACTCCTTCCTTGCAGCTATGGATCGGGACCCCTTCAGGGGGTCTTATCATCTACTATCAGACATGTCAGAGAATGTTAGAGTTTCTATGACCTATCTTGGAGAGGGAGTTATGAGCCAGGCACTATGAATGAAAACATATATGTATATCATCATATCATAAAGGTGAGGGTAGAGCCAGGAGGGCCAGGCTCCTTGGAACCGGAAAGGGAAGGGTAAAGATCTACCCTGGGCATAAGTTGGGGTTGCCTGTGGGAGAGGCCATCCACATGGATGTTGGGGGCAGCTAGATATGTTGCTGTGAAACACAGGAGAGAAATCTGGGCTAGAGTTGTATTAGATACATGCAATTGGTGCTTGAGGCCATAAGGGGAGGGAAAAAGAGGATGGGGCAGGCTTAGTGTTGAGGTCCCCAGGCCTGGCGGTCTGAGTAAAGCAAGAGGAATTGGGAACACAAAACTGGAGGGTAAGAGGAGAACCAGGAAAGAGATGGGTGTCTCTAGGAGTGTGAAACATTGTTATGCTGCCAGGATGTTGAGGTAAATGACAGAGGAAAGTCCACTGGATGAAACACCAGCGGGTCCCTGGGGGGTCTCAGTGTGAGGAACTGCAGGAGCAGTGGTGAGAAGCCACAAGGCCAGGCCCTCCTGGGCCAGTGGGGGAAAGCAGATGGGTTTCAGATGTGGCCACCAAGAGGAGAGAGAAGCAAAGGGGTGAGTGAGGATGTGGGAAGGTGTTGGGGTCTCAGGACCCCTTTACAAAAAGATTGTTGAAGACCCTGAGGGTTTTCTTTATGTGGAATACAGTGTTCCGTATTTACTATGCTAGAAATGGAAAATGAGAGGTTTAAAACATACTCAAAATTAAAAATAAAAACAAGGGGCTGGGGTTGTGGTTCAGTGGCAGAGTGCTTGCCTAGCACAAGTGAGGCACTGGGTTCGATCCTCAGCACCACATTAAAAAAAATTAAAAATGAAAACAAGGCTGGGGTGGGGTTCAGTGGTAGAATAAATGTTTAGCTTGCATCAAGCCCTGGGTTCAATCCTCAGCACTGAAAATAAATAAATAAATAATAAAAATTTAAATAAATAAATACATAAATGATTACATACATACAATAAACCAGCTACATTTTACTTTTTTCTCTCTCTTTTTTGAGATGAGGGGGAGGGTCTCACTATATTGCCCAGGCTGGCCTTGAACTCCTGGGCTCAAGTTATTCTTCTGCATCTCTTGAATGCTAGGATTACAGGCATGTACCACCATGCCTGGAACATGTTTAAAACGTTAGTTAAAATTTAAAATATGTTTTTTCTTTTTGGTACCAGGGATTGAACTCAGGAGTACTCAACCACTGAGCCACATCCAAAGCCCTATTTTGTATTTCATTGGAGACAGGGTCTCACTGAGTTGCTTAGCGCCTCACAGTTGCTGAGGCTGGCTTTGAACTCGCGATTCGCCTGCCTTAGCCTCCCAAGCCTCTGGGATTACAGACCTATGCCACTGCACCCGGCTACATGTTGACATTTTTAGAGAAAAAAGATTGTACTTATCAAAGCAAAGTAGTGAAAAAGTGGCTTTATTTTTTATTTTTAACGTCTGGCTTAATTGAACCTGCTGAGAGCTCATCTGCTCTTGCATCCACTCTGTTGCAGATTCACATGTAGCTTCTAGAAAACTCTACCATGCACTGCTAAGGAAAGAGAGAGAAGACAACCCCTTGGTTTTATTATAGACATAGTTTTGAGTTTACATTCACCTGAGAGGTGTTTGGGGGACCCTTAGGGGTCTCTGAGCCAACTTGGAAAACTTCTTATGTCCTTTTTTAGTTGAGTCTTGAGAGGGGTGAAGGTTGGGTGCCCCACTTTGGACATCAGCAATGAGGAATTTCAGAGTTAATAGAGACCTCAGAAATCATCCTGTCCATCCCGCCAGGGCATCTTCCTGGACAACCAGGAGTTAGTGGGAAGGATAAGTCAATTCAATTGCCATTTGTTGAGTCTGCAACAGGCAGGAGGGCCCTTGACCTCCAGCTGTGGGAGACAGACAAACAGCCCCACCCTCGCACCTGGAACTCTGGGAATGGGGCAAAGCTGTTCTGCTTCACTCAGTGAAGGGCCTTCAAGAAGTGGTAGGAGCCCAACAGGTGGAGAGGCCCTCCAGGAAAGGAGGGAGGCACTGCAGGACTTGGCATGCAGCTGAGTGGTAGAAACTTTGGGGTGTTAGAGAGGAGACCGGAAGCCACCTTGGGGTCAGATGTAGAAGGAAGTGTTAGGCGTTTTCTTGCAGGAAAGTCAGTTCTGTGGTGATGTTTTTGTTTTTTCATGTTTTTCCTCCCACAGAAGGATCTTTTGTTTGTTTTTGTTCTGTTTGTTTTGTCTTCTTTAAAGTAGGCGGGCATGAGTGTTGTGTTCAGGCTATGGTGAAACTTATGCTTGTAGTGGGGAAAAGATAGGTTGCAGGCTGCTAGAGCTGAGGAGCCTGTTGTGACTCCCGTTCTGGGCAAGGATTGGTGAGGGCTGGAAGAAAGCCAAGGACCTGAGGGCATTGGAGGTGCCTGCTTCTTGGCAGCTAGTTGCAAATGTGAGGCACGCAGTGGGGAGGAGGCTTTGCAGAGAGGACAGGAACACCAGCCAATAGGAGCTGTGGACAGATAAGAGGATGTGGCAAATACGTCTGGTTTCTGTGTGTCTTTCAAGCTCTGAGGGGCTTCTCCTGGTTGACCCCATTGGGCCACAGGAAGGATCACATTTTTCTGGGGGCTGTGGTTCTCCTGAAGAGAGTAGCTGTGCCCATATCAGTTGTCAGAGAAGCAGAGAGTGGGTGGCTTTGGTTATTAGTAGAGCCAGTGGCTATCAGAGGGGCTTGGTCAAAGCCTGCGTGGCTGTGCTTGTCCTCTGCCCTCCTCTCTATAGGACTGAACCCTTCACCTGCCCCCCTAGTGGCAGAGGCCCAACTCAGGGCACAAAGCCTGAGGTGGCAGCCTGTCCTTCCTTCTGGCTCCCTGTGGAGAGTCCCCACCAGGCCTGACCTTCCTCACACTTCCCCAGTCCAGGCCACCTCAGGCCTCAGCCCTACTCCAATCATTTCCTTAGGTTTGGGAGCTTGACACACTGAAGGTTCAGCTAGGTTATCAGCCCTTCTTGGTAGCGCCTTCTTTACCCTGGGCCTCTCTCTTCCCACCCTCTCAGCTGGGGACTGTGTGCACACTCCTGACTTTCACCCTTTGGAGCTCTCCTCCTCTGACTAGCACTTTAGTCCCTGTTCTTGGCTTTGTTCTGGATCCTGCCCATTATCCTGGCATCTCCTTGGTGGATTTATTTTCCACATTATTCAAGATGCAAATCTGGCCACACACAACCCTCCCACTCTGATGGCCTCCAACATTGATTTCTGGCCCTCAGCACAAGTGTCACAGCACCCTGGACCCAGCGTTCCTGGCAGTAATGCCCACCCTTGACCCTTCCACCTTTACCCCTGTAAACCAATCTGCCTGTCATCTCCTCCTGCCTTGCTCCATTTCCAACCACTTGGACTCTGCTCCCACTGCTATCCCCACCTAGGCGCCCTTCTGACAGACACCTTCTCCCACCTTTCATCACCAAATGTGGCACCTTGCTGCTGCTGTGTCCAGTGCAGTCCTGCCATCTCTGTCCACTTCTGTTTTGTGCTCAGCATGTTGTATGGACAAAATCTGCTTGTAGTTCTGTCTCTACTAAATCAAACGTCCCCAAGGGCCAGAACTATGTATCCCAGCACAAAGCACAGCACCAGACCCTGGGGGAGTGGGAGCACAGGGGACATATGGGAAATGACTCTTCTACTCTGTTTTGTTTGGTTCTGAGGTGATGGGAATTGAAGCCAGGGCTTCACACATGTTAGGCAAGTACTCTACCGCTGAGCTACACCCCCCAGCCTTTGGAAATGGCCCTTCTGAATGCAATGTCACACGTCACCTTGGAGGGAAACACCCCATAAAATGTTCAACCATAACCAAGGGTGAAAGCTAAGCCACCTCCCCAGGCTAATATTCCATATGAACATTCATGCGAAAAGCCCAGGAATGTGAACATGACATCACTGGGGCAAGGAAAACCAGCCAGAAATGGGCAGTGCCACCCCACAGGACTGCCATCTTGAGTAGGCCCCTTTCTACCTCAGTCTGTCAAGGCAAGGACCTTAAACACAGGCCATGGGAAAGGGGCTATCCTTTACTAGTCCCCCCAATTCAGGGTGCTAAACTGGAGGGATTGCCCTTCAATCATGGAGTGGTACTTCCCCCTTCCCACCATCCCTCTCCTGTCGCTATAGGAGGGGCTGGCCTTCCTGGGCACAGCACAATGGTGGTGGAGATGTGAAGGAAGGGAATCCGGGTCAGTAACATAGCCACCAGTAGCTTCTCCCCACAGGTCCAAGCCTCTAGCCAAGCACAGCCCCTCGTGGGCCCAGTCATGCCCTGGCCCAGGTCAGGAGGCAGCAGGAGATGGGGAGGGTTGCTGGCTGGAAGGGATGGTGAATCCATGGTGGTGCAAGCAAATGACAAGCTGGTTAATGGGGCCTGCATCACCCCATTAAGAGTAGGCCCTCACCCATGAGGTTTCTGGAGGAAAGACCTGGATTCTGCTCACAGGCCACTCAGCCTGAAAAGTATGATTTACACTGAATAGATGGGAGCTGATGGGCAGAAACCTGCCACATTCCTGCCACATGCAGGGGGGCCTTTTACCTTGGGTCACGCGCCTCTGCTCTCACCCTGAAAGTCTCTTTCCCACGGGCTCTGGCATGGCTCATTTTCCCCTCAGATTTCAGGGCTCAGTTTAGATATCACCTCCAGAAGGTGAACCACCTGAACCACCTCTAGTCACAACCAGTAAGGCCTGATTTGGGTATCCTGCAATGTGTCTCTGATATCTGTGCCCTTTCTCTTGCACATTAATCCATTGACTGCACCATATCTTTGTCAGATTGTCAGATCCTCTCCATTCTTGTTGGCTCCCCAGGAGACAGCCCTTGAGGGCAGGGACCAAATCTGTCTTGAGGTATCCCAGCAGGTCTTGCATACAATAGATGGTTACATCATGCTGGTTGACCAAAAGCCCACTCACTTGGCAAGAGGCACTGGTGAGGAAAGGGGAGGAGCTGGGAGGGGCACTTTGAGCTGTTACCTAGATGAGGGACTATGCAACAAATGAGGTGGGCTGGTAGCACCCCATGGTCATGGTCCACCTCAAAGATGCTAGGGCCTCACCCTGGGCAGGGACACTGGATTGTCACTCAGATGCAAAGCAAGTGCACTGGGCTGGGAGTCTGTAAGTTCTTATCCATGTTTTATGCAGTGTGTCTTAGGCAAGGCATCTTTAATTTATCTGGATATCTGCTCAAATGTAAAATGTACAGCTGGACCAGAAACTAGTTCCTGTCTAGTCCTAATGGCTCCTCTTTTTCAGGATGGATGTGAGCTTGAAGTCAGTTCAAGAACCAAGGCTCAGCCAGGCATGGTGGCACATGCCTGTAATTCCAGCAGCTCCGGAGGCTGAGGCAGGAATATCTCAAGTTCAAAGCCAGCCTCAGCGGAAGTGAGGTAGTAAGCAACTCAGTGAGATGTGGGGATGTGGCTTAGTGGTCGAGTGCCCCTGAGTTCAATCCCTGGTACCCTGACCCAGCCCCCACAAAAAGAACCAGGGCTCCAGCAGGGTGAGGTGGTATGTGCCTCTAGTCCCAGCTACTTAGCACTAGAGATAGCTGGGCACAGTGATGCCCAACTATAATCCCAGTGACTCTGGAGGCTGAGGCAGGATCACAAGTTTGAAGCCAGCCTGGGCAACTCAGCAAGGCCCTTAGTAACTTGGAAAGACCCTGTCTTGAAATAAAAAAACAAAAAGGGCAGGGACCAAATGTAGTTCAATGATAGAGGGCTCCTGGGTTCAAGCTCCAGCACCAAACCAAACCAAACAAAACCCACCAAACCAGAGCTATACTTGCCTGCTGTAAAGTCCTTGGCCAGGTTATTTAATATCTCTAAACTGGAATTCCTCAACTGGAAAGCAAGACTGAGAACCACAACTTCCTCTCAGATTCTTGGAATTAGATAAAGGGAAACATTCCACATACTTTAAAGCACCATGTGAGTGTTGGTCATTATTGTTCTCGTCACTGTTATTTTTCACCAATACTTCATAAGTTTTTAGATTATCTCTCATACTAGGATGAAGCACTATGAGGACAAGAGATGGAACTCCCCTGTTCTTTGCTGCTCAGCTCAGAGCCTGACTTATTTCAGGCCCTCAAAAATTTTGCTGAACAGGCCAGTTGCTCTTGTGCAGCTCAGGAGGCTGAGGCAGGAGGACGGCAAGTTCAAGGGCAGCCTTAGCAACTTAGTAAGACCCTATCTCAAAAAAAAAAAAAAAAAAAATATATATATATATATATATATATATATATGGATATGGAACTGGGGATGTAGCCAGTGGTAAAGAGTCCCTGAGTTTAATGTCCTCTACTAAAAGAAATTTTTTTAAATGAACAAATAAATGGATACATGAGTTCTACAGAATGAATGAACACATGAATGAATTAACTTAGCAGGACAAATAGGATTTCCTGGGATGGAGGGAAAAAGAGAAGTGTGGGAACAGGGTCAGTGCCTCCTGGGCGGTCCAGGTTATGCCACGTTGCTGAGGGCAGGTGACAAGCTACAGGAGATCCCTGTTTATGAGCCTCACTGCCTCTCTCCAGCAAGGAAGGGAGAGGGAGGAGGGAGAAGGCTGGCTTCAGCCAGGCCCTTCTGATTTGTTTACTAACACTACAGTTCTGGGTCATGACAGCAGTAGCATCTGATCCAGCTAAATATATCTGCTCTGCTGGCTTGGACCACACAGCTGGCCCCTGAAGGTCACACAGACCAGGGACCACCCCACTCATCCCTTGGGGTTGGGCCCTGGGTCTTGTCCTGACCCCAGAGTCCTGTGTCCCCAGGGTACAAATGGTTACTTTAAGTCCAAACAAAGCTGCAATTACTGGATGATTCCATGTGGATAGTTTCATCCTGGACAGAATCAGAGGATGTCAGGGAGGAAACCCTAACTGTCCAGCTGTAGGACAACAAAATGGGTCATCTCTCTTTGTGAGCATATTTGCATTATTTATGAATGTCAAGAGAATATTTTACTCTTGGTCAATGTTATTACTGTATAATGTCTAGTGAAAAGAGCACAAGAATTAGGTACAGTGTGAGTGCTATCATGTCCTTTAAAAAGCATAGAAATAGGGCTGGGGTTATCGCTCAGTGGTAGAGCACTTGCCTAGCATGTGTGAGGCACTGGGTTTGATTCTCAGCTCTGTATATAAATAACTAAATAAAATAAAGGTCTATCAACAAATAAAAATACATCTAAAAAAAGTATAGAAATATATGTGGAAGGAATCACAAGAAACTGTCAACACAGTTTACCTCCCAGGAGGGGAACTGGGGATCAGAGGATAGGAAGGGAGAGAGATTTTTCTCCTCTCATGCCTTTTCATGTTTTGATTTTTTTCCCCCTTGGTACTGGAAATTGAACCCAGGGGCACTTTACTGCTGAGCTATATTCCCAGCATTTTTTATTTTTTAAGACAGGATCTTGCTAAATTGCTAAGGTTGATCTCAAACTTGCCGTTCTCCTGCGTCAGCTTCCCAAATTGCTGGGATTACAGGCATGCGTCACTGTGCCCAGCTGTTTTTGATTTTGAACTGTGCAAGTGTATTGCCTGTTCATAAGTCAATAAGTAAAAAAAATATAATACAATGAAGATCTGCCAAGTGTAATGGCACATGCCTGCAATCCTAGTGACAGGTGGCAGGAGAATAAGTTTTGAGGACAGCTTCAGCAACTTACCAATATTCTCTCTTAAAATAAAAATAAAAAGAGCTAGTGATGTAGCTCAGTGGTACAGTGCCCCTGGGTTCAATCCCCAGTACCTAACCCCACTAAAAAAGAAAAAAAAATGCAGATCTGAAAAAAGAAAAACCTTATACCCAAAGAGGGGCTACATGGAAATAACCCACCTAAGTTAAGAGTACTCATTTTGGTGGTGGGTTGTGCAGGGAACTCCCTTTTCTACCCAGGGGAAGGGTGGTGGTAGGGAGAAGCTAGTAAATCAAAACAGCAGACTTGCAAACAAAGTATCTGTATCTAACTTCAGATATCACAAAGAAGTAACTGCCTTAAAATATACTCCCAAGATCTGAAATTTCAGCCTCTAGTCACTCATTGATCTGATCTGCAGCTCTTTCCCCTTGAAAACCTGCAGGGTCAGGTGACATTTCCAGGTTACCATTTTATCATGCCCCAACCCAGTACTGGAGATTGAGCCCAAAGCCTCAGATATGCTAGGCAAGTACATGACAACAGAGCTACATTCCTAACCCTTTTTTTAAATTAAAATATCTTTATTTTGTTTTATTTATTTTTGTGGTGGTGAGGATCAAACCCAGTGCCTCACATGTGTGAGGCAAATGCTTTGCCACTGAGCCACAACCCCAGCCCTCCTAACCCTTTTTATTTTGAGACAGGGTTTTGCTAAATAATCCAGGGTAGGCTTAAACTCTCAATCTTACTGCCTCAGCCTCCTGAGTCCCTGGAATTATAGGCATGTGCCACCACACGGCTCAAAAAGATTTTTGATTAAGGATTATTTTTGCTTATTCATTTACTTATTTTTGGTACTGGAAATTGAATCCAGGGGCACTTTACCACCGAGCTACATCCTCAGTTCTTTTTTATTCTTCATTTTCAGACAGGGTGTGCTAGATTGCTTAGTGCCTTGCTAAATTGCTGAGACTAGCTTTGAACTTGAGATCCTCCTGCCTTAGTCTCCAGAGCCACCATGCCCAGGGATTATTTTTGCTTTTGAGTTTATTCTGAATTTCTCTTAAAAACATAAACTTTCTTACTAATAGTATTGGTAAAATAGCACACAATCATAGTAGCAAATTTGGAAAATACAGAATAGAAATATACACAATTTTTAAAACATTCACGATTGCATTATCCGGGAGTTTACCTCCTTACTATGTATTGAAAATCTTCACATACTCAGGAGGCTGAGGCAGGAGGATCATGAGTTCAAAGCCATTCTCAGCAATTTATTGAGGTAATAAGCAATTCAGTAAGAGCCTGTCTAAAAATAAAAAATAAAAAGGGCTAAGAATGTGTGGCTCAGTGATAACCGCACCCCCCCCCCCCCGGGGTTCAGTTTCTGGAAGCTAGTACCAGAAACAACAACAAAACACTATTAGAATTCACATACCATACAACTCATCCCACAAAGTGTACAACTCAATAGTTTTTACTGTATATTCACAGAAATGCAACTATTGTCACAATAAATTTTTGAGAATTTTCATTAGAACAAAAAGAAACCCAGCTTACACTAATCTCCACATCCCTATGCAACCATGCTCCTACTCTGTTTTTTATCTATTTGCCTCTTTTGCGGGGAGTGAGGGATACTGGGGATTGAAACCAGGGTCCCTCTAACCATTGAACTACATCCCTAGTCCTTTTTTTATTATTTTATTTTTGATACAGGGCCTCACGAAGTTGCTGAGGCTTGCTTGGAACTTGGGATTCTCCTGCCTCAGCCTCCTGAGGTGCTAGGATTATAGGCATGTGCCATTTACCCTGGCAATTTGCCTATTCTGGACTTTTTGTTTTTATTTATTTTGCAGTGCCTGGGATTGAACCCAGGACTCTACGCATGCTAGGCAAGTGCTCTACCACTAAACTACATCCTTAACATTTTTTATTTTGAGACAGAGATTTGATAGATAGCCCAGGCTAGCTTTGAACTTGTAATCTACCTGCCTCAGTTTCCAGAGAAGCTGGCATTATTGGCATGCACACAATGCTGGCCATCTGGACTTTGTATAATCATACAATATAAGATCTTTTTCTTTTGTGTCTGATTTCTTTCAATTAATGTTTTTTTTTCAAGCTTTTTTTTTTTAAAGTATTGTTTTTTTTTTCTTTTTAAGGAGAGAGGGAGAGAGAGAGAGAGAGAGAGAGAGAGATAATTTTTTTTTAAATATTTATTTTTTAGTTCTCAGCAGACACAACATCTTTGTATGTGGTGCTGAGGATCGAACCCGGGCCGCTCGCACACCAGGCGAGCGCGCTACCGCTTGAGCCACATCCCCAGCCCCTTTTTTTCAAGCTTTATCTATATTGTAGCACCTATAATATTTCATTGATTCGTTTATGTATGTATTTATTTATTTATTTATTAGTGCTGGACATTGAACCCAGGGTCTCAAGCATGCTAGGCAAACACTGTATCACCCCAATATATTTTTTTGGTGGGGGATACCGGGAATTGAACTCAGGGGCACTCGACAGAGCCACATCCTCAGCCCTATTCTGTATTTTATTAGAGACAAGCTCTCACTGAGTTGCTTAGTGCCTTGCTAAATTGCTGAGGCTGGTTTTAACTTGCAATTCTCCTGCCTCTGCCTCCCGAGCTGCTGGGATTATAGGCATATACCATGGCGCCTGGCCTCTGATATCCCCCAATTTTTTTTTATTGTTGAAATTGCGTTATACAGCCATACATTTTATTCATCTATTTACCAGTTAATGAATATTTGAATTGCTTCTACTTTTTGGCTGTTATGAATAATGCTGCTATGAACATTCACATTCAGGTTTTTGTGTGGACATGTTTTCATTTCTCTTGGGTGTGTACCTAGGAGAGGAATTCCTGAGTCACGTGGTAACTATATGAGAGTTCTCCAAAGAAACAAAACCAAGATGATATATATATATATGTTTTTTTGTTTTTGTACCAGGGATTGAATCCACTGAAGCACATCCCTAGCCCTTTTTATATTTTATTTTGAGACAGGGCCTCAATAAGTTGCAGAGGCTGGCCTCAAACTTGTGATCCTCCTGCTTTAGCCTCCCAAATTGCAGGCATGTAATCAGGCATGTGCCATTGTGCCTGATATCAATTAATATAAATGTTGATCTCATCCAAAAACACCCTCACAGAAATAACCAGAATAATGTTTGACCAAATATCTGATCACTCTGTAACCAGTCAAGTTGACATATAAAATTAAAACATCAGAATAAGTATTCTTTTTCTTTATTTTAAAAATATTTTTTTAATTGTAGATGGACACAATATATTTATTTTATTTATTTATTTTTATGTGGTGCCGAAGATAGAACCCAGTGCCTCACATATGCTATGTGAGCCACAACCCCAGCCCACAATAGGTATATTCTGTTTTTCTTTTTTTAATATTTTTTAGTTGTAGACAGACATGATACCTTTATTTTATTTTTATGTAGTGCTGAGGAGCAAACCCACAGCCTCACACGCCCCAGACAAGCGCTCTGCCACTGAGCCACACCCCCAGCCCAATAGGTATATTCTTAACTTTTAGAGGAACTGCCAAACTATTTTCCAAAGTACTACCCATTTTACATTACTATCACAGTGAATGATTTTAATTTCTCTGTCCTTAACGCTTGAGTTTTTTTTTTTTTTTTTTTTGATACCAGGGATTGAACTCAAGGGTGCTGAGCCACATCCTCGGCCCTTTTTTGCATTTTATGTTGAGACAGGGTCTTGCTGAGTTGCTTAGGACCTTGATCAGTTGAACTTGTGATCCTCCTGTCTCAGCCTCCTAAACCGCTGGGATAACAGGTGTGTGCCACTGCATGTGTGATTGCATCTTGATTATAGCCATTCTAGTGATGTCAAAGTGCTGCATATTCTTTGACTTTTGAGCAATAATGATATTGCAATATCACTTTCTAAAAAAGAATAAATAGAAAATGTGGTCCTTTTATTTTTTAGAATGTCGGATACAAAATTTTTATTATTGATAATTCTGGAAACTTTCCCATTGCTACCCTTAAATTGTTTCCTGATACATGTTCACAATTGTTCATTAATCTTGTAGGAATTGCCCTTTAGGGCAGCTGTTCCAGACAGCTAGGTCCTCACTGCTCTTTTTTCCACCCCCCACCATACCTGTCTTTGGGGGACTCATTGGCCATGAAAATGGGGTCATGGTGGAATAGTATCTTGTTCAGATCATTCTCTTTGAGGTCAACAATGGAGTCTGCATGTTGGATGATGACAACCAGGGGAATTTGTCATTGGAAGTAGAGGGGCAACCCCAGGACCTCTTCCAAGGCACAGAGGGTGCCAGGCTAGAGCCAGGCATCTGTGCCACTTATGCAAAGGCTCCCCTCAATGAGAAGTTCTGAAGCTGAATCTACAATATTTCATAGTAAATCAGCCTCTTGAGTAGCTGGGATTACAGGTGTGGACCACGATGCCTGACACATTTTCTATTTGTGTACAGTGTATGACACACAGAAGGTGCTTAAAAAATAAATCTTGAATAAATATTTTTGCCCATTTTCTACTGAGGTATTGTATCTAAGACCAACAGCTGACCATTCAAATTTGTTGTCTTCTTCCATAATTATATGGTAAACTTTTTTGCAGTACATGGGTGGTTGGTCTGAAGTTCTCTGATAGAATGTAAGCCAACTTAAAGGTCTAAGTCTGAAGATAGCAGGAAATCTCCTCTTCAGTCTTTCTTTTTCCTATAAGATGTTTCTGCAAACCAATACTGACCATGCAGATGAGAACAAAGCCTAGGGATGGCAGAGAAACAAGATGGAAGAAAACTCAGACCTTGAATGACTGTCAAGAGCAGATGCAAATTCAAACACTTTTTTTTTTCTTTTGCAGTGGCAAGGGTCAAACCCAGGGCTTCACATCTATTCTCCCACTGAGCTACAGCCCCAATTGCAAATTCAAGCTCTTACGTGAGAGGGAAATATATTTTTAAAAAATTTTAACCATTTTGGGGTCTCTGTTAAAGCAAGGTGTGCTATCCTAATTAATACAAACAATGATATTACTTGGTCAGAGAATACTTCATGGCCCAAGCAGTAGACATCTGCAATTGCTTTCTATGCATGAGTAGCTTAGACCCACATAAAGATGAATCAGAAAGAAGAATTAGATTCAGTGACATTGGCCTTAGAGATCATCCATTTTATTTTCTTGCTCCCACTAAATTCTGATGATGTACTACATTGGCTTATATCGACTTTAGATTGAATTCTAAAAATCAACATGCACAGGTCTATCATTCAGACCTTTTGGTAGAGGTGTTCCTAGGTGTTTAAATTAAATTGATCAATACAGTTTTTGTTATTTTTAAGAATTAAGGGCTGGGGATGTGGCTCAAGCGGTAGCGCGCTCGCCTGTCATGCGTGCGGCCCTGGTTCGATCCTCAGCACCACATACAAAGATGTTGTGTCCGCCGAGAACTAAAAAATAAATATTAAAAAATTCTCTCTCTCCCACTCTTTCTTTAAAAAAAAAAAAAAAAAAAAGAATTAAAAAAACAAAGCTGGGTGCAGTCAATGGTGCACACCTGTAATCCCAGCAGTTGGGGAGGCTGAGGCAGGAATTTCTAAGCCAGCTTCAACAACTTAGTGAGATCCTAAGCAACACAGGGAGACCCTGTCTCAAAATTTAAAAAAAGGGGGGGGGGGCGGCTGGGGAGGTGGCTCAGGGTTAAAGCACCCGTTGTTTCAACCCCTGGTACTTCCTCTTCCCCCCCAAAAAATAATAATTAAAAAGGTAAAATAAACAATAAATTGGTTCAATCCAGAACACTCTTCTCTAGTACATGTTATTTATTCAGAATACAGGTACTGCAGAGGGCCAGAAGGCAGCTGATGGAAAGCATTCACTGAAGTTCAATTACTCGGTTTCTAGTTCACCCCCACAAATTTTCTTTTCTGAGTTTTTCTCATTATTCAGAAGTTCTATATTTGGCAAAATGGTTTCCAAGCTCCCAAGAATTTAGAAAAGGAAAGGTTGTCTTGTACAGGTTCAAAACCACTTAAGTGTTTTTGGTTCTCAAAGCCAACTACAGAATTGTGCCAGAGTAGGTACTGGCATGATTCAGTGCTGGGCAAATGGAAGTCATACTGAAGTGGGCCTGGGAGCACAGATGCTCAATGACTTAACTCTCAGGAAAGGTAAAGGTATGTGCAGTATATTTTGGTTAACTAAGCAGGAACAGTCATAAAATCCCTAAGAGGGAATCTACCAAGATTAGGTACTTAAAAAGATTAAAATGTCAATCTCTCCCCAATTTTCCTTTCTTAACTGTTCAAAAAAAAATTCTGGATAAGTATTATACACTATCTTTTCCAAATCCCATTGAGTTTGAAGGCAAAGCAAGACTGCAAAGCTGAACTGTACTGTCTGTCCATGGATTGGACCTCTTCTCCTCCCCACGGCCTCCTCATATATCCTCACGCAAACAGCACCATCTCTTCAGGGGTGCAAGGCATAAGTGTCACCCAGGGTCTTCCAGGACCTCTCACCTGGGAAATAAGAGGGGAGCCCCTCTCTTTTCTGGCAGTCGGAACTACTGCAGGATGAGTCCATGATTCCAGGTTTGTACTCTGTGCTGGGGGAATGGGTCAAATGTTCTGTATTAGTCCATTTTCCATCTCAGTCACAAAATACCTGAGGCTTGGAACCTTATAAAAAGAGTCTTATTTTTTTAAATATTTATTTTTAAATTATAGATGGACACAATATATTTTTATTTTATTTTTATATGGTGCTGAGGTTCGAACCCAGTGCCTCATGCATGCTAGGCAAGTGCTCTACCTCTGAGCCAGAACCCCAGCCCCTATAAAAAGAGTCTAATTTAACTCACAGTTAGGGAGGCTCAAAGTCAAAGACTAAGCAGCTCCAACAATTCAACCTATGGTGAGGGTTTCACAGTGGATGGTATCATTGGAGTTTGTGCAAGAGTGGTCACATGCGATACAGGAGGCCAGAGAGAGAGTCAGGGGTCTGGTTTGCTCTTTTAAAACAATTTACTCACTGGGTATGATGGCTCACACCTGTAATTTCAACAACTCTGGAGGCTGAGGCAGGAGGATCATAAATTGGAGGCCAATCCTAGCAATTTAACAAGGTCTTGAGCCACTTAGTGAAACTGTCTCAAAATTAAAAACAACAGGAGCTGGGAATGTGGCTCAGCTGTTGTGCAGGTGCCTAGCGAGGACCTGGGTTCGATTCTCAGCACAACATAAAATAAATAAAATAAAGGTATTATGTCCAACTAAAACTAAAAAATATATATATAAAATTAAAAACAACAAAACAAACAAAACACAAACAAAAACACAAGCACCCAGGGTTCAATCTTTAGAACCAGTACCTAAATAAATAAATTTTTAAAATATTCACTCTTCTGGGAACAAACCAGGGACCCAGAGGAACTATCATCATCTCTTCCAGGGGCAGTGCCTGCAACTACCTAACCACCTCCCACTAGGCTCTACTTGTTGAAGGCACTATCACCTCCCAATATCACAACACTGAGGGTCAAACTTCTACCATATGAACCCTTGGGGGTACAGACTACATCTATACCACAGGAGCCTGAGCTGCTTTTGGCTATTTCTCTAGAGAACAGTTCTTGGAGATCATGAGTTGGGCTGGGGGAGTTTAGAAAACTCCCCAAAGGCTGCCAGGCTGAACTCCTGTGCTCTGATTTGGTTTCTCTCTTCCCTTGAGGCTACTGAAGCCCAATCTTCCGTCCAAGTTAGACCAGGGTAGCTGCCCCAGCCCTTGATGAGGTCAGGCTGGGGCAGCCACTCTGGGTCTTTTTTACTTTTGGTATTGGGGATTAAACCCAGGAGCACTTTACCACTGAATTATATCCCTAGTCCTTTTTATTTTTTGAGACAGTTCTTGCTAAGTTGCTGAGTATGTAAGTTGCTGAGGCTGGTCTTGAACTTGTGATCTTCCTGTTGCAGCCTCCCAAGTAACTGGGATTACAGGTGCCACTGTACCTGGCCAGGCATTCATTTTTTAAAAATATTTATTTATGGGGCTGGGGATGTGGCTCAAGCGGTAACGCGCTTGCCTGGCATGCGCGGGGCGCTGGGTTCAATCCTCAGCACCACATAAAAGAATAAAATAAAGATGTTGTGTCCACCGAAAACTGAAAAATAAAAATAAAAATAAAAAAGAAAATGTTTAAAAAATATATTTATTTATTTTGTTTGGTGTAGATGGACATAACACAATGCCTTTATTTTTATGTGGTGCTGAGGATTGAGCCCGGGTCCCGCCCGTGCTAGGTGAGCATTCAACCACTGAGCCACAATCCCAGCCCTTAGGCATTCATTTTTGAGCTTTGGGTCTCAGGACAAAGAAATCCTGAGAGGTAGGAGAGCAGAGGCATAGGTCTTGAGAGCAATCACAACAGCACATTCCCAACCCCTACCCGCTTTTGGAAGAAATTTGGTAGCTCCCTGGGAGTTCAGGTAAGAATTGGGGAGTATCACATTCAGAAAGAATACTTCTTGGGCTGGGGTTGTGGCTCAGTGGTAGAGCACTTGCCTAGCATGTATGAAGCACTGGGTTCAATTCTTAGCACCACATATAATAAATGAATAAAATAAAGGTCCATCAACAACTAAAAAAACAAAAATAAAAATAAAAATAAAAGAAAGCCTAATTCTTTCACCCAAGGTACCAGGAACTGTGGACCAGGGATTCTGTGAGAAATGTGAAATATGTAAACTTTGTAACTTCCCCTGTCCAATATTGTTTTTACTTGGTATCCTTGTTTTTGTTTTTTGGTTCTAGAGATAGAACCCAGGGGTGTTTAACCACTGAGCCACATCCTCAGTCCTTTTTATGTTTTATTTTGAGACAGGGTCACACTAAGTTGCTGAGGGTGGCTTTGAACTTGTGATCTTACTGCCTCAGCCTTCTGAGCCACTAGGATTACAGGCATGAACCATTGAGCTCGGCTGGTGTCCTTCTTTTGATAAGTAAGGAAACCCTTAAATTAGCTGGGCATGGTGGTATACACCTGTAATCCCAGCTACTTTGAGCACTGAGGCAGAAGGATCACAAATTTGGGGCCAGCCTGGGCAAATTAACAAGACCCTGACTCAAAATAAAAAGGGGCTGTAGCTCAGTGGTAGAGTGCTTGCCTTATATGTACGAGGCATGTGTATACACACACACACACACACACACACACACACCGCAGCAAGATGCTCCTTTGAGGCAGCAGCTAGGAGAGAAGTCCATTCCCAGCAGCTTGCCATGAGGGGAAATTGGTGGTTAAGGATAAGGAAGCCAGCCAAGCCTCAGGACCTGAAGCAAGGAAGTAAAGGGACACAGGAGAGGCCATGGGTTGGTAATAAGCAAGGCATCCAGTTTCCTCAAGGTTCCTCAACCACCAGGAAGTGGACCTCAGACACACCTTCCCTCCTCCCTTTCCTTCTACCTTCCACCATTCTGACACCTAGTCTTGGGGACTGTCATTTAGGATTGGCATTTCTATAGCCTGCTCCTGGGGCTGTTTCCCCAGATAGTTCCCGAGTGGCAAATGGGTGAGCCATTCTCATGAGGGAGGTCCAAAATAGTCCAAGTTCTTGCCACTTGAGTCTTCAGGGACCTCTGTGCAGGGGGCTCTCCCCTAGTCAGATGCCTTTCTTAGCACCATTTGCTACCTTAGAGCAAGCATCTTGGCACAGCCAGAGGCTCTGTCTTTAGAACAGAACCTGCCCTGTACATCTAAGTGATTTGAAGGTGCATCATGAAGACGGTTGGATTGGGCAACCAGCACTAATTATGCAGTGTTCCAGATTGCAGGGTTTTGCCACTCCCTAGCAATCTCAGAGAAGCATGGAAGGCAGTCAAATCTCTCCATGTTCCTGAGAAGAGCTCAGGAATTAGCTGAGAAAGTTGACTGACCCTGAAGAAGTCTGGCAGTCCCCATAAAAAGACACATTGTATAGGAGACAGTCCAGGAAACAGACCCTATAGTGAAACAGGTTGCATCTTGGTAAAGGGCACACAGGAGAGTGGCAGCAGTAAATTAGAGATCTTCTTGCATATCCACATATCTAGTGGAGGTGAAATCCAAGGAGAGGACCTCAGTGGAGAAAATAATGAACTGACAGTTTTAAAATAAAAACAAAACAAAATAACCTGAGAAAATGCATACAGGACTGTTTTTTCCTAAAAATGCTAGGGTTTCTTTTTTTTTTTTTTTTTTGGTCATCAGGTCAATTGAGTAATAGAAAATGGAGAGTTGCACTTTCTCTGGGCATGGTGGTACACACCTAGACTCCCAACTACTTGGGAGGATTACAAATTTGAGGCCAGCCAGGATAATTTAAATAAATGAGTAAATAAATAGATTTATTTTAAAAAAGGACTAGAGATGTAGCTCAGTAGTACAGTGCTTACCTAACATGCACAAGGCCCTGGGATTGATCCCCAGCACCTAAGGGCCTCCTGTCTAAGGTTGGACAAACAATGATGAGAGTTTATTCTGATTGGCAGAACGGCCATCATCTGGGATCTTGTTAGAAATTCAGTCTCAGGCGTCACTGAAGACAGAAGCGGAACTTGCAATTTAAAGAAGACCCCAAGGTAATTCATATACATATAAAGTTTGAGAAATATCACCTTACAAGTAATATTTCAAGTTTATTTTGCTTTACAGCATGTTAGAAACAGTGGCTGTGTTCCGATGGAGTAGGGAGTGGGTTTGTACCAGCCCTGGAAGCACATGTGAGATTCTCTAAAATCCACCAGACAGCTAAAACCTACTAATCTAGTCTGAGCTCCTGATTGTGCATTTAAGGAAACCAAGATCTGCTTCTAAGGGCCAGGTGGTCTACTGTGAGGGACACAGAGATGAGGGCATATGGACTGCACTTGAAAGCCAACAAGACTGTGAATGGAACATACCTGCTGGCACAAAGGTAAGCCTGTGCAGAACACACTAAATCCATTGCTCAGTTTGTTCTGCCCACCTGCAGCCCAGCCCAACCTCTCAGGCCTAAGTCAGTTTAGGAGCCAGTACCCAGAGTCCTGGAAGCTTAGATAAACTCCTACACAAAGGTGTTAGTGGGTCTGGCTGGGCACAGTGGTTCATGCCTATAATCACAGTTGCTCTGGAGACTGAAGCAAAAGGATTATCATTTTTTTTTTGGGGGGGAGGGGGGTACTGGGCCATAGTTAGTCCAGTTTAGACCCTGGATTTCCAAGGGTGACTGTGTGTAATTTTTTTTTTTTTTTTGAACTTGGGATTAAACCCAGGGCTTCTTTGTGTATGTTAGACAAGTGCTGTACCATTGAGCTACACCCACACCCGCAGCTGAGGCTGACTTTGAACTTGTGATCCTTCTGCTGGGTGCAGTGGCACATACCTTTAATTCCAGTGGCTTAGGAAGATCATAAGTCAAAGCCAGCCTCAGCAACTTGGCGGGGCTCTAAGCAACTTAGTGAGCCCTGTCTCAAAGTAAAATATATTAAAAAAAAGGGCTGGAGATGTGGCTCAGTGGTTAAGGACCCCTATGATCATTTCCCAGTACCCCCCAAAAATAAATAAAAGTAATCCTTTTGCTTCAGTCTCCAGAGCGTGATTATAGGCATGAACCACTGTGCCCAGACAGAACCACAATCTTTTTTTTTTTTTTTTAAGAGAGAGAGAGAGAATTTTTAAAATATTTAGTTTTCGGCATACATAACATCTTTGTTTGTATGTGGTGTTGAGGATCGAACCTGGGTTGCACGCATGCCAGGTGAGCGCGCTACCGCTTGAGCCACATCCCCAGGCCAGAACCACAATCTTAAAAGATACACTAACCTAGGCTAACATGGCAAGGTGACCCTGGCAAAAGGGACTGGTTTACTGATCCAACCCAGGCCTTTATGTAGTACTAGATTTTTTTTTTTAATTTATTTTTTAGTTGTAGTTGGACACAATACTTTTATTTCACTTATTTATTTTTATGAGGTGCTGAGGACCGAACCCAGGATCTCGCACGTGCGAGGTGAGTGCTCTACCACTGAGTCACATCCCAAGCCCAGTACTAGATTTCTGATTCTACTGAGGGTACTTCTTTCACCCAGACTGGAGCTCTCCCTAGCATTTTTTCAGTGTTCAAGAAAAAAATTTCTGTTGAGTTGAGCTACTGCTCATGTGGAAGACTGACACATCCTGGAAGTGGACAGCTGGGGAAATGAACAAGTTATTAATGAGTTTGAAGCCTTTATTTAAATCAGAGCTGGGCGTGGTTCATGCCTGTAATCCCGGTGGCTCAGGAGATTGAGGCAGGAGGATTTTGAGTTCAAAGCCAGCCTCAGTAACCCAGCAAGACCATCTCTAAATAAAATATAAAAAAGGGCTGGGGTGTTATTTTACAGCAAATTGTTGTTTGGCTCCAAGATAACTGTCTCCTTTTAATTGTTTTGAATACTTTGTCACCCAAATTGTTCTTTGTTTCTTAAGTTCATTTGATCCTAAGGACTTTGTTTTAATGCATCTTGACCACCTGCTTCACTTAGCTGGTCCCATGTGCCATACAGTAGATTCTGCTTAATGGCACTTCTTCTTCTCTCTCTCTATATATTTTGGTGTTGTTGTAGATGGACACAATATCTTTATTTTTATTTATTTATTTTTACGAGATGCTGAGGAACAAACCCAGGGCCTCACACGTGTGAGGCACATGCTCTACCACTGAGCTACAACCCCAGCCCCAGCACTTTTTTAAAAAAAATATTGATGGACCTTTATTTTATTCATTTGTTTATGTGCAGTGCTGAGGATCAAACCCAGTGCCTCACACATGCTAGGCAAGCGCTCTACCACTGAGCCACAGCTCCCTGGCACTTCTTTTTTGCTTGAGGATTTGCATGACTCTTAGTGCTTTGAAGTCAATTTTAAGAGTGTACAAGTTACAAACATGCAAGAAAGAACAACCTATGATATCTAACAAGAACCCTGAAAATTTTTATACTGACTGTTTATAGATTTCAGTTTTGTGTTTACTGTCAGTTGATCAAAACATCTGGAAGAAAATGACTAAAACTGTTTGCATCGTTGTATATATTTATTATTTGATGTAATAAAGCTTATTTCACTGAAAAATAAAAGAAAAATAGCTGGGGGGGATGGGGGTGTGGCTCAGTGGTACAGCCCTTACCTAGCATATGTGAGGCACTGGGTTTGATTCTCAGCACCGCATATAAATAATAAAAAAAATAATAATAAAGGTCCATCAACAACTTTTTTTTTTTTTTAAAGCATGGGGACTGGGAATGTGGCTTAGTGTTTAAGTGCCCCTGGGTTCAATCCCTGGTACAAAAAAAAAAAAAAAAAAGTAAGGTAAGGGAGGGACAGGTGAGGAGAACATTAAGGCTGCAAGTTTGCCTCAATACAATATATTACCTGTCTTCAGTGACTAGATTGAAGTGGTTGAACAAGTATTATAAAAGTCTGCCTACAGAAGACTATGAATGAACATACCTGCAGACAAAATAAAATATAAAAACTTCACATCCATTTCAGAAGAGGAATGGCTTAATCGAATGTGCATGAAGCTGCTTTAGGTCCTCAAGAGCTGTCAGATCCCCAGGGAGGTGCTGCTGCTAACCTTGGCAAGGTTTTTGTAGGAATACACCAGAGGCCTTGCTGAGATGAAAATGAGAGAGCCCATCCTAGTGGGCTCTATTAACTCTCTAGATCATAGCAGCCACAGTGGTGACAGCCACAAGGCAGGGTAAATTAGGAAACTGATGCTGGTTTGTACTGTATAAAGCCTTGGGTATGCTTACCATCAAGAAAAACAAGATCTGGAGTATCTGCTAGTGCTACCTGAGAACCACATAATGAAGAAAGGCTGATCCTCGTGACTGGGAGGTGAGCAGCAGCTGTCCAGGAGACTGCCCACCCTGATTAAAGCATGCAGAGTAAGCCAATGCTAGGGAGGACACACAGCCAGCTAACGTGGGAACAGTATGAGCCCTACTCAAAGGTGATGCAAGAACACATTAGTGTTTTAGTTCAATCATAGAATCACTGAATGTCAGCCTAGGCTAGGAGCAACTGCTCTTTTCTCAGCTGATCACTGAGCTACGTTTTCATAGCCTGGATATCTCTCGAATTCCTAGGAACACATTTTACTGTTTTCCGTCATAATTCTTGAAAGTAAAGCTAACTTGGAGACACTATCAGTAGTACGATTATCACTATGTAATGGACCAAGCTGTCTATACCTAGGTCCAGAGTCACAAAGAGTCCCACATCCCCAGGCCCTTGGCTGCTACATGCCAAGGACTTGGTCAAGCCTTCTTTCTGATGGCTGGAGGCAAAATCCTAAGTCCAATAAAGACTGCTACTGAGGAAACACCCACAATGCACTCCTTGTTCCATTAACCCTATCCTCTGATCACAGAAAGACAACAGGGCTCCACCTTCTCTTTATTCTGCCACATCCCACAAGGGCCTTAGTTTGTCCCCCAAAGCAGCAGCTAAAAAGAACACAGACACCCTGATTTACATAAAATTATCTCACTCCATTTTATTTAAGATTTTTTTTTTAATCCAGTTAGTAAAAGAAAGAAGTGTCTCTCTTTATACATATGTACAAGTTCAGTTATAAAAATAGACAGCACATTCAAAGAGAAAAAAGGCTTGGCATTTTTCTGATTCCCTCTAAATAGCATCTGTACACAGGAGTCTGGGTTTGGTCAGGGGAATCTTAATGATTTAAATTAAATGGTTCCCCTAGAACCCCTACTCCAAAAAAAAAAAAGTTTTAAAAATCAATCTATCTAAACTCAATTCCGCGATTTTCAGGTGTGCAAATTAGAGGCTGGCCCAACTGGAAGCACCTGCTCCACCAGGGACATCAGGTGGTGGGCAAGAGGGAACCCCTTCCGTCAGATACCACCCCCTTGCCTCTCTTGGAGGCCAGCAAGCTCAGGCTGGTTGGGTTGGGGATGGGAGGGTTGGTGCTGAGCTTTCCTCCTCCTCCACCCTCTCTACCTCATTCCTGTTGCCCCTTCCTTTCTCAGTGCAATACAGACAGTGCATACAGCCAAGCAGGGGCTGAAGGGCAAGGGTGGGGAGACTGTGCATTCAGGATGGGCACAGGGGCATCTGTAAGAGGGGCAGTGAGGATGTCCTGCTGATTGAGGTGGCTCCTGGTCTCTTTACTGGCTTCTGGGAGTCCCTGGGGTGGGAGTTGCTGCTACTGTTGCTGGTGGGACCTGAAGGTTCCCTGGTGTGAACCATGCAGGACAGGGGAGGAAATGCTAGAAAAACAACTGCCTGTGGGTCTGCTTCCTTTGGCCTTTTGTCATCCTTATAAGCCACCACATTCTCTGGCACATACTGCTCTCTCTTTAAAAATGACACAGTGGCAAATAGAGTTTGTAGGCCTGAGGAGCTGTCCAAAGATTGTGGACACCAGGTACACAATTTTCTCCCTTCCTAGTCCTCCAGGAAATCACAACCTTATACGAAGTCTCCACCATGGAAGGCTCTTCACAGCACCTGCAGAGCCTTTGTAAGGGACATGGTCAGAGCTGAAGGGTGGAATGGGGCTGGAGACAGCATGCCTGAGCATCTAAAGAGTGTCTATGTCAGGCCCTTCCGCAGTAGAAGGTTTAAGACTTGGCCACAGAGTTCATTGGGGATGTTGTGGGGCTGACCCTGTCCTTGGGCCCTCCTCCTATAGGCTACCCCAGAACACTCCTTTGGAAATAGGTGATGAAAGTGCTCACACTAACCACCTGTCTTTCCCTTGCTGCAACTTGTCCTCTCTACCCTCTGACTTGGGATGTAAGATGCTGCACTGGGCAAGCAATCCAAAGTCCATCTGCAGGCCAGGACTCTAGCCCCTGGTTTGGTTGAAGGAAGCTGGAGGGCCCAGATGGTTACCGTCCTCCAGAGGGGATGGTGCCTTTGCCCTGTTTCCGGACCATAGAGTCTGAGGCTAGGCTGCTGGTCAAGTGGAGGCTCTTGGGAGTCCCAGGAACATTATTTCCTTTGCTCAAAGGGGAACTCAAGGGAGAAGAGGCGCTTGAAGGTCCAAAGTCAGCAAGACCAGCAGGCCTGACAAGGGATGTCTGCAGAGGACTGCTAGCAGAGATTCCTGTGGGGATGGAGAAAGAGAATGATTTGTAAGCACCAGTTAAGTGTGAACCTGTGATGTTGGTTACCAGAATCTGGGCTGGAGGACAGGGGTGGAGAATCCTTCCCTGCCACCCTATTCCTGACATTTTTGCTTGCTCTTCCTGTCAACTATCTTTTCAGTAAGAGGGATTAGTTTTGAAAAGAAAATGACATCAAACCAGCACTCACTACATTATCTTACTGAGAGTAAAATGCCCTCTTGGGACTCTGGACAGAGCACACATATAATTGGAGATGCCAGGGCTACAGAATGAGTAAGAATTATAACTTACTAGGTGCTAATGCATTTTTCTACCTTCTCTCTCTTTTCTTTTTTTTTGGTGGGGGGAGACCTAAGGATTGAACCAGGAGTGCTTAACCACTAAACCACATCCCCAGCCCCATTCCCTTTAAATTTTTTTGAGACAGGGTCTCCCTATATTACCTAGAGCCTTGTTAAGTTGCTGAGGCTAGCTTCGAACTTGCAGTCTTCTTGCTTCAGCCTCCCAAATTATTGGGATTGCATCACCATACCCAGTCCTGTCTTCTCTTTTGACACCACTTGAGATTACCTGATTCCTTCTCGATTTCATGCATATTCTTTCTCTACTCCCCATAAGTTTGGCCTGAGGGCATAAGCCTGTCCACTCTCTTATCTTGTGTGTCCATTTTCCTGACATTGGCTATGACCACTCCTACACTCCAAGACTTGCCACTTCAAGAACCCAGGTGAAATCCCTCATCTTTGTTGATGGCTTGCTGCCTGGGCAACAGTGAATATATCCTTTTTCTAATATGAGCTAAATCAACTTTCGTCTGATACAACGATTCATCAATGTTTCTTATGTACAATTTTACTTTTCTACACTTGATCTTAGCCAAAAGGCCAAGAAGCGATACAATTTTACTTTTCTAAAAAGGAATTCTAAGTGCTTGGTGGACAGACAGGTTCATCCACAGGGGAACTGCAGGTAACTTCTAACTAGTTCCTTCCCTTGCTTTCCATCCCCAGTTAACAAGCACTGTATTCCCCCCCCGCCTCCCGCCCCACTTAGTAGTGGGGATTGAGCTCAAGGCCTCACACATACTAAGCAAATGCTCTACCACTGAACTACATCTCCAACCCTTTTAAAAATTTTATTTTGAGACATGGTTTTGCTAAGTTGCTTAGACTGGCCTTGAACTTGTAATCCTTCTACTTCTGCTTCTTGAGTAGCTGGAATTATAGGTATGTACCATTATGTCTAGCTAGTATTCTTGATTTATCTTGTGCTATACTATCCCTTTGCTTTCTGCATCCCTCCTTTAGTTTAGGTTTCCAAAAGAAAACCTGATGAGCAGCATGCTCTGCCCTATCCATGGATGAGGCGCTGTCATGGCAGCCTTCACTATTGGAATGCCTGTTGTTTTCCAAGGATGTGATGAGTTGGCAAAGAAACACCAGGCCAGACTATTGTACATCGTATTTTCTGAATAAATTAATAAATGAAAGCTGAGATTTCTGCAGTAGGGAGGTGAACTAATATTTAGAACATTTACTACTGGCCAAACACTTTCTATCCAAGAATGACTTTATTTGCTACAATAATTCTATGAGCTAATGCTAACCTAGTGTTTTAAATGGGGACAGAGTTCTATGAATGAATTCTCCCCTTCTCACCATATTTGGATGTCTAGCATTCCACAGAACAATTATTCCTCTTGGCTCAGTCACAACAGCCATTTCTCTTCACAAACTGTCTGTAGCTGCTTACATATACCTGCTAAGCTCTTGCCCATCAGAACTTGCTATATCTTTCCAACCTTGACTTTCTCTGGTCCTCTTTGGTCCAACTGACCAGCTTGGTGACTCCCAATACACGTTGGTTCTTGCCAATTCTTTTTTGTCTGTCCAAATCTTTCCTTATCCATCTCCTTTTTGAATTACAGTCTAGAATCCTTATCAGCAGCTTCATGGTTCTTCCCATCCTGATCTACAACCACAAATAAGCCTTCTCTTTTTTTTCATTTATCTATATATTGCCTTCTATTGCTATTAAACATACTTCCCTTCTCACTTCTATTACACTCAAGAGCAAGGCTCACATTTTATATTCTTATGCACATAACATGTGCTTAATACCTAAGGTGATAGATCACATTGCTGGATGAATGTTATTAACTTTTGTTAGCCTGAATATTAAAAATGTGGGCATTAGGGGGAAAAAATATCTAGGAATTAAAAAAAAAAAAAAAAAAAAAAACAACTCTCAAGCAGGAAAGCTTGTGGATGTTTAAAGCAGTATAGTTCATAACTCAGCTCTCTTT
This sequence comes from Marmota monax, assembly GCF_021218885.2. Taxonomy (NCBI): domain Eukaryota; kingdom Metazoa; phylum Chordata; class Mammalia; order Rodentia; family Sciuridae; genus Marmota; species Marmota monax. The sequence continues at coordinate 43,210,260 of NW_026693777.1, forward strand.
TCACAGCTATTTCTAATTCAAAGGTGGCACTCTATCAAATAAGAAGGGCAAGGGAAGAGTCAAGACTGCTCAATGCAAAGAAGCGGAATCTGAGTCTGAGCTCTGGGAAGGAAGCTTCTGGTCTGGAGGCATGCCACATTTCTCCCTGGTAGTACTCTCAATTATAGACTTCCAGATATAAAAAGAACTAAAAAAACTTAACACTAAAAAAACCAAAAACCCAATCAATAAATGGGCTAAGGAATTGAACAGGCACTTCACAGAAGAAATATAATCATCAACATATATATATATGAAAAAATGTTCAACATCTCTAGCAAATAGAGAAATGCAAATTAAAACTACACTGAGATTTCATCTCATTCGAATCACAGAATGGCAGTCATTAAGAATACAAGCAACAACAGATGATGGTAAGGATGCGGGGAAAAAGGTATATTCATACACTGTTGGTGGGAGTGCAAATTGATGCAACTACTATGGAAAGCACTATAGAGATTCCTCAGAAAACTTGAAATGGAACTACCATTTGACTCAGTTATCCCACTCCTTGGTTTATACCCAAAGGACTTAAAATTAGCATACTGCAGTGACACAGCCACATCAATGTTTATAGCAACTCAATTCATAATAGCTGAACTATGGAACCAACCTAAGTGCCCTTCAATAGATGAATGGATAAAGAAAATGTAGTGTATTTATACAATGGAATGTTACTCAGCCTTTTTTTTTTTTAATCTTTTTATTTTTTAGTTCTTGGCGGACACAACATCTTTGTTTGTATGTGGTGCTGAGGATCGAACCCAGGCCGCACGCATGCCAGGCGAGCGTGCTACCGCTTGAGCCACATCCCCAGCCTGTTACTCAGCCTTAAAGAATGGAATTTTGACATTTTGCTGGTAAATGGATGGAACTAGAGAATATCATGCTAAGTGGAATAAGCCAATTCCCCAAAACCAAAGACTAAGTGCTTTCTCTGATATGCTGATGCTAATTCACAATAATGGGGGAGGGGGTTTGGGAAGAATAGTTACTTTGGATTAGGCAGAAAGAAGTGAAAGGAGGGAATGGGTATAGGTGTAGGAAGGATAGTAGAATGAATAGAACATTATTATCCTATGTGGATATATGATTATACAACTGGTGTAATTCTATATCATATACAACCAGAAGAATGAGAAGTTATATTCCATTTATATATGATCTGACAAAATGCATTCTACTGTCATGTGTAACTAATTTGAACAACAACAACAAAAAACAGACTTCCAGACTGCCTCTTGACAGTCTGTAGCCACCCCTGACTTCCTCACCTTTAGACACATTGTACCCGTATGCAGCATAGGCAGCTGCAGAGGCTGCTGCAGCTCCTGCTTTGGCTCCTGCCATTGCAGCGGCACTGCCTGCCGTGGACTTCCGGCTTCGGCCTTTCCCTGCTCCTTTGGCTGTGCTTCCTGAACCTTTGGGGCGGCCTCGGCTTCGAGCTGAGTGACCACGACCTGCAGCTGGCATTTCCTGAATGGAAATTCCTGTGGGAACAAATGGCCAAGAAGGGGGACAAAATGAACATCATTAAAATGTTAACATGATTCTCCCCCAACAGAAAGCTTGTTCTCAGGGTGTTTTTCTTCTTTTTCATTGTGAAACGGGTCTTGGCATGTTGCCCAGGTGGGCAAGTGCTCTACCACCAAGTTTCAACTCAAGCCTTGCTTTCTTTTCTTTCCTTTTTGGTTTTGATGGTGCTGGGATCAAACCCAGAGCCTTACACATGCTAGGCAAGTACTCTACCATGAGCTATATCCCCAACCCTTGAGCCCTACTTTTAGGTTTTAGATTTAGAGTTCTCTAAAAAAAAAACAAAACAAAACCCAGCAACAGTGGGCCCCACATGACAAGCAAGAAATGCCCAGACAAGCTAACTTTGACTAAAAAGTAGCAAAAATAAGTGAACTACAAAAGATGGAAATGACTAGAAAATAAATTTCAAATCTTTATGAAGTTCTTACTTTGCTTTCTCTAAACCTTCTCTCCTTTCTCCCTCCCTCCTTAGTTCCCTCCCTCACTACTTCCTTCCTTCTAATTAAACACAGGGTCCTTTTTTCATTCTTTTTTTGGTACTGGGAATTGAACTCAGGGGCACTTGTGCCTGGCCTTTTTTTCATTCTTGAGATAAGGTCTCACTAACTTGCTAATTTGCGATTCTGCCTCCCGAGTTGCTAGAATTATAGGTTTGCACCACCAAGCCTTGCTAAACCTCTTTCCTCCATTCACTTGATAAGCTTATTGAAAAAATAACATCATAAAATCTTTTTGCTCCCTTTTACTCTTCTTTTTTTAAAAATATTAGTTATTGATGGACCTTTATTTATATATATGTAGTGCTGAGAATCAAACCCAGTGCCTTACACATGCTAGGCAAACGCTCTACCATTGAGCCACAACCCCAGCCCCTTTTTACTCTTCTTTAAAGAATGAAAATTCCCTTTTTGTATAACGAATCAGGACCTCCACCCATTACCAAACTAATGCTTTCTGCGAGGTAGTGAAACAGCTCTGACCATCTGGGACACCAGCAACACTCACCATTCACGGTGTCTGAGACAGAGGAACCTGTTATGGAAGCAGGAGAGTTGGTGGCTCGAGACTGAGGGGCTGAGGAGGCTGGGTCATCCACAATGACTAGCATGTCACTGCTGCTCTCGTCTGGGGGAATGGAGCCTGTGTGCAGCTCACTGCTGATGGAGATCTAGAAGTAGAAGAGTTGAGATCACTACTACTCTTAGTGCCCAGTCCACAGCACTGTCACCCAAGCGAGAACACACTTTACAGGACTTGCCCGTATTTCTCTTTCCTGCCTGGAAAGGTTCACTGTTGAGGTTCAGATCCCCCTGCTTTGCTTCTGAGTAGCCAGCCTGTCCACATTTGCTTTTCTCTATGAATCCCATGTGCAACCCCCTTCCGTGAGGCAGGAAGACTCCAGAAGCAAAGGATGCCCAGCAGTGTGTCCCTGGTACAAGGTCAGGATGCAGTTCCACTGCTGTGATGAAGGCATCAAGGAGCCTCACCTCACTGAAAGGGCTGGGCATAGCTGAGTCCACACTAATGAAGGAGTCATCCCCGTCAGCAGAGAGGTTAGAGTTATCAGCCGAAGGAACAAATGGGATCACCAGGTTCACACCCTCTTTTCTCCTTTTCCCATCCAACTCATCTTCTTTTTTCTTCTGAAAACACAAAGATTAGGCTATGTGGAAAAACCATAAAGATATACCCCAAGAGAGAAGTGGGATTAGGGAAGAAAATTATGACCAAACCTCTATTTATTTTTCACAAAATTGTCATTTTTTTTTTTTCTTTTTTTGAAGCACTGGTGATCAAGTCCAGGGCCTTGCACATGCGAGGCAAAGGCTTTGCTAACCAACTATACCCAGGCTCCTCTATTACTATATTTTTAGGGAATTAAAAACTCTTAAGGAAGGAGAAAAGGGATACTTTAAAAGCTTATGTGTATTTTAGTCCTGAAATACAGAGCTGTTTTTTTAGGCTCTGGGGATTGAATCCAGAGCCTCATACATACAAAGTATGTATTCTACCAATGAGAAACACCCCCCCAACCCCCCACCCCCCTTCCCAAAACAGTTTAAAGGTAGGCCAACTACCCTGAACCAATAAGTGGGCAAAGGATGCCTCTGATATATCTAAGCAGCAGCAATTATAGAATGAATGCACTCTCACAAAAGGGAAGAACAGTGTTTTACACAGACACACACACACACACATACACACACACACAGTTTTTCTGGTACTGACAACTGAACGCATGGTCTCACATATGCTGAATATGAACTCTACCACTGAGTTATAGCTCCTATATATGTTTTTAAAACTTTATTTTTGGATTGCTTTTATCATTATCTCCTCAATTTCATGTAAGCTCTTGAGTGACTAAGCAATATTAGGCAGTTCAGGATCAAGTTCAGCAGGGCTCTGTCACAGATTAGGGATCTGGAATCATAGAATGTGTTTGGATACATCTGAGAATCTCACCAATCCACTGCACCACTGTGTTTGTATTTACATCTGTTGTAGGGTTAATATATGATGTCTCTGTGAAGTTTATATTTTCAGTGTGCATCGTCTATTCTACACTTTGAGCAGGGATGACCTGATGTAAACTGTTAATTCATGACATTGTTTCTGGATATTAAAGCCATTTGTATTTTAAATAGTGGTAAATAATGGGTTAGATATTTGAGGGTAGAGAGATAAAAGAGCTTGGGGAAATAAATAGAGATGGCAGCTCAGTCTTATACAGATCTGGATTCTTCATTTTCAGGATTTTTCTGTTTTGTAAATGAAGTGAGTACCAGGGGCATCCTTTAGGCTAAAGAGAGTTTGGCCTAGAGTAGGTCCAATCAAGGACATGAATTCTGTAACAGGGAAAGCTAGGACATCTACAGGAAGATGATAATGTAATACAGACAGGATCCTACGTTGCTGACCATCAAAGCTTTATGGCTAAAGAGACACAAGGCCCTTTCTTAAAATCCTATGAAATCTAATAATATATGTGTGTAACATCAATTTTACCCACATTTAGCAGTGAAAAGCAGTTTCTATAATCAAACTGTGGCCATCAACAAGGTGGGTCTTTGAGATGAGTACAGCCCTACCTACCAATGCTGTTTCTCTTGATCAAATATCATGGAACTGGTATAAATCACAGCTAGAGCTGGATACCAACCAATGACCAAGAGGACAACCTGCCTGGCCCCTACCAATACCCCAGGGTGGAGATACCTTCTCTGCATACTTTTCCCGCTTGCGCTTGCGTTCCTTCACTCGGTTGGTTTCCTCCTGCTGCCGTTTTTCTTCCTGCCGCAGTCTCACTACCAAGAGAAACCAAATCAAACCAAAACAAACAAAACACCAGATAAAGTAAGTGTGGCAATCATAATCCTCATTCTCTGAAAATGAAGGAGGCCCCATCTGATACTTATGTTCCAAAATATAACTTTAATCTATTTAAGGCAGATAACTGGTAGTTTTCTAACTGAAGAATTTGTGAATCTCAACAGATTTTGGGTTCAAACCATTATTATACTTATTATTTTTTTCAGTACTGGGATTGAACCTAGGGGACTCTACCAGTGAGCTACATTCCCCTGACCCTCCCTTTTCATTTTTATTTTGAGACAGGGTCATGTTAAGTTGCTGACTTGAACTTGCGATCTCCTGCCTCAGCCAATTATAGGCATGTGCCACCACGCTTGACTGTACCACAAGTATTATAAACCTTTCCTTATCTGTGTCCTCACTCCCATTCTCCTTAGTATTTAAATATCTGCAATACACAGATCAACAAAAGGTTTTTAGAAGGTGCTGCCAAATGTGAGCTTATTTTCTAATGGGGTCCTATGAAAGCCCTAAGAAACTCACAGGATAAATCTAAAACCCAATGTTCTCAAAAGCTAGAAACACAGGGGAGAGAGATTTGAATGATTATAGCAGTGTGCTTCTTCCTTCCCTATAAAAACATTTTCTGGGCAAAAGAGTAAATTCATTATTGCTGAGGAATTGGGCAGAGCCTTCCTTGTGCAAGCTAAAAATATATTTTAAGTATAATTGCTTTTAAAGTATATACAAATTCTGCCCTTTATTTCACAAACATCTGTGTTTGGAAATTAATAAGAAGTATTAATATAAAAATGTTCCTCCCCAATATGGCCTCTGGTTTTGTCTAGCCCTGGAATACATGCAAGTGCTCCTCCCATTTTCAGATGTGTGGGACTGGAGAGGAGAGGGCACAAAGTGGTTAGAGTACGTACGTTTCTTCTCCAACTCTTCATCATCTAGAAGAAGACTAACCACCTCTTTCGGTTTCAAGGTATCTGGTTTGAAGTTCCCACCTGAAATCACCATTCGCTGAATCTACATAAAGCAAATCAAAACATCACCTCCAGGAATCCATTACCAAACAGCAAATATAGAGAAAGAAATAAATGTCTTTCTCAACCTGCTCCTCAGATGAGGGCTCTGGTTTCCCTATTTCTTTCTTGTTCACCTCCTTGTTTGCTCCTCCAGATTATTTGCCCAACAGAAAGAACAATAAAAATTTCTTTGCTTGGGACTATTAATTTGAAAGTAGAAAACCTAATAATACTGAATCAGGATGGAAACACAAAACAAAACAAATTATTACCTTGGAAACTAGCAGATTTGGAATGCAAGTCAGAGGTAGCTAAGTTAGAATGCCAGGAAGCAAGCTCAAAAATGTCATTCCTTCTTCTGAAGGTGACAGGGTGTTAGTCATGAAGGTCCTTATTAGTGTCAGTATGCACATGAGCAGCAGCTGAGACTGCTACTGTACAAGTTCTGATTTTGAAGAAATTTGTTTCTTCATATCCAATGAAAGGCAACAGTCTCAAACAGTCTTAATCCAGTCAGTGTTGCTGACTTCGTATTCTCTCCACCAGGACAACCATCCTTTTCCCTTGTGCTTACCTCACTCTTCTCCTTGGCTCTCTGCAGAATGCGTTCCTCAATTGTGCCTTTACAGATGAGCCGATATACTGTAACCTGCTTTGTCTGCCCCAAGCGGTGGGCCCTATCCATGGCCTGCTGGTCTACAGTGGGGTTCCAGTCACTGTCATAGAATATTACCTACACAGGCAAGATGAGAATATAGCAAAGACTAAAGCATTCTCAAGGCACGACCAGAAACTCTGGGGGCAACCCAGTCATTCATATTGTTTGTAATGGATTAGCATCAGCAGGGTCAAGCTTCTTTCTATGCTAGAATGAAAAGACATATTGTCTCAGAGAACCAAGCCATTCCTTCATTTGCTCTGGGCAAGAGACATGCTCCTGGCCTTTGCACAGTTTTCATTTCAAAAGAAGGAATAAGCTGGGCATGGTGGTGCATGCCTGTAATCCCAGTGACTCAGAAGACTGAGGCAGGAGGATAGCAGGTTCAAAGTCAGCCTAGGTAACTTAGTAAGACCCTATCTTTAAAATAAAACAAAACAAAATAGGATTAAATACAAAGGCAGTCGGCTGGGGATGTAGCTTAGTGGCAGAGCACCCTGGATTCAACCCTAGTACTGAAAACAAAACAGAAAAACCAAGCCAAGTGTTGTGGTACCCCTATAGTCTCAGCACTTAAGAAGCTGAGGTAGAAGCATTGCTTGAGCCCAGGAGTGTAAGGCCAGCCTAGAAAAGGAATCAAGTCACTTTCTTAAAAAAAAAAAAAAAAAGGGAAGGGAAGGAAAAAAGGGATAGTAGTTACTGGCAGAGCACTTGCCTAGCATGCCGTGAGGCCCTGGGTTTAATTTCAAGTACTGACAAAAAAACAAAAATATAAACGCAAATGCGCGCGCGCACACGCACACACACTCAATTATAGCAGTAGCTAACATAACATTGTTAATTAACATTTATGTTAACATTTAGTACTTACTAATCCTTAACGCAGCAATTTTTCAAGTGTATTAACTCACCTCGCAATCTCCATACCTTGGGTACTATTAAAACCTCTATTTTAGGGCTGGGGTTGCGGCTCAGTGCTAGAGCCCATACTAAGCAAGCATAAGGACCTGGGTTCAATCCCAAGCACACACTCTCATTAAAAAAAAAAAAAAAAAAAAAAAAAAAAAAAACCCCCAAAATGACCCTCCATTTTACAGATGAGGAGACTGCAGTGCAGAGAAATTAGAGAATTTAAAGACTGCACAGGCTAAGTAAGTGATGGGCTTGGTGTAGGAGATGAGAAAGCCTTCTGCTTTCTCTTAAGCACTGGGGCTACCTTGGAAAGGGACAGGCATGGCTTTCAGTGCATTCTTGGGTTCTCATCATAGGATCATTTCCTGTTACATTAATTTCACGGATAGAATAGAGTGTTTAAAGAAATCCCCGGAAGCTATTTTTAGTTTGTTGAAAAACAAATAAGCAAATAACAAAACATAACACTAAGTGATTCTAAAATCTAGACTGCTAGTCTTTATCTATTGAGTCTACTACCATCCCACATGTGGACATTCTAAAACAATCCCCAGTTCAAAATGTCCTCATCATCTCTTTTGTCACCAAAATCTAGCCAGTGCTTCTTCAGAAATGAAGTTGTGCTTTCTACAATCGCACTGTCACCATCCTGAACTGGGCCCTCACTGCCTTCTTCTGGATAGTGCTCTGTTCTATCAATGGGCTTCCTAGATCTCATTTTCTGTCTTCTTCAGTCTATTGTGGGTTCCACTACAGACGACTCCTTCTATCAGTTAAGCGGTAACAAACCAAATTCAAACTGAGCCCTGCTATACTGAATTAACTTCGTATCCTATTTGTATATTTTTCCCCAATACAATATGTCTCTTCCCTTTAATTAGATGAGTTCCTTATTTGTATTTGTTTGCCCCTCTTTTTGCCCAAGTTGTTTCTCTAACCTAGAATCCCTCTACTTTCTTTTTTTGGCAGGTGTGTGTGTGTGTGTGTGTGTGTGTGTGTGTGTGTGTGAGATCCCAATCCTGGGATTTTCTCCAAACACTCCCCTTAAGCATCTCCTCTTCAGCCTTCATCACTGCTTCCTCCTTGGCTTTCTCTGTGGTGTTTTACATTGGGACAAAATGATCTACTGGCAATTCTGCCTTCCCAATTGCACTCTAAGCTCTGTACAATTTAGGAGTCTGGCAGGAATAAAATTCCCCTCATGATTTTTTTGTTTGTTTGTTTTGGTACCAAAGATTAAATGAGGGGTGCTTAACCACTGAGCCACATCCCCAGCTCTTTTAATATTTTATTTAGAGACAGGGTCTTGCTAAATTGTTTAAGGCCTTGCTAAGTTGCTGAGGCTGGCTTTTGAACTCATGATCCTCCTGACTCAGCTTCCTGAGCCACTGGGATAACATGTGTGTGCCACCATGCCTGGCTCCCTCTATTTTTCTTCATCGATCCTTTTATCTTTATAGTTCTAGCTTTAACATTTCTAAGAAGGCCTCCTTAATTTCTGTCACCTATAATAATGATGTCTCTTTTTCCTATTCCTAATTCCTCTAAATATCTATTAGAAATAATAAAGGCTAAATTCTGCTGAGCTGAATTTATTGTGTGGTGCTAAGGATAGAACCCAGTGCCTCACACATACTAGGCAAGTGCTCCACCACTGAGCTCCAGCCCCAGCCCCTACAGTAACTTTTTCTTTGTCTGGGATTTTACAGTTTTCTCCCCAAGGATTCTAAACTATGCTAAAAAAATGAAGGATAATGCCACAAAAAAGCCAGACCAAGAGGACAGCATGAGAGAGAATAAGAGCTCTTTCTTTTTACTGAGTATGACGCTAGGGTATATACATATCTATCTGAATTCTTGCAACAATCCTGTGAATAGCCTCCATCTTACTAAAAAGGAAGAGATACTGGACTGAGACCACAGCAACTGGCTGAGCTGGGGTTTGACCAAACAGTTGCCTTCAACACTAGCACAGTACTTCATGTTGCTTACCACCTTGGTATAAGTTCCCACTTAATCACTATCTTCCACGGATGTTCAATTATTAAAAAAAAATTTTTTTTGTGTGTGTGTGTGTATGGGGGGGGGTACTGGGGACTAAACCTTTTTGTGTGTGTGTGTATGGGGGGGGTACTGGGGACTAAACCTTTGCTACTGAGCTACAATCCCAGCCCTTTCTTATTTTTTTTAAATATTTATTTTTTAGTTGTAGTTGGATATAATATCTTTATTTTATTTTTAGGTGATGCTGGGGATTGAACCCAGGGTCTTGCATGAGCTAGGTGAGCGCTCTACTGCTGAGCCCAGCCCCCTTTCTTATTTTTTTAAGACATAGTTGGTCTTAAAAAATTGCTGGGATTATTAGCTGTGTACCACCATATCTGGCTCTTGCTCTTTCTTATGGTGTCCTCTTGGTCTGGCTTTTGTGTGGCATTATCCTTCATTTTTTAGCATAGTTTAGAATCCTTGGGGAGAAAACTACAAACTCTCAAAGAAAAAGTCACTACAGGGGCTGGGGCTGCAGCTCAGTGGCAGAGCGCCTGCCTAGCATGTATGAGGCACTGGGTTTGATCCTTAGTACCACATAATAAACAAATAAATGCATTCTGTCCATCTATCAAAACACACACACACACACACACATCATTGTAAGCCAGGTGAGGTGGTGCACACCCTGTAATTCCAGCAACTCGGGGGAGGCTGAGGCAAGATGATTATAAATTCAAGCCCAGCCTTGGTAATTCAGTTTCAAAAAAAAAAAGTATTATAAAAGCTTATTATTATTAATGCAGTGTCCACAAACCTGATTTGCAAATACACAATGCTTGTCACAGCATTACCATATTACCATAAGACATATTATGGAGTTTCAAATAAGACATACAAAACTCTAGAAACCAATATACCTAGAATGATACATACAGGGTAAGGAGAGGCAATGCAAAATGAATTCTTAAATAAAACCATGTTATGTGCATATATAAATATACTACAGGAAACTTCACCTTTATGCATAGGTAGAAAGAACCTATCAAATGAAATGGAATTCCATGCATGTATGAGTTTGTCGGGATAAACCCAACTATTATGTATAACTAAAATGCTCTAATGAAAAAATAAAAATAAAATGATACACATATAGCAATTGAGGGCTGACATCATACTCAAAGATTGTACCTTGAGATGTCCAAGCCTGGGGAATGGTTCCATATACATTCAAAATGAAGAGGCTTATATCATGAATCATCTTACTTAATACTTACAATTTTCCCCTATAAATTTCAGTGGCAACCAAATCCTTGATTTAACTTGGGTTCTTTTGGGATCACAAACAATAAGAAGATTAAAGCCAAAGAAGATAAATTAACAATTTAGCCTTGAAAAAACCCCCAAATTTAGTGGCTGTATATCCTTTAAATGGATTAAAAGAAATGAGGGATTAGGGGAAAAAAAAAAGAATTAAAAACAGGGATTTTTTGAAAAACAAACAGGGAAAGCCAGGTGTGGTTGCACACACCAGCAATCCCAGCTACTTAGAAGGATAAGGCAGGAAGTTTGAGGCCAGGCTGGGCAACTCACCAACACTCTATCTCAAAAGAGCTGGGACTGTGGGTTCAGAGATAGAGTGCTTCTAGGTTTGATCTCTAGTACAGAAAGAAAAGAAGGGAAGGAAAGAAAAAAAAAGAAAAAATACAAAGGGGAAAAAGAATAATAAACTATGTAAAAGCTCATAAACAGGTTAACATAAGAATAAGGTCAGGCACAATGGTGCATGGCTAGAATGCCAGCAACTTGGAAGGCTGAGGTAGGAGGATCACAAGTTAGAGGCCAGCCTTAGTAATTTAGCAAAGCTCCCAGGAAACTTAGTCTGTCTCAAAATTAAACAAACAAAAAACAAATAAAAATAAAATGCCTGGGAATGTAGATCAGTCGTAAAGTGTCCTTGGTTTCAAGTCCAGTAAGTGTACACACACACACACACACACAGAGAGAGAGAGAGAGAGAGAGAGAGAAGAATAAGAGAATGAGACAAGTGTTCAATCCCAGCACCAACCCTCAACACATACGAAGAATGAAAAACCAAAACAGATGTTTATCTATTTTGACAACCAATGAATGCCGGATCACCCATGTGAACTGGGGGAATGATGGAGACACTGTACCACAGTAGGACAGAGATACACCTGTATTTTATAATCAGGTTTAGTGAGTTCAGTGAGACACACTAGAGAAAAACAACTAATAATTATAGGACTAGAACAACTGACATAACTAGGAAAGATTAAAAGCTACAGATTAATCTTTAAAAGATTAAAGCTACAATGCATGGCCTAGCAATGACTAAGTGGAAATATATGAATAGTCAACACCTTCATGAAGTTGTAAAACCCAAGCCAGGCAGGCATGGGGGAGGGAAGGGAGAGTAGAGATGTGGTGTAGAGGCCCAGCTATAATACAGGTGGATGAGAGGGAGTTCCAGGAGATGAGAGAGTGAAATGGAAAACAGGAAAATTTCTATAGAATAATTGGAAAAAGCTGGACCAATATTTGGAGGGTGGCGCTTTTCTCCCAAGAGAAAAGTGTGAAAGTTTAGTCCCTTGGGAGGGCTAAAAGTTGACCCATTGGACATACGTCATGTCATCTTGCTACTCGTTCTCATTATATGTAAGCATTTGAGACAGGTCTAATAGAAACAAAAACAGGGGAATTTATCATAACAACTCTCATTAAACAGAATTAAATGCAAAGATATCCCCATGCTAAAAACATATTTACTAAACAAGTGGGCCAGATAGAATACATGCTTACCTATGGGCTCTCAATCACAAGACATTAAGTTTTTCCTGACATTTTAGGCTGACTAACCTCTTCCTTGTCCATAAATGGTTCTAGGGATCTCCCAGAGCTAAATAAATCTTGAAGCAAAGGAAAATGCCAGACAAGCAGCTAAAACTATTGTTCTCTAACACACACACACACACACACACACACACACACACACACACACACACAGAGCAAAACTTGAGTTCACACAAAACATTGAGAATTAATTTCAATCTTGCTGTCCCATATCTCTAAGGAATATTCCAGGAGCTTCTAATTTACAAGTGAATCACAAGCCTCCCCCAGATCAAATTATTTTGGAATTCAGAGTATTCAGAGTCTCTCTCTAGCCCTCAGATGGAAAAGGAATTAACTTTTATTCCTTTTGCTATGGGTTAGAGGCCTAGTACTTTGGTTCTTTGTGGCAGGAGGTCCTTACCCCCATAGGACAAATTATGTGAACCTTGCAAGCATAATATAGGTCACTCTGCAAACCTGCTTATCATTTTGACCATTCAAGTAAACAAAACAACTAGAGGAACTATTTCTTAAGAAAGCATAGCCAAACCTAAGACAGGCAAGATAGGAAGGGAAATACAAATGTTAGACCTCCCCAGGTGATCCCACGTAGCCTCAGTCTTAAATATTACCTATGACTGATTCCAAAATACATATTTAGTCACAATCTTTCTCCTGAATTCCAAACCCTGCTGCCTGGGCAACATTTCACTTAATGTCTGATATTCCCAATTTTCTTGCTTCTACCTTTCTCAGTGTTTTGTACTGACCCCCAACAGAAGCCAGGGGGGCACATGTGAAATCCAAGCAAAGGTGAACATGGTGGTGTGTGGCTATAGTCCTAGCACTTGGGATGCTGAGGTCAGAGAATCGCTTGAGCCTGGGAGTTTGAGGGTGGCCTGGAGACACAATGAGAATTTATCTCAATAACAAACATACAAACCCCAAGCTAGACCATGTTACTCATCTGTCAAATTCTTCCAAATTCTCCATTTCCTATGGCTTACTTAGCCTTGCATGCTCTGCTTCTGTGACACATACCTCTTACCAGTCTTCCCTCATTGATTCTGCCTACCTACTCTGGGCTTCTGGCTGTTGCTTGATTATGCCAAGCATGTTCTCACCCCAGGGCTTTGCACTTATCGCCTCAGCTTGGAATGCTCTTGTCAGATAGACACTTGGCTCATGTCCTTGCTTTCTTCAGATCTTGGCTCAAATATCACACTATCAGAGAGGCTTTACCACCCACATAAAACAGCAACCCTGATCACTCTACCACTCCTTATTTGCTATATGTCTCTTTGTAACATTCATATTAAATAGTTCTTTAAATTTTGTTCATATCTCATCCCCTACCTTTAGTAGAAATATAATTTTTAATAATTATGAGGACAGGAATGGAACTTCATTGTGTTGCATGCTGAATCCTACTGCCTAAAACAATGCCAGGCCCTTGAATGATGCTCATTAAACATCTGTTGAACGAATGATTTCATGCACTAGAAATAAGACTTCCTTCTACTGATGAGATCTAAATTCATTATGTAAAATAATTAATTACAATATAATGTGATTAACTTGAGTAGGGGAGGGAACTGGAAAGGAATGTGACACCTGAATGGGGTTTTGATAAGCAAATAAGTTTACCAGAAGAAAGAGGTGGCTCACAGGACAATCTACACTGAGGGAACAGTTAACCCAATAGTGTGAAATAGCATGGTGTACCAAAAACAAAAAAAGAAAAGTCAATCATTTATTTCTGGAACATAAATTTTAGAAGGGAAAGTAGTCTGGAAATTAGTCTGGAAAAGCAGATAAAAGGCTACAGGCTGGGGTTGTGGCTCAGCAGTAGAGCACTTGCCTAACATGTTCGAGGCCCTGGGTTCGATCCTCAGCACCACATAAAAATAAACAAACAAAATAAAGGTATTGTGTCCAACTACAACTAAAAAATAAATGTTAAAAAAAGGCTAGAGAGGTAGATATAGCTCAGTGGGAAAGCATCTCGGTTCAATTCCCTGTACAGGAAAGGTGGAGCGGGGTTGGGGGGAAGGGAAGAAAGGAATAAAACAAAACAAAACAGGAGAGGGGGAGAAGGATATAAACAAACTTAATAATCAGCACAGCAAAGAATGGATCTGGGTTAACAGGTATGGAGCTAGGGACTGAGACTGGAGCTCAAAAGATCAGCAAGGAGAAAGCAGTGAATCTGTACTCACACAGAACCCATATAAAATGCTTGAAAAATAGAGCAGAAAACCAAGAAAAATAAGGACAAATTTCTACTATCTGATATGGCATTGAGTGAACTACCACATCAGAGAACCCAAAAGAACAGGATCTACCACCACTGACAACCTACCCAGAGATGAGTGATTGATGATGTGCAACTATGCCTGCAGCAATCCTCAGGCATTGAAGCTCTACCCCACCTGGCTAACTGGTAACTGGTGGAGATTTAGAGGGCAAGAAAGGTAGAGCTGGATCCTACGAAGACAGGGAGTTAAACATATAGTACACAATAAAGAGAGTGAACCCAGCCTAGAAATGGAGACTGAAAGATGCAGGATCTAGTTCCAGTTTTGGTTCTGTCTCTTCAAGAATCTCCATCTGTACTTGATTTTTTTCATGACATTCCTGAGTTTGCATCTTTGCATCCTCTTCACATATGTGGGGAATTTTGTTGTTGTTGTTGTTGTACTGGGGATTGAACCCAGGGCCTTGAGCAAGCAAGGCAAGTACCACTAAGCTACTTACCCAGCCTTTTGAATTTTTTAAAAAATCTTTATTTACTTACTTAATTTATTTTTTATGTAGTGCTGAGGATCGAACCCAGTACCTCATATGTGTGAAGCAAGCATTCCACTGCTAAGCCACAACCCCAGCCCCCAGCCTTTTAAATTTTTATTTTGAGATAAGGTCCTGTTAAATTGCTGAGGCTAGCCTCGAATTTGTGATCCACCTGCCTCAGCCTCCATGTTGTTGGGATTACAGGTTTGTGCTGCCATGCCTATATTTTAATTTTACTATTATTGGTGGTGCTGGCAATTGAACCAAGGGCCTTATGTATGCTAGGCAAGCTCTCTACCACTAAGCCACACCCCTTCCTGCTACTTTATTTCTTAGATTAGCAATCTCATTACTCTCTAACAAACTTTTGAAGTTCAGGATGTTAAAAAATGTGAGTTTTTCCAGTAGTGGAATAATGCATAAAAATAATGAAATTATCGTTGTTTTTTTTTATCTATTCAGTTACAGTTCCTAAAACAAATCTAGTGGGATTACTTTTTTTTTTCCTCTAGTCTGTTTATTTAGAACAGTATCAGACACAGAGTAGACATTCATCAAATACTTGTTGAGTAAATGTGTAAGAAAGTTAAGCAGTGTATTATGTTCTCATTATAACTTACTGTATCTGCAGCAGTGAGATTAATACCCAGTCCTCCAGCTCTTGTGCTTAACAGGAACACAAAGATGTCATTCCTGCAGAAAAGGGAGGAACATGTTAAGAGGAAAAACTGAAAAGAAAAAAATAGAATGTGGGAAGAAAAGAGAGGTCTCTGAATACAGAACATGGAATCTAGTGCTGGAAAGAGTTTTGGTGGTTATCAAGGCCTGCTGATATTCCCTTAAAACACTACACAAAGGTGCACTATTCCTAAAATAAAATGATGGGAGTCACCTTCTAATTTGAACAGAAACTTGCTGCCCATCAATATCTAATTGCTCAGCACACAAGTAAAAACGTGTAGCAAATATACTAGAAAAATAATGCTACCATGAAGTAGAGACCTCTTTCTCTTTATGAACTAAGAGCAAATAAATCAGTATTCCCTGATTCCCTTAGGAATCATGAATTCCAATACTTTGGAAACTTATGATCATTATAGCAAAGAACTCATTTTAAGATGAAGAATATAAGTCCCAGAAAAATGAACTGAAGTCAGGGACTAAGACCTAGGCTATGTCATCTATGTATAAAATTGAATTTGGGATTAATTCTTGATGATAGGCTATAATTAAAGGGCTTTTGGATGTATGCCAACACAGCTCTTGTGTGCATGCGCGCGCGCACACACACACACACACAGTTAAAATTTTCTTCGATTTATACCCCAAGTCCTTTTAAAGAAACAGAATTACAAACAAACCAATAGGTTACACCATCACTCATTCAGGCAACAAATAATTACTGAATACAGTATTTTCTAGGAACAAAGCTCATGCCAGATTACAAGGAACAGGATTCTGACTGTAAGATTTATCTTAAATAAGGAGGGGCTCAGCTATAGCCCAGTACTATATCTTAAGATCATCATACACTTTCATGTTCTTATCCTAGATTATATTCAGAACATTTCTGAGGGAAAGGAACTGCATCATACCACTAAGTAAACCTGAAAATCCACTAAATCAAGTTGCCAATCCCCGTTCTTCCTAGCTGTAGTGAGGAATACAACTAGATATTAATTCAGATCAGGGTTAAACTACAGGTCACACTTATTCTTGGTCATGAAATAAGTCTGGTGGATCTGGATGCATTTAAAAAAATAAAGACTAGATTAAAAAATTTTCTAGTGCATCACAGCCACAAGGGTACCATTCTGTAAAGTTTTAAACATGGTATATAGGTACTAAATCACAATGTAAAACAAATATTATTATGAGGCTTTGGAAAAAAAAACATACTGACATCAGGATGTTCTCATCCCTTCAGCCTATTCTTCCTTAGTGAAGTCATTTGACTGCAGAAATCAGGATATCATGAATATAACTGAAGTGACTAACTGATGACATCAACATCAAATATGAATATCAGTGAAGGAATGAGCTATTCTGAAATAAGCATCCTGATTAATCATTATACTGGTCATGATAGAAATTAAATACAACTTTCCTACAGGGAGGCATGGATTATAAAATGTCTGCAGAGCTTGGTATTCCTAGGAAAGTTCTACTGTTGTGTGTGTGTGTGGGGGGGAGCAGTGCACAGGAGTGCTGGGGATTGAAGCCAGAGGCATTTTAGCACCGAGTTTCAATCCCAGCTCTTTTTAGCCTCCGGAGTTGCTGGGATTATAGGTATGTGCTACCATACCTGGCCTGCTTTATCCTTGAAATCTTTTGAAGAACTTTTTTTGGGTTTGTTTCTTTTTTTCTTTTTCTTTTTTTAATCACTGTTGCTTCTATAGAGTTGGGGACTGAACCTTGGATTCCACAAAAGTTAAGCATATACTCTACCCAACTAAGCTAAAACCCTAACCTCTAACCTTGAATTTCATAATAAAGTTTTCAAAAAAATTTTACTGAATTTACATTCTCTTTTATGATTGAATCATACAGAGAAAAAAACTTTTTAGGGCCCTATTAGTGTCTCTTTCACTCTGGCACCGAGATTATTGCATATTTCTTCTTCTGCTTTGGTAAGTACAGAGGCAGGGGGTGAGAGGCTTCTCTAATACTTATGTGAGAGGTGACAGTCTTCCAATGGCCAGGACTTTTTTTTGGTAATTTTTGAAGAAGCCCAGTATAAGAACATGGGTCAGAGTGGGATGAGGGAAACACTGGAATGGAACAAGGAGGTAGACAGAAGACAAAAGAAAAGTATGGAAGCAGAAAGAAAGGCCATTTCCCATAGTCTAAGGGAAATCAGTTGGAGATGTAGTAGCCACTTACAAATAGGGCTATAAACATAAAAATACTGGTCAACGCAATGTAGATAAAAAGAATTCTAAAAAAATTAGAAATATAATGGTAGAAAAGGCTTCTTTTAGATACAATTATGTATTGAGAAGATGCCCTTTGATGATGTACATGTATGCTACAAAGACTGGCTGCATTCAATGTTATTTTATTATACTGTTGTGGAAAATAAGAATTATAGAAGTCTTGGGTTGGTATAATCAAAGATATCAGCTTCCATTCTGGATTATTTATAACAAAAATATATAGATTAAACTGCTAAGAAGTTCTATTATTCTTAATAAATCCAGTATTTATAATGTGAGTTAATGTTTTGAGAATTCTGATTAAATAGAAGAAAACAAAATTCTGGAAGGCAATGGGGGTGGTCTGGGTGCCCTCTAGAGGCTGAAAAGGAATCTCTCTCAGGGTTTCTGTTGAAAGAGGCCTCAGGTTTCTGGGTGGTCTGTATAGGAGCCTGTGAAACCAAACAACAAAGACATGCTTAGGTCTTACTCTCACATCTTTAAGGAAGACTCTCAACCAAAGTGTCCAGGCAGTGCTAGTTACCAAAGACTACAGTAAAGGCTTGTTGACTGACTAAAAAAGAACCAGAATGAAAGAAGATATTGGATCTTTATAACACTCTTACCAAAAAAGAGAAACCCATGCTACAGCCACTTTTTCTCATATTTTCTAAAGGGTCATCTTGAATGGTCAGAAAACCATGGTAGGGGAATAAGTAGGGGATCCATTTAAAAAAAGTTCATGGGGTGAGTAAGTGAAGCAAGGGCCAAGGCACCAGAGTGCAAAGACCTTGTGAATGGCTTCTAGGATCATGCTCTGGTCACATGTTCTGAATGTTGCCCAGTCAGGACATCCTGGCCAAACAGTCTTTAGTCTCAGTCAGACTTTTTCCTGGAAGGATCCCTCATAAATAAATCTTGTATGAAGGGAATGTAAATGGCTTTTTATAGGAGTTCTTGTTTACTCTGGCTGACCTTTGAGCCACAGGGCTTTCCAGTTGAAACTACACTTTTTTCTTTTGATGTCTTTTCATTAGTAATAATAAAAATATTTGGCAAGACATGGCTTTTTGTTTTCAAAAACACCTGCCCTTTTCTGTATATTGGGCTACCATTGCCACTTAAAAGCATAAGCTGAGAGGGGCTGGGGTTGTGGCTCAGCGGTAGAGCACTCGCCTAGTACGCGCGAGGCCCTGGGTTCGATCCTCAGCACCACATAAAAATAAATAAAATAAAGCCATCGTGACCAACTACAACTAAAAAATAAATAAATAAATAAATAAAATGTATAAGCTGAGAACTCCTTCCTGATTTGGAGGGGTCAGTTTACTAACCTTCTGGTCAGCAGAGGCATATTCAGAGAACATACATGAAAAGCAGATTATTTCTGAGCCATAGCCTCAACTCTAAGAATCTAGCTAATAATGCACAAATAGACCAGAAGGCACAAATAGTCTCTTTTTTCCTCCTAATCCTAGATACAGGGTGAAATGATGCTACCCAGATGTTGAATCATAAATTATCTGCTTTGATAATTAAATAACTCATAAATAACTCACTATTAGTAATTTTCAGTTATAGAGCCTGGAGGCTCAAGTAAGGTTTCCCAGTTAACGATGTGCAAATATTTTTACTAAGCAGAGATAGTACAATTTAGTGATAAAAATACTTTTTTTTTTTTTTAAGAGCTATGTTTTCTAAAACTACTATGCATTTCCAGGACTGCCCAAATAAGTGTTTCACAAATTAATCAAGAGACTGTAGATGTAATAAATTAGATATATCTACTCTTTTTATTTTTCCATTAAAAGGTTGTAGCAGGGCTGGGGTTGTAGCTCAGTGGTAAAGCGCTTGCCTAGCACGTGTGAGGAACTGGGTTCAATCCTCAGCACCACATAAAAATAAATACATAAAATAAAGATATTGTGTCATCTACAACTTAAAAAATTTAAAAAAAAAGGTTATAGCCCAGTTTTCTGGAAATGAATTGGTTACAAGAACAGCTCTACAACTTGGAAGCCCAATCTAGCTCTGATTAGAGTCTAAATCAATAGAACTTTTCTGCAAAGCAACTATCTGCATAGAATCTTAAAGGCTTATCCCTTCACCTAGTGATTTCCTTATTTGAATCTATAAAAAGAAGATAATTTGAAATAGTGACAAAGTTTTATATGCAAAGATACGGTCTTAAAAGTAAGAAGATAAAGTTAAAGTAAAAAGGGTCTGGGAATGTAGGCTAGTGGTAAAGTACCCCAGGTTCAAACCCATACTACCAAAATATATATAATAATGATTGCAAAGAACTTTAAAAGATATGTGAAAAATGAGATCCTTAAATGAACACTATCAAATATACTAGTGGGAAGTAAACGGAGAACTGGTGAAATAACTATTACTTAATGGCTTTTCTTATAACAATGTATAAACCTCATACAACATACCAATAATGTGTCTATGTGATGAGAAAAGAAAGACTTCCTAGGGAACTGCATACTCTATAATAAACTTATTTATTTATTTATTTATTTATTTATGGTACTGAGGCACTTTACCATTGACCTACATCCGGTCTTTTCAATTTTTTATTTTGAGACAGTTGCCACATAAGGTGGTGGGCTAACAGGCACTGCTATGCTTATAAGTTTCAAATCAATTCTGAAATCTGATTACTTCTGCTAAGTAAGAAATTATGTCAGTCTATCTCTACAGCTACTCCAAGGTAACAAACTGAAATAGTTTCAAAGTGGATCTTCCCTTCCACTGTTGGCTGAACAGCCATCTGGAATTCTTGTGTGCAGTTTTAACTTAGGAGTTATCAGCCTAACTGGGTATATACTGTAAACCAAAACATCAGGCTATGACTCTTCACCTCCATTGTAAAGGACAGCAAAAATGGCAATGGCAAAAATTCTGAATCAGAAGAGGCACTTTTGTTGAGCTATGGATGTCTTCTATCTTAAACTGTTTTATATTTGAGTTAAATCATGTTCTAAAACCCAAATAAAATTAAAAATTGTAACATAAATATAAATGGCTATGTGCTTAATTTTCTTCCCAAGAATTAATAATTATTAGTTAATTGGCCATACAATTAAAGGTCAGAAAGTTAAAACTATTCTGATTTAGACATTAAGATCTACTTTATTTTTCAATTCTCCAGGTTTAAAGAAGAAAATTAAGGGTGAAGTTCAGCAGATCTGTCATCAATGAAGTTTGGCTTTCTCTGTGGAGAAAGCAGTAACCAGACTCTGCTTACTTAAGAACCAGCACTTAGGATAATTATGGCTCTGTAAACCATCAGCATTCAGCAGGTGGTATTTGAAATTTCATAGGTTCATTAGCAGGTGGGAGAGGTTCTGTGACTAAGAGCCATTGGCTGATTGTAAACTACTGCAATTTATTAAATTGCCAGCAATGCTTGAAGAAAGCATGAAAAGGAAAGATATTTTCCCTTAAACTCATACAAAATGAAATGCAAAAACAAAATAAAACTCAATACAAGCTGGGCACAGAGGTGCACATCTGTAATTCCAGTGACTAGGGAGGCTAAGGAATGAGAATTTCAAGTTTGAGGCCAGCTTTAGCAACTTAGCAAGACCCTGTCTCAAAAAAAAAAAAAAACAACCCCAAAAGAGGGCTAGTGATGTAACCCAGGGGTAAAAGCCCTCACCTGAGTTAAATCCCCAGTATAAAAAATCAAGGCTGAGGCAGGAGGATCACAAGTTCAAAACTATCCTCAGCAACTTAGCAAGACCATCTCTCAAAATAAAAGATAAAAAAAGGGCTGGAAATGTGGCTCAGTGGATAAGTGCCCCTGGGTCCAATTGGGGGGGGGGGGGCTGGGAAAACCAACCCTAAGTCAACAGAGTAAAGCTGGCTGGCTATTGTTAACATTCAGGAATACACCCTACAGCCCTGTGGACTTTTTTCCTACATACACATTATCCACTGAGGAGGATCTTCATTCACATTCAGAAATCCTTTTGTTACCCAAATAAATAGGCACTGGCATGGTAAGAAGGCATATTTAAAATAAAAATGACCAGGTGGATATTCTCATTTTCTCTTTTACTCAGACACATAAATATGAAACACTATAAGCAAATATAGCAACCTCTAAATGGCAAGTACTTTACTGTGATTGCTTAACAATCTAAGATAAAATGGTATTTCTTTTTAACTCACCATTTCAAAATCAAAATAAGAATTTTTGTAATTTCTATTAACCTTACCTGTTCTGAAAATCAGCAACCATGTCCCGTCTCTCTGAGATCTTGGATGAGCCATCAAGCCTCATGTAGGTATGCTTCCTGTAAACCATATATTCCTATCAACCAAGAGAAAAGGATATAGTAAGTCTGATGCAAACTACTGCATTATAATTCTCACAAACATCTACCCACCTTCTACTTCATCCATACACTTACCGAATGTAAGTCATTATATCCAGTATGGGGAGAAAGCAATCCCCAAAGCACAAGAAATTAATTGTATATGAGTTTACTGCCATTACATGGGAATCAAGAACAAACTGCACCCTCAAATTCAACATGGAACCTAATTTTATTCCTACAGATTTCAGTAGACTTTACTAAGAAAAAAATTTCCAAGTGAAAAACAAAAACAACCCTCAAAATGAAATACCCACGGGCTGGGGATATAGCTCAGTTGGTAGTGTGCTTGTCTAGTGAAAGAATTCCCCACGCAAAGACACTTCGCAGGGAGAATTCCAATTTTATTGCAAAAAGCAGTGTGCTTATATAGAACTAAGGGGGAGATGGTAGGGCTTAGATAAATGGCAGGCAACCCGTTTATTGGCAAGTTCTTTCAGATATCAGCTCCGGAGCCCAGGAATTAGTTCTCATTGGGGCTAAGGTTCCCCGCCAGCGAGATTTGAAATTGGCGCCGGCGGGAGAGTTCACACGGGCGGGAACTTTTCGCGCCACTGCAGAAAAGAAGAAGGTAGGAAGAAGAGGTGCTTAGGCGCCATGTTGGGGTTTTTTCTCTGGGGTATGGCTGCCGTTTATATTTTTCCCAACATCTAGCACATACAAAGCAGTGGATTCAACCCCAGCACCAAAAAAGGAAAAAAAAAAAAAAAAAAGAAATACCCAAATCAAAATGGCATTCAGTTACCAACCAGATGTTTTTCATAGATAGGAACATATACTGTTTTCTTTCAGTGATTAAGGTTCACACTAGAAATTGAAGAAGACAGCAGAAATCCCATGTTCATGGAGAGGCAGAATTAATATTGTTAAAATGGCCTTACTAACAAAAGCAATATACAGATTCAATGCAATCTCCATTAAAATACCAATGGCATTCTTCACAAACTAGAAAAAACACTCCCAAAATTTATTTGGAATAAAAGACCCAGAATAGCCAAAGCAATTCTAAGCCAAAAAAGCAATGTGGGAGGCATCACAATATCTGACTTCCAATTATACTACAGAGCTATAGCAACAAAAACTACATGGTACTGACATAAAACATAGACCAATAGAACAATGGCATAGAATAGAAGACACAGAAACAAACTGTTTATCTGTAGTCATCTGATCCTTCACAAAGGTGCTAAAAACCTCTACTGGAGAAAGAACAGCCTTTTAAACAAATGATGCTGGAAAAACTTGTTATCTTTATGTGGAAAAATGAAACTAGACCCTTACCTCTCACCCTACACCAACATCAACTCAAAATGGATCAAAGACCTAGGAATTGGGCTGGGGATGTGACTCAAGCGGTAGCGCGCTCGCCTGGCATGCATGCGGCCCGGGTTCGATCCTCAGCACCACATACAAACAGAGATGTTGTGTCTGCCGAAAACTAAAAAATAAATGTTAAAATTCTCTCTCTCTAAAAAAAAAAAAAAAGACCTAGGAATTAAGACCACAAAGTATGCGACTCCTAGAAGAATACGTAGGGTCAAGATTCCAACATACAGGTACAGGCAACAATGTTCTTAATAGGACCCTTAACACTCAAGGAATAATGCCAGGAGTTAGTAAATAAGATGGCATCAAATTAAAAAGCTTCTGCACAGCAAAGGAAACAATTAGGAATGTAAAGACAGAACCTATAGGATGGGAAAAAAATCTTTGCTAGCTACTCTTCTGACAAAAGATTATAGTTTTGTGATTTCTTTATTCTAGATATTAAACACCAAAAACCGAATAACCCTATTAATAAGGGGCAAATGAAAAATAAAGTTTTCAAAAGAAGAAATACAAATGGCCAATAAATAAAATATATGAAAATACATTAAATAAAAATATATGAAAAATGGACAACATCATCAGCAATCAGGGAAATGCAAATCAAAACTACACTGAAATTTTATCTCATACTACTCAGAATGGAAACCATCAAGAATACAAATAATAATAAATGCTGCAGAGGATATGAAGAAAAAGGAACACTTTTACACTGTTTGTGAGATTATAAATTTGTACAGTCACTATTGAAATCAATATGGAAGTTCCTCGAAAGACTAGCAAGGAAATACCATATGACCCAGCTATACCACTCCTTGGTATTTATTCTCAAGTATTAAAGTTATCATACTATATTGATACATGCATACCCATGTTTATAGCAGCACAACCCACAATAGCCAAACTTTGGAACCACCTTAGATGGTATTGTAACAGTATATGTATACAAAGGATAAAGAAAATGTGATATACACACACATACACACATACAACAGAGTTTTATTCAGCCACAAATTTTAAAAATCTTGTTATTTGGATGGATCTAGAGAGCAATATGTTAAGTGAAATAAGCAAAATTCAGGTCAAGGATCATGTTTTCTATCATAGGTTGAAGCCAGAAAGAAACAAAGAAAAGAGGGTGGTGGGAGGGGGTAGGATCTCCTGAAAACCAACAGGAAATCAGTAGAGGAAAGAGACAAGTGGACAGGAGGTTGGGAGGGAGAGGAGGAAGTGCTAGGGAGTGATAGTGGCCAAATTGTTTTGTTATATGGTGTGCATGTATGAATATGTAACAACAAATCCCACCATTATGTACAACGATAATGCACCAATTAAAAAAAAAAAAGATTCACATTATAGTGCCCACAACAACCCCACACAAGCAAATCCTGGCTGACCAACGTTTTTGAATTTACAGCCTCCTTATCAGAGCAGAAAAGAAAACAAGATAATTTCTTGTCTGGCAGAGAATCTTCTTGACATCATCTATAAAGAGGAGGGGGCTATGATTGTAGATCGGTGGTAGAGCTCTTGGTTAGCATGTATGAGGCACTGGATCCAGTCCTCAGCACCACATAAAAATAAAGGTATTGTGTCAATCTACAACTAAAGAAAGAAAAGACTTCAAGAGATGCAGTGGACAGAATGTCTTCCTATTTTTAGAATTTGCAATTCCTCTTATAGATGATGTTCAAATGAACACTGATTTCCTCTTTGTGACCTTCTGGTTGCATTGGTAATATTATAAATAGTCCACTGTGGAAAAGCCAATGCCTATTTATAAGCAAAAACAAGAGACAGTTATAGTAGTCCTTCCTTATACATGATTTCAGTTACCTGTGGTAAACCACTGCCTGTAAATATTAAATGGAAAATTCCAGAAATAAACAATTTATATGTTTTGAATAACTTGTACTATAGTTTACTGTTGTAATTATTCCATTTTATTACTAGCTCTTGTTAATCTTACCAATTTATAAACTATCAAGTATGTACAGGCAAAAAATATGTATGGTATTTGATAAGATTAGGCACAAGATGAGGCTCTTAGAATGAATGTATCCTCCACAGATATGGGGGAGACTGTCCTATCTAAAGGCCCCCCCTTATCTAGAGGATACTTTAATCTATTTTAAAAAACTAAGCAAGTTTTTAAAAATTAGAGCATCATAATTATACATAATAACTGGGTTCATTTTGACAAAATCATACATGCAAGAAATTTGATTTAAATTCCCATTCCCCTCCTTTCCTTCCCTCCTCCCTCTCTACTAAACTTTTTCTCTTCAACATATTATAAAGGTTGAATTCTCTTTGATAACTTCAAACATGAATACAATGTAATTTTGTTAAATTCATTATCTTCCCCCTTCCCTTCCTTCCTTCCTCCCTCCCTCTTAATTCTCCTTTTTCTGCTCTGATCTTCCCTCTATCTTTTTGCTATCTTTTTTTTTTTTAATCTTTTAATTTATTTATTTTTATGTGGTGCTAAGGATCGAACCCAGGGCCTTGCACATGCTAGGCGAGTGCTCTACCACTGAGCCACAACCCCAGCCCTTTTTTTTTTGCTATCTTATCTCTTCTCTGAGACTAAATATTTCTACTTTTGGAAAATGGTTATATTAGTCTCTGGGCTCAAATATTCTTTTACTAATATTCTCATATGTATTTTTTTTTAATATTTATTTTTTAGTTTTCGGCAGACACAACATCTTTGTTTGTATGTGGTGCTGAGGATCGAACCCGGGCCGCACACATGCCAGGCGAGCGCGCTACCGCTTGAGCCACATCCCCAGCCCCTCATATGTATTTTTGACATAAGGTTACTGAAGTTTGGTATGGCTAGTGCAGTGTATGTGGCAGCCTATTAAGAGCAAATGATGTTCAACATCTTTAGCAATTAGAGAAATGCAAATTAAAACTACACTTGAGATTTAATCTCACTCCACTCAGAAAAAGTGTTGGTGAGGATGTAGAGAAAAGGATACACTAATACATTGCTGGTGGGACTGCAAATTGGTGCAATCACTCTGTAAAGCAGAATGGAGATTCCTCAGAAAACTTGAAATCAAACTACCATTTGGCCCAGCTATCCACTACCCCACTCCTCAGTTTATACCCAAAGTACTTAAAATCAACGTACTCAATTCACAACAGCTAAGCTATGGGACCAACCTAGGTGCCCTTTAACAGATGAATGGATAAAGAAATATGGTATATACACAATAGGATATTACTCAACCATAAAAAAGAATGACTTTATGACATTTCCTGGAAAATGGATGATCTGGAGACTATTATATGCAAAGCAAAATAAGCCAATCCCCCAAAACCACAGGTCAGATATTCTCTCTGATATGTGGATGCTAACACACAACAAGAGGAGGTGAAAAAGAATAGAAGCTCAGTAGATTAGACAAAGGAGAATGAGGAAGGGAGGGGAGACAGGAAATAGAAGACAGTGGAATGAATCTGACTTAACTTTCCTATGTGCACATATGAATATACCACAATAATATCCACATCATGAGGGTGGATAGTAGGGGATAGGAAAAGTAGCAGAATACAACAGTCACTAATATGCCATTATGGAAAAATGTGAGTATGTAACCGATGTGATTCTGCAATTTGTATTTGGGGTAAAAATGGGAGTTCATAACCCAATTGAGTCAAATGTATGAAAGATGATATGTCATGAGCTTTGTAATGTTTTGAACAACCAATAAAATAAATAAATAAATAAATAAATAAAAATAATATCCACATCATATATAACCACAGACTAGGATCCTAATTAGAATAAGATGCATTCCATGTTTGTGTAAATATCTGAAAATACACTCTAGTGTTATATATAACTAAAAATAACAACAAAGAGCAAATGATTGTAAAGAACTTGACGGAGGTCTTGGGCTAGGGTATCATTGAGGTGAAGCTGGTCAACCAACTACATTAGGGCACTGAGGCACATATATTTCACTGTGTTTTATGGTGTTTGTTTGTTTTAACTATTTTTTTCCCCTGTCTTGGGGTAGTTCCCTAATGGCTCTGATAATCAAATAGGGACAGAAAACATTCAACCAAAGTAAAATTTCAAGGTTACACTTAGTGGTAAAAGCCCTACAATTGGACTGGATTAAGGGTAGATGAGAAGGAATTCAGGATAGAAGATGAAAACAGTAGCATCCCACAAATTTACAACTAACAAAAAAAATAAGTAAATGAACATGCAAAAATCTGTTAAAAGCTGGACAGGGGAATATCTAATTTTCATACTATAGAAAAACACCTCAAAGACAGCTCATAAGAAGCCCACTCATACCTTGGCAGCTAATCCAATCAGGAAATGCTGCAATCCAAGACAACAAAATAAACAGACTATACCAGGACAGTTTAAAGAGTCATCCATCCCACAAATTTAAATCTAACCAAAAAAAAAAAAAAAAAAAAGGTTGGCTTTTTTAAGTACTGGGGATTAAACCCAGGGCCTCAACAGAGTAGACAAGTGTT
Organism: Marmota monax; assembly: GCF_021218885.2. NCBI lineage: Eukaryota > Metazoa > Chordata > Mammalia > Rodentia > Sciuridae > Marmota > Marmota monax. Next base: position 43,238,530 of record NW_026693777.1, read on the forward strand.
CTGCCACTTAGCTACATCTCAAGATCTTTCCAAAAATTTCATTTTGATATACAACAAAAAAATTTATTTTAATCTCTGCTACATGGCCCAGACTGGCCTTGAACTTGAAACCCTCTTTTCTCAGCCTCTTCAGTAGTTGGAATTACAAGTGTGTATACCTGTGCCTAGCCCACACAAGCACTCTTTTGCCTTTTAAACCAGAACTTCTAAACTCATGAAAGCACTAATAATAAATTTCTTTAAAAAAATTTGGAGGGTACTTGGGATTAAAACCAGGGTGCTCTACACAGAAGTACATCCACAGTCCTTTTTATTTTTTTATATTGAGATACCATTTTCCTAAGTCTTGGAGGCCATCCTCAAAGTTGTGATCTCCTTGCTATAATGGCTAAGATTATACCACCTGGCTTCTTGTAAATCTTGCTGCTCACATACTCAATATTTCAAGGTTAGCAAAACACCAGGGACATTAATCCTAGACCAACCCTGATTACAGAAAGCCTCTTACAGAGGCAGCAGAAGTGAATCTTTTGTTTTTACTACTTCAAAACTTAGCTCTTAGAAGGGGAGAAATGGGATTTCAGAAGGCTTTAGATGAGTTAAGATCCTACTTCAGCAAACAGCTTCAAGATATTAAGTAAATGGACATGTAAAAATCTGTTAAAAGCTGGACAGGGAAACATCTAATTTTCATACTATAGAAAAACACCTCAAAGACAAAAGACTATGCTAAAAAAGCAATACAATGATTTTTTTTGGGAGGGGGGGAGGCACTAAGGATTAAACCAGGGGCACTTTACCATTGAGCCACATCACTAGTTCTTTTATTTTTATCCTGAGACAGTGTCTCACTAAATTACCCAGGATTCGCTAAATTGCTGAGGCTGGCTTTGAACTTGCAATCTGCTTGCCTCAGCCTCTTGAGTTGCTGGGATTACACCACGCCTGGCTTCTAATGCTTCTTTTATTCACCAATTCTGAACATTCCAAAGTGACTCTAGTGTCTTTCTAAAATTCCAAGCTGTTTAGCAAAAGATAATACAGTCAAATGCTTATTTGGAAAGAAATTCTTAATTCCTTCCAAGTGTTAATTTCAAGAACTGTACCCACTTCCATTCTTAGTTTTTACATAACCTTTTTCATATTATATGAAAGAAATCTTAATATTTGAGTATACAATTCAATTCTATACAGTTAAAATCCTCTAACAAATGATTTTATAGTATTCATAGCACATTTGAAAATTATAAAAATCTACCTCAAAAAACTATCAACACTCACCAATTGCAACACCAAAAGATTTTCCTAAAATCTGTTGTTAGACCCTTCCTTACTATATTCTTTTCAAACCCTGCAGCTGAGATTCAGTTAATCAAAAACTTTTGCTGAATTTTGCAGCCTAGGTATGGCTTAAAAATGGTACAACCATTCCCATTTATCCTTCAATTCCCTATAGTACACTCTTTTATCTGAGGACTACTGTGGATGATTAAATTTAACATTTATGAGGTTTGTAGTACTTGTGCATTAAAGCACTTCTGAGCATTAAGGAGGATTTATGGGACAAAAAAAAAAAAGACACCAAAATTTTTTAGATTTTTATTTTATTTATTTATTTTTAAATATTTATTTTTTAGTTTTCGGTGGAAACAATATCTTTATTTTATTTTTAAGCGGTGCTGAAGATCGAACCCAGTGCCCCGGCACGCCAGGCAAGCGCATTACCGAATGAGCCTCACCCCCAGCCCTTATTTTATTTTTTGCAATGCTGGAGATTGAGCCCAGGATCTTGTGCATGCTAGGTAAGCACCCTACACCAAGTCACACCCTCAGCTCTCAATTATCACCCAATTCTATACACAAGGAACTTTGTAGAAATCAAGGATATTCCACTTATATCCATTATTGGCATTTAGTAAAGGATAACCAATTAGTATGATTAAGTTTCCTGAAGCCTCTAAAAGCAAGCAGAATTCCTTCTGCTCCATTTAAGGCAGCAGCAGAATAGAACCAAAATGTATAATTTCCTTTCCTATAGCTTTAAAGTTCTCTACTATTGGCATTTGAGTAGTGATTCTTAAATAGGATTAAAAATACATAAACTGGGATCTATGCTGGTGATTCTGATTTTGTGGGAGGACTGGGGCCCATACTGATTTATTTTGTTAGAATTGCTATTATCAGGAAGACAAAAGATAACAAATGCTGATGAGGTTGTTGAAAAATGGAATCCTTGTACATTGCTGGTGGGAATATAAATTAGTGCAGCCATCATGGAAAACAGAATAGAAGTACCATATTATCTGAGATGCCCACTTCTGGGTATACAGTCAAAGGAAATGAAATTATTATCTCAAAGAGATAATTGTACCCCCATGTTCACTGCAGAATTATTTGTTACAGTCAAGAAATGTTCATCAACAGAGGAATGGATAAAGAAAATATGCTATGTGTATGTAAGTATTACACATATGTAATATTATTCAGTTTAAAAATAAGATGGAAATCCTGCTATTTATGACAACATGTATAAATCTCAAGGATGTTATACAAAAGTAAACCTATTAAGTCAAATTCATGAAAGCAGAGAATAGAAAGGTAGGTACTAGGGACTGGAGCTATGTTGGGCAACAGTTCAGTTATGCAGGACAAAAAAGTTCTGAAGATCTAATGCATAGCACAGTAACTACATATAGTTAATAATACTGTATTGCATGCTTAAAATTTGGTAAGAGTCCATTTCTAAATGTTCTCATAACATACAAAATTATAACTACATAGGTGATGAATATATTAATTAGCTTGACTACAGCAATGATTTCACAATGCATATATGTATTAAAATATGTTATGGAGCTAGGCATGGTGGCGCATGCCTGTAATCCCAGTGGCTTAGGAGGCCGAGACAGGAGGATTATGAGTTCAAAGCCAGACTCAGCAACTCAGCAAGGCCCTAAACAACACAGCAAGACCTTGTCATTAAATAAAATTCAAAAAAGGGTTGGGGATGTGGCTCAGTAGTTAAGCATCCCCTGGGTTCCAATCCCTAGTACAAAAAAAAAAAAAAAAAAAAGTGGTCCAAAGTGGTGTCTTGGCACGTGGCCTTTAATCTCAGTGACTGAGACGGTTGATGCAGGAGGATCACAAGTTCAAGGCCAGCATCAACAACTTAGCAAAGCCCTAAGCAACTTAATGAGACCCTGCCCCAGCACCCCCCCAAAAATAGGGCTGGGGACATAGCTAAATGGTAAGGTAAAGCACTCCTGGGCTCAATACTCAGTATCAAAAACAAACAAACAACAACAACAACAACAAAATTATGCTGTCCACATTAAATACACACAATTTTTATTTAGCAACTATACCTCATTTAAAGTTGGCCATTTCAAAGTTGATACCAATAGACACCACATACCAGCAGTTGAGACACTATAGAAGGAAAGCAGGGCAGGGTCCCTTTGATCCTTCTTATGCAATATGGCCCAATATCTAAAGTTTGTCAAAAATGCAGGATAGAGGGACACACCCTATGAACAGTGAACCACAATCTGTATTTTAATAATGTATGACTTGCAAGTCACAAACTGTTGTAGAACATATGCTATTTTTAAAGCACGGGGACTAAAAAATACACTATTTATAAAGTAAGATTCTTATAAAGAATCCTTCTAACATATAAAATAGAGAAGCATTACTATTCTGGTTGACAAAGAAGGGAGGAAAGTTCAAGGACCCATCTGCTTAATCTTTACCTGTCCTTTGCGTACCACATCCCATTAGTTTGAAAACCACTGTTTCTTTTTTCTCCTTAATATGTTTTTAGTTGTAGTTGGACACAATACCTTTATTTTATTTATTTATTTTCATGTGGTGCTGAGGATTGAACCCAGTGCTTCACATGTGCTAGGCAAGCGCTCTACCACTGAGCTTCAACCCCAGCTGAAAACTACTGTTTTTTTAAAAACATTTATTTTTAGTTATAGGTGGACACCAATACCTTTATTTTATTTTTATGTGGTGCTGAGGATCGAACCCAGCGCCTCATGCATGCTAGGTGAGCACTCTACCCCTTGAGCCACAACTCCAGCCCTGAAAACCACTGTTTTTAATGCAAGAAGATATTTCAGTTCTGGATCATATCCACAAGTCCTACTTGTTAAGCAGTAATATGTAGATGTCTCAACATAACTCAAGATAGTTTTATAAATGATTTTTCACCACTTTAAGGTATAAATAAAAGCAAATATACATGCACTCTGTAGTATAATATAAAGGGACTAGGCTCACTTGAGTAGCAGTGATAATTATGGCATTTACTAAATATTCACTAATAATATTCACTAAGTTATAGTCACTGTTTTATGTACTTTATCTGGTTTAGCTTATCTAATCCTAAGATAATCATTAAAGTAGTATTATTATCCCATTTTTCAGATGTTAAGTAAGGTCTCTAAAGCAAAACAGGTGGTAGGGAGTAGACCAAGAACTGGAACTCAAGTGGACTGAATCCAGAGCCCTCAGCTTAATCCTTCTATTGCTTCCCAAATGAAAAGAATGTTCACCACTACTGGGGGCGGGGGGTGGGGGAAGAGGTGGAGGGAATCCCACTAATACTAAATTTCTTATTACATTCTATCCACAAGACCTAGCCATTATCATCAGAAAAATTAAACACTTGGAAAAATAAAGGCAAATGTTGACACACCCCTATTATCAACCTTCTATTCTGAAACTTCTATTTCACAGTTGTCTTTGAAGTTCATTCTAACCCAATTTCACTTTCATAAAACAACCTGAGAAAAGAACCAAGGATAATCAACAAACCTTTAGACCTGGGTTAACTTTAATTTTCTTGGACATGCTTTCCATCTTTGGGGTATAACACCAGGAAAAAGTTAGGCTTTTCTCCATGGGCATCACAATTTCTTTGCAGTCCAACCAAATAGCACCAAGAGAATGAAATATGACGGCCACACTTCTCTATGTAATAGAGAGAGCCCTTAACAGCATGTTCCTATCACAAGGCCTTCTGGGCCCATCATAATCTGCCTTCAACCTACTTAACATGTTTCCTTTTCTCCTAGACCATACATTCTAGTATCACTGGGCTACTTCCCTCAAATGTCTTGTACCTTTGGGTCTTTTTGCCTTTTTATATTAGGCTTCTTTTGTCTTAAATTTCCTTCCTCCCTAATGGTTAATATTCCGTTTAAGTTCAGATATCACAGTCTATATGAAACTTTTCTCAATAGTGACCCTGATAGAATATAAAATAAATGTATCCCCTTTTGCTGTTCTTAACTTTGTCAATGCTTCACTTGGGCACTAATATTAAGGTTCATCTGATGATCATTTCTGTATGTATGTGTTTCCTTGAAGTCAAAGACAGGTTTAACTGACCTTCACATCTGCTTTACTCATGGGCTGGGGATATAGCTCAGTTGGTAGAGTGCTTGCCTTGCATGCACAAGGCCCTGGGTTCAATCCCCAGCACTACCCAAAACAAACAAACAAACAAAAAGCTTTACTCATGGGTGCCATAGGATGAGAGGAAGAACTCTACAAATACTGTGATAGTAAGCTGACAAATTTCCCTCTTTCATTCTTAAGATCTTATGAAAATTCCAGTTCACAGCAACCCAATTTCTTTTCATTTTATGGGGGCAGTTTTGGAATATTTAGCTTCCCAGTATTTCAAATGTCACCATTTATTATGGATTATTTACTTTTAAACTCTATGATGTACTATTGGAAGATTTGTCTGGGTTTCAGTACTTAATAATAATCACACTACACATAGCATCAGTTGGCTGACCCTTTCCAAGTACTTCTGTATTGCATTAAAAAAAAAAAAAAAAGACCATATGGCTTATTTCCTTAAACTACAGACTTAGTTGCTTGATGCAACAAGAATAAATCTCAAAAGAGGAAACCCAGAGATAAGGTAAGTCATGTGTAAGCACTTTGCAACTATTGGATATGGAAGGGGTCCCCAACTATGATATACCGGTCAGGAGAAAAAGAGTTTTGCCCATGTCTATACCATCATCCCAATGCACAGGGATTATGTCTATTTCCATAGTACTCTGAATAGGCAGACACCACAGGGGACTCAGTAAGTATAAAATAAATCTACTAACATATAACATTTAATGATCTACCATATCTTTATACTTTTTTAGAAAAATATTTATTTGTTTTTAGTTATAGGTGGACACAATATCTTTATTTTATTTTTATATGGTACTGAGGATTGAGCCCTATGCCTCACGCACGCTTGGCAAGCGCTCTACCTCTGAGCTACAACCCCAGCCCCTCTACCATGTTTAACTTATACCTACTGCAAACTAAAAATTCTTGATCCTAGAAATTAAGTGATCACTTTTTTGTGTGTGTGTGGTGCTGGAGATTGAACCCAGGCCTTTGTGCATCTGAGAGGCAAGCACTCTACTTACTGAGCTATATCCCCAGCCCAGCAATCACCCTTTTGACAATCCTCTAATCCACAATATTTAGAAGACATGGGAAAGAATAAGACATTCCTGAATAAAGAATTCTATTTGAAAGAAGTTCTGATATTTACACAAGCAATTTCAATTAATTTCATATTTTTACCCAAGGGAAAAAGAACACTATCATTCTCTTTAGAAAATACTAAGCAAATACTAAAGTGCCTAGAACTAATTTTTCTTACAGAATGGAAACCAAGCATGTGAATCTTTACTGCCATCTATTTCTGCTGAGTTCCAGAAATAAAGAGATGGACAGCTAAGGCTAACTAACAAAAAACAATAACATGGGGAAAAAATGCCAAATAAAAGAGAAATGCTAACATGTTCCACAGCTACACAACAGAACTTCGATGCTTCCATGTGAGTTTCTAACTCCTACTCTATTGGAAACTTTTCTATCCCTCTTTGTATGGTATAAGATGTCAATGGAAAAAAACAAAAGAGACTCCTATAAAAACCAAAACAATCAACATACTCTGAAATATAAATGGAGACATAATCATGCATTATACCAACATTCACAATATGTTTACATTTCAAAAAATGATTAGACATAGAACACTGTAGCCATTATAATTCCATGCTCACAAAACAAATTCTACTGAGAACTAGTTTCTTGGAATATAGAATGTGGTTCATTTGAATGAAAAACATTAATACAAATGAACAAAAAAAGAATACATTTTCATAAAAGAATATAACATTGAAGAAACAACATTAGTAAAATATAGTACTAGGAAAACTAGAGAACACTTCCATTTCAGTTTTGGAAACATACTAACAGTTGCAATATTCTCTGGCTTCAACATAGATGTGGGCTGTACATATGGTTAAGGAATGTCAGCAGTTGTAAAATTCATGCTTTAAATTGCTTTTCCCTTAGAATTCCTCATAGAGAGATGCATTTACATTTAAGAAGGTTCTCACAAGATGCCTTGTTTGCAAATCCTATAAACTATGTCCTACTCCCTCAAGTAAATACTGGATTAGATAGAACTGACCTATGGGTGGGGCTTTACAGCATACTTCCTGAAGAAAACTCATCATACTTTAAAGTATTTTACTTTAGTAATATTTAATAAGTACCTACAAGTATGCAATACACAGAATGACAAATAAAAATGTAGGGCTAAATTAAACTACCTATATTCACCTTCATCTGACAGAGCTAGCTTATTTATGGGTTGCTGCCCAGATTCCCTTAGAAATTCCCTTTAATACAAATGAACTTTCAAGACTCTCTACTGATAATGCCTTGGAAAAAAAAGATCATCACCTCCCTTACTAAATCTGCATGTAGCATTATTGATTTTTCATAATTCTTAGCATCTGAAGAACACTACTTTATCTGTACTGTCCCTGACTCTTAAGGACAAGACAAGTGTACTTTACCTAAAAAAAGCATCAGTGTAGGAAAATTGTTTTGGTTGTTGGCATCACCGGGTTTGAACAGAACATTAGAGATGCAGGCAGCCCTTTTATTTTGGATTGCTGCTGTCAATACCTTTAACATAGTCAAAATTTATATCAAACATAATGGTTTAAATACTTATGACTTATAGCTTATTAGCATTATTTTCAATCTTCAAAAATAGGTGATCTATTCTAAACACAAACCAGAAAGTTTGTCTTATCAATGGCATTCAAGGGGCTAAACATTATTATGAAACCTAAGACTTGGTGATTAAACTGACTTCAAATAGCACATATGTCTCTCTCTCTTTTTTTTTTTTTTAATATTTATTTTTTAGTTTTCAGCAGACACAACATCTTTGTTTGTATGTGGTGCTAAGGATCGAACCCAGGCCGCACGCATGCCAGGCGAGTGCGCTACTGCTTGAGCCACGTCCCCAGCCCCGCACATATGTCTCTTGCACAAAGAAGTTACTAAATTAATAAAAGGAGCCTGACACCCAATTTGGATAAACTCACTGTAAAATTCAATAAATCAATCTTGGCTTCCCAAGATCCTAAAAACCTTCCTTACAGGTACCTTTGTTCCTTTTGCACTTCTATGGTCCCTATACCCTTATTCATAGACAGGGATGTCATGGTCCAATTTCCATTTACTGGAATATAAAGCCTTACAAATATTATACTCAAGGAAAAACATAAAAGCATTTATATACTCCTCACAACTAGGCACTTTAGCCTCTCCAACATTCTTGTATAAAGACTTAATCTAGTGGTTTATGATTATTTATTCTCATTCTCACTCTCCTATTTCTGTATCCATGATCTCCTCTATTAAGGCAAGAAATAGTGAGAACCTGAATGTGAAAATAATTAAAGGAAAAAAACCCCCTGCTTTCCTGTAAATATTTTTCACCACTAATCCAGTGGTTGTGAATCCTGGATGTATATTATAATCACTTCAGGAAATTTTAAATATCCTGATGCCCAAGTTACATTCCAAACTTCCTAAATAAGAATCTCTGGAGTTGAGATCAGATGTCAGCATTTTTTAAAAGCTTACTAGGTAACTGCAATATGTAGTCAAGAATTATTCCATTAATTAAGGTTGAATACTGGCTCTCTGGTTTTCTATATAGAAAAACTAATCCCAATCTTGTGGGCTTTTTGTTTTTTTATTCAATAGAAGAGATAGAAGCCAGGGTTGCTCAACCACTGAGCCACATTTCCAGTTCTTTATTTTTTTAGAGATAGAGTCTTGCTAAGCTGCTGAGGCTGCCTTTGAACTTGTGATTTTTTTGCTGTAGCCTTTCCAAGTTGTTGGGATCACTGGTGTGCGCCACAGTGCCCAGCTCCCAATCTTGGTTTCCATACAGAATTTCAAGAAACTTTTCAAAGATTCCTGGGCTGTGAATTGCTTTAATATTGGGGAATTTCACCAGGTATGGTGGCACATAACTGTGATACCAGCAATTTGGGAATTTGGGGCAGAAGATTGCAACTGTAAGACCAGCCTCAGTAACTCAGCAAGACAATGTCTCAAAAAAATAATAAAAAGGACTGGGATATAGTTAGCTCAGTGGTAAAATGCTGTTGGGATCAATCACTAGTATGCACCCCACCCCCCAGTCAAAAGGGGAAAAATTAGAGAATTTTGTCCCTTGGAAAAGGATGTTTTACTTTGGCTGTAAGGAAGGAGATAGAAGAATTTTTTTTGCATACTCTCCATCTGCCAGGAGCTGGTTCTGTTCCCTATGTTGACTAAAAGCACAAAAAGAAATTTGGGGGTTCTCATTAAATAGGATTAATACTAGTCATGAATATCTGATTCTGCCAATGTAAATGCCAAGGAAGCTTAGGCCCCCAAGATTCCTTCTCCTACCTCCAGCAGATCTATCATCCTGGTCATCTGGGAGTAGATAAGGACCCTATGTCCTTGAGATTTGAGCCGAGTCAGCAGGACATCAAGGGCATATAGTTTTCCACTGTCAGTGATGAGGCTCTCCTTGCCTGGGGAGAAGAAAAAGGAGGAGGGGACAAACTATTTAATTGAAGCAACAAAATCACTCACTGCAAAGCTGTATGCAGGCAAAATTATTACATCCAGGATACCTTTTATCATGAGAACAGGAAAATGCATCTGAAGAAGAGTGCAAAGTCCTGTTAAATCATGACTCCAGGAGTACTCGACATTCTAAAGAGGTAGGTATAGACTTTCTCTCAGCTGACAGCTCCCAATCAGACAATTCCCAATTAGTTCTGTTGTTAAGTGTTTATGTTCTGAATAAGGAACATGATGTCTGAATTTTGAGAAGCTTCAATTGATTTCTTTGTCTGCTGCAAAGAAATCTGGAAGTTTCTCTGTTCCACATTCTTATGCAGGGGACACCAGGTTCATGTGGGCATCTATGAGTGATGTCTATGTCATACCTGCTATAAAGTAAACTGAAAAATCTGTTTTTTTTTTCTTTGACTATCTCCAGATAGGTTTCTATTAGTTCTGTTGTTAAGTGTTTATGTCCTGAATAAGGAACATGAGAATATATAGGAAAAACGGCTGTTCCTGCCTTCTCTTGGAGAAATATAAACACTAAGAAATGCAAACACACATATCCACACTTGACCTTTCATTAAAATTTTTTATTGTTCTGCAGTGCTGGGGATCAAGTTCAGTACACTGTGCATGCCAGGCACATGCTCTATGACTGAATTACGTCCTCAGGCCATTGAGGTTTTTGTTTTGTTGTTAAAACCTGACTAACCAACAAAACAACAACAACAACACAAAATCAACCACCAAAACTCCCTCTTCTGATGATTTCAAAAGGCTGGCTAGTAAATGTCGTTAACCCAAGATATAATTCAATAAAGACATAAGGGCTTGTTCAGCTTTTAGAAGGACTGGTTCTCGATTTCTGTGAAATGAAGTTGCTTTCACTTGCTAACGTGCATTTTTTCCTTTCCTCTTCCCATAAGAAATGCATTCAGCCACAGAACTTTAAAGAACACTTAACTCACAAATTTTCATCTCATCCATTCAGTATCATTCAACTCCCATCATATTTCAGGAAGCAGAGTTTCCTGTTTGCAGACTGGTCCATAAACATGCCCTGAACAATTGCTGCCATTAGAGGATAAAAGAAGAAGCTTGAGAGGTTGGATAAGAGTACATATGGAAGTGGCTCGGGGACACAAAAAGGATGGAGATCATACATTGAAAACTAACAACTGGGGCTGGGGATGTGGCTCAATCGGTAGCATTCTCGCCTGGCATGCGCGGGACACTGGGTTTGATCCTCAACACCACATAAAAATAAAATAAAGATATTGTGTCCACCTAAAACTAAAAAATAAACATTAAAAAAGTAAAAAAAAAACTAACAACTAAAAGTCAAGGAGAAAATTATAAAGGAAATTGCTTTGTGCATCCTTAGTATCTGGGTTTAAACCCATGAATTTTTTTTTTTTTAGATTTTTTGTTGTTGTTAGATCTTTATTTTATTTATTTATATGTGGTGCTGAGAATTGAACACAGTTCCTCACACATGCCAGGCAAGCGCTCTACTGCTGAGCCCCAGCCCCAAACCTGAACGTATGGATTTTTTTTTTCCCAGAACTAAAGAGGCTGACTATTGAGAGTAGTCCAAGAGTTCTCAACTGTCATTCTCGCCACTATTTGCCAAGTGCATAATTATTGTCTAAACCGAATAAGAACGGATGTGCTGATAGCACCATAACAAATCATCAGACCCTGTTTATGCTACAAAGCTATGGGTTCTGGATGTTTACTCCTCTGTGCCACAGGCTGCCTTTTCCCACCTTCGGAATACTGCCAGGTCACATCTCTCCCTTCCCAATCCTTCCCTGTCTTTGTGACATACACCTTTTTTTCAGCTTCTTTGTTTGGTCTTGTTTAGATTATTGAAATGCTCTTCATTTTGTTGTCTTAACAGCACAATCAAACGACTACAGCTGGGACAGAAGAGACTATTAAGCCCCCTCCATGACACCAAACAAGGAGGCCTGTATAAATTCCAAGTCTGATCAGGCAGCAACATAGTTCTGTTAACAACTTGAAATTTTCTTTCTATCATAATTACCCTTTTTTAACTAGATTGCTAGGGGTATCTCAATTTTGATTGTTCCTAAATAATCCCCACTGAGCTACCTACCAATCTGCTTCAGATATTATGTTCTTTTTGTTCTCATTAAAAGCACAAGAAGTCTAAATGTGTGTGTGTATTCTTTTTCTGGGATTACAGGTGTGCATGACCATGCCTAGCAAGCCCATGTGTATAAGTGTGTATGGTGGGGGGGACTAGGGATTTAATTTAACCCACTGAACTACATTCCCAACCCTTCTTATTTTGAGACAAGTTGCTTAGCCTAGTTAAGTTGCTGAGGCTGGCCTCAAATTCGTGATCCTTCTCTACCAGGCTCCCAAATCATTAGGATTACAAGATGCATAACCATGCCTGGCAAGCACACATATTTTAAGCCACTGAATGAGTGGGCAAGCTTAGCTCTCCAGATTTCTGCAGTCTACTTATCTACTATTTCCATATATACTCCCCCAGCATAAATATTAAAGTGTGGGCATCTATGAGTGATGTCTATGTCATACCTGCTATAAAGTAAACTGAAAAATCTGTTTTCTTTTTTCTTTGACTATCTCCAGATAGGTTTCTATTAGTTCTGTTGTTAAGTGTTTATGTCCTGAATAAGGAACATGATGTCTGAATTTTGAGAAGCTTCAATTGATTTCAAAATCATGATTAAATGGTTTTCATGCATTCCACTTTCTACATTGACTGCTAACCAGAATGACCTGATGCGAAGATCAGAAACACTCAGGAATGAAGATGTGCATACACTTACAAGGATAAACTCTGATGTAAACCCGAAAAAGTAAGAAATGGTGTCTATTGCCAGCTTATTATTATGGGAGTGGGGGAGGCAGAAATGTTTGGACTGGACTTCTTTGGACTGGCCTGAAGGAAAAAGCCTAAGAAAAAAATAGCAGCAAGGGCTTAAAAATGAGAAAACCTTAGATTCTCTGGTAAGTGTGCTAGGCAGGGAAAATCAGTCTCAAGTATTTGTCCTAGTAAAGAATGTAGAAAAAAACAAACTTCTTTTTCTGCATATGCTGTTGTCTTCTGTGTCTGGCATACATCACCCGATTTTGAGGAGCTACCAAAAGTCGCACTGGACAAGAGCACCACCTGTTGCTAAGCAGGGCACAGAGCCAGGAGGAGCACAATTCCATAGAAATCGGAATGATTCTGCCAAGTCAAACCAAGGCCCAGCCTGTTCTTTAAAACAGGAGCTCAATGTTGAAACAGATGTATCCTACCCTTATAATCTCTCCTATAATGCTACTGTTATTTTCATTTAGATTTAGGTTCGTACTTTTCACAGTTTACAATACTATTCAGAGACAAAACAAAACAAAACAAAAAAATGTAGCCAGTGACAGCAAAATTAGGGTAACAGATTAAATAATCTCTGTTTTCCAATGAAGGGAGCCTTCTGAAAGGATCTTATATCCACCTGGTGAAGCATGGGGAAGCAATCAAGGTGAGAAACCCAGGAGATTTTGGTTCAGTCTCTCCAAGGAATGTAGAAGAACCAACACTTCCCAGTGTAACAAAAAATGTGAAAGTATAAAGAAAAGAGAGATAAAATACAGGTTCCAGTGACACCCGCCTCCGCGCCCACCACTGGCCCAGAGAGTCTGCAGAGCACAATGGGGTCAGTGAGGAGCTGGTTGGTTCTCACAGTAAACAGCCAGTGAGGCTGGTGCTTTTTATCGATGCAAAAAGAACTCAGACACTTCCTGCTATTTAAACAAGGTCCATTTTTCTTTCAAAGAACAGGAAAAGCCACAAGAGATTCCCACAGCGCCAGCAATAAGCCTTCTAACTCCTGTACTGGGAACTAAGAAACCAGAATGAAGAAGAAATAAGGTGCTATCCTGCTTCTTTTGATACCTGCACTCACCTCCTGCCTAGGCTTTCTACACTTGGGCTTTCCCCTGATTTCCAAACAATATACATCCACCATATTCATGTGTTCTAAATCAGTTCTGAGTATGCAACAGTGCTTTAAATTTTTTTTTTTTTAATTTGAACAAAATACCTTTATTTTATTGTTATGTGGTGCTGAGGATCGAACCCAGGGCCCTACCGTGCTAGGAGAGTATTCTACCACTGAGCCACAACCCCAGACCAGCAACAGTGCTTTTACATATCAAAAAAGGCATCTTCCAGTCAGAGCTTCAACAAATTACAAGAAGCCTTGACACAAAGCCCCTTGACACTTGTAATAAAGTGGAATAAATGGAAAAACCAGGCCTTCAGCACTGGAATCCAATAACTTTTAGAAATAATAGATGTTCCCTTTTGAATGTTTAACTCTAGTTTACTTCCATTTCATGTCAGTAAGATGAATATACTCAAGATATCAGAGAATTAGAACAACCATAACTAATACCGTAGCTCCAAGTTCATACGCCAGTATGCCAGCAGGTGTAAGTAAAGATTATGAGCATTATAAGTTGAACACAGAGATTATGAACTCTCTTTATGTTCAACTTCCTTACAAGTAGTCTCACCAAAGCAAAGATGAAAACCTAGTTTCCTCTCAACCCCTGACCTTGACCCTAGGGGGTCTGGGAATCTGCTAGAATTTTGGCACAAAACACGCTGTTTTTCCTTTTGTTATCATTCAGATCTCTAGTGTTCCGTGCAGGACACTGTTTATTCTACTTAAATGAGGCTTTCTGGGAGTGACGACATTCTCATTCATTCAACTGGCAATGACATAGACAAATGAATTCATTCTACCTGAATCCTTTCCTCCTACCATGCTTCCCCCACTCTTTTTCCCCGTCCCTCCTGCTGTACTGGGGATGGAACCCATGGCTTTGTGCATGCTGGGCAAATTCTCTACTATTGTGCTTCATTCCAGTTCCACTCACTCACTCCCCCCCTCCTCAAAGAGTAGCATTCCTCTCTCCTAAGAAAACATTTATCTCTCCAAGTCTTAAAGAATTAGTATTTTCACTTAAAAATTACTAAGAACTAAAAATGAGATAGAAACCTCAATAACTCTGCAAAACCACCACAGGGAATATCTCATGTATCCTCCTTTTGCTAAAGCTGAGAACACATTCCAAGAGAATGTATAACTCACCTGGAATCCTGATGAAAGACCAACCATTCTGGGGCCTGATGCTCCACAGTCCTCCGGCTGGCTCTGGGAAGAACTGAGATAGTCGATTTAGCCAGTCTGCAGCCAGTTCAGGGGCCCCATTCAACAAACACTGCTTGGCTGCCAGACTCCCTCCTTCCTTTAGAACTCGCCTCTCATATTCTGCACTTCGGTCATTGCAATAAGAATCCAATGGCACTGCGGTGACCTGCAAAGAGTCACACAAGACAGCTTTCATGTTTTTCATACACATTAAGTTTTTGGGACTCTGAAACCAGACTGATATGGAAAATTCTTAGGCTGACAGTTTTAAATACCCTGTACTGACAAATTAAGCGTCCCAGATACTGACTTAATGAGCTTCTCCAGATTAAAAGGCCAACTCTAGTAACATGAATCTGAAAACAAAATAAAGATATACGTCCCATCATTCCACCACCTCCATTCATTGCTAGATTATGTTCCTGGTAAAGTGCTACTAGTGATACACATCATGGCGATGCCTAAAAGACAGCTGGAGCTAGTCATCATTAAAGAACTAGAAGAGTATTGGCCTGGCACATCTGAAGCCATCTTTAATGCTCCAGTAGCAAAATTCCCAAGTTTATCAATACATCTTTCTGTTTCTCTGACCAATTTTCTCACTGTCAAACCTAATGGAAGATAAAAGAAACTTTCTTTCAAGCTATAAGCTAGGAAAGAGGGGGTCAATGGGGTGAAGATTCATGGCCTGGCTAAGTAAGAGACTGCACAATTCTTATCAAAAGGTGTTTTAAATGTAGATTATTTGGCCTGGTGCAGTGGTGCATGCCTGTAATCCCAGTGGTTCAGGAGGCTGGAGCAAGAGGATCAAGAGTTCAAAGCCAGCCTCAGAAACTTAGCAAGGCCCTTAGCAACTCAGCAAGATCCTGTTTCTAAATAAACCACAAAAAAGGGCTAGGGATATGGCTCAATGGTTAAGTGCCCCTGGTTTTATTGCCTGGTAACAATAACAACAATAAAAAAGGTGCAGCCCAACAACAGTATGATGCCACCCTAATAAAATAGTGGTATATTCAGATGGCTGTGGCATCATCTGATAAGGAGCCTACTGAAAATGACAAAGCTACCTCTTGTCAAAATGTAGAGGCCAAGAATGATAATAATGCTAAAGCCTATTACAAGCAATGAATTGGTCACGAGAACCTTGGAGCTAGACTGAGACACAGAGAAACTGGGCATAAGGAATAAGGGCAAGAATATGAAAGAAAACAAGAACATAAAGCATTGACTGTAACTCTTATTACTTCTTAGAAGTAGGCTATTAACTATTCTATTTTTACATCAATGGATTTATGAGAGCAACAGTTCTGAAGTTTTTGCATGCATAAGCAGTTGAGTGGGAATGTATCAAAAGTGAGCATTTTAATATAGAAGGCCTGGTCTAGGTTTTTAATACACCCCAGATTATCAAGCTACGCCTTGAAAAATACTGCATTGGGGTACATAAACAATCAGGTACATAAATGAACCTGTAGCTGTAGGTGTTTCTACTGGGAACAAGAAGGTATCAAGATCAGAGAAAGAACATCATTTACCAATAATCAGACAATAACCTCTCTGGGGGCGGATGAAGTGAAATGGAGTTTGCTAGGGAACAGTGCCATCTATAGTCCATATGCAAAATTACAAAGTGCCATTGCAAATGGGGCTCAGAATTCTAAAATCCACCCAGGTTCACTAAAGAAATAACTTTATCCGGACAGTCCTAGGAGATCACACCACTTATATCTATCCAGAGCTTGTTTTCTTGACTCCAATGTATGTGCCTTCCCATTGATACTTGAGCTTAGGAAAATAAAAGACTGAAATACATAGCACAAGCATAAAAATTAGATCTCTCCTCCCTGTTATTGTTTGCCCTCGTAAGACCCCAGGAAGTCTCTGAGCCAGAGTAGACATTCTCCATGTAGGATGTGAGTCCCATAACCTCATGATTCATAATACCTATACTTCAATAAAAACAGCTAAAGTAGGGCTAGGGTTGAAGCTCAGTGGTAGAGTGCTTGCCTAGGTGCTAAGTTCAATCCTTGTCACCACATATAAATAAGTAAAATAAAGGTATTATGTCCATGTACAACCCAATATTTAAAACAACAATAACAACAAAAACAGCTAAAGTAGTAGTGGCCTGGACATCAGAAATATGATCAGCTTTATATATTTCCAACAGCATGCATACTCTTGAAGCAAAGCATACTTGGTCTTTTCTAATGAGAGACTGATAATGAGCAATTGTACATTCAATGACAATTGCTTTTCTTTTTTATAAAAAGCAGAACTCACCTGGGAACTATACATAAAGATTTGGGGCCAATACTCTTAAAAGAAAAATTAAGAGCTAGAAACTCAGGATGAATAGGTAGAGAACAGTGAGAAAGGATGCTTTCTGCTGAGGACTCATTTCTAAGCACTTTTTTTTTTTAACTTGTCCTTTTTTTAGATATACATGACAGTAGAGTATATTTTGACATACCCACATAGAGTACAACTTATTCTAATTGGGATCCCATTCTCGTGGTTGTACATGATGTGGACTTTCACTGTTGGTGTATTCATATATGAAAATAGGAAAGTTTTGTCTAATTCATTCTATTGTCTAGGTACTCTTTTTAGGGAGGTGAGGGTCGTGGGGATTTAACTCAGGGGCACTTGTCCACTGAGCTACATCCCCAGCCCCCAACCCTTTTTTTTTTTTTTAATTTAGAGACAGGGTCTCACTGAGTTGTTTAGTGCCTTGTTTTTTGCTGAGACTGACTTTGAACTCTCGATCCTCTTGTCTAAGACTACTGAGCCGCTGGGATTACAGGCATGTGCCATCATACCTGGCTAGGCACTCTTAATAGTTTAAAAACAAAACAACCTTTTCCACTTATGAACTTTCACCTAGTTTTCAATTTCCATTTTGCTGATATCCTTCCAAGACCAGGGCTGAAAGCAATAGTGAAATATTTTTTAATGTTCTGATAAGCTTCTTTGGCTAGGAACCTTGGATCAAGATATATGCAGAATCACAGATGTCATGTTCTAAGTAGTAAGGAGTGTACTTGTGGGGTCCTAAAGAGGGCAAAAAAATTCCTTTTCTGCTTAGAATCAATCCCACTTCCAAGTCAGCTCCATTCTAGACAGCTTTCACCCATTCTGCTAACCCTAAATGGCCTTCCTGATGGCCCAGGTTGAAGCTTCAAAGGAAATAATTTTCTCTCATCCCACCACAGATGGGATGAAAATTCATAGAAGAGCTGGAAAATGGTGGCACATGCCTATAATGGTAGCTACTCCAGAAGTTGAGGCAAGAGTATCAGACATTCAAGGCCAGACTACTTGGCAACTTAGCAAGATCCTGTCTCAATGTAAAATAAAAAGGGCTGGGGATGTAGCTTCGTGGTAGAATACTTGCCTAGCATGTGCAAAGCCCTGGGTTGAATTCCTAGTATCTTAGGAAAGAAGAAGAAAAAAAGATAACACAAGATAATTAAAAAATGTCATGATAAATCATCATTCACTCTAAGACTGATCTGAAGGTGATAACTACATATATGTACATGTAACATTCAGACACGCTTAGAATTCTTACTATCTTCATAATCTTGATGTAATTACTGCCATTTTCAGGTTCAGCACAGGCTATATGATAAAACTTTACAAAGATGAGAGGGTCTCAGGAGGAAAGGAGGGTGCTGGGGAGTAGCTTTTCAGAAAAACAAGTAGTTGGTTATAGAACGTAGGAGGATTCAGTAGTAATGAAGAATTTTTTTTTAAAAAAATTAACCTTTTTTTAGTTGTAGATGGAAATGAAACCTTTCTTTTATTTTTATGTGGTGCTGAAGATCGAACCCAGTGCCTCACACATGCTAAGCAAGTGTTCTACCACTGAGCCACAACCCCAGCCCAGTAACAAAGAATTTTTATGTCCGTAAATGCAACTACAGGTCAAAATAGTTCATTTTTATTGGCTCTATAAAATACTGGGAATGTGAGAAATAAAGCCTTGATATCCGTCTCCCAGAAATCTAAACTTCCTCTACTAGGAAGAACAAAACCAGAAGTGTATCTCCAGCAATTAGAGAAATGCAAATCAAAACAACTCTGAGATTCCATCTCACTCCAGTCAGAATGGCAATGATCAAGAATACAAGCACTAGTAAGTGTTGGCAAGGGTGTGTGGAAAAAAGATACACTCATTGATGGTGGGACTGCAAAACTGGTGCAACCACTATGGAAAGCAGTATGGAGATTCCTCAGAAAACTTGGAATGAACAACCATTTGGCCCAGCTATCCCACTCCTTGGTTTATACCCAAAAGACTTAAAATCAAGAT
Source organism: Marmota monax (assembly GCF_021218885.2). NCBI lineage: Eukaryota > Metazoa > Chordata > Mammalia > Rodentia > Sciuridae > Marmota > Marmota monax. The sequence continues at coordinate 43,258,027 of NW_026693777.1, forward strand.
ACTATGGTGACACAGCCACAATAATATTTATAGTAGCTAAATTCCCAATAGTTAAACTATGGAACCATCCTAGATGCCCTTCAACAGATGAATGGATAAAGAAAATGTGGTACATATATACAATGGAATATTACTCAGCTTTAAAGAAGAATTAAATTATGGCATTTTGCTGGTAAATGGATGGAACTAAAGAATATCATGCTAAGTGAAATAAGCAGATTCCAAAAAAACAAAGGTTGAATGTTTTCTCTGATAAGTGGATGCTGATTCATAATTGGAGGGGGGTAGGGTAGGGAAGAGACTGAAAAAAAAAAACTTAAAACATTTTTTTTTAGTTGTAGATACACACAATGCCTTTAATTAATTATTTTTTATGTGGTGCTGAGGCTCAAACCCAGTGCCTCACAGGTGCTAGGCAAGTGTTCTACCACTGAGCTGCAACTCCAGCCCTGGGAACTTTTTGTGCAGAGGGGAGTAAAGGGTGGAGTGGGGCTGTGGGGAAAAGGATGGTAGAATGAGACTGACATTATTACCCTATATACATATCTATGATTACAGTACTGGTGTGACTCTGCATCATGTATAGCCAGAGGAATGAGAAGTTGTGCTCTATTTGGGTACAATGTGTCCAGATGCATTCCACTGTCATATATAACTAATTAGAACAAATTAAAAATTGAAATTAAAAAAATTAATTAAAACAAAACCAAAAAACCAGAGGTGTAAGGCTGTCTTCTATGGAAACATGGCTTTAGATGCTGTCTAGTGTAAGTATACTTCCCTAAGTCAACTTAAGCTTCTAAGACCAAGAGTATTTTGGAAAAGCAGGATACATACAAACTCTAAATTCTTTCTAGATAGCCAAATAAACCCAATGAAGATGATAGTGGCAAGAGAATGAAGTTCACACATCAAAGGACTAGTAGAAAGAAATCTAGGCAGGCAGGAGTCAGTGGGATTCAATACCTTATTTCCATTCATCATTTCTTTGGAATATGCCAGATTCTGGTGTTTTTTTTTTTTTTTTTAAATAAACTTAAAGATGCAAGCCAATAAAAATAATGGTAGAAAATGTTTTCCAGGAGACTGACCCATATATACGACTCCTCAGTATTTATCAAGAAGAATTAAAGTTATTATACAACAGTGATACATGAATACCCATGTTCACAGAGGCACAATTCAAAATAGCCAAACTATGGAACCAGCAGCCTAAGGTGTCCATCAATGAATGGATAGATACAGAAAATGCGGCATATATACACAATGAAATTTTATTCAGCCATAAAGAAAAATGAAATTATATCATTTGCAGGAAAAAATGGATAAAATTACAAACCATCAGGTTAAGGGAAATAAGTCAAATTCAAAAGATTAAGGGTAGTGTGTTTTCTCTCATAATATGCAGAAGCTAGAGAGGAAAAAGGAAAAAGAAGGTGAGGGTAAATCTTAAAAAAATCAAAGGGAGATCAGTAGAGGAAAGGGACCAAGGCGTAGGAAGTGGGGAGGTAGGAGGAAGTACTGAGGAATGATAATGGCCAAATTAAGTAAGTAACAATAAATCTCATCATTACATACAACTATATTGTACCAAAAAAAGGAAAAGGAAAAAGAAAGTTAAAAAAAATACATATATATGTATGTATACATATACATATGTATATACATTCATACATACATATATATGTATATACATACATACATATATATACACACATATATATACATACATATAGATAAATATAAAAGAAGAAAATGTCAGTCTCAGAGAGCTGCCTGGCCAACTAGAAGTTGTCCACTGCAGCAAAAGAAAACAAACTGGGTAAACAGAAACTTACTCTTTTCTCTAATTACTTAGTCTAGCCACATGTCTATTCTGCCTTTCTCCCATGATTACTTCTTTGTAGAGCTTTTGTCTGGCTCTGATCAACATGGATAGGAAAGGCAGTGAAGATATAGGCAAAGTAAACAACTCATTGAGCCAATGGAAGCCTTTGCAGTGATACTTGTTAGCAATCATGGAAGTACTGTTTTGATAAACAGGGTATTAGGAAGGATCCAGCCAGCTGCTCAAAGTTGAACCACAATAGAAATTACTCCCGCTCTGCAAATAAATGTATAACTGCTGAATGGGGAATAGATGCAACAGTCACCTTTTAGATACAATAAACTTGTGAACCTCCAATGTAGGCAAGACTGCTTAGGAAGTGAGAAAACATCAGAATGAGAAACTGCTTGATTCTGGAGTGTAATATTTCCTTTTATTATGTGAAAACTGTACTGAGGTGATAAGGCCCAGATCAAATTTCCCCCCTAATTGGGGTCCCTCCTATGAAAATCCTTTAAAACCTCAATGCACGTGACAAATGGCTCCCTCTCCCCTGACCCTGCAGTTGAGTGATAATCAACCCGACAGATGGCTTGTTCCTATTGTAGTTTAGAACCCCTGATAAAATGAGAAGCAGCAGCTATCCACAATAAACTATTCTCAAATCTACACAATGCAAGATAAAGAAATGCTGTCTTGTGAAGGCCAGGACCATGGATGTCATCCTTTTTAAATACTATGACTTATATGTTCCCTTAAGGTTCAAATAGCCTTAAAACAGTTCTGTTTACGAAGCAGACTCTTTGAAATTTGTTTTACTTCTTCTAGTACTATTCATTTAATCTCTTCCCCTCTTGTGGCACTTACACGTGGACTGGCCACACACAAAAAAGATGGCAGCTCAGTGAGCAGGCAGCAACGAAGTGAAGAGGTAGCTGATCTCCGCTGATGGACAACCTGGTCTGAGTAGCCACTCACAGCTTTACAGTGGCTGCTGAAAACAAGAGACTTCAAAACAAAAATGCAAGTTAGTGCCAGGACAGAAGCAAAATGAAGAGCAAACAAAACAAAACCTCATTAAGTATCTGAATTAATGTTTGTCTTAACCAATACTATTAATTCTAATAAACAATTAGATACTAATTAGAACCAAGTATGTAATATAGATGATGTCCATATTGATTTCAAAATGTGCTTCTGTTGGTATACCTTAAGTGGTATAACTAATTCTACACCTGGAAGATAATACTGTTGATTATAAATAGACACAGCAAAATTTTAAAAGACAAAAGTGTACATAGGACCCAGTGCCTCTTAAAATTTCAAATTCAGCACTCACTTCTGAGAGTTTATAAAATGTGTCAATATGCAAAAATAAAAACTTGATTCAATTGTGTTAAAACATTTACAATAGCTGCCTAACATAGTTACATCGATAAAGAAAAATTTTATTGTATAATTTGAAAAGCTCAATGCAACATTTTCTAAATTCAAGAATCAAAGAAATACTATTTTTTTAATGAGATGCTCCATGAAAGAGAAAATTTTTAAAAAAATCACTATGCAAATATATTTTGCAAACCCTCTATGGTTATTTTCCTTCTTGAATAATCAAAATATACATTCATATATTAAAGGATCTGAGGAATTCCTTTTCAAGAGAAAGCAGTTTATGTTTTTTAACTTCTGTGTAGCATAACATTTTAAAAACTTTATCTGACTACAGAGCAAGGGAAAGACTTTTTTTTTTTAAGAAAGTGAGAGAGAGAGAGAGAGAGAATTTTTTTTAATATTTATTTTTTAGTTTTTGGCGTACACAAAATCTTTGTTTTGTTTTTTTAAAGAGGAGAGAGAGAGAGAGAGAGAGAGAGAGAGAGAGAATTTTAGTGTTTATTTTTTAGTTTTTGGTGGACACAACATCTTTGTTTGTATGTGGTGGTGAGGATCGAACCTGGGCCACAAGCATGCCAGGCGAGCGCGCTACCACTTGAGCCACATCCCCAGCCCAAGGGAAAAACTTTTAATGTAACATATTTTCATACCTGGCAAAATCATTTAACTAAAGAGCACATTTTGAAAAATGCTAGCTTAATTAATTATGTTGTTTTTACTGTAATCAAGGTAATAACTATATCTTAATTGAAACTATTTGATGCTTGAATCAAAGTTCATGTCTTTTAATCTTACACACAAGTTTGTAACCTTAGGTCCATGACCTATGCGTATTTAATAAATTCTTAAAAATTGTATGTTAAAAAAGAAAGTGTACACAGGGAAAATTTAGTTCATTCGTTATACTGTGGATTCAAACTCACATCTTGAATTAAAGACAATGATGACCAACATTATTTACCTAAAAATTTAAGGCAATTTAGCATCATGAGTACCAATATAGTGCAGTATAGTTCTAGCAAAGGTAGATGTTTTCTTTATTTTAAAGAAACATAAATACAAGTGGTCAGGAAAAGCAAACAATATCCATTTGGAACACCTATCTCATAATCACTTAAAAATATAAATTCCTGACTTAAATTATTATATTAAAGAGTCTTCATAGCTGCCATTCATACAAAAGATTTTAAGCATGGAATGTTCACACAAAAGAGAAGCCCACAGTGAGATCATAGTTCTATGTTGTAAACACAGAAGTTCTTTCATTAGAACAATGTTAGATTTTTTGTCTTTGGGTATTCAATCTTGATTATTTCATTTATTTGTTTTAGTGGTTTTTAAGTAAGATGGGTGATAATCCTAAAAACGATAGGGATGAAGACAGAACACAAACTAGTCAAATTTATACACAGTTTTAAGGTCAAAAAACAAACTATAAGAATAGCAACCATGATGCTGCAAGAGAATGACAGTTATAACTGCAGTAACATCTTTCTGATGTTTTTTTTCAGTACATATCCTGTTCTTCCATTCATATGGGCCTATTTTACCCAGGGCTTAAAGCTCCTGAAATAAAAGAGTTTCTCAGGATCATGATTTGAGTGAAGTCATCTCAAGTTCTCTAGTAGGACATATGCATCAACATCTGTTTTAATGAACTAATCACATGTTCTGAATAATGGTTATGAAAAAACTCAAAGACTTTTGCTATTTCTCAGCAGAGTAGAACTGTCTTTGGTGGTTTCTAATCACAAGCATGGAAGTTTTTACAACATTTGTTTTGCAGAGCTACATGAGTAAAAAGTTACATGCGTAACTTTGACATGTTTGGCTTTGTCCATAGATGCTGAAGTCCTGGTCAATACCCAGGAAAGAATTTTGACCTTCTGGCAGTTTTCCGATACCATCTGTGTTCTCATCTTGACTGGAATGTGCACTGAAGTTCATCTATTTCGTTACATGCTTATGTCCTTTACCATCTGAATGCCTAGTATGAGGATAATTATGAAGATTGTTAAGTCTAGCTGTTACCTCGTTCTTTGAATACTGAATACAAGGAACATTATTCAAAAAACACTACTGTTACTGCAGAGACAAAGGTTTAAAAAAAAAAAGGCCTCCAAGTTTGTTTTGTTCCCCAAAGCATATTTCTGACCTTGACCCTCCTGCAGTTGGAGAAATGACACAGGTCTACCAACTTCTGTTCATCTCAGCTAGCTAGAAAAGTAGTTCAGGGCTGCTAGCTGGGAAGCCCACTGCCTCAGACCATCCCTCCGCAGATGGCTGAGGCAGCAATCGAGATGGCCTGAAGACATCTGAATTCTTTACTAACTTCTAGAGAAAGTAAACAATGTCAGGGATTTCTGTAAGTTGTTCTCATTTTACGAATCATCAAATGGCAAAATTCAGCAGAAATCTGTTTCTTAGTACATGGCAAAGATATAAAAGTAGGGGCTAGCGCTGTAGCTCAGTGACAGAGCACTTTCCTAGCATGTGAGGTACTGGATTTGATTCTTAGCACTGCATATAAACAAACAAACAAAGATCTACCAATAACTAAAAATAAATAAATAAAAGTAGAATGAACATTTCCTCCAATCTCTTCCCTTCAACAAAATAGTTATTACTAAGAAAGAGATAAAATATTTATCATGGGGGGGTCCTCTTAACAAAATATTATTAGAGGTACCTTTCTGGGAAAAGTCTGTCTAGTAATAATTATATTGCCAGGGTCGTCATTCCCAAATTAGAACACATTTACTTATATCTTACATGGGACAGGAAAAAAATGGAATTCTTATTGAAGTCACTAAGCCAAGGTGATATATTCCTTAAAAAAAAAAAAAAAAAAAAAAAAATATATATATATATATATATATATATATATATATATATATATATATTTAGTTAGTTAGTTAGTTAGTTTTAGGTGGACACAATATCTTTGTTTTTATTTAGTGCTGAGAATCGAACCTAGTGTCTCACGCATGCTAGGCGAACATGCTACCACTTGAGTCATATCCCTAGCCCCTGATATATTCCTTTCTAATTCTAGATTTAAAACAAAACAGCAGGACATTAGGGAACATGTCTATAATTCCCAGGTACTCAAGGAGGCTGAGGCAGGAGGATTGCAAGTTCAAAGCCAGCCTTAGCAACTTAGTAAGACTCTGTTTCAAAATAAAAATTATAAAAGTCTGGGGGGTGAGTAGCTCTATGGTAGAGAACCCTGTTGCATTCAATCCCCCTAGTACTGGAAAAAAAAAAAAAAAAACAACACACCCAAAATCAGCAGTTCAAAATGTTCATTCAACATGCAGCCTTTACTTTAGAGAAATCCTGACTATTCCTAGAATATTATACTTATACTTTTCTAGATTCGTTTCTCTAACATTAGCTCCATCAATTCCTCCTTAATCCAGTGGTCTTTTGTAGCACATTAATTCCCTTCCAATTAATGACATGAACCACTGGACAAAGAAAAAATTAATGTTTGAGATAAAAAACACCTCAAATACCATTACATAATATGGTTGGAGGGTAGAAATAGAAAATAAGGTTCTTACTTCTTTGGTCTATTTTGGCCACACACACAAAAAAAAAAAAAAGAAAAAAGAAAAAAGAAAAAAAAATCCTAGAAAGTTAACAGAATTTCACACTATGGGGAAAGTGACTTGATTTTAATGCGGTCACAGTTTTTGCTATCCTGTTGTCCCTTTTTCATGCTCTTGAATGTCTCATTACCCTGTAAGCACTGGCAGCTGCGTGCATCTAGCTGCCAGAACCAAATATGCACATAGTAGTGAAGTTAGGCTTCTCTAAAGAGTCTCTTGGCACCATGTAAAAGCCTCAAGTGAAAACAAGCAGGCCAGGATGGCAGGCCCCCACAGGTGCCCACTCCTTGCCACAGTGTAACATAGAAAACACACAAATGTTTTTCCTTTAGGTGTAGTTTTATTCATTCAACAAGGGGCCGTGCATTGTTCTCCATTTCAAAAATTAAAGAAAAGGGTCCATTTCAAAAATTAAAGAAAAGGTCTCATGTTAAATGAAAGGGTACAGTGTTTATAAATCAACCGCCAGAGTACATGGATTCTACTTTCACAGATATTTTAAGTATCCAAACAAAAAGGGGGAAAATAAAATACAGAAAAACACAATGGTTTCCCAGAGCTTTCCATAAAGGGCGTTGGCAGCTCTCATTATCTCAGGAAATGATGATAGATATAGATACCACAGCTGAAAAATTTAACACTCAGCGGAGGAGTTTTTGAAAATTTCCTGTTTGAGGGCTTCTTCATCAATAGCCAGTTAAAGTTCTTTTAAGGATTTAACAGAGAACAGTGTTTAAAATCTAAGCATAGGCCACTCTTTTCAAACAACTCCCCTCTCCTTTCAGTAAAGGATTGAATCCAGAAGTGCTCTACCATTGAACGACATCCTCTTCTTTTTATTTTTATTTTGAGATTGGGTCTTGTTTAGTTGCTGAGGATGGCCTTAAATTTGCAAACTTCCTGCCTCAGCCTCCAGAGTTGCTGGAATTACAAGTGTAATTCTGACTACACCTGACTCAAAAACAACTCTTTATGCTGAAACTTTTGTATATTTTAAATTAGAAAATCTGAAACATCCCTAATTTCTATAAATTAGTTAGATCACTATAACTGTAGAATATATAAAGTTTTCAACATCCATATGTTTAAGTAGACCATTACCATGACAACTGTTCACTGAGATAGAAGTTAGAATGATACTGGTACTTCATGTCTGCCATACATCATTTTTAGTATGATATAGTTTTAATATGGTATGTTCTGCCTCAACAAAGAAAAAATGGTGTTTTTCCAGATTTTGTTTTTACTCTTTTAAGCAAAAGATTGAAAAAAATTCCTTATATATGACATGTAATACTCTTTACACTCTCAGTACTCTTCCCCCTCTGCAAAACAATAGAGGAAGAGATCTGACCAGAGTACCACACTTGGGAAGAAGGTATGTGTGAGAATAAATTTATGAAAGTTTTGAACTACATACTATTCCATACTGAAATTCAACAATAACGCAATATGGAACACAATGGAAAGTAAATAGAATACAGGAAATGATGCTGGGTTTTGCTCAACAAATATGAGAGAAGGCAATGTCAGAAAAGTATTCATATTAAGTAAGAGATTTTTAAAAACCCTAAACATTGTCCTAAACACCTCTAAGTGTTAACCAATTGGGAAAATAGAAGGAAAATATGGGGTTTGCAAAGTACAGGGGGCAAATATTTGACACTGGCTATAGCAAAATCCAGAACGAAACAGTTTGCAATGAAAAAAATTGTTCATAAGGATATAGCTATATCAAATATTTGCATCCTGTATACTGAAAAATCCATATTTTCTTTCTATTCCTACCTTCCATAGTAGTTAACTTTAAAACAACTACAAGACTTTCTAGTGGACCCAAGAAAAATAATCTAGCTTCTAAACTTTAAATCTAGTCAAGGCGGTTGTGTGTGATGGCACATACCTATAATCCCAGCTACTGTCTCAAAAATAAAAAATTAAAAGTGTTGGTGATATAGCTTAGTGGCCCTAGGTTCAATGACCAGTACTAGAAGAATAAACACATAAACCTAGCTGAAGGACTAAAACATACAATTACTTTCCTTCTCCAGGTAGGACCCATTTCATTCAGAATAAAATCCAAATCCTTAGCAGTACTTATGAGGCCCCCCATAACCTGGACCTATGTCTATAACTTCATTTCTTGCTACTTAGCCTTTCACCTACATCGCAACCTCCAACAACTGCAGGAAAAAGAATGCAACATTAATTTTTTTCATGGACATGCAATGTAAAATCAAAATGAGATATGACTTAAATTCATAAAAGTGGCTAACATGAAAAGAATTGGCAGCATCAGTGTAGGCAAGGATGAAGAATAGCAATTTTTAACCACTGTTGCATGTATAAATTTAGAAAATCAAATGTTTTGCAGCATTACTACCAAGTAACTGATGATGAAGCATTTCCATTCTTGGATATAAGTCTCAAAGAAATTATAACACACGTTTATCAAACAACATTTGCAAGAATATGAAGAGCTATTTATTCATAAGAGCCCCAAACTCTAAAGAATTTAAATGTCCACCATTCATATGTAGAACACATTAATAAACTGTGATTCATGCAGACAATAAAACAATTTGTGGTAATACAAACAAAATCCTTTCATACAACACAGAGGAACCTATGATAATAACGTTGAGTATAAGGACCCAGACATCAGAGTATATATGATATAATTCTATTTTACAGAAAGTTCAAACACAGGCAAAAAATAATCCATAATACATTAAGTTATAATTCAATATACTACACACACTCCCTTGGGAACGTTTTGGTTCTATCAGGACATTTCTTATCATTTTTACTGACTCAAAGACCAAGGGAAAAGGAGGCTAATGCAATGTTAAGATAATGTATGCTCAAATAATTGCTTACCTTTAACAAAGGGCAGCTACAAAGGTTGGGAAAGGAGAGTGGAAAATCAACTCCAAGAAGGAAATCTTTGTTTCTCATATAACTCTGCTGGCTTCCCCCTTCTGACTCTCCCCATGAGCGCAGCTGATGGAGCCTGTAGGAGGCTTTCAGAGACAGGAAAAGAGCTAACCATCTGAAACAAACCACAGCAGATATGCTTATTCAATGCTCCAAGGAAGTCTGAGGGTCATTCACAGCAGTGAGGAACTCTCCAAGGGATATCTCTCATTACACATTTCTTTGGTAAATTATGAGCATTTTAGAAATAGTTCTTTCTTACTTTCAGATAAAGCAAGTATTTTATACATCTGTTCTACAATTTTTTTGGCATGACTTAGTTTGCTACTATGAAATTAAAAAAGCTTCTGGAAAGCTCTTCTCAAAATTCAGGAATATTCATATCTATCATGAAAACTCATATCATGAAAATATCTTCATAATAGGAAGAGAGGAGTTTCTATTGAGGTCCCTGTTACATGAATACAAAGTAAAAGTCAATGAAAACCATTATGCCTAGGTATAAGAACACAGAACTAAATTTCCCATAACACCTGAGGCTGGTTATGCTACAATTACCACTAGCTAAATGAATCACCAGCCACCAATTGCCCTGTACAAGCAAGTAAAACAGAATAAACTAATCCAATATTACACAGTTTGAAGATCTTCTGGTAGCATACAGAAGTCTATATACTCTTTATTTAAGGAATATTATGAAATTAAACAATCAAAAGAAAATTACAGCTCCCTTATAAAAAAAATCTTAACAACTGAAAAAGAATGAGAGGCAAAGATAATATTAAATATTTAATTTCACAGTACTTCAACTTTATCCCTGTTTATTCCCACTCTTTCTCTTATCAAATAATAATAAAACTTCTCACCTGGCCAAAAGTCCCTGAAGCATGAGGTTTGCCATTTCTGCTGGAGATACATCAATAAAACGAAGGAAAGAGAAACAGCTTTCTTCATTAATACCTGTAATATCAGAAAACAATGTCAAGGGCTGGTGATATAGCTCAGTTGGTAGAGTGCTTGCCTTGGATGCATAAGGCCCTAGGTTCAATCCTCAGCACCCAAAAAAATAAACAAAACAAAACAAAAAAACCAATCCAATAGCAAACCTAGAGATAATACTCTACCATAGTCTGCTAAACTGCTGAATTTTGACTTAAGCACTGAAAGCGCAATGGCACATGCCCATAATCTCAGCGGCTCATGAGGCTGAGGCAGGAGCATCATGATTTCAAAACCAGCCTCAGCAACAATGAGGCACTAAGCAACTCAGTGAGACCTTGTATCTAAATAAAATACAAAAGTGTAGGGCTGGGGATGTGGCTCAGTGGTTGAGTACCCGAGTTCAATCCCTGGCACTCCCCCTTCCCCCCCAAAAAAAGATTCTGACCTAGCTACAGTGTCACATGTTTGTACTAAAATCATAGGTAGAAAAAGCAGGCCCATGAAATAGGGCTTATATAAACCAGAATGGTGATGGCTCATCAGTCACCTTTGGGAGTTTTAGATCCTTGGTTAACTACCTTCTTCTCTCTCTTATCATGCCAAGAAATAGAAAATAACAGAACAGAGGTCAAAGGTTCTGGCTTTAATATTTTGGACAATGCATGAAGTTGAGCAGCCTCTTTTCCTCAAGCTGACTCAGGAGGAAGGAAGTCTCATTAATAAGAGTTCAGTTTTCACTTTGCCCAAGGGTAAGAAATTCTTAAGAGATGGGACTGGGGTTGTGGCTCAGTAGTAACGCACTTGCCTAGCATGTGTGTGTGAGGCACTGGGTTTGATTCTCAGCACCACATACAAATAAATAAAATAAAGGTCCATCAAAAACTAAAAAATAAAAAAAAAATAAAATAAATAAAAATAAAAGAAATTCTTAAGAGGCAGGTATAAAATAAAGACAGAAAGTCAGAGAAACCACTTTACAGTGCTTCCTATTACACCCACAAAACTTAGTGCCTGGAAATGAAGATAATTAATTTGCTTAGTTAAATCTTATTAAGACATTATAAATAAAAAGCTAGTATATAGGCAAAACCACTAATACGTACAAATCAGTCACTCAGCAAAACAAAGAGCATAGGGGAAAGTCCCTCCCTGACGACTCCTTCCTTCCAAAGATCAAAAAAAAAAACCTACCTTTTCTGTGGAAGAGAGACTGTTGTATATAGTCTGGTGCAAATGGAGAAAGAAGAACCCTTAACCACCTAAAAAGTAAGTAAATAAAATAAATCCAAGCCCAAATATACATACTGAGAAATTAAATAAATGGGAGGTTCCAAACTAAGAAAAATCCTTTAGGTTTCAAAATGTTTCTAGTTTTAAGAAGTTTCTTGTAACATTACCAGGCAAATCATGGCATAAATGTCAAAGTACAAAATACTTAATAATGAAAAGGATAACACAAGTTCAAACAGTCTATTTCAGAGAATAATTCTAGCATTATAAATGATCAAATACTCTATTAAATAAAAAGCACTACTACAGTTTTGGCCTGTTTTTCGCTGCTCATCTAATTAAGCATTAACCTGGAGCTATCACAAAGAACTCAAAGTCAAACCCATGGAATACATCTTAATTTCAGTTTCATTAGGCCATGCTTATGATTATTTTTATAACATGGTTTATAAAGTTTCTCTACAAAGGGAAATTTATAAGTTCATGTTTCTCAAATGTTGGTATACAAAAGAATCCTTTGGGAGCACATGAAAAAGTCCAGTAGCTGGGCATAGGGGCATATGCCTGTAATCTCAGTAACTTGGGAGGCTTAGAAAGGAGGATCACAAGTTCAAGGCCAGCCTCAGCAACTTATCAAGGCCCTAAGCACTTTAGCAAGATCCTGTCTCAAAATTTAAAAAGGGTGGTAGGAATGTGGCTCAGTGGTTAAGAACTCCTGGGTTCAATCCATGGTACAAAAACAAAAACAAACAAACAAACCCACAAGCATTCAGAAGCCAGGACAATTCTAACTCAGAAGTGTAAACTGAATCTGTTGAGAGCCACAGCCAAAGGGGCCCCAGCAAACTTCCAGCTGCCAGCAAACTTCCAGCTGCTGGCTGATGATTGGCTCACAGCGGCCCCAGCAACATCTAGCTGATTGGCTCCTCGGCCCCAGCAACATCTAGCTGATTGGCTCCTCTGCGGTGATGCTCATTGGACTGTTTCCCTGCCCTTTCAGACCACGGAGCTGCTCATTGGGGGACTTTTTTGGCTCCGCCCACGTGACCCAGCCAATCGGCCTCAAGAGCAGGAGGATTGTGGGAGGTGGAGAGAAGCTTGTGTGGGAGAGAGAGGCTTGGGGAAAGCCAGTGGTGGCAGTTGAGGCTCTGAGGGTTTTTCCTGAGAGACTATTTTGTTTGTCGTGTGTGGTTCTAAAAATAAAGTTAGTTTCTTTTGACAAGTGGCTCCTGATTGTGCCCAGCCAGACTGCGGCATTTGGTGGCTCGCACGGGGAGCGACTGAGGGTAAGTGAAACTGCTCGCCCCTGAGGGCAGGGCGAGAGGATGGGTAGCCATTTTAAGATTCCTCTTTTATTTTGCTTCACTTTTGTTTTAAGTTGCCTGTCCCTGGAGATGAGTGAGACGGAAGAAAAACCGCTCACATCTGAGGAAAAACTATTTACGTCTGAGGAACAGATAGGGAGAAAGGACGGATGCACATGTCAGGAGGATAGAAAGGCTATAATGACTTTTTGTTGTTCCCTTTTTATTTCATTCTGTCTCGGTTTTGTTTGGCGTCATCTTGTTGGGTTGTATTATAGTAGAAATATGGGATCAGAAATTAGTAAAAAACAAACTGAAAGAGTGTTAAGTAAATTGTTAGAGGAAGGAGGCATCCCAGTAAAATCAAGAGCAGTGAGGGCATACGTTGATACAATACAAAAATGTAGCCCATGGCTTTTTAAGGAGTTGTTAAATATATCACAATGGAACCATCATGGTGAAGATTTAAAAAGAGTAGAAAAGAAAAGCCCAGGGACTCTGCCAGTTGGCACATTGCCATTGTGGACATTCGTATCTTGTTTGCTTAGTCCAAAGCCTTCAGTTCAGACAATGGTAGAGGAAGGAGAAGACATAATGATTCAAGTAAAAGAGAAGGTCTCTCAAGTTAGTCAGACAGAGGAAAAGATTCAAGTAAAAGAGAAGGCCTCTCAAGCTAGTCAGACAGAGAAAGAAAGTGTAAAACAGAAAAAGCCATCAGGGGGAAAGTTACAACAGGAGACTGCTACTAACACCTTTCTATCACCAGAGGGTGTAAGTGTCCAACCAACAGCACCACCTCTACAGGAGACTGCTACTAACACCTTTCTATCACCAGAGGGCGTAAGTGTCCAACCAACAGCGCCACCTCCATATGCTGGGAGGCCCCCAACCCCCGCAGTTGATAGTTGGGATCCTGAGACAAGGTCTCAAATATTAACATGCCCTGTATTTGAGGCAGGAGGGCAGCGATTTTACCAAGTTTTAAATTTCAAAACAGTGAAGCAGCTAAAAGAGGCTGTAACAACCTATGGTCCTCAAGCACCCTTCACTGTAAGCATGGTCGAATCCATTAACAACTTGAACATGACGCCAGCAGATTGGGCTAATATGTGTAAAGCTGTGCTAAATGGAGGACAATACCTGTTATGGAAGGTTGCCAATGAGGAATTTTGCAAGGAGACGGCTAGGCGAAATGCAGCAGCTGGTTATCCTCAGAGAAATCTAGATATGTTGTTAGGAAAGGGACCTTATGAGGATCAGCAGCAACAAATTGCATATGATCCTGGCGTATACGCACAAATTGCTGCAGATGCAATTAAGGCATGGAAGACTTTACAAGGACATGGAGGTTTACAAGGTCAATTATCTAAGGTAATACAAGGAGCTAATGAACCTTATGCTGAATTTGTAGATAGGCTTATTCAAACAGCTACCAGAGTTTTTGGGAATACAGAACAAGCAATGCCATTACTAAAACACCTGGCTTATGAGCAAGCGAATCGTTGGTGCAGAGATATCATTAGACCATGGAAACATGAAGATTTAAACACATATATTAAATTATGTAGAGACATTAATGAACAAGAGCAAGTCGTGGCAGCTGCAGTAAAACAGGCTTTAGATGCCAGAGACATTAATGAACAAGGGCAAATTGTGGCAGCTGCAGTAAAACAGGCTTTAGATGCCAGGCCAAGAACATGCTACAATTGTGAACAAAGAGGACATTTTAAAAGGAATTGCCCCATTGGAGGAGGGTTTAACAAAACTAGGTATCAAAGGAGTAGAATACCAGGTATTTGCCCACGATGCCGTAGAGGGAGACATTGGGCTAATGAATGCCGTTCTCAAACCACCATAGAGGGTACTCCATTATCAAAAAACGAACAAGGACCAGGTGTTTATCCACGATATCGTGGAGAAAGGCATTGGGCTCCATTGCCAAAAAATGGACAGGGGGGCCAAATGCTCCGGGGCCCAAAACCACAAATATACGGAGCACTGGAGGAACCCAGCAACCCCATCAGGGTAGTGCCCAGGACACATTGTCCATCAGATCCCTCATCAGACAAACCAGAGGGAGCGCAGGGTTGGACATCTGCGCCTCCGCCAGAGCAGTACTAACTCCAGAGATGGGAGTTCAAATCATTCCCACAGGGGTGAAAGGACCTCTTCCCAAAGGAACAGTAGGCTTATTATTGGGACGCAGCTCTTCTACTCTAAAAGGACTTATGATAAGTCCTGGGGTAATTGATCCCGATTATGAAGGTGAAATAAAAATTATAGCCAGTTCTCCAAAGGGTATATCAGTAATTTCACCAGGAGATAGAATAGCACAGTTACTAATAATACCCAGCCTACATGATAAATTTTCCAGTCGTACTGTAGAAAGAGGTTCCAAGGGATTAGGCTCCACAGGTGTAGATTGGGCTATGCTTTCTTTAAATTTAGATTCTCGCCCCATGCTAAAACTAAATATTCAAGGACATGAATTTAATGGGCTACTGGATACAGGTGCAGACCTTAGCATCATCTCTCGTCAAGAATGGCCAAAACATTGGCCATTACAACAAGCCACTCAAACGCTTCGAGGCCTAGGAGTGGCGACTAATCCCCATAGAAGTGCAATGGTATTAGATTGGAAGGATCCTGAAGGATGTGAAGGAACTATACAGCCATATGTATTGGATCATCTTCCCGTAAATTTATGGGGACGAGATGTCCTAGATCAATTAGGTTTGACATTAACAAATAACATCAACCAAAATGCACCCACTATTATGACTAGACAAGGTTTTAGGAAAGGAAAAAGATTAGAAAAACAAGAACAAGGTATAGCAGCACCAATACAAATAGATCAAGGAACAGACAGACATGGGTTGGATTTTCAGAAAGGGCCACTGAGACAATCAAAATTACTTGGAAATCAGAAAGACCAGTATGGGTTCCTCAGTGGCCCCTGACTAAAGAAAAGATACAAGCAGCCCATGACCTGGTCAAACAACAATTAGCAGAAGGACATATACAACCTTCTGTATCTCCCCATAATACTCCCATTTTTGTCATCAAAAAGAAATCTGGTAAATGGAGATTATTGCAAGATTTAAGAGCCATTAATAATGAGATGGTTATTATGGGACCTGCTCAATCAGGGATTCCTCAGTTGTCTGCTTTGCCAAAAACCTGGTATGTTTTAGTTATAGATATTAAAGATTGTTTTTTTTCAATTCCAATTCATCCTGAGGATAGTCCACGTTTTGCATTTACTATCCCTGCACTGAATCATGAAGGTCCTGATCAGAGATATGAATGGAAAGTACTCCCTCAAGGGATGGCTAACAGCCCAACTATGTGTCAAATTTATGTTAACAAAGTAATCCAGCCACTTAGAAATCAAAATCCTGAGCTACAAATATTTCACTATATGGATGATGTATTATTAGCACACAAAGATAAAAACACATTGCTAGAATGTTATGCCACACTTACAAACTTATTAAAAAATTATAATCTAGAGATAGCAATAGATAAAGTACAATTAAATTTTCCAATTAATTATTTAGGAGTTCTATTATCCTCAACCATGGTCCGTCCACCAAAAATTCAAATACGAGTAGATCAACTCAAATCACTTAATGACTTTCAAAAGTTATTAGGAGACATAAATTGGATAAGGCCTTATTTAGGTATACCAACAGGAGAGTTGGGACCTTTATTTGATATCCTAAAAGGTCCATCAGATCCAAATTCACCCCGAATGTTAACGCCTGAAGCAAGAAAGGCATTAAAAATCATTGAAACATATATGGAAAATATGCATTTGGATAGAATTGATATAAGTTTGCCTTTATTATTTATTGTACTACCAACAAAAAATATTCCTACAGGAGTATTTTGGCAAGAAGGTCCATTATTATGGATACATTTATCTTATTCTCCTAACACTATTCTTACTAGGTATCCTGAGGCTGTAGGACAATTAATACTCAAAGGAATAAAAGCAGCAAAGGGAGTGTTTGGAATTTCTCCCAATAAAATTATTACTCCATATACTATGAATCAAATTGATGAGTTAGCTAATGAGTTAAATACTTGGGCAATAATCATGTGTAAATCTAATGTTTCATTTGATAACCACTTACCATCTAATCCTTTATTGTCTTTTTGGTCATTGCATCCTGTAATTTTTCCAAAAATGACAAGAAAAACACCTATCATGAATGCTCCAAATATATTCACTGATGGGTCAAATAATGGTACAGCAGCAGTAGTTACCCCTGATAAAACTTTTACATTTTTAGTACCCAAACAATCAGCTCAAAAGGTAAAGCTTAATGCAGTTTTACAAGCTTTTGTGATGTTTAAAGATTCTGTATTTAATTTATTTTCTGATAGTCAGTATGTAGTTAATGCTATAGTATCTCTTGAAGATGCTGGTAGGATTTCCCCTTCTTCTACTGTTTTCTCTTTGCTTTCCACTATACAAAGTCTAATCTGGGACAGAAAAGATCCATTCTTTATAGGACATATCAGGGCACATACAGGATTGCCTGGAGCCCTTAGTTTGGGCAATGATTTAGCAGATAAAACTACACATGACATACATATTTTCTCTACACTAGAAGAAGCTATAAATTTTCATAAAAAGTTCCATGTCAATGCTAATACTTTACAAAAGCACTTTAAAATAACTAAGGAACAAGCTAGACAAATAATAAAACAATGTCAAAATTGTGTGACCTTTTTACCACAAGTTAATCTTGGAGTCAATCCTAGAGGATTGATACCTAACCATATTTGGCAGATGGACGTCACACACTTGCCAGAATTTGGAAAATTAAAATATTTGCATGTTACAGTTGATACTTCTTCTGGATTTTTGATGGGCTCCCTTCATGCCGGAGAAAAAACTAAAGATGTTATAGCTCATTGCTTACAAAATTTTGCCACTGTGGGTGTTCCAAAACAGTTAAAAACAGATAATGCCCCTGGTTATACTTCTACCTCTTTTAAACAATTTTGCTCAACATTTGGCATTACTCATATAACAGGAATCCCATACAATCCACAGGGACAAGGCATAGTTGAAAGAGCTCATCAAACTATTAAAATGTACTTATTAAAGCAAAAAGAAGGAATTGGGAAGGGGTATATATTCCCCAAAGATAAACTTAAAATAACCCTTTTTACTCTAAACTTTTTAAATTTGGATTCATCAGGACTTAGTGCTGCGGAAAGGCATATGTGTCCAAAAAATGTACATAAGCCCAAGGTACTTTGGAAGGATATTCTAACAGGACAATGGAAAGGTCCTGACCCAGTAATTGTCTGGAGTCGGGGGTCTGTTTGTGTGTTTCCACAGGGAGAACAGCAGCCGATTTGGATTCCAGAGAGATTAACCAAGGTCCTGACCCAGTGATTGTCTGGAGTCGGGGGTCTGTTTATGTGTTTCCACAGGGAGAACAGCAGCCGATTTGGATTCCAGAAAGATTAACTAAAGCGATTTCTACAGACCAAAAAGAAGATGATTTGGCTCAAATCCATAACAACTGATATCCAAAACTCCAGTTTGGCTATTCTTACATCTGCAACAGAACCAGGATGCTTTTTTCAATATCTATTTTATTATTGCCCTTTGCCATATCATGAAGTTCTATTTTGTTTTTTGAGCTCATACAGACCTAGGTTAATGTTTTGCTGATCAGTTCTATTTTTTGACTATAGAGTTTTTAAACATTACAATGGAGATTTCACCTGTAAAAAGTTATAAGGCCTTTACTATAATGTTATGTGTTGTATGTATTATATTATGTGTGCACACTTGTGTTTTGTGTTATATGTTTGAATGTACGTATGTCCATATATCATATATGATGAGCGCTCATGATAAAATGGATCCAAATATTTTTTTTCACGTGATTTATATGGTTTAATTTAAATTGGGTAAACAACTGTTGAGGATTGTTTTAATATGTAAACAAAAAAGAAGGTTAACAGATCTGTTTGTTTACTTTTACCTTTCCTTTTCATTATATTTAATAATTCTCTTAAAGATAATGTAAATTGTTAAGAAAATTGTTTTCTTTTAGTGCCTTCTGGAATGTTACATAATTTTTTCTTTAGCCATTATTGCCAGAATTCCTATCTTCATCCCAGTGCTGGTGAAGTGAAAGATAAAACCAATCTACAGCTTCTACAATAGCCATCACTGAACTGCAATGCCGCAGTCTGGCTGGGCACAATCAGGAGCCACTTGTCAAAAGAAACTAACTTTATTTTTAGAACCACACACGACAAACAAAATAGTCTCTCAGGAAAAACCCTCAGAGCCTCAACTGCCACCACCGGCTTTCCCCAAGCCTCTCTCTCCCACACAAGCTTCTCTCCACCTCCCACAATCCTCCTGCTCTTGAGGCCGATTGGCTGGGTCACGTGGGCGGAGCCAAAAAAGTCCCCCAATGAGCAGCTCCGTGGTCTGAAAGGGCAGGGAAACAGTCCAATGAGCATCACCGCAGAGGAGCCAATCAGCTAGATGTTGCTGGGGCCGAGGAGCCAATCAGCTAGATGTTGCTGGGGCCGCTGTGAGCCAATCATCAGCCAGCAGCTGGAAGTTTGCTGGGGCCCCTTTGGCTGTGGCTCTCAACATCTCCCCCTCTCTGTTTAAACAACAAGCATGTGGCTTAGGGACCGTGCCTGTTAGGCAGTCCAATTCAACATATGGTCCTTACCCGTCATCGGATGAACTGACCTCTAGGCGTCAGCCTCCTGTCTTAGGTTGGTACCACTGCAATTGGATCATACCCGTCACTGACTACCGGTCCAGCATACAGCCATACTTGTGGATAGGCCTTTGCACCTGTGGGGGGGTGAGGTTCTTTGCCTCACCTCTGTTGGCCCCCAAATTTTAGACCATCACTAGTAGAGGAGGATGCAAAATGCCATGACATTAAGCCAATTGAGGGCTCCTAAATTGTACCACCGGTGATACCATCAGCAAAAATACTCCAGCACTACCACAATTCGCTGTACCAACAGATAGTTCACAATGCATACAGGTGAGCTCACAATGTGTCCAGGTAAGTGTCCAGAAGTGTAAACTGAATCAACACTTATTTTTTGAATTAAGTGGTCTCTAGCATATCAGCTTAATGACCTCTTCTACTTTTACCAAATGTATCATTGCTAACTCTATTAAGAAGGTAAATTTGATCAATCTAAAATCCAAGCCGTTTCCTAATAAATATGTTCCAAATGTGTTGCCACCACAAGCCAATTTCTATATACTGGGGCATGTCAAAACATTTGCTATTCACTCCTGTGCAAGGAAATACTTGCACACAGGTGCACATTCCTGATTCAGAAAGGAAACTGGAAGTGGCTACAGTCTTTAAGTTCATCTAGTTCAAGCCTTAATAGTGTTCAAATTCCTACTGTAAGTTTTCTCAACAAATAGTTCTCCACTCTTACCTTAAATTTGATCTCATTGTTAGAACTTGCAAAATTTCCATTAAATTTATCCTCAAAGCCAAAAAACTCCAAATTACAAAAGACACTCAGACTGAACAGATACTAGTATTTTTTTCACCTGTCTCGTGAATGGTTGAAGACCCTGATCTGTCCATGACGGTAGATAAACTTTGAAATCTCATATGGCTTTAGGGAAATGTGAAATGGAGACCACGTTTCTTGCCGTTCAAATAACTCTGGGTGATTACACACCTATGAGAAAGGAAAATGGTAAGAAAACATTACACTGTGTAGGCACCTGTCTATGAAATGATGAGGATACCAACCTTGAATGTTTACTTTCCTATTTTCATCTCTGTTTTGTTTAGCATTAATCTTAGAGCCTTTTTCTTGAAATGTGTTTATAAAGACATCAAGACAGCTGACCTAAACTCTTACCTTCCTAAATTGCATGACTAGATTCATGAGGCTGCTGGTGGTGTTCTGCGCTTGCTGGGTAGAGCCCATAGAAGACTGCAATAAATCCTCAATGGAAATTTTGTTCTTTAGTGCCTGATATAATAGCTTTTGTCGGCTGGTCAGTTGGCAGTACATTAGAATCTCGATCTAAAAATCAATAAATTATTTGGAAAAAAATGCTTGTAAGAAAATTTAATATCAACCTAAACTTGAAAACACATGCAAACCAGATTATGAACTCATAATCTCTATAAACCTATGATGTGGATTTTCATTCAGAAACAATGTTCTTTCCTTGACCTTTCTGTTGTTATTCACACACACTCTCTCTCTCTCTCGACAATCTCTTGGATTTCTGATAACATTAACTATCACTCTTCACAGTAACTTGGGAAAATATATTTCCAAACAACCCCAGCCCAATATTTAAGTACCAACTATGAAGGTACCAGTCAGTCTGCAACAACTGCATATGTGGACATATCAGGGTGGGGAAAATTACCTTTTCCACAGTTTACTAAATGGGTTAATAGCATTACCATTAATTCAGTTGTCCAAAGACAAACTTGGATCAGCTTTTGATATCTCTCTCTAGCCCACTGCCCCCTATACCTCTCTCCGTGTTTTATTATTTCCTAGATCTTGAACTTTACCTGGGAATTTGTCACTATCCACCCTTTCTGACCACTCCCATAGCTCCTCATCAGATTTAGTTTATTTTGGGGTCTTCCTGCCTTTAGTCTCTTCTGGTTCTAACATTTCTCATAAAAACCTTCCAAAGTAATTCAACTCCTATAAAACCCACAATAAGTGTTACTGCCTATGGTAAAATATTAAAAACTTTTCCTCTAGGCAGAAAAGGACTCCCATACTGTAATCCACCTTATCCTCCCAGACTACCTCCTCTTAACAATTTAGCCATGCTGATCTGAATACTGTTTGGCAAAATACACTACATGTTTGAACACTGTTCTACCTTTGTTGCCTAATCTTTCATACATACCATATTTTTCTAGAATATGACAGCTTATCATTGGAGACCCAGCTCAAAAGTTATCTCTGCTTTGATACCTTCTCTAACCTTCCCTAACTGAACTATAGAGATCAGAAACATTAAATTACAGGGGCTGGGGCTGTAGCTCAGCGGTAGAGTGCTTGCCTAGCATGTGTGAAGCACTGGGTTCAATCCATAGGACCACATAAAAATGAAGCAAATAATATAAAGACATACTGTTCATCTACAACTACAAAAATGCATTAAAAAAGAAACATTAAATTATGTCTAAAACAATGAGATTTATCAAATTATGTTACACACATATATGAAAATGGCCATTCAAATAACTCTGGGTGATTACACACCTAAAAGAAAGGGAAATGGTAAGAAAACATTGTACTATGTAGACACCTGTCTATGAAATGATGAGGATACCAACCTTGAATGTTTACTTTCCTATTTTCATCTCTAACAATCTCTGTTTTGTTTAGCATCAATATGAAAATGGCATAATGAATCCCACTTTGCATCCATTAAAAGAAGAAATATGTGTTAAAGAAAAGAAATTGGGCTGGGGCTGTAGCTCAAGGGCAGAGAGCTTGCCTAGCATGAGTGAGGCACTAGGTTCCATCCTCAGCACCACACACAAAAAAATAAAATAAAGGCATTCTGTCCATCTACAACTACAAAAAAAGAAAAGAATGTATACTATCTATAGTGGTTAAGAACCATACCACAGCCGGGCGTGGTGGTGCACACCTGTAATCCCAGTGATTCAGGAGGCTGAGGCAGGAGAATTCCAAGTTCAATGTCAGCCTCCCTGGTACAAAAAACAACCAACCAACAATAACAAAAACAAACAAACAAAAAAACCACACTGTATCTGATCACTTCCCTTTACCACTAAACATCAGAAGTTATGATGCTGTTATTATTTGAAAAACCCTTTTTGATTTAAATATTTCAAGGATCCATATTTCATAAAATGTTTTCCTAATATTATGGCTGTTATTAAAACCACAAATTTCACAAAAAGTAACTAAGATGTTAGAAAAAGGAATAAAACAAGAGAGAGATGGTTCTACTCCTCTCCTTGAAGCCATATTCCCACACAACATTCTTCCAAGGAGTCACTGATTTCAGTATGACCAAATCTTCTGTCAGTGAATAGAGGATAGTACCAACAATCAGGGAAGAAGGCTTTTAGGCAGAGAGAATTATAACAGGTGCAATACAGGGAAAATGAGGAAAACCCCTAAAGGACTGGAAACCATGAGAAAAAGAAGAAAGACTAATAGGAAGGATTCAAGGAGTTAACAGAAAATTACAGAAGTTTGAGAAGGATTAAAAAAAAAAAAGCAACTTTTAACAAACTAAAATCACTGGTTTTGTATTAGTAAAAAAAAAAAAAGTTAAAAACTCCAAAGCAAACTAAATTTCTACAATTCTTAATTTGCAGAAGTACAAAAGACAAAGAAACATGTTAGATAATACCACAATAGATACAATCAACAAAATCTAGTTTATGGAAAACTCAACAGCACAACTCAGTTTCTTCAACAAAGAACGGCAAAGAAAAAAGAAGACAGTGATCAAAAACTACATACCACCTATGCTATCTGTGGACCTCGCTTAAATTTGAGATAGACACAAACAGATCTAAAGACAACAAACGATATTTGGGCACTGACTGGATATGCAATATTGTTATAGAACTACTGCCTTTTTTAGGAAAAGTGGTATTTGTATAGGGATTGTCTTTTGTTTTTTAGAGCAAATCTTTCAGAGATACTATAAAAATATTTGTGAATGAAATAAAATATCTGGGGTTTGCATGAGAATAATCCAGAGGGGTATGGATAATCACAAATGATCATTGTTGGTGATACACATAGGTTAAAGGGAATTCATTATACTATTCTTTCTACTTTTCTAATGCTTCAAATTCTCCACTAACATAAGTATAAAACAAAACGAAGGAATAAAATGTTACCTTCCTTGATTATTTGACTTATTTTAAGTCCTCTTTAACTTTAAACCACTCAACTTTAAAGGCCTTCTCTCAAACTAATTACCCTTCCAATAAATACATCAAGTACCCCCCCCAATAATAATTTTGACCCTTCTGAAGCTTCTTTCCTTACCTTATCAGACAATTCATTCTCTACATCTTTCTTGATTCTCCGCAGCATAAATGGCTTCAAGATCATGTGTAAGCGAGAGAGTTGATCTGATAAAACAATAATATATCAAATTGATTTAATACAACCAACCAAAATAAACATCATACTCATCTCTCCTAAACTCTCCAAACTTACCTTCCAGTTCAATGATTTTCTGAAAGAAAATTAGAACTTTTTCTCAAGTAGGAAAAACCAAGGAATTTAAATTTTCTAGAGGATCTTGGCACATACATTAGGATGTTTTCTTTTCATTTTTATGGTGTATGATACTGGAGACTGAACCTGGGGCCTCGCGTACACTAGGCAAGTACTTTATCATTGAGCTACATCCCCAGTGCATGGTTCTATTTTTATTAGAATTTACTTTTAGAGCATTTTTGGAACATTTCATTAAATAGTTTCCTAATATACGTCTAATGAAAGTTATTTATTCCAAAAAAATGATTTTTCAAAGGATGATGACAAATTAACCTATAGTGTAAATCATTTAAAAACTTATTTATCTATCTATCTATCTATTTATTTATTTATTTTGGTGTTAAGGATTGAACCCAGGGACACTTAACCACTAAACCATATCCCCAGCCCCTTTTACAGTTTTTATTTAGAGATAAGGTCTCACTAAGTTGCGTACGGCCTCACTAACTTGCTGAGGTTAGATTTGAATTTGTGACCCTCCTGCCTCAGCCTCCGTAGAGGCTGGGATTATAGGTGTTCAACACCAGGTTAAAGAACTTTTTCTTACAGTTGGTATATGTCACCTTATGTTTATGTAGTAAACATCCCAGACTGTTCTTAATATCAGGCAGATATCATTCAATGAGGCCAAAAGTATTGATAAACAAAGTTTTATGTTTCTTCAACAAAGAACGGCAAAGAAAAAAATATATAGTGAATAACAAAAATGACCCTTCTAGTAATTTTGGTTTTGATCTTAAGAAAAAAGTCATGAGGCGCTGGGGTTGTGGCTAAGCAGTAGTACGCTTGCCTAGCACATGCAAGGCCTTGGGTTCGATTCTCAGCACCATATAAAAATAAATAAAACAAAGGTATTCTGTTCAACTACAACTAAAAAATAAATTTAAAAAAAAGAAAGAAAAAAATCATGAACATTACACAGGGAATATAATTCTGATATGAGTTTTTCAGGATATATATGGTAAATGAGGACTCTATGAGCCAAAATATAGTATTTTATGTACTGTTTGTTTTTCTTGATTAAAATCAAAAGACTAGATAGCTATTACCTAAATTAGTTCATTTTGTCTCTAAAACACATCTAAAGTACATTATTATTTTATAGGAGAAAATACTCCCCCCCAGATTATTCTATGTTTAATGTAAGAAAAATTCTTTTCACAGAAAAAAATACATCACAATGCAGTTAATCACACTAATAGGTAGAATGAAAAGAAAGCTCTTAGTAGTACTCACTCTCATCAATCGCGGATTTGTTTTCAGCATGGCTCTCAATGTCCTTGGAAAACCATTCGTTAAATTCTTCATGGGAATCAAATAATGTTGGCATAATGAAATGTAGCAGAGCCCAGAGCTAAAAATAAAGGATAAAATATATGGCTGTAAAGTAACAAAGTATCAGTGTGTGATGATACATTAGGGTTTGAAGATAGATAGTCATGGGTGTGTGTGTGTGTGTGTTAATATTTGTACCTGTGTAAGTTATAGGAAAGTAAATGAGAACAAGTTTATGCTTCATTAATCAATCCTAATTCTATTAGGTATTGTAGGAAAATATGATTTAAAACAATAAGACGAAAAGTACAAGTACTGCTTTAGTATTACAGCAGGATAGTTTTAAAGATATACACATAAGTCTATATATTAAAAAATTCATTCCACAGTTGAACACAATCTGAGGTACCATAACTTGCTACACAAAATTATAGCCTCTGGGGCCAAGTCTGTTCTGTCATCTACTTTTTTTTTTTTTTTTAAGAGAGAGAGAGAATTTTAATATTTATTTATTTATTTTTTTAGTTTTCAGTGGACACAATATCTTTGTTTGTATGTGGTGCTGAGGATTGAACATGGGCCACAGGCATGCCAGGCGAGCGCGCTACCGCTTGAGCCACATCCCCAGCCCATGTCATCTACTTTTTTATATAAAATTTTATGGTAACACATCCATAACTATGGTTGCTTTCACATTACACAGGCAAAACCTTAGAGTAGTTGCAACAGTAAGTGTATGGACTAAAATATTTCAATATATTTACTATCTGGTCCTTTACAGAAAGTCTTCTAAAGATTATTCTAGATGAGAATGAACTGTCTTCCTTAAAGAAAGAATTTAGTTCCTTTTGGTGTTAAGTATTAACGTATTACCTTTCAATTCTGCATAAAAACATCTCTGAATTAGATGTGTAACATTTCTGTTATGGTCACTATTACATAAACATAAAGGAATAAAATAATAAGAAATAAGAATATATTAAAAGAAATAATAAAAACAAAATAAAAAAATGATGACTAAAAGACTACTTAAGGAAAATTGCAGTCAATTTTTCATTCGATGTGGGGAATATAATTTGTACAAAGCAATAGCATTCTAGGGAAATAAGGGTAAGGAATTCTATGCTGTGCTGAAACTCTGTCTTATAAAGACATAAATATGGGACCTTGACTTGCTTACCTCTGCCATGGTGTTCTGAATGGGGGTCCCAGTTAACAAAAGCCGATTGCGACACTGGAACTGTAAGAGGATCTTCCAACGAACACTGTAAAGTAAGTTATGAATTCCAAGTAAGCAATATTATCTTTCTTAGTTACAGTGCTGCAACCTCATATTTCTAAAAATGCTTTTCATATAACACTCAGAATTATGTAGTCCATCATGTAAACAACCGCAAAATAATATTCAATTTCAGCAGGATTAACTCCTCTACATTAAAAACATGGTTTTAGGGTGTCAAAAAAAAAAAAATAGCCCATGAATAAGACAAGCAGGATTCTTTCTTGTGTTAGAAGCCTTCTACCACCCTTGATCTGTTTTTTATTTTAAAACAAAACTCATTTACTTAAAAGGCATTTACCTATAATAGTGTTAAAACTATTAATCTGTGCTCTTCCACTGTGAATTAAGAGGGAGCAATGTAGGAAGGAGAAGAATGTGGGAAGAAGATGTAAAGTGAGTATCCACTGCTCCTGGCCACAGGCATGTCCTCTTTCAAAAGTACAATATGAAATAATACCCTTCAAAGGATGAAAAGGTTCCATGAAAAAATACCATGTGCTGGGGCTGGGACTGTAGCTCAGTGGCAGAGTGCTTGCCTCACATATGCGAGGCAGGGGGTTCAATCCTCAGCACCACATATAAATAAGTAAAATAAAGGTCCATTGACAAAACAACCATGTGCTGGTTAGTATAGACCTCTTAAAAGTCCCACGGACTCATCAAGAGTTAGAAATACATCTCACTCAAGGTTTAATAACACCAAATAACAACATATAGAACTCAAACATTTATATTTGGTTTGAAACCTTAAAGGTACTGAAATACTTAAAACATATATCTTACAATAAAGATTCTTAGAGATCTAATAAATCATGCAAGAATTAAGATAACCCATATAAAACAAGACAGAGGACTGGGGATGTGGCTCAAGCGGTAACGCGCTCGCCTGGCATGCGCAGGGTGCTGGGTTCCATTCTCAGCACCACATAAAAATAAGATAAAGATGTCGTGTCCACTGAAAACTGAAAAATAAATATTAAAAAATTCTCTCTTAAATAAATAAATAAATAAAGACAGAAACTTCAGTCCTTCAAATTTAATATTCCACTTCTTACCAAGAACTCTAGTCTAAAATGATTCAAACAAAAGGCAAAGACTTCTTCTATACAGCAATTTTCCCTGCAGAAAAGGATTTGTTAGGATGTCATAATGACTGAAAGGGAAAATAAAAGTTTAAAAAAAAGACTATGTACATTAAGCATCAATGTTTGTATCCCAATACAAAATGTGAAAAAAATATTTTAAGAATTTATCCTTGGGGCTGGGGATGTGGCTCAAGTGGTAACACGCTCGCCTGGCATGCGAGGGGTGCTGGGTTCGATCCTCAGCACCACATAAAAATAAAAAATAACGATGTTGTGGCCACCGAAAACTACAAAATAAATATTTTTTTAAAATTCTCTCTCTCAAAAAAAAAAAAATAAAATAAAAAATTTTATCCTTTATTTATTTGTTTTTATGTGGTGCTGAGGATGGAACCCAGGGCCTCTTCATGCTAGGCAAGCACTCTACCACTGAACTACAACCCTAGCCTATAAATGAGAATTTTGTTCTTCGTATACAGTTATGGCATAGACCACATCATGCCATGTTCTAACACTTCTCTAATCTTTGTGTTTATGTGTTTGTTTTCATTGCTATCTATAGAGTTGGGTTTCTACAACATATGTTACCTGGAACTACTCTTGAGCGCCTGAGCCTCGTCCAGTACCATGTATTGCCACTTGACCCGTTGGAAATATTTTACATCCTGTACCACCAGCTGGTAGCTGGTGATAACCACATGGAAGGGGGCATCCTGAGTGTAGAGGGTCTTCTGTAAACATAAGATGCAGAAGGTAAAAAGGGGTATCTCACAATTCAAAATAAAATAATGAAGTATGGTTTAGTTTTTAGGGACAAGAAGCTCAAGACAACCCTAAAGATACTTCTCCCACATAGTAGGGAGATGTGCAGTGAGATGAACTATGAATGTTTTTAAAGCAGTAATAAAGTATTTTAACAAACAATCTCCAGCTTATTGAAGAAAAAAAGTTGTTTTTAAAAAACCCTGGACTTAAGTCCAGGTGGCTGCCTGTAACAGGAAAAACACTGCATCAGTAAAGTACACTGGGCTCAGCATGGAGAAATATATCATTTATGAGATCTTATGTATGAGAAATTATTCGTATCAAATGGAGAATACTAACTGCATGTATGTATACATATGTATATAGGTAGTTGAAAGTTACCTGACTCCAGAATCTCCTGATAACTTTTCTATCATGAGGATTACCCCAATATGGTAGCACCTGAAAAAGAGGATAATATGTATATTATCTTTTACTGATAACCATAAAAGTATCATGACAAATGTTATTCAGAATGATTTTTAAAAGCAGCTAATAATTCTGAGAGCTACTGAGGCAATGGAGAATTATGGAACCAACACAGGAATTAAAAAGACAGCCCACAGAGGAATGTGGTGTATTTTCTCTCTGCTGGTGTTGATCCATTCCAAAAGTTCTAGTTGAGAGGATAAGAAACTTGAGGGTTTTTTTTGTTTGTTTGTTTGTTTCTTTTTTTAAAGGAGATGTAGGACTCAGAAAACAAAAACAAAACCACACATTTCAAGATGGAACTCTGTTAAGCACTGACATCACTGGCTCTAAGCTAAGGGTTAACATTACTAGTAAAGGTAAACCACACATATACTTGCCTTAATGGGTACTGAATCTCAGTCTTGAATCATCTCAAGAACTCAATTTAAGATGACTTTGGATTATTTATGTACTGAGGGAAAAAAATTTGCTACTGGCAATAAATAAATAAAACCTCATATAAATCCTGTCTGGAAGAAAACATTAATCACAGCCCATGAATATCTCTATAGAGTTTTCCCTGCACAATGTGTGGCATACAATAAAAAAAAAAAAAAAACAGTCATGGAAAGACAGTATCATAAAACTAAAAACCAGGGCTGGGTTGTGGCTCTTTTGCTTGCCTGGCATGTGTGAGGCACTGGGTTTGATTCTCAGCACTACATAAAAATATTAAAAAAATAAACAAAGTCAGAGGAGATCAAAATGATAAAAATATGAGAATTAAGACTTCAAAAAACAAACAAAAAAAGACTTCCTAAAAAATATGCTAATTTGTTCATGAGAAACAAGATTGAGAATTTCAGTAGTGTACTATAAACTATAAAAGAATCAAAAGGCAAGTGCAGTGGCACACACCTGTAATCCCAGTGACTTGAGAAGCTGAGACTGAAGAATCACAAATTTGAGGCCAGCCTCAGCAGTTAAACAAGACTGGCTGGGGATGTAGCTCAGTGGTAGAGTACCCGGGGTTAGTTAATTTCCCAGAACCAAAACATGGAAAGAAAAAAAAAGAAAAGGAAGAAACAAGGGAAGAAAGAACCAAAGGGAATTTTTACAAGTGAAAAAATACAATAAATTTGAAAATTCAATGAATAGGATTAATGAGAAATTAAATGCAGAAGACCAACTTAGTGAACAAAATGATAGATCAGAAGAAAACATCTAGATTAAAAAATAAACAAAAAAAGAATGCAAAACTCAGTGTCCTTTTCTGTTATATTCCTAGAAAAGGGTTTCTTTTCTCTTTATCCATCTTGTCTTCTGGGTTTTTAAAAACTTTCAGCCAAATCAAAGTACAAATATGAAGAAATGAAGATCAGGGACGAGGGTTGCGGCTCAGTAGTAGAGCGCTTGCCTAACATCCATGAGGCACTGGATTTGATCCTCCGTACCACATAAACAAATAAAATAAAGGTATATAAAAAAAATGAAGATCAATAAAACTATGCAATATGAATATGTTCAAATGAATATGAATATAAAGTGTATAAATAATAAAATATTTCATGAGTATTAAAATATTAAAAAATACACAAAAGAAGTGGGCATGGTGGTACATGCCTCTAATCCCAGCAGCTCAGGAGGCTGAAGCAGGAGGATCATGAGTTCAAAGCCAGCCTTAGCAACTTAGCAAAGTCCTGAGCAATTCAGCAAGACCCTATCTCTAAATAAAATCTAAACAAGGGTTGGGGGAGCTGGGGTTGTGGCTCAGTGGTAGAGCGCCCACCTTGCACATGAGAGACCCTGGGTTCCATCCTCAGCACCACATAAAAATAAATAAATAAACAAAATAAAGATATTGTGTCCATGTATAACTAAACAAATTTTTTAAAAAGGGGGGGGTTGGGGATGTGGCTTAGTGGTTAAGCACCCCTGGGTTAACTCCCTGGTGTCAACCAAAACAAAAACACACAAAACCAACAGTACATAATACTAGGGAAGGGTGATATACCTAAAAATATACTAGGGTCTTTGTACCATCTGAAAAGTAATAACACTTTAGGTAATATCATATTTTCTTAAAAAGACAAGAATATATGATGTGGGCTGGGGTTGTGGCTCAGAGGTAAAGTGCTCACCCAGCATGCGAGTGGCACTGGGTTCAATCCTCAGCTCCACATAAAAGCAAAGATATTGTGTCCACCCACAACTAAAAAATAAATATATAAAAAAAAGAATATATGATGTATTCTCCAGATTATTTACTAAAGATCAAATGAATATATAAGAAAGCCAGCAAGCTAAGGGAGGATAAAAAGTAATAAACTATGATCAATTCAAAAGGACACAAGAGCCGGACAAGGTGGCATATGCCTGTAATTCTGGCTACTCAAGAGGCTAAGGCATGAGGATCTCAAGTTCAAGGCCAGCCTCAGTAATTCTGCGAGATCTTGTTTCAACCAAAAGAAAAAGAACTATGGATGTAGTTCAGTGGTAGTGCACCACTGGGTTCAATCTGCAGTACTATTAAAAAAAAAGAAAAGAAAAAAATATTTCCCAAGAGGGCACAAGAAAGAAAAGGGAAAGCTGAAGAGGTAAAATAAGTAGAAAGTAATAAGACTTATGTCAAAAGATCAAAAATTACATTAAAAGCACAAATATTTCAAATAAAGGCAAGAAATATACCTTAAATGTAAGGATAGAAAATGGTCAAAAAGAAAAAAAAAGATACTATAAAAAATTAAGTTAAAGCTAGTTTACATATTATGAAAAATGGATTCAAATACAAAAAAGTAAAAAAGAATTTCATAGTAATAAAAGATTCAATTTACCAAGAATATAAATCTGTGTATATTTTTCTTTCTTCTTTTTTTATTTCCTTTCTCTTTTTTAATGGACCCTGTGCATGCTAATCAAGCATTCTAATACTGGTTATACCCCCAGCCCAATTTGTATACATCTTAAAGCCACAAAATATATGAACAGAATAGAAACAGACAAATCCACAGTCATGGTCATTTTTAACTTAAGTCTCAAGTCTATCATAAAACAAGCAGGCAAAACAAAACAAAATACATATATGTATCAGAAAAGATACAAAACCACCAAAATATGTTAAGAAATTTGACTAATCAACATATCCATATATATGTATGTAAAAATATCTAGAACAGGGCTGGGGATGTGGCTCAAGCGGCAGCACGCTTGCCTGCCATGCGTGCGGCCCGGGTTCGATCCTCAGCACCACATACAAACAAAGATGTTGTGTCCATTGAAACCTAAAAAATAAATATTAGAAAAAAAATTCTCTCTCTCTAAAAAAAAAATATATATATATATATATATATATATATATATATAGAACATGGCACCAAACAAAAGGAGAATACCTATAACTTCAAAACATTTATATGCATATAAAACCTGACCATGTGCTAGGAAAGAATATGGAGTAGGAGTTAGAGATTACTTTGAATGGAAAGATAATGAACATATAACACATCAAAACTTTGGTTAAAGTCATGCAAAGAAAGCAATTAACACCATTAAATGAACAAATAAAAAACTGAAAAATCGGGGGCTGGAGATGTGGCTCAAGCGGTAGCGTGCTCGCCTGGCATGCGTGAGGCCCGGGTTCGATCCTCAGCACCACATACAAACAAAGATGTTGTGTCTGCCAAAAACTAAAAAATAAATATTAAAAAAAAAAAAAAAACTGAAAAATCTCAAAATATTAGAAAAACGTTTATGAAGAAAAGTAGAGAAAAAATAAAAACAGTAAAAATACATGAAATACACCAATTTCAGGAATGAAAAATGGAAAAAGTACCATTAAAAAGAAAAAAATCCCACTGCCTGGGTTAAAAAAGGCCGAGAAAAAAGGAAGATGTTAGAGGCCCTGATCATAATAGAACTATGAAGAATATTACTCAGATGCCTGTCAAATACAATAAACTTTTAGGTATTATCAAAAACCTAAGTATCTTTGAATATAATCAAGCTATAAACCTGAGAAAAGTATACATCTAACTGTATACTGTCGAAAAGTAAAAATATTTCCAACAATCTAAGGGTAATAGCAACAGAAACAATAAATCAGCTGTGTGGTGGTGCAGGCTTTATACCCAGCTACTCAGGAAGCTGAGGCAAGAGGATTGCCAAATTCCAGATGGGGCTCTACAACTTAACAAGACCCTATATCAAAATCAAACATAAAAATATCTGGGAATGTAACTCATTAGAATGAGTATACACCTGGGTTGAATCTCCAGTACACAAAACAAACAAACAAACAAACAAAAAACCAATGCATCGATATAACTTGGGCTCAGCAAACCTTTTCTGTAAATATTTTACATACCTCAGCCCAGCAAACCTTTTCTGTAAATATTTTACATACCTCAGCCCATAAGGTTTCTGACAAAATTCAACTCTGCTGTTATAGTGCAAATTAAGCCATAAGTAACATATAAACAAAAGAGTATCACTAGGTTCCAATAGATATTTATTTGAATTTCATGTTCTGTGACAAAAATATTTTTTATCAACAGTTTTAAAAAATACAATTTATTCTTAGTTCTTAGGCCACAGAAAATATGTGGTGCATTCCTCAATAAGTAGAATTACCATATGACCTAGCAAATCCATGTAGGAATACACCTAAAAGCAATGAAAACAAGACAGATATTCAAAGAAAAACTATACATGAATGTTCACATCAGTACTGTTGACAACAGCCAAGAGGTGGAAAAAACACAAAATATCTATGAACACGTGAATGGATAAACAACATGATACACTCAACCTAATGGAATATTTAAATATTTAGTTATAAAAGGCAATGAAGCAGGCTGGGAAGTGGCTCAGTGGTAGAGCACTTGCCTAGAATGTGTGAGGCACTGGGTTCGATTCCCATGAGTAAATAAATGAAATAAAGGCCTATCAGCAACTTAAAAAGTATTAAAAAAAAAAAGGCAATGAAGCATCATCATACAGCATGGTGGAACTTTGAAAACTTTGCTACCTAAAAAAAATCAAATATAAAAGGCCATAAATTGCATAGTTTCTATTTGCTTTTAATATCTAAAATAAGCAAATCTAGCTATAGAGAAAGCAGACTTGTGGCCACCAGAGGCTGGAGGAAGAAGAGAATAGGGAATGACTATTTAATGGGTATGAGGTTTTGTTTGGATCAGGATAATGAAAAAGTCCTTGAATTACTTAGAAGTGATGGTGTACAATACTACAAATATACTTATTGCTCCAAAACTGTATACTTGTAAATGGTTAAAATTAAAATTTTAACCAAATATAAAGACTATACAATATAGAAAAAAAAAATCAGCCAGGTACAGAGACTGGGGACGTATCTCAGTGGTAAAGCACCCCTGGGTTCAATCCGTAGTACCTCCTAAAAATAAATAAATAAATAAAATACAATAAAATAGTGGCAACTAGAATTGACCTACAGGCTCTATTTTACATACCCCATACTAGAGCATTAAAAAAGAGGCTCAAGGGGCTGGGGTTGTGGTTCAGTGGCAGAGCACTTGCCTCGCATGTGTGAGGCACTGTGTTTGATCCTCAGCACCACATAAAATGAATAAGTAAAAATAAGGTATTAAAAAAGAAGAAAAAGAAGCTCAACATACACAGGGAGTTCAGCTTCAGGCATAGAAAAATAAAATCAGAGGTTCAATGACAAAAGTAGTACTACATTGTTATCTAACAGCAAATGGAGGAGAAAGTGAAAACAAGTAGTTTGGTAGAAATTTTAAAGATTTTATTTTTCAGCAACTTGATTGCTCACCATGTACCAAACATTGTATGAAAAAGAAGTAGAAAAAAGAAATTGATCTCCATATTCCACAAGGATAAGAATTCAAGCGAAAATATTCAAAAACTGTTAGAATGGTCTCACCTTCTCCTTACAATTAAAAAATGAGTGCACCAAGTTAAAAGCTATATACTTAGTATTCCTTGTAAACAGTTTCTATATCTATAATTCAGCCACAAAGAGCACAGTCATAAAGCTGCTCCACAGTGAGAAATCCCAACCATATTCCTATTCCTTATAAAACATGCCAGAAAAATATCTTTTATCTCCACTCTAACCCCTACCCTTTAAACTGTATGCAACCCATGACCACTATAAAGAATACAAATCAGGAGCTGGGGCTGTAGCTCAGTGGTAGAGTGCCTGCCTTGCATCTTTGAGGCATTGGGTTCAATCCTCAAAGAATACATAAATAAAGATATTGTGTCCATCTATGACTTAAAAAAAAAAAAGAATAAAAATCAAAAGATTACGTCAACATATATAGTCTCCAGGAAATTAATATATAGCCTTAATATATAGTCTCCAAGAAATTCTCCCTATACAGCAAGCAACCTCATTATCATTAGTCTTTAAAGACAGATCACATATTTAATTCATTTCCATCCTTGTAAATTATAAACAATGTAATCAATCCTATCCCACCTCTTCCTTTTTAAAAATATTTATTATTTTTTTAGTTATAGGTATACACAATATCTTTGTTTTATTTTTATGTGGTGCTGAGGATTGAACCCAGTGCTTCACGTATGCTAGGCAAACGATCAACCCCTGAGCCACAACCCCAGCCCCCCTTCTTCTATCTTAAATCCGTAAAATATTCCATAACTGAATGTTTGTTTTGTTTTGTGGGGCTGGGATCAAATCTAGGGACTACACTAGAGTAAGCACTCTACTGTTGAGCTATACCCTAGTCCTAAATTCCTGTTTAAATTGTGTCCATGTCTTGCCAACTTGATGCAACATTGCTTCCCTGCTTATCACTTCCTTCCTCAATATCAATTCTGTTCTTCTAAATTAGTTATATCAATTTTTACATTATCTACCTCAGGAATTATAAGGACCAAAGATCTGGCTTTGATCCAGATGGACTGGCCAGAGCCTACAGGCACACCTGTAAGCTACTCAGGAGACTAAGACAGGAAGATCCCTTGAATCCAGAAGTTAGAGAACACCCTTGACAACACAGAAATACCCAGTCTAAAGAAAAGGAAAAGAAAAAAAAGTTTAAGAACAGGCAATTCATAAATGCTTAGAAAGGAGGGAGCAATGTACAAATTACGGTTTTTTGTTTGTTTGTTTGTTTTTTGATACTGGAGATTGAACCCAGAGTACTTGACCACGAAACCATCACTCCACCCCAAGTTTTTTTAAAGAGACAGGATTTCGTTAAGTTGCTTAGAGCCTTGCTAAATTGCTGAGGCTGGCTTTGAATTTACAACCCTCCTGCCTTAGCCTTCTAAGCTGCTGGGATTATAGGTGTGCTACACCATGTCCATCTAGGATATTTTTCTTCATAAGACTTGCCAAACTCATAACCAAATAAGGGTATAATATGATAATGTGACCAGGAGCAACAAATACAGCAATTTATTCAAACAGGACTTTGGCTTTCTAACTTATTAAATGTAAAGATGTAATATACTCTCTTATTGTTCCCATAAGTAATTTTTATAGGGACTGGACATAGGCATTTCAGAAACATATAATAAATATAAGAAATTTTAAAGGAGAGTAATTATATTAGCAAGGAAACAAAAGAAGAGTCAGAAAGTTTACCTTAAAGAGCAATAAGTTTTTTGTTAGATTGATTTTACCTTAAATTTAGGAACAAATCTAGTAAACTCCTGGTGCCAATTGTTAAGTGTAGAAGCAGGTGAAATTATTAAGAAAGGTCCCCAAATGTTCTCTCTCTGCAACAGAAAAACTGGGTAAGGCAACTGAAGGAAAACTAAAAAAAATGTAATTAAAAATTATAATTAAGTAATGACAAGAGGGGTTTAAGAATAGGTGACACATTAGAACACGAGAAATAGTTGTCTATTTACTAAATTGCCAAATCTGTACATTTAATAATAATGGCCTATGTTAATATAGTAAAATTGACAAGGACACACTATGAGAATTTAAAAAACAAACAAACAACTATGCCATCTTCTGACTTCTTATGTATCTTTTTCCACATTTTTTATTGGTGTGTTATATAATCATTTGTGACATACTAACTTGAATGTATTATTTTCTCTTATACTAGATAATCATAACAATTTTACAATTATTTAATGGATATAGAACTTCCTTTTCTTAAATTTGTATTTTTCTTAAATTTGTATTTTTATTCATGATTTCTCATTTAATTCTTGCAAAATTCCTGTAAAGTACGATATCCCTATTTTATAGAAAAGGAAACTAAGTCTCACAGAATTAAAGTGAAATCAGCTTCAGAAGGTTAAATGGATTGCTCAAGTGTACTCTGCAGGTAGGGTACAACCTTGACATGAACACAGAACTTTTGATCTAATAATCAGAGTATACTTACTGGCTACTACACTGGTAGCTGTCAATGAAGGCGGGGCGGTGAGAGACTGATTCAAACCACACATGTTCAATACTGTCCTGGCTCCCCTTGAAAATCAAAATGTTACACAGAACCATTCTGTTCTGTAAAGAGCTTCAGGACAAAGATCAAGTCATATTCTCGTTATGCTACGGAGCCTATAGTAACTTTCTCAATATAAAAATGACCCTCAGTTTTGGAGAGCAAAAGACTGAGAGGCTGCATCTACTCACCTCAGCCAGATGGGCCAGGAGGGCAATGCTCTGTACTGTTTTACCAAGGCCCATTTCATCAGCAAGAATGCCATTAATACCCTGGATGGGGGAAAGAGAGGGGAGGAATACATGTTCAACACCTCCTACCTTTCATCACACAGAATTCCATCTACTGCCCAAAACAACTATCAGACTTGATCAAACAAAAGTGAGTGCAGATACACAGCCTTGGTACTATCACCAAAGTCTATAATGATGTATTCTGCCAAACCTACAGCACTGATATACGAGACCAATAGGCCATTGCCAGTTCCTTAGTTCATCTAACCCATACTCAGAGGCAAACAATCAGGTTTATCGAGACCACAAAAGACAAAACTACATGCATGATATAAACATTCTTCAGAAGACTCTCCAGGTTATAAACATAGAAAATGCTTTCTGCCCCTTGTCAACAGAAAGTTTTTGAAAAGAGTTAAAATCTAACCGTATATTTGTTTCACAATTACATAACCAAAAGAAAAACAGACAATGAACAAAAAAGAATGGGAATGACATAGTTCTAAAATTCACCTGTTCATACAGATTGGCCAACCAATTCATGCCTTTCAGTTGGTAACCTTTCAACTTCCCATTAAAAATTGTGGGCTGTGGAATATCTTCACCAGCCCGGATAGATGGGTTTGCCAAGCTGTAACTCTCCCCAAACCCAGTGCCAGACTTGTTTGCTGCTCGTAGGGCAGCTGCTCGACTTTCTTTTGCATCTTCGTCAAATGACCTCGTCTAGAAATA
This sequence comes from Marmota monax, assembly GCF_021218885.2. Taxonomy (NCBI): domain Eukaryota; kingdom Metazoa; phylum Chordata; class Mammalia; order Rodentia; family Sciuridae; genus Marmota; species Marmota monax. The sequence goes on from NW_026693777.1 coordinate 43,296,835, forward strand.
AAGTATAATAGTAGAAAAAAAACATTAAATGCAAATAAAATTCAAAACAAGATATCTACTGTACTAAGAAAATTGAAACAAAATTCCTGATATTATAATTTGATATTCTATCACATTATTCATAATATACTATAAGCATATTACTGATATTATCTAACATACAATTATATTAAGAATATTTTTAATATCATGTTTTCAATGCACATACACTAAACCACATTACAATATTACTTGTTACATCAAGAAATTTATTAAAGATTCAATATAAAATTTGTTTGACTGATTGGAGGTGGTGGGTGAAGGCATTTATATTGATCCTTGATCTGGACCCTGTGAAAGTAACGAAGAGTCTCCTACACAATATATTTAACTACATTTTCTTAACTCAACTTAACTGTACTTTTTCTGATTTTATTAAATATCTCCAAATAAGGTAATAACAGAGAGCAAGTAATTACTAAAGTGAACAATAGCTAGCATTTTCCTTAAGGCATATTACTCTTTCAATAAGCCAACACTGTGATCTTTTTAACTAAAACAACCATGATACATTTCATATACTAACCATATTACTCAAGGAAGGTGGGGGGAAGCAAACTGTTTTGACTTCTATCAATATACTCTTAATGCTTAGAAAAGTGAACATTCATTATTCTGTTTTTCCTAAAGTAGTTCCACTATTCTGAAGTAAAGAGACTCGCAATTACCACCCTATATACACAATGACATGTTGGCTAATGCTTTTAATTGAAAATGTGATAAGAATAAAGGGCAAACACCAAAGTTAAAGGTTATACTTTATTTCCAGGGCCAATTATACCACACCTTTTCATTTTTAAGACTCACCCGAGCTTGGTGAATATGGTAAGCATTTTCAGCATTCTTCAGGGCTTGGGCTTTAAAATGGTTACTATCTGAAAAGGAAAACCTGTAGATTATCACACCACATCTCCTTCAAAGACAATTCAGGCCAACATATGGATCCCTGATTTCCCCATTCTACTAATCCCTAAGATCACAAAGGATGGAGGAGAAGAAAGGCTAAATTCTTTGACAGAGTTAGAAACATAACAGAGGCAGAGGGCCGCCTTGGTCTTCCATAGCCAAAGCCAGCTCATAAAAACCACTGGGCATAGAGATCCACCGTCTCTCAGTACTGGGGTTTCTTCTACAATATGATACCACATTGGGCACGATGACACATGCCTTTAATCACAGTGACTTGGGAAACTGAAGCAGGAGGATCACAAGATCAAGGCAGCCTCAGCAACTCAGCAAGAATCTCAAAATAAAAATCTAAAAGGATTGGTGATGTGCCTCAGTGGTAAAGCACCCCCTAGGTTCAATTCCATTACCAAAACAAACAAAGACAACTACAAAAAAATCTAATACCAATAGCCAGAACAAGTAAAAAAAAACAATGATGTTTCAAAATCATAATATATTTATTCTAGGTATAATTATTTGAACAGATGAAACAAAGGTGTGTATAACCCCAATATACTCTAAAACGCTCCCATTCTTATTTATATCTAGGACTACATAATCTTGATCACTACTATCTGTGAAATTCTTCTCAAACTTCAATCCGATTTCTCCTTCCCCTTGTGGTCACAAATATACCAAAACTGACTAGTCTCTTTCTCATGCTTTTATCACCAAGGATCTTGTTATGTAAGAGGTGAATTTCTCTGCTACAAAAGTTTACTAAATTTCTAATAACAAATCACAAAATATAATATATTCCAAAACATAATATATTCCAAAACTTGCAAGATCTCATAACCATATCCTTTCCTTTGCAAATTCTTTTATCAGTCATTTTATAGGCATCTTCTCTAGAAACACCCTCTCTTCTCTAATACAATCAATTCCCCTTTTCTAACCAATATTACCTATGAATCAAAACAAAGCTTACAAGAATTAATAACCTTAGATATGAAAAATGGAGAGAACCTGCTTTGTCTAGCTTCTGGCTCAGTACTCACCATAATCTTCCTGTGTGATGTTAACTACAACGCCTCCACCAATGTCAATTTGTCTCTGGGTAGAAGTGTCTTCCAGTTTCCTTAAGATTTCTTCCTGGATCCCATCATGACCCATATCTCGCTTGCGACTCATGAAATGGGCATACAACTCTGTCTGGGTGATTAAGAAGTTGAGTTTTCGCTGCTGTCTCTTAGCCTAAACCAGGGGAAAGTTAAAAGTAAAAATAGAGCAAAATCATTGGTGGTCAACAGAATTTGTCAAAATTTCATACACTTTGCAAAAATTACTTAAGAAGCCCTTTGACTTTATTTTTTGGTACCAGGAATTGAACCCAGGAGTGCTTAACCACTGAGCCACATCCCCCACATTTTTAATATTTTATTTTGAGACAGGGTCTCATTAAGTTACTTAGGGCCGACGTGTCTACCACGCCGGCGCGTCGCTGGGCCTGTTCTGCCGGTCGGTCGCAGGTCTGCCTACCTTGCAGGCACGGTAAAAAACTAAAAAGTTTTTTCTCAGCAAGAGAAACAATAAGAGAGGTAAATAGGGAGCCTACATCATGGGAACAAATCTTTACTCCTCACACTTCAGATAGAGCCCTAATATCCAGAGTATACAAAGAACTCAAAAAATTAAACAATAAGAAAACAAATAACCCAATCAACAAATGGGCCAAGGACCTGAACAGACACTTCTCAGAGGAGGACATACAATCAATCAACAAGTACATGAAAAAATGCTCACCATCTCTAGCAGTCAGAGAAATACAAATCAAAACCACCTTAAGATACCATCTCACTCAAGTAAGATTGGCAGCCATTAGGAAGTCAAACAACAACAAGTGCTGGCGAGGATGTGGGGAAAAGGGTACACTTGTACAATGCTGGTGGGACTGCAAATTGGTGCGGCCAATTTGGAAAGCAGTATGGAGATTTCTTGGAAAGATGGGAATGGATCCACCATTTGACCCAGCTATTCCCCTTCTCGGTCTATTCCCTAAAGACCTAAAAAGAGCATACTACAGGGACACTGCTACATCGATGTTCATAGCAGCACAATTCACAATAGCAAAACTGTGGAACCAACCTAGATGCCCTTCAATAGACAAATGGATAAAAAAAAAAAGTGGCATTTATACACAATGGAGTATTACTCTGCATTAAAAAATGGCAAAATCATAGAATTTGCAGGGAAATGGATGGCATTAGAGCAGATTATGCTAAGTGAAGCTAGCCAATCCCTAAAAAACAAATGCCAAATGTCTTCTTTGATATAAGAACAGAGTAGGGAGGAAGAGCATGAGAAGAAGATTAACATTAAACAGGGATGAGAGGTGGGAGGGAAAGGGAGAGAGAAGGGAAATTGCATGGAAATGGAAGGAGACCCTCAGGGTTATACAAAATTACATACAAGAGGAAGTGAGGGGAAAGGGAAAAAAAAAAAAACAAGGCGGAGAAATGAATTACAGTAGATGGGGTAGAGAGAGAAGAGGGGAGGGGAAATATGATATATCAAGAACCATGTAATGTTTTGAACAACCAACAATAAAAATTATAAAAAAAAAAGTTACTTAGGGCCTTGGTAAGTTACTGAGGCTGGCTTTGAATTAGTGATCCTCTGCCTCAGTCTCCCAAAGTGGTGGAATTACAAGTGTGAGCTACTAGCTGGTGTTAAAAAGTTACCCTTTTAACATTAAGAAGGTAGAACCACCAGTGAACAATTCTATTTAGCCAAGTCACTGGTAATAAATGCAAGAAGGAATAATTTTCATTTATAGTTTAATAATAACTGGTATTTTCCTCTCTTTACAACATGAAAACTTTTGTCCCACAGATTTTTGTATAAAATGTTTATGTCTTTGAAACATTACTTTTTGATAATGGCACTGGGACATCAACTGAATTTAAACAGATGTTATAATCCGGGTGGTAATATGTATAGCTTTATTATTTAAAAAAATGTGTTAAAAACTCTTCTCTAGCCAGGCATGGTAGCAGGAGGATCCTGAGTTCAAAGCCAGCTTTAGCAACTTAGCAAGGTCCTAAGCAACTCAGTGATACCCTGGCCCTAAAAATATTTAGGGGATGTAGCTCAGTACTTAAGTGCCCCTGGGTTCAATCCCTAGTACAAAAAATAATAATAACTTAAAGGCAAAATAAGTGAGTAGAAGCTATAAATTATTCTCAAAGTCAGTATGTAGGAACAATAGGACAAAGGGAAAAAAAACCCTCTCCAAAACAATCTATACTTCATCTGTAATAATGATAAATATAAGCAAAACATGAATATAAACTAACACAATAGCAATTGGGTATAGGCCCAGAACATAGGAAGCTGAGGCTGAAGGAGGACAATTTAAGTCTAGGAGTTCAAGGCCAGCTTGGGTAACACAGTAATATACCATCACCAAAGAACAAAAACATGAATGTGGACCAATATGGACACACATACACACAAACACATACTTTTTAGATGGGGGAAGTTCTGGTTATTGAACCCAGGGCCTTGCTTCTGGTAACCAGCATTTGATAAATGGGTTACACCCCAGCCCTATAGTGCTTTCTTGAAAATGTGAAAAAATTAAAAGAAAAAAAAAATAGGTAAAGAAAAAAAAAATCATTGTGTCAATAAATAAAATCATCCTTAAGATAAACAATGAGTAAATAATCAAAACAACAATCCTGAATTATATGGAATATAGTAAATACTATAATTATGAAACCAAATTCATAATTTTGAATATTTTATAACAAAATTCAAATGAAGTATACTTGATTTGTTCTTAATACACCTCCCCAAAAGGAAAACATAAAATAAGGCATACTGCAAAGTAAGGTCTGAAGTTCTAAAGTACTACTTTACGAAGAAGTACTCTATATAAAATTGACCCTTTTCTCTCTTTTTTTTTTAAATATTCATTCTTAAGTTTTAGGTGGACACAATATCTTTATTTTACATTTATATGGTGCTGAGGATTGAACCCAGTGCCTCCTGCATGTTAGGTGGGCACTCTACCACTGAGCCACAACCCCAGGTCCCCCTTTTCTCTTTAAGACATTATTGTACTTGAGCCAAATTCAAACCAAAAGAAAATTTTAAAAGCCAAAGTGTCATCAAGAAAATCTTTCAACACTAAAAGATTTTTAAAAAATCTTTCAACACTAAAACACTTTAAAACACGAGATCTCCTTTTCACTTTAAAGTTAACTATTACTTGTTTTTTTAAAAACTTATTTTATTTATTTATTTTTTAGTTGTACACAATACGTTTATTTTGTTTATTTATTTTTGTGTGGTGTTGAGGATCGAACCAAGGGCCTCACGCATGCCAGGCGAGCGCTCTACTGTTGAGCCACAACCCCAGCCCTATTACTTGGTTTAATTGAACAAAGTACTAAGGGAACAATAAAGATACATCAAAAAGTTTATTTCAAAAATTCTGAGAAGAAAACATACAAATCAACATAACCACAACTGAAACTACCATCAGTTATCTACCAATAAGTCAAGAGAATGTAGGTCTCACAAACCTAGATGGTTTTGCAAACCAAGCTACTGTGAGATAGAGGGAGGTCTTAGAAAACTGAGTTAATTGTCTATTGAACCTCTCTGATCTAAATCTGGCCCATAATCCAATAAACTGAAACTACAGTCAATACACAGAAACAAGTTAAGATAAACGATAAGCTATTTTCTTTTCCTTTTATTCATTCCTTTGCTGATGTTGTTCCTCCAGACACATACAGGAATGAGATTTATAGAACAGAAGAAGATAGCATAAAGAAAAGAGGCAAAAGGCCAGGGGAAGGCCTTAGTGAAGAATAAAAACAGAAATTGGTTTAGTGGAGTAAAGTCACTATCCTCAAAATTAGATCTTTAAAAGATTTCTAGAGGTGGGAGTGTAGCTCAGCAGTTAGAGCACTTACCTGGTATGCATGCACCACTGGGTTCAATCCCCCAGATACCACAAAAATAATTTTTTTTTGCCTTGATAATTTCATTGGTTAATTAGATGTACAATGTTCAAAGCATTGATAGGGTGGAAGTAATTATGATCTTCAAAATTTTATGCTCTTGTCCTACCTCCCGCATTTCCTCATCCAACTTCCGCTGCTCCAGAGCTTCCTTCTCGGCCCGCTTGCGGTGTTCCTTCTCCACCTTCTCATATTTCTTCCAGTACAGAAGCATCTCCTTAGTGAGGCGGCGAGCACGAGGCAAAGTTTCCTTACAGTTCTTCTGGGCCTGCAAAGCTGCTCGACGTACCTCCTTCATGCACTGGTGGGCAAGCTACAAGATACAACGTTGCCATGATGGGAGACACCAACACTAAGTGACAGTTCTCTCTGGACAGTATGTGACCACAGGAGGAGTGTTCAGTATGAACACTCCTCCTATGGTCACATCTTTCTTCCCAAACTTGATTAATGTCCCTGGTACAATACTATAACCCAGGCTTAGATTCTGAGGTAATATCAAGGATAAGAAATCTATCCACATCTACAACCTTAAAAGATGAAACAAAGTATAATTACTAAGAAGGACCAGGGAAGTTATCAAGCATTATCACACATATTAATAGTGAATACCTATCACTAATTTTTATACTATTTTAAAGTTAACATACATTAATTCAATCTTCCCAAACCCATGAAATTGTTATTATTTCATTTTATAGATGAGAAAACATAAAGCCTGAATGACTAGTCCACAGAAATACAACAAGTAGCATTACCTCATCTGATCTTCAAGACAAAAGTTCTATTGTTTCCCTTTAAGAAAAGATTTTCATAACATCATTTCTTAGATAAAGAAGCTGGAGCACAATAATTTGTCCAAGGAAATAAACAGACTATTGATGGTCTTATGAAAAAAAGACCCCCAGATACCAGTAATGTGAAGAATAATAATTTTACTTATTAAGTAGATTGAGGATATTTAGAAACTCTCTTAGGTATTATTAGATTTATAATCAACAGGTCCTAACAGACAATGGCAGGAAGAATGGATCCAAAGAACAGGAACATATTTATACCAGCAAAACATGAAATGGAAATACAAAACTGCAATGTTACCTTTCGGCTATTGGTGAGAAACAGGTTACGAGCTGAAGCTTTCTGCTTGTTGGCCTAAAACATTTAAAAGTAATATTTCATTTAGGATTCATTTTTCAAATAAGATTATGTAGCCTGACAGTGTCTTTTATTTAATTTCTAGAGGACTGAAAAATAAAATGTCAAGTAAATGCAATATACATTACCTCTAAAAGTTATACAGATGTACTGTTTTGGAATCACACACAAAGCTAATAAAGTAGCATTAAGAAGAACCTAGTTCCATAGTTGGCCTAAATATTATGAATATAAATGAAAAGAATTTAAGTTATAAGTCTTGAAGTAGACCAAGAGAATATATTACATCCAAACTTTAATCTACCCTGACTACAGCACACTGCTTTCCAGGACCAACCTGCAAGGCTGTTAGTACACCCAGATACCCAGATCCAAGACCGTTATGAGAAAGTAAATTAACTTTCCAGTTCCACCTTCAACAGTCCCACCACCAACCAGGACAAACCTACTGCCACTATTTCTCAAAGTCTCATTTTCTCCGAGGCAGACCTAACATAAGATGACTGACAGTCCAGAATCCAGTCTACAGCTTTTAAAATCTTCCACTCCATGCCAAGCATGTAATCACAGTGGCTTAGGAGGCTAAGGCAGGAGGATCATGAATTCAAAGCTAGCCTTGTCAACTTAGGAAGGTCCTAAGCAACTTAGCAAGACCCTGTCACTAAATAAAATACAAAAAGTGCTGGGGATATGGCTCAGTGGTTGAGTGCTCCTGGGTTCAATTCCTGATTCCCCCCCCCAAAAAAAGAAAAACAATTTCCACTCCAACTTAAAAAACAAAACAAAACAAACCTCAATAAAGAAACCCAATTTCTTGTGTCCATTTAACATGGAAGAATATAGAAGAGATTCTCTGACAATTCAGCCACTTCCTCTGATGCTAAAGAAACAATGGATTCAAAGTTACAGACAGCCAGAGGCCATTTTTATAATATCCCTACCTCAGATAGCCTGCTTACAGGAACTTTTAAGCCTTTAATCAAAAATTTCCTCTTAATACTTTCTTTAAGAATTAGTAGCTAAGCCAACAATTTCAAACATTCCCACTGAAAAGCCTTTATCATTGGAACATCATCATCTAAAATTCCTTCATCAGGTACTAAAGCCAGGTTTCCCATTAACTTTCCTATTAAGAATAATCAGACATAAACGATTTCTAGAAATACTATGGGGGAAAAACAAATAATTTTTGTAGTGGTGAAGCACCATCATACCAAGGAATCAAAGCTAGTATTATCATATTGGGGCGGATATATCATGTGTCACCTGATATACCAAGGACATATTACTTCTATGATAATCCTACCAAAATGGATAACCCAAACATAATCACCTGATAAAAGCAGACAAATCCAAATTCAAAAACATCTTCAAAAATAACAATGTCACAAAACACTGAGGAACTGTTTCAGATTCAAGAGATTTAACAACTAAATGCAACATGTAGTCCTAGATTGTATTCTGTATTCGATTCAGAGAAAAAAAGGGATATAAAGGAATTATTGAGACAACTAATGAAATTTTAATATGGACTATGGATCAGATAATATTATTATGTCACTATAAGTTCCTAATCTTATAACTGCATTGTGCTTTTGTAGGAGAATTCCTTTTCCTTAAAAAACACAATGAAGTATTAGGAATAAGTTTAACAGACTGTCTCAAAATATATAGTTGAATGAAAAAAAAAAACTGAAAATAGTTGAGGGAAAAGAAAAAAAGATACATATGTACATAACAGAAGCTAATGAGACAAACAATTGCTAAGTGTGAATTTTAAAATATATTTGGCAGATCCTTGATTTATTCTTGCCATGTTTTAAATTTTTGAATTAATTTTAGATTTACAAACAGTTGCAAAATAGTACATTTTCTTACACTTCCACCTGCTTCCCTAATTTAACAGCTTATACATAACCTCAGAATAATTATTAGGAAAAGGAAACTTAACAGTGATATATTATTACTATTATAATTTTGTAAGAAACATGGGGAATTGAACCCAGTGCCTCCTACATGTTATGCAAAGGCTCTAACACTGAGCTACATACTCCCCTGGGGAGGCTACGAAATTATTACCTGAACTACAGATCTTATTGGAAGGTTAAGAATTTTTTAACTCATATCTTCTTATTGTTCCAAGATTATATGCACAATCCCACATAGCAATTCATCTTTTCTCTCTGTGTGTAGGTCTTTTCTTTTGTGTCCTTGACATCTTTTTTTTTTTGGCACTAGGGATTGAACTCTGGGGCACTAGACCACTGAACCATATCCCCAACACTATTTTGTATTTTATTTAGAGACAAAGTCTCACTGAGTGCTTAGCACTTCGCTTTTGCTGAGGCTGGCTTTGAACTATCAATCCTCCTGCCTCAGCCTCCTGAGCCACTAGGATTACAGGCATGTGCCATGTTCCTTGGCACTTTTGAAACGTACTAATCATTTATGAAAAATGTCCTCCAATTTGGGGTTTGGGGTTTTTTGTTTGTTTTGTTTTGTTTTGTTTTTAAACTTCTTTGTTTTGAAAGCGGGAATTAATTTTTAATATTTATTTTTTAGTTTTAGGTGGACACAATATATTTTTTAACTTTTATGTGGTGCTGAGGATCGAACCCAGTGCCTCACACATGCTAGGTGTGCACTCTACCACTGAGCCACAACCCCAGCTCTGTTATTTTTTATGATAAAAATAAGGTTGTGTATTTTGATACAAGTAACACAGAAACAATGTGTTCATCTTAGTGCATTAAATCAAGGGATTCCTGATGTCAAGATTTAAAGTATTAGTGATGTTTATTTGAATATTTGATTAAGACACTTTCTGCCAGTTTGGAAAATTAATACATTCACCTATATTTCTGTATCCTCTGTATGTATGTCACCATGAGTTCACAGAAAGATCTTTGATTCAAATTTAACTCCAGGCTTCATTTTGCTTTCCCAATCTTTATTTATACCTTCACTATCACACAGTACGAAAGTGGCTCTCATCTATAATACAATTACCTCAGTTGTTCATAGTTTTTTGTTGTTGTTGTTTTGTTTTGTTTTTGTACCAAGAACTGAACCCAGGAATGCTTACAAACTGTGTCATATCCCCCAGCCCTTTAGTTTTTCTGTTTCAAGACAGGGTCTCACTAAGAAATTACTTAGGGCTTCACAAAATTGTTGAGGCTGGCTTTAAACATGCAATCCTCCTGCCTCAGTCTCGGAGCCACTGGGATTACTGGCAGAGTGCCACTGCACCCAGCTATACAATTTTTAAATTGCTAATCCATCCCCTTTGAGAAACACATTTACAATGTTAACTTTAGCCTTTCTGCCGACTTCTTTTGGTCTTTAGCCTCTCATATACAGTCACTGTTTTCTTCTGCTACTTTGGTTAATTCATTTCTTCTCCACTCCCTAAAATGTGATTGATATACATTTTTAAACACATTAAGTTCATTTATTAGTGTTTGTATTTCACTTGCCGCAATACAGTATTACATACATATCTATACACATCTTGGTTAGTTTTATCTGTTCTATTTATTTTGGGATGCGTGAGGAGTGTCTGAAATATTAATGTTTCTAAAAGTCATCCCTACACTAAAAGATAGACTTCAAGACTCCTCTTCATTCCTGCTGCCCTGTTCCCATAAATCCCTTTCATAAAAATCTCTTTCACGGGTCTGCTAAGAAAATTACTTAATTTTTGTTTACCCTTCTTGAATTTTTTTTTGTAGAACTGAGCAACTATTTGTGTATTTACTTGTATCCTCATTTTTCTTACATGAAGAGTAATATACACGATTGTGCTTTTTTCCTTACTTAACAGTGTACCTTAGAAATCACTCTATATCAGAACAAAGAGAAGTCTGATATTTTTTAACAGCTGCATAGTGCTTCATTGTGTGAATCTATCACAGTTTTACTCAGGTATTCTTTCAAGGATGGGCCTTTAGGTTGTTTCCATTATTTCATAACTACAAATACTGCTGTGATAAATATTATTATGCACATGTAATGCATCAGAATGCCTTTCTCCACAGCATTCCTAATAGAATGTGTTCACTTTCAAATTTTTTACCAACGTAATAAATATGTCTGTCCTTTGTCTTTAGACTTTCAAGAGGTTGGTTTTTTGTTTTGTTTTTTTGGTATTACTGGCAATTGAACCTAGGAGCACTTTACCACTAAGTTACCTCCCTAGGCCATTTTCTATTTGTTTTTTTGAGAAAGGGTCTCAGTAAGCTGCCAAGGATGATCTACAACTTTTAACCCTCCAGCCTCAGTTTCCTGAGTAGCTAGGATTATAGGCATATACAACTACATCCAACAAGATTTCTTAATATATCAGAGTAAACAGCCCTCTGAATGTGATATTTAATATAAATAATTTCTCCCAATTTTTTGTCTGTTGTTTTCTAATTTTAGTTATTTCTTGCTCATGTAAATTTTATGAGGAATGAAATCATGTCTCTTTCAGCATTTGTAGGATTTATTTTTTCTTCAAATTGAGGTCTCTACTCCCTTTGGGGCATATAGCATATTTGTGAAATACACATCTTATATTATCTATTTCCAAATGGCTATCTAATTGTCCCAAAACCATTAATCAGAAAGTTCATTAGTTTATTCTACCAGACTATTTGCTTATGCATGTGTCAATACCAGACTTTTTTTAATTATAGAGGTTTTATACCATGTTTCAATGTTTAACAGGGCTTTTCCAATATTCCCTAGCTACTCCTGAATACTGACTGTATCCATATAAACTTTAGTATCAATTTTTCTCAATTCATAAAATATCCTGTTTAGAAAATATCCTACTTACAATGAAATATTTCATCTTATCAAGATATACTCAATTTACATAAAGGGTAAAAAGCAAACAAGTTGTAAATCTGAGTGGTGAACTATCCTTACTACTTTTAACTTTGAAATAATATCAGAATAAAATGTTATCTAAGTGTGTATGGATTCTCTAAGAAACATCTCCTTTTTACTTAATTTTCTCTATTAACACCTATCCATTTGCTGTCAAGTATCTATTGCTATTTTTAAGAAAACTGTTTTCTTGCCAAGTGCTGTGGCGCATGCCTATAATCACGGTTACTCAGGAGACTGAGGCAGGGGCAAGATAAATTTGAGGTGAACCTGGGCACACTAGTGAGATCCTGTCTCAAAATAAAATTAAAAAACTGAGCTGAGGGGTTCTGGGGTTATGGCCCAGTGGTAGAGTGCTCGCCTAGCATGCATAAGGCACTGGGTTCGATCCTCAGCACCACATAAATTTAAAATAGAGATATTGTGTCCACCTAAAACTAAAATAAACAAATATATAAATACTTAAAAAAAAAAAGCTGAGCTGGGCACAAATTTCAGTGGCAGAGCGCCTGCCTAGCATGTACAAGGCCCTGGTCCAATCCCCAGCATCAGAAAAGAAAAGAAAGCACTGGGAATGGTGGTATATAACTGTAAATCTAGCAGTTCAGGAGGCTGACACAGGAGGGTTGTAAGTTCAAGGCCAGCCTCAGCAACTTAGTGAGTCCCTGTCTCAAAATAAAAAAACAAAACTGGCTAGGTATGCATCTCAATAGTAAAACTCCCTGGACTAAATCCTCAGCACAAAAAAAAAAAAAGGAAAGAAAAAAAAAAGAAAGCTAGGAGCATTTGCCTATACATGTGAAGCACTGGGTTCGATTCTCAGCACCACGTTAAAAAAATAAATAAAGATATTACATTCATCTACATTTAAAAAAAGAAAAAAGAAAGCTAGTTATTTGTCCACCAAAGAGGTTTCCCCTCTGGCATTTTGTTTTATGCTGTAATTTTTTTAACGGGAAAACACACACACACACACACACACAATTACTGTATGTCCAAGTCATGAAAGTTTTACACTTCTCCATTTTTTTTTCTTTTAACCAAGGAATATGATGAAACTGTCTTGTGAATTCTGACCAAATTCTGGGAAAAGTTAACTAAAGAGAATCCTATTACTATTCTCTTAATTTCAACAGATTACCTTCATTATTTTTACTTCCTTTCCTGAAAGGATCTAGCTCTCACAAATGCTTCTTAGAGGGTGGGAAGAAAAAGCTTTGGTAATTCATTTACCTTTGGTAATTCCTTTTTCACAATGCTGAGCCACACTTTCCTACGTCGAGCATTAAGCTGCTCAATGGATAAGTGCTTCTTCTTAGTGCCAGGGGGAGGCGCATCATGAGAAAATTTGGCAAATACTTTGGTCTGATGGTGGTGGCGACGAGGGGATTCTTCAGAGGAAAGCTCTTCATCTCTTCGTCTTTTTTTCTTTACTTTTTTCAACTTGGCTAAAAAGGAAAACAGATGCTTATGAAGCTATATTTCTTCCATTCCATACAGAAACCTCATCACTACAAGAAAACTCTCGGTGCTTTCCTCATTCTACCTGAAGCTGGCAACATTGCTCCCTTTATCTATGCAGGCCCATAAATATACCAAGAGAAAAATCTCACTAACTTGGAAAAGAATACTGGATACTCCATCTGTTTCCATGAAAGAGAAATATATAATAAAGCCCTAGAACCAAATTTCTTTTTGAACTCAACACTAGAAAAGGCTTACAAATATCATCAGGCTCAAGGAAGAAACCTATTTCTATTTGGTGGCCATATAAGTGAATCAGGTAGTCCATTATTAACACTGTATTTAATAAGGGAGTTATTAAATAAAAAAGGAAACCAATTTGTATTTGGTGGTCATGTAAGCTGAAGAAAAGTAACATTAAGTGATATGACACTAAATGCATTAAGTTATATGACACTAAAATCTGTGCGAAAAGCTAGTGGGGCGAGTGAATAGAAAATGAGAAAACAGATATAAAAGGAGGATGTGGGAGATAAGAAGGGAGGAAACCTAAAAAGACGTTTTTTGACTTCAACTCATACCTTCAAGGGAATAAAATTTGCCTTCCACAGATAGTTTAAGACTCTCCCTTACTGTTTCCTTCCTGGTTTCCAGCTGCTTAGAGCTCAACAAGAGAGGAAAGATATAAAACTGCAAACACTACAGGAGATCATCAGGATCTGATCTATTTTAAATCACCTCAGCCAACAACAATTATAACTTACTCCATATATTTCAGGTTACTCGTCATACCTAATGATGCATAAGAAACTTTTTCCCATCCTAGATCACTTTCTTTTTTTTTTTAAGTTTTTTTTTTGGATGGACACAATATCTTTATTTTATTTATTTTATTTTTATGTGGTGCTGGGGAACGAACCCAGTGCCTCATGCATGCTAGGCAAGTGCCCTACCACTGAGCCACAACCCCGGCCTCCAAATCACTTTCAACATTGCCAGAGTGCATAGAGAAAACAACAAATACATTAATTTGCTGAAAATCTTTGACCAGGAATCTCTAGTTACGTTTTTCCAACTCTCAAAAAGACCATAAACCAAATATGAAATAAGGTTAATACTTCCGAACAGAAAGGAGACTAGAGTTTTTCAGGTAAAGCAAATTTTTACTGTATATATATTATGCTTATGTTTTAGCAGGACACCCATAATTCATTCTTTTCTTGTACTATGGATTAAACCCAGGGGTGTTGAACCACAAAGCTATACACACAGTGCCCTATCCCCCTCACCTTTTTTTTTTTTTTTGAGACAGGGTCTCATTAAGATGCCCAAACTGGCCTTGAACTTGCAATCCACCTGCCTCAGCCTCTCAAGGAGCTGGATTATATGCATGCACCACAGTGTCCAGCCAGCCAAACAAAATTCTGAAAATTAAGGATGAGTATATGTGGAAGGCAGATCAACATGCTCACCTTTAAGCTTTTTGTCCTCCTTGAATTTCTTTTTTTTGGGTCCAAGTAAGTGTCGTTGCTGCTCATAAAAAGGGTCATATGTAGAAAGCAGGCCTGCACTGTAGTACTGGTACTGCTGCAACTGAAAAATACAAAGTGTGTAATAGGCCTGCCTATGTTGTACAGACCAGCCTTAAAATCATCTCTGTGAAAGAAAGCTGAACCATAGGAAATCATAGCTCCTAAATAAAATATTCTTCCTACAGAGATCAGTAAGAATTTATTACATCAAAGGGAATTTCCTTAACTTCAAAGCAAAATAGCTTTAACTGCTATGCATAATACAGAATGCTGAAAAAAAAAAAAAACTTTAGGAAAAAATCTTGAGGCTTCTGAATTTATACCAGATAATTTATTTGCTCCTGATATACCTGAGATGAAATTAATTCCTGACAGAAAGATCTCCCCTTGGAAATATTTCTCTTACCAATAATAGGTTCCTGATGCTTGACAGTCTGACCTTTACCAGTCAACCAAATTCTTCAATCTTTCAAGTCTTCTCTATTTGTCTCCCATTAAGAGAGTCTACCATTATTATGGATAGTTCCTGTATTACCAGAATTCTAACATGAATAATCTAATTGTTTCCATCCAGGAATCATTTCAAAATTTCACTTAAATTGACAGCCAAATCTCACATTAATTCTTATTTATTGCTAATGCATAAATATGAAAATTAATTAAAATCAGGTAGTCCACAATTGACATTTTTACCTGGATTATAGACAAAGTATTGTCCAAGGACTGAAACTAGAATGGAAGTGTAATATGAAGAACTCTTACAAGATTCTCAAAGGTCAAAATTAAATGAGCCCTCATCAAGCTGTATGCTTAGTTTGTGTTCTTTTCTACAGGTATTCTGTACCAATTTTTTAAAAAATACTTATTTTTTAGTTATAGGTAGACGTAATATCTTTATTTTTTATTTGGTGCTGAAAATTGAACCCAGTACCTCACGCGTGGTAGGCAAGCGCTCTGCTTCTGAGCCACAACCCCAGCCCTGTACCTCAATTTTTTTTTAAATATGTATTTTAGTTGGACACAATATCTTTATTTAATTTATTTATTTATATGTGGTGCTGAGGATTAAACCCAGGGCCTCGCATGTGCTAGGCAAGCACCTTTCCACTGAGCCAGAACCCCACCCGCTGTACCTCAATTTTTAAAGTGAGGAAATTTGAAGTTACATGCCTTATCACTAGACTATAATAAACAAAAAAAACAAAAACACAATTTGAATTAAATTTTTCAGGAATTCTCCTTATCACTTCTACCAAATTATAAGTTTCAGCATATTATATTCAAAGCTTTCTGAACTAACTTTGGACTATAAGAAATTGCTGGAAAACTGTTTGTTTCCAAATATGCTATTTTTCATATAGACAATGAATTATACTTCTGGCAAAAATCAAAAACACTTTAGTAAGAGTGTCAAATAGTTATCACTTAAAACTATCATCATTTTAATGTTAGTAGGTGAAAAAAAGGAGTTTTCCAAGACAGAACACTTTTAAAGAGCAGTTGCATGTAAACATTCTGGCAGATCCTCAAAGGGTTAAATAAACAGTTACCATACGACCCTGCAATTCCTCTGCTAAGATCACACCTAAGAGAATTGAAAACATATATCCACACTAATACTTACACACAAATCTTCACAGCAGTACTATTCATAAGTAGCAAGAAGCAGAAATAAGCCAATCAGTTGATCAACTGAAGAACAGATAAATATGGTATATATGCAACAGAACATTTGGCAGTAAAAAGGAATGTAGTACAATACAGGCTATAAAAGGGATGGACTTTGAAAAAATTATATTGAGAGAAGCTGCACACTCAAAAGACACCGTTGTATAAATCCATTTGTACGAAATGTTGAGAATGGGAACATTTACAGAAAAAAAAGGTACATTCTTAAGTCCCTTGATTTGACATCAAGCACAGCCCCCAAACAAATAAGATAGACTGGAAGTTGCCTGATAGTTGCCTGACACTAAAGAAAAAGAAGAAAATGAATGGCAACAGCTCAGGAATATGAGTTTTCTTTCTAGAGTGATGAAAATATTTTACAATTAGTGATGATTCTAACATAATGCTATAAATATACCAAAAACTATTGATTAGCAAGTGTTTAAAAGCTGAATTTTGGGTGTATGGATTATGTCTCAATAAGCTGTTCACAACCATCACCACCTAAATATAAAGTTTAAATATATATCTCATTAATGACTACAAACCAGAGAGAGTAAACACCCAGCATGAAGGTCTGAGTTTTCTCTTGAAACCCTCACCTCCTTGTCTTTGCTATACTTATTTTGGTGAAGTTTCTTATATTTGTGTAGTCGAAGCATGTTATGAAGTTCTTCTCTGCTAAGATTGAGTTCTTCTTCATCATCATCATTGTCTTCACTCTGAGAATCTGCTTCACTGGATTCATCACTTAAAAGAATGTTCTGGAAAATGGAAAAAATGAAAATATAATTTCGCTATGTTGTTATTCAATTTATAATCCAAGAATTTTTTCCCCAGATCCTAAAACAATGACAAAAACAGCTGGAGAACAGTCATTTCAGTTTTCTTTATATTCCATTTACTAATTCAACTGAAAAACAAAAAAAGATACTATTAAACCTAATAGGAAGGTTATATTGCACTGAGTACACTATACATAAGATTCTCAAGCTAAATTTTAAATTCCAAGGCAAACAAAACCAAACCAAAATCTACCTATAGAATATAGAAGAATAAGAAAAAGTAAGCCACAATAACAAAAAAAGGGAAAAAAAAACAAACAGCCGTTAATTGATGAATGGATAAACAAAATGTGGAATATCCAGATAATGAAATATTACTTAGCTATAAAAAAAGTACTAATATGTGTCACAAAAACAAAGAAGCTTAAAAAATTATGCTAATTGAAAGAAGCTAGGACCACAAATGATGATTCAATTTATGTTAAATTTCCAAAATTGACAAATCAAAAGAGACAGAAAGCAGATTAGTGGCTGGCAGGGACTAGGGGAACTAGAGAGTAGGGAGTGGCTATTAATGACTACACAGCTTCTTTATGAAGTAATGAAATGTTCTCAAATTAGACAGTGGTTATGTCTGAGAACAACCTCGTGAACACACGAAAAACTACTAAACTGTATGTTTTAAAAGGTTAAATTTTATGGCAAGTGAAGTGTATCTAAATTTTTTAAAATGTCATGGCTACGAATAAAGATTTATGCATTTCTACCAGAACAAAGCCTTACTGACATTGAGTAAATCAGACCTTTTACACATGAGCCTTTTAAAGTGCACGAGGTAATAGTAAAGAATTTACACTTCGTTTAGCTTTTCACAGGAAAAGAATGAAACAGTGAAATAATTAGTTTTATTTTATTTATTTATTTTGGCACTTGGGATTGAACTGATGACCTTGTGCGTGCTAAGGGAAAAACAATTAGTCTTTATTTTTTTAATTTGTTTTAGTTGTAGACTGATACAATACCTTTATTTATGTATTTTTATGTGGTGCTAGGGATCGAATGTAGTTGTTTCACAAATGCTAGACAAGTAGCTGCCATCACTGAGCTACAATTCCAGCCCCAAATAGTTTTCAGAAGAAATATTATCCTAAATTCAAGTCTGGCCATTAATAGTAACATTGTAAGAAATGTAAATGATATTATACCACTGGTGCTGCTTGTTAAAACTCCAATGGCTTATGATTATTATTAGATTAAATACAAATTCCTTAAGTGGATATATGAGGCCTTGTGTGATCACAGGCTCCAATCTCATCTTTTACCTCTGCCCTCCATTCACCGTGCTCCAACGGACTGGCCACACTGGCCTTCCTTTTCCCCCAGACATACCAAGTTGATTCTTTTCTTTTTGGTACTGGGGATTAAAACTAGGGGCACATAACCACTGAGCTCCACCTGCAGCCCCTGCCCCACCTATAGCCCCTTTTATTTTCAATTTTGAGACAGGGTATTGTTAAGTTGCTGAATTTGATCTAGAACTTGCAATCTTCCTTCCTCAGCCTCCAAAGTCACTGGGATTATAGGTGTGTGCCACCTCACCCAGCACTAAGGTGTTTTTTCTTTTTTTTCAATATTTTTTAAGTTGCAATTGACAATACTTTTGTTTTTTTAATTAATTAATTTACTTTTATGTGGTGCTGAGGATTGAACCCAGCGCTTCACACATGCTAGGCGAGTGCTCCACTGCTGAGCCAAAGCCCCAGCCCCCTAAGGTGCTTTTTTAACTCATGAATCCCACAGTTGTTTCTTCTATTTGAAATGCTCTTACAATTAGACCCTCACATGATTCTCTCTGGTCATTCACAAGTTAGTTGAAATGCTGTGACTTCCTAGTTGACTTGTTTGAAA
This sequence comes from Marmota monax, assembly GCF_021218885.2. Taxonomy (NCBI): domain Eukaryota; kingdom Metazoa; phylum Chordata; class Mammalia; order Rodentia; family Sciuridae; genus Marmota; species Marmota monax. Next base: position 43,316,185 of record NW_026693777.1, read on the forward strand.
GTTTTCTTGTTTGAAAGTTTACTTGTTTACAGGCTTACTCACTACCTCCTCATTTAGAATATAAGCTCCACAGAGCAAGAAACCAGTCCATGTTCAATGGTTCCTGGCACATGAATGCACTCAATCAACATTTATTGCATGATTGAACTACTCATGGACTGATGGAAAATTGATATTCCTGATGACATGAGCCAACAAGGGCAAAGATCTTATCTAATTTGATTACTATATTCCTTTCTCCACTGTGCTTTACCAATGTTTGCTAAAATAATGTCACTGAACCTTCTTCAAAATACCACAACCAAGAACCCCTAGGCCCCTAGGGTGTATAGCTAAGTAGTAGGGCACTTGCCTAGAATGTGCATCCCCAGGACCAGCATGAGAAATAAAAACAATCTGTCAATCTATAAAAATGAGTTAACAACTTGCCCTCTATTAGCAATATCAGCAGATTATTTGAATTGTAAACATTCTGCCTTATTTCTTACCTTTAGCCACTTTCTGCTTTTCTTCAACTTAGAGAAGTTATACAAATTCCCCTTGTCAGATTTTGATTCTGTATAAAGAAACAAAAATAAAATGAAATAAAAATGAAAGAATGACTACACCAAGAGAACTGCTAGACCAAAGAGGGATCTCAAGCCACACAGACCTGACTGCAGAACTCCATTCAGCGAGTACGGGTTTAACATTCCAGAACTGCTTGCTCCAGAAGTTTCACCAAGCAATGAATTTGGAGGTTCTTCCTTTACTTGTATTAAGGGATCCCCAGACTGGGGCAATAAGGGATTGCTGTCATCCAGTCCATCTTCACTATCATCGCTATAAATTGAATAGCAAGTCAATAGTCACAGTTCCTCCAGCAAAACATTATACTTTAAAGTTAGTAAAACTGGATATTTTATAGAAGAAATTGATTCTTAGAAAAGGCTAACTGTATTTTACTTAAAAGAAGAAAAAAGAAAACATCAAAGATAACAAAAGTCCTAAAATACTTTAACCCTAAAGTTTACAGGGATAAAAGGAATCAGAAATGCGGTACATTATAATATTACAAAGATGAAATAACATACCTAGAAACATTCCTGTTGAAGATGGCTGATGTTTGTCGCAGGAAATGGTCCAACCGGAGGGCCCTCTCCAGATACTGAAGATAGAGGGGCTTTGCCAGTTCACTGCAGCCGCCATCGTCCCCGGCACCCAACTCTGAGGCCATAGAACAAATCTGTCTTCATGCACAAGGGCCTCCAACTACACAGCTGAGGAACAGAGATAAGTAGTAATAAAATGAAAAAGACTATTCATTTTCTTTCTCTTGCCTACTCTCTCACAAAATGAAGACAAGTCAGACCATCTAGAACACAAGATACTGAGAAGATAGCATGAAACAAAGGTCCATCAAAAATTTTAAAATATTTTAAAAAACATAAAACAATGTAGAAGGATCATGATAAAACTCCTTAGACAGGGCTGGGGATGTGGCTCAAGTGGTAGCGCGCTCGCCTGGCATGCGTGCGGCCCGGGTTCAATCCTCAGCACCATATACAAACAAAGATGTTGTGTCCGCCGATAACTAAAATAAATAAATAAATAAATAAATAATTAAAAAAAAACTCCTTAGACAATGCCTGTTAATGCTAAGGCAGAAATTAAAAGCATAGGATGAATACCAAAATATAGTAACACTGTCATGTTACAATGAAAATTTGTATTACACATTTTTTAAATAGTACCCTTTTCTCCTACAATTAACAACGACTTATAATAACTATGAGTAAATAACTACCCGAATCTATACAACAAGTTCACTGCTATGCACTTCACAGGAGAGAACTATAGGAGTACTTCTCAGCATCACCTTAGAAGTAGTTGTTGCTTCTTCATTTTGCATTAATATAACACATGTGAGAGGTATTCTATTTACAGCGGAATTGATATATTGACAGAGTTTTTTACAATCTCTTGTAAAAATGTCATAATGGGTTTAATTTTAAAATGATTTAGAAAACTGGAGCAAAAAGAATAGAAGGGTCAAAAAAAAAAAAAAAAACAGGCAGAGCTTATGCATTCTTTTTGCTGCCTCATGTTGTTAAACATGAAGTCAAAATGTCTTCACTTGAGGAATTATCATATCAGCACAACTTTCCCCACAACTGTCTTTTATGTAATACCTTCTATCTATAAAGAATTATAGGATTTAGCTAGGATTAAATAATGAAATGACAATATATAGCAATTAAGCCACCATCTAAGAAAACAAAGATAAACCACCACAGATTAGGAGAAAATATTTGCAAATCATCTATTGGATAAAAGTCTTATATACTGGGGCTGGGGTTGTGGCTCAGCAGTAAAGCACTTGCCTAGCGTGTACGATGCCCTGGGTTCAATCCTCAGCACCACATAAAAATAAATAAATAATACAAAGGTATTGTGTCCAACTACAATTAAAAACAATAAATATTTTTTTTAAAGTCTTATATCTACAATATATAAACACCTCTCAAATAGCCCAATTTAAAACTGACAAAAGGTTCTGAAATTTCATGATGAAGATATACAAATGGCTCCTAGATAGATGAAAAGATGTTCAACATCAATAAATACAAATTAAAGATACAGCATGATACAATTTTATACCCTCTAGAATGGCTACAATTAAAAACAAAGATGAATTCTAGATAGGGAAGAGGGATGTTATGTGCTTGCCTAGCATATGTGAGGCACTGGGTTCGATTCTCAGCATCACATGTGAATAAAAAAAAATAAAGGTCCATCAAAAACTAAAAAATATTAAAAAAAAAAAAAAAAAAAAGATTGTTAAGTAAAAGAAACCAGACATAGAAGACCACATTTTCTGTGATTCCACTTACATTAAGTGTTCAGCACTGGCCATGGTGGTTCATGCTGTAATCCCAGCAACTCAGGAGGCTGAGGCAGAGTATCATAAATTTGAGGCCAGCCTCAGCAACTTAGTAAGACCCAGTTTCAAAAAACAAAAAAGGGGCTGGGATGGCTCAGTGGTAAAGTACTGGCTTGGCATAAGTGAGGACCTGGGTTTCCAGCCCAAGGGGAAAATAATAATACTAATTTTTGAAAGACTGGGGATGTAGCTTGGTGGTGGAGTGCCCCAGATTCAATATGTATTGTGTGCAAATACATACATACATACACACACACACACACACAAAAAAAAAAAAAAAAAAATCAGGAAACAAAGGTTACAGAGACAGTAAACTAGGGTTGTCTGGAAGTACCAAAGAGAATGGACTCTAAATGGATATAAGAGATCTTTTGGGGAGGCTCAAAAATGTTCTAGGGCTGGGGATGTAGCTCAGTGGTATAATATTTACCTAGCATATGTAAAATCCTAGGTTCAATCCCCAGTAACCCCCGTCACCCTCCCGCACACAGAGTTCTAAAACCACATTGTAGTTGATGTAGAATTCCAAAAAATTCACTAAACATCAATGAATTGTAAACTGAAATGAATTACATGGTATTTAAATTATCAGTCTTGGTAACATAGTTCAAGAAAAAAAGAATGTTAAAAACACTTTTTTAAAGGCTGGGGCTATAGTTCAGTGGTAGAGCATTTGCCTGGCACATATGAGACACTGGGTTTGATCCTCAGTACCATATGAAAAAAAATGAAATAAATAAAGGTTATTGTGTCCATCTACAACTAAAAATAAAATTAAAAAAAAAAACTTAAAAAAAAGGGGTCTCAATAAATTCTTCTCTGTAAATTGAGACCTAACATGTTTCACTTGTTTTTAATAAAAAAATACCAAAACTCCCTCATTCCCTGGGCATGGTATGGCATGACTGTAATTCCAGCAACTGAGGAGGCTGAGGCAGGAGAGTCCCAAGCTCAAGGCCAGCCTTAGCAATTTAGCAAGGCCCTAAACAACTTAGTGAGACCCAGTCTCAATATTAAAAAAAAAAAAAAAAAAAAGGTAAAAAGGGCTGGGAATGTGTAGCTCAATCCCTGGTACCAAAACAAAATATTTTCAAAATTAATTTCTCAGTAACTGGGCTAAATGAAGTCAAAATCTATTTCTCCAGGAAAGCTTAATTATGTCCATAATTGCACAATGCTCAACATAGACGACCTTGTTACATGAGTACTCATGAAATGCTGTGACTTCCTAGTCATGAGTCTTAAAATCTCACTTGTCGGGCTGGGGATGTGGCTCAAGCGGTAGTGTGCTCGCCTGGCATGCGTGCGGCCCGGGTTCGATCTTCAGCACCACATACAAAAACAAAGATGTTGTGTCCGCCAAAAACTAAAAAATAAATATTAAAAATTCTCCCTCCCTCCCTCCCTCTATCTCTCTCTCATCTCTCTCTTTAAAAAAAATAAACTAATTAAAAAAAATAAAAATAAAAGAATATCATTTGTCCCAGCATCACTTCTGTAGGTAATCATCTCTAATGGCTGAAATGGTAATCCTGATGGTAATCATTCCCTTATGTCCACAGATCTACCAGAAGGTGCTACAGGCATGAAGTTCTTGACCAATCTCCACAAAAGGTTTCATGACAGTATCTGGAAACTTAAGCAATAATATTTTTAAAGTGTTCAATTATTTTTTTATTGTGGTAATATATAAAATTTACCATTTTAACCACTTTAACAGGCAGTGGCATTAAGTATATTCACAATGGTGTGCAACTATCCTTAATTTTTATTTTTAAACTCCCTTTTAAGATTGGTGAACTTGGGCTGGGGTTGTGGCTCAGTGGTAGAGCACTTGCCTAACAAGCATGATGCACTGGGTTTGATCCCCAGCACCACATAAAAATAAATATTAAAAAAAAAAAAACTAAATAAACAAAAGAAAAGGTATTATGTCCATCTACAACTAAAAATATTAAAAAAAAAAAAAGATTGGTGGACTCTAGTTTCAGCTCAGGTGCCTTGATTGGCCTGTTAAAAGCCTTAGACATTCAACTCCTACATTTGTCTTTTATTCTCTACAAAAAAATTGCAGGGCCATGGCCAATTGACCCACTAGTTATACAAATTCAGCAGAGCACTTGACACTTCAACAGCCCTTTTACCCACTTCTTATCACTCTCTACAAAGATTACTTCAAATCCTTTCTTCTTCAAAATTCTTAAGTCATGCACCTCCTCACCTTGGAAGGGCTTGAGGAGCAAATATCTCCATTTTTAAAAAAAATCTGACCTCAGCTCACTGGTTTCCTCCTTATTTGTGGTATTTGAGTTAATAAGACAGATTGACTTTATCAGTCTACAATTGCAACTCTTCAGTCAAGGTGATTCTGTGTACTTGTGCAAAGGATCTATTTCCTATGTCATCCATTATGTGCCATGCCCATGAATTCATGTTTTAAAATATTATTTTACTCTTAAGTTATTTATGGTTCTCCAATATAGTACAACTGGGCATACTGTGTTGTTTTTAATTATAGATAATACTACCTACAGATTTCATTTGGTGATTAAAAAAAGAGATATTATAAGATACTTGTAATAAGGCAGAATTGGAGCTAACCAATTTGAAAATCAGAATGACTGATATTGCTGACTAAGTAAATCTTATTTCTGGATACTCTCCATCTCTTTGGAAACTTCTGTCCTATTCCTTCTTTATCCCCTCTGTTGAAACTTCTTTAGCGTAACTGTGTAAAGTCCACTCATTCCTTCATCCATTTTTCACTCTTAGGAAATCTCATCTATAACCAGGACTTCAATGAACAGTTATGTGATTGATTCCCTGGCCCCAAACTTACAAAGTACACATTCTAGATGCTTGTTGGATATTCCACCCTTTAAAAAAAAAAAAAAAAATTTTTTTTTTGGTAGTTGTAGATGGACAGAATGCCTTTGTTTATTTTTATGTGGTGATGAGGATGGAACCCAGTGCCTCACACATGCTAGGCTAAGTGCTCTGCCACTGAGCTATAGTCCCATCCCCGAAATTCTACCCTAGATAGTACCTATTCTACCACTAGCACCTACAAACTCAAATTTCTCCTCTGCCCCCAAACCAGCTAGTTCCTCTTTCTTTCTTATGTGTTTTCAGGTTTGGGGGTTTTTGTTTTGTTGCTGTTGTTGTTTGGTACCAGGGATTGAACTCAGGGGCATTCAACCCCTAAGCCACATCCCCAGGCCTATTTTGTATTTTATTTAGAGACAGGGTCTCAACTGAGTTGCTTAGCACTTCTCCTGAGGTTGGCTTTGAAATTGTGATCCTCCTGTCTCAGCCTCCGGAGCCACTGGCATTAATAGTTATTTGGACTCGAAACTCAGGGAATCACTTTTTACACTCCCCTCTACTTCTCTTCTTACCTTGTAACCAATGTGTAGTTGATTGTTCTTTGGAAACCAAGTCTGGTACCAGATCTTTCTTTCCCTATTAAAGTTCTCCTTTAAATTCCTAACTCACATCTAGACCACTGCTTCCAAATGTAGTTTCCCAAGTTCATCTTAATCTATTCATGCTCATAGCTATTGTCAAACCAGTACCCGCAAAACATCATTCTGACTATGTCATTACCCCTCAATACTTTTCCAAAATTAAATAGTCTAAATAATTCAGACTGAAATTCAAAGACCTTACCATCTGGCTTCAAATTATCTTTTCCAATTTAATCTTTACTGCCCCACTATACTTCAGATAAATTGAGAATTCCTGTAAAAATATCTCCTAACATCTTAGTAGACCCACCCCAATCTTCAATTCAAAAGCTTTTTCAAATTCGTCTGACCACAGGTTCATATACACAGGATGTTAATATATGCTGTCAAAGTAATTCACTGTAGACTGGTCTTTCCACAGGCTCTCTCATCCTAATTATCCTGAAACTGGACTCTGATCATACTTCAGTTCCTCTTACAACAGTCTACTGTCCACACAGTAAAGTATCTGCTTCTGAACCTTACCCACATATAACAGACTGTGTTCATGAGTGATCCTAGACTGATAGTTTTCAGTTAAGAGTTACTGCTATATCTTTATTAATGATGTCTTGCCCTTGTCCTATGAAAATGCCTGTTAAGATGTTTTACCAGGTTGCAATAAAATCTTTCAAAGATAAAATGAAATACATTGTTATGGAAAACACTTTTAGATTATCTTTAGCTAAGACTATTCTCTCTCTCTCCTCTGAACTTTTGAATGGTAATAGAAAACATGGTGCTTATATGATCTTATATTCTATTTAGTGTGTGTGTGTGTGTGTGTGTGTGTGTGTAGATAGATATCTCCCCTATTAAACTCTAAATTATTGGGGAAAGGAATTCATATCTCATGAATCTATTTCATTCTGATATTTTATAAATAATTACATTAATTTCCTTTTCCTTCTTTTTTTGGGGGGGGAGTAGTAGGAAAGATCTAGAGATTGAATCTAGGACTTGCACATGCTAGGCAAGCAATGTACTGCATTCCCAGCCCTTTTAAATTTTTTACTTTGAGGCAGGGTCTCCTCTCCTAAATTGTCCATACTGGCCTCAAATTCATGATGCTCTTGCCTGAGGGTCTTGAGTAAATGGGATTACAGGTATGCCACATCATGACCAGTTGTAGATGGACACAATACCTTTATTTATTTATCTTTATGTGGTGCTGAGGATCGAACCCAGTGCCTCACACATGCTAGGCAAGTGTTCTACCACTCAGCCACAACCCCAGTCCCCTATTTTCCACTTTTATACACAGTCTAAATTTCAAGGCTACAAAACTATAGCTCTAATGTTACATTCTACATAAAGACAATCTGCAGTTAATACCATTAGCCTCTAGCCCCATCTTGGATACATTTGAGAACAAAAGTTTAAATCAAACTAAAAGATACAAAAGTTAAGAAGTAGAATGGGTCCAATCATTCATTATCTTACTTCTGCTGAGCAAGGACAGGAGAATTCCATGAATTGATAGTCTTTCAGACAAATGATCATTAAAACTGATTTTCAGACAGGTTTTTAAATATTGGGCAAGTGAGACCAAGGTTTTACTTTTAGACAAGAACCTGAAATGCACCTGCACCAATCACCAATTCTTACCTGAGGACAGGACTTTTTTTGTTTTGTTTTGTTTTGTTTTGTTTGGAGGAATGGGGGGTGGGGATTGAACCCAGGAATGTTATACCACTTAGCTCTATCTCCAATCCTTTTCATTTTTATTTTGAGACAGGATCTAAGCTGCTGAGACTAGCCTCAAATTTGCAATCCTTCTGCATCGGCCTCCTGAGTTGTTGAGATTACAGGGGTGCACCAACACACCAACAAAAAGAACAGAACTTTTTATATCTTCCCCTAAATGAAGAGCCTAATAATGATACCTATTTGAAGAGAAAGCAATTTGATCTCTAGATAGAAATGAAATAAGAGGTGCTGTTCAAATGGCAGTTTAATCTAACACTTTTTAGTTTGGTTGCATTTATTTGTTTGTTTAAAGATGGGTGAGAATGCACTGATTGTTTTTTCCTAACTCAATGGTAAAAACAATATATAGACTAGTGATGTAACTAAGTGGAAAAACATACGCTTTTAGAATGCATGAGGCTGGTTAAATTTCCAGCACACACATGCCCCACCCCATGTCCACACACAAAGAATGACATCTAATGAACACCACATACACTACTACAATTACAATCATAACCATTACAAATGTGTCCTATTATTTACACATTTAGATTTCCTGGGTTCAACCCTCAACAAGGCCCTTCCTATTAAAAAATACAGACAAATATCTACTAATATTAAAAATATAAAGCATTAAAGTTAGACCTAAGAGTTATATTTTTTGAATTTTATTTTATCATTTACATTATGGTAATGTGCTCTTTTGTCTCTTCTCCATTAGGAATTCCAAACTTAGTGGACTTTTTTTTTTCTTTTCTTTTTTTTTTTTGAGGGGGGGGAGGGGGACAAAATACCTATCAAAATATCTGAGAAAATTAGTTCAAGAATGTTGATTTAAACTCATAAATTAAATCATATCAGCCTTGAAGAACTAATTTCTACATGAAGCAGAGGTCTGCAAGTTGGAGGCCAGCTGGGCAACTTAGTGAGACCCTGGCTCAAAATAAAAAGGGTTAGGGGTATGGCTCAAAGGTAGAATGCATACTTAATAACTGCAAGGCCCTGGATTCAATCCCTAGCATTAAAAAAAAAAAAAAAAATTAAGAAATAAAACTCCCAAATTTATCAAATGTAAATAAAAAAAGGTTGAATAAAGGCAATATGCCTCTTAAGGAAAGAACTGTAACTTAAAAAGCATTTAAATGATTAAAAGCTCAATGGTAAGGCACATGTCTGTAATCCCAATAACTCAGGAGGAGGCTGAGGCAGGAGGATTACAAATTCAAAGCCAGTTACAGAAATTTAGCAAGGTTAAAAGCAACTTGGCAAGACCCTGTCTTAAAATAAAACAAACTGGGTGCAGCGGTGCACATCTATAATCCCAGTGGCTCAGAAGGCTGAAACAGGAGCATCCAAATTCAAAGCCAGGCTCAGAAATTTAGCAAGGCCCTAAGCAACTCAGCAAGACCCCTGTCTCTAAATAAAATATAAAAAGGGCTGGGGATGTGACTCAGTGGTTAAGTACCTTTGAATTCAACCCCCAGTACCAAAAAATAAAAACAAAACATAAAAAAAGGGCTGAGGATGTGGCTTAGCATCCCCTGGATTCAATCCCCATACTAAAAATAAATGAAGACAGACAGCATGAAGCTAGTTAAAAACAGTGCTTTATACAAAAGGCCAAATATTAAGGAACTATAAAATCTAAATTTCCCACCTGTGCTCCAAATCTGAGAAATTCTGTTGCCCAAATCTATTATGTCCAGATCTGATCCACAGGTAACACTGATAATTCATAGTGCTAAGCCATAAATAACAGAATCAAGCCAAATAAACAAACTCCATAATATTTTAATAGATGGTTCGATTCTTAGCACCACGTATGGATAAATAAAATAATGGTCCATTGACAACTAAAAATATTTTTAAAAAATGATACAAACACTAGATTAACATTTCAGTCACCAGCATGATGATCTTTAAGTGCGGTGTAGAAAAGGGTATTTCCTTCAGAGAACTTCTTTTAACACAAGAGGTAAGACTGCAATAGAATAACTACAATAAAAAGCATACTTGGGGCCAGGCACAGTGGCACATAACTGTAATTCCAGCTACTTGGGAGGCTGCAGAGTAAGAGATTTGAGGCCAGCCTGGACAACTCAGTGAGACAATGTCTCAAAAGGTGGGGGGGGGGGGGGGTAGAGATATAGTTCAGTGGTAGAGCATCCCTTGGTTCAATCCTAAGTACTATGTACATGCACATGCACACACACAGGGGTTGGGGGATATAGCTCAGGGGTAGAGCACTTGCCTAATGTATGCAAAGCCTAGGGTTTGATTCCCAGCATTGCAAAAAGGAAAAAAAAAAAAAAAAAACTTTTGATTAGGCGACTTAAGAGATGTACAGATAAAGTGTTATAGTTTAGTTTTCTTGGTTATGCTGGGGATCAAACCCAGGGCTTCATAAACGCTACGCAAGCACTCTGCCTCTGAGCCATCCCTAGATAAAGTGCTATAGGATTTTAGGAAACAATGATTATCTTAGATATTAGACCATATTAATGTTTCATGAAAATTTTATATACCTAATGATTACATCCTTTATAATATCTGTAATTTTTGATGAAGAAATAATGGGCTGGGATATGGAAGGTCCTTCCATGGACATATGATCTTAAAAACAGAAAACGAAAAGTCTAAGCAGGGCGGTAGGGCACACCTGTAATCCCAGCAGCTCAGGAGGCAGAGGCAGGAGGATTACAAGTTCAAAGCTAGTCTCAGCAATTTGGCAAATCTCTGAGCAACTTAGCAAGACTCTGTATCTCAATAAAATATAAATCAGGCTGTAGATGTGGCTCAGGGGTTAAGTACCCCTGAGTTCAATCCAGGCACCAAAAAAAAAAAAAGGTCTAGTAATTATGATCATATAAAATCAATGCCCAAACCAAATGGCTCACCAATGAGTTCTACCAAACATTTAAAATAGAATTAATACAAATACTTCACAAAGTCTTCTACAAATTAGAAGAGATAAGAACACTTACCAAAATTATTCTATGAGACCAATAGCACTCTGATCCCAAAACCAAGGAGAAATAAAGAAAACTATATATCAATATCCCTTATAAAATACACACACACACACACACACACACACACTCCTCAACAAAATATCAGCAAACCAAATCCAGGAACACATAAAAATGATTATATACTACTACCAAGCAGAATTTATCCTAGGAATGAAGTTGGTATAACATCTGAAATCAATTGTGCTACACACATCAGTAAAACTAAGGGTACAACATACATGATCATCTAAATAGACACAGAAAAATTATTTGACACAAGCCAGCACATTTTCAAGATAGAAACACTGTACAAACTTGGCATAAAAAGAAATTTCCTGAACTTGGTAAAGGGTATATATGTAAACTTCAAAGCTAATATCATATTTGGTGGCAAAGGCAAAATGCTATTCCCTTTAAAACCAGAAACAAAACAAGAATGTCTACTTTTACCATATGTATTCAAAATTGTACTGAGAGTTTTAACCAGGCCAATGAGGCAAGAAATTTTTTAAAAGGGCACCTAGTTAGAGACAAAGAAGTAAAACTTTCTCTATATAGATAACATGATTTTAACAAATCAACTGGAAAAAATTGATTAGAATAAGCTCAGAAATCTTCCATAGTATAAGATCAATACATAAAAATGAACTATATTTATAAACACTATGAGTGAACAATCTGAAAATAAATTAAGAAAACAATTTCATTTAGAGGCCTTAAAAATGACAAAATACTTACAAATAAATTTACCCAAATAAGTGCAATACTTATATATCAAAAGCAGGAAGACATTATTTTAAGAAATTAAAGAATTAACTCCTGTCATCCCAGCTACTGAACAGGCTGAGATAGGAGGACCACTTGAGCAAATGAGGTAAGGGGCAATATAGCAAGAGACTGTCTCATTAAAAAATAAATAAATAATAAGAAGAAGAAAATGGAAAGAAAAGATGGAGGAGGAAGAACTAAATAAATGGAAAGACATTCCGTGTTCATGGATCAAATGATACAATAAATTATTAAAATGACAATAAATATAAATTTAATATAATACCTACCAACATCCAAATTGGCTTTCTTTTCTTTTTTAAATAGGCAAGCTAAATTAAAATTCCTATGGAAATACAAGGGACTTGGGATAACCAAAAGGATTTTAAAGATAACTCTTTTTTAAGTATGAGCTGGGATTTCTCAATTTCAAAGCTTACTAAATAGCTGCAATACTTCAGGCAATGCAGAAACTACAAAAGGATAGATATATACAATAATAGACTAGAACAAAAGCCCTGAAATAAATCTTTACATTTATAATCAGGTGATTTTCAACAAGAATGTCAAGATAAACCAACAAAGAAATAAAATTTTTCAAAAAAAAGTGCTGTAACAACTGGATAGTCACATGCTAACAATGAAGATGGACCCCTTCTTTTTTTATTTTTATTGTTTTTAGTTGTAGTTGGACACAATGCCTTTATTTTATTTATTTATTTATTTTTATGTGGTGCTGAGGATCGAACCCAGCACCTCACATGTGCTAGGCGAGCGCTCTACCACTGAGCCACAACACCAGTCCCTGGACCCTTCCTTTTAAAGCAAACAAAAGTCAACTCAGAAAAGATCACAGATCTAAATTTAAGAGCTAAACTACAAAACTCTTGGAAGAAAACAGCAATAGTGGATGAGGTAAGCGTTTCTTAGCGTTAAAACAATAGCAGAAGCAATAAAAACAGATAAATTAGGCTTAATACAGTTCACATTTGTAATCCCAGCTACTTGGGAGACTGAGGCAGGAAGATCATGAGTTCAAGGCCAGTCTGAACAACAGCAAAAGTAATAATAATTTAGTGTTATAAATGACACCATGAAGATATTGAAAATAAAACCCATGAGAAAATATCTCCAAATCATTTAGCTAATAATGAATAGTATCCAGAATATATTTTTAAAACTCTTAAAACAATTATAAAAAGACAATAAGCTGGGCTGGGGTTTTAACTCAGTGGTAGAGCACTTGCCTAGCACATAAGAGGAACTGGGTTCAATCATCAGCACCACATAAAAATAAATAAATAAAATAAAAGCATTGTGTCCATCTACAACTAAAAAAAAAATTTTTTTTAAAGACAATAAGCTATTTCAAAAATGAGCAAATTGGGTTCAATCCCTAGCACTGCAAAAATAAATTAATTGAAAAAATAAAAATGAACAAAAGATTTGAAATAGGTACTTCTCCAAAGAAGATATGCCAAAGGCAAGCACATGAAAAGATGCTTTAACACTGGTAGCTATTGGCAAAATGCACAATAAATCAAAATCACAAGCAGCGCCATTTATCTGTAGTTCAGCCTCTTGGGAGGTTGAGACAGGATGATCGTTTGAGTCCAGGGGTTTGAGGCCAGCCTGGGCAATGTGGTGAGACTCCATCTCAAAACAAAACAAATAAACAAAAAACTACCACTCAATGACGCACTGCTTTGCAGTAAGATGGCTATTAAAGAAAAAAAAAAAGAGAGAGAGAGACAGAGAGAATATAACAAGAGGTGACTAGGATGTGAAGAAACTGGAGCCCTAAATCACTGCCCTGGGAATGTAAAATGGTGCAGGCACTGGGAAGTTTGGAGTTCCTCTGAAGATTTATAAAAAGTTACCATATGACCTAGCAAATCCACTATACCCAAGAAAAATTAAAACATTTACACAAAAACTTGTATATAAATCTTCACAGTAGTATCACAATAGCCAAGAGTGATAAAAACCCCCAATGTCCATTGACTGATGATAGACAAATAAAATGTGATCCATGTATCCAATGGAATATCATTCAACAATAAAAAGGAATTACTGAGAAATGCTATAACATGGATGTACTTTGAAATCATATGCAAAGTGAAGGAAGCCAGTAACCAAAGGCCACATATTCTGATTCCATTTATATGAAATGTCCAAAAAAAGCAAATCCATACACTTTTTTTTTTCTGGTGCTGGGCACATGGGAGGCAAGCACTTTACCACTGAGCTACAGCCTCAACCTAAGGTATAACTTTCTTTTTATAAGTTTTTTAAATACCTTTAAAAAAAAATAGCTCTCTTTTTAATTACTGAGTTATTGAAGTCCTTTATATAGTATAGACAATTCTTTTACTATATATGTACATACATATTATTTACACGTGTTCATGGATATTATCAATTCTCTCCTAATTCATCTATAAATTCAACACATTCCCAATCAAAATCCAGAGGATTTTAGAAGAAACTGGTAACTGAGTGTGAAATTGATATGGAAATACAAAGGACATAGGATTCTCCAAACAAGTTTGAGAAGATGGAGAAAGTTGAAGTTTACCTAACCTAAATCCATGATTGACTAAATTTATAGTAATCATGACGACATTACATTGGTATAGACAAAATGACTAATGGTATGGAAGAGATTACAGAAAGAAATCTACATGGTCAACAGATACTTAACAAAAGCAATGAAACAATCTAACAAGGAAAAATTTTTCAAACAAATGGAGTTGAATTGAAAGGAGATCTATATGGGGGAAAACAATAAGCTTCAAATCCCTACAGAATACCACACACAAAAATGAAATTAACATGAATCACAGATAAATGTAGAGTTAAATTGATAAAGTTTCTAAAAGAAAACTTAAGAGCATATCTTTGAGATCATGGGGTAGATAAACTTCTGCATTAAAAAAAAATATATATATATATATATAACCATTCTCTCTGGTTTAACTCCTTATCAGTTTGCAAAAATATTTTTTAAATCAGTCTGTAGAAGACACAGCAAATAGCGTATCTAAGTGGCATCCTATGCAACTCTACACTAATTAAATGCATGAATTCCCTCTAATACAAATATTATAACTTTGCCAGACTTCTCAAAGAAGTGTGATGGGTGCCAAGCTCAGCCAGAATTATACAGTATATATATGCTGGTATACTTTCTCTTGGCCAGCTTACACTGGGATTCAATTTACAGCCTTTTGGCTCTAAATTCTGTGTTTCTCCAGTATCAGTTTAAGGTAGAAATACTAAAGGATACTATAGCATAAGCTGAACGTAACTAGCACCTCTTTCTGATAAAATAAGCAAGAGACCCATCCTTAATTCTCTTAAGGAAATGACAACTTAGTGTTTACATGAACACACTAAATTATTCCCATTTCTCTTAGTTCTCTTAGCTTAATATGTATTGTAACTGTTCTCTATCATAAGTCTTTTTGCATGAACTAATTATCTTTTGTTTAACAAGTAAGGAATCATACAAAATACAAGGAGTTTTCTTAATATCAGAACGGTTCTCTTCAGTGCAGAGCATGGATGTCTGTACTAATGCACAAAGCATATTAAAAAAACTGCTTTTCTTTTGTTTCTTTTTATAAAGAACACAGGACTGCGGGGTGGCTTGATGTGCTTGTCTAGCATGTACCAGGTATATGTTCAATACTCAGCACCAACAAAACAAAACACAACAAAGCCCCACAAATAAATTAAAATAGGTTAAATTAGTAAAACATCAAACCCTCATATGGGAGAAAGTAACACAATATAAAAACATATATAATTTTATACAATATAAATATTGATAAATTTAATGAAATGTTCATTACTATACTTTTTATTAAATAACATTTATTCATTTATATTACCCATTTTTTAAAAAAATATTTTTTTAGTTGTAGATGGACACAATATCTTTATTTATTTATTTTTATGTGGTGCTGGGGATTGAACCCAGTGCCTCATGCATGCTAGACAAGCACTCTACCACTGAGCCACACACAACCCCAGCCCTACATTACCCATTTAGTTGACATAAAATGACATCTTTATTTTGGTAGATCTAAATTATTAAAGTATTTTTAAGCAATTCTACAAAAAAAAATTGAAAGTTTTTCATGAATATTTAAAGAATAATTAGGCTTGATAGGATGTTTCCTGTCCACAATAAATATACTATGATCTCACAACAAAAACTCAATGGCTCATATGAAAAACCTTTCTGATTTCTATGAAATGTTTCATTTAATCTCAAATCCATTCACCAGAAAAAGAGCTATTCAAAACTAGCCTCAGTTGAAGGTAAAAATTCTACTTATGGCCTGATGGCCTATAACACAGAATAAGAGCCCACCAGTATGAGAACCTTCATTGTCATAAACTTTTAGTCTAGTTTTGGTTAATTTCGATGACTTGACTAAGTTAAAACTCAATCTACTGTAATTGACTCCAAAGCCCAATTCTTCACAACCAGCCTCTGCTGTAGAATAAGAAAACTTAAAGAAGCACCTGGGGGTAGCTCAGCAGTACAGTGCTTGCCTACCACATCTGTGAGGCCCTGGATTCAATCCCCATCACCACAAATTAGTAAAAATTAAAATGATTAAAAAAGCTTCAAGGCTGAGGTTGTGGCTTAGTGGTAGAGCATTTGCAGAGCATGTGTGAGGCACTGGGTTCAATACTCAGCACCACATAAAAATAAATAAATAATGGTATTCTGTCTATCTATAACTAAAAATGAAACAAAGAAAAAGATCTTACCCTCAACAAGAGGCAGGCAGAGCCTTCTTATGGAGGCCAGAAACAACTTGCTTAAATGAAGGGATCACTATACAATCATGAAAATTCACAAGCCTAGAGTTTACTCAAAGCAGAGAGTTCCAAAGATAAAAATAGTACTTGTATTTTAAATGTGAAAAAATTTTTTAAATGCCCATTTATTTTCCCTTCCTTTTTTCTTAATACTATTTCCCAAATTAAATATATGTCATCCTCAGTATCCACAGGTGGTTCTTGGACCCAAATTAATGGATGTTCAAGTTCTCATATTAAATAGCATAGAATCTGCATATACTATAAGTATATTCTCCTATTCACTAGATCATTTCTAGATTACTTCACTACACATTTCTAAGTTACTTATAGTATACTGTAAAAGCAATGTAAATACTTGTTATACTACATTCTTCAAGGAATAGTAAGAAAAAAGTCTGTACATGTTCAAGCTTTTCTAAGTATTTTCAATCAAATAATTGAATCCTCAATTGCAGAACACCACAGATACGGAACGGAGACCATATAATCAAACAAAAAAATCCATAATGATGCATTTGATTTCTTCTGGGAAAGAATCATTTCAACTTCCTAGAAGATAATGTTCAAGAAGGCAAAGAACAAAAACATCAGGACAATAAAAGAAATAGCTTTTATTAGCACAAATGCCTCAGGGGAGTTTTATCTTGTACAACTGGGGCACAACATTGACCAAACAAGTTTAATTCCTCTTTATAAAGTATTTTAGGGTCTAAGTATTACTACATGGAGAAATTTTAAAGGGGATCCAGGCACTATGGTACACACCTGTAATCCCAGTAGCTTGGGAGGCTGAGGCAGGAGGATCCCAAAGTCAGCCTCAGCAATTTGGCAAGGTCTTTTTTTATTTTTAACCACATGCGTTTTTTAAAATTCTTTTTTTCTTTTTAGATATGATAGTAGAGTGTATTTTGACATGTTATACATAGACATAGTATAAATTATTCTAATTAGGATCTCATTCTTATAGCTGTACATGATTCCCTGGTGTATTAATAAATGAACACAGAAAAAGTTATGTGTGATTCATTCTTCTGTCTTTGCTATTCCCATCCCCATTCCCTTCCCTTCATTTCCCTTTGACTAATCCACTGAACTTCTCTTCTTCCCCCCACATCCTTGGCAAGGTCTAAAGCAATTTAGTGAGACCCTGTCTCAAAATTAAAAAAAAATAAAAAGGGCTAGGGATGGGGCTTGTAGTAAAATACCCCTGGGTTCAATCCCCAGAACCAAAATTAAAAAGAAATTCAAAGGGGATAAATGTTTCCTGAAGAAGTTGACAGATTTTTCACATAATAATTCTAAAAAAAAAGATAGCTATGTTAGTGACCCCTAGGATACACTTCAAAACTCTTCTGGGCCAGGCACACGCCTATAATCCCAGCAGCTGGAGAGGCTGAGGCAGGAGGATTACAAGTTCAAAGCCAGCCTCAGCAAAATAGAGGTACTAAGCAACTCATGAGCTGGGTGTGTGGCTCAGTGGTTGAGTGCCCCTCAGTTCAATTCCCAGTACCGCTCCAAAAAAAACACACTCTTCTGGTATTAAAGCACCCAAACTTGATACAAAAATAAATAAATAAATAAAAACAATTTATCCAATTAAGAATTTGAAATGGAAGTGTTGCTCAGTGTAAAGCACATGTTTAGCATACATGAGGCCCTGGGTTTGAGCCTCAGAACCAAAAAAAAAAAAAAGAGCCAAAAATTCTTCTCAGTGAAGAACCAGTGACTTCCAACAACTTCCAAAGCTAGAACCACGAATGATGAAAACATTTACCGTATTCAGAATTAGCAGAGAAGAAAAAAAAAAAACCTCCTGCAGAAGTGATAAAGAACTGAATTCAAAGCCCAAAGAAACTTGAGAGCCCAGTTCATAACTCAGCAGAGGGAATAAAGCATTAGCTTACTCAGCAGTCACTTGTGAGAAATAGGAATCACATACAAAGGAGTGGGGAAATTTAGTTACCAGTTCTTTATAGTTAACCACCTATTATTACAAAAATGATAGGTAATTATAGAGAATATAATGTAAAAGACATCCAGAAACAGCTGATATTCCAAATGACTTTTATAATTAGTTTTCCTATACTAAATGTCACTTTTTACTTTGGGAATGGACTTGCTTAACTGGTGTTAGTGCCAAGAGAGAAGTTGCATAGAACTAGTTCCCAAGGGAATACCGAAAATCAAAGTTCAGATATTTCATCCTATAGACAAACCTTCTGTAAATAAACAAGAGTTGAATCATACATTAATTGGTCTTGCTTTTAGATCTTTAGATATTTCAGCCACTCAGGTCTGTAATGGTTATATTAACAGCAAATATAATTATTTTCCTTCTCTTTGCTATACAGTCTAACAAATATGAGCAAGGGGATATGCTTACACTAAACTAGGTCCTAGTTAATAAATATTTGTTGGGGCTGGGATGTGGCTCAAGTGGTAGCGCGCTTGCCTGGCATGCGTGCGGCCCGGGTTCGATCCTCAGCACCACATACAAACAAAGATGTTGTGCCCGCCGAAAACTAAAAAATAAATATTTTTTTAAAAAAATTTAAAAAATAAATAAATAAATAAATATTTGTTAAATTAATGTCAGACATTTTTTCCTCTATGCAAGAAGTCTCAGGGTAGGAGGAACCTCCATTACAAAGAATTCCAAGGTTGGTACAAATTCTGTGATTTTTTTCTTATCAGATATTGTTGTAATAATGAGGCTACACACACATTTTACTGATGTGCCAAAAACATCTTATGTACATGTACATTTTATATATGCATTAACTCAAGCCTTGTATCAGGTACATACTATTATAATCCCATTTTACAAGAAACTAAGGCCAGGTATCTTGTCCAAGGTCATAATTCCAGAAGCAGCAAAGCCAGGATTAAAATCCATTGTCTGACTCCAAAACTGTCTAACAGTACAGAATGGCACACACCTGTAATCCCAGTAATAGTAACCCAGGAGGCTAAGTAAGGCCGGAAGATTTTAAGTTCCAGGCCAGCCTCAGCAACTTAGAACCTGTCTAAAAACAAAAACAGATCTGGGAATGCTGCTCAGTGGTAAATCATTCCTAGGTTAGATTCCCAGTCCTGGGAAGACAGATCACCCCTGGTTTAGATCCCCAGAATGGACTGGATGGATGGATGAATAGAAGGACAAACAAGAGAGTGTGTGTGAGTGTGTGTATGTGTGTAGGCTAAAGTGCCACAAAGAGGTTCCTAGGACATGAACCACACCATTGGAGTAGTTCAAGCAATATTTCAATTTATTCAATTGCTGCTGAGGGTCTCACCAAGTTACTGAGGCTAGACTTAAACTTGCAACCTTCCTGCCTCAGTTTCCCAAGTTGCTGCAATTATAGGTGTACACTACCAGACCTGGCTCAAGCAGTAATGTTAATAGAATTAAATGGTACCACCCTCCTGTGACGATGGAAGCAGCACAATAGGGTAGAAAGAGTAGCTGAAGAGCTGTAGCTTGAAATGTATTGATAAGCCATAGACCACGATCAGCTCACCTTTTGGGGCCCAACAACCTCACTGTAAAATAAAGGTGTTCAATATGATAACAATATATTCCATTTATTATGTGTCAGGTACTTTCTAAGCACTTTACATGGGTTATCTTGTTTATATCTAATAACTCTATAAAGTAGAGTCTGTTCTTATTCCCATTTCAAGACAGAATTATGGTTCAAAGGTTAAGTAACCATAGGCAGAGAGTGGTAGAATCAAGACTCTAGAACAGGGGTTGGAACAGAAATGGCCTATAAGCTAAATCCTGCCTGCTACCCAGTTTGATAAAGTTTTTATAAAAGCTAAACATGGATTTTACATTTTTAAATGGTGGAAAAACAAAAAACAGCATTTTGTAACACCTAAAAATTATATAAATTTAAGTTTTCAGTACCAATAAATAAAGTTTCATCAGAAAACACTCCTTCACTTACACATCAACTGTGGATTCTCTTATACTTCAATAGCAGGAATTGCTGTAAGGTCTAAGACATTTACTATCTGACCCTTTATAGAAAAATCTGCCCAAGGCCTGTTCTAGGGCCTAATCTATTATTATATTATGTATTGTGTACTGATTCTAAAACAGCAAATAATTACCAACATTAGAATGACATCCTAGACAAAAATATTTTAGAGACTGACCTAAAAAATTCAATATATTGCAAAACAGGAGTTTCATAAACCCTTAGGTACAAATATCAATAAATGTTTTATCAACCAGAACTGATCTAGGGCTGGATCGCAAAAGTCTTTGGCTTTATAATCCTTAAATTATATCTGGTCTGTTTTTAACTACTTTCTGCTCTAGTAAGTTTCAAAAACAAACTACTCACTATTAAAGCTCAGTGAAGCAATATTCATCTTTCAAACTAGTTCTAATTTTCCAGTATCATTCATGTTTTTTTCTTTTCTTTTTTTCTCATTGTATTTTTTTTTTTTTGTGTGTGTGTGTGTGTGGTGCTAGAAATTGAACCCAGGGCCTTGCACATGCCAAGCAAGTGTTCCTCTACCAGACTACCAGAGATACATACCCAAACCCTCGTGTTTTTCTTAACTCAAAACAATTCATAGTGGGTTGTGTCTCAGTGGTAGAGCGCTTGCCTAGTATGTGTGAGGAACTGGGTTCAATCCCCAGTACCACATATAAATAGATAAATAGATAGATAGATAGGTAGGTAGGTAGGTAGAAATGTTAAAAAAAAAAAAAAAAATTCATAGTCTACTTCAGTCTGTCGATTAAACTCCGGGGCCTCAAGCAACCTAGGCCAGTGCTCTACCACTGAGCCACACCCAAGCTGGAGACCAAGCCTGACCATTACCTTCATTTTTACTGCCACTTTCTGGAAATTTCTCTTCTGCTCAATTTGTTCTTTCTTTAGTTAAAATTAGTGGAAACCATTCAAAAGTTTAAGAGTGAATACATGTGGTTTCTTACAAGATGATGCAGTTCTTTTTTGGTGTGTACTTATGATTGAACCCAGGACCTTTGCACATACATGCTAAGCACATGTAATATACTACTGAGCTATCAACAGTACATTTTCAAATTTTATTTTTCATTCTCTTCTTGGAAATGACTTTAATATTTTTAAAAAATTGTTTTTTAGTTGTAGACGGACACAATGCCTTTATTTTGTTTATTTATTTATTTATTTTTATGAGGTGCAGAGGATCAAAACCAGTGCCTCACACATGATAGGTAAGCGCTCTACCACTGAACCACAACCTCAGTCCACGTCTAACATTTTATTTGGCTCTCTGGCAATATATTCAGGCAAAATTCTCAGGGATAAACTGACCATTTGGCCTAGTATCCTTTTTGATACACTGTTACTAGCATTTTTTCTATTCATTCATACAAATATGACAGACTTATCCACACTTTATTCTGCTTAGTTACTAACTTCTTACCAGAAAACCTAACTATAACATACCAAACTGGAGGCACCTTATTTTTCTTTTATAAGAAATAAAAATATTCTTCATGACATTCCTAAAAGATATACTATATACTTGAATACCCTGAGAAAAACCTCATGTCCATACATGTTGTTCCTACCTACATTATAATAATTTCCCCTCCTCTAAATCAAAACTAAATGTATGTCACAGCTTTTAGTATGTTTATATCTTCAAAGAAGAAAAACCATTAACATTATTGATATGCTTTGTTTAAATTAATACATCATTAACTTTCAGATGGGAGAAATTATTATGATCTCCATTTTACAATTAAGAACTAAAACTCGAACTAAGGTCTTTTTAAGTTCAAAACCAGTGAGTATCTTCCCACAATACTAACTGATTTCTCCTTAAGGAAACTATGAACAGCTCTTTTCCTATAAGAAGTCATGTTCATGTTCTTGTGAACATGACTCGAAAGTCAATCCTGCCAGGCACGGTAGCACATGCCTATAATCCCAATGGCTCAGGAGGCTAAGGCAGGAGGATCTTGAGTTCAAAGCCAGTCTCAGCCAAATCGAGGCATTAAGCAACTCAGTGAGACCCTATCTCTAAAAATACAAAATAGGGCTAGGGAGGTGGCTCAGTAGTTGAGTGCCCCCTGCATTCAATCCCTGATACAAAAAAAAAAAAAAATTCCTACTTACCGAAATCACCATTGTGCCCTATATGAAATACCTTAGTTATATGCCCAGGACTCTCTAAGGTAGGGGTTCTTAAACTGGGGTCCATGAACTCAGATGGAAAAAATTCACATCTTTGCCAGGCACGGTGTTCCAGTTACTCAGGAAGCAGAGGAAAGAGGATTGCAAATTTGAGATCAGCCTGGACAAATAAATGAGCAAGATCCTGTCTCAAAATAAAGGGGCTCAGGGTGTGGCTTAATGGTAGAACACCTGCTTACATGTGCAGAGGCTCTGGTTCAATCCCCACTACTATAATAACAGTAACAATTATTATTTACATTTTTATTTTTGCTAACCTATAATTGAAATTAGCATTTCCTACTATTGGGAATATAGGCAGCTAATAGCAGTATTAGCAGGGCTACTTCTAATTATTAGTTTATAATAATAAGAAAATTTCTCATATTAAAAATTATTTTGGGGGGCTGGGATTGTGGCTCAGCGGTAGACTGCTCGCCTAGCACGAGCAGGACCCGGGTTCGATCCTCAGCACCACATAAAAAATAAATAAATAAATAAAGGTATTGTGTTGTGTCCATCTACACTTAAAAAATAAATATTTTTTTAAAAATTATTTTTTAAATATATGAACTGTATTTTGCATTTAAAAGTCATATTCTGAGACAGGAACATAGCCCAGTTGTAGAGTATTTGCCTAGCACGTGCAATGCCCTGGATTCAATCTGCAGCACCACCAAAAGAAGGCATGTTCTGAGAAGGGGCTCAAAGGCTTCAGACTGCCAAGGAATCAAAGATACTCTATATAAATTTAAGAACCCTGCTCTAGAGACCATCACAGAGACTATTTATCAATCCTTGCTAGTTAAGGTTTTATATAAATGCATGGCATCATTTACTCATTTTCCTTTAGTCCATTAAAAATACAGACCGCTGGGGCTGGGGGTCAGTGGTAGAACGCTCACCTAGCACATGTGAGGCCCTGGGTTCGATCCTCAACACCACATAAAAATAAGTAAATAAAATAAAGGCATTGTGTCCAATTACACCTAAAAGATACATATTAAAAAAAAAAAAAATACAGACCTCCACAAGGCCCTGGGTTCGATCCCCAGCACCATAAAAAAAAAAAAAAAAAAAATACAGACCTCATTAAGTCACAATGATTTTTGTATCTAATTTGTCAACTACGCTTACTATTACTGATCTTCTACCTCTGACCTAACACATAGGAAATCTCCCTTATATAGTTATTGAAGACACAAGCATTAAGCTTCTCTGTGATCAACTTTCCACCCCAAGTAAATCCACTCTCTCAGGATCAGAAACCAAATCCATTATTCCTACAACTGAAACTTGATATGAATTACATGAAAAATCTTATTGATACCTTTATATTTCTATACAAAATACTCTCCAGAACATTTGTGGGAGGGCAAAGAGCTTTAAAAAAGAAGAGAACACTGACTTTGTCATTTACCGGCTGATTTCACAGATTGTTATCTATGAACAGATTGTTTTCTGTGAAATGGGATATATAGAGAGGGTTTTTTGAGGATTAAATGATCAGAAGATACATACTATGGCCATTTTTTGTTTTTGGAAGCGGGTACTGCAGATTAAACCCAGAGTTGCTTTACCACTGAGCCACAACCTCAGCCCTTTTTATTTTTTTATTTTGAGACAGGGGATCTCACAAAGTTGTTTAGAGCCTCACTAAATTGCTGAGCTTGGCCTCTAACTTGCAATTCTCCTGCCTAGTCACCAGAGTAACTGGGAATACAGTCGTATGCCAACATGTCCCACCATAATATGGCTCTTAACAAGTTTTTACCTGATATCAATGATAAGTTCTTTACATTCTTTACACGCTACAGCCTACCATATTAAAATTCTGATACTTAAGATCCGACTTCTAGGCTGGGGTTGTGGCTCAGAGGTAGAGGACTCCAACCATGTGTGAAGCACTGGATTCGATCCTCAGCACCACGTCAAAATAAATAAAGATATTGTGTCTACCTATAACTAAAAAATAAATATTAAAAAAAAAAAAAATCCAACTTCTAGGTGGGCACAGTCACACACCCCTGTAATCCCAGCGGCTCTGGAGGCTGAGGCAGGAGGATCACAAGTTCAAAGCCAGCCTCAGCAAAAATTACCGAAGCCCTAAGCAACTAAGAGAGACCCTAAGCAACTAACAGTGACCCTGTCTCTAAATCAAATACAAAAAAGTGCTGAGAATGTGACTCAGGGGCTAAGTGACCTGGGTTTAATCCCTGGTACCAAAAAAACAAAAAGATTTTTTAAGTTGGACACAATATCTTTATTGATTTATTTTTTATGTGGTGCTGAGGATCGAACCCAGGGCCTCCCATGTGCCAGTGAAGCACTCTACTGCTGAGCCACAATCCTAGCCCTTAAACTTGTCTTTAACTTCACTTACTTTCCTACACAAATGCAGTTTCCCATTGATCCTATCCAATTGTGACTACTCTAAAAATCACAGTATTTTGACATTTGTGTTTTTTTGTGTACTTGTATGCTGACATTAAATTCCTAAGCCAAATTTTATCTTCTCATGGGTAGAAAAGGTATCTATTTCTTACCTACCCATGTTGATGGAAAAACCATCCGTCAAAGCCAACATACCTTCCTTCAGTATTACCATGACAAACTTTGATTAAGTAAAATTATAATACCAGTTTATGATCAGTTGCCTTGACTTAACCCATTTTCCACTTTGACACATTCAAAATGTTTTTATTAGCTATAAACTTTTCTAATCACATTTGTATTCTCTATAGCTATTTATTATCAAAAGATGCAGAGCACCAAAAATAGGCTTGAATTCTTCTAAAACAAAATGTGAAGGAAAAGAACACAATAAACTAACATAATGGAATTCAATCCCTTAAAAACAAAATTCACTTTAGAATCTAAAAGGCATGCAACATTTACATATGCAGTCATACTTCACTTACATTCTGAGAAAGTAATGTGCTATTTCTGTCCTGTGAACATTGCAGAGTGTGCTTATGCAAACTTAGATAGTATAACCTACTATACACCTCAGCTACACAGAGCCATCACTGTGTATGTAGTTCAATTTTTACCAAAATATCATTGTGACACTTAACTACACAGTCATTTTTCAATATCCTGAAGATTGGTTCCAGGCCTCCCCCCATACCAAAATCCCAGAATGTTCAAGTCCCTTATATAAAATGACATAGTATTCACATGTAGCCTACACACATCTTCCATATACTTTAAACCATCACTAGGTTACTTTTAATACCAATGTAAATGCTAACACAATGTAAATGCTATGTAAATTATTATACTGCATTGTTCAGGGAACAAGGAAAAAAGTCTATGTGTACAGTCCAGACACAATCATCACAGATGGAGCTACACAGTACAGAAAAACATGCAAAGTGAGCTGGGGTTTTAGCTCAGTGGTAAAGCCCCTGCCTAGCATGTGTGAAGCATTGGGTTCAATTCTAAGCACCACATATAAATAAGTAAAATAATGGTCCAACAACTAAAAAAAAAAAAAAGACATGCAAAGTTAACAATGCTCAAACAAGTGCTGAAGAGAGAATAAGGATCTGTGAAATGGGAGGAGTGACAGCAGAGTGTCTATTTATCAATTCATTCTTGTGGATTTTCATAGTGCTTGACCCATAGCAAATTCAAGTTTTGTTTCTTGGAATTTTCTGGAAATTTGAAAAATATTTTCAACCCAAAATTGGATATATCCAAGAATGCTGAACTCATGGATATAATGACTCATAATAATCTCAAAATTGTCTTATAGGAAGGGCTTGAGAATTTCAACTATAAAACATAACCAAGAGCTGGGGGATATACAGCTCAGTTGGTAGAGCGCTTTCCTTGCACGTACAAGGCCCTGGGTTCAATCTCCAGCACCACAAAAAACAAACAAACAAAACATAAACAAAAAGGAATATTATTCGGCAATAAAAAGGAACAAAGTCCACATGCTAAAACAGGTATGAACCTTGAAAATATCATGAAAGAAGCCAGTCACAAAAGAACACCAATTGTAAAATTTTCCTTTATATGAAATGGCAGTGTCCAAAATAGACAAAAATAAGAGAAAGAAAAGTATATTATGTATTACTGGAACTGGAACAGGAAGGAAGGAAGGAAGGAGCTGGAAGAGAGGAAATGGGGAGTGACTGCATAGGAGCTTCTTTGGGGGGGTGACAAATAGTGGTAATAACTATACAATTCTATGTATACACTAAAAATCACTTTATTGTACCTAATTCAGCTGACTTTTTCGTGTGTGCGTGCATGTGTGAATCATATCTCAATAAAGCTCTTAAAAAAATATATGTTTCTGGGCACAGTGGTGCACAGGCATCTGAGGCTGGAGGAACACAAATTCAGAGCCAGCATCAGCAACTAAGCAAAGGCCTAAGCAACTGAGCGAGACCCTGTTCCAAAATAAAAACTAAAAAGGCCTGGGAAGGTGGCTCAGTGGTTAAGCACCCCTGAGGTTTTTTTTTTTTCTTTAGTTATAGATGGCCACAATGACTTTATTTATTTTTATGTGGTGCTGAGAATCAAACCCAGCGCCTCACACATGATAGGCCAGCGCTCTACCGCTGAGCCACAACCCCAGCCCTCCCTAATTCTTAAAAAAAAAAAAAAAAAGGTTCCCACTGGTAAGCCACAAGGAAATCATGGAAGTCACTGACTGGAAATCTAAGCTGATTATCTGTTATGTTAAGAGAGGTCATCTCCAAATTCTCTCCCCCATTCCAAACAAGTACAAGAACAGGAAAACGGGGACAGTGAGAATCAAAAAATTTTGAGCAGTTGGTTACTAACTAAAATAGTCCCTTCTTAGGCTCTATCACTCCTAAACTGTAGGGGGCTTCCATCCTCAGTGATTACGGAAGTAGTACTTTTCATCAGCAAGCTCAAAAAGAAACGTCAAAATAAGATGACACTTGCTTAGACGCACTACAAAAGTCTAAAAAAAAAAACAGAAAGGATGTCACCTACACACTCCTAAGTCTGTGCACGTGTTAGTCTGCCCCCACCCAAAAACAACCAGCAACGTGCACGATTCATCCACATACCAACTTGCTCCCCATAAATTGACACTGAATACTCAAGCTCTTAGATCTCATTTGTTTAAATTGACAGGCATAACTCTCACTGATTCCCACTCCAGCAAGAGCAGCCTCCGCCCTGCCCCTACCCACCCCCAAACCCACACACGTGTTAGCCCGACACCGCCCCACCGGGTCCCACGTGCACCTGGTCTAACACACTCCCCACATGTGGGTGCCCCACGGGCTTCCTCGGGTATCTGAGGTCATCGCGTGACCCTGGGTCTCCAGAGGTATGAGGGGGAAGGGGAAGGACCAGGCCCAGGTCCCAGAGGTCCCAACCCTGCGGGGAGTGTCCACACCCATCCTACTATCCCCAACAAATCCAGGGGCCGGGGGCGACGGCCCCTTTAAGACGCGGCCCAGTCGTCGCCCGCAGAGAGGGGCGCAACGGGGCCTACACAACCCCCCCTCCGTTCGCCCGCCCACATCTAATCACCTCACCTCGGGCCGCGGGGCCCCGCCGCCGCGACGGCGGCGGAGGGGGGGCGGGGTACGGGCGGGGTCTGGAGGGGGGGGTCGCCCCGCCGACGGTGGAGCCGCGGTTCGCTCTCTGAGGCCGTGGGACGGTGACTGCGGTGGACGTGAACGCTCCTAGCTCGCTCCCTCGGCGGCTCCTGGGACCCCAAGATGGCGGCGGCGCTGAGGCGGCTGCGGGCGCTGGGCCGGCGGCGGCGGCGGCCACTTTCACTCACTGAGAGGAGCGGAGCAGGGACACGGGGAGCCATGGCGGGGGGGAGGAGAGGCGCCATAGCCAGGCCAGAACAATCGAGCCGTTACTCGGCTGGCTTACCCCCGCCCCACCCACGCTCACTGCTACTCGCCAGCCCGTGGCCGCTCGCAGTGCCGCTGTCGTCAGTCTCGTGCAGTTCGTACCCCGCGGCTGCCGCCTGACGCCCCGCGTGGACCGGGGTTCGGGGGGAGACCCTCATCCATGCCATCTGCGTGCAGATTGGTTGGGGCTGGGACTGGCGAAGATTGCCGAAAGGCGGCGGGGAGGAGGAGGAGGATGTCTTCGCTAGAGTGAGCAAGCAGATCTCGGGGGAGCAAATCTCGCGAGAGCTCTTAGATCCGCAACCGCCAAAGAAAGGTTAGTTTTCCCGGAAATAACGTCAATGGGAACCGCCCCGGATCCTGGGAATATTTGTTCTCAGAGGTAGGAGGTGGGAGGGGCTTCCGAACACTGATAATATTGGGAGACTAACTAGCGGTAAGTTTTATGCCTTTGGTGGGTGCATGCAGATACGATATTGGCGCTTGAGGGTGCCTGCACCTGCCTGGGCACCGTTCGCCTGGGGACTTCTCCAAATCGTCTTCAGACGGTGTCACCCACCCAGGCTTAAAACTTCTTGGAACAGAGAAACGAGTAAGCTTTGGTGCACATTCCATTTAAAGCAGTCGGATGAGTCGCCTCGGCACGTGCGACCACAGAATTCTTTTTTCCCTTGTTGTTTTCTTAGGTTCCATGTAAAAGGATCGACTGCCTAGGGCAGTTTGATAAATGGATCCTCGCTTTGGATAAGTGTAAGGAATTGTTGGACTTAAGCCCTTAGATCTTCCTGCAGGAGTTTACTGTGTTTTTTGTCTGCCCCGATGTCATGGGCAACTCAAATCTGGTTTTAGATTGTAGCCTATTAGGATGTATCTTTTTGAGTTCAACTACTTTAAATTATGAGCCTTTGAAAAGGAAGAAAATGATCTCTTTTTGTTGCTTGGTTTTAATGGGCTTTAGCTGTGGAGGAAATGGTCCATGAACAGGTCCTTAAGTTATCATATCATCTGACAATATAAATTTATTTTGTAAGAGAGAAGGTAAGTGGAAAGAAGTTCCATATGCACTTCTTCATGTTATATCAAAATGAAGCTGCTCACGGAGATAGCAAATCATGGTTTTCAACAGGCAGGAAAACCTGAGCCCAGACTTTCTGGTACAGAAGGGGAGAAAGACGAAGAAATAACTGCTCCAAATCAACCAATAGCCCTTCATATCAGAACAATCGATCCACCATGGAAGATTTATTTGTCTCCATTTTTGCTACTTATCAATCAACCCACCAGGGCTGACACTCAGGCTCTGGTGAATATTATGATAATGACTAGAGCCGCATGGCTCTATCTAATCATGCTAGAGCAGAACCCCAAAAAAGATGTCCATACAATTGAACCCAATTTCAACATAATAACCAATGGATCGCCATATCTCAAAAATTATAGTAGATGCGTGCTGACAGGACTTCAAAGAAAAGTCCCTAAAGTAGAGATTCTTAAGAGTGTTCAAGAGGTTAAACAAAAACCTCAGGAGGATCCTTCAGAGCTCTGTCTATTAAGAATACCAGTGCTATATGGATGCCAGTTCTGAGGCTCCAGAAAACTTTAAAAAATGGTGAACATTAACTTCTCAGCCAAAGAATTTCTCATATAACAAGGAATGGATGGAGCTTTAGGGATGTGTGCTTCACACATTGTACAAATAGTTTTTTTCTCTGCATGGAGCCAGAGAGGGATAGGCCTGGACCTGGGAACTTTCCGTTGTTTTCCCGGTGTCAATAGATCGCCTAAAGCACGTGAACTTCCCCTCCGCTCTGCTAGAAATGCCCCTCACAGTAGTACTGGAGATGGGCATATCCTATTAAGAACTAAACAGCCCAGCTTTATCCTATTTTGGTGGAGAACATTCTATGGTAAGGCCTATGTAAATAAGGCAGGCACAGGCTCCATTTTTGTGGAAAAAGCTAGATCCGGCAGATTAGCTTGCCCCACCCCACCCCCCTGCCATTTCTTTTCTTTCCTTTTTTTTTTTTAATTTTTTTTTTTATTTTTAGATGTTGATGGACCTTTATTTTATTCATTCATTTATATGTGGTGCTGAGAATCGAACCCAGTGATTCACACATGCTAGGCAAGTGCTGTACCACTGAGCCACAACCCCAGCCCCTCTGCCATTTTTTTTAAACATTAAAAGAATGAAAATTTGGGCTGGGGATGTGGCTCAAGTGGTAGCGCGCTCGCCTGGCATGCATGTGGCCTGGGTTCGATCCTCAGCACCACATACAAACAAAGATGTTGTGTCCGCCGAAAACTAAACAATAAATATTTTTAAAAAATAAAAATAAAAAGAATGAAAATTTGCTTGTTCCACATGGCTCGAACTTACCTTTTGTTCAAAGCCTGATAGAATCAATATCTAGTGAAGCTCTGCCACATTATGATTGGGTCACACTAGCAAAAGTGCATCTTTCCAGAGGCGCTTGTTTACTGTGGAGGTCTAATTGGGTGGATTTCTGCTCCAAGCAGGCAGAAGTTAATAGAAGGCATGGAATTAATATTATGGTAGACATGTTGACTAGTACAGGACAATTTACTGATTGGGAACAACAGTTAAATTTTGATTTGCAAACTTATAATCAGATTAGTGCATGTG
This sequence comes from Marmota monax, assembly GCF_021218885.2. Lineage (NCBI taxonomy): Eukaryota > Metazoa > Chordata > Mammalia > Rodentia > Sciuridae > Marmota > Marmota monax. The sequence continues at coordinate 43,347,626 of NW_026693777.1, forward strand.
TCAGAAGGGCATGGAGAGAATAGAATCTCTCTACCCCCTGCTGTATCCTACACCATTAGAAAAATCAAAGCCCGGGCTGGGGATGTGGCTCAAGCGGTAGCGCGCTCGCCTGGCGTGCGTGCGGCCCGGGTTCGATCCTCAGCACCACATACAAACAAAGATGTTGTGTCCGCCGAGAACTAAAAAATAAATATTAAAAAATTCTCTCTCTCTCTTTCTCTCCCACTCTTTCTTTAAAAAAAAAAAAAAAAGAAAAATCAAAGCCATTGGTGGGATCATTCTGACAGCCAGCCACAACCCAGGAGACCTAATGGAGCTTTTGGAATCAAATTTACTGTTTTTTAACATAGAACCTGCTCCAGAAGCAATTACTGATAAAAATTTCCAAAGCTATCAAACAGTATGAAATTTGCTCTGATCTGAAAGTGGACCTTGGTGTTCTGGCCAAGCAACAGTTTGACCTGGAAAACAAGTTAAAGCCTTTCATAGTGGAAATTGTGAATTCAGTGGAAGCTTATGCCTCAATGCTGAGAAATATCTTTGGTTTCAATGCACTGAAAGAACTTCTTTCTTGTCCGAACAGGCTAAAGATCCATATGGATGCCATGCATGGAGTTGTGGGCCCATACGTAAAGAAGAATCTCTGAAGAACTCGGCACTCGGCACCCCAGAAAATTCAGCAGTTAATTGTGTTCCCCCTGGGGCTGGGGATGTGGCTCAAGCAGTAGCGTACTCACCTGGCATGCGTGCAGCCCGGGTTCGATCCTCAGCACCACATACAAACAAAGATGTTGTGTCCGCGGAAAACTAAAAAATAAATATTAAAATTCTCTCTCTCTCTCTCTCTCTCTCTCTCTCTCTCTAAGAAAAAAAAAATTGTGTTCCCCTGACCCCAACTGACCAAGAGGAGACTATGAAGTCTGGAGAGCATGACTTTGGGCTGTGTTCAATGGAGATGGGAATCAAAACATGATTCTGGGCAAGCATAGGTTCTTTGTGAACCCTTCAGACTCTGTGGCTATCATTGCTGCCAATATCTGCAGCATTCCATATTTCCAGCAGACTGGGGTCTGTGGCTTTGCACGCAGCATGCCTACAAGTGGTGCTCTGGACTGGGTGGCTAACGCTGCAAAGATGGCTTTGTATGAGACCCCAACTGGCTGGAAGTTTTTTTGGGAATTTGATGGATGCAAGTAAACTGTCCCTTTGAGAGGACGAGGGCTTTGGCACTGATTGTGATCACATTTGTGAGAAAGGTAGACTGTGGGCTATCCTTTCGGGGCTCTCCATTCTTGCCACCTGCAAACACAGTTCAAAGCATATTTGCAGAGATCATTGGCAAAAGTATGGCCTGAACTTCTTTACGAGGTATGATTACGAGGAGGTGGAAGCAGAGGGTGCAAGCAAGATGAGGAAGGACCTGGAGACTCTGATGTTTGCTCCTTTGTGGCGAAGCAGTTCTCTGCAAGTGACAAAGTCTACACTTTGGAGAAAGCTGATAACTTTGAATTCAGGGACCCCATGGAGAAAGCATTTCAAGAAATTAGAGCTTGTGAGTCACTTTTGCAAACAGTTCTCACATCATCTTCCAACTAAATGGCACTGGGAATGCAGGGCCCACCATTCGACTATACATTGACAGCTTTGAGAAGGATGTTGCCAAAATCAATCAGAACCCCCAGGTCATGTCGTGCGCCCCCGCCCTCCACCCCAACTTATTTCTATTGCTCTAAAAGTGTCCCGGTTCCAGGAGAAGACAAGATACACTGCACCCACTGTAATCACCTAGGAAGACCTGCCAGATGCTGTATGTCCTTCCATCCCAGGACCTATCCATGTCATCTGATTGAAGAATATGGACAGAAACAAAGTGTATCTACCCAGATTTTTAGGATTTGATTTTTCCATTTCATAGTTGTTGATAAACAGCACATTGCAAAGCACTTCCAATTGAGTCCCCTCGGGAGCTGTGTGAGAGAGGGAAGAGGACCCACAGGTTTATGTCCGTTCCTTTTCATGCCCTTCTAGAAGCACTGAGGCTGTGTGGGTATCTCTCCTTAGCATCAGACACTGTTTACACAACAGTGCAAGGTGGAGGCTGAGCATCAGCGAGTGAGGCCAGCTTTCTTCTTTAGGATGTGCCTACAAAATGACAGCAGAAGTTCCATTCTCCTTGATGAATATTTCCCCCAGTTTACTGTCTACATGTAATCCAACAAAATGTAATTTCCGGTGCCTTCTCTCCAATCAGTTTTCCTCTAAGTGAGACATACTTGTCTACAGATTCTGACTTGTTTTGTAGCACAGTCCCATTTGCACAGATATTTTGGTATATTAAAGCAGAATAAGAAACAAAAAACAAACAATAAAAAAGGCTGGGGATGTGGCTCAGTGATTAATTACCCAGGTTTAAGCCCCATTAATCTCCCACCCTCCCCCAAAAAAATCTATTCTTAGTGATTTTATAGTCACTATATTGTCTTGAATTTATTGCTTCTTGTCTAACTGCAATTTTGTATAATTTGACCAACTTTCTTTGCAAAAATGCCCTTCCTATAAAAGTTCTTGATTTATTCTTCATACAAGTTGTTTGCTAATTCTATCATGAATGTCTTCCTTCAGACTACTACTTACCTTTTCACTTTCTTCAGAATATCCTCTTTAAAGAAAAATTCTTGATTTTAATACATTCAAATTTGTTGATACTTTATTTTTATGTATTTATTTTTTATTCATTTTTGTGGTACTGGGATTTGAACCCAAAGGGGCTCTACCACCAACTTATACCCTTAGCCCTTCATTATTTTTCTTTTGAGACAGGGTCTTGCTAAGTTACTGAGACTGACCTTGAAGAGGCAAACCTTCTGCCTCAGCCTCCTAAATCACTGGGATTATAGATATGCACCACTGCATCCTGCTAAATTTATCAATCTTTTATAATAATGCTTTTAATGTTGGTTTTGTTTATTTGTTTTTGGTATTGTGGACTGAAATCAGGGACACCACATCCCCAACTCTTTTTATTTTGATACAGAATCTCACTAAATTTCTACAACTGGCCTCCAACTTGCCATTCTCCTGTCTCAACCTCCTGAGTCTCTGGGATTACAGGCACATGACATCAAGTCCAGCCTTGTGGTTTGTGTTGCCCAGGCTGGTCTCAAATTCATAGGCTTAAGGGCTCCTCTTAAGTGCTGGGACTATAGGCATGTGTCACCATTCCTAGCTTTACAAAGATATAAATATAGATAGCTATACACACTAAAAAATAGATGATAGATCGATATGTGTGTGCATGCATACATGCTGGAAATTGAACCAGAGGCACTTAACCACTGAGCCACATACCCAACCCTTTTTATTTATTTATTTAATATTTTTTAAACATTGATTGACCTTTATTTTATTCATTTATTTGTATGCGGTGCTGAGAATCAAACCCAGTGCCTCATGCCTCACACATGCTAGGCAAGTGCTCTCCCACTGAGCCACAACCCCAGCCCTTATTTTTTATTTTGAGACAGAGTCTTGCTAAGTTGCTTAGGGCCTTGATAAATTGCTGAGGCTGGCTCTTGTAAGGGTCAGGCAAAGCGTCGGAGAAAGAGACCACCAAGTGACCACTCATGCAATTGGCAGAAGGGGATTTATTGAACCAGCATGCTGGGGCTCCGTGCCCACTCAAGAAGGGAAAGCAGCCCAGAGCCCCGAGCAGGGGCTGAGCACTGCTTAAGTACACTTTTTGGGGAGGGCGGAGGGCTTTGTATACATCAGAACAAATCATCATGAAGTGCGGGAAAATTGAACAACAACTCCTAAACATGATTAGTTCATTCATTGGCGGGAACAGGTCAGGCCGGAGTGATAGGTCATTTCTAAACGGGGTACACATTCAAACTGATTGGTTTTAGGGCCTAAAGGACTACGTGACCAGTTACACAGAGCCCTTCAGTTATTAAATAACCAAACAGCCAGGGGAAATGTTTACTGGGCAATTCCAGTATTGTCCTAACAGCTACAGGGATTTCAGGTTTTGCAGGTAACATAGAAACCTAACAATACTCAATCCTTTACATTTTAACTCAGACCTTGCAGCTTAGAAACTTTACAACACCCGGTCTTTTACCCTTTAACTTTTACGCTTTAACTTCAGTTTCTTTTACCCTTACACTTTGAACTTAGGATCATCCTGCATCAACCTCCTAAATCACTGGGATTACAGGTGTGCACCACTGCACCTGGCCTACAAAAATATTTTTGATGCTTTGTTTAAGATAGTTTTCCTTGTCCAAAGTCTGATAAATACCCACCAATATTTTCTTTTTTTCTTTTTTTTTTTTTTTTTTTTGTGTGTGTGTGGTGCTGGGGATTGAACCTAGGGCCTTGTGTATGTGAGGCAAGCACTCTGCCAACTGAGCTATATCCCTAGCCCTCACCAATATTTTCCACTGAGTTTAATTTTTTTCATATATATTTCTAATTCAAGTGGAATTGACTTTTTCATACAGTAGAAAACAAAAATCCAATTTCATCATTTTCCATTTTTTTGCCCCAAACCCATTTGCCTCTTTTCCCACTCCTCTATCATGCCCTGGTTTTTACTAAAGTTCTAGCATACAACAGTTTATTCCTGTGCTTTATTGCATTCCACTGATCAATTTGTCTCTCCTTGGCCCGAGGCAGTTTGTCTTAATTACTATAATTTCAAAATAAGTCCTGATACCTGGTAGGCAAGTCCCTCGCCTTAGTCCTTCTTCAGAAGTGTTTGGCTGCTTTGGGTCTTTTACCCTTACTCTTCCATTTAAATTTTAGTAATAGAAATTTTATTTAAAAATATGGTTGGCATTTTGATTTTACTACATTGAATTCATTTAGAGAAAATTGGCATTTCCTGATATTAAATCTGCCCACAAATATTGTATCCTATATTTATTAATTTTATTTCAACCTCTTCTACCTCTGTCTCCTGAGTCTTTGGGATTATAGGCATGCACGAGTGTTCCTGGCTTAATATATAATATATAATTTTTTCTGTAGAAGTCTTGGACCACTTTTATTAGACTTATTCCTAATTTCTTGATATTCTCAGATATTGCTATATCTGATGTGTTAATATGTTGTAAGAGTTGCCTTCTGTTTATTTTATTTATTTATTTTTAAAATATTTTTTAGTTGTAGTTGACACAATACCTTTATTTTATTTATTATTTTTATGTGGTGCTGAGGATTGAACCCAGGGCCTCGTACATGCTTGGCGAGTGCTCTACTGCTGAGCCACAACCCCAACCCTGCCTTCTGTTTTATATTGTATATTCTTCCTTCAGGAGTCCCTGGGGGTGTGTACCTATGATTCAAATTGTTAATTTGTGGGGTATATGCATCTTCATCTAAAAGGCTTTATAAATAACAACAACAAAAATCCCACACAAATTTAAGTTCTTGGCACTCAAATATTTACTGAAATCCCTAATTGAAATGATGAACTACATTTTTTAAAATTTTTTTATTAGTTGCTCAAAACATTACAATGATCTTGACATATCATACATTTGATTCAAATGGGGTGCGTAATCTTAATCTTATTTTTCCACGTGTACAGATTGCAAGATCACATTGGTTATACAGCCACGTTTATACATCGGGCCATACTAAAAAATTTTTATAGATATGCCCTTCTATCCCTGCCTCCCCAGATGAACTACATTTTTATCACATAAAAATTATGGTATAGGACTAGGGCTGTGGCTCAGTGGTAGAGCACTCACCTGGCATGTATGAGGCACTGGGTTCAATCCTCAGCACCACATAAAAATAAAACAAAGATATTGTGTCCACCTAAAACTAAAAAATAAATATTAAAAAAATTATGATACAGCCTGAGTCATGAGGAAAGTCTTGTTCACAATAAAGGATGGAATGTCCTGACAGTTTTATAATGGGCATCAACAGAAGATGCAGTTCTTTGCGGTTTGTTGTTGTTGTTTTCTATTTTTTGGTACTGGGGACTGAACCAAGACTCTTAACCACTGAGCCACTTCCCCAGCCCTTTTATTTTTTATTTTTAGACAGAGTCTCACGAAGCTGTTTAGGGCCTCACTAAGTTGCTGAGGCTGGCTTTGAACTTGCAATCCTCCTGCCTCAGCCTCCCAAGTCACTGGGATTACAGGTATGGGCCATCATGCCTGGCTAAACCAAAATTCTTGAAACAAAAGATTCTCTTAAATAAAAGAGGGCTTGGGGCTGGGGATATAGCTCAGTTGGTAGAGTACTTGCTTCACATGCATGAGGCCCTGGGTTCAATCCCCAGTACCAAAAATAAATAAATAAATAAAAGAGGGCTTTTACTGAGTTGTAACTGATGCTATTCAGAAAGAAACTACTTCCTAGGAAAGAATCTGCAATTACTAGCTACAAGGCTAAATACTAGCTGGAAAGATCTCCACCAAACCTGAGAACCAAGAGCATTTTTATAATAAAAATTAGGGGGAAAAATTATAAAATATTTATTGACTCTACATAGGCTATAGATAAGTGGGATGACATAATGTGAAGCAGGGAATTTGGGGGATAGAATAGTAAGCAAAGAAAAGTACTGGCTGCTTATATATAGGTTGTAGCAAATAGAAAAGTTCATTCATAAACTGGAAGCAGTGTTCCCTGGTGGTCAACCATCTTAGAATTTTAGTCAAATTTCAACATTCAGGAATGTGGAAGTTTTTTCTTGACCAGTAAACTAATTATCTTACCTTATTTCTTCCTCACAACATTTTCCAGACCTTGTAATTTAAATTTAGGATGTCTTAGAATTTTTGTTTTATCATAAAAGAAAAGCAGAAGAGCCAACCCAATGGTGCATACTTGGAATTCTAGTGACATAGGATGCCAATGTAGGAGGATCACAAGTTTGAAGCTAGGCTAGGTAATTTAGTAAGACACTGCTTCAAAATTAAAAGGGCTAGGAATGTAGCTCAGTAGTTGAATGCTCCTGGGTTCCAAAGAAAGAGAAAGGAAGGAAGGGAAAATCAGCATTGTGGTGAAGAGCTCTGAGGCACTATGCAAGGATTTTGAAATACTTAGGGCACATTGGAGCTTTAAGACAGTAGGTTAAGTAATCAAAATGCAAAGAAAATAAATTAGATATGTTTAGTGATAATGACAACTGATCTTTTTCAGATGATGCTTGATTCAGAAGGCTGGCAAGAGGAAAGATGCAATAAATTTAGTTGTGAGTGTGAAAATACAGAAAGTTTCTAATAGTTTTTAATTTTTTTTTTCCATGTATGGGTGTTTGTGTGTGTTTTTATCCCAGTGCAAGGGATCAAACCCAGGGCCTTGTGCATGTTAGGCGATAGGGGATTTTGTTGATGGTATTTGGTGTTTGTCTTTTGACAAACAGGCAAAATCTCTAGGCAGAATCTCTGGGTTGAGGGAGGAAAAATGACACACTTCTCCTCCAATGATCTTTGCACCCTAGGAGCTGAGAGCTAGATGGATGGATGTGCAGTAGGCACAAGTTTTGGCTTGCCTCTTTTGGTATGAAATCACCACCTTCAGAGCCAGCCCCAGTGTTTTCAGAAGAGTCACACCCAACACATAACCTCCTTCAGTTATGGGGGCTGGGCAGAAGATGGTAGCCTCCTCATTTGCCCAGAACTTAGATTCAGCAATGGGCAGCTGGGGGCAGGGTGAGAATTATTGACAGCCTTCACTTATTGGCGAGTGCTCTACTCAGGAAGATAGCCCTCAAAGGTCAGGTATCTCCCTGGAAGGTACTTGTTACTGACAAAAGGTAAAATAGCTTCACAATGGAGAAGCTTGGCACAAACATCACTTTTACCAAGTAAAAACAAAGTTAACACCACTGATGTTGAAAACCAGCATGTACCTTCCAATATAATGCACTGAAAAGAACTCAACATCACTTCTGTAGAATTACAGCTAAATTAACCAAAATAAAATCATGAGGGGATATCAGAAAAACAAATTGATGAACATTATCTCACAAAATCATTGGTTTCCAGGAAGGTGGAGTAGACAAACTTTTTTTTCCCTATTCCTACCACTAATTACAACTAATATCTCCAGATATTAGTTGTAAAATAAACATAAGAGTTGGAAAGGTGGAGAGAAAACAGACCAACAAAGGACCTCAGTACTCAAGGAACAATATCATGGTGAATTCCCTGTGGTTTCCTTTTGTCTCATATATCAGATTTGGATCTGAAGAAACTGGCAATCATGAAGTCAGTGGATACAGATATAAAAGCTTGCTTTCTCTTGCCAAAGGACCAGGAAAGAGGCAGCATAGTAAGAAAAAATGTTTACATAATAATTGTACAACTCCAGCCAAATACCACAAGAAAAACATCCAGCACATATTGATGCCAGCAAATGCTGGTGGAAAACCTAGGCTTCTGTGGAAGGCTGTAAAAAGGTACCCCAATATTCTTTCTAAGATGGCACCAGAGAAAATAAACTAAGGAGCTGGGATATGCATCCCCATCTGGAGATAACAAGGACCTGTATGCCAGGGTATCAGCAGAGATCTTGTGAGCATCTGGAACTCTCAACACCCAACAGGTAGTAAGGGGGAACATCCCATTTGGAAATAAATAGAAAGCAAGGACTTCTATCTCCACTTGGCAGTAAAAAGATGGCTGTCCCCTACCCTTCCCTGGCTGGAATAGTATGGAAGAAAGCCAACTAAATATTGTTTGAATGAGATCCTGAATCTAATATGAAAATATCCAGATTTCAATGCAGAATCACCCAGAACCAGAAAAATCCTCATAATGAATAAAGACAATTACTAGAAGTCAATGCCAAGATTATATATAACACATCACTTAAAAATTTCGAATGACAGTGAAAAAAATTTTTATAAGATGCTGGAGACCAAACCTAGGGCCTTGATGAATGCCATGAAAGTGCTTATCTACTGAGCTACCCTCCCCCCAAGCCTGGTAGTGAATTTCTAATCAGAAATTATGGAAGGCAAAATAAAGTAATATTATGTTTTATAGAGATTTTTTTAAAAACTTGACAATCCAAAATCTTATACCTAGAGAAAATGTCATTCATAGAAAAATGGGAAATGAAGAGAAATTGTAGTCATCAAACCTATCTTAGAAAAATTGGCTAAAGGAATTCTCTAAATAGAAAGGAAACAATGGGGGCGGGGAGAATAGAAGTTCATTGGATTAGACAAAGGGGAATAAAGGGAAGGGAGGGAGGATGGGACTAGGAAACACAGTAGAATGAATTGGACATAACTTTCCTATGTTCATATAGGAATGTATGACCAGTAAAACTCCACATCATGTATAACTGCAAGAATGCAATCCTATTAAAATAAGTTATATTCCACATATGTATAATATGTCAAAATACACTCTATTGTCATATATATCTAAAAATAATAAATAAAAAATGAAAAAAAAACTATATGGTATTGGTGAGAGATGCACAGATATATCACATATATCAAAGGAACAGACTAGAGAACCCCAAATATAGACCTGAACATATGTGCCTTTTTTTTTTTAGGGTGCTGGGATCAAACCCAGGGCCTTGTGCATGCAAGGCAAACACTCTACCAACTGAGCTATATCCCAGCCATATGTGCCTGACTTTTCAACAACTGTATTGAAGTATATAATTAACCTACCATACAGTTCACCATTCCCTGCCCCCGTTTTTTTCTTTTTGGTATTGGGGTTTGAACCCAGAGCTGTTTTATCACTGAGCTACATCCCCAATCCTTGTTATTTTATTTTGATACAATGTCTTGATAAGTTGCTAAAGGTCTTACTAAGTTGTCAAGGCTGACCTCAAAATTGTGGCTGGGCAAGGTGGCCCATACCTGTAATCCCAGCAGCTTGGGAGGCTGAGGCAGAAGGATTGCAAGTTCAAAGCCAGCCTCAGCAACTTAGCCCTATCTCAAATTAAAAGTTAAAAAGGATGGGGGTATAGCTCAGCGATAAAGTGCTCCTGGGATCAATGCTCGATACCCAAAAAACAAACAGCATGAAAAGACAAGCTATAGGCTGGAAGAATATATTTGCAAACCACATATGTGACAAAGGACAAGTAACTAGAATATATAAAGAAGACTCAAAACTCAGTAGCAAAGAGGAAAGAAACTGAAAGCAAACAATCCAAATAATCTATTTTAGTCTGTTTTCTGCTACTATAACAGAATATCATGGACTGGATAAATCATAAACAATAGAACTTTATTTGACTCATGATTGTAGAGGCTGAGATGTCCAAGAGCATGGAAACACATGTGGTAAGGGTCCTCGTGCTGCATCATGGCATAGTATGGCAGAAGAGAAAGCAAGCAAATAGAGAAAGTTGTGTCAACTCATCCATTTTATCAGGAACTCAACCCCATAAAAATAGCATTAATGCATTCATGAGGGCAAAACCCTTGTGACATAATAACCTCTTAAAGTTTCCACTTCTTAATACTGTTACAATGGCATTTATTTATTTGTTTGTTTATTTTTTTATTTATTTAGAATGAAGTCTCAGGTACAATGGGACAATGGGTATGTGTCTGTCATTCCACCTACTCAGGAGGCTGACGCAGGAAAATCACAAGATCAAAGCTAACCTAGGCAACTTAGAGAGACTTGTCTCAAAATAAAATTAAAAGGGCTTTGGGATGTACTCAGTGGTGGGGGACCCAGGTTCAATCCCCAATCCCCACCCAAAAAAAAAAAAGAAAGAAAAGAAATGGAGTCTTGTTATGTTGCCTAGGCTGACCCTGAATTCCTGGGGTAAAGCAATCCTTCTGTCTTAGCCTCCTGAGAAGTTGAGACTACAAACAATTAAACTTTAACATGAATTTTGGAGGCAATGTTCAAACCATAGCACAATCCATGAGCAAGAGACACAAAGTGACATTTCAACAAAGAAGACTGCAAACAAACATAGGAAAAGATATTTGACATCATTAACCACCAGGAAATGCAAAATAGAGGTGATACACCTCATTCTTATTCCCATTGCCAAAATAAAGAAGAGAAACAGTAGAAGTTTTAGTAAGGATTTGGAGACAACAGATCACTTTAGGGAATACAAAAATGGTACAGCCATTGGGAAACAATTGCAGTTTCTTAAAAATCCAAACAGCCCAATAGTTGCACTTCTGGGCTTTATCCCAGAGAAATGAAGACATGTTCTCAAAGAAAACTTCACACAAGTGTTTGTAGCAGCTTTTTTCATAATATTCAAAACAATCCACATATTTTTCAACAGGTTAATGGTTAAAAGAATTGTGGTAATCCATACCATGGAATACTACTGAGTAAGAGGGAACTATTGCTACTTGCAACCTAGATGAAACTCCAAAGCATAATATGCATGATAAAGGCAATCCAAAAGATTATATACTGTATGATTGTGTTTGTAAAACTTTTTCTCTTTTGTATCAGGGATTGAACCCAGAGTTGCTTAACCACTGAGCCATATCCCCAGACCTTTTTATATGTTTTTTTGAGACAGGATCTCACTAAGTTGCTTAGGGCCTCACTAAGTTGCTAAGGCTGGCTTTGAACTCTCCATCCTCCTGCCTTAGCTTCCAGAGCCACTGGAATTACAGGTGTGTACCACGGAGCCTGGCTAGAACTTTCCTGAAATTATGAAATTATAGAAATGGGAACAGATTGCTGATTACCAGAGTTTACGAGGGGTGAAGCAGGGAAGAAAAGTGGGAGTGATTAGAAAAAGGGAACATGAGGGAGCCTTCTGGTGATGGAAATATTTTATATCTTGATACTATTAATGTCAATGTCATTGTTACCGCTGTTGACAGGTGACGAGTCCTTGCTTCCCCAGTGTTGAAGAATAACACCAAAGAAGCACGCCGAGGCAAGGTCAGAGTAGAAATTAGAAGTTTATTAAAGGACAGCAGAAAAGACTTCTCCCAGAGGAAGAAGGGGACCCAAGAGGTGGAATCCGTGGAAGGGATGTTGTCTCCCCTTTTTATAGTTCTTTCAGTGATGGAATGTAGGTGGGAAGGACCGAGGGGTGGGACACAGGTGGGCCAAAGAAGTAATCTGGTCAGGAAGGACTTCTGAGTCAGCACCTTTTTGCTGGGGGCTGTTCATTAACATTTCTTTGAGGTGGACTTTGGCCTAGGGCCTTTTCGGGACTTCCATGAGTTGTCCTGTGTTTTCCAGGAGTCATTCTCCGCATGGTCTCCATTTTAGATTTCACTCGATATTAGACCCGATTTATCTAACTACACTGACTACCTAACTTTAAATCTGGCTTCATCATGGTTTGAAATATACCATAGTTTTTCAAGATATTACCCTGGGGGGAAATGGGTAAAGGGTACACAAAATTTGTCTGTATTATTTTTCTTTTCTTCCTGTCTTTTTGTGGTGCTAGGAGTACAGCCCAGGGCATCACATGTGCTGAGCAAGCTCTCTATTACTGAGCTATACCACATTCTATTGCATTATTCCTTTTTTTTTAAATTATTTTTTAGTTGTAGTTGGACACAATACCTTTATTTTGTTTATTTATTTTTATGTGGTGCTGAGGATCAAACCCAGGGCCTCATATATACTAGGCAAGCGTTCTACCGCTGAGCCACAACCCCAGACCTGCATTATTTTTTAAACTGCATGTAATTCTATAATCATCTCAAAATAAGAGCTCAATTAAGAAACAACTTGTTGGGGCTGGGGTTGGGGCTCAAAAGTGGTAGAGTGCTTGCCTCAAATGTGTGAGGCACTGGGTTCAATTCTCAGCACTGCAAATAAATAAATAAATAAAATAAAGGTCCATCGACACTAAAAAAAAAAAAAAAATTAAAAAAAGAACGAAACAACATGCACTCTGGATGTGTAGCTCAGAGGTATAGAGTGCTTTCCTACCCTGCTCAAAGCCCTAGGTTTGATACCCATTGCTGCAAAAAGTAAATAACTTGAATAAATTTTCAAAAATACCAACATTATGAAATACAATTTTTAAAAAAAAATTCAGGATCTATTCTAGAATAAAGAATACTAAAGAAACATGACAATTATATACAATATATATATTCCTAGAGTTTCTTTTGCTGTTAAGGATATCATAAAGACAATTGGCAAAATCTGAAAAAGATCTGTAGATTATATAATAATATTGTATTTATTGTATTTCTTTCTTTTTTCCCCCCACAGTGCTGGGGATTTCTTATAGTATTTAGTGTACTATTTACATAGAGTATATAAGTAACAAATCAGTAAAAATATATGATAAGCTGGTACAATGGTACACATTTGTAATCCCAGCAGTTGGGGAGGCTGAGGCAGGAGGATCGAAAGTTCAAAACCAGCCTCAGCATGTTAGCAAGGCCCTAAGCAACTCAGTGAGACCCTGTCTCTAAATAAAATATAAAAAGGGTTGGGGATGTGGCTCAGTGGTTAAGTGCCCCTGGGTTCCATCCCCAGTGCAAAAAAGAAAATTTTATTTATATATATATATATACATATATATATATATATTATAATATATATAATATAATTTTGAGAGAATTTAGAGTTTCTTGAGTGAGAATGATACTTTTATAAATTTTCTAAAGCGATTTCTCTGAGGAAAAGAGAGAGGATCAGCAACCCTTACTTAGTTCTTGATGTTTCCTTATGTATTCTGTCCTTCAGGAAATCTCTGATGCCCCCAGGCTGGATTAGATGTGTCACTTAGCTCCCTATCCATATTTGAATACATATTTGTATTCACTGTGTTCATATATACTTTATATATATTTATATATATACTTTTTTCATAATTTACTGGGGAAAAGGATTCTTGTTCTCAAACTGGATAACTTGGAATGTCCAAAAATATACTCAGTTTGCTGAGTTTATACCACTTTTTTTTTTCTTGTTGTACTAAGAATTGAAAATAGGGTCTTATGTATGCTAGGCAAGCACTCTACCAACTGAGCTAAATCCTCAAATCCTCGTTCCTACTTGTCACCTACTTGTCACATATATATCCTTAGGATTTACACTAGACTTAATGAATACCAATTAGGGAGAGTGTGGCCATAGACTCATGGTTGTGGTGGGTTTATGTTTCTCAGGTGTTATTGACACGCATTCTGTTTTTCAAAGTAAATTATCAGAGCTCAAATTGTAGCACTCAATCACCACTCCAGTGGACTGGAGGGTACTTAAGGGTACCACTTGGGCAGCTGTTCCAAAGGCAGATTCCTTGGCCTCAGAAGGGTTTGAGAGGAGGCCTAGATATCTGCATTATAAATCAGTACATAGTGATTGTGAGGCAGGCAGGCCTGGAACCAGACTTTGATCAAGACTGACTTGAGAAATAATCTGTTTGCCAGTAAATTCCCATTATTCCCTGATGACTAGCATCATCACAGGGAATGCTTCCCCTATGTTGCCATTTGGTCCATCCAAGACTGACTCCCAAAATCTGATACTTGTTCTCTTGGCTCCTCAGTATGATGGTCTGCAAAATCTCCTTTCTGATATTCTCCTGTATCCAGTTCTACTCTCACCAGCCTGTTGTACAATCTGCCATACATTTATTTGTTCTTTATTAATTCATCCAATAAATTGAATATTGACCATGTACCAGACACATGGGATGCAAAGTTGAGCAAAGCTTGGTTCTGCCCTCAAGGAGGTCAACTGGTGAAGAAAACAAACACAGTGGCCAAACATTATGAACAGAGTGAATACAAATGTAGGAATATGGATAGGGAGCTAAGTGACACATCTATTCCAGCCTGGGGGCATCAGAGATTTCCTGAAGGACAGAATACACGAGGAAACATCAAGAATTAAGTAAGGGTTGCTGATCCTATCTCTCTTCCTCAGAGAAATCACTTTAGATAATTTATAAAAGTATCATTCTCACTCAAGAAACTCTCAATTCTCTCAACCCAGATGAAGTGGGATTACCAACCAAAGAAACTTCTACAAATCAGACAAAATATATAAATATTATCCGAATTGTAAATGATAACAAGAGCTGCAATTCCAATTCTGAAGTCTCTCTGGAACATGCTCTATAATGACTAAGGATTCTTTCTTGGAACTCAGTGAGATGGGGAAGTAAGAATACATACTTGAAACCAGGCATGGTGGCCTGTAATCCCAGGCTGAGGCAGGAGGATCAAGAATTCAAAGCCAGCCTCAGCATTTTAGTGAGGTCCTAAGCAACTCAGTGAGACCCTTTCTCTAAATAAAACACAAAATAGGGCTGGGGATGTGGCTCAGGAGTTGAGTGCCCCTGAGTTCAATCCTGGTACCCTCTCTCCCCGCCCCCAAACACAAAAAAAAACAAAACCAAGAATACATACTTAAGCTGGCATGATGTCACAGGCCTATAATCCCAGCAACTCAAGAGGTTGAGGCAGGAGGATCCCAAGTTCAAAGCCAGCCTCAGCAATTCAGCAAGGCCCTAAGTAGCTTAGTGAGACCCTATTTTAAAATAAAAAATAAAAAGGTTTGGGGATGTGGCTCAGTGGATAAGCACCCCTGGATTCAATCTCCAATACCAATAATAATAATAATAATAATAATAATAATAATAAATAAAAATAAATAAAATAGGTAATTGAGCCGGGCACAGTGGCACATTCCTAAAAATTGTACATACTGATAACATGTTTCAATACATGTGTACATTATATAATGTTTAAATCAGGTTAAACATATCTATTTTCCCAAATATTTATCATTTCTTTATGGTGAAAACTTCCAATATACTCTTTGAGTTTTTTAAAATGTACTGTTGTTCTCTATAGTCACCCTACTCTGTAATAGCACTTATTACTCCTTGATCTTAGTACCCATTGATCAAACTTTCCCCTCCATCCCCTCACCTGATATTCAATTTTGATGATTGCTTTCTAAAATATGTAATATGACCATTTCCCCACATTATTAAAAATTCTTCAAACCTTATTAATAGATGCATTATTTAGATTTATGATAATTTACTTAATTATGCCCATAATGTCTAAGTTATCTCCATTTTCTTCACAATTGGGGCTAGGGTTGTGGCTCAGTAGTAGAGTGCTAGTTGCCTTGCATGTGTGAGGTACTGGGTTTGATCCTCAGCATCACATATAAATAAATAAAATAAAGGTATTGTGTCCATCTACAACTAAAAAAAAATTTTTTTCAATTATGATGTGGTGAACATGATACCTGCATTTCAGATTAATTTTATAGAACTGATTTTCAAAGTCGGGAGCAATGGCACACGCCTGTAATCCCAGCAATTTGGGAGGCAGAGGGAGGAGGATTGGAAGTTCAAAACCAGCCTCAGCAAATTAGCAAGGCCCTAAGCAACTTAGTGAGACCCTGTCTCAAAATAAAAAAATTAAAAGGGCTGGTATGTAGCTCAGTGGTTAAGTACCTCTGGGTTTAATTCCCAGTCCCTGTCTCCTCCCTCCTGAAAAAATCAGGATAAGGTTACCTCTAGGGGTGGAGAGAGGAAAGGGAATTGTAATGTGAGAACAAGGTGTATTTCTTAAAGTTGGTGTTACTTTAGATTTTCTTTAAACAGTATATTTTTTATATTAACTTCTATGTATATTTCACAATAAAAAAGAATTTTTAAAAAAATTCCCTGGCATTGCTCATTTGTTCCTCTAAGACTTCCTTGAACATTTCCAGTCATCACTCTCACCTGGAAATCACTTCAATTATTTTCGTAATTGAGATTTCACAAGATGTAGATCAAAATGCTATACTGATAGCTCAATACCGAGTATCTAACACTTGGCTGCTTCTCTTGTTCCTGGAATTCTTAATCCAAAAACTCCCCAGAAAACCACTCACACCAATCTGGCAATGTCCACTGTTTACAATTCAACACTGCTGTTGATTTGTCAGGATTCCTTCATTCTTTAGAGGCTTACACATTTTTTCTTTTTAAATATTTATTCCATTATTTTATTAGTGTTGAGATCACAGTTGCATATGGTGATTTCCAGAAACATTTTTTGAAGTTCAATATTTAGTGCTCATTCTTTCCTAATTTCTATTATTTGTTCAGTATCTGCAGCATACATGGAAATATAAAAAATAATAATGTTACATTATTAATATTTTAAAAAAATAACACAAATGGAATATTTAACCTATATCTTACAACGAGAAACACTATTGCTGAACAATACTTTGATTTCCCTGTTGGTTTTTTAAACATTAGCAATGACTCACAAAATTTCATTGGTATTTGTGTTTCATTTTGACTAGGCCTTTTATTTTTTTCTTATTGAAGGGAGATTTTCAATACAATAAGCTTTCTGGTCATCTGCTTGACATTAATTTCCTAATTCCTCCTTGGTTTTCATCTTTCTGCTGGTCTCACTTCTAGGATATTATTCCAAAATTCACTTCCTTCCCTACATTTACAGCCCATAAATACAAGATTTTCCAAAATATCATTATTGAAAGTTATTGTCATCTAACTGCAATGCATCTCCAAAAACAAGACTTCTCTTATTCCTCCAGTCATTACATGGATGGCAGCTAACACAAATCCATATGACACAATGTCCCATCTCTGGGAGAAATCACAGATGACTTGGTAAGCACTGCAGGTGTCTTCTTATGGCATATATCTTCCTTAAAAAATGATATGGTATGTGTGTGTGTGTTTCCATACCAGGAAAACAGGAAGCACCCAAGTATTTGAATTTGAAACAGGTAATTAACGCAGGGAATTAATTATACAGCTAATGGAGGAGATGAAAAGCCAATGGTGGATGATGCGGCAGTCCAGAGATCATCAACAGCAGGAAGACACTTGCCAGATGGAAGTAAGTGAAAAAGTGGTATTACTGGTACTGAGGAATCTGAATCTTTGTTTAGAAGCTGAAAACATGGCAGGAGCCATGGAGGAGACGCAACCCAGCCAATGCTGGAGATACCATCCAGGGCAGAATGGGGGGTTGTGATATCCTGGTCTTTCCCTTTGGGTTTCTTCCACCACTGCTCACGACTAGCCAAACACAGCTAAAATATAGTGGAAGCAGGAGAACAAGGGAAGGATAAGAAAGGGGCACTAAAAGGTGAAAGGCAGCTCAGCAAAGTCACTATACTCATCTCCAAGCAAACTGCTATCACATGGAAGAAATATATTTATTCTCCCTAGAACTTGGGAGAACTACAGAAAACTCAGATGAATAAAATTCAACTAAAAACTAGGAAGAACCCTGACATGTGGTACAAGCCTGTAACATGGGAGACTGAGCAGGAAGATGACAAGTTTGAGGCCAGCCTCAGCCAATTTAGAGAAGCCTTAAACAACTTTTATTATTATCATTATTATTATTATTATTATTATTACTTTATTTATATTATTTATATTTCCCTGTCTCAAAATAAAAAATAAAAAGGGCTCGGCATGTGGCTCAGTGGTAGAGCACCCCTGGGTTCAAGCGTCGTACCAAAAAATAAAAAATAGAGATCTAGGTATTGTGTTTGTGAGTGGTCACTACAGAATCTTTTGACTTTGCTGTAGATGGGAAATGTGTGATAAAATGTTAGAAAAACATCAATGAAGCAGCAAGACCTCTAGGCCCACAAAGAGGGATCACATGTTCATAGATATATAAATTATTTCAAACTACCCAGAATTTAGCAGTTTAAAGAAGCAAAAAGCAAATTTATTATCCTGTAGTTCCTTTGAGCCTGTAATCCAGAACCAATTGAGCTAGGTAATTCTGGTTCAGGTTCTCTCATGAGGTGGCAGGCCAATGGTGGACTGGGCTGCAGTCATCTGAAGTCTCAAAAAGAGGGTTCAATTCTAAACTCACTTATGTGGTTTTTAAAGACACAGTCCCTTACTGGTGGTTGGCTGGAACCCTAAATTCTTTGGCAGGTTGACCTCTACGTAGGGCTGAATATTCTCCTAACAGGGCAGCTGAATTCCCAGAGCAAGTGATCTGAGAGAGAGCAAAGTATACTCAATATGGAAACCACAGTAGTAGGCCTTTCAGTAAGGATTAAAATCTAACCAAGATTCTGGAAAGATAGTAGCAGTAGAATTGATTGCATGGTCTTCAGATCTTCCCAAATCCCCACATAAAAACAGAATGATAAGAAAGCAAGACCAGAGAATATTATTTACAAAACAAGTTGACCCATAGCCTGAAAGTATAAACAGGTAGGAACAAACCCAAATGTATCAACATCCATGTAGGAAAAAAATAGGGAAGTATTGAGGTATTTGACAGGCCTAAGAAGAACCCCTAAAATAGCCAACAGGTAGTAACTAGAATACATTAATGGCCAATTTAAGAACAGTTGCTGAAACCAAGTATTGCCCACTTAAATAGCAAGCAAGTGTGAAGATTCTGCTGTATGAAGATTTATACAGGCAAGAGTAATTTAGACCCTATAAACTGTGGAAAATAACCAACCATGGCTCCCTTCCAGGACAAGTTCCCACCATGTGGAGAAACTCCTAGAAATCAAATAAAAACTGAGAAGGGAAGGGATAAGAGAGAAGGAAAAAGAAACTACAGATAAAGGTAGAAGAGGAAAAGAGAACCAGGAAATCTCAGAAAGAAAATCACCATAGTTTTAAGACTACACAAAAACAAGAAAAGTGGAAACTTTGAAGTTAAAAAAAAAATTGAATAAAGTATTCTTCTAAGTTAAAAAAAAATAGTTGTAGTTGGACACAATACCTTTATTTTATTTATTTATGTCAAGCTGAGGATCAAACAGGGTTTCAAGCCTGCAAGGCAAGCACGCTACCACTGAGCCACAACCCTAGCCTCTTCTAAATTTTTAAGAAAAAAAAATTGCACATAAATATGAGGGAAAAAAAAGTTGCTATTCAAATTCCATGCAAGTATACTCTAAGAAGCAAAAGTAACATCCAAATAAAATCATTTCAGAAAGTTACATTCAAAACCAAATCAACACTCTAATGTATTTTTGCATACAAAAGCTAAAAGGCATTAATATTATATAAGATATGAAAGAACATAAATAAGGATAGGAAATATTCAGAAATGAGGTGACAAAAATCTAAAAAATTAATTAATGGTATAGGGTTTAAAACCATGTTAAGAATAACGACTAGGCCAGGCACAGAGCTGTACTCTAGGCAGCTCGGGAGGCAGAGACAGAAGGATCTAGAGTTCAAAGCCAGCCTCAGCAATAGAAGGTGCTAAGTAACTCAGTGAGACCCTGTCCCTAAGTAAAATACAAAATAAGGCTGGGGAAGTGGCTAAGTGGTAGAGCACTTGCCTAGTATGTGTGAGGCACTGGTTTAATTCTCAGTACTGCATGCAAATAAATAAATTAAATAGGGGCTGGGGATGTGCTCAAGCGGTAACGCTCTCGCCTGGCATGCTTGCGGCCCGGGTTCAATCCTCAGCACCACATACAACAAAGATGTTGTGTCACTCTCTTTAGAGCAACTAAGAACAGAACAGGGAGGAAGAGCATGAGGAAAAGATTAACATTAAACAAAGACGAGTGGGGGGAGAGAAAGGGAGAGAGAAGGGAAAGCATATGGAAATGGTAGGAGACCCTCAATGTTACACAAAATTACACATAAGGGTTGTGAGGGGAAAGGGGGGTGGAAACAAGGGAGAGAATTGAACAACAGCAGATGAGGTAGAGAGGGAAGATGGGAGGGGAGGGGAGGGGGGATAATAGGGGATAGGAAAGGTAGCAGAATACAACAGTCACTAATATGCCATTATGTAAAAATGTGAGTGTGTAACCGATGTGATTCTGCAATTTGTATTTGGGGTAAAAATGGGAGTTCATAACCCAATTGAGTCAAATGTATGAAAGATGATATATCATGAGCTTTGAAATGTTTTGAACAACCAATAAAAATAAATAAATAAAAATTAAAAAAAATAAAACATAGACCAATTTGCTTAGTTTTTAGTAGTTTTGATAGGGAAGGTTCTGATTAGAAGAGTATTGAATTTCCATTATTAAAAATATAGAAACAACATTAAAAAGATAAAGAAAATAATCATTTTCAATGTACTATCCAAAGATAACTACTATTTATATTTTATGCAAAATAGTCCACCTTTTTCTAAGAATAAAAATGTCTTTACTATACTTTTGGAAAAAGGTGTCATATTAAATATGTTTATGCCACTTTTTTTTCATTTACTAATGTTATATAATGAATGTACTCCCATGCCATTAAAGATAGACTTATGTTGTTATTTTTTTAAATGTCTCATTGTATTCAATTGTAGGGCTGCACGTAATTTATTCAGCAGGTTCTATGCTAATGGAAATGTATGTTGTTTCCAAATATTCACTACTATAAACACTAAGAAGGATATATTTAAACTTAAGACTTTATGCATCACGTAATCTTTTCCATAAAATAAATTCCTAGAAATGAAAAAAAAACAAAGATGTTGTGTCTGCCGAAAACTACAAAATAAATATTAAAAAAATTTCTCTGTCTCTCTCTCTCTCTTTCAAAAAATGAAAATAAAAAAATAAAATAAATTAATTAATTAATTAAAGGTCCATCAACAACTCATAAAAATATAATAAGAAAAGAAAACAACTAAACTGGGGCTGGGGTTATAGCTCAGTGGTGGAGTGCTTGCCTAGCACTCATGAGACACTGGGTTTGACCCTCAGCATCACATTAAATAAATAAATAAAGGTATTGTGTCCATCTACAACTAAAAAAATTTTTTTAAAGAATAATGAATAAAAAAAACCACAAGAACAAATTACACAGTGAAATATTTTATTTTAAAAAAGGAAACAGGGCTGGGGTTGTGGTTCATTGGTAGAGTGCTCACCTACAAAGTGTGGGGTCCTAGGTTTGATTCTCAGCACCACATAAAAATGAATAAATAAATATATTGTGTCCAACCACAACTAAAAAAATAAATATTAAAAAAAAAGAAAAGATGAGGCTGCACATGCCTATAATCCCAGTAACTTGGGAGGCTGAGGCAGGAGGATCACAAGTTTGAGGCCACTTTCAGGAATTTAGTGAGATCCTCAGCAACCTAGTGAGAACTTACCTCAAAATAAAATTTAAAAAATGAGCTGGGGGTGCTGGGGTTGTAGCTTAGTGGTAGAGCACTTGCCTAGCATGTGTGAGGCACTGGGTTTGATTCTCAGCACCACATATAAATAAATAAAATAAAGATCCATCAACACTAGAAAAAAATATTTTTAAAAAATGAGCTGGGGAGGCTGGGGTTGTGGCTCAGTGGTAGAGCACTTGCCTAGCATGTGTGAGGCACTGGGTTCAATTTTCAGCACCACACATAAACAAATAAAATAAGTGTCCATTGACAACTAAAATAATATTTTAAAAAAGCATCGCTGGGGCTGGGGCTCAGCGGTAAAGCGCTCGTCTCACTCGTGCGAGACCCTGGGTTCGATCCTCTTCACCACATAAAAATAAATAAGTGAAATAAAGGTATTGTGTCCAACTACAACTAAAAAATAAATATTAAAAGAAAAAAGAAGAAGCATGCTCTGACCAGATGTGTTGGCTTGGGAGGCTAAGGCAGGAGGATCATGATTTCAAAGCTAGCCTCAGCAACTTACACCGTGTCTCTAAACAAAATATAAAAAAGGGGATGTGACTCAGTGGTTAAGCACCCCTGGGTTGGATCCCCAGTACCAATAAATAAATAAATAAATATTAAGCATGCTCTGATTCTGAAATTGTTAGTCCAGAATGACCAACACTAAGATACAATCTAGAAAAATTATTATTATCATTATTATTATTTGTGGTACTGGGTATGGAAACCTAGAGTGCCCTGTCTCTGAGCTACATCCCCCAGTCCTTTTTATTTTTTATTTTGAGACAGGATCTCCTCACATTGCCCAAGCTGACCTTGAAATTGTGATTCTCTTGCCTCATCCTTGTGTGTTACTGGGATTACAGGCATGAACCACCACACTAAACTCTAGAAAAATTATTTCACTTTAAAGAAAAAAGACAAAAATCCTTGGAGTATCTGGCAAGAATACCATGTGACACAAAATTAGAAATAAAATCAGTTAACTAATAGCCTTCAACAGCCAAATTTTATGCCAGAAGAAAATGGAGTAACATATTGAAACACTCAATCATTGACAATGTGAATCAACCATTTTATACCCAGGAAAACTGACCTTTTAAAGTGCAAAGAACTGGGTTGTAACTCACTTCACCAATCAATGCTCCAAGTGGGAGAGAGAGAGATCACAGAAATACAAGAACCCATGGGCTAGGGTTGTGGCTCAGTAGTAGAGAGCTTGTCTAGAATGTATGAGGCACTGGGTTTCATTCTCAGCACCGAACATAAATAAATGAATAACATAAAGGTCATTAACATATAATAAAAAAGGAAGAAGAAGCCAAAGTGAGAGGAGGAGCCATAAGGACCTCCCATTAGGCTCCATCTTTTAAAAGACCTATCATCTATTAACATCACCACACTAAATACCAAGCTCTCAACAAATGAACCCATGGGGAACAAATTCAAACTATATCCAAATCATAGCAGGAATGGTGTACTGATATACACAAGAACATAAATAACCCTTGAAAACATTGTGCTAAGTGAAAAAAGCCAGTCATTGGGGCTGGGGTTGTGGCTCAGTGGTAGAGCTCTTGCCTAGCATGTGTGAGGCATTGGGTTCAACTCTCTCAGCACCGCATATAAATAAATGAATAAAATAAAGATGCATCAATATCTTAAAAAAAAAAAGCCAGTCACAAATTACCAGATTATATGCTTTCATTCATTGAATTATCCAAAGTGCTGGTTGCTCAGGTCTGGGAAAAGGTGGAGGAGAGATGGAAAGTGACAGCTAGTGGATATAGTCTTTCTTTTAGGGGAGATAAAATATTTTTAAATTAACTGAATACAGTGGCACATGCATGTAATTCCATGTGCTACTCATGGAGCTGAGGCAGTAGGATTGCAAGTTTGAGCTAGCCTCAGCTACTTAGTGAGACCCTGTCTTAAAATAAAAAATAAAACTGGAGTCATAGCTCAGAGGCCAAGCACCCCTGGGTTCAATCCTCAGTATAAAAAAAAAAAAAGTGAAAAATAAAAAAAGGTCTGGGAATACAGCTCAGGGGTAGAATGCCCCAAGGCTCAATCCCAGTATATTAAAAAAAATCTAATATTAGATATGGTAATGGTTGTACACCCCTGTGAACATACTAAAATAATGAATTGTATACTTTCAATGGTGAATTATAAAGATGAGTTACAATAATTCATGCTTTATGTACTCACAATGAGTATTCATCAAACTACAAATGAATTATCTTCTATTTACATGATATTATTCTAATTTTCTTACTATTTTTTTTTTCTTTTTGGCTTCAGTGTAATCTCTTCCCCTTTACACTTCTTTTTAGAATATAATTTTTTCTTGTTTCTTTTCTTTTACACTCTATGATCAAACCATGGAAAATATTGTACATGTCCATGAATTTAAGAGCCATTTACATACTACAATCTGTCTTGGATCATTTTTATTTTCTATTCCCCATATATCCAGCTGCTTATTAGATATTTCCATTTAGAAATTCCAAGTGAGAAATGAGAAGCACATAGAATTCAATTTATATCAAATCACATTTCCTCAACTATTCCCTTAATGTATTCCTCTCTTTAAAAGGCACCAATTCCTAAACAGATGCCCACCAGAAATCTAGGAGTCAACCAAGACACCAATCTCTTCACCCATATCATAGTCAGTTAGTCATTTAGTTCTTTTGTTTGTTTGTTTGTTTTTTGTTTTTGTACTAGGGATTGAACCTAGGGATACTCTACCACTGAGCTACACCCCCCAGTCATTTTTATTTCCATTTTGAGACATTTGGATCTCACTAAGTTGCCTATGTTGGCCTGGATCTTATGATGTTCCTGCTTCAGCCTCACAAGTAGCTGGGATTACAGGGATGCATCACTATGCCTAACAGTGACAGAATTTTTATAGAAGACATCCACATATAATTCTTGCCCCTTTTTAATCCATCCTCCAATTTATTTATTTATTCATTTGTTTATTTATTTAGGTATTGGAGATTAAACTCAGGGAAAGTCAACCACTGAGCCAAATCCGCAGTCCTTTTTATTCTTCATTTTGAGGTAGGGTCTTGCTAAATTCTTGACTGACCTGGAACTTGTGATCCTCCTGCTTCAGCCTCCCAAATTGCTGGAATTATAAGCCTGTGCCACCTTGCCCAGCCTGCACTCCAATTTAAAGAAGGATGACCTATAATCTACATCTCTGATCATTTAATTTCCTTGCTCATAATTCTTCAATGGTTTCTTATAGTTAGGATAAAACCTGTACTTCTCAAGAGGGCATATCTTTAATTCCCCTTCCTCTAACAGTAAGTAGTTTACTTTTGAAGGAATTACTTTTCCCATTTTGTATTGATAGGACAATAAATCAGGGTGTCCTGGATGGGCAAGTTCATTATAAAAAACCTGAAATTCTCCTCAGGATTTTTTCATTTTAATTAATCAATTGTACCGGGATTGAACCCAGGAACACTTAATAACTGGGCTTTATCCCTAACCTTTTTTATTTTTTATTTTGAGACAGGATCTCACTAAAAATAAGGCTGACTTTGAATTTTCCATTCTCCTGAGACTTCTGAGCCACTGGGTTTATAGGCGAGCACCATAATGCCCTGCTAAATTAAATTTATTGTTAAATGACATATAAAGTTGTACATATGAATGATGTAGCATGATGTTTTCTTATCTGTATACACTGTATAATGTTTAATCAGGTTAAAAATATATATCTGCTTGAGCATTTATCATTTTCTTCTTTATAATACTGGGGATTGAACCAGGGGCAATTTACCATCAAGGTATCTTCCTTGTTTTCATTTTGTATTTTGAGACGTTTCGCTAAATTGCCCAAGCTGGCGTCAAACTTGTGATTCTCCTGCCTCAGCCTCCCAAATTGCTGGGATTACAGTTTACATGTGTGGACCACTACCCTGGCTATCATTTCTTTATGATGAAAACTTCCAATACACTTTCTTCTAGCTTTTTGAAATGTATATTTTTGTTATCTACAGTTACCATACTGTTCAATATTACACCAGAACTTATTGTTCCTAATTGTAAATTATTATACACTAATCAACTTTTTCCTATTCTTCCATTCCCTCCTCAGAATTTTGAGTCAGATTATGCAGTGATGGAATATATATATATAGGCACTCACTCTGACAGTTGAGTAATTCTTGCTACCTACATTTCTGCAGCTATTTCCAAGCCTAGTTGTCTAGCTTTCTGGTCAATTC
Source organism: Marmota monax (assembly GCF_021218885.2). NCBI lineage: Eukaryota > Metazoa > Chordata > Mammalia > Rodentia > Sciuridae > Marmota > Marmota monax. Next base: position 43,373,912 of record NW_026693777.1, read on the forward strand.
TAAGAGTCATTAATTTTTCCAATAAATTCTCTTTTTGCTTACATTAGCCAAGTCAGTTCTTTTGCTTATGACTAAATAAATAAATAAAATAACAGACACATGGACCCAACCTATTTCCCAGTGTTGCCTTTCTCCATCATATATTATGTTTTTCCCTGTTGCAATAATGAACTCTTCATAGTTCTCTTGCCCGAAGTGTACACTTCCCCAACTTTTAAGAAAGTTTTTGAGCCTGGCAGAGTGGCACACTACTGTAATCCCAGCAGCTCAGGAGGCTGAGGCAGGAGGATCATGAATTAAAACCAGCCTCAGCAATTTAGCAAGGCACTAAGCAACTCGGTGAGACCCTGTCTCTAAATAAAAAATACCAAAAAAAAAAAAAAAGAGCTAGGGATGTGGCTTACTGGTCATGTACCCCAGGGTTCAATCTCCAGTACCAAAAATAAATAAATAAATAAATAAATAAGAGGCAGCAGCTCTTTGAGCTGAGCTGATGATTTTAATCCCACCAGTGATTGGGATGACTGAGGCAGGGGGATTGCAAATATGAGGTTAGCTTTGGCAATTTAGTGGGATTCTGTCTCAAATATTAAAAATTAAAAAGTCTAGGGGCATAACTCAGTAGTAGAGCACTAAAAAACCCAAAAGACCTCCTTGATTCCCATCTCAGCTGCAGGGGAAGTGCCATATGCTCTCCAGGGCTTCTCTGCCTCCCTAATGCCTACACAATGCACTGGTTCACCTTGAACATAATTATTATTTCAGTTACACTTTTTCTACATGTCTTTCACTAGACTCTTTAAGTTCTAAGAGAAAGAACTCTGTCTACTATCTCTGATTTCCCAACCCAGCCCAGTGCCCAGCTCTAAAAAGTCACTTCAAAATGTTTGCTAGTAAACATACAAATAAAGCCTTCTATGTGAGACACTGCAGCCAGGTAACTTCATAGTTACCTTCATAGGCAAGTATAAGTATGTGAAAGTCATACATTAAATATTTCCATTTATATTTTACTTCTTTTAAGTTGGCCTTCTCAGAAAGATAGGCTAAGGAAGAATTTCCTTTCCTTTTACACCAAAATTTTGCTATTTCAATGGCTTCTTAAAAAGCAAAATATGGGAGGGCAGGGAGGGGGTGCTGGGGGGTGATATGGGCCAAATTATATTGTTGCATTGTGTACATATACAAATATGTAACAACAAATCTCATCAATATGTATAACTATAATTCACCAATTAAAAAAAAGGGAGGGGGTTATGCAGCAAACTATGGATGATGTCCCAACAAATTGCACAATAAGGAGAATTTCTTTCCCTTCTTTCACTCTTTCCTGGAACTTGCTGTTTTGGCTCTAAGGAATGTTTTAATTAGAATTTGTTTGCATTATAAAATTCTTATTCAAATACTCCGGATTTAGCCATCAGGTGGCTTTCAAGTTATGAACAATAATGCACTTTGGGGAATTTGAGAATTCCAGAATGTGGAAGTGTCTCATACAAATCAGAGAAGCTATTCCTGCAATTTGGAGAGATCAGCAGCTCTTACAATCAAATGTCTTTCATCAATTCACCACTTTCCACTTCACCACATTACACTTTAGTTCATTGGGAAAAAATGTTTAAGTATTAAAAAGTGGATGCTTCAGACTGGTTTGGTGGCACTTGCCTGTAATCCCTACCCTGGAGGTTGAGGCAGGAAGATCTGTAAATTCGAGGCTATCCTAAGGAATTTAGGAAGACCCTGTCCCCAAAATAAAAAGTGCTGGGGATGTAGCTCGATGGTTGAGCACCCCTGGGTTCAATTCCTAATGTCAGGAAGTAGCTAGCAAGGAGCAGTGAAATACATGGCAAGGTCACAAGTTTTCTTAAAGTCATTACCATTTTATCTATCTATCTATCTATCTATCTAGGTATTGAGAATTGAACCCAAGGGCGCTAAGTCATATCTCCAGCTGTTTTTATTTTGAGACAGGGTCTCACTAAGTTGCTTAGGGCCTCCCTAAATTGTTGAGTCTGGCTTTTGTTATGGAAATCTCCATCCTTGTCCCAGATGCCAATGCAATAACAAGGACTTGGTTTTGAGAAAAAGGAAACAGAGTTGTATTGCTGTGCTAGAAGGAGAAACGCAGGGGACACCTGCCCATCAGTGGGAACATGGGGGTTTTAAAGAAGTTTAATCAGAGACCATAATCCATGTGTTCTCTATCTGGAGTTGTAATTCACTTGTTAATTGTTGAGGGCCACTGTATTTCATGATCCCATACTTAAAAATATTTAAAATGTTATTAAAGTATATGAATTTTCCTGACCTTGAGTCATGGAAGTAATCTGTTTTAGGTGGCCGCCAAATATGTATTATCATGTACAAGTATCCTTTTCTGGATTGTTTTAAAATGTGAACATAAAAGGAGGTTAACAGATCTGTTTGTTTACTTTCACCTTTCCTTTTCATTATATCTAATTCTATTCAGGATACTAAATTGTTTAGAAAATTGCTTTCTTTTAGTGCCTGTTGGAATGTTACATAATTTTTTTTAGCCTTCATTGCCAGAATTCTTATCTTCATCCCAGTGCTGGTAAAGACAAAGATAAAACCAAACTACAGCTTCTTCAATAGCTATCACAGTAAACTGTATAAACTGATGCATCAATGAATAATAACTCAACAAGTGATGCTCAATCAAGGAGTCAATTTACTTTGAGAGGAAATGGACATATTGATGGAATCCTCTGCTTTGAACTGCTTGCAGAACTGGCCTGGACTATGTATCACTTGTATGCATTGTGAACTATCTGTTGGTGCAGCGAATTGTGGTAGTGCTGGGGCATCTTTGCTGATGGTGTCATCAGTGGTACAATTTTTCCAAAAAGAGCCCTCATTTGGCTTGGTGTCATGGCATTTTGCATCCTCCTCTCTTCTGCTAGCAAAGGCCAAATTTGGGGGCCAACAGAGGTGAGGTAAAGAACCTCACCCCCCCACTGGTATTTGGGGGCCAACAGAGGTGAGGCAAAGAAACTCACCCCCCCACACTGGTGCAAAGGCCTATCCATAAGTATGGCTGTATGCTGGACCGGTAGTCAATGATGGGTAAGATCCAATTGCAATGGTACCAACCTAAGACAGGAGGCTGATGCCTTGAGGTCAGCTCATCCGATGACGGGTAAGAACCATATGTAGTATTGGACAACCTAAGACAGGCACAGTCCCTAAGCCACATGCTTGTTGTTTAATTAAACAGAAGGGGGGAGATGTTGAGGGCCACAACCCAGTAGGGATGACGCCTGGCATTTTGCCAGAAGGGAGTGGTTGAGAGGTGGCGCCAGCCAGCCATTGAGATGATGATGGTTATGTTAAGCTGTGTATTCAATTGTATATAGACCTTTACTGTCCTGCAATAGGGCAGCTCTTGCTGCCTCCGGTGCCTGCTACTTTGGAGTTCCTGTTGAGTTCTTGCAGGGTCCAAGAGAGTTCCCCAGAAGTGTGTGTGGAGTGCTGGTGGAGTTCGGGCAATAAAGTTTCCTGTTTGAACATACAAGTGCTTTGTGGCGGCTCGGTTATTTGTGCCCAGCCAGACTGCGGCAGTTGATTTGGGAGACAGTAATTTCTTAGATCTTCTGGTGTCATCCCCAGGTCTGAATTACTTTGTTCCTGTGGTAGGTGTGTGCTCAAGGATGGATAACTCTGCTAGGATGGGGAAGAAAGGTAATCCTGTTTCCACTGAGATTGGGAAGGGGGAGAGATTAGGGAGGCAGAGAGAGAAAGGAAGAGAAAAAAAATATGTCCTTTTCAAAAATAAGTCACAATGACACAGCAGCAAAAGCTATATTCAAAGCATAAAGTCGACCATAGTTACACTTTGAATTTGCAATCCTTCTGCCTTAGGCTCACAAATTGCTGGGATTACAGGCAGGCAGCACCATGCATCATCTCCTTTGTCATTCTCTGCTCAAAGATGAGCATCTCTCTCTCTCCCTCATCTTTTTTTAATATACACATTCTTTTCTTTTGATTTTTTTTAAGTTGTAGATGGACACAATACCTTTATTTATTTTTATGTGGTGCTGAGGATCAAACCCAGTGCTTCATGCATGCTAGGCAAGCACTCTACCGCTGAACCGCAACCCCAGCTCTGACCCACTCTCTCTTGAGATTGCTCTTTGCTTGAGCCTTACTTTACTTTCACTCTGCTTGTATTTATAATAAAGTTCTCCTGCCTGGCTTTTGGTGTCTGACTTTAAATTTTCTTTTGTCAAACACAAGAACCAAGGTTTAAAGTTTCAGTTCCTGTGACACTTATATCACAAGAAAATTAAAGGTGGATGCCTCTGGTGAATACTACTAAGATCAGGAAAATATGTATTTGTTTTCATTGTAAGTCTTTCTGTAGCATTTATTTTGTAACCGTATGCATGTATTACTGTTTCTTTTACATTTTTGTTTAAATTTTCCAACTATAATAGTAACACATTTATTATTTTTGTTCACTATTTTTATTCGTGTGTGTGTGTGTGTGTGTGTTACTAGAGAATGAACCCTTTGCTTCACGCATGGCAAGTGCTCTACCATTGAGCTACATTCCCCTTTTTAATGTTTTTTTTGTTTGTTTGTTTGTTCTGAGGATTGTACACAGGGGTATTTTACCACTGAACCACATCCCCAGTCCTTTATTTTTCTATTCTTATTTTGAGACTGGGTCTTGTTAAGTTGCTAAGGCTGTCTTTGAACTTGTGATCCTTATGCCTCAGCCTCCCTAGTCATTAGGATTATACAGGTGACCACTACTCCCTACCAAATGTTTCTAAATAAACTTATTGAACATAATTTAATACAATAAAATGCACCTGATTTTTTTTGTATGTTTTGTTTTGTTTTTATTTGGGGGTATTGAACTCAGCAGCACTCGACCACTGAGACACATCCCCAGCCCTGTTTTGTATTTTATTTAGAGACAGGATCTCAAATTGCTTCACACTTTTCTTTTGCTGAGGCTGATCTTGAACTCGAGATCCTCCTGCCTCAGTCTCCTGAGCTGCTGAGATTACAGGCACACACCACCTTGCCCAACAAAACGCACCTGTTTTAAGTATACTGTTTAATGAGTTTCAACAAATGTTTGTATCAGCCAGGTATTGCTGTCATCCTGACTTTGGAGGCTGAAGAAGATCACAAATTTGAGGTCAGCCTCAGCAATTTAGCCTAAGCAATTTAGCAAGACTCTGTCTCAAAAATAAAAAGGGTTGGAGATGTAGCTCAGTGATAAAGCACTCCTGGGTTCAATTTCAAGTACCAAAATGAATAAATAAAAAAACAAACAAATAAATAAAATAAAAATAAAAACAAAAAAGTTTGCATTAATGTAACTACCATTATAATCAAGATATAGAACACTATTTCACCCGAAAAAGCTCCCTTGAGATCTTTGCAGTCAATCCCCAATGACTGTCCTTAGCCACAGGCAATCACTGCTCAGCTTTCTGTCATTAAACATTAGTTCGCTTAGGTTGATTTGGTCTGGTACTGGGGATTGAACATAGAGGTGTTGAACACTGACACATCCCAATTTTTTTTTTTTTATTTTGACAGAAAGACTTCCTAAATTGCTGAAGGTCTCAGTAAATTACTGAGGCTGTCCCTGAATTTGCTATTCTCCTGCATCTCTAGTCACTGGGATTACAGGTTATACACCAACCTGGCCAGGGCTTTTAAATTTTGATGATATCCCATTATAAGATCTATTTATTTATTTATTTACTTTATGGTTTGTGCTCCCCTCCCCCCCTGCAGTCACAGTGAAATCCAGAAACAAGAAGCCTGATGGATAAACATCTTGTGACAAAAGTCAAAACTATGCCCTAGGGGCTGAGGCTGTAGCTCAGTGGTAGAGTGCTTGCCTACCATGTGTGAGGCTCTGAGTTTGATCCTTAGCACCACATAAAAATAAATAAAGAAGGCATTTTGTCCATCTACAACTATAAAACAACAACAACAAAAAACTATGCCCTAAGACTTGATGGCACATGCCCATAATCCCAGTGACTGGGGAAGCTGATGCAGGAGAATAGCAAATTCAAGGATGGCCTCAACAATTTAGCAAGACTCTATTAAAAGGGCTTGGCTCTGTTTAAAGGGCTTGGGATGTGGATTACTGGTAAAGTGACCCTGGGTTCAGTTCTTTGTACCAACCAAACAACAAATTATGGTCTAGACAAGAGGACCTTTCTTCTCATAACAAAAGCCACCAAGAAAAGAAAATCCTGAATGAAGATCCACCAGACCAGCCTGACCTAGGTCACCTGTTGTGGCAGCTGTGCAATCTCTCCAGCTCTGCAGATCCCCCACCATTGCCCTCAATCCCCTTTCTATGAAATCTCAAAATCATTGTCAACTCCACAAAGACAGGACCAAGGACATGGGTTCCCTTGTCTTCCTGGTGTGGCTACACTGATTGAAGTTTCTTTCATGATTTTCACCCTCCCCTTTTGATTTGGGGGCAAGTGGCTGGACCTGATTTATTGGATTACCAGAGTCAGATCTCTGGCCTAGGACTGCTGGTAACAATCTTATCTGAGTCTTTGCATTCCATACACGTTTTGGAATCACCTTGTCAATTTCTACATACAATCCAGCTTGAATTTTTATTGGGATTGTAATAAATCTGTAGGTCAATTTGGGAAGTACTAACAACAATACCTGTTTTTCCATGGTATATTTTCCCTTAGGTCTTCTTTAATTTCTCTCAACAATATTTTGTGGGTTTCTTTAACAGGCCTTAAACATTTTTTTTTTTTTTAATTTTCGGCGGACACAACATCTTTGTTTGTATGTGGTGCTGAGGATCGAACCTGGGCCGCAAGCATGCCAGGCATGGCGCGCTACCTCTTGAGCCACATCCCCAGCCCCATATGTTTACTTTACATTTCTGTGGTGCTGAGGATTGAACCCAGTGCCTCATGCATGCTAGGCGAGCGCTCTACCACTGAGCCACCACCCCAGCCCCTCCTTAAACATTTTTAAAAATGTATCGCTAGCCAGGTGTGGTGGTGCACGCCTGTAATCTCAGCGGCTCAGGAGGCTGAGGCAGGAGGATTGAAGTTCAAAACTAGCCTCACCATTTTAGTGAGGCCCTAAGCAACTCAGTGAGACACTGTCTCTAAATAAAATATTAAAAAGGGCTGGGGATGTGGCTCAGTGGTTGAGTGCTCCTGGGTTCTATGCCAGATACCCTCCAAAAAAGTATCCCTGAAAACATCATGTTTTGGATACTATTTAAGTTTTTTTTTTTTTTCCCTTCAGTACTGGGGAATTAAACTCAGGGATAGTTTATCACTAAATTCCATTCCTAGCCCCCCCATTTTTTAGTGGACATAATGACTTTATTCATTTATTTTTATGTGGTGCTAAGGATTGAACCCATTGCCTCACATGCACTTGGCAAGCACTCTATCACTGGGCCACAATCCCAGCCCTGTTAGTAGTTTTTATACATTTACATTTTGCATAATATTATACACTCTGACTTTGCTGAATTTAATTATGTGTCCTATTATGTTTTTTATACACCCCATAGGATTTTTTTCTCTTTGTTTTAGTACCGGGGATTGAACCCAGGAGTACTTAGCCACTGAACCATATCTCCAGCCTTTTTTATTTTTTATTTTGAGACGAGGCTTGCTAAATTGCTTTGCTAAATTACTGAGCCTGCCATTGAACTTCTGATCCTAATGGCTCAGTCTCCTGAGTTGCTGGGATTATAGGCCTGTGCCGCCATACTTGGCCCTGTTGGATTTCATGTGCTTGTGACCTTGTAATCTCCAAACTATTTTTTTGTTTGTTTGTTTGGTACTAGAGATTGAACCCAGGTGCACTTTACCACTAAGTTACATCCCTAGTCTTTTAATTTTTTTATTTTGAGGCAAAGTCCAAGTTGCTAAGCCTGCCCTTGAACTTTTGATTCTCCTACCTCAACCTCCTGAGTTCCTGAGATTCCAGGTACGCAACACTGAGCCTAGCTTGTTGTGCTTTTTGTTATCATAAATGTACAATTTTGTAAAAAAAAATTTCTCTTTAGCCATTGAGAAACTCATATATTCATTCTTCTTTATTCTCTATTATGAAGCATTATACTTTTTTTTTTATAAAATCATACTTCCGGGCTGGGGATGTGGCTCAAGCGGTAGCACGCTCGCCTGGCATGCGTGAGGCCCCGGGTTCGATCCTCAGCACCACATACAAACAAAGATGTTGTGTCTGCCGAGAACTAAAATAAATAAATAAATAAATATTTAAAAAAAAAACATACTTCCTTTCCTGGGATAACTTCACACAGTATGGATGTATTACCTTTCTTCTTCTTTTTAAAAATATTTTTTAGTTGTAGTTGGACACAATACCTTTATTTTATTTATTTTTGTGTGGTACTGGGGATTGAACCCAGGGCCTCGCACTTGCTAGGTGAGCGCTCTACCACTGAGCCACAACCCCAGCCTGTATTACCTTTTTTCTGTATTCTAGTTGTTAATATTTTGTCAAAGACTTTTGCATCTTTGTTCATGAGAAATATAGTTGTAGGTTATTGCCGCAGTCTGGCTGGGCACAAATGCCGCAGTCTGGCTGGGCACACAATCACGAGCCACCACACAGCTTGTAGATTCAAACAGCAACTCTTTATTCCCGAACTCACACCAGCCGTCTACAATCACGTTCTGGGGAAATCCACGTTCTCTGCCCAAATCCACCTCCACTGGGCTTCTATCTCCAAAATATACTGTCTGAATCCCGTGAGAACTCAAGGGGAACTCAGGCAGCAGGATACGCCCTATTCCCAGCAGGAATAATCTTAAACCTTAAACCTGGAACCTAAACCAGGAACGCCCTAATCCGCCTTGGTCCTTGAGCAAGGTCACCTACATTCAATGTCACTGCAACATGGGGTACGCTGGCAAGGAAATTGTCATACCACTTGGCTAATGGCTCAAGCCCAGTGGAGGTGGATTTGGGCAGAGAACGTGGATTTACACATGATTATTGCCCAAGTATTTAACTCATTAGCTAACTCATCAATTTGATCCATAGTATATGGAGTAATAATTTTATTGGGAGAAATTCCAAACACTCCCTTTGCTGCTTTTATTCCTTTGAGTATTAATTGTCCTACAGCCTCAGGATACCTAGTAAGAATAGTGTTAGGAGAATAAGATAAATGTATCCACAATAATGGACCTTCTTGCCAAAATACTCCTGTAGGAATATTTTTTGTTGGTAGTACAATAAATAATAAAGGCAAACTTATATCAATTCTATCCAAATGTATGTTTTCCATATATGTTTCAATAATTTTTAATGCCTTTCTTGCTTTAGGAGTTAACATGCGGGGTGAATTTGGATCTGATGGACCTTTTAGAATATCAAATAAAGGTCCCAACTCTCCTGTTGGTATACCTAGATAAGGCCTTATCCAATTTATGTCTCCTAATAACTTTTGAAAGTCATTAAGTGATTTGGGTTGATCTACTCATATTTGAATTTTTGGTGGACGGACCATGGTTGAGGATAATAGAACTCCTAAATAATTAATTGGAAAATTTAATTGTACTTTATCTATTGCTATCTCTAGATTATAATTTTTTAATAAGTTTGTAAGTGTGGCATAACATTCCAGCAATATGTTTTTATCTTTATGTGCCAATAATACATCATCCATATAGTGAAATATTTGTAGTTTAGGATTTTGATTTCTAAGTGGCTGGATTGCTTTGTTAACATATATTTGACACATAGTTGGACTGTTAGCCATCCCTTGAGGGAGTACTTTCCATTCATATCTCTGATCAGGACCTTCATGATTTAATGCAGGGATAGTAAATGCAAAACGTGGACTGTCCTCGGGATGAATTGGAATTGAAAAAAAACAATCTTTAATATCTATAGCTAAAACATGCCAAGTTTTTGGCAAAGCAGACAATTGAGGAATCCCTGATTGAGCAGGTCCCATAACAACCATCTCATTATTAATGGCTCTTAAATCTTGCAATAATCTCCATTTACCAGATTTCTTTTTGATGACAAAAATGGGAGTATTATGGGGAGATATGGAAGGTTGTATATGTCCTTCTGCTAATTGTTGTTTGACCAGATCATGGGCTACTTGTATCTTTTCTTTAGTCAGGGGCCACTGAGGAACCCACACTGGTCTTTCTGATTTCCAAGTAATTTTGATTGTCTCAGTGGCCCTTTCTGAAAATCCAACCCATGTCTGTCTGTTCCTTGATCTATTTGTATTGGTGCTGCTATACCTTGCCCTTGTTTTCCTAATCTTTTTTCTTTCCTAAAGCCTTGTCTAGCCCTAGTAGTGGGCGCATTAGGATTGATGTTATTTGTTAACGTCAAACCTAATTGATCTAGGACATCTCGTCCCCATAAATTTATAGGAAGATGATCCAATACATATGGCTGTATAGTTCCTTCACATCCTTCAGGATCCTTCCAATCTAATATCATAGAACTTCTATGGGGATTAGTCGCCACTCCTAGGCCTCGAAGCGTTTGAGTGGCTTGTTGTAATGGCCAATGTTTTGGCCATTCTTGACGAGATAATGATGCTAAGGTCAGCTCCTGTGTCCAGTAGCCCATTAAACTCATGACCTTGAATATTTAGTTTTAGCATTGGGCGAGAATCTAAATTTAAAGACAACATAGCCCAATCTACACCTGTGGAGCCTAATCCCCTGGAACCTGTTTCTACACTATGACTAGGAAATTTATTATGTAGGCTGGGTATTATTAACAACTGTGCTATTCTATCTCCAGGTGAAATTACTGATATACCTCTTGGAGAACTAGCTATAATTTTTATTTCACCTACATAATCGGGATCAATTACCCCAGGACTTATCATAAGTCCTTTTAATGTAGATGAACTACGTCCCAATAATAAGCCTACTGTTCCTTGGGGAAGAGGTCCTTTTACTCCTATGGGAATGATTTGAACTCCCATCTCTGGAGTTAATACTGCTCTGGCAGAGGCGCAGATGTCCAACCCTGCGCTCCCTCGGGTTTGTCTGATGAGGGATTTAATGGACAATGTGTCCTGGGCACTAGCCTGATGGTGTTGCTGGGTTCCTCCACTGCCCCGTAGATTTGTGGTTGTGGGCCCCGGGGCATTGGGCCCCCCTGTCCGTTTTTTGGCAATGGAGCCTGATGCCTTTCTCCACGATATCTTGGATAAATACCTGGTCTTTGTCCGTTTTTTGATAAGGGAGTACCTTCTATGGTGGTTTGAGAACGGCATTCATTAGCCCAATGTCTCCCTCTATGGCATCGTGGGCAAATACCCAGTATTCTATTCCTTTGATACCTACTTTTGTTAAACCCTCCTCCTATGGGGCAATTCCTTTTAAAATGTCCTGTTTGTTCACAATCATAGCATGTTTTTGGCCTGGCATCTAAAGCCTGTTGTACTGCAGCTGCCAAGACTTGCCCTTGTTCATTAATATCTCTACATAATTTAATATATGTGTTTAAATCTTCATGTCTCCATGGTCTAATAACCTCTCTGCAGCAACGATTTGCTTGGTCATAAGCCAGTTGTTTTATTAATGGCATTGCTTGTTCTGTATCCCCAAAAATTTTGGCAGCCGTTTGAATTAGCCTATCTACAAAGTCAGCGTAAGGTTCATTAGCTCTCTGTATTACCTTAGATAGCTGACCTTGTAAATCTCCATGTCCTTGTAAAGTCTTCCATGCCCTAACTGCATCTGCAGCAATTTGTGCATATATAGCAGGATCATATTCAATTTGTTGCCGTTGACCCTCATAAGGTCCTTTTCCTAACAACATATCTAGATTTCTTTGAGGGTAACCGGCTGCTGCATTTCGCCTAGCTGTCTCCGCGCAAAATTCCTCATTGGCAACCTTCCATAACAAATATTGTCCTCCATTTAGTACAGATTTACACATGCTAGCCCAATCTGCTGGCGTCATGTCCAAGTTAGTAATGGACTCGACCATGCTTACCGTGAAGGGAGCTTGGGGGCCATAGGTTGTTACAGCCTCCTTTAACTGCTTCACTGTTTTAAAATCTAAAGCACGGTGAATTCGCTGCCCTCCTGCCTATTCAAGTACAGGGCATGCTAATCTTTGAGGTCCTGTCTCAGGATCCCATTTATCAACTACGGGGTTTGAGGGCCACTCAGCTGTCTCCATCGGTGGGGCTGTTGGTTGAATTACGCCCTCTTGTGATAAAACAGAGTTAGTAACAGCCTCCTGTTGTGGCCTTTTTCCTAACAACCCCTTTTCCTTTAAATTTTCTTCCTCTGTCTGACTAGCTCGAGAGACCTTCTCTTTTGCTTGATCTAAAATGTCTTTCTCCATGGTCTGAACCTCTAACAATTTACTTAACATCTTTTTGGTTTGTTTTTTACTAATTTCTAATCTACTATAAAGATAACGCAACCCAATAAGATAACACAAAACAAAACCGAAACTGAATGAAACAAAAACGGAATAAAAAATCGTTGTATCAATTTTCTCTTCCTCAGGGCCGACAAACTTCAAACCTTTAGTCAACCATTTTTTCCAGTTTGCCTGAGAAATTTCTAGGGATAGGCAGCTTGAAACAAAAACAAGATAAATCAAAACAATAACACATTGTTTTTTGAATTGGTCACCCATTCTTTCGCTCTTCCTCAGGGGCGAGCAATTTCACTTACCTCCAAGCTTTAGACATTCCCCGTACGAGCCGCCAAATGCCACAGTCTGGCTGGGCACACAATCACGAGCCACCACACAGCTTGTAGATTCAAACAGCAACTCTTTATTCCCGAACTCACACCAGCCGTCTACAATCACGTTCTGGGGAAATCCACGTTCTCTGCCCAAATCCACCTCCACTGGGCTTGAGCCATTAGCCAAGTAGGTATGACAATTTCCTTGCCAGCGTACCCCATGTTGCAGTGACATTGAATGTAGGTGACCTTGCTCAAGGACCAAGGTGGATTAGGGCGTTCCTGGTTTAGGTTCCAGGTTTAAGGTTTAAGATTATTCCTGCTGGGAATAGGGCGTATCCTGCTGCCTGAGTTCCCCTTGAGTTCTCACGGGATTCAGACAGTATATTTTGGAGATAGAAGCCCAGTGGAGGTGGATTTGGGCAGAGAACGTGGATTTCCCCAGAATGTGATTGTAGACGGCTGGTGTGAGTTCAGGAATAAAGAGTTGCTGTTTGAATCTACAAGCTGTGTGGTGGCTCGTGATTGTGTGCCCAGCCAGACTGTTTTATTGCAATTTTGTCTGGTTTGGTATCAGAGTTATGCTGATCTCCTAAAATGAGTTATAAAATGACCCTTCCTTTTTTTATTCCCTGAAAGGATTGGTATTATCTCTTCTATTATTTGATAGAAATTCATCAATGAAGCTATCTGGTTAAAAAATTTTCTTTGTGAGAAGTTCTTAAATTATGAATTAAATTTCTTTAATTCATTTAGAGGTATTTAGATTTTTCAATTGCTCCTTGATTCACTTTTATTTATTTATGATTTTCAATGAATTTGTCTATTTCAATTAAGTTATTCAATTTGTGGGCATAGAAATTTTCATAGTGTACCCTTCTTTACTTTTTTTTTTTAAGTTATAGATTGGGCACATACCTTTATTTATTTTTATGTAGTTCTGAGGATCGAACCCAGTACTAAAGTGCTAAAGCACTCTACAACTCCAGCCACCTTTATTTACTTTCTTTTTGGTGGGGGACTGGGGGACCAGGGATTGAACTCAGTGGCACTCAACCAGTGAGCCATATCCCCAGCCCTTTCTCTTTTTTTATTTAGAGACAGGGCCTTGCTAAGTTGCTTAGGGCCTTGCTAAATTGCTGAGGCTGGGTTTGAACTTTCAGTCTTCCTGCCTCCGCCTCTCCCAGCCACTGGGATTACAGTCACGTGTCACAGTGCTTATTTACTTAAAAAAAATTTTTTTTGTAGTTGTAGATGAATAGCATGCCTTTATTTTATTTGTGTATTATTTTTAAGTAATGCCAAGGATCAACCTAGTGCCTCCCACCCACGTGCATGGCAAGTGCTCTGCCACTGAGCTACAGCCCCAGGCCACTTATTTACTTTTTAATATATATAGAATTGCAATGACAGCCTCTCATTTCTGATATCAGTAAAATAAATCTTTTTTTTTTCAATGTTGTTCAATCTGGTTATAAAGATCAACTTTATTGATCTTTCCAAAGAATTAACTTGAGGTTTCATTGACTTTCTCTGTCTTCTTTAAATTTTATCATTATTATTTTCATTTTCTACTTACCCCAACTTTAATTTGCTCTTAGTTTTCTAGATTAAAGTACAAGCATAGATCAATAATTTTATCTTTTTTTGTTTTGTTACATAAGCATTTAAAGCTACATCTCTCTTTCCTATCTTTAGAGGGCTTTTTTATTTTTACAGCAAACCAACACTGAAACACATATAATTCAACACATACAAACGGTGAAATTTTTTTTTTCACAAAACAATACTTTCTCTTTACAATGTGCAAGGCATGCTGATATTTTTTATTCCATATAATTAAGAAATGCTATTTAAGCTGGGTTGTGCACATGCCTGGAATCCCAGGGACTCAGAGGCTAAGGCAGGAGGATTCCAAGTTGAAGACCAGCCTCAGCAAGTTATTAAGGACCTCAGCAACTTAGTAAGATCCTGTCTCAAAATAAAGAATACAAAGTGCTGGTAATATAGCTCAGTGGTAAAAATCCTCCTGGGTTCAATCCTTAGTACCAAAAAAAAAAAAAAAAAGAAGAAGAAGAAGAAGAAATGCTTTTTATACCTGGAAATGGTGGCACAGGCCCATAATCCCAGTAGCTTGTGACAGGAGGATCATAAATGGAACATAACTTCAGCAGTTTAACAAAACCCTGTCTAAAAATTAAAAATCAAAAGGGGTGATGTTTTAGTCAGCTTTTTCACTACTGTGACTGAAAGACCGAACCAGAACAATTTTAGAGACAAAGAGTTTATTTGATGGCTCATGGTTTCAGAGCTCTCAGTCTAAATTGAAGCTGGGTCCATTTCTTGGGTTAAAAGTGAGGCAGAACATCTTGGCAGAAGAGAGTGTGGTGGAGGAAAACAGCTCTCAAGAAGACCAGAAAGAGGAGAGGAGGGCAAGAGGGAGAATGGAGAGGGAGAAGGTGGGAGGGGAAGATGAGGAAGGGGGAGACTCCACTCTCCAGATACAAAATATATACCCTATAGCCACGCCCCCAATGAACCACTTCCTCCAGCCACACCCACCTGCCTCCAGCTACCAGTTAATCCCATCAGGGATTAATTAACTGATAAGGTTAAGGCTATAGCCCAATCATTTTTCTTCCAAACCTTCTTGCATGTCTCACTGGTGAGCTTTTCAGGGATACCACATATAAACCATAACAGGTGATATTATAGCTCATGATAAAACACCCAGTGTTCAAACCCCAGAACCAAAAAACAATCAAACATGGAAAACATTTATGTATAAAATGAAGAATTGAAAAAAAACTGAATACCAAAATATAGTCCGTTAAATACAAACAATACTGCATCCTCTTAGATAAATGCCATCTTAAAAATCTTTGTAAAGTTTGTGAAACAGCATAGGAAAGCATTCATAAATCAGGAAATATACACACATATGATTACAACTATATAGCAGAAAGAAATTCCACCTGTAGAGGTGGAATGAACAAAAGTGTGTTACTTGCTTTTTCCATTGGGATTAGAGGAGACATTTTTTCCTATTCCTCTGTATTTTCCAAATTCTACTAAATAGTATGCTAACTTAAAAATGAAACATTGACTGAATATGTTGGCTCTTAGGATTTAAAATGGAAAATATACAAAAAAAAAAAAGCACAGGAAGAGTATTTATAGTATGGTTGTAATTCTGTTTCAAGTGTACATTTGTATGATGAAAGAGTGAGAGAATACAGAGAAAAATGTCAGAATACCAAGAAAGGTTGAAAAAAGTGGAATGGTAGTTGAGATTTTTTTTCCTCTTTATTTTTTAGATTTTCTGTAAGTTATTTACTTGTATTTCTTTTGTAATAAAACCTTTTTGATAACTGTACCTAGTTGCAATAGATGAAGTTAATTTCCCCCAGGCTCCCTGTGGTAGAGATATACCTCAGGCTTCATTTCAACAGGCTGCTGGGGCTTGTTTTGTGTCAAAATAATGAAAGGCATATAGGACATTTAAATTCTACCTCGTCATGTTAGGATTTATCAAGCCCTTAGAAAGATAAAAGGCAAAGCTTCTACAGTGGCTTTTCTACTACAGTTGAAAATAATGATGACTGGGCCAAGAAGCCAAGAAACATGGGTTCTATTCTCAGTTCTGCATTTTTGTTCAGGGAGGTCATTTAACCTCATTTCCTAATTCTAAGAGTCAGATTACTAGTCTGTAATTGAAGGTCACATATAGGAAACCCTGCTAAGTAGGGTAGATGCAGAAAATTAGTGGTGGATTTGAGCAAGTTTCTAAAAGTACAAGGGGAAGAACTCAACAATGGGTTGAAACACAAGCATCAAGATTTTTGCAAAAAATCTTAGGGCATAGAACACCCAGGTACTTTGTATACCCTATCTAGCAAAGAACAGAACTTTATGGCTGGTCCTAACTCCCAGCTAAAATGAGGATGTGGAGAAAAATGCAGCTTTGAGTGTTACACTGAGAAAACACCCCAAAAGCTCATTTAGTTTGGCGAGTCAAAGTATATCTCTACCATACTGTCCAAAAGAATTTTGTGAAAAGGCTAGGGATATAGCTCAGTTGGAAGAGTGCCTGCCTAGCATGCACAAGGCTCTGGGTTCAATCCCCAGCACCAATAAAATAAAATAAAATTAAATTAAAATAAAATAAAAAGAATTTTGTGAAATGACAATAATGTTTTAAATCTGTGCTGTTCTCTATGGTAACCACTTGCTATATTGGACCACTGAATACTAGAATTGTGATAAGTGTAACTGAGGAATGGAATCCTAGTTTTATTTATTTATTTATGTACTGGGGATTGAACCAGGGACACCTTAAATGTCTCCAGCCCTTTTTATATTTTGTTTTGAGAGAGGGTCTTGCTAAGTTGCTTTAGCTGGCTTTGAACTTGCCATCCTCCTACCTCCGCCTCCTGAGTTACTGGTATTACAGGCATGCACCACCACACCTGGCTCTTAATTTTAAAATTAAATAGCTACATGTGGCTAAAGGCTATCATATTGAGCCTTTTGTTTGTTGTTGTTGTTTGATCATGGGGATTGAACCAGAGGCTTTACCACTGAGTTACATCCCCAGCCATTTTTATTTTTTGTTTTGAGAAAGGCTCTTGCTATCCCAGCAGCTCAGGAGGCTGAGACAGGAGGATCTCCAGTTCAAAGCCAGCCTCAGCAATGGCAAGGTACTTAGCAACTCAGTGAGACCTTATCTCTAAATAAAATACAAAATAGGGCTGGGGATGTGGCTCAGTGGTTGAGTGCTCCTGAGTTCAATCCCCAGTACGAGAGAGAGAGAGAGAGAGAGAGAGAGAGAGAGAGAGAAAGAAAGAAAGAAAGAGTCTTGCTAAATTGCTGAAGCTGCCCTTAACTAGGATCCTCCTGACTCAGTGTCCCAAATAGCTGGGATTACAGGTCTGCTCCACCATGCTCAGCTGTTCTTATTCAAGCACAACAAAACTTACGCAATGAAAGAAAAATCCTTTTTTTAATATGAAAACTATTGCATTTTATACCTCTTAGTGTGTCTGTGTATGTGTCTGTATGTGTGTGTGCTATGAGTAGTAACTTAATGATTTCACAAGAAGCTAAACAATTCTAAGAATTTTACAGGAATTTACACCCCTTCTAGAGTAACCCTAGAGTAACCACATTCTGGGCTCAACCTGAAAATGCATTCACCTAAAATGATTCAGCAAGCACATTAGCTCCAAGTGACTTTCTAAACTAGGGACAAGGTGAGACAACGCAATTTTGGGCTGAGGCCTTAATCTTAAACTCAGACTAAGTCTGGGTTCTGCAGTTAGGAAGGGCACAGCAATTCTTTCTTTAGCACTCAGAATCAGCTGGTACAGACAACGATGTTCCTAACCTTAGACTGTCCCTAAATTTCCCCTAAGTGCAATAAGTAATATAGTCCTGTAACAGTCAAATTATAGATTTCTAAACTGTACTATAGACCTGGAAATCCAGATATATTCCAACGTCTTCCTACCTAACCCCATTAAGGAAAGAGAGAGTTAACCTAATGCCAAAACAGGTTTATTGGTTATTTTATGCCAAAGAATGTGAGTAATTTGCAAGTACTCAAAATAAAAAAGGCTCGATACAAGCTGCCTCCCTTTTACCCTAAGAAAGTGTACCAACTCCAGGCAAATAGAGTTCAGTCAAACTTTAAGTTCACATAATAGACATACTAAAAACAAATGTAAAGCTCCTGCTTTGTTAGGAAATAAATAAAAACTGCTGAAAGTAAATGAAATAAGAAAAAATTAAAATTGAGATACTGATTCCTATAATAACATCAATTATTGTTTGTCTAAAACATAAGGCCAATAAAACATTCAGAATTTAGGCTTAAAGTTATATTTTAAGAGGAGAAAAGTACTGGCAATTTTTTTGTAGCTCCTCTGGCAGCTCCATACATGTAGGCTAAGAAAAGAAAATGAGCATAGGTTTATGATAGCTAAACCTTTGAATATGGTACTTAAAAATCACTTCTATTATACCTGACAAGAATAGGTACTCTAGAGTCTATTCAAATGTGTTCATATATCACCCTCTAGTTTTTTGTTCATTTGTTTTTACTAAAAAAAGTACTACCAATATTTTTCAGCTATGAATATGAATTTTGCAGATCCCCCTTCAAACAAATCTGAAAGCCAAAACACAAAGCAAAAATTTTAAATGAAAGATCCTTCCTGATACTAAGGCCAAGATTTTTCCCTTCTTCAAATCCTCTTAATCCAAATTATGAGAAATAATTTACTCTGTCCACTGGCAACATTTCTGCATAGTGACATAATCAGAAATTGTATTTCTTTCATTAGTTATTCATTCTCATTCTAACCCAAATACCAGGAACTCAGCAGTAAGCAAGAGGATATAATTTTCCCTGAAGCCTATAATGGAGGCATACAAAACATACAACATGAGAAACTTAAACATTTCGAAAGGCCCTGTATGGCAGAGAAATGAGCCATCTTTATGGCCTCAGGGACAAACTATAAATCCTAAGGCAGATTTAAAGAAGGATTTATCCATGAATCTGTTTTCTCCAAAGCTGGACAGGGAGGGAGTGTGGAAATCACAGCTTTTTTGAAAGGATGAAAGGTATCAGCTGGTGACACTCTGGTTTCCTGAGGAAGAGAAGAAGACACTGAAACTTCTTGCTTTGTGCATGTGAAATCTTCCTTATTTTCCACCATCAATAACTGTTCTATCTCTTCTTTCAAAGAAAAACTTGCCTGGAACTCATCCTTGGGTATTATAAAGTGTTCTTTCTGAGTTATTCTTTGCTCCTTTAACCCTTTTAACTCAGGACAAATGAGTTTGTTACTGGAATTGTCACTGGCTTCTCCTTCCTTTATGGGAGGTAGATGAGACTTCACTGTTGTTTGTTTAGCTCCTTCTTTCAAAAAATTCACATCCTCATGAAATTCCGGAGATGTAAAACTTGGAGCTTTATCTATTCTAGAATTTTTACAAAATAAGAAGCCTCTGACTTTTTCCTCTTTTCCTGTTGTCTCTGCCACTGATTTCTTTGGGCGTAGCTCAGTCCTTATTAGGAGTCCCTTTGCATTCACCTTATATTCTTTTGCAGCTCTCTCTCTGCGCTCCTTCTGGAAGTCCTTGAGTTGAAGTAGCTCCTCTGGAAGCTCCATACATGTAGGCTAAGAAAAGAAAATGAACATAGGTTTATGATAGCTAACCTTTGAATATGGTACTTAAAAATCACTTCTATTATACCTGACAAGAATAGGTGCTCTAGAGTCTATTCAAATGTGTTCATATATCACCCTCTAGTGTCTTCAACTATAATTGTACTATTTTTGAGCAAAAATATTTTGAAAAGGTAATGAGTCCACATGTGTGTGTACACATGTATGTGTAAAGATTATACAGGGAAAGTGAGTCTCCCAACCTGGCCCCAGTTGCCTTAGCAGATGCATCTTCTAAAAAGCTGTTTCTTGTGTAACCTACCAGAGGAAGTCTGCATATATGATTATAAGTGTATACATATACACCTTATTACATGTTTATATTTCCAATGCATTACTTTTTTATTATTTTTGCAATACTAGATATCCAACCCAGAGCCTTGCCCATGGTAGGCAAGTGCATTACTACTGAGTTACACTCCCAGTCTTGATGGCATCTTTGGTTTTTCCCCTAACTTTTAATGTTGGTAACTAAAATCATTCTACACAAATGATACCATACATTATATATTCTTCAGCATCTTGTTTTTGTTTGTTTGTTTTTTTACTAAAAAAAAATGTTTAGGAGATTGTTCCATATTAGCATTTCTAAGGGCTATATGGACATATTGTAACTTACTTAACCAAACCTGTTGTGTCCCCCACCCCCAAATCACACACACACACACACACACACACACAAACAGAGTGACCCACCACTGAGCTATGTCCCCAGGCCTTTTTATTTTTCATTTTGAGGCAGGATTTAGTTACATTGCCCAGGCTGGCCTCAAAGTCCTGTTCTCAGACAATGTTTCTGCTTCAGCATCTCAAATAGCTGCTATTACAGGCACATGTCACTAGGCCCAACTATCACAACAAGTTTGCAAAGTCAAATTTATGAATTTTTTATGTATGAACTTTGAGTATTTTTATGTTACGTTAAAAAATTCCTGTATTAAAATTTTTAAATTATTTTTTCTAATAATTTTCTAATTTCACTAAAATTTTTTTTTAGTAGTAGATAGACACAATACCTTTATTTTATTTATTTATTTTTATGTAGTGCTGAGGATAGAACCCAGTGCTGCACGTGTGCTAGGCAAGTGCTCTACCACTGAGCTACAACCCTAGTCCCATCTAATTTCACTTTTTTATACAACTACTTGATCCAAGGAGTTTATTTTGTTGTAATGAAAGAGAACAATCCAACTCTGGTTCTCCTCCTCTATATTTGTAAATTAATTGCCTAAGACCCTTTACTGAATAATCTCTCCCATTGATTGGAAATGCTAATTTATCACAATCATCTTGGCAAATTGATACTGAGTTTATTTCTTGGCTCTCTACTTCACTCCATTCACCTGCTTAATCATGTATCAGTCAAAAAATGTTTTAGGGCTGGGATTGTGGCTTGGCGATAGAACGCTCGCCTGGCACAGGCGGGACCTGGGTTCGATCCTCATGCACCACATAAAAATAAAGTCATTGTGTTGTGTCCATGCATACCTAAAAAATAAATATTTAAAAAAGTTAATTAAAAAATGTTTTAGTGTAGCTTTGTTTTAATATTTTACAAAGCCAGTCTTCTTTCAGCATACTCCTTTTCCCAAGGTTTCCTGGCTATTCTTGCATATTTACTGGTTTTTACAAAGTCTGTAATGACAATCTGTCATAATAATCCAGGTGTTACTATTTTTATGAGAATAGAATTAAATTCAAAGATTAATTTAGAAATAATCAATAGCTAAAATTTTTTAGTGTTCCCATTCATTTAAGTGTTCTTTTACACTGTGCAGTAATATTAAAATGTTTGCTTCATTTATGTCTTTTTTTTTTTTTTTGGTACCAGGGATTGAACCCAGGGGCACTTAACCACTGAGCCACATCCCCAGCCCTTTTTATTTTTAATTTTGAGATAGGGTCTCACTAAGTTGCTTAGGGCCTTGCTAAGTCACTGAGGCTGGTCTTAAACTTGTAATCCTCCTGCCTCAGTCTCCCGAGCTGCTGGGATTACAAGTATGCGCCACCACACCTGGCAACCTGTATTTTTTGATACAACTATACATAGGGTGTTTTCTCCCATTATATTTTCTAGCTGTTTTTATAGATTTAGAAAACCTATTAACTTTTATATTATTATTATTTTGTTAAATTCTCTTTTTGCTTGTGGCAGTTTTTGTTTGTTTGTTGTTGTTGTTTTTTGGTACTAGGATTTTTTTCCACCATGGAGCTACATGCCCACATTTTTTATTTTGAGACAGGGTCTTGCTAAATTGCTTAGGGTCTCACTAAGCTGCTGAGGCTGGCTTTGAATTTGTGATTCTCTTGCCTCAGTCTCCAAGTTGCTGGGATTACAGGCATGCACCACCATGCCTGGCCCAGTGTATTAGAAAAGTACCCATCCATTCTGACTTTAATCAGTAATGCATGTAAAGGATTATACAGGCTTTGGTTCTCTGGGTAAAGATGGCGGAGCGCGGTTACAGCTTTTCGCTGACTACATTCAGCCCATCTGGTAAACTTGTCCAGATTGAATATGCTTTGGCTGCTGTAGCTGGAGGAGCCCCTTCAGTGGGAATTAAAGCTGCAAATGGTGTGGTATTAGCAACTGAGAAGAAACAGAAATCCATTCTGTATGATGAAAGAAGTGTACACAAAGTGGAACCAATTACCAAACATATAGGTTTGGTCTATAGTGGAATGGGTCCAGATTACAGAGTGCTTGTGCATAGAGCTCGAAAACTTGCTCAGCAGTATTATCTTGTTTACCAAGAACCTATTCCCACAGCTCAGCTGGTACAGAGAGTAGCTTCTGTGATGCAAGAATACACCCAGTCAGGTGGTGTTCGTCCATTTGGAGTTTCTTTACTTATTTGTGGATGGAATGAGGGACGACCATATTTATTTCAGTCAGATCCATCAGGAGCTTACTTTGCCTGGAAGGCCACAGCCATGGGAAAGAACTATGTAAATGGGAAAACATTCCTTGAGAAAAGATATAATGAAGATTTGGAACTGGAAGATGCCATTCATACAGCCATCTTAACCCTAAAGGAAAGTTTTGAAGGGCAAATGACAGAAGATAACATTGAAGTTGGAATCTGCAATGAAGCTGGATTTAGGCGGCTTACTCCAACTGAAGTTAAGGATTACTTGGCTGCCATAGCGTAATGATGAAGTGACTGAACAATCCAGAATTTCAGATAATCTATCTGCTTAAACATGTTTAAAGAATGTTTTGTTTTGCAGACTTTTTGCATACTTATTTCTACATGGTTTAATGGACTGCTGTTTTTAAAAATGACACTTATAAATCATAATAAACTGTTAAATTCAAAAAAAAAAAAAAAGGATTATACAAATTTTTTTCAGCATTTATGAGATAATCATAAATCTTTCTTGGCTCTATGAAAATGGAGAAATATCCTAACATTGAACCATGTTTGGAACTAGAATCCAATAATACATTAAAATAAAAATATATAGGTCTTTTGTAGTTCATAAACATGATAATTAGGTTTTCATGATATTATGTGAGATGTTCCTTCCTCAAGCCTTTCTATGATATTGGCACATTTCTGGTCTGACATGAAAAAAAAAAAAGCAAAATATCATACATTTAAGTGGAGTTTGTATACATCTTTATTTTATTTATTTATTTATTTATTTAATATTTTTAGTTGTAGTTGGACACAATATCTTTTTTTTTTTTTTTTTTTTTTTTAATTTTTTATTGTGGGTTGTTCAAAACATTACAAATTTCTTGACATATCATATTCCACACTTTGATTCTAGTGGGTTATGAACTCTGGACACAATATCTTTATTTTATTTATTGTTATGTGGTGCTGAGGATCGAACCCAGCGCCTCGCAAGAGCTAGGCAAGTGCTCTACAGCTGAGCCACAACCCTAGCCCTGACATCTTTATTTTTAATTGCCATATTAATTGTACATACTTATCAAGTACAGTGTGTATTTTAATATATGTATACAATGTGTAGTAAGTTGAATAAATATTGAATTAAATAAATATTTTGGGCTTTGTCAGCTGTAAACTCTGTCTCATATACAGACGGTCTTTGACTTATGATGGTTGACTTATTTTATGTATATATGTGTGTGTACATATTTATATTTATTTATTTTCTATCTATCTATCTATCACCAACTGCTCACTTATACACTCTTATGTTACTCTGGCTGCATAAAAATAATTCATAAAATCTTATGTTTACTTGATTGACAGAAACATTCATTGGAAACATAATGATTTGGGGAAAAGGTGCTGAAAGGGATGGATCAAGCACAAACCATATTCTCTTTAAGAATATTTATCACTAAGTCTGCCCGTGAAAGTTACTATGGTTATGATGAATCGGTATCATTGTGCCCTCGTGAGGAAGAGGCAAAAACTGCAGAAAAGGAGGTGCACATACCTCCATGCCTGCAAGCCGGTCTGCAGACCCTTCTCTATAGGTGTTTAGGTACCCATCCACCAGGGTAGTTAGGTCAGACATCATCTCATCCATAAGTACCAAGCGAAGGGGTAGCAGGTAGGTTGCCTCCAGGGCCAAAATTTTCAGCAAAGAGGGTGGAAGAGGTCTTGTGAACCACACTTCTGGATTCTCCTAGAAACACCCAAACAATTTTTTTTTTAATGAAGAGTAAGTAAAACTTTACAGAAAATAATTGTATAAAGGTTGCTTAATCTAAAATACTGTTATTCCCTTCTATTTTTACCTCCTACTTTCACACCATCAGTAGCTTTCTGAGTGCATGTATGCATCCATACCCATACATATACAGGGTGCATGAGAGACACAGGGAGATTGGTCAATCAGGAGTTCTCAAAGTTGGAGGCAGCAGACTGGAGTATATGTCCAAATTTGTAGACAGTATGGTCATGATCTAAGTTTATATTCAGGGATACTGGTGGTCATAATATAAAGAAAATTTATATTATTTTGGGAGAAATAACTTGGATAATTTTGTTTCCATCAGCTTAATTCACTTTCTTTTTTTTTTGGGGGGGTACTGGGTATTGAAATGGGTGTTTAAATGCTGAACAACATCTTAAATTGCCTAGGCTGGCTTTGAACTCGAAATCTTACCATCTCAGTCTCTGGAGTCATTGGGATTACAGCACCCAGCTTAATCCAAATTCCTACAAAAGTTTCCCAATTATCCCAACATGGAATTATATTTCAGAATACTTTTTTTGGGGGGTAAGAGCAAGGTGGGGGTACCAGGGATTGAACCCAGAGGCACTTAACCACTGAGTCATATCCCCACCCCCCACTTTTTTTTTTTTTTAAGAAAGCAAACAACCTAACTTAATTTTTGTTTTTCTGGTACTGAGTATTGAACTCAGAGGCACTCTATCACTAAGCTGATCCAAGGTCCTTTTTAAATTTTGAGAAAGGTTTTCACTAAATTGCCAGTCCAGCCTCTAATTTGATATCCACCTACCTCAGCCCCCCCCCCCATGTAGTGGGGATTACAGGGGTGAGTCACCAAGCAGGGCTTAACTTACTTTTTTTGTGTGGGGGGGACCAGGGATTGAACTCAGGGGGACTCAACCACTGAGCCACATTCCCCAGCCCAATTTTTGTATTTTATTAGAGACAGGGTCTTACCAAGTTACTTAGCTTCTCACCATTGCTGAGGCTAGCTTTGAATTCACCATCCTTCTGTCTCAGCCTCCAGAACTGCTGGGATTATAGGGCATGTGCCACAGCGACTGGCCAGGTCTTACCTTACTTTTTAAAATTAAAGATGATAAATAAGTCAGGCATAGTGGTTCACACCTGCAATCCCAGTGACGAAGGAGGCTGGGCAGGAGGATTACAAGTTCAGGTCAGCTTTGGAAATTTAACAAGAACATATTTCAAAATAAAAAGCGGGTGTGCAG
Organism: Marmota monax; assembly: GCF_021218885.2. Taxonomy (NCBI): domain Eukaryota; kingdom Metazoa; phylum Chordata; class Mammalia; order Rodentia; family Sciuridae; genus Marmota; species Marmota monax. The sequence continues at coordinate 43,399,763 of NW_026693777.1, forward strand.
AGTGCCCATGAATTGAATCCCAGTACCATAAAAAGAAAAAAAAAAGATGACATACAGATGGTAAATAAATACAGAAGACACTCAACACTATGAGTGTTGAATTAAAACCATATATTGTCAATACCCATAAGAATGACTAAAATTAAGAGTGACCAAGTGTTGGCAAGGATGCACAGGAACTACAAATTTCATACACTTCTGGATGGGAATGTGAATAAATAGAGGCCCATTGGAAAACAATTTGGAAGTGAAACATAACATCTACAATATTATCTATCAATTCTATTCCTAGATACTTGCCAGAAAGAAGTGAAAAGTATACATCAACACAAAAGCCTATCCACAAATATTCATACCATTCATAGCAACACATGAGTAAACTGTGATATATGCACACCACAGAATACAACTAGGCAACAAAAAGAAGTATATTATCATGCTATAGCATAATAACTCTCAAAATAATTCTGTTAAATGAAATAATCCATATGTACATACTGATTGATTCTATTTCTACAGTAGGTCATGGAGAGGGAGCTATACAGATTTTTTCCCCCTTATTTTGGTGATAATTTCACAGGGATATACCAATGTTGAAACTAACCAAATTGTACATTTTATATATGTGTAATTTATTATGTCCATCTCATTCCACCATCTTTCCTGCCCCCATACCCCTTTCCCCACCCCTCTCCTCTTTGCCCATCCCCAGCCCTTTTTATTTTGAGAGTGGGTCTCACTAAGTTGCTTGGGGCCTCGCTAAATTGATGAGGCTTGCTTTGAACTTTAATCTTTCATGCCTCAGCCTCCCAAATTTCTGGGATTATAGGTAGGCTCAAGAAAGCCTGGTTTTATTTCAGAGTACTTTTAAAATGATAATCAACAAATCTTTTCTCCAACTGAAACCTTTTTCTACTTGGCACAACTAAGATTCTGGCAATGCTCATATGCTTACATGGCAGCCAACAGCCAGGGGCACTAACAATTTAGAAACATCCAGACCATTTATTTATTTATTTATATTTTCAGACAGATTCTCATGAAGTTGCTTAGGACCTCATTAAGTTGCTGAGGCTGTTTTTGAACTTGTGATTCTCCTGCCTCAGCCTCCAAAGCTCCTTGGATTACAGGCATGTACCATTGTACCTGGCAATATAATAGACTATTAATGGTGCTCAAGAAAACACTTGAAAAAATAACATCAAATGGGATATCCCTTAATACTTACCCGAATCAGTTTTTGTCTTTCTTCTAGAAAGAAGAGATATTTAGGGGCTACTTTAAGGTGTCTAGTTAAATTTTCCTGCAGAGTACTGATGCAATTTGGAAGAAAGCCACCTGTTTCCATGGAAAACTGAAGGACATCTGCTACCTGCAGTGTTAAAAAAGACAAATTAACCAGTTAAGTGTATACAGAAAACTATCTCAAAATTATATTAAAAACTATTTTAGCCAGTAGTGGTGAGTCATGCCTATAATCCCAGAGGCTCAGTAGGCTGAGGCAGGAGGATCCCAAGTTCAAAGCAAGGTTCAGCAATTTAGTGAGGCCCTAAGCAATTTAATGAGACTCTGTCTCAAAGTAAAAAATAAGGGCTGGGGTTGTGGCTCAGTGGTAGAACGCTTGCCTAGCATGTGTGAGGCACTGGGTTCAATTCTCAGCACCACATATAAATAAATAAAATAGGGAGGTCCATTGACAATTTTAAAAAAACTTAAATAAAATAAATAAAAATAAAAAGAGCTGGAGATATGGCTCAGTAGTTGAATATTCCTTGAATAGCCCTGGGTTCAATCCCTGGTACCAAAAAAAAAAAAATCGATTTTAAGTTTTTAGTTTTAACTATCTTAAAAACTATTTTAAACTGGGTGTGGTGGTGTACACCTGTAATCCCAACAGCTCAGGAGGTTGAGGCAGGAGGATTGGGAGTTCAAAGCCAGTCTCAGCAACTTAGCAAGACCCTGTCCTAATAAAATATAAAAAAAGACTGGAGATGTGGCTCAGTGTTTAAGTATCCCTGAGTTCAATCCCTAGTACCAAAACCAACAACAACAAGAAACTATTTTAAGAGAAATACTTTAAATACCATTTTCCCCAAGGATCCACGTTAGGCCACACCACCAGGAAATTTAAAGTTGTTTATTATTTTGAAATAATTTTTAAAAGTAGAAACTACTGACTTTTTTTTTCTGTTTTTGTTTTTCTCTCTCTCCCTCTCTTTCTCTCAGGGCCTTGCTAAATTGCTGAGGCTGGGTTTAGACTTGTGAATCTCCTGCCTCAGCCTCCTGTGCCCCTGGGATTATAGCATGCCTGACTACACCGAGTTCAAGCCCTTAAAGGTTTTTTAAAATTTTTTATTATTTTCTTTTTAGATATGCATGACAGTAGAGTATATTTTGGCGTATTAAATATACATGGAGGGGTTGGGGTTGAGGCTCAGCTGTAGAGCGCTCACCTTGCACCCTGGGTTTAATTCTCAGAACCACATACAAAAATAAACAAATGAAATAAAGGTGTTGTGTCCAACTACAACTAAAAATAAATAAATAAATATTTTTTAAAAAGAGTATGACATCACTCAAAAAAAAAAAAAAACATACATGGAGGGCTGGGGTTGTGGCTCAGTGATACGGCGCTTGCCTAGCATGGGTGAGACACTGGGTTTGATCCCCGGAACCACGTAAAAATAGAAAATAAAGGTATTAAGTTCATCTACAACTAAAAAAAAAAATTAATAAAAAATACATGGAGTATTGAGTTATACTAGTCGTGTATTCACATAAGAACATAGGAAAAGTTATGCCTGATTCATTCTACTGTCTTTCCTATTTCCAAACCCCCTTCCTTCCCTCATTTCCCTTTGTCTAATCCAATAAACTTCCCTCCCTCCACCATTTTTTTTTTTTAATTGTGAGACAGGGTCTCACTAAGTTGCCCAGGCCAGCCTCAAACTTGCCATCTTCCTATCTTAGTCTCTCTACTAGCTGGGATTATAGGAATATGCCACCACACCTGGGTAAAGTGTTCTTATCCACTTTCTTTTATTTGCCTAGTATAATGTCATTTACTATACTTTGATGCCTGTGGGAACCAAAAGGAAAAGAAAGGAAAGGACTGGGCAAAGGAAAATAAACTTGAGAATTTTTTTCTATTATCTATTAGCAACTTTATTAATAAAAGTTTTGGTATGAAAAGCTAATCAAATTAAGAATTTCAATACCTAGGGGCTGAGGTTGTGACTCAGTGCATGTTTGAAGCACTGGGTTGGATCCTCAGTACCACATAAAAATAAATAAATAAATAAAGGTATTGTGTCCATCTATAACTAAAAAAATATTAATTTTTTAAAAAAATAATTGCAATAACTATTTATGATAGGCTGAATAATGATCCCCATAATATGGCATTCTAATCACTGGAACCTTTGAATATTATTTGATATGGCAAAAGGGACTTCACCACTGTGACAAGTTAAGGACCTAGAGATGAGGGGATTATCCTGTATCACCTGGGTGGACTCTAAATGTACCCACAAGTGTTTCCTTCTTTCTTTTTTTAATTTTTTAGCTGTATTTAGTATTATTTTATTTATATTTATTTGTTTTTATTTTTTTAGTTGTAGATGGATGTAATACCTTTATTTTATTTATTTATTTTTATGTGGTACTGAGGATCCAACCCAGGGCCTCACACACACTAGGCAAGCACTCTAGCACTGAGCGACCACCCCAGCCCACAAGTGATACTTTAAAAAGGAGACAGGGAGATTTTATTATGGTCAGAGGAGAAGGTGACCCAGTGGTGGTAACAGAGAAAAGAAGGATGCATTTTAAAGATGGAAAAAGGGACCATAAGGCAAGGAATACAAGTAGTCACTAGATACTAAAAAGTAAAGGAAAGTCTCTCCCCTTGAGAGCCTCCATAAGAAACCCTGCTGACACACTGACTTCAACCTAGGAAAAGTGATTTGAGACTTCTGATCTCCAGAATTGTTTGATAATATATTTGTGTTGTTTTAGATCACCAAATTTGTGGTGATTTGTTACATCAAGAATAGGAAACAAATATACTGCGTTAATGGAAAACAAATTGGTAAAATTCTAAATTCCTGTTTTTGCACTATGGAAATCTAAAAAGAAAATTTTGGAAAGATATGCTGGAGGCTACACTAGAAATACATATGAGTTCTAATCAAGAAGCCTAATGGAGCAGGTGCACTGTTGTGGGCTGGGGAGGCTGAGGAGGAGTATTGCAAGTTCAAGGAAGTATTGCAAGCTCAGCAATTTAGTGAGGACCTAAGCGATTTAGTGAGACTGTCTCAAAAAAATGGCTGGTTACTTAGCTCAGTGGTAAATTTCCCCTGGGTTAAATCCCTAGTACCCCATCTCCTCATCCCCTCAAAAAGAAACCTGATGGTCTCAAGGGAACAATGAACAATTCTCTTACATTTTGGAGTAAGCATAGCATAGAAGACATCTCTATGCTATTAGTCAAAGCTCTTGAGAGAAGCCCCAAAGGAATATGAAAATAAGAAAAATGACATAAAATTTATTATAAACATGTATAAAGAGCAAAATTGAATCATACATAGTAATGAAATTGAACTTTTAGGAATTGCTGCTCAAAAATAATTGGCCAATTCATTAGTTTAATTCCTCTTCACAGCTCTGAGTATATGTATCCCTTTCATTGGCATAAACCTAAAAACTAGAAGAAAATAAAGAATGCATAATGAAGGACTGGGGATGTGGCTCAGAGATAAAGCACCCCTGGGTTCAATCCCAAGTACCTAAAAACAAAACAAAACAAAACAAAATCCTCAAAAAAACATTTTAAAACTGGTGGTTTTACTGCTCTCACAGAAAAGCCAAAAATTAAGTCAGCTCTATGAGCTAACATAATCTAGAGATTTCTCATCTTTTAATACATATTTTTTTAGTTGTTGGTGGACCTTTTATTTACTTATTTATATGCAGTGCTGAAAATCGAACCCAGTGACTCACACATGTGAGGCAAGCACTCTACTACTGAGCTACAATTCCAGCCCCAAGAGATTTCTCATTTTTGTCTCTCTCTTTTTTTTTTTTTTTTTTTTTGGCAGCAGGGATTGAACCCAGGGGCACTGAGCTACATTCCCAGCCTAAGTCTTTTCTATTTGTTATTTTGAGACAGGTACAGACTAAGTTGCTTAGAACCTCACTAAATTGGCAAGGCTGGTTTTGAACTTGAAATCCTCCTGTTTCAGCCTCCTGAGTTGCTAGGATTACAGGCATGTGCCACCATGCCTGGGTTTCTTTTCAGTTTTTTGTTTTTGTTTTTTTTTTTAGGTTGACACAATATCTTTATTTTATATCTGTGTGGTACTGAGGATGAAACTCTGTGCCTCATGCATACTAGGCGAGCTCTCTACTACTGGGCCAAAACCCCAGTCCCCGCCTCTTTTCATTTTTGTTTTTAGGTCCTGGGATTGAACTCAGGGACACCTTACCACTAAGCTACATCCTCAACCTTTTTTATTTTAAAGACAGGATCTCATTAAATTACTGAGGCTGGCTTCCAACTTCTAATTCCCCTGCCTCTGCCTCCCAAAGCACTGGGATTACAAGCATGCACCACTGTGCCCAGCAGTTTTCTCATTTCTCTAAGGCCTCATAGATATGAGTCAAATCATACCTCTTCAGCTATTTTGGGCCAGAATAGGGTTTGGGGGCATAGACAGAACAATCTATACCCCTGAGGTACAGAGATGGTAAAAGTCAATATGTGATTGCTCATTTCACAAAGTTTCCCATGTCAGACTTTAAATGACACATAAACCGCTCAAGGTTTCTGAATGGCATGGAGTATGGATTTTGCTTCTTATTTGACAAATTCTGGAGCAAAATGAGGAAAACAAATTACCAAGTAATTTTAACTTTTCTGCAGTTTTTTTTTTTTTTTTTTAGTTCACCAAATGTTCTCACATATTGTATAAACATCTTATATAAGAAGTGGGCAGAAATGGTGCATTAAGAGAGAGAGAGAGAGAGAGAGACTTTTGATCATTTATCAGAACAAGGACTATTTTCTACCAGATGTCATGCACTGGTTTGAATCCAGTGTTTTCCTTTAAGTACCTGTGTGTCAAAGACATTATTTAGCATAATTCCATACTGATGAGAGAGGCAATCGGAAAGCCAGCGACAATCATGGATGACCTAAGGAATCAGAAGAGGGAGACAGTTATTAGAACCTGGTTGCTAATCTTCTAGCAAAGAAATCAGCTTAAATACTCACCTTTAGAATTCTCTTGTCTTCTAATATCATCTGAAGTCCATTGTTGAAAGCTCGACTTCCCAGAAGGAAAATGTCAAATAAGTAAACTCGGCTATTTGTGGCCACCTATAATAAACCACATCATTAGGATAAGGAGCAAGTGGGGAAGTGGATCTGAAGACCAAGAATATAAGACAGGACTGGAGTTGTAGCTCAGCAGTAGGGCACTCACCTAGCATGTGCAAAGCACTGGGTTTGATCCTCAGTACCACATAAAAATGAATAAAAATAAAATAAAGGTATTGTGTCCAACTACAACTAAGAAAAAAAATTTTTTAAAAAGAATATAAGACGTGGGGGCTGGGTTTATGGCTCAGTGGTAGAGCACTCACTTAGCATGCATGAGGCATTGGGTTTGATCTTCAGCACCTCACAAAAATAAAATAAAGATATTGTGTCCACCTAAAACTAAAAAAATAATATTAAAAAAAAAAAGAATACAAGAGATGGGCCAGGTGTGGTGGTACACACACCTGTAATCCTAGTGACTCAGGAGGGTGAGATAGGAGGAGCACAAGTTCAAAGCCAGCCTCAGCAACTTAGCAAGGCCCTAAGTAACTTATAGAGACATTGTCTCAAAATAAAATAAATATAAAAAGGGTTGGGGATGTGGCTTAGTGGGAAAGCACTCCTGGGATTCCTGGTAGCAAAATAAAATAAAAGGACTAGAGCTAGAAATATAGCTCAGTGGTAGAGCACCCCTAGGTTCAATCCCCAGTACAGCACACATGAAAAAAGAAAAAAAAAAAGACATGGATAAAATATTTAACACCATCAGTGTTAAATAAATAATAGATACTCAATGATTCTTAGGGAAAACAGGTTTAAATTGATCCTACATAGTTAAAAAAGATACAGTGGGGCTTGGGGTACAGCTCAATGGTAAAGTGCTTGCCAGGCATCCGTGAAGCCCTGGGTTGGATCTCCAATACAACAGACAGGATCACTGTAATTTTTCAAAGAAAAGAAAAGGATAAGCTGGTGAGTAAGACTTCCGCTATTTATCCTCTCAACTTTTTTACTCCCTTTGGTACCAGGGATTTAACCTAGGAGCATTTAACTACTGAACAAAACCCCAGTCCTCTTTATTTTTTATTTTGAGGCAAGGTCTTGCTAAGAGGCTGGCTTTGAACTCGCCATTGTCCTTTCTTTCTTTTTTATTTATTTATTTATTTATTTATTTATTTTTTTTTTAACAACTAAGATCAGAACAGGGAAGAAGAGCATGAGGAAAAGATTAACATTAAACAGAGACGAGTGGGGGGAGAGAGAAGGGAAACTATGGAAATGGAGGAGACCCTCATTGTTACACAAAATTGCATATAAGAGTTTGTGAGGGGAAAGGGGAAAAAAAAAAAAAACAAGGGAGAGAATGTTTTTGTTTTTTTTTTTTTAAGAGAATTTTTTTTTTTTAAGTTTTTGGCGGACACAACATCTTTGTTTGTATGTGGTGCTGAGGATCGAACCTCAGCCACATGCATGTCAGGCGAGCGCGCTACCGCTCGAGCCACATCTCCAGCCCCCGCCATTGTCCTTTCTCACCTCCTAAGCAGCTGGGATTGCAGGTATATGCCACCACACCCAGCTACAGTCTTAACTTTAATGTTTACCAGTTTCACCTATGCCATTCTAATTGTGATATGTGAAATATGTATTTAATCCCCCTCTAATTTCCAGACTTACAGCTTCAGAAACCCTTGGAGTCTCCATAGTGATGAGTGTCTTTTATATGCTAATGAGAAGAAAATAGGGCTGGGGATGTGGCTCAGTGCTCAAGTATTCCCGAGTTTAATCCCCAGGTACCAAAAAAATTAAAAAAGTAAACAATAAATAAACACACAAAAGGTCTGAGTTTGGAGGGTTTCTAGATAGCTAAGCATAAGGAAGTTTCTGGAGGGTGGCATACCCCTTCTTTCAACATTTTACCCTATGGGTCTCTTCCATCTGGCTGATTATCTGCATCCTTTATAACCTTTATCTTTTTTTTTTTTTTTAAGAGAGAGTGAGAGAGAGAATTTTTAATATTTATTTTTTAGTTTTCGGCGGACACAACATCTTTGTTTGTATGTGGTGCTGAGGATCGAACCCGGGCCGCATGCATGCCAGGCGAGCGCGCTACCGCTTGAGCCACATCCCCAGCCCCTAACCTTTATCTTATATGAGTAAATGTGAGTAAAAATGTTTTCCTGGGTTCTGTGAGTTACTACAGCAAATTAATTAAACCTGAAAAGCTAGTTGTGGGAACCCCCAATTTATAATCAGATACAGGTTGTGTCCTGTGCTTCTGACTGGTATCTGAAGTGAGGGGCTGTCTTGTGGGACTGAGTAATTATTAATTCTGTGAAAAATAAAAAGTTTGTTCAAGAAAAGAAAAACAATCTGGATCAGCAGGAAGTAACAGTTCAAGACATAGTATTACTAACATAAATCTTGAATTCTGTCTTAACTAAAAATTGTGATGTAACTAAGTTAGGAGGTGCTATGAAGGTGCTAAAAGGAGCATTTTTACTATAGTAAATGTTCACAGAAAATGTGTAAAACTTATGAATCAAGATACAGCAATACACACATTATTAAAAATAATAATAATCTTTCCCAGCTTTGACCTATCTTTCTGAGTATTTCAATATGTTAAAAGTAGTAACCTTTACAAATGAATTATCTTTCACTGTGCTTTTGAAAATATAATTGTCTTTCAAAGTGCTACATAAATTTACTTTGCTTTAACAACTGTATAATGAAAGTCTTAAAAAAAACTGCCTCTGAAGGAGTATTAGTGTAAGAATTTTTCTTTCCTCGTTAAACTTTTACCATTATTTGATTTTTTTTTTTTTTTTGGCTTTTAATGCACAGTTGATGTGATACTTGGATTTAAAAAAGTAATCATCTTACAAATTTTTTTTAATTTAAAAAATTTAAAAAAATAATCATCTTTGGGCTGGGACTATAGCTCAGTGGCAGAGCACTTGCCTAGCACTCATGAGGCACTGGGTTCGATCCTCAGCAACACATAAAAATAAACAAATAAAACAAAGGCATTCTATCCATCTACAACTACAAAAAGAATTTTTAAAAATTAATCATTGCAGGAAGCCACCCATTAATTACTTGAGGGTCTTCTCAAGTAATGGAGCCACAAAGATTTAGTTTTTTCCTTGAGAACTATCTTTGGCTCCCAGGGGTGCATTAGATTGCCCAAAGCAGATGACCTCTGTTTCCAATGAAATAGGAAGACCCCTCCTGTAGCTCCAAAGTTGGGTGTAACCTGTTGGGAACTGGACCTGTTGGAACCTCCTACCCTATTTGGCAAAGAACATTCCAGAAAATCTTTGATGATCCCTCATATAAATAAAGCAAGAGTAGGCTCCATTTTGCTCTTTTCAGTATAGAAGCTCGATCCCTAAGATTGGCTAGCCCATCCTGCCCCTGCTTTTAAAATTTTCTGTGTCCTGTGAATTTTTTTTTTTTTGGCTACACTATTTTCCTTAGCTTTTATTTGACAGCCAGCGCATTCCACCAAGAGGAACCCCATTTTCAACTGCCCGTGTGGGACATGGGTGGGAACCATCTTTCTCATTCCCCAGCCATCTTGGTGGCTTCTCTTGGTTGGAGCTAACCCACACCTTAATGCTGGAAGATGACAAAAACATCACTGGAGGCTATTAACTTAAGTGGAAAGTATGTGCTAGAGTTCAAGGGTATTCTGAAGATAATTAGGCAGGGCAAAGTGAAATTGGTCATCCTCACCAACACTTTCCCAGTTCTGAAGAAATCTGAAACAGAGTACTAAGCCATGTGGGCTCAAATTGCTAAACACCATCATGATGGCAATAATACTGAAATGGGCACAACATGCACAAAATAATACAGATTATGCCCAGTGGCTATCATAGATCTAGGTGATTTCTGATATTGTTAGAAGGTGGGTATCATAGATCTAGGTGATTTCTGATATTGTTAGAAGGCGGCTATCATAGATCTAGGTGATTTCTGATATTGTTAGAAGGTGGCTATCATAGATCTAGGTGATTTCTGATATTGCTAGAAGGTAGATACATCTCAGAACAGACTGTGAAAAGCAAAACATGCAAAAAAAAATTGTTTTAACTTTTTTGGGGGATGGGGTGAATAATAGAAGTTCAGTGGAGTAGACAAAGGAGAAAGAAGGGAAGGGAGGGAGGATGGGAATAGGAAAGACAGTAAAATGATTCAGACATAACTTTCCTATGTTCATATATGAATACACAAGAATGAGATTCTAATTTGTATAAGTGGGGCTGGGGATGTGGCTCAAGCAGTAGCATGCTCGCCTGGCATGCGTGCGGCCCGGGTTCGATCCTCAGCACCACATACAAACAAAGATGTTGTGTCCGCTGAAAACTGAAAAATAAATATTTAAAAAAATTCTCTCTCTCTCTCTCTAAAAAAATAAATAAACTTTTAAAAAAATAGAATAAGTTATACTGCATGTATGTATAATATGTCAAAATACACTCTAATGTCATATATATACAAAAAGAATAATTTTTTTAAAAATGCCAGAGATTGTTTAAAAAAATTAAACACATAAGCCCAAGGGCTTGATTGGGGAAAATGTGCCTATTAATTTGCTTCCAGTCACAAAGAGGACATTTATAACTAATTGGATAGTCATTCCCTTTGGTACTTAGGAAATTAAAGGGGACAAATTCAGAAATAACCTAGAGTTATCCAAGCATGTATTACCAGAAAGTCCTTCATTCTGTTTTGTTAGAGAAAAGTTTTTTTGTTTAAGTAATTTGCTTTTGTGCTAACTTGGTTTTCTAAGAGCTAAGGTTTACCAATTAAGTGCAGGGAACAAGAGAGAGGCAATCTAATACCAAGCAAAATTAGGCTCAGCCACCTCTATTCCTTTTCCTTGGAGAAGTTGAATATTGCAGAAGGAAGAATTTAAGAGGGCAGATTGCTAACTCAGTTGGCTATATTCTTGGAAAAAATATTCTCATAGTGACTCAAACCGCTGGTTGAGGATACAGCTTGCTCTCTTGACCACCTTGCATACTGATGCTTCTGGCTTGACTCAAAGGTAGCTTACTCATCCTCTAGTTATTTAAGGCTCACTTCAAACTTCTTTTGATATAATGGTACCCTCATCTCTAGGAAACTCACCTAGTGTGGCAGAGACATGTATCAAACCTAACTTCAGAAAGATGGTCAAAGTTGGGAAAGAAGATCTCCTGCAGAATCTGTGAGATAGCAATGATAGCTATTAAAGTGAATCTATTAGAAGTTCCTTCTTTTGAAAAGAATAAATTGAGCACTAAAAATATGAGGTACATTCCCAACAAGTTACAGAATAATAATAGCAGGGATAACAGAGAGAAGACAATTAATAATATATTGAATGTACAATTATTTAAAAATAAAACGTTTTAAAAAATCTTTTACCTGAAGCCAACACAGTTTCCCATGGCGGCACACGTTAGCTCCTTCTGCAGCCACACTCAGGACACTCTGCTTCTTGATATGGAGCATCTGGTAAGATAAGGAAGAAAAGGGACAGGTGTGGTGGTGCACACTTGTAAACTCAGCACTCAGGAGGTTGAGGCAGGAGGATCAGAAGTTCAAAGTCAGTCTTAGCAATTTAGGAATACCCTATCTTAAAATTAAAACTAAAAAAAATAAATAAAAATAAAAACAGGGCTAGGAACATAGCTCAGTGGTAGAGTGTCAATGGATTCAATCCCCAGTAGAAGAAGAAAGGAGGAGGGAGAAAAAGAAGGGGAAAGAAAGGGGAAGAAAAAGAGGAAAAGAAAGGAGGAGAAAAAAAGAAATTCCAGGGAACAAATATTGGCATCATAACACCATGAATGGCATCTGTGATAAACAAAGTACATCATTTTCTCTAATTTTTTTTGTTTGTTTTTGGTACTGGGGATTGAACACAGGAGAATTTTACCACTGAGCCACATGCCCAGCCCTTTTTATTTTGAAACACGTTTTCGCTGAGTTGCCCATGCTGGTCTCAAACTTGTGATCCTCCTGCCTCAGCCTCCCAGATGGCTAGAATTATAGGTGTACACCATTGTACCTTGCCTCAACTTACAAATTTGACCAATCTAAAACACTGATTCAGATTCACAAGCATACATAAATCATCACTGAACACTTCTGATCCTCTTTTTAGTTTTGGTAAATGTATTCCACAACTGGAAGATAAATCACTCATACCCCAAATGCTAATGAGAATTAATTATAAGTGATACCTTTTATTTTCACAGATGGTGCTGGAAAAATTCTAGTATTTAAGCCAAGATTCTTTAGGCAAACTGTGGTGCCCTAACACAGGCAATTTACTACATCTGAAAGGAACACAATAACTACTGTTCAGAATTACAGAAATAAGTGGGGTGAGTGTGAGGTGTCACATGCCTGAAATCCCAGCAACTTAGTATTGCTGAGGTATGAGAATTACAAGTTTGAGGCCAGCCTCATTAACTCAGTGAAGCTCTAAGAAACTCAGCTCTGTTTCAAAATAAAAAATAAAAAGTCTTGGGGCTGGGGTTATGGCTCAGCAGTAGAGCACTCACCTAGCACGTGTGAGGCTCTGGCCTCAATCCTTAACACCATATAAAAATAAATAAATAAAATAAAGGCATTGTGTCCAACTACAACTAAAATAAATAAATAAATAAAAAGCATTAAAAGACTTGCAGCTATCACCCAGTGGTAAAGCACCCCTGGGTTCAATCCCCAGTACAAAAAAAATAAATACAAAATAAAAGGCAAAGTATCTAAATAGATAGTTCACCAAAGAAGTGACACAAGTGGTCAATAAGCTCACAGAAAGATGTTCATCATTTTTAGACATCAAGGAAATGTAAATCAAAATCATAATGAAATACCCCTTCACACAAGCCAGATGACTATAATAAAAAAAATGACAGATAATAACAAGTATTGACAAGGATATGAAAAAAGTAAAAATCCTCATATACTACTAGTCAGGATGTAAAATATCACAGGCAGCAGCTTTGGAAAAGTCTGGCCAGTCCTCAAAAAGTTAAAAAGTTACTAAATAATCCAGTAAATTCCCTGCAAGGTATCTATCCAAGAAAAATAAGTTTTATTTGGATATGTTCATATAAAAACTTGTATATGAATGTTCATAGAAGCATTATTAATAACACCCCTAAAGTATAAACAACTCAAATGTCCATCAAATGGTGAATGAGGGCTGGGGATATAGCTCAGTTGGTACAGTGCTTGCCTCATATGCACAAGGCCCTGGGTTCAATCCCCAGCACCACACACACACACAAATATATGGTGAATGAATAAAATGTAGTATATCTATAAATATAGTATTATTAAGCAATAAGAAGATAAAAAGAAGTAAAATACTAATATACCCTACAGCATGGATGAAATTTCCAAACGTTATGTTAAATAATCAAAGATCACCTATTTCATGACTGATTTTATATTAAATGTCCTGAAGAGTTAAATTCACAGAGACAGAAAGTAAATTAGTGGTTGCTGGGGGCTGAGACAGGGTTGGGAGTAATGGATAAAAGGTGGGGAGCATGGGGTTTCTTTCTAGAGTATTGAAAATATTCCAAAATTCATTATGATGGCAGAGAGACAACTCTGTGAATACCCTAAAGGCCAGTGAGCTATACATTTTCCAAAGGTGAATCATATGACATTTGAATTATATCTCAATAAAGGTTTTGAGAAAAATAAAAAAGAATCTGTTGAAACTCTTCCCTTTAAAAATGCACCCCCACACACACACATGTACAAGCCTGCATCCAACAGAAAGTTCAGTTATTCTCCTAAAGCCCATCTGTGCACTAGTCTGTAGGCTAATTAGTTTTTGCCACTTCTCAAATTAATAAATGATTATTGAGAAACTGCCTAGGTACAGCATCCAGGGTGTTCCTTTTAAAATCAAAGTCAGATAACTTCTGACTGTTCTCTGAAACTGTCAATGGCTTTCCATGTTACTCAGGTCAAAATCAAAATCCTGAAAAGCCTGACCTGATCTGCCTCCCACCCACTTCTATCTCCTACCACTCTTCTCTATTGTGGTCCAATCACACTAACCTCCCTGCTGTTCCTCCACACAAGTCAGGAACGCTTCAGCCTCCAGCTTTTTGTACATGCTAATTCTACTTTGCTTAAATTCTTCACCCAGATACCCACACGACTAGCTTCCTTACTTCCTTCAGGCCCCTATTCCAATGTCATCTCTTCAGAGAAGTTTTTCTTGTCCATCCATATGAAATAGGACCTCCCTGTCACCACTCTATTCTCTATGCCTTGTTTTTTCTTCATTGCAATGACTGCCAGCTAATACACAATTATCTATTTACTGTCCTTTTAAAGAATTTTTTAAGTTGTAAACAAACACAATACCTTTATTTTCCTTATTTTTTTAATGTGGTGCTGAGGATCAACCTGAATGTCTCATGCATGTGAGGCAAGTTCTCTGCCACTGAGCTATAACCCCAGCCTTCTTTACTATCTTATATAAGGATGTAAATTCCTTGAGAGTTAGAATTTTGTCTTGATTATCTCAGAACAATGCCCGACATGTAGCAAACACCCCAAATATTTTGTTGAGTTAATAGAGAAACATGTCAGGCATCAAAGATCTTATAATTAAAAAAAAAATCTATAGGCGGGCAGGCTGGGGTTATGGCTCAGTGGTAGAGCACTTGTCTTGCACGTGCAAGTCCCTGGGTTCGATCCTCAGCACCATATAAAAATAAATAAATAAAGTTTTTTTAAAAATCTATGAAACACAAATATAATACCATTCCCAATATTAGAAATGATTGAGGATAATACTTACTGCAGCACCAAACTTCTGCTGGAACTGATCAATGACTATGTATGTCACCTCTTCTTCCTCTATAAGAGAAGCATAGCATTAAATATATTTATCTTCCTTGGCAATAGAAAAGCCTTCCCACCAGCTTTGGCCACACTCATAAACTCTTACTGTATTGTATCTCAAATGTCTACTGTTGTTTCATTATCATCTGTGTCAGTCCCTCCCGCAGAAAATACAAATCAGCATCCTGTTTGTCCATTGAGAGTAGATAAAAGTCCTACTAACTATAACCTTATCCCCTCTACAATACTAGGGATTGAACCCAGGTGTGGTATACTATTGTATACCACTGAATTATGTTCCCAGCTCTTTTTATTTTTTAACTGAAACACATTCTAAATTGCTAAGACTGGCTTTGAACTTGTAATCCTTTTACCTCAGCCTCCTGAGTAGCTGGGATTATGGGTATGTGCCACTATGCCAGCAATAATCTTACAAATGAACTATCTATTCATTTCCTGTGGTAATCTGTAATACTTCCCTACTCATAGATATGCTTTTTTTTTTTTTTTGTACTGGGGATTGAACCCAGGGCACTGTACCACTGAGCTATATCTCCAGTCCTTTTTATTCTTAATTTTGAGACAGGGCTCTCTCTAAATTGCTGAGGGTCTTGTTAAATTGCTAAGGCTGGACTCAAACATGAAATCTGCCTGCCTCAAGCTCCTGAGTGGCTGAGATTACAGTCTTGTGCTCCCACACCTGGAAAGATTTGTTTTGAACACCTCAAGTCATGCACTTTTATTTATTGATTGATTGATTGAGTCAGGGATTAAACCCAGGGGCAATTAACCACTAAGCCACGTCCCCAGTCCATATTTATTTTGAGACAGGATCTCACTAAATTTCTGAGGCTGGCTTTTTGAACTTGTGATCCTCCTGCCAGCCTTCCAAGTAGTTGGGATTATAGGAGTGTTCCAATGCACCTGGCAAATCATGTACTTTTTTTTTAATATTTATTTTTAGTTTTAGGTGGACAAATATCTTTATTTTTATGTGGTGCTGAGAATCGAACCCAGTGCCTCATGCATGCTAGGCGAGCTCGCTACCACTTGAGCCACATCCCCAGCACCATTCAATCATGTACTTTTTTATTTTATTTTTTTATTTATTTTTTTTTATTTTAATATTTTATTATTTTTTTTTTATTTCTCGGCGGACACAACATCTTTGTTTGTATGTGGTGCTGAGGATCGAACGCAGGCCGCACGCATGCCAGGCGAGCGCGCTACCGCTTGAGCCACATCCCCAGCCCCATCAATCATGTACTTTTTTAAAGCGTGTTTATAAAACAAAGTAATGGTTTAAAAGAAATGAGCCCTGGAGATGGGCCTATGCCCAATTTTTTAGAGTTCTCTAGGTACTAATAATTATTTTTAAAAAATGATATAATTGAAAATAATTAGATTATAGGAGGTATGGCCCAGTAGAGTAATTGCCTTAAGGCCCTGTGTTCAATCCTCAGTAGTAATAACAATAATCTAGTTGTATAATTTAACATAGAGGAGGTCTTCTTCTTTTCCTTGTCTTTCTTTTTTGTGGTGTTGGTTTGAATATAGGGCCTTGTACATGCTAGACAAGGGTTCTGTTATTGAGCTATATCCCCAGTCCCTCTTTAGCTCCTAACCTCTAAGGCGGAGTGCCACTGGACACATACATTTTCCCTTTGTACCTACACTCTCTTGGTGACCTCATCTAGTTTTAGATTTTAAATAAATATCATCTATGGGCTTACTTCTTAATCCTTTCTCATACCTTGCTTCTCATCTTAAGCTTTTATTCAAATTTAAATTGACCAAAACTGAATTCTTAATCAGCTTCTCAAAATCTTTTCCACTCATAGTCTTTCCTACCTCATTGTAATAGCAACTCCACACTTCTAGCTGCTCTTATAAAAGCCCTGAAATTGTCCTTGATTCCTCTCTTTATCTCATACCAATATTTGTCAGTATGCCCCATGGGCTCTACCTTTAGCATATATTCAGAATTCCAACACTTCTTACTCTACTGCCACCATCAGGGTCTAAAGCCACCATATCCAACTGTTTTAATTATTTCTTAGCTTCCTGACTGGTATCCATGTTTTTACCTTTGCTCCACTTTCAGTACCCATATAACATCCAGAATGAGCTTTTAAAAAAAAAAAAAGAAATATTTATTATTTCTCATTACTGTGTAAATTGACTAGATGCTTCTGTCAGTCCTGTTTGGGAACTTTATGCATAAAGTGAGCTTTTTAAAATAGAATTCAGGGGGCTGGGGATGTGGCTCAAGCGGTAGCGCGCTCACCTGGCATGCATGTGGCCCAGGTTCGATCCTCAGCACCACATACAAACAAAGATGTTGTGTCTGCCGAAAACTAAAAAATAAATATTAAAAATTCTCTCTCTCTCTCTCTCTCTCAAAAAAAAAAAAAAAGAATCAAAAAATGGGACGGTATCAAACTTAAAAGCTTCTTCACAGCAAAAGAAACAATCAAGAATGTGAAGAGAGAGCTTACAAAATGGGAGAAAATCTTTGCCATCTGCACCTTGGAAAGAGCATAAATCTCCAGGATATATAAAGAACTCAAAAAACTTAACACCAGGAGCCGGGTGCATCGGTGCATGCCTGTAATCCCAGTCTTGGGAGGCTGAGCCAGGAAGATCACAAGTTCAAAGCCAGCCTCAGTAACAGTGAGGCAATAAGCAACCCAGACCCTGTCTCTAAATAAAATATAAAATAGGGCTGGGGATTTTTTGTATTTTATTTTATTTTTTAAAGTCACATAAAACAGAGAAGATTTATTTATTTTTTTAAGAGAGAGAGAGAGAATCTTTAATATTTATTTTTTAGTTTTCGGCAGACACAACATCTTTGTTTGTATGTGGTGCTGAGGATCAAACCCGGGCCGCATGCATGCCAGGCAAGCGCACTACTGCTTGAGCCACATCCCCAGCCCTTTTGTATTTTATTTAGAGACAGGGTCTGTGATGTGGCTCAGTGGTCAAGTGCCCCTGACTTCAATCGAACCTCCGCCCCCGCCCCCCCCAAAAAAAACCTTAACACCAAAAAAACCAAATAACCCAATCAATAAATGGACAAAGGAACTGAACAGCCACTTCACAGAAGAAATAGGATCTGTCAACAAATATATGAAAAAATATTCAACATCTCTAGCAATTGGAGAAATGCAAATTGAAACTACACTGTGATTTCATCTCACTCCACTCAGAATGGCAATTATCAAGAATACAAGTAATAATAAGTGTTGGCGAGGATGTGAGGAAAAAGATACACTCGTACATTGCTGGTGAGACTGCAAATTGGTGCAATCACTCTAGAAAGCAGTATGGAGAGTCCTCAAAAAACCTGGAATGGAACTACCATTTGACCCCGTTATCCTACTCCTTGGCATATAACCAAAGGAATTTAAATCAGCATACTATAGTGACACAGCTACATCAATGTTTATAACAGCTCAATTCACAATAGCTAAGCTATGGAACCAATCTAGGTGCTCTTCAACAGATGAATGGATAAAGGAAATGTGGTACATATACCCAATACCCAATAGAGTATTACTCAGCCTTAAAGAAGAATGAAATTATGGCATTTGCCGATAAACTAGAGACTATCATGTTAAGTGAAATAAACCAATCCCAAAAAAAACAAAGGTCGAATGTTCTCTCTGATATGTGGATGTTGACTCACAATAGGTGGTGGGTAGATTAAAAGAGGGGAAGTGAAAGGAGGGGAGGAGGGATGAGAATAGGAAAGACAGTAGAATGAATCAGACATAACTTTCTATGTTCATATACGAATATACAACCACTGTAACTCCACATCATGTACAACTAGAAGAATGGGAAATTACACTCCATGTATGAACTTGTATGTATAATATGTCAAAATACATTCTACTCCCATGTATAACTAAAAAGAACAAAGAAAAAAACAAAAACAAAAAAACTTTCCGGTGAAAAATTGGAGTTAAAATATATTCTATAGGGCTGGGGCTATAGCTCAGTGGCAGAGCACTTGCCTAGCATGTGTGAGGCACTGGGTTCAATCCTCAGCCCTACAAAAAAATAAATAAATAAAATAAAGTCATGCTGTCCATCTATAACTATAATTTTTTTAAAAAATAATATTTATAATAGTATAAAAATATGAAATAGGGTTGGGGCTGGGGCTCAGTGGCAGAGCACTTGCCTGGCATTTGTGAGGCATTGGGTTTGATCCATAACACCTCATACAAAAATAAATAAAATAAAGGCGTGCTGTCCATCTACAACCACAAAAAAATTTTAAAAATACAAAATAATTATGGGTAAATAGGATATAAGATATGAGAGACTTAAAACTCTAAGAATTATAAAACACTGCTGGGAAATAAAAGAAGATCTAAACAAATGGAGAAATATACCAGGTTCAAATATTGGAATACTCAATATTGTTCATATGTCAATATTTCCCAAACTTGTGTATAGATTCAATATATCCCAATTAAAAGTCTAGAGATTTTTTAGCTTAAGAAATGGAGAAACAGATTCTGTGTGTGTATATATATATATATATATATTTTTTTTTTTTAATACGTATTTTCTAGTTGTTGATGGACCTTTATTTTATTCATTTATTTATATGTGGTGCTGAGAATCGAACCCAGTAGCTCAGAGGTAGAGCGCTTGCCTAGCACATGTAAGGCACTGGATTCTATCCTTAGTACCACATAAAAATAAATAAAATAAAGGGGTTGTGGCTCAGTGGTAGAGTGCTTGTCTAGCATGTTTGAGGCACAGGTTTTCTGAGGAATCTCCATACTGCTTTCTAGAGTGATTGCATCAATTTGCTGTCCCACCAGCAATGTACGAGTGTACCTTTTTCCTCACATCGTCACTAACATTTATTGTTACTTGTATTCTTGACAATTGCCATTCTAAGTGGAGTGAGATGAAATCAGGTTCTTAACACCATATCTAAATAAATAAATAAATATCCATCAATAACTAAGTTTTTTTAAAAAGGTATTGTGTCCATAAAAACATTTTAAAAGAGAGAGAGGAATAAATGGGAATTCATCAAAATTAAAAATATCGGGCTGGGATTGTGGCTCAGTGGTAGAGTGCCTGCCTAGCATGGGCGGGACCTGGGTTTGATCCTCAGCACCATATAAAAATAAAGGCATTGTGTTGTGTCCATCTACACCTAAAAAATAAATATTTTTTTAAAAAAGAGTTTAAAAAATTAAGAATATCCATTCTACAAAATATATTTTAAGAAAAGGAAAAGTCAAACCACAGATATTTGGAGTAATCATTTGCCAAGCATTTCTCTGAGAACAAAACTTATATCCAGAATATAGAACTCACAACACTGAGAAAGAAAACTAGCCAATAAGAAAATGGGCAAAAATTATGGAAAAAAAGTTCCATATTCAGATGGCAAATAAGCACAAGAAAAGACTCTTAGCATTCTTAGGCATCAGGAAAATGCAAATTAAAACCACAAAGAGATATTATTATATATGTATTAGAATGGCTAAATTTTTTTTAATTAAAAAAAAAAAGTTCTCCAGTGACTTCTCTTCTCACTTCAGACAGTTAAGGCTGATATCCCTTCAAGGATCTAAAAACTCCTCCTTGACCATTCATCTAGTCTCATCTACTATTTCTTTCTCTGCTCCAGTTCCACTCATCTCCTTGCTGTCTGAGTCCCTGGCATGTCCCATTTCAGGGCTTTTATGCCTTTTTTAAAAAATATTTTTTTTAGTTGTAGAAGGACACAATACCTTTATTTTATTTACTTATTTTTATGTGGTGCTGAGGATGGAACCCAGTACCTCATACTTGCGAGATAAGCACTCTGTCACTGAGCCACAATGCCAGCACTATGCCTTGTTTTTTATGGTTTTTGTTTTGGATGTACTAGGGATTGACAGGGATTCTATCAGCCTAGCCAAATACTTCTCATCATCATCATCTTCTTCTTCTTTTTTTCCTTTTGATATATGTGACTAGCATACAATATATTTTACTCATTATTCTTATTTGGTATCTGCCTCCTCCAGAGCTCAACGAGGGCAGTATCTCCAATGCGCGGCTGTAGTATGCATTCACATATCAAGTGATATTTATTTTAATTCTGAGCCTAGAAGCAGTTGCTCAGCATTTCATATAGAATTTGGATTCAGGGTTATGCCAATTCTAAAGAGTTCTGAACTATAATAAAGAGAGCCTAGAAAATTCTGAGCACTCACCTGATGGACTATACTTCAGGTCATTTAGCAAAGAGGTAGTTGGCGCCTCAGAGGCAGGTGAAGCAGGCTCGCACACATTTAGGTCTTCATCCTTCATTTTATCTATCCTGGCTCTTTCTGTATTTAGACTACCCTTACAAAAGAACAACACTTAGATGAACTTGTTTTTAATTACTGTCATATTCAGATTTTTTCCTCACATTAAGGGACTGTTGTTCTCCATTAAAGAGAGGATCCTTTCACACACTGTTTACATGGGCATAAGGATGCTATCTAGAGATGGAAGAGACATCCACATTTTCCTTCTCATTTCTCTCCCCTTAGGCCATTTTAGGAATCAAGCAGCTAGTGGATGAGAGTTAAGTCTTTCTCCCTACTGTGTATTTGGAAAACCTCATAATGAAGAAAATTATCCCATCATACCTAACAGAAGATGCCTTTTCTCTCACTGCACCTTGCTCCACTTCATCCAGCAGTTCCACTGAAAAATAACCAAATAGCTTCCAACAGTTTCCAATCAGAAAGCAATTAATCATCCTCAGCTCCACAGACCCAGTGTGACTATGTATTACAAATAGTAATTGGAAGCAAAGTGTTAGAACACAAAGGGCTACATTGGCCAGCAATAAATACAGCAAAAAAGACTATCAAAAGTACCATGGAAGGGGCTAGGGTTGTGGCTCAGCGGTAGAGCGCTCGCCTTGTGTGAGACCCTGGGTTCGATCCTCAGCACCACATAAAAATAAATAAGTGAAATAAAGGTATTGTGTCCAATTACAACTAAAAAATAAATAGTAAAACAACAACAAACAAACAAAAGTACCATGGAGGGGCTGGGGCTGTAGCTCAGTGGTCAAGGGCTTGCCCCGCATGTGTAAAGCACTGGGTTTGATCCTCAGCACCACATAAAAATAAATAAAGATACTGTGTTCATCTACAACTAAATAAATTTTTAAAAAAGTACTATGGAGGGGTAAGGGGTGCAAAAGAGATGGTGGAATGAGATGGACATCATTACCCTAAGTACATGTATGAAGACTCAAATGGTGTGAATATATTTTATATTCACAACCAGAAATATGAAAAATTGTGCTCTATATGTGTAATATGAATTGTAATGCATTCTGCTGTCATATATAACAAATTAGAATTAAAAAAATAAAAAAAAGTACTATGGATTCCCAATATTATGTCCCAAGCTTCTTGGTTACTTAGCAGGATTAAAACTTCTCAATATGGCCCCCTTATCCTTTTACATCCCCAAGGCTGCCTTTGTTGTCATTCACATTGGTTCTAGAGTTTTTGTTTTACTCATCCCAATTCTAATGCGCCTTCCCTCACACTATACTGTTGAAGGGTAATCATATACAGATCTGTCACTGGCAACTCTCAGGCTAATGCCATTATTGCTCAGTGACATGAAAGGCAATGAAAATAGAGTGAAAATCCCAAAAGAATTACAAGAGAAATATTCCAAGGATATTATGAAACCATTTAGCTTTAACCTAATTGTTCAGGGAATCTAGGGAAACATTGTATTTCATTGATTCCGAGATGCACATTTTAAACAGCTCTGAAATTGATTGTGATTTACAATAATTGCACATTATAGCTGCATTGCAGCTTCTTTCTAAATGTTCAAAAAGTAAGAATCTTATAATTATTGACATCTTAGATTCAATACAGTACATTCAGTATTTTTTATTTTTCATGGAAAAAGTTTCTCAGAGGGCCACTGTGTTTCAAATGTCTTTTTTTTTTTTTTCCTGGTACCAGTGAATCTAAGGCAGCAAATTGGAATTTACTAAAAATGTCAATTAGTCATTATTGTGCTCTTGATAATTCTTACTCAAGGTGTTTTCTGGGGAAATTCCTTCATGGTTGATTAGGCCATGGGACAAAAAAGGAGAAAACCATCCTCTGAGCTTAAAAATTATGAATAAAGGTCAAGACCTCAGAGAGAATTTAGGAGAAAATAAATTATATGTGTACAGATTATAGAACTGGTTAGTGTCAGCCTTCTTTGGATTAGGGAGGTGTTCTAGTGATTCCTTCACTTCTTTACAAACTCAACCACCATTCAGTTCTGTTCTAGTCAAGTTCTGCTCTGCTACAAAGGCTATTTATCCCCCTTGGTGGTGCTGGGGATCAAACCCGGGCCTGTGCATGGTAGGCCAGCACAGTTATTGAGGTACACACTCAGCCCTGAAAAGGCTATTAAAACAAAAGTAAGAATTTCAGGGCTGGGGTTGTGGCTCAGTGGTACAGTGCTTACCTGGCATGTGTAAGGCAATGGGTTCAATTCTCAGCACCACATATAAATAAATAAATAATATAAGGATCCTTTGACAATCAAAAAAAAAAAAAAGTAAAATTTTCACTTTCATTCAGTGGCACATGCCTATAATCCCAAAGGCATGGGAGGCATCGACAGGAAGATCTTGAGCTCAAAGCCAGTCTCAGCAATTTAAGGAGGCCCTAAGCAACTTAGCAAGACCCTGTGTGGTTGAGTGCCCTTGGCTTCAATTCCTGATACCAAAAAAAAAAAAAAAAAGCAAAAAGAATTTCACCTTTACTATCGCCATCTTCATCACCACTATAAAAAGAAGTTCAAGGTACAAAGCATTTATGGCAGCATACTCAGTAAGAAAGGACAGTGAGGTAGCTATCCAGACCTATCTAGCTTGAAGTAGCTCTGAATTGGCAATCATTAATTTGGTGAGATTTTTATCTCCTCCTGAATTCTAGTTTTCTCACAAAGTAAAGCAATCTTTCACACAGCTGGAAAGTTTTGTTTGCAGAAGTCCTCAAACTTTCCTCAGATCTGCTCCAACAGTGAGAAATGCATAGCCCTACATCCCAGAGTTCCTGTTCCTCTGCCCTTTCACCCTGCATTGATCTTTACTTCTCCTTGGAGGGCATCATTTGAGTTCTTGAAAGTGTATTGTACATCTTGCTCACAAACTGTTTTTCTCTTATCGAATTTGACTTATCTGAAGGGCAGACTAAATGAGCTTCTATAGCTACTCTTGAAGCAACAATTGGACCTACTCTTACTAAATGTCTTTGGCCAAAAGAAATGAGAACAAATTACATCCTGCAATTCCAAAATACAAAAGGTTGCTGGGTGCAGTAATGCATGCCTGTAATTCCAAAGATGTGAGAGGCTGAGGCAGGAGGATTATAAGTTCCAAGCCAGCCTCAGCAGCTTAGTGAGACCCTGCCTCAAAAAATAAAAAGGGCTGGGGATGCAGCTCAGTGACAGAGGATTCTTGGGTTCAATCCCTAGTATTACATTTAAATAAAATAAAAAATCTAAAAAGCTATGAGAACAAAATTTTTGTTTTAACTCTTGGTGGCAAAACCTGACTTGACAAACTTATTTATAGTCCACTTCATTTCACTGAGTGTGATTATTGACCCCTTTCTCTAGAAAAAAAAATGTTTTATTACAGGGTGTTATCTAGTCTATGTTGCATTTTCTAAAATCTCAGAACAATTCTGAATTCTCACATATGTGACTTCCAGTTCTCAGAAAAGGGATTGTGAATAGATGCTGAATGTTGGTGTTTGACTAGACTACTGACCAAGGCAAACCCTTCCTATTCAGGTTCCTGACTTGGCTTGCTGGCTGACTCTATAGTTATAAGTGGACCTCAGACTGAGAAACCAAAATGATTCTAATTCTGTGAGACTATTCTATTCATAGACATCCTCTGAAACAATATAAGAAAGGATATTTCTCAAACATCAACTTTGAGAATTTAAAAATGCAATATTAAAAGACAATACCTCATTTTATTTCAAATATTGGAATGAGAGAGAGCAGTAAGTTTACTATTATAAATCCCAATACCAGAATTTAGGGAACACGAAACTCTCACCATTCACAATCTCATGCCCAAAAAACATCTTCACTCCTGGAACACTCCGGCCTGTCTCCACATTCTTCACTGTTATAGAAAGTAATTCATTTGATTAATATTAAATATTATTTTCCTAAAACTGAGAGAGGCAATATGATACTTTTTTAAATTGCTACTTTATGTCATATTATATGCTTAAAAGAGACAATAATCTGATTCCTAACTCTTCTGTGCGTAAGAGAATTAGGAGAAGTTTACGTGTCAAGTCCTCAATATACAGTCATGCTATCATTTTCTAGATGGAAGTACTATCTGTTTATTTCCACATCTCTCAGCAAAAATTAAAATAACTTGTTTCTTTTTTTCTTTCTTTTGGTACTAAGGATTAAACCCAAGGGTGCTTAACCACTGACCTGTTTATCCCCAGGGCTTTTTCATATTTTGCTTACAGATAGGGTCTTGCTGAGTTGCTTACAGCCTTGGTAAATTGCTGTGGCTGACTTTGAACTCATGATCCTCTAGCCCCAGCCTCCCAACCCGTGGCCTCAAACTTTCAATCCTGCTGCCTCAGCCTCCCAACTAACTGAGATTATAGGTATATGACACTGTGACCTATGGGAGACCTTGTGTTAAAAAAAAAAAAAAGACATAGTTTAGTGGTAGAGTGTCTCTGAATTCAATTCTCAGTTCTGAAATAAATAAAAATAAAATATCCCTCACCTTTGCCCAGTAATTTCATTTCTAGGAACTATTCCTAAAAAAATAGTTGTAAGTCCAAGTACAAAAAAGTTTAAGTCTTTTGCTTTACAATGTCCAATCATTAAATTGAAGTTTTAAATAACATGAGAATATGCTTCTTATAATATTAATTTAAAAACAGCAATTGGGTGGGGCTGGAATTGTGGCTCAGTGGTAGAACATTTGCCTAGCACATGTGAGGCACTTGGTTTGATCCTCAGTACCACATAAAAATAAATAAATAAAATAAAGGTATTATGTCCATGGACAACTAAAAAAATATTTACAAAAAAAAAAAAAAAAAAACCAGCAGCTGGGGCTGGGTGTGGTGGTTCACACCTGTAATCCCAGTGGCTCAGGAGGCTTGAGACAGGAAGATAATGAGTTCAAAGCAGCCTCAGCAAAAGCAAGGCATTAAGCAACTCAGTGAGACTCTGTGTCTTAATAAAATACAAAATAGGACTGAGGTTGTGACTCAGTGGTTGACTGCCCCTGAGTTCAATCCCTAGTACCCCCAGAATAATAATAAAATAAAATAAAATACAAAATAGGGCAGGAGATGTGGCTCTGGGGTTGAGTCCCTCTGAGTCAATCCCTGGTACCTGCCCCCTCCAAAAAAAAAAAAAAAAAAAACCAAACAGCTGATACAGTGGTTGACACTTGTAGTCCCAGCTACTTAAAAGGCTGTGGCAGAAGAATTGCTTGAGGCCAGAAGTTCAAGGTCAGCCTGGGCAACATAATGACACTCCTCCTGCTGTTTTTATTTATTTATTTATTTATTTTTGAGGAGGTACCAGGATTGAACTCAGGGACACTTGACCACTGAGCCACATCCCCAGCCCTATTTTGTATTTTATTTAGAGACAGAGTCTCATCAAGTTGCTTAGCACCTCACTTTTGCTGAAGCTGGCTTTGAACTTGAGATCCTCTTGCCTCAGCCTCCTAAGCTGCTGGGATTACAGGTGTGTGCCACTGTGCCCATGAGAATCCTGCTTTAAAAAAAATAAAAGTACCAACTCTGCAGGGCTGGAGTTGTAGCTTAGTGATAGAGCACTTGCCCAGCACATGTGAGGCATTGGGTTCCATCCTCTGCGCCACATAAAACTAACTAAATAAAGGTACTTGGCCCATCTACAACTAAAAAAATTAAAAAGTATATATGAACTGGGTGTGGTGGCACACACCAGTAGTCCCAGCAGCTTGAGAGGCTGAGGCAGGAAGATCACAAGTTTGAGGCCAGCCTCAGCCATTTAGGGAGACTCTGTCTCAAAAATAATAAAAAGGACTGGGTTTAGTGGTAAAGTAACTCTGGTGTCAATCCTCTGTACTATGCCCTACAAAAAAAGAGTACGTATGATAGATATAATTTATTATATCAACTATGTAAAATCTGTATAATCATACTGGGGAATGATATTGGTCAAATTATATTGTTATATCATGTGCATGTATAAATATGTAACAACAAATACTATCATTATGTATAATTATAATGCACTAATAAAAATATGTAAAAAAATCTTTATAATTAGCCTATTAAAAAAATACATCTGGACTAACCACCTTGGAAACAAGCACATGATATTTACTGCTTGTTGTTTACTCCATGCTTTTATTTTTATTTTTTTAGATGTTGGTGGATTTTTATTTTATTCATTTATTTATATGTGGTGCTGAGAATTGAACCCAGTGCCTCACACATGCTAAGCAAGTGCTCTAGCACTGAGCCACAACCCCAGCCCCTCCATGCTATTTATTCAGGTTTTCAATGTGTCCAATCTACCCTGCAGATAGGTATGAACTGTTGAACTTCCAGGACATTTCTTTAAGGGGAATGACTCAGATGAGAGAAACATCCTTTCCCCCTTTCCTTGTTTTCCTATCTGTAACTCTACCAGCTATCATTTGTCCTAGAGGTTTGAAGCCATGTGCTAAGGATAGTTGGGCAGAAAAAAAGAAAATGTTGGATCCTTGCTGACATGAGAGAAGTCGCAGCAACCCTGTGATACCTGTCTTTTTTTGGGGGGGTGGGGGGAGGTTAACCAGGGATTAAACTCAGGGGCACTCAACCACTGAGCTACATCCCCAGCCCTAATTTGTGTTTTATTTAGAGAGAGGGAGGGGCTCACTGAGTTGCTTAGCACCTTGCTTTTTGCAGAGGCTGGGTTTGATCAAAAGATCCTCCTACCTCAGCCTCCTGAGCTGCTGGAATCACAAGTGTGTGCCACCATGCCCAGCACCTGTCTTCTTCTTCTTCTTTTTTTTTTTTAATACGGATTTTTTTACTTTGTTTATTTATATGTGGTGCTGAGGATTGAACCCAGGGCCTCACACATGCCACGTAAGCACTCTACCACTGAGCCACAATCCCTGTCTTCTTTTATATGAGAGAATACATTTCTAATTTGTTTAAGCCACTGGATGCAACATGGCATGTGGATGTGGTAGTTTGATCTGTCAGGCCACACATGCAACCAGTCATGTGTGGCCTGACAGATCAAACTACCACATGCCATACACTCAAATGGAAGCTAAGTGTGATTCCCGACACAGCATTAAGGTTTTTAGGCAACTGCTAGGTAAAGTGACGAATCCCAGTAGCCCTAGCAACTTGAGGAAGCTGAGTCAGGAGGATATCAAGTTTGAGAACAGACTCAGCAACTTAGGCCCTAAGCAACTTAGCAAGATCCTGTCTTAAAATAAAAAATAAAAAGTTTTAGGGATGTAGCTCAGTGGTATAGGGTCCCTAGGTCCAATCCCTAGTACCAAAAAAAAAAATAATAATAATAATAAATATATATATATATATTAAGTTTTTTTAAAGGCAACTAACTTGTAAATTCATATGCTTCCCAATTAAAAATGTTTTATTATTCCTCACTGCCTTCAGAATAATGTTCAAACAGTATAATTTTCAAGTCCTTCTGATCTGCCCGATCTGCTTACTTCTCTATTCTTACCTCTCTCCATATCCTCATATTGAAATTTACTTAGGTTTTCTAAATGTCTTTATGTATGTGTACATACTCATACCTCTGCTTAGAACAGTAGTCCTCTAAAAGTGTGACTCAAAACACAGCATCCCTATCTATCCCTGGAAAATTTGATAGAAATGCAAAATTTTGGGCCCATCCCAGACCTTAACAGAAACAGAAACTCTGAGGATGTGGCTCACAAACTCTTGACTGGGGATATAACTCAGTTGAGAAAAATTAATGCTTTACCATCTTTGTGATTTGTCTGTTGAAGCCAAAAGCTTCTAAGTGATTTTTTATTTTTAATTTAAGATGTTTATGTAGAGAAAAGAAATACCCAATTAAAATTATATATTAGAAATTTCCACTAACACATCAATAAAAATATAGAAATGGGGACCAACTGGCACCTGCAACCATGCTGCTGTGTTAAGAAATATCTTATTTTCATCCCTCCCTAAAATAGGAATAATGTCACTTGTCCAGTTGCTAATGGAGCCCAAAGTCATCACTCATACTCAGTCATCTCATAAAAGGCAGAAGAATATGAGAAATAAGTAAGACCTTTCTTCAGGACAACAATCTTGTTAGGGTCCACATGCTGGAGCACGCCCTCGAAGATGCCACAAACCAATGTGAGTTTCACTCTTCTCCACAAAATCTGATTGAGGAAATGGTAGTCACTGCTGGGATCCATGCTCTTTGATTCCAAAAGAAGTCTTCAAATAATCTTCTTTAAGCATCCAAACACTTGAAAATTAATTAAGGAGATCTATGATTTTAAAAAGACTATTTTGAGTATTACTTTCCCTTCTCTCCTATTTGTAGGGATATAAATAAAAGAAGGAGTAATTTGTTTTTGTTCATCTTTTTAGAATGCTAATGAGAAAAGAACCATTGCAAGCACAACTCAAATTCATACAAGGGAAACTAAAAACTGTAAGACTTGGGGCAAGGGAGGCTTGACTCCTTTATAAGATGAGCATAATATCACCTTTCTTTCTACTGAAAGTGTAGCTAAATAGAACAAACAGAACATTTAGAGTTGCTTTAATGGCACACTGTGCTGTTTTTGACAAAAAAAGAAAAAAAGAATGAAAGAAACTGATATTGGCAAGAGTACTTTGCCACACATGTTGCAGTAAGTGTTTACCCAGAACTGTCTGGGATGTAACCTCTTCTGGATTAATATATTAAGAGTGTGACACACTGTTACCAACCAAAGTATAAATGTTAGAACTATCAGAATTTATGCATTACCATTTTGGCTTCCAAGATGTCACACTGAAAGGCCCATTCCCCATTACCCTGGCCATAGCTCAGGGACAAGGGTCCTTCCTATAGTGTCACCAACCAGTCATGTGTAGCCTGACAGATCAAACTACCACATGCCATACATTCAAATGTTTTTGCAAAAATGAAGTACTTTCAGGCTGGGCACGATGGTGCATGCCTACAATCTCAGTGGCTCCGGAGGCTGAGGCTGGAGGATCTCAAGTTCAAAGCCAGCCTCAGCAAAAGCAAGGTGCTAAGCAACTCAGTGAGACCTAGTCTCTTATTAAAATACAAGATAGGGTTGAGAATGTGGCTTAGTGGTTGAGTGCCCCTGAGTTCAATTTCCGGTACAAAAAAAAAAAAAAAAAAAAAGGAAAAATGAAGCACTGTCATTAGAATTATAACAATAAAGTACAAAGAAAAAAACTTCACCTTATAGAATAACTTTCATTTATAGTAAATGCTGTTAAGTTCTTCAGTGTTATACTATCATTTAAAAGATCAACTCTTTCTTTTTTAAGTATCTTATCCAACAAGTCTGTTATTTAGATGTCCTTGTATTTAGAACCCTAGGTAAATGTTTGTTGTACTACAAAAGCTGCTTATGGCTGGGTGTGGTAGCAAATGTGCCTGTAATTAACTAGCCTCAGCAACTTATACATACCCTGTCTCAAAAAATTTCTTTAAAAGACTGGGGTCAAGGAGGATATGGAGACTAAGTCCAAGGACATTCCCACCTATGCCTTTTCTAGGTAAAATTGAAGTTTTTGTCATTTAAAAGCCCAGACTTCAGCCCGAGTGAAGGAACACAAAGGGACTTGCACCTAACCACCCCCATGGGTCAGTTGACCCCAATACAATAAGTCCCAGGAAATTTCCTATTCACATTCCTATCTCACTCTAATGAATCAGCCCACCCCAATACAATGAACCCCCAAACTACCCTCCTGTCCCACCCTAAACGAAGCCTATATAACCCAGACCCTTGCTTCAGCCCATTGCCATTTT
This sequence comes from Marmota monax, assembly GCF_021218885.2. NCBI lineage: Eukaryota > Metazoa > Chordata > Mammalia > Rodentia > Sciuridae > Marmota > Marmota monax. Next base: position 43,431,060 of record NW_026693777.1, read on the forward strand.
CTGCCCCCCCAAAAGAGCCACACCAGGGTTCTACCAATTGACTTTGCTGCTGAATCCTGAATAAAGAGAAGCTTGCAGGGCTGCAGTTGTAGCTCGTGGCAGAGTGCTTGCCTAGCATATGTGAGGCACTAGGTTCGATTCTCAGCACCACATAAAAATAAATAAAATAAATTTATTTTAAATTTAAGATAATAAAATTATCTTAAAGAAAGAAAAGCTTGCTGACTGAGGTTTGTCTCCTATCTCCCACCTTCCTCTCATTGTCTAGCCACCCCCAAGTATCTCTGAGATCCAGGAACTCATGCAGCTTCAGCTGAATCTCTAAACTGACTGCATTTCCTTACCCCATAGTACATAGGCCCTTCACACTCTCTGCTGTTCAGTTTATATAGAAAAATTTGGTATGTGAAACACAGGGGAGAACTCAAAGCAACTGAAAGCATCTGGCTAGGGCAACTCCCTAGTGTTGCATGAAGGCTTTGAATCTAAACTTCAACTACAACAGCCCTCAGGGGTACTAGATATCAATCACCTGCTAAACATTTGTGGCTTTATGCCACATGGACAGTAAAGGGATTTTTTTCTTTTTTGTGATGCTGGGGATTGAACTCAGGGCCTTGTGCTGCAAGGAAAGCACTCTACCAACTGAGCTATATCCCCAGCCCAGTAAAGGGATTCAACCAAACCCTTTGTTAACATTAAAGGAGGCCTACTTCTACTCCACCCTCCAACCTTGCACACCCAGCAAACCTCATAGATCAGAGACCTCCTTGCCATTTTGTTTCTGCATCCACCACCAGTCTCATCTTTCCATCACTCAATTACCAAATTGTTGGGAAAAGTATAACGGCAGCCGCACCCCAGAGAAAAACCCCAACATGGCGCCTAAGGACCTTCTCTTCCTACTTTCCTCTTTTTTTTTCACTGGCATGAAAAGTTTCCGCTGGTGTGAACTCTCCCGCCGGCGCCAATTTCAAATCTCGCTGGCGGGGAACCTTAGCCCCAATAAGAACTAATTCCTGGGCTCCGGAGCTGATATCTGGAAGAACTTGCCAATAAACGGGTGGCCTGCCATTTATCTAAGCCCTGCCATCTCTCCTTAGATCTATATAAGCACACAGCCTTTTGCAATAAAATTGGAATTCTCCCCGGCAAATTGTCTTGCGTGGAGGATTCTTTCACAAATATACTACCCTAGACCTTTATACTCCCGCTGATACTTTCTCCCTGTCCAATTTATCAGCAGATCTGCACCTGATACCCATAAAAAAATTAAACAGAGAAGGATGCCAAGGCTTCCCAGAAGCAATTTCTAAATATTGCTTTCAAGACCTTTAACAATAGGGAAGACAAGACCAAATAGGAGAAGGAAAAGTTTCTTAAAATTAAACATCAGCTCCTAGCCTCAGCCATCCATAGGCCTAAAAATCCACGGCTGCTCATGGCCCCACCAGACTTTCTAATACATCTCCTGCGTCCTGTTTCCCAAGTGGATGAACTGGACTTTGGGCAAAAGCTTGCCCTAACCTGAACCCTGCTCCCCAAGCCCTGTCCCAAGTGCAGCAATGGGGAACTGGAAGGTGGTTTGTCTCCAGAGCAAAACACCCCTCCCTTCGGTGCAGCCAGCTTCCCAAGTCCCATACACTGAATTGCTGAAACAAGAAGATCCAAATCTCACTGCCCCTGTCACCCCAGATAATATACCTTAGGAGCCTCAAGTTACAGAGATGGTGAACAGCCAAGTAGCAGGCAAATATTCCTCTTCTGAAGAAATTTTAAGGGTACAACTAGCTGGTAAATGTCCTTCCTTAACTTAAAATAATTATCAAAAGGTTAATTAGTATTTTCCTTTCTGAATGAGATCCCAGCCCCAAACCATGTAAACAGGAGCCTTATGTTAAGCCCCTACCCTCAACTTAAATTTAAGCAAAAAATTTAATGTTTGTCACTGAGAGGAAAATAACTCTAACCAGACCAACAAACAGTGGCATGTCTCAGTCCTCATTTTTTTTTAATATTTATTGTTTAGCTTTAGGTGGACACAATATCTTTATTTTATTTTTAATGTGGTGCTGAGGATCGAACCCAGTGCCTCACGCATGCCAGGCGAGCACACTACTTCTTGAGCCACATCCCCAGCCCTCAGTCCTTATTCCTAAAAGTAATGGGAGATAATGTTTCATTTTTCGCATCCAAACCTGGCCTAATTACCAACCAGGGAAGAAGGGTTAAAAAGCCCTAGGCAGCAATCTCCCTGGCCAGGCCACGCTGAAGCCTGCATTGGAAAGTAAACTGCAGAAGCCCCCAAGCCCGGTAGGGGACCCATCTGAAACTAAAGAAAAAAGAAGGAAAATATCCATTTAATATCTCCCTGGCTGCAACACAGAAAAATGACTTCAGGGCTCTCTCTCCCTTTTACTATCTCTTTCTCATTCTCTCATGCTGCTTTACTGTAATAATTAATGGCCATATCATTTTTTTCTAGGACTCTTGTTTTTTAAATTCTATATTCTTTTGAGCTCATGATTTTGACTCTGCGTGTTTAAGTTAAAATTTCTGATCAGACCTATTTTATCCAACTATAAAGGTTTATTATCCTCTGCTTTACTCAGAAGCCAATTTGTGAGGGTTGGCTCTTAATCTAATAGGTTTTAAAAAGCTATAAGGCCTTTGCTTGTTTGTTCTGTGTATTATCTTGTCTACATGTGTTTGTGTATCAAAACTAACATATAAAGTGCTTACAAACTAAAATTCAAAAATATGGATCCAAATACATTTGAATCACGTGATTTTAAAAGTTCGCTTTAAAACTGAGTAAACAAATGAGAATAAAGGGTGTCTTTAAAGTTACTAAGTAAATGATGTTCAATATACTTGTCTGATACCTTGATTCTTATAGGCTCAGCGGTAGAGTGCTTGTCTAGCATATGCAAGGCCCTGGGTTCGATCCTCAGCACTACATAAAAATAAATGAATAAAATAAATGTATTGGGTCCAACTACAACTAAAAAACAAATATTTTAAAAAATATTAGATTTCACATATATGGGATTAATCTTCATAAATGTGTTTGTTAGAAGCATTGATTAATTTGCAAAGTTAAAATGCTGTTAAATATAACATCAAGTACTCTTCTTGAATTCCATGGGGTGATATACTTGAACATTGTTTGTTTTCATGAATTGATAAACAAGCAGATGTGATACTATACACACACAGGATTAAAAGATAGAAAAGAGAAATTAGAAGATTCCAGGTATGGAAATATATTTAATAGAAGGAAAAATGTTTCTGGGTAAGAAAGTGTTTGTGTGATGAAATAAACAACATGAGGATCTATGCAAGGGCAAATTTCAATAAAGTTGGTTATATATATATTTGGAACAATCAAAGCATTTAAGTTTTTCCCCTAAGGTCAAATACTAATGTACTGATATAAAATCAAGATTTAATCTTTATGTTAACGTGACAAGGATTTCTTAAAACATTAATTAACTCTTAACATTGTGTCTGTTAAGTTTTACTTGTTAAAGCAACTAATTTAAAGGAATTAAGATCTATACAACACTGATTACACAACAACAATCATTATTTTCGAATATTATACTACATTACAGAGTCTTATTTTCCTTTAAAAGCTAAACTTGGTTAAAATAAAAATTTCAATACAGCATACTAAATATGTTCATGTCTTCCAGGCACACAAGTTTTTAAAGCAGGAGGTTTAAAGGAACATTTTTATCAAGCTGATGTTCTCCTAACTAAAGTTGTCTATAATGGCAATTTTAGGTTTATAAGAATAGCAAATTTAAAAAAATTTTTTAGTTGTTGATGGACCTTTATTTTATCCATTTATTTATATGCAGTTCTGAGAATCAGACCCAATGCCTCACACATGTGAGGCAAGTGCTCTACCACTGAGCAACAACCCCAGCCCAAGAATAGCAAATTTTATTGGGGATTTATTTATATTATTTAATGTTCTGTAACCAAACCTAAACCTTACATTACCTTTTACTTAGGGTTAAAATGTAAATGTATTTCTAAAACGAGAGCCCAATCTGTTTAAAGATTAATATTGTGAGATATGAAAGCATTTTACCATTTTTCCACACAAAAGGGAAGTTGAACGCTCTCTCAGCCATTTTTTGATTCACATTTTAAAAGTAATGTTATACTATGTTAACTAATGTTCATGTAGATTTAGGAAACAATATAAACTTTGTAAAATGATATTTAAGAAAGAGGCAAAGATCAGCTTCAGAACAGGAACACTTTATCTAAAATTTGTAGAGTCCCACCTTACCTAAGACTCTGCATCCCACTTTACTGCATGTTAGAATGGCTCTAAAATAAGCTAGACTTTAGCTTATTTAAAGTTGTGTTCAAAAGATTGATTTTTGTTGTAAAGATCTTGTGATCTCAGAGGATATAATATATAACTCAGCCAAAATTCAAGATAGCTATTACATGGAGCTGGGAATTTGGCTCATTGGTAGGGCACTTGCCTCACAAGTATGAGGCACTTGGTTCGATCCTCAGTACCACACGAAAATAAGCAAAATAAAGGCATTATGTCCAACATATATATATATATATATATATATATATATATATATACACATACATATATATATGTATATATATACATATATATATATGTATATACATATATACATATATATATAAAGGATAGCTATTACACAAACTCAATATGCTTTTACTCTTATTAATTTAATTTTGTATTTTCCTTGTAAAACTCTATAGCTGTTGCCTATTTATGTTTTACAGAAGTACTGCTTCAAGAACAAACAACCTGGACTGGGGATGTGGCTCAAGCGGTAATGCACTTGCCTGGCATGTGTGGGGCGCTGGGTTTGATCCTCAGCACCACATAAAAACAAAATAAAGATGTTGTGTCCACCGAAAACTAAAAAATAAATATTAAAAAATTTTCCCTCTCTCTCAAAAAAAAAAAAAAAAAAAAGAACAAACAACCTGTGTTAAAAATAGACCTCAATTAAATAAAAGGGGTAAATGACTATATAAGGTTATGGACATCAAAGTTAAAGCTCAGTTCTTTTACTTTAAGACTTGTGAGACTGGCTTGTTGGATGATTAAGATGAAGGCTTAAAAATTAAAATTAAAGGACCAAAAAAAAAACACCCAAATATCCACAATTTGGCTCCTGCCCTCTGCTCCTCTAAGGAGCTTTACATTGGAAAAGGGAGACATCCCTAATGCTTCTAAGGGAGGCCACCTCATTAAGGAGACCCTACCTAGAGAGCTAAAAAGCTGCTCTCAAGTTCCCCAAGAGTGATCCCAAAGGGAACTCAGCTACTCACCACAACAGATAGGAACAAGGTCAATTTGAGAAGCTTGATCTTAAACATCTATAAAAATAGGTATAACCAAAATACAGCAATTCCTGCACATTTAAAAAGAAAAATGATGATTCTTTTTAATAGTGGTTAAGATATACACTTATGTCCATCCCACAGCCCTGATGTCCCCCAAATTCTGAGGCTTTTTTGTCTCATAATTGTCCCTGCTACCAAAATTAGATTGACCTCTGTACCTCAAATCTTCCTTACTCCTCAAACTGACAATTTACCTCAAAACCAAAGCCTATCCATTCCAATAACAGCACACATAACAGCACAATAACAGATGTAGGAGAGCCCCACCCACCCACCCAGTTATTCCCTTACTCATAGGGCTAAAAACATCCACTGGGATTGGTACAGGAGCAGAGGATTAGGAATATCTGTTCACTATAAAAATCATCAGAACAGGTTATTGCAGATATCCAATAGATCACTGATTTGGTATTGACTTTACAAAATCAGTTGGACTCCCTAGCATCTGTCTTCCTCCAAAGTCAATCAGGGAAGAGTGGTATTTCTATGTAAACCACTTGGGAGTGGAAAAAGACAAGGTTAAATATCTTCAGGACCATCTGGAATATGGAAATGAGATATGAGTTAGAAGACTTTTTGGAAATGTGATTTTCAATATAATAGGTTTAAAAATGTTACCCATCTTAATATTTCTTTTCATAAGGAATTCTATCTCATAGCATATGTATTAAATACCCATATTTATTGTCTAAACCTATTCAAGTACAATATAATGCCTCATAAAAAATATATATTATGTTAAATGTGAGAACTATATGCTACAAAAATGTGTCAATAAAACTGTATGGCTGCTGAGAAAAAAGTGTAACTGCTTGATGTTGGGTAGTATATTCTATATATGTCAATTAAGTCTAGGTTATTAATTGTGTTATTGAGTTCTATAGTTTCCTTATTCAACTTTTGTTTGGAAGATCTGTCCAGTGGTGAGAGAGGTGTGTTGAAGTCTCCCATGATTATTGTATGGTGGTCTATTAGACTCTTGAACTTGAGAAGAGTTTGTTTGATGAACACAGCTGCACCATTGTTTGGGGCATATATATTTATGATTGTTATGTCTTGTTGGTGTATGGTTCCCTTGAGCAGTATGTAGTGTCCCTCTTTATCCCTTTTGATTAACTTTGGCTTGAAATCTATTTTATTTGATATGAGTATGGACACTCCTGCTTGTTTCCGAAGTCCATATGAGTGATATGATTTTTCCCAACCTTTCACCTTCAGCCTATGTATGTCTTTTCCTATCAAATGCGTCTCCTGTAGGCAGCATATTGTTGGGTCTTGTTTTGTGATCCATTCTACTAGCCTGTGTCTCTTAATTAGTGAGTTTAAGCCATTAACCAACCTAGATGCCCTTCAATAGATGAATGGATAAAAAAAAATGTGGCATTTATACACAATGGAGTATTACTCTGCATTAAAAAATGACAAAATTATAGAATTTGCAGGGAAATGGATGGCATTAGAGCAGATTATGCTAAGTGAAGCTAGCCAATCCCTAAAAAACAAATGCCAAATATCTTCTTTGATATAAGGAGAGTAACTAAGAACAGAGTAGGGACGAAGAGCATGAGAAGAAGATTAACATTAAACTGGGATGAGAGGTGGGAGGGAAAGGGAGAGAGAAGGGAAATTGCATGGAAATGGAAGGAGACCCTCAGGGTTATACACAATTTCATACAAGAGGAAGTAGGGGAAAGGGGAAAATAATACAAGGGGGAGAAATGAATGACAGTAGAGGGGGTAGAGAGAAGAGGGGAGGGGAGGGGAGGGGAGGGGGGATAGTAGAGGATAGGAAAGGCAGCAGAATACAACAGACACTAGTATGGCAATATGTAAATCAATGGATGTGTAACTGATGTGATTCTGCAATTTGTATATGGGGTAAAAATGGGAGTTCATAACCCACTTGAATCAAAGTGTGAAATATGATATATCAAGAACTATGCAATGTTTTGAACAACCAACAATAAAAAATTAAAAAAAAAAAAAGAAATTAGAATTTGAAAAAAAAAACTGTATGGCAAAATTCAGGACAAACTGTTATGATTCTCAAAAGGCCAGTAGCCACCTGGCTCCTTATAAAAGTGCTAAATGTTTCATCTAATGGTTAATAGCTTGCATTGTTATCTTGGCTAAGATAATTGCTTCTGCATCCCCTTTCAGCAATTTCAGAAGAAATTTACTGAGATCTTATAAATTCAAGTACATATTGATCAGGAATTTTTTTCAAAAACTAAAAGAGTCTATCATATGGCTAGAAGAACAAGTACAAGATTTATGATGGGCTCAAAGACCTCAATGTCATTATAATGTTACCCAATTTTGTTTTACTAGAGTTTCATAGAGTGATACTGAGATTCAATGGCAAAATAAACATAATCACCTAATGGGGCTTGATCTCCATTAGGGACGTGTTGGAATTACACATTGGATGTGTTGGAATTAAAACCTTAGGTTATGGCCATGGTTGATGCAAAGGCACCTGCTTTTAACAATGAAGAGATTTGGGGCAATTTGGCTGAAGCATCTCTTCCCTTAAGCCTTTTAAATACTTTCCTATACATGTAGTTGGGTTACTAGCTACAACCATACTGTTAAACTCTGTTCTTGTTTTTGCATAGTCTGTCAAGCAGGATAGAAACAATTAAAACATCAGGAAAATATGGTTCCAAGAAATGGTTTCTTAGGAAGGTGACCTATCTAACCCAAGCCACCTCCTAGGGCTCATCTCCTCCCATGCTCATCATCTGACTTTTTGAAAAAGAGGGCTTGCTTTAATCAGACAATCTGGCCACTCCTCCCACTTATACCTCAACCACCAGGGTCTGCATGTTCTCTTTCAGAACTCTGAAAGGGGGAGGTCCCCTATTTTGCCCATTTTCACCGGGAAGCAGCTAGATTTGATATTGATGGCTCAATTCTTTATGTCCCTTTCAGAGTCTGGAATGTAGGATATGAAGAATAAGTCCAAGGACATTTCCCTTTATCTGCAGCTGTTCCCCCACCGGCCTTTTCTGTGTAAAATTGAAGTTTTTGTCATTTAAAAGCCCAGTCAGAGTGAAGGAACACAAAAAGAATTCACACCTGATTGGCATCTGACCCCCCACCCTAATGGGTCAGCTGAGTGGCCCCAGGTAATTCCCTATTCACATGCCTGTCTTACTCTAATCAGCCCACCCCAATATAATGAAGCCCCCAAACTACCCTCCTGTCCCACCCTAAACAGAGCCTTTATAACCCAGACCCTTGCTTCAGCCCACTGCCATTTTCTGCCCCCCAAATGAGCCACATCAGGGTTCCACTAATTGACTCTGCCACTGAATCCTGAATAAAGAAAAGCTGGCTAATCCAAGATTTGCTTCCAGTCTCCTGCCTGTCATATGTGTGTCATTTATGCTAACAGGTTATAGCTCAGTAATTAAGTGTCCCCATACCAAAAATAAATAAGTAAATAACAATCCCAGTAACAAAAACAAATAAGTAAATAAATAATAAAAGCTGCTTGACTTTGCCACACTGGGAAAGTTCAGAGAATTTTGCAATTTACTCTCTAAAACAGTGATGAAATACCTACAGCCTAGGAAGAAAGTGAAGATTTATAGCTTTTTTTTTTTGGGGGGGGGAGGGGTACCAGGGATTAAACTCCAGGGTACTCAACCACTGAGCCACCTCCCCTGCCCTATATTATATTTTATTTAGAGACAGGGTCTCACTGAGTTGTTTAGTGTCTCACCATTGCTGAGGCTAGCTTTGAACTCTCCTCCTGGTTCAGCCTCCCAAGCTGCTGGGATTACAGGCATGTGCCACCATGCCCCATGATTTATAGCATTTTTAGTCAAATAAATAACCAAAGTTTTCAAACTTTAAGGTCAAGTGCTTTCACAAGTATTATAGTCATAATTTAATTTACAGATGAGAAAACAGAGGCTTGGAGATTTTAAGACATGTGCCCCAAATCACAAAACTAGAAGAACCTAAACTAAACCAGGCCCTTACTGGAAGATATTTGAGGTCAAAAGTATGACCAAGCATTATGCACCCAGAAAGAGCATAAAACAAGCCTTAGAAAAATCACTCCTTGCTCAAGTTAACCAACAGCAAAAGAGGACTCTTTACAGAAACAAAGGAGATCCTAAAACGGAAGAGAAAGCCTTGACAAGCTTCATAGAGGCAACATTTTTGGATGTAAAAATAAATTTATGTTTAAAAGCTACCCAAGAAAAAAGTTTGTGAAATGCTTGGGAAAAAATTAAATGCTAAAGAGTGCCATGTGGTGTAATTCCAGCTGAGGCAGGAGTTCCAGTCTAGCCTCAGCAAGTTCTCCAAAACTGTATCCAAAAACAAACAAACAAAAAAAGAGGGCTGGGGATTAAAAAAAGAGGGCTGGGGATGTAGTTTAATGGCAAAGTGCCTTGGGTTCAATCTCTGTAACCTCTTTTCCCCAAAAAAGGTGAAGAAAAAAATGTTAAAGCATTAACACCAAACAAAGTAAAGTTTGATTGAAGACAGCTGCAAATGGTAAGGTTCAAAATTAGGAAGGAAAAAAAGAGGTGGGCTTCAAGGCAGAATGAAAAACAGGCAATCATGCGACTGACAAAAATTTTCCTACAAACCCATATTTCCAAGATAAAAAGCAGCTCCTCGTGTCTTCTTTGACTGGCATATCTAAAATGTTACTGCTTGCCCATGAAAGCAAGAGCAAGTCAATCATGAAAACAATAAGGTGAAACTAGAACCTCAGCCTGCAAGGAACTTCTGGGTCCTCGGGCTAAGCTACAAAGCCTTAGGTGAAGTTTAAGCTAAGTTGGTTTGGGAAAGTATGCTGAGGTAGTACCCTAATTATTAGGTAAGAGTGATGAGAATTTGGTTCTTCCATATCTCAAACCGGTTTTGAACAGAGAAGTGAGGGGTCAAATTACTCATTCTCTTGAGAGGATGTATACTAACTTAAAAAGTGGCATTCAACCTTATCAAACAAGAATATACTTAAAGAATAAAATGTGAGGCTGGGGTTGTGGCTCAGCGGTAGAGCACTTGCCTAGAATGTGCTAGGCCCTGGGTTAGATCCTCAGCAACACATAAAAATAGATAAATAAAAATTTTCAAATAAAATGAAGGTTTTGTGGGCTGGGGATGTGGCTCAAGCGGTAGCGCTCGCCTGGCATGCCTGTAGCCCAGGTTTGATCCTCAGCACCACATACAAACAAAGATGTTGTGTCTGCCGAAAACTAAAAAATAAATATTAAAATTCTCAAAAAAAAAAATAAAGGTTTTGTGTCCAACTAAAACTAAATAAATAAAATATAAAAAAATAAAATGCAAAATTTCTCATTTTCAAGATAAAGTAAGAACTTCAAATTAAAGGTGGGCCCTATGCTAGGAATTCACTCTCCTCCACCTGTAGACTCCCCCCTCACCCAAGAAATTTGGGAAATCCGGACCTTAATTTCAGCCAAATGGTGAGTTGCTTGAACTTCAGTCTAGAACTAAAAGAGGGATCACTGTTAAAGAAGAAATTTCGGGGTACTTCAGTCACTGAGCGACGGTTTTCAAAGCACAGTCTTGAAGCAAACTAGAGAAAAGCTCTCAACGCCGGGCACCCAAACCGCACAGCCGACGCCCGCGGGGCAGAACACCGAGGTGCTGTTTCCCGAGGAGCCAATTGACTCGACACCCGAGGCCGGCTCCCCAGCGCCCTCACGCGGCTGGGCGGAGAGAGGGCCGCCCGGGAAAGACCAATTACAATTCCCAGCATGCAGTTCCCAGGGGACACACCCTAGGGTTCCTCCACGTAAATTTTTGTTGCTTCTTTCTGCAATCCCAACGACCTGTACGGTGAGATTCCTGGTGTTAAGAGTTTGTGAAAAACAGGTTGACTACACTGCCGGTCTCAGGTTGGTTTGTTGGAAAACGGTGGGTTGATGGAGTTGCCCCTTTAATTGAGGCCGTTAACGCCACAGTGGCATCGCCATTTTAAGCCCGGTGGCAGCCGTGGTTCCGGGGGCGGGGCCTATCTGTAGCTGAGCAGGAGCTGGCGCTGGGCTGATTCAGTCGGGGGCTGGAACTCCGAGCGCCGACGTCGACTCGGGTGCAGGGCGCGGCCTCGCTCCTCATTGGCTGGCCTTCGGGGCCGCCCTTCCCCTCGCACCACCCCTGGGTCGCCTCCCTGGTCCGCAGTAGAAACACTGCCATCTCCCTTCTTGACCCCTAGCCCTTTCTTCCCTCCCACCCTCCCTTCCACTGCCTTAGCTTCAGGCGCCGCCGCTCCCGGAGGAGCTTCCAGCACAGTGATGGGGTCTCGGGCCTCCACGTTACTGAGGGACGAAGAGCTCGAGGAGATCAAGAAGGAGACTGGCTGTGAGTTCAGATTGGGGGTGGGAAGCCGGCCCGGCGCCTCCGGCTGGCCTCAAGACCGAGGGCGGTTGTCACTGAGGTTTGGAACTGGGGTGCTATGAGTTTGGGGGATCCTGGGCAAATTCTAGCACTGGCACTTCGGGGAAACGAGCCACTGGAGGACCTGTTTGTCCAGCGGTAGCTTCCCAGAGTGGGGCTGTGGCTCTGATGGGGTTGTTCATTCCCTCAAAAGCGGGAGTCTCGATCACCCCTAAAGCGCGGACACGTCTCTTTCTTCCCTCCTTGACCACGAACGTCCCCGAATTCCCTTCCTTTATCGTCCCTCGAATCAACCTTCCCTATTAAAAAAAAAAAAAAGAGCATTTTGAACAGTAGGTAAAGCCCGAGAAGCAAATTCAGGAACTTTGAATGGATCCTGTAGAAAACGTAATCCATTCCTGTGACGTTTCTGAGCAAGGACCTATAACCGCTGACATCTGTGGGGAAATCACAAACAAATTCACGCTACAGATTGAAGAAATAAGCTCAGAAAGCAGCACCGCATGTCTTTGGAAGATGTGACCTGGGTGATTATAGACTTTTAAAAAATCAGGGGTCTGAGAGCATGAGGCGTCTTTCAATCTGAACTTTTGGAGAAAAAGCACGGTTGACTACTGGGTGATTTTACTTACACCGAGGTTGTTTTCTGCCCTGATTTCATGTATATATTGATTGAATATGCAGTGGCTATTGAAATTGGATACACTCCAAAATTCTCTGTGTGAGTTTGTACTGGGAACGGGTTTTTAAATAGTCCAATCTCTTCCTCATTAACCTGAACAAAGGAGCAACAGGGTTTTAGGAATTCAGAAACTCAGAAACGTCTGAGTGTATTTGAATGGCCCTTGATAATGCAATGTATGATACAATTGTATTGCTGAATACTATAATCCTTTATAACTCTTGTTGAGTTATAAGTTATGTAAGTTCTTTTTATGATACTTGTCTTTGATGATGACATGGCTGTTAAGTAAATTTTGTGATCTATAGGCAGATAGTACTGAAAGGCACTAGGGGAACTACAGAATTACTCAGGCAGTGGTATCCTGGGATAAATTAAAAGCTGTCTCATGCTTTCTGACAAGTTAAACTTTCTAGAATCTTTGTGTTGGAAGAGGTGTTATCTAGCCTCACATCATATCAAATTGGTTTGCTTCTTTCATCATCCCCTAACATATGGCCATTAAAGCTCTCCATAAAGATTTTTTAACCATGATGACCTTATTACCTACCAAGGCAATCCTTTTCATGATTTTGAATGAATGACAGAAATGGTTACTATTTACAATTTACAATACTTTCTTGGCCATTTGACTTTACAGTCAGTCATCTTATGACTAACTCTGACTCCAGGAGTGGAAATATAGACATTTTGGATTGAGCAAGCTTTTATTACACTTTGTGGCCATGACTTCTGGCCATACTTGTAAATATAATGACTACTTTAGGTCTAGGATGACACCCAAATTAAAGCATTTGTGCTTAAAATAAAGAGTCATAAATTGAGGAAGTGTAAACCATGGTGAGGATGTGAAAAGCTATTTTTATCTCAGAATGAAGGGAGCAATAATCCCATTTTGGTTTATTTACATTTGATCAAATGAAAAGGGCCTGGATTGCTAAAGGACTCTGGGTTATATTATGTGACTTGGGTACAAACATCTAAGTACCATGGAAGACCTGTTTTCCAGTTGCTGAAGACTGACTCAAGCATGAGGGAGATTCTTTTTTTCAGTACCAGGGATTGAACCCACGAGTAACATCCCATCCCTTTTTATATCTTATTTTGAGACAGGGTCTCTCTAAGTTGCTGAGGCTGGCTTTGAATTTGTGATCCTCTTGACTCATCCACCCAAGTCGCTGGGATTACAGGCATGCACCACTGTGCCTGTAATCTCCTAAGGAGGGAGATTCTCAACCAAAATCAGTGCAAATGTTTGTATTAAGCCAGTAAACCTAGTGAAACAATTGCTTAATGAATTTTTCAGTGTCTATGTTCACTATCAAGCTAGATATTCAGGGAAAGTGTGACAAAGACACCCACAATCTGGTTGAGATATAAGCCCAAAAAAGATTAGCATCGTGACATAAAGAAGTTGAAATTATGTGACACCCACCTTCAGAACTCAGAGAAAAGACAGTCTTTGTGAACAGGCCTTGTGGAGAACAGAAATTGGGCCTTAATGCATGCCTGAATGGATTAGATATGGATAAATTAACTTAGGGCATTTTGGATGGCTTCCAGGAGCAATCTCCTGCAGTCTGTTACAAAGTCATTCCTCCACTCTAGGAGGTAAGTCATCAGTTTATCTAGTTACTGTCCATCAGCCTTCAGCAGAGTTGTTTTTTTTTTAAAAAAAACAGAAATTTTAGCATGATGCAAAGGTGTAGAAGAATTAAAAACAACAGATATCTGGAGGGTAAAGAGGTGAAATTTGTCCTGTTTTCATCTGCCTCTTTTTTTTTTTGGTACCAGGGTACTCAACTACTGAGCCACATCTCCACCCCTTTTATTTATTTATTTTTTATTTAGAGACAGGGTCTCACTGAGTTGCTTAGGTCCTCAATAAATTGATGAGGCTGGCTTTGAACTCTTGATCCTCCTGCCTGCTCCAGCCTCCGGAGCCCCTGGGACTACAGGTGTGCACCCTGCTCATCTGCCTCTTGTGAGAGGAAGAATTTAGAGAACTATTTTAATCAGAAAAATTTAGGAAGTATAAGACATTTTACTACTCCCTTTGCCAGTAAAAAAAAAAAAAAGGTATCATAATTGTGAAAAACTGACTTTATATTCAACATGAATGCTTTGCATTGGAATTGATTATATTTAAAATATTTTTGGCAAATTTAGATTGATTAGAATTCACATGACTACTTTAGCTGGTGTTTGAAATTTAGCCACTAAATGTTTGGAAAAGTAATTCTAGGTAAGAATTATCTGTGAGCAGAGAGTGGTGGGGCATGCCTATAATCCCAGCTACTCTGGAGGCTGACGTAGGAGGATCAAAAGTTCAAGGCCAATTTGGGAAACTTAGCAAGACCCTGTCTCAAAAAGGGCTGGGAACATAGATCAGGAATAAAGCTCTTAGCTAGCATGCATGAGGCCCCTAGGTTCAATTCCCAGTATAGATAGATAGATAAATACATACATACATACATACATGCATACATAAATAGAATTACCTAACTGCAAAATGAGAATAATAGTACCTATTTTATAAGATTCTTTTGCCAGTAAGTAAAATAAATTATTTAGAGTAGTCTGATATAATGAGTGCCATACTATAAGTGTTAGCTTTTATTATTTTGAACCCTAGATAAATATCATGTTTTTGGGAAAATACCATTTGCATATGCTCCCTCCTTGGGAGGCTAAGACAGGAATTAGTTGAGCCCAGGAGTTCAATTCCAGCCTGGGCAATACAGCAAAACCCTGTCTGAAACACACATGTGCAAAAATATGTCCTGGGGCTATATAATTTTATGTAATTATAAAATATAAAAATAATTTTATATTTTTCCTATTTTCAGAGATCATCGGATTATGAATCAAATATAGATGTTTTGGGCTGGGACTGTAGCTCAGTGGCAAAGTGCTTGCCTAGCATGTGTGAGGTACTGGGTTCGATCCTCAGCACCACATAAAGAAATAAACAAATAAAATAAAGTCATTCTGTCCATCTACAACTACAAAAAAAGTACAGATGTTTTGCCAATTCTAAGGAAGTAAAACCCAAAGAATAAAAATTCTGTCTTGAAAAACCAAGAAACATTTTATGTTGATATCAAACATTTCTTAGATTGTCTTTGTTTCTACTACCTTCTTTCACATGTCTATATTTTTATAAATTAAAGCTCAATTGATTAAAAGATGTAATTGGAGGAAGGTCTTTGGAGTTTGTATAGTCTCCCTTTACTTCACTAAACTGTAGCAATAACCTGGTTGTGAATTACTTAAAATCTTAAGTATAAGAAACAGTTCATGCCAACTTAATAGTGATGGAAGCAGATTGATTTATTTTTAGTCTGTACCTTCTGGTGTGTCACGTGGGGATGGGGAGGGCGTTGAACAGGTTTAGGAAGTAAGTTTTACAGGCTGGTGAGGTTTTGTTTGTTTGAAAGGGTGTAGTGATGATATGATGGGTGTGGGTTTTTCTGTAGTTCAACAAAGAACACAGGCCTGGCAAAGGCAATTGCTTGAGAACAATTTCCTGAAGTTCAGCTTTGGCTGTTGCTGCCTCCCAATGGAAGATTCCTTTATGGTCCTCTCATTATAGAAGACCCTGATGTCTTCTATGTTCTGTTGAAATCTAAAAGCATGGATAATACCTTTAGCTGATTTTTGAGTTAAGTAGCTTATAAAGCTTTCTACTTTTCTAGTTATAGTTTAAAGTTTTATTCTCATTTGTTACCAGAAATGGGTAAGAAGAAATCACATGCCATATTGGAGAACAGGGCTCTAAGGAAGTAGGACCCTATAAACATTTTGTGGTAGGGGAAGGTGGTCCAGAACGTAGAATACTTAGATGTTTACTCATTTAGAAGATCCATCAATCCCATCTGGGCACCACCTTTAATCCCAGAGATTCAGGAGGCTGAGGCAGGTGGTAAGTTTGAGGCCAGCCTCAGCAATTTAGCGAGACCCTGTTTCAAATATAAAAAAGATTGGGGATGTAGCTCAGTGGTAAAGTGCTTCTGGGTTCAGTCCCCAGGAACCTCCCCTGCCAAAAAAAAAAAAAAAATCCCAGCAGCAGCTATAAAGATATAAGCTGAGTTTTCTGTTTAGGAGAAGAGAAGAAAATCCAAAATATTATACTACAAAATAATGATAAATGCATTACATGCAGTAAACACTATTATGGAAAAGAATGAACAGATAACTTAGGTTATAGTGGGAAAGGAAACTTACTGTGAACTGAATTTATAAGAGTTTAGTTTTCTTCCCCCCAACGTTTTGTGATGAAAATTTTCAAATATACAGAAAAGTTAAAAGAATAGTATCCCAAACACCCATTTGCATTTATTTGAATCCAACAGTTAACATTTTGCTATATTTGCTTTATTCGTTTTTGGTTGGGTTTAAACCCAGGGTCTCACTCATGCATGCATGCTAAAGCGCATATTCTACTGCTAAACTATAGTCCCAACCCCAGTTTATGTTTTCTTTCAAAATATTTTTGTAAGTCGTTGATGGGCCTTCATTTTATTTATTTATTTATATGCTGTGCTGAGGATTGAACACAGGTCATCACACATGCCAGGCAAGCACTCTACCACTGAGCCACAACCCCAGCCCCGCAATTTATATTTCTTGGTGAATAATTTGAAAGTTGCAGCTATTGGAACTCTTCATCCTTTAATACTTCTGCAAGTCCTGAGAAAAGGGATTTTTCCAGTATAACTGCAATACAATTACTGTGCCTAAGAAAGTTGACAATAAATTCTATAATATTATCTACTATTCAGTCCATATTCAAATTTCCCCAAATATAAAAAGGTAGATTTTGTTTGTTTTATAAAATATATTTTAAGCCAGGCTCTGTGGCACATGCCTATAATCCCAGCCGCTCAGGAGGATGAGACAGGAGGATTGCAAATTCAAAGCCAGCTTCGGCAATTTAGCAAGGCCCTAAGCAACTTGGCAAGACCCTGTCTCTAAATAAAATATAAAAAAGGGCTGGGGATGTGGCTCAGTGGGTAAGCACCCCTGGGTTCAATCCCCCATACAAAACAATAGTGTTTTTTTTTTTTTTAATTGTAGTTGTAGATGGATAGAATGACTTTTTGTTTATTTTTATGTGGTGCTGAGGATTGAACCCAGTACCTCACACATGCCAGGCAAGTGCTCTACCACTGAGCTACAGCCCCAGCCCAACAAGTCTCTTAATTCCTAAGAGAGTAGGCCACACCTTGAAGTCCTCATATCAGGGGAAATATTGGGGTGTGGAGTGCTCAGAAGAAATGATTATGGTATAAGCTTCAATTTTCCAGTCTTTATTTAGAGTGGCCTTGCATAGGTTATCTTCAGCTTTAAGATTTAGGGTAAACTAAAGGGTAAAATAACTTTTCTTATTCTCTTTTTGCTTTAATTCTTCCCTCTCCTTTCCATCGTGGTGCTTGGCACCTCTGCAAAATACCTTTCTATTCTGAGCACAAAGCAATGACAATAAAATGGTCTCTAGTGAGGAAAGTTAGCACATTAAAGAGTGATTTATACAATTTTAAATTTGGAAAGAATGTTATGATCTAGTCCAGCCCTTTCAACTAACAAATGAGCCATTAAACTTCTTTTTAAAATATAAGAGAATTATTTGCCTATTGGTGAAGAAAAATACAGTTTCACTCAAAACATGTCGGTATACAGACTTTTATGAGAGTAACTATCAACTCCTGATAACTCCTTTGGGTTATCAAGAGTGGTTCAGGTTTTGAGCATCTGTCTGATGAGCTTAGCACCTGGAAACTGCCTTCATTTTTTTTCTGGAAAAATGAATGGCAATTTTTTTCTGCATCTGGATTCTATAGCTCCTTTAAAGTAGAATGAGTCATTCGGAGTTTTACATCTTGGAAGTTGCATTATACTCTGTCATGGATATAGCACCTAGATGAAAGCTTTTTCTTTTTGTTAACAAGGCTCTCCCCCACCCCACCCCCAAGTGCTGGGGATTGAGTGTAGAATCTCATGCATGCTAGGCAAGCACTTTACCACTGAGCTATACCCCTATCAACATAGCTTTCTCTAACAGAATCATAACATTAGTTCAGAAATTTAGAAGATAGGTTCAGATATGACAGTACAAGTAATGTTAGAAGTTGACATTTGGTTGTGTGTTTCTCCAGTGATTTATTTCCATATAGCCAGTTTGTCCTGGAAATAACAACTTCATAATGGTATGTATATACATATTTATTGTGAACATGTTGGTAAATTATTATAAATTCAAGCAGCCATATACTGGTTTCCCTCCAAAAATTGGGGTTTAATGCCACACCAATACTTAATAAGGGAGTTTAAAAAATTATACTAGTAAGAAGTTCTTGCATCCCATTCTATTAGATGATCTGGATTAGAAAGTTTAATGGCTCATTTGTTAGTTGAAGAAGTTGGGACTAGATCATAATATTCTTTCCAAATTTTAAATTGTATAAATCACTATTTATGTATATAGGGTGTTTCTAGAAAGATTCAAAAGAAACTGGTAATAGTGTTTGTCTTTGGGATGGGAGAGTGGGAAACTGAGGTGTTAGGGAGATTTTCCTTGTCTTTTGTTCCATGTGCATTTTTATCATGTGCATGGATAAAGCTAATATAAAATTGAAATATATCTTGGCAAACCTGTGATCCCACTGATTTGAGAGGCTGAGTCAGGAGGAATACAAGTTTGAGGCCAGCCTCAGCAATTTAGTGAGGGCTTAAGCAACTTCAGAGAGACCCTGTCTAAAAAAAAGGAGGCCTGAAGGCTAGGAGTGTAGGTCAGTGGTAGAATGCTCCTGGGTTCAATCCCTAGTACCTCCCCCAAAAAACAAAAACAAAACACAACTCTTCCTAAAAAGTAATCTGAGGGTAGCTGTAGCTGTAATCCCAGCGAATCTGAAAGGATCTAAAGTTCAAAGCCAGCTTCAATAACTTAGTGAGACCCTGTCTCAAAATAAGAAATAAAAAGGGTATATGACTCAGTAGTTAAGCGCCCTTGGGTTCAATCTCCAGTATATGTTAAAAAAAAAAAAAGGTACTCTTTTTTTTTTTTTTTTAATAGAGAGAGAGAATTTTTTAATATTTATTTTTCAGTTCTCGGCGGACACAACATCTTTGTTGGTATGTGATGCTGAGGATCGAACCTGGCCACACGCATGCCAGGCGAGCGCGCTACCGCTTGAGCCACATCCCCAGCCCCAGAGAGAATTTTTTTTTTACTTTTTAGTTTTCGGCGGACACAACATCTTTGTTTGTATGAAAAAAGGTACTCCTAAGCAGTATAGGAAAATTATGAATTACTATGAAAAGTAAGCTATTACAACAGTGTGAAGTATATGTGACTGATAATGGAAATGAAAACAACAGTATTGTGTATGTGAAGAAATTTTGTTTTTTAAAAAAATCTTTTGGGGAAATTTAGTAATAATTCTTCAACTGACTTCTTTTCTAAATTAGAGGGAACTTTAGTACAAGAGTAGCTTTTGAGACCCAAGGCCAGACCAGGGTAAACCAGTCAGTTTCCTAAAGCAAAATCAAGAGTCCAGAGGAAAGTTGAGAGTAATTAGCGCAGCAATAAAACTGAACCTTCAGGCTGGCTATGTCAGAATGGTAATGATAATAACCAACCAGGAATGCTTACCAAGTGCCAGGCACTTTGCCAAGCACTTTCTTTTCACCAGCTCACCACAGCCACATTTACTTACCCCTTGCTGGTAAGCAGTGATGCTATGAATGGAATCATAATCTGTCCACCTGACCCTTAGTACTCTTCACAGAGAGCTCTTCAAACCTGCCTGACAGGCACAACAGTCCTGCTCTGTTTCCTTAGTGGCTGGACCCATGCTGGCTCTGCCCAGGATGAGAGTGATTCTTTCTGCATCTCTGCTCTGTTCTCCCATCACCTTAGAGTGCTAACCAAGGACAGAGTTCCTCTTTGAGGGTGCAACCTAATTTTGAAGAAGTCACAGCTGCCCTAGTGTGTCCTTTGATCCCAGCCCTGGACCACTCATTCACTTCCTGTTTTCTCCTGCCTACTCTGTTTACTTTGTTCCATTGTTCCTAGTAAGTCAACTTGCAAGTCAAGTTTTGTTGCAGGAGTTGGGGGAGGAGGATAACTACCAGAACTACTGCAGCCATCCCTTGAAGGTGCAGCCCAGGACAAAGTCCGAACTTGGCACACCCTTTTTGGCTGTGTTCTTTTCTCCTGTGATCATTTTCCCCACCTCTTACCTCCAATTTGCCAGGAGACTAAACTATTTCCCAGAAATGCTTTTTTGCATTTTCAGAGTTTTATTGCATACTTGCAGTAATTACTTAATTTTAGTTGTCAACTTGTGTTTGAGTTTACAGAGGCAATTCAAAATTAGGGGCAAAATAACTTTTCCTCTGAGGATATAGTTCAGTTGGTAGAGTGCTTGCCTAGCATGCACAAGATCCTGAATTCAATCCCCAGCACCACCAAAAAAAAAAAAAGAGAAAAATAACTTTCTTGCAGATGTCATCTGATGATGGCATGACCATTTTATAAATTGCCTAATTTGCTTTTTGGAAAAAGTTCCTTTCCTGGGAACTCAGTGAAGTTTATGCAGTCACAGAAAAGAGGTTGACCCCAAGCTGTGGGGTTCTTTTACCCATAGGTCAGTCCTGAAGGAAGAGATAAGACCTCTAATGCTTAGTGCAGGAGTAAATCAGATTTTCAAAATAGAATGTTTGATATACCCCAATTTTTAATTCAGTACAAGTTTCTTACCCAGCAATGCCAACCTGAAACACCAAACTGATTAGTAGATTTGAGTTTTTAATCAAAGCAAAGCATGCCTTTTCATAGCCTGTAACTCAGGATGTTGAAATGTAAAATTCTCAATATCCTTTTCTTTTCTCTTTTTTGGTTAGACACAATACCTTTATTTTATTTATTTATTTTTATGTGGTGCTGCGGATCGAACCCAGGGCTTCGCACATGCTAGGCGAGTGCTCTACCGCTAAGCCACAACCCCAGCCCCATCTTTTTCTCTTTTTTTTTTAACATTTTTTAAAAAATATGTTTTTTTAGTTTTAGGTTGACACAATATCTTTATTTTATATTTATGTGGTGCTTGAGGATCAAACCCAGTGTCTCATGCATACTAGGCAAACACTCTACCACTGAGCCACAACCCCAGCCCTGTCTTTTTTAAAAAATATTTTTTTAGTTGTAGATGGACACAAAATCTTCCTTCCTTCCTTCCTTCCTTTATTGTGTTAAATCTTAACTATCTGATATGTAACGTGTGTGTGTGTGTGTGTGTGTGTGTGTGTGTTTTGTGTGAGTGCGTGTGATGTTCAGGATCAAAACTAGGGCCTTACTCACACACTCTATAACTAAACTACATTCCCAGCCCCTAAAATGTTCTTAATTAAACCTAGACATCATTCTTGAGAGCCAGTTTTGATTGTTCTTGATTTAGTTTATTTGAGTCCTTTCCACTTTTAGCTTTCAAACTTTCTTCTTTGGTTGGGGTGGGGGTACTGGGCATTCCTCTATCACTGAGCTACATGCCAGCCCTTTTTTACTTTTACTGAGACAGGGTGTCTTTAAGTTGCCCAGGCTGGCCTAGAATTTGGGATTCTCCTACCTCAGCCTCCTGAGTACCTAGTATTATAGGCCTGTGCCACCAGGCCTAACTACATTTTGTGCTTTGACACTCTAGATTGCCTAGCGTTGTGACATCTTCCCATCTCACACACTCCAAAGCATTTGAGGATGGGCTGTGGGTGCAGTGTGAATGGGTGCCTATTTTCCAACCGGAACTAATTTTGTGCTCTTTAGTTTCCCACAGTCAGATCACTCGTCTCTACAGCCGATTCACCAGCCTGGACAAAGGAGAGAATGGGACTCTCAGGTAGGCAGCTAGTGTCTTTCTTTATTTTCCTCACAGAAGCCAGAAACTCTCTGGCAGTGTCTGGATAGCTGCTGTTATCCCAAGGGCAGACATGATAGGTGTCCAGTGTAAGGAGTCAAAGAAGCATTTCATCACGGGTCTTTGAGTATCATTCATCCATGAGGGAATTAAATTAGCAGAACAATGACACTAAATTTACCACTAGGTGTTGCTTTATTCCAGTTCCCCTTTGTTTAGGTGTCCATTGTCTGGTTTCAGCTCTATGCCCATAATCCCAGTGACTCTGCAGGCTGAGACAGGAGGATCACAAGTTCAAGGTTAGCCTGAGCAATTTAGTGAAGCCCTTAGCAACTTAGTGAGACCCTGTCTCAAAATAAAAATAAAAGGGCTTGGGATGTAACTCAGTGGTAAAGTACTCCTAGGCTAAATTCTCAGTACCAAAAAAAAAAAAGAGAGATTTTAGCTCTTTGCTACCATTTCCCCACAGCTCTTTCCTAATGTTGATTTTTTTTAAGAAGCTGACCCATAGGTGGTGTAGGTGATTTTGTCTTCTCTCCTCTTATATCCCAAACTAAAACCCTAGGGTACATGACTCTGTGTATATTGATGTTAATACTAGACAAAATGCTTAGTATTTTGTCTAGAGCTATGATTCTAATTAGAAGGCCATTTTACCACACAGGGCAAAAGGTCTTGAGGCATTTTTTTATTGCTGTGATTAGAGAATGCTACTGGTATCTGGTAGGTAGAAGCCAAAGATGCTGCTAAGTGTTTTGCAATGCACAAGATTTAAAAAAAAAAAAAAAAGAGTTTCCATGACAAAGAATCATATTGTCCTAAATGTCAGTAGTGCTAACATTTGAGAAACTCTGCTCTAGATTAAATATATGATCTCAGAGTAATGTAATGCTCTATTGTTTTGTGCTTGCAATTGTCATAGTCAAATGAAATATCTCCTCCCATCATCCCCACCCTCTCATTAGCAACCTTTTTTTTTTTTTAATGCCATTGTTTTTTAGCTTTGATTGGCATTAATAAAGCTATTTGCCTTTCTAGTGACTGGCCTGAAACAGTTTGGAACTTCTTTGCAATGGCTTCTAGCACATTCCTAGAATGTAGCATGATTATACCCTTTAGGTATAATCTTTAGGCAAAAAAGATAGAGAATGCTGGTAAATTCAGAGGGCTGTATTTCTATAGGGCAAAAATCTGCTAGCACTGAAAACTGAAATCATGCTGTTCAAGTCAATGAATACTTAGCATGTGCAAAGACCATGCTAGGTGTTTTTGTTTTGTTTTTTAAGAGGGGGTACAGGGGGCTGGGGTTGTGGCTCAGCGGTAGAGCATTCACCTAGCATGTGTGGGGCGATGGGTTCGATCCTCAGCACCACATAAAAATAAAAAACATGTCCTGTCCAACTACAACTAAAACAAAATACTAAAAAAAAAAGGGGGGGGGGGCGGTCCAGGCTGACCTTGGACTCCATGAGCCTCCTGCTTCAACCTCCCAAGTAGCTGGGATTGAGACTGGGATGTTGCTTAGTGGCAAAGTGCTTCCCTCACGTACTTGAACTCTGGGTTTGATCCCCAGTTCCAAAAAAGAAAAGACAAAAAAAAAAAAAAAAAAAAAGTCTCCAACCACCATGCCCAGCAGCTTTTTTTTTTTTTTTTTTTTTTTTTAAATTGTGGCACAATACATATAACCAACTCAGTGGCTTTAGGTATATTTATAGTATTGTACAACAACCAACACCATAATCTAGCTCTAGAACATTTTTATCACCCCAAATGAAAATTCTATGCTCATAAGCAGTCACTTCCCATTTCCCCTTTTCCTGAACCCCTGGCAACCACTACTATACTTTGTCTTCCTATGGACATTTTTTATAAATGGAATCATATAATATGTGATCTTTTGGGGATTAGCTTCATTCCATTTAACATGATATTTTCAGAGTTCATGTATGGCATGTATCATACATTATTCCTTTTTATGGCTGATTTATATCCCACTTATGGATACCACATTTCATTTTATCCATTCATAAGTCTGATGGGCATTTATATCTGTTAGCTATTATAAATAGTCTAACTTTGAGCATTTTTGTGTTGACATGTTTTAATTTCTTTTGGGCATATCTTTAGGAGTGGAATTGTGGTTAATATGGTAATTCTTTGCTTAACTTATCAAGGGACTGCCAAACCATTTTCTTCAGGGACTCTACCATAAGACTTTTCCACTATAGTGTACAAAGATGCTAGTTTCTCTATATCTTCATCAGCACTTATTCTTTTGATTGTAGCCATCCCAGTAGATGTGAAGTGGTGTATCATTGTGGTTTTGATTTGTATTTCCCTAATGGCTGATGATGTTGAGCCTTCTTTTCTTTGTTTATGTTTTGGAGATACTGGGGTTTGAACCCAGGGGTGCTCTACATACAGGTCCATCAGTATGAGCTATTTCCCCAGCCCTTGTTATTATTATTTTCTCACTACATTGCTGAGGCTAGCCTTGAATTTGCAGTCCTTCTGCCTTAGCTTCCTAAGTCACTGGGATTATAGGAATGTACTACTATGCCTGACTTTGAGCTGCTTTTCCTGTGCCTATTGGCCCCTTTGTGTAACTTCTTTGGAGAAATGCCTATCAGTTACTTTGCACTTTTTAATTGGGTTTTCTCTTCTCTTCTCTTTTCTCTCTTGTCTATTTGTTGTTGAGTTGTAAGGACTCTTTGTATAATCTGGATATTTAACATGGATTAATAAGAGTTTTTTATGTAATGTGACCCTTAACATTAATTCTTATCTGAATACAAGACCTTTATATATTATTTGCAAATGTTTGTTTTGCTGTTCTACAGATTTTCTTTTCTTTCTGTTTTTTCCTCCACTTGGGTGCTGAAGATAAAATCAACATTTTTTAAAGATAAAATGCTAGATAAGTGTTGTACATCCCAGCTTTGTGGAATTTCTTTTACTATCTTTACATTGTTCTTTGAAGCAGAAAAATTTTTATTTTTTTTCCATTTTTTATTGGTGCATTATAATTGTGCATAATGGTAGGGTTCACTATTAACAAAACTTCGTATTTTCATGGAGCACAATTTCTTTTAAGTTTTTTTTGGTGTCATATGTAAGAAATGATAGCTAAGGGGCTGGGGTTGTGGCTCAGTGGCAGAGCGCTTGCCTCAAACACGTGAGGCACTGGGTTCAATCCTCAGCACCACATCAAAATAAATAAACAAAATTAAGATATTGTGTCCATGTATAAATAAAAAATATTAAAAAAAAGAAAGAAAGAAATGATAGCCAAATCCAAGGTCCTGGAGACTTATCCTTATTTTTTCTTGTAAGAGTTTTATGGTTAGTGCTTATTCTTAAGTCCTTGATTAATTTTGAGTTGTTTTTCTCTATATAGTATGAGTCCATCTTCATGTTTTGCATGTAGATATCCAGTTGTCCAGCATCATTTGTTGAAGATACTATTAAAACTATATGGATTGGGCTGGGGTTGTGGCTCAGTGGTAGAGCACCACCTAGCACATGCCATCCTCATTAGCACCACATAAAAATAAATAAATAAAATAAAGGTATTGTGGGGCTGGAGTTGTAGCTCAGTGGTAGAGTGCTTGCCTCATATGTGTGAGGCACTGGGTTCCATTCCCTGCACCACATATAAGTAAGCAAGTAAATAAAGATCCATCAACAGCTAAAAAAAAAAAAAAAAAAATCAAAGGTATTGTGTCCAACTACAACTAAAAAATAAATATTAAAAAAAAAAAAAAAACTATATGGATTTGTACTCAAAAGGTAACCAGAGTAGAAACCTCTGTTTTTCTCTTTGTCAATTGAGGCATTTTATTTGAATATATATATTATATTCTTAGAGAATTGCAGGCTTTCTGCTTTCTGGTGCCACATCCTGAACTGCTTTCCTCTACCACACCCTTCCACCATGTGGTTCTGCCTCACCTTGAGTCCAGATAATAGATTCAGCCATCTACGAACTGAGACCTCTGAAACTGTGAGCCCCAAATAAAATTTTCCTCCTTTAAAAAAAAAGAGAATTGCAGGATTTTCTCTCTTTTCGTGTTTTCATCTTGCTTCTTCGTGGTCCATAATGCCATCTTAGGCTCTCAGGACAGTGAAACCAAACTGATAGGATGGGAGCATGTCATTCTCTCATTTTTCTAGGTCTTTCTTTCAGTTGCATATCAAATCTGGGGCTGAGCCGGGTGCAGTGGTGCATGCCTGTAATCCCAGTGGCTTGGGAGGCTGAAGCAGGAAGATTGCAAGTTCAAGGTTAGCCTCAGTAATTTAGTGAGGCCCTGAGCAACTCAGCAAGATCCTGTATCTAAATTAAAATATAAGAAAGGGCTGGAGATGTGGCTCAGTTGTTAAGCAGGGGCTCCTGGGTTCAATACTCAATACCTAGACAGATAGATAGATAGATAATCTGGGACTGATCATTCCACACTTGTTTAACTTGCCTGTAAGTCTCACAGCATTTTCCGAGCTCAGTGACCATTAGTAATTTACAATTTGCCAGTGTATCCATGCTTCATCATCATAGTTAGGAGGAAACCAGATGATGGCTTTGAACATGGCCTAATAAGAACCATGTGCTTGCCTTTTAGCAGTCTTGACGATCTTGAGGACACTAGCCAGGATTCATGTGTACAACTATGGTGGTATGGAAAGATGTTGGAATGAAACAGCTTTACTACTTTAATCATTCCTTTGAGTTTGGATTTATATCTTCCTCATAAATTCAGATTGAACTACTCAATAAAAATAGAGAATTTATGTTAATTCCAAGTTCTTTTCTTCTTTGTAGAAAATAGGCAACTCGTAAATGTGTATGTTTTCATTATTCCCACTGTTTGCTGGAAAACAATGGAAGAGTTTTTATAAAATGAGAAAACATTTCAGACGTCAGCTAGTGTCATGTACTCTTTAAAGTCTAGGTAAGATTTGCTGAAACCTAGCCTGGTAGCATATGCCTGTAATCCCACCAGAAAATGGAAGTAAGAGGATTACAAATTCAACAGCCTCTGAATTGTCAGTGTGATGGCTCATAGGATCACAAATTCAAGGCCAGCTTCAGCAATTTAGTGAGGCCCTAAGCAACTTAATGAGACCTTGTCTCAAAAGGGCCTGGGGTTGTGGCTCAGTGGTAGAGTGCTCACCTAGCATGCACAAGGCACTGGGTTTGATCCTCAGCACCACATAAATGTAAAACAAAGATGTTGTATCCACCTAAAAACTTAAGAATAAATATTTTTTTAAAAAGTGCTAGGGATGTGGCTCAGTGGAAAAGTGCCCTTGGGTTAAATCCCTGGTACCAAAAAAAAAAAATTTTCCTCGACCACTAAAGCACCATTTTGTATTCTGTGGGAAATGGGTGGACTCACTTGCTCATTTGTTAGGGATTTTTTGAGTACCTATAAATGTGCTAGCCACAGTTCTCAGTGCTGATTTCTACAAATTCTTTGTGTGAGAAGAGGTGGTAGGAAGTGATGGGTAATTTTTGATTTCACAGTCCTCTGAATCTGATTTTTTTTGTTCTTAGCTTCATCAAGCTCTAATTCTTAAACCTGTTCTTTGATTATTCTTATGAGTGGATTTGAATATTGAAGACACACCAAACCACCTTGAATACAAAAAGGAAATTATCCCATTAGAATAGACCAAATAATATGTCAAATAATAAGCAACTAGCACATTTTATGTTACTCATTTTGATGAATCCACTCATTCTCAGAGATTTCTCACTGGCTGAGCTTCCAGTGAGAAGCATCTCAACCTCTAGCCATTTGGTCAGATTCCAGCCAACTACTCTCCTACTCCCTCTAACCATGAAAATTAGCTGGTGAACCCTTATTCTTTGGTACTACAGAGCAAGTCAGCTCTTTCCAGCCTTTTCTGCCAGTTTGAACTTTATCTTTTCAGAATCCATATGTGTGTTCTGCTGAAAGCTAGTGACTTCCAATTTTGTATTAGCTGCAACAGATTTCACCTTCTTAAGAAGGCATTTGGGTGTGTTAGGAGAAATACTTTTCATTCTATGATTTTTTTTTTTTTTTAAGATGGGGTTTCTGTTGCCTGAGCTGGCTTAACTCTCAATCTCCTGAGCCCAGGTGATCCTCGTACCTCAGCCTCCTGAGTAGTTGGTACACACCACCACACCTGGCTTTTCAACCATTTTTAATCTTTCCTCTCCGTATCTGTGGCCTGGGCTGGGGTCATAGCTCAGTGGTGGAGCATTTGCCTTGCAAGCATGAGGCACTGGGTGCCATCCTCAGCACCACATAGAAATAAATAAGTAAAATAAAGGTAGTGTGTCCACATCTGTGACATGAAGCCAAATTCTGCAGAGTGAGAAGCTCTAGTGTAGATTCTTGGCATTTCACATTCCTTTGTAATGATTATTTCTCAATAGAACATAAAATACGATCTATAAAAAACTTTGGTTATAATAGAGCTTCTTCAAAGTGTTTTTAGATTCATTCTAAAGTATGTTCTTTAAATATATATTTATATACATATGTGTACATACATGTATCTTTTTTCTTAGTTGTTTATGAACCATTATTTTTGTTTGTTTATATGCAATACTGAGAATTGAACCCAGTGCCTGACACACGCTAGGCAAGAGCTCTACCACTGGGCTACAATGTGAGCCCCTAAAGTATGTTTTATAGACTAATAGATAACTTGGTCTGTCAATAGGTATTGTATTAAAAAATATGTGAAAAGTTTGATAAACGAGGTTTAAAGCTTCTTTTTTTTTTTTTAAAGAGAGAGAGAGAGAGAATTTTTTAATATTTATTTTTTAGTTCTCGGCAGACATAACATCTTTGTTTGTATGTGGTGCTGAGGATCCAACCCGGGCGCACGCATGCCAGGCAAGCGCGCTACCACTTGAGCCACATCTCCAGCCCGGTTTAAAGCTTCTTTATGACAGTATTTTACCCACATCTTTAAATATATTCATATATAATTGGAAATTTCCAAGGGAGAATATTGTAAACAGTATTTGTCAAATTGATTTGCTCTTTTGCTATAGACCCCTTTTTACACAAACCATAATTTTAGGTTGGTATTTCATAGAATGTAATATATACTATAATCTTAGAAATCTTACTTAGATGCCATTATTTGGATAAAATATTTCTGTGATTGCTTTGGTTTTGTATGCCTGGAATGGGCACTGGCAATAGTTGGCAGCCAACTCATTGTTATTTTTAGGTGCATACACAATTAAAAAAAAATTTTAGATGGACATATAATTTATTAATGGATGTACATAAGGAGTGGGAAGCACAATGAAGACCTCATGAATCCCGGGCCCACCACTGTCTGAGGAATCAAGATTGGGATATATGTGACCCTACAGTCATCCATGATAACTTGCTTCATAGCCTCTATATTTTAAGATTCATCCACATTAAACATGGTAAAATTTCACTTCATTGAGATGTGGATCTTCTGGTGGCCAGGGAACTTGAATGTGGCTCAAATGTAGGTTCTCTATCCTTGTTCTGCAGTTGGACATTATGACTTGGCTATTGTGAACCCTGATCATCATGCTAGGGCTTTTCTTTCCTTCTCCTTTTTCTTTTCTCGTGAGTGTGTGTGTGTGTGTGTGTGTGTGTGTGTAGGGGGGTTCTGGGGATAGAATCCAGGGTCTTGTGCATGCTAGGCAATCATTCTGCCACTGTCTATAACTCTAGCCAGCCAGTTCTTGGGTTTTTCAAAGGCACTCCACATACTTGTCTTAAGCTTAAATTGGGCACAACAGAAGATCAGAGACATGAATATCCATTGGAAAGTGCTGCCTCCAAGGTCCCCTGGGCAACCTGTACAAGCAGCAGGCTTTATAAACCACTGGGGAGATTGCTGTTTGCAGTCATTGCACATTGGATCCCCTGGGCCCATTCTTTAAAAGATCCTTTAATTAATTACTTTTAATACTACTTCCCTTACTTTGCAACTGAGTATGGTGCCTTAGTGAAATTCTGCAGGGCAGAATGGTTCTCAACTCTGCTGCACCCTTTCTGCTCAAACTTCTGTTACAACATCCACATCTGCCTTCTGAATTCCAGAATTTATTAGAATACCTCAGCTACTTAGTACATTTCTCCTATCCTGATTGTTTCTACTGTGGATATATTCCCATGTATACCTTTTGGCTGACATTTTGAGGAGTTTTAAAGAATGAGAGGAGGTGAATGTGTATGTGCCCACCACTCTCAACCAAAAGTCAGAATGCAGCCTTGCAGATAATCCAGTCTGACCCTGGAACACTAAACTAGCAAACAGTGGATAAACTAGCAAATACTGGCTTGAACATTTATTGGCACTGTATAGGAAAAAATTCTGTTATAACAACAAAATGATCTTGTCAGTTGAATTTAAAATATTAATTAAATACTTTAGGTATTAGAAAATATTGTTGTTTCAGTGTTAATATGTTGTACCATATAATTAATCGGTTAAACTACTTGATTATTTTCTCTTTTTTATTGGTACATTATAATTATGCATAATAGTGGGATTCATTATGCCATACTTGTATATGCACATAACATAATTTGATCAATCTCATTCCCTAATACTTTCCTTCCACCCTCCCCCTTAATTCTGTAGTACTGATGATTGAACCTAGGGCCTTGTTCATGCTAGGCAAGTACTCTATCACTAAGCTACATCCTCAGCCTGTTTTGTTTTATTTTGAGACAGGGTCTCACTAAGTTGCTCAGGCTGGCCTTGAACTTGAGATCCTTTTGCCTCAGCCTCCTGAGTAGCTGTGATTATAGGTGTATGCCACCATGCCTGGCTGTGTTTAATGTCAAATTAACAGATTTTAATCACCTCATTATGTAAAATTCATATAAATCATCAACCTCTGGGTACTTGAAATATAAATAGGTTCCTGTGAGACCAACTCTGTGTAAGAGAAGGGATTTTACTAGGGCTGGGGATGTAGCTAAGTTGTATAGCACCTACCTAACATGTGCGAACCTACTGGTTTGGTTCCAGCATGGAAGAAAAAAACAAAAAACAACAATTAAAAAAAAAAAAAGGAGAGAGAAAATAGAGAAGGAACTTCCACAATGAAAGAAATCAGTATAGAGGTATAGCACCTCTGTTTACTCACAGTGTCTCTCAAACTGACTTTTCATAGCATCTTTGTGCTTTTGAATGTCTGGAAAACCACTGCTCCTGAGGAAGTTTTTGGCCGCAAAGAATGCCACTGTATATGGTTTCATTTGTGGACTTGCCTACTAACGTAACAATGTCTTTTTCTTAAAAAAACTTCCTAGGTATGCTATAAGGCTAAATATAATGTTGATGTGTTTTGTAATGAGTTCACATTTATTTCAAATGAATTTTACACTTGCATGTAGACCACTTTGGAGTATTTAATTTTTCTCTATTGGGGTTGGATTTGTTGACAAATTTGAGAAATTAACTTTTAGAAAAACTGCTCAGACAATCCATATTTTAGATGTTCTATATAATTGTGTATTGTTCAACAGTTGAAAACCTGTTTTTAATACACTGTCATTTTAATTTTGATGTTTTAAATAATATTCCCTTTGGTCTGGTAACTGGAAACACTTGTATATAAAAACAAAATAGTAAAACTAGAACTAGATAGTATCAAAGGACAGGGTTTAAGTCCTTGTTAATATTGGAAAGTCCAAATTTAGATCCTACTATTGAGACTGAGGGTTTCAGGCTAAGTTGTATGCCCCAAAATTGATACTAGACCTGGTGTTTAAACGTGTCTTTTCTCAGCTAAAATTATTAAGCTTGTTAGGGACATTAAACTTAAGTATGTAACCATGCAATTCAAATCAGCTTTAAGTCTTAATTTAAAAGGGAATATTGATTTTTTTTTTTAACCTTGGTCAAACAAGAGGAACTACATTTTGGTGATAAAATGGACTTTGTATTTCATGACATTGTTTAATAAAAGCTAGGTACATATTTGTTGAGTTAAATAATCAGGACTTAAGTGATTATCTTTTAACCTTTTTTTTTTTTTTTTTTTGGTAAAGGACATCGAATCCAAAGCCTCACACATTTTAAGAAATTCAGTTATGAATGGCTTTTTTGTGTCATTCATTGTTACAAAAATTATTACCCTACGTGATCATGAAAGATTAAAGTCCAGAGTTATTGTTCCAGGGCTTTGTGCTTAGTCCAGTAGGTCAGTTTCTACCTGTCTCCAGAGGTAGTAAAGATGAGCTAATTGTTAAGTACCATGTAAATGTTAAACCATAAGAGGAACAGAGTGTGAAGACTTCTGAGTAAAACAGGAGCATTTCATGCTGTTTTGCCTTCATTAGCATTTAGTATGAAGAAGACAGAGCAACGACGTGTTTATCTTCTGTTAGTAAACTTCTAAGAGGCAGGAATCAGATTTATTGAAGTTTATATTTTTATAACTTTTTCATCTAGAAGTAGTTTCATACTTACAGAATATTGCTATGTACAAGAACAGTACAAAGAACTTTTGTATACTTGATACCCAGAGTAACAATTGTTCACATTTTTTTTACATTCATTATGCCATACTATTTCCTATTACAAGGATAGTCTCAGATCAAAATCAAGAAATGTAGCATTTTTATACAGTGTTAGTATGTAATATTCCATATTCAGTATGTCCATATTCTGTATAATTCATGTTTCATTTTCACTTATCTTCCAATAATGTCGTTTATAGAAGTTTTTTTCCTTAGTCCAAGGGATCAGTTAGGCTTAGTCTCTTTAGTCTCCTTTGATCTGGAACAATCTCCTGCCTTTCTCTTTTTGTTTATTTCTATAATGGTAGGGATTGAACCTGGGACCTCATGCATGCTAAGTACATGCTCTACCTCAGCCTCTCTGCTTTTCTTTACCCTTCATGACATAGATTTTTTTTTTTTCTTTTTGATACTGGAAATTGAACTCAGGGGTGGGGTGCACTAAGCAACATCCCCAACCTTTTTTTGTATTTTATTTAGAGACAGCGTCTTTCTGAGTTGCTTAGGGCCTTGCTAAGTTGCTGAAGTTGGCTTTTAACTCAAAATCCTGCCTCAGCTTCCTGAGCTGCTGGGATTATAGGTGTGCAACACTGCACCTGGCAACATTGCTATTCTTGAAGAGTGCAGCACAAATATGTTTTATACAACTATGAATTTTGGCACAGGATGTCATTTGAAGAAGGTTTATATATATATATATATATATGTATATATATATATATATATATATATATATATATATATATATATTCCCAGACTTTTAAAAAATTTTCTTTTTAGTTGTAGATGGACACAGTATCTTTATTTATTTATTTTTATGTCATGCCGAGGATCGAACCCAGTGCCTCACACATGCGAGGCAAGTGTTCTACCACTGAGCTACAACCCCAGAACCTAAAGAAGGTTTTTAGAAGTGACTATTAAGAACTTGAAATAGTTATGGTGGCATATATCTGTAGTCACGACTGCATGGAGGCTGAGATGGGATCATTACTTGAGTCCACGTTTGAAGGAAGCCTGGGTAACATAGTGAGACTCCATCTCACCACCACCAACAAAAAAAAAGTTATTTATTTAAAAAAATGTCTGTTGAGATCTGGGATTGTAGCTCAGTGGTAGACTGTTTGCCTAGCATATATGAGGCACTGGATTCGATTCTCAGCACCATATATATATAAATAAATAAATAAATATTTTTTATATAAATATGTATATATATATTTATAATAAATAACTAAAATACACACACACACACACACACACATAAATGTCTGTTGAACATGTTTTGAGAGAGCAACTTTCTTTCAAAAAGTTTAACATGGGAGCCAGATGTGGTGGCTCTGAGTCAGGAGGATCATAAGTTCAAAGCCAGTCTCAGCAACTAAGCAAAGCAACTTAGTAAGACCCTGTCTCAAAATAAAAAATTAAAAGGGGTAGGGGTGTGGTTAAGCACCCCTGAGTGCAAGCCCTGTTAACCCCCTGCACACAAAAAAGTTTAACATGGGAAAGTAATGTGTTTTTTTTTTTGTTTTTTTTTTTTAAAGCACATACTTTGACTTACAGGGTTGGATTCAAATCACATTTCTGCTACTTAGTAGTTGTGTCAAGGGCAAATTACTTTATCCCAATTGATTCAGTTTCCTCAGCCCTAAAAGGGTATAGATAAAGCATTGGCATGAAGAAATGAGATACTGTATATAAACAAAGTTAGAGCAGTACAGGATGTATATGTGGTGAATGGTAACTACTAATATTCATTGAACACAACTTCCCAATTATGTGAGGATGACTGCTCTTGTCATGTTCAATGGTCAAATACTTCTCTAGCTCTAGTATAAAAGGAGATGGAGGAAAATCTAGAAATATGGAAATCATTTGGTTGTCACATTCTTTCCTTGAATGTAAATATCGTCTAAGAATTCCTTGTATTTAGTAGGTGCTTGAGATTATTAAAAAGTATTTTTAGTTATAGATGGACACAATACCCTTATTTTATTTATTTTTTTATGTGATGTTGAAGATCGAACCTAGTGCTTCACATGTGCTAGGGTAAACGCTCTACCACTGAGCCACAACCACAGCCTGGTGCTTGAGATCTTACCAGGATGTAGCAGCTCCTCAAAAGTTTAAAAAAAAAGCTTTTCCCCCACATTTAAATTCTAAGTACAGAATGGCAGTTTTCAAGGAATCATTTACTAAGGAACAGCTTAGTATTTCCTTGTCAGATGGTTTGTTGACGTAACCTGTGTGTGTGCTGAATTCACTGGAATGTGGCATAGTCAAATATGGCTTCTTTTACCCCTGAGTTGATGCAAGAAATATTTGGCAGCTATTAAAGTGCTATTCTTTGCAATTATTTGGTATAATTTGCCCCCAAAATAAATTCCAAGAGGTAATATTCTTCTTAGGTTGTACCCTGTTTCAGATGTAAGGAGTTCTAAGGGCCATTGATCTCTAACCCAAGGTGATTCTTTTGGCAGCCGTGAAGATTTCCAGAGGATTCCAGAACTTGCCATCAACCCATTGGGGGACCGGATCATTAATGCCTTCTTTCCAGAGGGGTGAGTTGGGGCAGCTGTTGGATCTCCTTCCTTTGGCTGTCTTAAACTAAATTAATTACTGAGTTGGAATAATGATATTATTTGAGTTATCTCAGACATAATCCCCTGATTATGTTGGGCATTCCTAATTTTACCATATCTAAATCATCTCTTCTGTTCTATCTTCCTCCCTCTCTCTCTTTTATTTTAAATTTGGTAGCGCTGAGAATTGAACTCAAGACCACACAAATGCCAGGCAAGCACTCTACCACTGAGCCACATCCCCAGCCTTGTCTCCTCCCTCTTTTAAACTTAAATATATATGTGAGCCTATCTTCAAAATTCTTAGATTACAGACTGGGAATATGACTCAGGAGTAGACTGTTTATCCGGCATATATTA
Source organism: Marmota monax (assembly GCF_021218885.2). Classification (NCBI taxonomy): domain Eukaryota; kingdom Metazoa; phylum Chordata; class Mammalia; order Rodentia; family Sciuridae; genus Marmota; species Marmota monax. Next base: position 43,466,929 of record NW_026693777.1, read on the forward strand.
GGCCTTGGGTTTGATCCCTAGCACCACAAAGCAAACAAAGTCTTAGATTAATCTCTGTTTATCACTATTGTAAAATTGGACTTTAAAGATATTTTATTTGAGAGCTGGATTGTGGCTCTGCGGGAGAGCACTTGCCTAGAAATGCGAGACCCTGGGTTCCATCCCCAGCACCACATCAAAATAAATAAATGAAATAAAGGTATTGTGTCCAACTACAATTTAAAAATAAATATTAAAAAGTATTTGAAATAATTTCAAATTTACAGAAAAGTTGCAAAATTTAAAATATTACAAAGAATTCCTGCATCTTTGACTCACATGCATATATTGATTTATTGGTAACATTTGGCTCATTTGTGTGCTCTTTCTCTCAAAACTAGTCTATAAAAGTACTATTCAAGACTCATGTGTAGTTACATTTTTCTAGTAGCCACATTTAAAGAGTAAGAATAAACAAGTGAACTTTGACAGTAAGCATTTGATTTAACTTAACCAACATACCCCCCAAATTATTATATTCAGTATGAAATCAGTATTAAAAATTACTGAGATATTATAAATTTTAAATATTAAAATTTGAAATCCAATGTGTAATTTATATTTATGACACATAACAAGTCAGATTAACCATGATTTATATGCTCATAGCCACTTATGACTAGTGGCTATAGTATTGGATAGTGCGGCTCATGCGTGTGTTCTCCCTTGCCTTCCTATCTCTCCCCAACCTTTACCCCTTACTTGCCCCCACACACTTTCTTTCTCTCTCCATCTCCCTCTTTATTTCCTTTCTCTGTAAACACACATGCACGCACCTGCACACACACATGTTTACACATATACATAAGTTCTTATATAATTGTTGTCTGTATTCACATAGTTGTATTTCTAAATCATTTAAGGGTAAGTTGCATAGTCATGGCCTTTTACCTCTGAATGCCTCGGTATATGTTTGCTAATAGGAATATTCTTTTATATATTCATAGTAATTATCCATTTCTATAAAATTAACATTGATACAGTACTTTAATCTATTATTCAGTTCATTTATTTATTATCTATTTTTTTCTTAATATTAGTCATACTTCAATATTGCGTCCCTCTCCAGTTCAGGATCTAGTCCTGGTCATTTGTGGTGTCTCTTTAGCCTCCTTTAATCTGGAACATTTCTACAGCCTTTATTTTATTGTGATATGTGCTAAGGATACAGTTCTCCTCACCACATACACTTTTTCAAGCATATTACTCCTTCATTTAGGTTTGTCTAATGTAGAACTAGGCTTTTGATGTTCTTTGCTATTTAATATACTGCCTTCAGAGTGTCAAGTAAATATTTTTTGATTCAGTTAAGAACTTTTCATGACAAAAATTGTATCATAAAACTTGTCTTAAGTAATCTCCTAAACAGTGTTTTCTTGGTTCCATGTGAGTTGTTTGTATGACCCAAAATGCTGTAGGGTGCCAGTTCTTAATAATGGAATTGTCAGTGGGGACACAATCAGATAAAATGCTGGAGAGGAAATTTTAGAGCTTTCAATTGAGAGTAAAGAAATTTTCTAAATGAGATTGTGGGTTGGCCATTTAGTAAATTGGAGTGACAGAGAGGGAAGGCTGGTTCAGTTGTAGTCAGAAACTGAATCAGACTAAAACCTACTCTCTTAGGTTCATGTTAACCCTGAGCAATCTCATACCCTCCCTCAGTTTTTTCTTTCTTTCTCCCTATATTACCCTGTTTATTTCAGATGATTTTTATGCTGAATTCTTCCATTTATCTACTTCTCCTTTTAATGCTGGTGGAGCACTGAATCCTGTTCAAAAATAATGTTCACAAATATGCTTTGTACTTCAGCCTTTTATGTGTATGTGTGTGGTAGGAGGAATTGAACCCATTGCATATGTTAGACAAACACTCTACCACATTCCCTGCCCTATACCCAAACCTTTTGCAATGAAAACTAAAACCAGTAGTTATTTTGTGCCAGCTTTTTTCCAGAAAACAACTTTCTCCTTTAGTCAACATTGATTACTTGAAGAAGCAGCTTGTGGAAAGCTGTTTTGTAAGGCTGAACCACATTTTCTTTGTGGTTATCACCTATTGTCTTCTTTACCAGTCTATTGCGAAGGAATCTAGTCAGGGTGCAGATGAGGAAGCAGTGTAATCTATGGCCTGCATGTCACAATCAAGGATCTTGGCAGGCTACACTTCTGCTTCTTGTTTTTTTTTTTTTTGCACCAGGGATCGAACCCAGGAACACTTAGCCACTGAGCCACAAACCCAGCCCTTTTCCTCTTTTTTTCCAATATATTTTATTTAGAGACAGGGTCTCTCTAAGTTGCTTAGGGCCTTGCTAAATTGCTGAGGGTAGCTTTGAACTTGTGATCCTCCTATCTTAGCTTCCTGAGCCTCTGAGATTATAGGCATGCACCACCATGCCCGGCTGCTTCTTGCTTTAATTAGAAATAGATATTTGGCTTTTGGGCTTTTATTTCTCCTGTGGTCTTATGGAGGTAGAGTTTCCTTTTTTTATTATGATTTTTAATATTGAGATTTGATAATAGACCATTGGTATTTAGTTTTTTGTTAGAAATGATGCTAGTAATATGTGTTCTCATTATTCAGTTTGTTCTGGCATGACTTGAATCCTATTCCATATTCCTTTATTCCTCAGATCTTGATCATATTTTTGAGCAGTTATTGCTATGTTAGCAGTATAGCTACCAGGAAGAACTAAAGGTCATTCTTTCAAGTACAGTGGGCTCATGAGCTAGTCTTTGAACTCTACTGTTAGAAGACCTCCGAACTGGTGTGGTATGGTGACACATGCCTGTAATTTCAGTTGCTTGGGAGGCTTAGGCAGGAAGATCATGAGTTCAAAGCCTTAGCAACTTAGTGAGATCCTGTCTTTAAATAAAATACAAAAAATGGGGATTGGCTCAGTGGTGAAGCCTCCCTGGGTTCATTCTCTCGTACAAAAAATAACAATAATAATAAGGTCTCCAAACTCTCTCTGTCTGGCACATAAGAGACTCTGTGTACCTCATCTATACAGAGGGCTACACCAAGACTGGGATTTTACTCAAGGTAGCGTCAGGAACCAGGCCGCCTGCGGTTTCTGTGACTGCCTTAGATAAATAAATCAGTCACATAAGACATTCTTTTTAATATCAGAACATTCTTCATTTGTTCAAGTTTTAAAATTATTTCTTACAGGGTAACCGATTAGCCTATGGCATGATAAAAAGATTTTCTCTAAGCTTAAGTGATGAAAAAGCTTTACACACAAAGAGATCTTTGATAGCCTTATTTATGATTGCAGAAAATGAGTAGGAAAATCTATCCAGTTATGAGGGAATAAAATTATGGTAAGTCTACACAATTATTATGCAGGCATTTAAATATGTTTCAAACTGTTTATATTGATTGGAGAAATGCTTAAAATATTAAAAAATATATGAAATTATATATATAGTAGGTTCACAATTATGCAGAAAACATAGAAAAGTTAATGGAAGAAAATATATTCATATATGGGCTAGGAATGTAACTCGGTGGTAAAGCATGTGCTTGGCATGTGAGGCCCTGGGTTCTATTGCCAGTATTGAAGAAGAAAAAAAGGAAGGGAAGGATGGAGGGAAGATTAGGGAGGGAGAAAAAGGGGGAGAGAGAGAAAGAAAGATAATATAATCATATATTATTAGACCCACAAATGGTATATTTCTTTCTACTTTTCATTTTTCTAAAATTTCAAAAAATATGTTAAATTGCTTTTATTACTAAATCAACTTTATTTTATTTTTATTTCCAATTAAGAAAATCCTTTTTATATAGTCCATGGGTTTTTTTTTTTTTTTTTTTTTTTTACATTTACTAGGCCATGAATTCATAGGGAATAGGTTCCAGCAGCTCATGCTCCTTTCCATTTGTTCTCACAAAATGTGCTTCTTTGGGTGGAGCAGGCTGGTGCTTCTGCTGAACCCAGGTACCTTTCTCTTTGGCTTCCTTCTTTTTCTGATCATTTTCCTTCACATGTTTCAGGAAGCTGCCTCAGCTCTTAGAGTGCTTAATATGCTTAATACGCACATTAGTTCTCTTGGCAAGAATCTTGTCATTAACTTGCTTATTCACAACAATGCCAATAGCATGCTGAGTAACATTGTAGACTCTCCCAGTTTTGTCACGATAGCATTTGTGGGCATTCCTTTTTGAACAGTAGCCATTCTCTTAATGTCTGCATTATTAACCTTCTTGTAGATTCACATATATGTGGCCAAAGGAACAACTCCATGTTTTTCAAAAGTCCTAGAGAACATATCTCAGGTTCTAGTTCCTCTCCTCTTTCCTTTGCTTTACGTTTTGTCTTTTTGGCGAATTACTGGAAGATGGTAGTTCCTGTCAAAAGGTCAACTTTATTTTAAAAGTACTTTTCCATAATATGCTTTAACTTTAAAATGTCTCTAGGTATACCTTACTGCAGGGGAGACATGGATGGTGGTTGAGTCATTGAGTTGAGATACTAATTTGCTGCTTGCTACAGAGTTCAAAGCAGTGAGTTCAAGTCCTGGTTCTCCTAATTATATAGCCCTGGAACTACTTTAAATCTTTTTTCTTTCTGGAAAATTGATATAACTAAATTCAAATTCTAACTCTTGATTAGTTATGTCCTGTTAACTCTCTTATGTTGGATTCATCACTTTATAAGCAGAAAATAACATCTACCTCACAAGGTTGGTGTGAGGCTTAAATGGAGATGTTTTTGATCCATAAAGTATGATATATATGGAAAGAGATCCTGGTAAATGAATTTTCAGGCTAATGTAACTAAAGGTATTGCCTATATCTTGAGTTCATAAGAAATGATTACCCTGGGGCCAGGGATGTAGCCCATTGGCAGAGTGCTCATGTAGTATGTGTGAAGCTCTCAAAAAAACAAAAGTAAAACACGACCTTGATTGACATGATGTTATGTATTTCATATTTCCCAATCAGAGAGGACCAGGTAAACTTCCGTGGATTCATGAGAACTTTGGCTCATTTCCGACCCATTGAGGACAATGAAAAGAGCAAAGATGTGAATGGACCAGAACCACTCAACAGCCGAAGCAACAAACTGCACTGTAAGGAGCTAAAGTCATCTGACTTAAAATATTTGCTTTACATTTCTTACAAATCATGTATTTACATCTTCATTCATTGAATAACATTTATAAGAGCAAACTCAGTGCTTAGACCCTGGAGCTAAACTGAGTTTGAGTCCTAGCTATACCTCTTTTTGGCCTTGGGGGTCTTGGCATATTAAGATCTTTAGGCCTGTTTCCTCTTCTGTAAAGTGTGATATTATGGGATTCTGCATGGGGTTGTTGTAAAGATTAAAGGAGTTAATAATGTATGTCAAGTATTTCAAATAGTGCTTTATATATACTAAGTACTCAGTAAGTGTTACCTGCTGTGTTGCTGTTATTATTTGTTTATGTATATGGTACTGGGGAACTAACCCAGGACTTCCCACATGCTAAGCAGGCAGTCTACCACTGAGTTGCATCCCCAGCCCACCTGCTGCTGTTGTTATTATTATAATTCACTGACTGCCTACTGTGTGCCAGGTACTCTAGTAAGTCCTAGAGTGACAGTTGTGAGCAAGACCCATGCCCTACCTATGGGGAATAATGACAATCCTCTACCCATCATAGAATTTGATAGATACCAGATGTGAGGTAAGTTAGTGCAAGATTTAATTTTTGTTCCCATGCCTCTTGCCTCCTTTCCTTGGATACTTATAAAATTCCCTTCTGCCATTATTTATTCGTGTTATATTGCTCAATCCCTTGCAGCACTTCTCTAAGAAGTTGAAATTGAATTTCTCTTTTCTTTCAACACAAGTCGAAATTGAAATTATATGAAACTGATTGAACTCAAGCTTCTCTTACAAGGAAAAAAATATATATATATATAAATTACAAACTGTAATGTCACATTTATATGCATTGGAAAAAATGACACATGAGACTTAAAATTTTAGTTTGTGGCCTTTGGGCTATTTCCCCAGATCTTCCCAGGCAGAGAAGTATAAATTCACTGTCTTGATAAATGAGGTATAGAGTTTGAGAAGCACTGAAATGAATCTTTCTTATTTAGAACAGGAAAGATTTCTGAACAAAAATGGTAACATATTATTTAGCCTTTGGTAGGAGATTACATTCCCAAAAAGGTGGAAAACTTAGTACAAACAAAATCAAATACAGGAAAAAAAATAGAACTCTAATGAATTATCTTCAAATTTTTTGTACTTTGTTAATGGATTCCAATTTCTTCTTTCAAGACTAAATACTATTTGAGGCAAAAAATTGTATCTATAGTTTGATTAGCATTTTAGCATATATTTACTAAATGCTTGACTGACTTTGACATTAATATGGTAGAAAAAATTTTTTTTAATTTTTGGTTGTTGGTGAATCTTTATTTGTATGTGGTGCTGAGAATCAAACCCGGTGTGTCAGGCATGCTAGGCAAGCACACTACCACTCAGCCACAACCCCAGCCCCAATATGGTAGAAATTTTTGTTTTTTTATATCAGAGATTGAACCCAGGGTGCTTAACCACTGAGCAATATTCCCAGCCCTTTTTATTTTTTATTTTGAGCCAGTTAGGGCCTTGCTAAATTGCTGAGGCTGGCTTTGAACTTACAATCCTCCTGCCTTAGCCTCCTGAGCTGCTGGGATTGCAGGCCTATGCCACTGCACCCAACAGATATTTTCTTGTAATGTTACAAACCAAGAGTTGATCAATAATTGAAGTGCTGGGCGAAGTGGCACACACCTGTAATCCCAGCCGATAAGGAGGCTGAGGCAGGAGGATCACGAGTTCAAAGCCAGCCTCAGCAACGGGGAAGCCCTAAGCAAGGTACTAAGCAATTCAGTGAGACCCTGTCTGTAAATAAAATACAAAATAGGGCTTTGGCTGTGGCTTAGGGGTTAAGTGCCTCTGAGTTAAATCCCTGGTTCCAAAAAAGAAAAAATCGGCTATACAAGATAATAAATAGAAGGAAATACCAATTTTAGTAGAAGCTTTAAGGAAAACATAGGCTATTTTTCCTTTCATATTCACATACTCCTTTGTCTGTGGATCCTGGGTTAAGCAATGTTCTCAGGCTGGGAATGTAGCTCAGTGGTAGAGTGAGTACTTGCTTATCATACAGCACCATAAAAAAGAAGGAAAAAAAAAAAGAAGAAGAAATGATCTACAAGAACCCTTCTGTTCTCAAACAGGGAATTATTGTTTCCTTATAGCAGCTTTTCTTTTCTTTTTTAATATTTTTAGTTGTAGATGAACACAATACCTTTATTTTATCTTTATATCTTGCTGAAGATCAAACCAGTGCCTCACAGGTGCTAGGCAAGTGCTCTACCACTGAGCCACAACCCCAGCCCCATAACAGCTTTTTTTATAGCAGCTCTAACCATACATAAGCATCTTTCTTTTTTTTTTTATATGTATTTTTTTAGTTGTAGGTGGACATAATACCTTTATTTTATTTTTATGTGGTGCTGAGGATTGAATCCAGTGCTTCATGTGTGCCAGGCAAGCGCTCTATCACTGAGTCACAGCCCCAGCTCCATAAGCATCTCTTTTTAAAAAAATTTTTTCTTGAGTGCCAGGAGCAGTGGCACATGCCTGTAATCCCAGTGGCTTGGGAGGCTGAGGCAAAAGGATCACAAATTCAAAGCCAGCCTCAGCAATTTAGCAATGCCCTAAGCAACTTAGTGAGTCCCTTTCTCAAAATAAAAAAATTTAAAAAGGGCTGTGGAGGGGCTGGGGTTGTGGCTCAGAGGTAGAGTGCTTTCCTAGCATGCGTCAGGCTCTGGGTTCAATCTTCAGCGTCACATAAAAATAAAATAGAGTTATTGTGTCAACTTACAACTAAAACATAAGTATTTTAAAAAGGGGAGCCTGTGGATGTGGCTCAGTGGTTAAGCATTCCTAGATTTAATCCCTTGTACCAAAAAAATTTTTTAAAAAATTCTTCCTCGGACTAGGTACATGGTACATGCCTATAATCCCAGTGATTCAGCAGGCCAAGGCAGGAGGATAGCAAATTCAAGGCCAGCCTCAGCAATTTAACAGGTGCCTAGCACCTGTGAGGCACTGGTTTGATCTTCAGCAACATATAAAGCAATTTAACAAGGCCCTAAGAAACTTAGTGAGATCCTGTCTCAAAATTTAAAAATACAAAGGACCAGGGATGTGTTTTAGTGGTAAAGCAACCCCGGGTTCAATCTTCAATACAAAAAAAAAAAAAAAAAAAAAAATCTCCCTTCCAGTAAGGCATAGGTGCTTGTAGTCCCAGAGGCAGGAGTATTGCTGGAGCCCTGCAGTTTGAGCTCTGCCATTTTACACCAGCCCAGACAACATAACAAGACCTCATCTCAAAAAAACAAAACGAAAAAAACTTCCCTTTTTTTTTTGAACTGAAATGTCTCCCTGATCCTCATTGCACAAATTTTCTACATGATAGGCTTTTATGTATTTGGAAATAAATCTCTAAACCCAGTATTTCTTTCTTCCAGCTTTATGCCAGTTCTTTTAATATCCTCCTTATGGGGTAAAGGGGATTTTATTGGATATAGAGTTTTATTTAGATTTGCAAGTTGAAACAGTACTGGAGATTGGTTTCATAACAATATGAATATACTTAAAATTACTGAACTATAAACTTAAAAATGATAAAACATTTTATGCTTATTACCACAACAAAATAACTGTGCCCTCAAACTTCTAGTTGCTTTCTTATAAATGTGCTCTAGCATTATCTATGGGATCCAAAATGAAATATTGTTCCCAAGATGTGTTCTTATTAGCATACAGGTGGATTACAACTATTCTTTTTTATTTTTAGCATTCTTTTTTTATAATTTTTTAAATATTTATTTTTTAGTTGGACACAATATCTTTATTTATTTATTTTCATTTGGTCCTGAGGATCAAACCCAGGGCCTCACATGTGCTAGGCGAGCGCTCTACCGCTGAGCCCCAACCCCAGCCCCATTCTTTTTTTTTTAACCTTTATTTTATTTATATATTTATTTATTTTTAAATATTTTTTAGTGTTGATGGACCTTTATTTTATTCATTTATTTATATGTGGTGCTGAGAATTGAACCCGCTGCCTCACACATGCTAGGCAAGCATTCTACCACTGAGCCACAACCCCAACCCCAGATTACAATTATTCTTGTTCTAATTTTGTGCTATTGTTGCCATAGCCTGATACTTTATTGCTTTGGGGTGAGGGTAGGGGGTGCTACAAGGCAGACAGGCAGCATGTGTGATGGCATCATTTTAGATTTGCCTATAGATGGTGTTTATATGTGTTGTTAGACCCAAGTGCAACACTTTGGTTTATTCCCCTACCTTTTATTTTGTTAGATTTAGTCCAGACATTTGTGGCCTGTCAAAAATCCTTTTTGGTTCTGAGTATGAGTCTTTATTTATTTATTTTCTTGTGGTGTTGGACCTTGAATCCAGAGTCTCACAAATGCTAGGGAAGAACTCTACTACTAAGCCACATCCCCAGCAACCTGAGCATTGAGTCTTTTGTATTCACTATGCCTCCGAGTTTCCACTCAACCAGAATATCAGCTATTTGATTATTACAGCTTCAATGAAAATTCATGATGAAAACAAGAAGAAGCTGAAAGAGCCCTGTATCATAATACTGGCTACTTCTTTCTTTTGTGACATAAATTCCTGTCTTTGGATTTTCTAACCTATTGTGCCATTGTATACAATAGAGTAACAAGATAGCCCTTATTAAATATCATCCTGAAATCTATTTTATTTTTATGTTTTTTTTGTACATTTTTATGTCTTTTTTGAAGATTGATCCAAGCGATACTTTACCACTTTTTATTTTTAATTTTGACACAGGATCTCTCTTAGTTGCTTAGGGCCTCACTAAATCCAAAAGACAGGAATTCGTGTCACAAAAGAAAGAAGTAGCCAGTATTATGATACAGGGCTCTTTCAGCTTCTTCTTGTTTTCATTATGACTTTTCATTGAAGCTTAATAATCAAATTTAAGGCTTGCCTTCTGCTTGAATCTCCTATTTGCTGTAATTGCAGGCCTGTGCTACTATACCTGGTCTGACATCTATTTTATATCAACAAACCCCATGGAAGAAATATGCAAAGAGAACCATATGAATGGATTTCTCTTTTGTTTTTACTTTCTTTTTGGAGAGACACGGAAGTAGGGGTCTTGTATTGCCCAGCTGAGTGTTGCTGTGGCTGAGTTGGCCTCCCAACTCCTGAGCTCAAGTGATCCTCCTGCCTCAGCCCCTTAGTAACTGGAACTATACGCTCTTGCCACCATACCTGGTAGATTTTTAATTTTTATTTTGGAATCATTAGATTCACAGGAAATTGAAAAATATGGATAGGAAGATTCCATATACCGTACACTCAGGTTGACTTAGCTATAACATCTTACTTAATAATCATGTAATAGGAAAATTTGGAAATTAACATTGATACATTCCGCAAGCTTATTCGCATTAGACCAAGGAAGTGTGTGTGTATAAATGAGAGAGAGAAGGGGAGAAGTTGTATGCCATTTTATCACCTATATAGCTTCATGTAACCACTTCCACATTTAAGATACAGTACCACAAGACTAACTTGTACTCCTTTATAGCCACACCTTCACTCTCCCTCTCCTATCCTCAATTCTTCATTCTTGGGTCAAGTGAAGTGGTGCATACCTCTAATCCCAGTGGCTCAGGAAACTGAGGCAGGAGGATCCGGAGTTCAAAGTCAGCCTCAGCAAAGAGTAAGGTTCTAAACAACTCAATGAGACCCTATCTCTAAATGAAATACAAAATAGGGCTGGGGATGTGGCTGAGTGTCCCTGAGTTCAATCCCTGGTACCCTCCCCCCCCCCAAAGTCCTTAATCCTTGGCAAACACTAATTTATCCCAACTCTATAGTTTGGGGGGTTGGGGGGAAGCAGACTGGGAATTTAACCAGGGGGCTCATACTACTGAGAGCTACATCCCCAGCCCTTTTTATTTTTTTATTTTGAGATAAGGTCTCACTAAGTTACTTAGAGCCTCGATAAGTTGCTGAGACTGGCTTTGAACTTGCAATCCTTTTGCTTCGGCCTCTGAGTCGCTGGGATTACAGGTGTGTGTCACCACGCCTGGCTTCTTGCATTTTTTCAATAATTCATTCCATTTTGTTGGATTTGTTTATTTCATGGTTTGGTTGTACCAATTTGTTTAGTCACTCACATATTGAAGGGCATTTTGATTGTTTCCAGTTTTGGGCTAGTACAAATAAAGCTGTTTTGAACATTCATGGTACAGTCACTTTGGGAAAGTTTGGCAGTTTAAAGAACTACATATATATCAGGTGCAGTGGTGCATGCCTATAATTCCAGCAGCTCAAGAGGCTGAGACAGGAGCATTGGGAATTCAAAGCCAGCCTTAGCAAAAACAAGGTACTAAGCAACTCAGTAAGATCCTGTCTTTAAATATAATATAAAATAGGACTGGAGATATGACTCAATGGTAAAGTGCCCCTAAGTTCAATTCCCAATACTCTGCCGCAAAAAACACTAAATATGCAACTACCATTATCAGAAGGTACATTCCTAGGCATTTAAAAAAATTTTTTTTAGTTGTAGATGAACACAATATCTTTATTTTATTTATTTATTTTTATGTGGTGAGGAGGATTTAACCCAGTGCCTCACAAGTGCTAGGCAAGCGCTCTACCACTGAGCCATAACCTCATCCCAGCCCCCATTTCTAGGCATTTAATCCAGAGAATGAAAACTTATGATCTTGCAAAAATCTGTACGTGAAAATTTATAGCAGCTTTATATATTGCTCAGCCCTAAAAAGGAATGAACTATTGATGCATATAAGTATTGATACACACAATGATGACTCTCCAGAGAATTATACTAAGTAAAAAAAAAAAATCCTAAAAGGTTATATTTGTTTGATTGTATGTATTTAATAGTTTTGAAATGCCAAAATTTAGAAATAGTAGATTAATGGTTTTCTAATTGTGATTTTTAAAAAATTTCAGCCATTCTAATAGGTATGTAGTGGTAGTTCATTGTGGTTTTATGTGGTTTTATGTTCAACATCTTATGTGCTTGTCAAATGTCTAATCATGTCCTTTGCCCGTGCTCTAATTGAATTGTTTTTTTTTTTTTTTTAGTGTTAGGTTGGAAAGTTCTTTATGCTAAATATGTGTCCTTGATGGATATGTGGTTTGCAAATATTTTTTCTTCCCTGTCTATAGTTTGTTTTCACTTTCTTAACACGGACTTAAGCTGAGCAAGTGTTTTTAATTTTGATGAGACCCAGTTGATTTCTTTTTCCTTTTATTGATTAATGGCATCTATAAAATGAGTATTTTTTTCCCCAAGTGCTCTCTCATCCCCAACCTGAGGATGATTTTTTTTTTTTTTTTTTTTTTTTTTTTTTAATGAGGGCCTCATGTATGCCAGGCAAGTGTTGTAACACCGAACTGTATGGACCCCAACCTAAACATTTTTTTCTTTTTCTTTTTAAATTTTGAGGCTTGTTGAGTTGCCCAGGCTGGCCTGGAACTTCTCATCCTCTTCTTTGGCCTCGCAAGATCTGAGATTATAGGAATGTGTCACTGCGCCCAGTGAGGACAGTTTTTTTTTTTTAGATGGACACAATACCTTTATTTTATTTATTATTATGTGGTGCCTAGGACTGAACCCAGTGTCTCATATGTGCTAGGTGAGCACTTTACCACTAAGCCACAATCCCAGCCCCAAGTACGGTATTTTTTGTGTGAGTGATTTTTTTTTTTTTTTTTTTTTTAGTGCAGGGTGTAGAACCCAAGGCCTTGTGTATGGTAGGCTAGTACTCTACCTTTGAGTTACAAATCCAGCCCTTATGTGTTTTGCCTTAAGACATTCCTGTGTGAATTGGTGGTTCCATTCCAAGTTTTCCAAGGAATCTCCATACTGCTTTCCAGATTGGTTGCACCAATTTGCAGGCCCACCAGCAGTGTATGAATGTGCATTTTTTTCCCCACATCCTCACCAACACTTATTGTTATTTGTATTCTTAATAGCTGCCATTCTCATTGGAGTGAGATGAAATCACAGTGTAGTTTCAACTTGCATTTCTCTAATTGCTAGAGATGTTGAACATTTTTTCCTATATTTGTTGATTGATTTTATATTCTGAGATGTGTCTGTTCAGTTCCTTGGCCCATGTATTGATTGGGTTATTTGTTTTTTTGGTGTTAAGTTTTTTTAGTTTTTTATATATCCTAGAGATTAGTGCTCTATCTGATGTGCGTGATCCTCAGCCCTTTTTATTTCTTATTTTAAGACAGGATCTTGCTAAATTGCCCAGGTTTACCTCAAACTTGTGATCCTCCTGCCTCAGCTTCCTGAGTAGTTGTAATTACAAGCCTGTGCCAACATACCCTGCTATTTGTCTTTAAGGCTTACTTTCCCTTAGTATTTTCACCAACTCCACCAGAAAGTCACATCCACCTTACACTTTGTTCACCCAGTGTTATGAATGTATTATAGCACTTACTAGAGTGAGCAGTGTGTATTGCTGTATTCTACTAGATAATGAGTTCCCAAGTCAGAATCTAAATCCATGGATCTTAATATCTCTAGAACAGTGCATTTGGGCATTTTAGTATTGGCACTTCCCTATTGAAAAGCATAAATATTCATGGCTTATTTGACATGATTTAAAATCATTGTAAATTTATCTATGTGACAAGATAATCACCTCCTTAATGTGAAATTCTCACAGTTCCTACATAATCACCCAGTGTTGTTATACTTTACACGATAGCTCTTCAAAAACAGAATGTTTTTTTCTCTCCTAAATTCTCTCTCTTATATGAACACAAGTAAAGTTCTCATCTATTCTACTTTCTAGAAAACTCATCTATTATTTAGGAGAGAGAAACATGAAACAACCTGGAGACCATCAGAGCCTTGGTGTTTTTATTTGAAACTTCTTGACCTGTAGAACTCCCAAATGGTAGGGAATTACTTGAAATTTGGCACAAATTTATCAAAGAGAATATATTCCCAGAGCAACACTTTATTTTCCGTATTTTTATTTGTGCATTGTAGTTGTATATAATGGTAGAATTTGTTGTTACATATTTATACATGCATACAGTATCACAATATAATTTGGCCAATATCATTCCCTAGTATTTCCTCTTCCCCTCCACTCCTCTCTCTTCTTGGTCCCTTTCCTCTTCTCTACTGATTTTCCTTTGATTTTTATGAGTTCTCACCACCTTTCTCATCCTTTTTCCTGTCTGACTTCTATAAAAGAAACAAGCCCCTTAATCTTTGAATTTGGCTTATTTTGCTTGACATAATGTTCTCAAGTTCCATCCATTTTCCTGCAAATGACATAATTGTATTTTTCTTTATGGCTGAATAAAATTCTATTGTGTGTGTGTGTGTGTGTGTGTGTGTGTGTTTGTGTATACATATATACATAGCACATTTTATTTATCCATTCATCCATTTATGGACACCTAAGCTGGTTCCATAGTTTGGCTATTTTGAACTGTGCTGGTATAAACATGGGAATGTTTGTATTTCTATGCTATGATGATTTTAATTCTTTTTTAAAAAATATTTTATTAGTTGTTGGTGGACCTTTATTTTTATGTGGTGCTGAGAATCGAACCCAGTGCCTCACACATGCTAGGCAAGCACTCTACCACTGAGCCAGAACACCAGTCCTGATGACTTTAATTCTTTAAGATAAATATCCAGGAGTGGTATAGCTGAGTTATATGGTAATTCCATTCCTAGTCTTGTGAGGAACCTCTGTACTGAATTGTATAGTGGTTGTACTAATTTATAATCCCACCAACAGGGTAAAAAGTGTTCCTTTTACTCTATATTCTCTCCAGCATTTACTGTTGTTTGTATTCCTTTTTTTTTTTTTTTTTTTTAATTTCTGTGTGTGTGGTGCTGGAGATTGAACCCAGGACCTTGTACATGCAAGGCAAGCACTCTACCAACTGAGCTATGTCCCCAGATGATTGATTGTATTCTTGATGGCTGCCATTCTGATCAGAGTAAGATGAAATCTCAGTGTAGTTTTGATTTGCATTTTGCTAATTGCTAATGATGAACAATTTTTTCATATATTTTTTGGTCATTTGTATTTCTTCTTTTGAGAAATATTTGTTTAATTCATTTGTCCACTTATTAATTGAGTCATTTAATTTTTTTTTTTTAAATATTTATTTATTTTTTAGTTCTCGGTGGACACAACATCTTTGTTTGTATGTGGTGCTGAGGATCGAACCCGGGCCGCACGCATGACAGGCGAGCGCGCTACCGCTTGAGCCACATCCCCAGCCCGAGTCATTTAATTTTTTGATGTAAAGATTTTTGAGTTCTTATATATTCTAGTTATTAATCCTCTGTCAGTAACTAGCAGATTTTCTCCCACTCTTTAAGTTCTCTTTTTACATTCTTGTTTCCTTTCTTTTGCAGAAGATTTTAAATTTGATGTCATTTTATTTACTAACTCTTGACATTATTTACTGAACTTTAGGAGTCCTTCTGAGAAAGTTGTTGCCTGTGCCTAAATATTGGAGTACTGACCCTATGTTTTCTTCCAGGAATTGCATAGTTTCTGATCTAATTCCTAGGTCTTTGACCCATTTTGAGTTGATTCTTGTGCAGGGCCCCAGAGCAACATTTATAGTCAGCTTTGTGGTTTCCTCTGAGTGGTGCACAGTGGAATTGATGGGTTGTGTGAAGTAGCCTAACTCACAGAACCCCTTAAGGGTTGTTTTTTGGTTTTGGTTAAGTTTTTGTTTTGTTTTTAGTACCAGTGATCAAACCCATGGTTGGTTAACTACTGAGCTACATTCCTAGCCCTTTTTATTTTGAGACAGAGTCTTGCCAAGTTGCTTAGGGCCTCACTAAGTTGCTCTCAAACTTGTGAATCCTTCTACCTCGGCCTCCTGGGTCGCTGGGATTACAGATGTGCACCAACCTTGCTCAGCTTTGCATGTTAGTTCCTTGAGAAGGAGCAAGACACTACAGAATTTCCACTAACTTCTTGTTTTTCCCAATCAGTTGCTTTTCGACTGTATGATTTGGATAAAGATGACAAGATCTCCCGTGATGAGCTGTTACAGGTATGTGGGAAAACTATGTGACAACTCAGTGTGACAGCTCACGTGTGACAAAATACTATGGCTCATACTTAAAGAGTTCAAAATTGTGGGTAATAATGAAATACCTGGGTGGTGGTTCAGCACTGGGTCTTCCATAAGAGTTATAGATCGATACCATGCTAAATGACATTTTGAAAGGTCTGGACTACCTGCAATCATAAAAGAAAATTCACCAAGACATAAAAGCTGCTAATGCCTTGCTCTCTGAACAAGAGGATAGTAAACTTGCTAAATGAATAAAATAAAGGTCCATCAACAACTAAAAAAAAAAGAATACACACACACACATATATATACACACATATATAATTTTTTTTAAAGGCACTAACTAAGGGGTTGAGGTTGTGGCTCCATGGTTGACCACTTTCCTAGTATGTGTGAGACACTGGGTTTGATTCTCAGAACACATGTAAATAAATAAAATAAAGGTCCATTGACAACTAAAAAAATATTAAAAAGCACTAACTAAATGTTTCCTAAGTGCGGACTGGCAGAGGTGAAATATGTGACACTGTGTACATCAAATAGTTCAGTTATGCAGGGCATGGTAGCACATGCCTGTAATCCCAGCAGCTCAGGAGGCTGAGGCAGGAGGATCTCAAGTTCAAAGCAAACCTCAGTAATTTAGCAAGGCCCTAAGCAACTTAGCGAGACCTTGTCTCCAAATAAAGTAGAAAAATTGGCTCGGGACATGGCACCCTTAGGCTCAATCCTTGGTACCAAAAAAATAGTTTGGTTATTACCAAAACAGCTTGTTGGCAATCAGATAATTCTGATGATACCTAGTAAATTCTGCTGATTTGTCTGTCCTTAAACTTAGCATAAGAGTTACCAACTCTTGCTTGTGCCAGTGTACCTTGAGCTAATCATTCACTGCCCTTTGTTGTTCCCACAGACAAGTTCCTATTCCTCTACTATCGATTACTAACATTCCATGCTGTTAGCATTGCAATTTATTTTTTTTGCCTTTTATAAATTCAGAAGGGGAGAAAATTACCCCTTGTTTTGAGTCTGAAAGACCATAGGCTAACACATTTAGGGATTTCCATGGGGAAATTTGTTCGTTTCAAGATACACCTAAAAAGTAAATTGTTTCTACTCAGCCCTTAAAGTAAATCTGAATTCATCCATTATCTTGAGAAGACTTCCAAGTTGAAGATTGCTTAAGATCAGCTTAAGACCCATCCACAGTATTCCTACATTTCTACCTGAGCAGAAACCAAAACAACGAGGAGATCATGATAGTGTCCCTTGCTTTTGAGGTGGGAATATATTTCTTTGGTGAGAAGAGTTTACTTTTGTTACATTGCTACACATTGACTTCTGAGTTCTGAAATGTAATGGCACATTTTCATCCTTGAGCCCAAACCTGGTTGCAAGAAAGATGTTTTTGGAGGAAGAGTTGATTTATTTACTGTTATTGGATAAGAAAGCCTGAAGAGGGGCTGGGGCTGGGGCTCAGTGGCAGAGCGCCTGCCTCACACATGTGAGGCACTGGGTTCGATCCTCAGCACCACTTTAAAATAAATAAATAAATAAATAAAAAAGAAAGCCTGAAGAGGAAGTAGGGAAGAAACTATGTGGCCAGAGTTCTAGTCATGCTCTTGGATTATTTAGGTTTAGACAACTAGTTTTATCCCAGCAAAAAGAGGATCTGACCATTTTGCTGAAATGAAAGAAGAAAATAAAGTTTATCTTTCTAGACACAGTGATTTCTAAAACATCTGGTAACTTGCAGTTCCTAGATACTTATTGAATGTTAAAAAAGTATGTAGTGAATTTACCCTCAAGAATGGCTGACTTGTCGTCGTCGTCATCGTCCTCCTCCTCCTCCTCCTCCTTCTTCTCCTTCTCCTCCTCCTCCTCCTCTTCCTCCTCCTCCTCCTTTCTTCTCTGTTGAGAGCCACAGCCGAAGGGGCCCCAGCAAACTTCCAGCTGCCAGCAAACTTCCAGCTGCCGGCTGAGGATTGGCTCACAGCAGCCCCAGCAACATCTAGCTGATTGGCTGCTCTGCGGTGATGCTCATTGGACTGTTTCCCTGCCCTTTCAGACCACGGAGCTGCTCATTGGGGGACTTTTTTGGCTCCGCCCACGTGACCCAGCCAATGGGCCTCAAGAGCAGGAGGATTGGGGGAGAGAGAGAAGCTTGGGTGGGAGAGAGAGGCTTGGGGAAAGCCGGTGGTGGCAGTTGAGGCTCTGAGGGTTTTTCCTGAGAGGCTGTTTTGTTTGTCGTGTGTGGTTCTAAAAATAAAGTTAGTTTCTTTTGACAAGTGGCTCCTGATTGTGCCCAGCCAGACTGCGGCACTTCTCCTTCTCCTTCTTCTCCTCCTCCTCCTCCTTCTTCTTTCTTCTTCTTCTTCTTTCTTCTTTCTTCTTCTTCTTCAGTACCTAGTGGCACTTTACCACTGAGCTACATCCTCAGCCCTTTTCATTTTTATTTTGAGACAGGGTCTTGCTAAGTTGCTAAGGCTGGCTTTGAACTTGAGATCCTCCTGCCTCAGCCTCCAGAGACACTAGAATTCCAAGCATGCCCCTGGCTGGGCATGTGTTCTTAGTATGATTCTTGTAGAATGTCCTGGTTGAACTTTTGGGGGCCAGTTATATATTAATTATCTTGATTTTTGGTGATGGTGTCAGAGGTGTGTACATGTATACAAAGACTCATTAGCACATTTTAAATATGTACCATTTATATCATTTATACTTCAATAAAGACTCATTTTATGAGGCTAGCATAACTTTGACATGAAAACTTTATAAAGACAGTACAAGGGCTGGGGATGTGGCTCAAGCAGTAGCGCGCTCGCCTGGCATGCGTGGGGCGCTGAGTTCGATCCTCTGCACCACATAAAAATAAAATAAAGATGTTGTGTCCACCTAAAACTAAAAAATAAATATTAAAAATTCCCTCTCTCTCTCTCTCAAAAAAAAAAAAAAAAGACAGTACAAGAAAAAATTATAGCCCAACCTTTTTTATTCACTTAGATGTAAAAATCCAAAACAATTTTTTTATCACACAGAATCCAGCAATGTTATTATATCCAAAGCAAGTTTGCACTAGGAATTCAGAGTTGATTTAAAATTAGAAAATAGTTATAACCATATGAACAGATTAAAGAAGAGAATCTAATCTAATGGTCTTCTCCATTGAAGAAAGCATTTGATAAAATTCATCACCTATCCATGATTTTTTCAAGTCTTATAAAAGCAGAAATAAAAGGAAGTTTCCTTTCTGTTTTATTTTTTTGTTTTGTTTTTTCCATCATCCCCAAATCCTTCAACCCCAGTATCAAATCCAGTACCATGTGCATGCTAGGCAAATGCTCTACCACCACCTTATATCCCTGGCCCGGGAAGTTTTCTTAAATTGATATAGGGTATATATATAACCCTCCCCAAACATTGATAATAAAAATAGTAAAGTTCTCATTTGCTAATAATCTTCCCACTGGAACAATAAGTGGCAGCCAGGATAGGTGAAAGGAACACTGACTGGCCTATGAGCAGACAGCTCATGCCACTAGTTACTGAGACAGGGGGGTCAAGATACTTCTGAGCCTTATTATCCTCATTACTGAACCAGACATGGTGACCTTTAAAACACACTACTCCTGTCCTGCCTATACATGTAACACACTAGTACATGCACAATCCAGTTCTACTATTATAAAAGTAAAATACCTTAGAAAATAATTGGTCTGAGATCTGAAGTTTGAGGATGGATTAATTTGCTTGATCTCTTGAAATTGGAGAAGATGGAAAATGGTTTGGCCCAAATAGTCTTTTCTAGCACTGTCCTTTTTTTTTTTTTTTAATACCTTTATTTTGTTTATTTTTTATGTGGTGCTGAGGATCGAACCCAGTGCATCACATGTGCGAGGCAAGCACTCTACCACTGAGCCACAACCCCAGCCCCATAGCACTGTCCTTTTTTTAATCCTTCAGTTGAGCATTTGTACCTAAATAGTACAACTTCATAATTTTCAAGAATTGATTTGTAGCCATGCAGTGGAGTCCATGAATTGATGACAGCTGAGGCAGGAGGATCACTAAGCCCAGGAAGTTGAGGTCAGCCTGGGCAACATAGTGAAACCCTGTCTACAAAACAAAACAATTAGTTTGAGAAGAAGGAAAAAAAAAAAAAGTGTGCTGGTTCTAATCAGTATTTCGGCTTTTTTTATTTTTTGAAAATTCTGTCATGTACTTCATTTTGGTACGGGACATTGAACCCAGGGGCACTAAGCCACATCCCTAGCACTTTTTTATATTTTATTTAGAGACAAGGTCTCCCTAAGTTGCTTAGAGTCTCCCTACTTGCTGAGGCTAGCTTTGAACTCATGCATAAACCTCCTGCTCAGTTTCCCAAGCTGCTGGGATTACAGGCATGTGCCACTATACCAGATCTGTCCTATACTTTTTTTAAAATATTTTTTTTTAGTTGTTGATGGACCTTTATTTTAATCATTTATTTACATGCAGTACTGAGAATCGAAGCCAGTGCCTCACACATGTGAGGCAAGCGCTCTACCTCTGAACCCCAACCCCAGCCCACTGTCCTATACTTTTAAAAAATCTATTTCATGAGGTTGGAGAAGGATGTAAAAGAATAGGGGAAAGGAAGACCTCTCAACCATTGGGCTAGAGGGGCTTCCTTCCTATCAAAGAAAAACTCAGCTTTTCCCTTTTGAATGCAGAGGTGGCTGATTGCTGTGATGTGAAGCATCACAAAAGCTCCTTGTCTCCCATTTCACATGAAGCCTCAACCTTTGCATATTGTCTGAATCACATTGTTAAAATTACATATTTTGTTTAAGGTATCAAATTTTTAAATATATTCATACTCTAAAGATGTTAGAAGAATTGTGGGTGGTGGGTTTTTTGTTAAGTTTGAGATACATTTGATGAAACAGTGTTAAATTATCTTTGCTTAGTTCTCATAGCCCTTTAATTGTGCTTGTTATTTTTCTAAGAAAGAATTTATCATGTACCTCTTCAAGGAGCTTTACATTTCTTGGGCCATACCCCAGGAGTACCTTGCTTAATGTTTAATACATCTCCTCAAAGAGGACAGCATTCAGGTGGGATTCCAGAAAGCCCCACCAAACCAACTGACATGTTTTCCTCTTGCAACAAAAAGTCTGAGAATGGGTTTTCTAGGCTCATTAGTACCCAAATAAAGTCTAAGAAACCTGGCTTCTGCCATAGGCTTGCTATCACATCCGTAGCACGTGATTCATCTCATAGCTCCAGGATGGCTACTGTACCACCAGACATCATATCTATATTATGGGCAGAAAAAAATGAAGATTAGCAAAATGCAAAGGACTCTCCTTCAACAAGGCTTTGCTTTCCTATCTAGTGACCTTGCCAAAGAGTTCTGCTCACATTATTGTCCAAAATGGCCTAGATAACAAGTTAGGGTTTTAGCTTTCTAGCTGTTAAATTTGAGGGTATCAAAGGAAAAAGATAGGGTTTGGGAATTTAGCTCAGTGGTAGAGTGCTTGCCTAGCATGTGCAAAGCTCTGAGTTTAGTTCCTGCCTCTGAAGGAAAAAAGAAAAAAAAAAGAGGGGAGTCACTTAGTGATTTTACCTTAAATCTTAGTAAAAGAGTCCCTCTCACTCCCACATCCCCTATAATTCCTGGCTCTTGGTCTTGTAGGTGCTACGCATGATGGTTGGAGTGAATATCTCAGATGAGCAGCTGGGCAGCATTGCAGACAGGACCATCCAAGAGGCTGACCAGGATGGAGACAGTGCTATATCTTTCACAGAATTTGTTAAGGTCAGTCAATCACCTCTTGATTTGAAAATGTTAAGTTCTGTTACACAGGAGGTCGGGGGGACATTATTTAGAAAAGTGCTTAGAACTGTTAGGATATTTATAACTATAATTGTTCTTTTGGTTTTTTTAACCCCAGGTTTTGGAGAAGGTGGATGTAGAACAGAAAATGAGCATCCGATTTCTTCACTAAAGGACAGAGACCAAACTGTTCCTTGCTTTCTAGTATTTAAGAACTGGAACTTTAGAGTCCTCCTGTCCACCAACCCCACCTCCACCCCTTCATTCTCCTTCTCCCAGAATACTACTGCTGTTGCATGACAACCCCCAATATGTTCTGTGTACACAAAACTGCCTTTGGTGTATAAACAGGGCATTACAGAATGGTACATCCAGTCTATTTCTCTTCAGTATCCATCTACCAGTTCTCCATTTATAAATACCATGTTCCCCTGTTCTGCTGCTCAATGCCACACATCCATCCAGTTTGAGAAAGAGATGGAATCATGCCAAGAACCAGCCAGCAAAACTCTAACTGGATGTAGACTCCCTTCAGCGAGGTTTAGCATGCTCCTGCTTCCTTCTTATATGTCCTTTGCTTCTTATTTCCCTGTCACACAACTTACCTCCACTTAGTCTTTCAGTCTCCCTGCTTTTTATTGAGCCTCAAAATTCCCTGTGTTCCTCTTAGCACCCCAAACTATGCCTGTTAAATGTATTTCTGACTAGGCAGGATAGTTCAGTGGTCTGGCAGTTTTTATCTACCTTCACTCTTAAATGAGTACCTAGGATGTTACCTTTCCAGGAGCTTTTTGGTAATCAACACTTCTCTTGGAAGAATGTGACCCTTTCTTGATCCTCTGCACTGCTCTGTCATCAAAGGGTGGAGATATCCTTCTTGGAAACTGGCCTTGGTGAAAACATTTCATAGTTTGTGAAGATATAGAGAAGAAATTGATAACTGAAAAGTGTAGAGCCACCTGTTTTGTGTGGGTTACTCAGATTGCTCTGCCTCTTCCCTCTGATTCTCGACTTATGTACCTACACGGCTTTTCCTATGAGTGCAGTGTTCACTATTCAGAAAATATTCATATGCCTACAGGTCTGCTTAGCTTTGGGACACTGTTGCTACCAGAATAGCTGTTCTGACAGCATTCTTAGGGACCTTTTCATGACTTTTTGAACACGATGGCTGGGCGTCTTATAAAACCTGCTACATTTACATTCTGCAGCATGGTTTATGCCTCCTTGTTAGTGCACTGGAATGTTTTTCACTTCACGTTTCCAAGTGGAAAGACTATTGTTATGGAAGTGCCTAACTTTTCCAAGTCCAGAATAGTTAAAGATGGTCCTCAGTGTTTTGAAGTTTTGCACAAAATTATTTATGAACTTTACAATTGGCAAATGTTAATGCTGGAATCCATATTCAATCCCAATACACGTCCAAAGCATTGAATGTATTGTGTCATTAGCTGCCCGGTTGCATTATCTCCATAGCTCCTTGTATAGGCCACCACTGATCCCTTAAAAACAAGGGGTCTGACCCTGGTAAGACAATGTGAGGTGGCATTACAGGACTTTGAGTGAGCCAGAGCAACTTCTCTGCCAAAGTCAGCTTAATTAGACTTCATTGAATCTGGCCATTGCCATCCTATGTATGTCTGTGAGTCTATTCATTTATCTCCCCCTGCCTCATGTTGAATTTATAATCCCCCTGACTCATTGCTTGCTTGCTTGTTTCCTTGCTTCAGAAGGCTATTCAAGATGTGTTAACCAATCTTTAGGAAGAGAATTGCTAACAAATATTACTACAAAGGGATGGATAAAGGTGGGGAACAGGGGAGTGGCCAGGCTTGATGGCTCAAGTATAAATGAATGAGAAATTCTTTAAGAAGTATCAGTTTTGTGATCAAGTGATGTAATATAGGAATAGTAAAAAAGGAAAGAATTGTCTGTTACTGATCGCTAGAGAGGTACTTCAGAGTCTCCTTGATTTGCATTTTTAAAGTTCCTAAGATTATGGCTTCCCCACTCCTTTGGCTGTATAGCAAACTTTTAATCCACAGTTGTGCCTTATTGTCCTATTATGGTTGTATTCTTTGATCCATCAATAAATACTTGTGGTTAAAACAAAACAACTCGATTGATTTTGTCTGTGTTTTTCAAGAATTTTCTGTAATGCAGGCTCCTTCTTTAACACAGGATGTTCCTTACTCAGGTCTATGTCTGAACTATGAATACAAGTGTACTCTGCTGCTACCTGACATGTGAAGTAGAAGTATTCATCTAGGAGCTCACACTGTCTGCCTCTAGGCCCATTTTTTTTTATTTTTTATTTTTTTAGTTGTGGATGGATCTTTATTATTTATTTATTTATATGTGGTATTGAGAATCAAACCCAATGCCTCACACATGTCAAGCAAGCGTCTACCACTGAGCTACAACTCCAGCCCATAGGCCTAGTTTTGTTAGTCTTGGCCATTCCCATTTATTCCACTGAAGATTCAGTTTCTTTTCTGGTCTCTCTAAATGCAAGAAGGGAAGCTTATAAATGAGGAGATACTATGAAAAGCCAGATAGTCCTGTACACATTCTAGTATAGATAAAATAATTGTAAGCAGCCTATTAACCTTAAAGGTAATAGGATGTGAGTTTATATGATCTCAATTCCTCAAGGTCTAAAATGTGCTGGCAATTATAGGCTTTTAGCTTCAGCATAATAGAAATTTACTTAAGTGAAAATCCCAGATAATAACAAAAAGAAAATTAAATGTTACTGTATGTAATTCAGGATATACCTGGATCTTAGTACCACAAAACTATGTGTCCTGCTTGAGCTTAGTGAGTTCTCTTTTCCTCTGTACAGAAGTCGTATCTTTTTCCTTATCACCTTAGAAACAGAAGTTGTTGGTGTGATAACATGGCTCAGAGACTTAATAATCTAGGAACAGCTTTATGAATGGAAGAGAAAAAGCACTGTCATGATGTTGAATTTTATGAACATTTTCCCATAATTGTCTTTGTCTCAAAGAAAACTTTGAATTTTAGCAAAATGAATGTGATAACTTTTAAGTGTACTTTGTGCTGTCTCTTCCTGGAAGATGGGGAGGTACAACCACAAACATGAAGTGACATATAATCTGTGCCTGGGTGATCAGGGGCATTTTAAGTAGTTATCATTGAAAAGTCAGAGGGAAATATAGGAAAGAAAGAAAAGCCATAGCAAAGTGTACAAAAGGGGAAAAGGGTAGATTTCAGAAACAGTTTACTCTAATTTACATTATCTCTCAAGAGAATTTTAGAATCATTTCATGGTTTGTGAAGATATAGAGAAGAAATTGATAACTGAGATGCTGACATTTTTTGTTTTGGGATTTTGTTTGTTTGAGCTACTCAGAAGCATTCTACCTTCTGAGTTTCAGTCTAAGCATCCCACCACACACACATTTTTTTTTCTTTTTTTAATCTTTGAGACAAGGTCTTGCCAAGACTGGCCTCAACTTGAGATCCTCCTGCTTTAGCCTCTTGAGTCACCATCATACACGGCAAGATTCTAATGTATATTTTGGTTTTTTTTTTTTTTTTTTTTTTGGTTTTTGGTACTAGGGATTGAATCCAGGGATGCTTTACCACTCAGTCACATCCCCAGCCCTTTTAATATTTTTATTTTGAGACAGGGCCTCGCTAAATTGCTAAGGCTGGTGTTGAATTTATGATCCCCCTGCCTCAGCCTCTTCAGTCACTGAGATTACTGGTGTGCACCACCATGCCCAGTGAGATGTGAATGTTTTGACAAATAAATAAGTATGCCAAATTACTTTCCCTTTCATATATTTCAAAGACTTTTTAAATTTGTGTGTAAGATCAGTGATATAGGTACTGCATTGCTGACATCAGTAAAACATGGCTGGGTCTCATTGAATTCATGTGGTTAAAATGGAAGAAATTGGATTGGATTGTAGTTGATGTCTATTAAAATGATACTTGAATAACTATACACCAAGAATCTAGAAGATTAAACGGTCTTGAAAAAGGAGCAGCCGGGCATGGTGGCACATGTCTAATCCCAGCGGCTCGGGAGGCTGAGGCACGAGGATCACGAGTTCAAAGCCAGCCTCAGCAAAAGCGAGGTGCTAAGCAACTCAGTGAGACCCTGATTCTAAATAAAATACAAAAATAGGGCTGGGGATGTGGCTCAGTGGTCAAGTGCCCCTGAGTTCAATACCCAATTTAAAAAAAAAAAATTTTTTTTAAAGAGAGAGAGAGGAGAGAGAGAGAGAGAGAGAGAGAGAGAGAGAATTTTAATATTTATTTTTTAGTTATCGGCGGATACAACATCTTTGTTTTGTATGTGGTGCTGAGGATCGAACCCGGGCCGCACGCATGCCAGGCAAGCACGCTACCGCTTGAGCCACATCCCCAGCCCTAAAAAAAATTTTTTTAAAGGAACAAATTTAGAGGAATCACAATCCCTCACTTTGTTTTTGTCATACCAGGACCTATTCCTGCTGGGCAAGCACTCTGCCATTGAGCTACCTTCCTTTTTTTTTTTTTTGGTAAATAACAAGGATGGAACCCAGGGATGCTTAATCACTGAGCCACATCTCCAGTCTTTTTTATGTTTTATTATTTTTTTTCTTATTTTTTGAGTACTGGGGATTGAGCTCAGGGGCACTCAACCACTGAACCACATCCCAGTTCTATTTTATATTTTACTTAGAGACAGGGTCTCACTGAGTTGCTTAGTGCCTCACCGTTGCTGAAGCTGGCTTTGAACTCGTGATCCTCCTGTCTGCTGGAATTACAGATGTGGGCTGCCTAGACTTTGAAGAGGACAAATGCATATTATTCTAATTAGCCTTTAAAAAGATAGCAAGTAAGACACACCTGTGTATTTTAAGATATCACAAATTTCAAATTCACCACTTTTTTTTTTTTTTTTTTGGTGGTACTGGGGATTGAACTCAGGGGGGTGCTCTACTTTTTATTTTACTTTGAGATAGTATCTCACTATGTTGTTCAAGCTGGCCTTATACTTGTAATCCTCCTATCTCCATCTCCCAAATTACCAGGATTACAGTTGTGCACCACCACACCTGGCTACTTGTTTTTGTGGTACTGAGGATTGAACCAGGGTCTTGCTCATACCAGGCAAGCATTCTACCACTAAGCTACATCTCCAGCCTTGCCATTACCTTTTAATTAAAGAACAAGCAGGGCATAGCCATGGCGATACATGTCTGTAATTTCCATGGTTAAGTGCCCCTGGATTCAATCCCCACTACCAAAAAATAAATTTAAAAAATTAAAGAAGGATACTGTCAAAATGTGTTTCTAAGAAGCAAAATGGTAAAGGGATTCAGGGCAACTCAGGTTGGGCAGTGGTGAGAACCAGGACTTTAACCCTAAAAAAGCCACACTAGCTATATTCAAATTGTTAAGAATCTGTTTTCAAAAGGCTCTCTTACTTTTTAGAGGACATAATAGGGTAGTTTAATATATAATTCAGCAATGTGTGGGTGGGTCAAATCCTGGTTTTGCCACTTAAGCAGTTATATGAACTTAGGCAATTCATATAACCTTCCTATATCCTTTTCCTCCATAATAAAATAAGGTTTATAAGTATGATGATAATGATACCAACCTCATGGGTTGCTGTGAGGATTAAATTGGTGCCTGCTATAAGTATTATATATAAAATTTAATTGAATTTAATGGTGGATAGAAATAAAAGGGTGACAGATTTTAGTTTATTCTAAGGAAGAAGTTCCTAATAACTAGAACTATTCAAATTAGGAACAATATCCCCAAAATTAGATCTTGATAGAAATGCTTAAAGAATGTCTTTTTTTTTTTTAATTGCAGTATTGGGGATCAAAACCAGGGCCTTGCATATGGTAGGCAAGTGCTTTATCACTAAGCTATATCTGCAGCCTCTCCAGCCCCCCACAATTTGGGCTGGGGATATGGCTCAAGCGGTAGCGCGCTTGCCTGGCATGCGTGCGGCCCAGGTTCGATCCTCAGCACCACATACAAACAAAGATGTTGTGTCTGCGGAAAACTAAAGATACAAAGAAAGATGTTGTGTTCACCGAAAACTAAAAAATAAAATATTAAAATTCTGTCTCTCTCTTAAAAAAAAAAAAGTATGTCTTAGTAGTAATAGTATTTTACAAAAATGGGAGCTGATAAACAAGTTTGTTTTTCTTTTAGGAACACACAATTTCTAAACATGAAATGAGGTGGGTTTTAGAAGGAAATGAATGAGATGTAGTCTGTATTGTCAGAGTTGACATCATATATTTTGCATTTGGTTCTTTTCTAGTTGTCTGCACCCAAGGAAGAAAAAACACCTGTGTCTGGAATTTATTTTGAAAATATTTTACAATTAATGTTGCAATGACTAATCAGAAAAAAAAAAAGGTTAAAGCAGGGTCCTGGAGATCCTTTGCTTTGCTGGGCTGTAACCCTTCAGTTGCTGGATAAAGGGCAGATGTGGGAGGATCCTGAGTGTGTGAAGCAATAAAGAGGACATGGGCTTGGGACAGTGGCTATCTTGAGCAATCATGGAGATATTTTAATAAACTGATTTTATTATCAATCAGTTCTTTCAGTATCCTCTATTGAAGAGAACTATCCTTTCCCCTATGTATTATCTTAGTTGAAAATTAACAGTTTCTTTCTGGGCTCTCAGTTCTGTTCCATTGACTTATTTGCCTATCCTTATGACCGTACTAAATCATCTTGATTACTATAGCTTTTGTAGTCATTTTTGAAACTAGGAAGTGAATTCCTCCAACTTTGTTCTTTTTCAAAAGTGGCTGTCCTGAGCAAGGAGTGGTAGCACAGGCCTCTAGTCTCAGCTCACTGGAAGCTGAGACAGGGGGATCCTAAATTTAAGGCCAGCCTGGTGAAATGGAGATCCTGCCTCAAAATAAAATTTTTAAAAAGGATGAGGAGTAAGGGCTGGGGCTGGGGCTCAGCCTGGCATGTGTGAGGCTCCGGGTTTGCATCCCCAGCCCTATTTTGTATTTTATTTAGAGACAGGGTCTCAGAGTTGCTTAGTACCTTGCTTTTACTGAGGCTGGCTTTGAAGTCGCCATTCTCCTGTCTCAGCCTCTGGTAAACACAAATACAATTGGCTTTCTTATACTGATTGTATGCTGGGACCGTGACAAACATACAAGTTTTGGTTTTTGTGGATTCCTTATTATTTTCTACAAAGGATCATTCCATCTCTGAATAAAGGCAGTTTTATTTCTCCCAATCAGGATGTCTTATGTTTCTCTACCTTTATTTATTCCTACTGGCTACCCCCTCTACTACAAAGTTGAACAGAATAAGTTGAATAGAAACGGTGGGAGTCCATGTCCTTGCTGTGTTCCTGATCTTTTATTTTTTTAATTTTAATTTTTTTGTTTTTTAAATTATTTTGTAGTTGTAAACAGAATGCTCCTATTTTATGTTTATTTTTATGCGGTGCCAAGGATCAAACCCAGTGCCTCACACATGCTAGGCAAGCGATCTGCCACTGAGCAGCAGCCCCAGCCCCATGTGTTCCTGATCTAAAGACAACATATAAGCTGGGAACAATTGCCAACATTTAGGCTTTTTAAGAATGCAACTGGATCGCCGGTCGCGGTGGCACAACTCCTATAATCCGAGCAACTCGGGAGGCTGAGGCAGGAATCGTAAATCAAGGCCAACCTCAGCAATTTAGCAAGGTCCTAAACAATTTAACGAGATCCTGCCTCTAAATAAATAAATAGATAAATAAATAAATAAATGGGGCTGGGAATGTGGCTCGGTGGTTGAACCCCTCTGGGTTCAATCCCTGGTCAAAAAAAAAAAAAAAGTGTAACTGGATCAAAGCCAGAGACCAAGTGGAACCATTGTTTCCCTAAGTGTTGTGTTAACGCCTAGAATTAATAAACTTGGGATCTGAGAATGAAATCATTAGTACTATAGTTTAACCTAACAGTAGCTTAAAATAGTCACACCTTTAATCACACTATCTCAGTAAGATGTGTCACTGCTTCTTCGCGGAAATAATTTTACATTCCTAAAAAATGAATTACAAAGGCGTTTTCCCCAATTACCTCAATCCAATGACCTAATCTATCAAAAAAAAAAAAAGATCGAATGAGGGAAGAACGCTATTGATTGACGTGCATTTCAGCCAACCTGTGGCGGAAGACGAACGCGCGCGCGAGAAAGCAAGCTGTTGTCCAATCAATACTCAGGAGGGGGCGGGGATTGTGGGAGCCGCCCGTCGCCGGGTTGGCAGACGTGAGAAGAAGCGAAGATGGCGGAGTGAGGAGTGCCTCGGCCATTTGGCCGTTTGGCCTCTGGGCCGGGGGCGTGCAGGCCCTCGGGAAGCCGACTGCGTCTGATGGACCATGTGAGGTGAGCCGAGAAGGGAGACTACGAGGGGACAAGGAGGCTGTGTCTTGCCCAGCCTTCCGGGCACCGAGTGTGCGGGAGCCTGCTGGTAACAGAGCCCTTCCAAGCTGGAATTGCCATCCTTGGCCGCCCCAGGGCAATCCACACCGCCGTCCCGGTGTGTTCCTCAGTCTACTTGTTCAAGCCTCCTCCCGGCTCCCCGCCCTTCCCTGTGCCTTGCCTTTGCCTGCCATTGTGTTTCGGTTTGTTCCTAGGGGATTTCACACATACTGGGCTTTCGTGGCAGCCGATTGTCGGCCACCGATTTTTTTTTTTTTTAAGAATTTCTTTGTTTTATTGATTTATTTTCATCTTTCGTCTCACGACTTGGTGCCCACGCTGTTGTCTAAGGCTCCAGTGTCATTTGAGGCCTTTTGTGGCCCTGAGTATTTTTTTCTCCAGCCCGTTGACCTTGAGATTTCGTGTAACAGGTTACCCCTGGATTTTCATTAGCGTTTGTGTATCTCAGACATCCCCTCGAACCTATAGTATATCCAATCGCTTCTGCTCCTACCTCCCAAACTTTTATGATCCCGAGAAAGCAGCTTTGTCCTTGTCCTCGAAAGTCTTATAATGGCTGTATGACGCTTTAATTTCGGCTGAAGCTAGGTCACAGTGGTATTCACTGTTGATTTCTGATCCAAAAGTAAGGGAGTGAGTTTACAGAGCTTTTTTAAACAAAGAGAAATAGTTTGGACAATGTTATTAGAAAGTAATTTGTGTAAGGTGTTCAGGTTGCATAGCATCAGTACTGTCAGACATTTGTATTCTTTTCCTTTTTAACTCTATGGGGTATCTATTCCTAATTTGGAGTGTTATAACCCCTGTTGGATCTTATTTAAATTCCATGCGTTTCTGCTAATGGGTTTCTGAATTGGTAAGGCCTTATTAAAACTGTGACAGGTTAGTTGAGTCGAGTTCAAATGGAAATATTAATACAAATGAATGTTTTTTATAGATTATGTGCTCTTTGCTGGCCCTGGATTTAGGAGAGCTGAAAATAGCGTAAAGAAGCACTTCTAATTGAGACTTTTTTGTTGCTTTTGTCCGTTTTTTCATTTCATCCAAGAGAAGGAAAAAAGAGCTGGCCAGAAGAAAATAATGTAACATTCTTACAGAGGAGAGTGTATGTATACTAAAGCAAAGTAGATGACTATAAACTACTGGAAATATTATGCACCATTATACATTTTCCGGGGAGGAACAAAGTTTGATAGTCTCATCAGGAAAAGAGGAAAGTGTTTCATAAATCTACCACTTCAAGAGTTTTGACATCTTTTGAAAGTAGGTGCCAGTGCAGTAGAGAGTAACTTTTTGCTAATTGTTTCTTCTGAATTGTTTGTATTAGTGGTTTTTTTAAATATTTATTTTTTAGTTGTAGTTGGACACAATATCTTCATTATTTAGTGCGGTCTGGAGGATCGAACCCAGGGCCTCGCACATGCTAGGCTCTGCTGCTGAGCCACAATCCCAGCCCCTGTATTAGTGAGTTTTTTATAGTAGTACATATAGCACCAGTGATGGCTATATCCTTACCTTAATGTTATTTTTATTTTTCAGAATTCTTGTCACACAGGATGAACACTTTCCTTACATTTAGGTGCTTTTTATTCATCTCAAAACAAAATTCTGAACTCAGGATGTGGCTGGTAAGTAGCAGTAGGCTAATCATTTCAAATAATATTTAAGCAGCAACAAAAGGTGAATATTAAATTGACTATAAATTATTGATAGCTGAGTACTTTATTTACATATGTATCCTTGTTTTTTAAAAAGACAGGGTCTTGCTATGTTGCCCTCATGGCCCTAAACTCATGGCCCTAAACTCAAATGATTCTCCTGCCTCAGCCTCCCTAGTAGCTGGGACTATAGACTACCACTACTCCTGGCGCATATTCTGTATTTTAACAGAAGCAATATAAAAAATTTAAAAAGGAAAAATTTTATCAGTTACCTAACCTATAATTTTTCATTGGCTATCAGAAACATAGGTTTAATTAGATGGAAGGAAATGAACTGATTAAAAAATAAATATTACTATGCAAGTTTTAGAATGTATTCACTTAGATTTCATTGTTATTTTGTTCAAAGTACTGGCTATCAAAACCATGCGTTGCCCATGCTAGGCAAGCTCTCTACCACTGAGCTACTTCCCCAGCCCTAGGTCTTTTTTAATGTTGATGTTTATAGCTGTACATTTCCCTCTTAGTGTTACTTTCACTATATACATAAATTTTGTTTTTGCTTTTATATATGGGAGCTTGCATCCAGAAGCACTTTACCGATGAGCCACATCCCCCAGCCCTCTGTATTTTGAGACAGGGTTTGCTAAGTTGCTTAGGGCCTCAATAAGTTTCTGAGGCTGGTCTTGACCTTGTGATCTTCCTGCCTTAGCCTCCCAAGTTGCTGGGATTATAGGTGTCCGTAAATATGCTCAGCTCTGAAAATTTTTAGTATTTTTTTTTTCTCATTTATCTCAAGATATTTTCTAATTTCTGATTTTTTTTCTTTCACCCATTGATTATTTAGATAGAGTTTACTTTCCATTGGCTCACTGATTTTAAATTCTGAGAATTTAAGGTTCCCAGGACAAAGCCAGTTAAATTCTTTATCATAAGAAAATGTCCAACCCTGAGCAACTTAGTGAGACCCCTGTCTCAAAATAGAAAATAAAAAGGGCTGGGGATGTAATTAAGTACCTCTTGATTCAATCCCCAGTTTTAAAAAAAAGACAATATTGAATTTGGTGTGATGGTTGGGCATTTTCTTATAAAGTATAATCCAAAGTATTAGTTTTTTTATGTATATTTTAAATATTGTTTTAAAAAATAAGTTCATGTAGAAGAAGTACCTGTCCTAATCTTTCTATTTTTAATTTATTTTGTATTTCTAGGTATTTCTATGTTGTCTTCTAGAGCGGGTAGTCCTGCTTCTTTTATCCAGCCACTTTCCCTACTGAAATATGGATACCTTTCTACACATTACCTCCATGGTTTAGATTGGAAAAGATTGCTTTTCTTTTGTTCCATCTTTCAAATTCAACACAGAAAGAAGCCCTTAGGGTGCAGTTATCCTGCTGACTTCTCCCGGAAGAAAAAAAGCAATTGATGGGTCTTCTGCAATTTGCTTAATTATCAAAAAATTATTTTGCAAGCTGAAGGCTGACGTTTAATTTGAAACAGGTGCTTAGGTTGTGGTATTTGTGAATTCTTAGCCTTTTGCTCCAAACAAGAAGACTAATAAATGGCAAGTATGGATGACTTCAGGTTTTTTAAAAAAATGTCTTCCAGTTTCGGCCACTATTATGATAAGCACATTTGAGACTGCAGCAGTAAATTCCAAATATTTGTTGTAATTTGAAAAGAAAAAGATGTTAAAAAGTTACATATATCTCTATATCCTGGTTCATCTTGTGACAGATTTACTGGATAGAAATGAAGGTCCAGTTTTGCAGTTAACCCTTTGGTGTGATAAAGAAGCATAAAGACAAGATATCAAGATTGATTTCATATCTGATACCTAAAGAGAATCTGTACAAATACATATTTTTACATGTGTAAATCCACATTTTTGGATGAAAGGAGGGGTTTTTCTCCTGGAGACAGAACCTGTTATTTACTTTTTCAAGTCTTGGAACATTTGCTCTTTTTAAATTTTTTCATTCTTCTACAGAAGGACCAGATTGTGTAGCAGCTAAGTGAGTGCATGCTTACATTTAGTTAAAAGAATGGTAAAAGCGAACAACCCAGTTTGAGTCCATGATGGAACCCTGTTCACCTTCCTAAGATGAGAGGCTGCTGTATTACAGTTTTATTCATCCTGTTTTCTGGAGTCATATAGCACAGTAGAGTTAGTTTTCCGTGTGGCCAAAACTGGAATAAAAGTAGCACGAGTAGTTTTTTAGATAAGAAGGTGAGATGGACCCTATAGTATGACCTGCTTTGAACTTTGGACATAGAAGAGAAGAAAAAGATAATGAGAAGTTTCCATATAACTCCTTTTTCCTAAGAAAAAGAAAAATGTCTTATGTAGCACCATTTGACTTTTTTGGAATTTTACATTACATAGTTCCATTTTTTATAAAGTCACAAGTAACTCTTTTCTCAACCCAGATGGGTACTTGGATTTATTTTTCTAGGTGGTAGGTGTAATGTTAAACTGAAAAGGCTGGGACTCAGGTAAATTTCCCCAGTTGGAATTGGACTTTCTCGTTACCGAGTGGGTCTATCTCAGAACCAATGTTGTCAATCCACTGGTTTCATTGTAGATTTAGAAGAAATTCAGGATCTGAAAAAAAAAACCTCAAATAAGAAAAATAGTTCCACTAAGAAATGTGGATTTTGTGTTTCGTTCATTATAGATTGAGAAGAAATTCAGGGTTTGGGGAAAAAGAAAACAAAAACAAGAAATATGGATCTTCCTTCTTTTTTTCCCCTTTAACAGTTATATGATGAAGACTAGAGTGGAAAACTGTTCTTGCTTTCAAACAAACAGGAGCATTGTATGATATCAAGCCTTTCATAAGAAGCATGGACACTTTATTAATGATTCTTAGTAGAGAAAGAATTTTAAACTTACTAGATGAAATTAAGAACAGGTAGTATAATTAGATCATCTTTGTTTTCTGGAATGGTTGCTGAGGGCCATGGGTGCGATGATGTTGGGAACACAGGGCAGATTTACCAAAAATTGAGAGTGATAGAAATTGCCAAAATGGGAAATGTTGAGCATTGTTATGATTAGATTGGTGAACTAATTTGATTTAGAATAAAAAAGCTTTTTCACAAAATACATAGTGTAGATAAAATATATATATATATAATTTTTTAAAAATTTCTTTTAATGTAGAGCATTTACTGAGAGAGATAAGAGAAATAACTTTGGTTAAAGGTAACTTAGATTTTTCTTTAAATAACCCCTTATGCCACTTCTTGATATTTTCCTTTACTATTTTGGACTTGTTAAAGACTGAAAGCCTATATACATATATCCCACTGTTATGTTGGGAATGTCATCATGGAGAATTTGTACCTTCTAGGTGTCATATCCATCTCCCCCATGTCTTCTTGGCAACTTTTTGGGTAGGGTCATGGGGCAAGGGATATAAGCACCAGTGGAACAACTCTGATCCACTTGTTTGAACAGGTGTCAGACCTGCCTCCTTCAGCATTTTTTCAACTTATAACTGAGAACCAGTGTTAATGATATCTTTCAAAGGAAATGTTTCCACATCTTACATGATTGACATTAGATGACGTTTAACAACATGGGCATATTCCAGTTGTAGTTGCCCAGTATTTACTTAATACATTTGCATTTTTCTCTGGTCTGTTGGTCCCTTTCTTGATGGCAAAAACTTAATTTTAGAAATGCTTCAATCTGCATTTGTGCTTCCTTTGCTTTGCTCATCCATGTTAGCTGGCAGTTTATCCTTTGAAAAGTCAAACAAAAACGGGATATGTGCAATAGAAATATATATATGTATATTTTAATACTTGTGGACAAATGTTACAAGTTGTTTAAGAACAACAAAATCACCAATGTCTTCCATTTTGAGATGTGTATAGTTTTGTAAGCATTAGTGCTTGGTAGCATATTATAGTGCCATGTTAGGGGTTAGTGCATGATCCTAGTAATAATTTTAAACTTCAGGATGAGTTATTGATAATAACCAATAGTGTAAAAAGAGTTGAAACTCTATATAAGACTTTTTTTTTCTTCCCATAAATACCTGAATCTGTGATATTCTCCCTGGGGAAAGGAGATTAAGGACAAAAACAATTGTTTATGAATAGAAATGTGGGTTCACCATTAGAAACATCGTATTTGAGGACATAAATGCTTTCCATGAGCTGGCTAGAAACAGCTAGCCTTGTATCTCACAAAACCTCAAGTCAAAATGAGGCCCCATTTTCATGATTCTGTGTTGCTGTTAATTTGAGGTCAATTTGTTCTTATACTGTTTTCATATTATGTCTTGGGTTCATTCTTACTCCTTTTGCATCTACAAATAGTTTTACATTCTGCATGTCCTACTAAGATGCTGTAATTGCTTCATTGAGTGCTTATATAATCTGCAGACTATTTGCTAATCCTGTCAGCAGCATGTGTGTTAATGCAAGAATAATATCAATGGTTTGGGAGTGTCCTAGATTGTTTCAGCCTCTTCTATTTCTGAATCTGCTAAATTGTTTACTGATGGGATTCCAGACCTTTTCATGAGCATTGGAAACATAGTTAAATGGAGCTTACCTACGTTGCCATATAATAATAAGTGGACTCTTGCCCTTGGTTACAGTAAGCCACAGATAACTTTCCCTTTTTTCTGTTTTCCCTTATAGAAATAAAACAGTCATTTTTGTTTTGAAAGCAAAAGATAGTTTTTTGTAAAAAGAAATTCCTACCTCTAATCGTCGTCTTGAGAACTGGGAATTGTTAGTTTTCTGAAGTGTTTTTCAAATCTCAGTACTAAGAGTCCACGATTTATTAGCACAGATTCTACATTAGAAAGCTAGGAAATGCAAAACTGTTCTAATGTGGTGCATCCTCATGAACAAGCAATCTATAATAAGTAGATTTTAGTAGTAAATCTCTGGAGGACCCAGGTTTAGATCCCTATAGTGTACTTAAAGTTTTGTGCCTGGGAAGATCCATTTCTGAAAAGAATTTAAAATTTAAAACTCTGAAAAAGGTAATGAATATAAAACAGCACAGTGTATAGGAAAGGAAATTTCTGTTGCAAAAATTTTTAAAAAGCCATAAAATGAACTAATAATTTTCAAGAGGTAGACTTTTAGCAGCAATAACGGTTTTGCATGTATAATACACTGCATTTGCTGTACAGTAGACTAAGTGATTACTACTTGAGTTTGTGGGGCTCTGTGATCAACAGAGTTAACAAAATGAAAAAGATGATCTAGGTACAGAGCATATAAAAGGTACTTTCTTTTAATTAAAACAGTATGAATGTATGACTATATCTGTATGAGAAATAACTTTTGTGTATGTTTCAAGGTTAAAGACCCTATTTGTTTCTTAAAGCAGAGGGTTGGAGTTATTGAAGTGAAATCCTTCTAGTGTTTAATATGGAAACAAATGCACTCTACAGCCCCAGTGAAGTCAAGGTGGGGTTTTTGCTTTGGTTTTTCCATGTTACAATAGGTATTCACTGTATAGAATGGTATTCTCTTCTGCTTTGTCACCTTTCTCTTTTGGC
The DNA here is from genome assembly GCF_021218885.2 of Marmota monax. Classification (NCBI taxonomy): domain Eukaryota; kingdom Metazoa; phylum Chordata; class Mammalia; order Rodentia; family Sciuridae; genus Marmota; species Marmota monax. The sequence continues at coordinate 43,504,604 of NW_026693777.1, forward strand.
TTCCTGGGTACATTTTTAAAGAGGAAAAGTGTGTGTGTGTGTGTGAGAGAGAGAGAGATTAGAGTTTAAAAAAATTTTTAAAAGCCAAGAACTTGTTTAGCTTGCTTTTCCTCATGTTTATGATTAAGGAAGTTATGATTTAAAGGTAAGAAGCAGGAGGACTGGGGAATAGCCAAAGACTATTGGTTTTGTGATACCTTGTTTAATGCAGTTGTGACAATGCCTGTGGCCTTTGACTACTTATTTTAAGGAGAACCTAGCAAACTACTTTCCTGATCTGAGGAATTGCACAACTCACTTCAGGATGTAACAGTGAAACTAGGGTGACTTCTTACTTACTTTACCTCATGTCCAAGCTTGGCCATTTAGCACCTTGAAGGTCCCTGAAAAGGTCTGTGTACCTTTGTTTTCCTGGGGCAGGGGGACTAAAAGATAAGCATTATAGATTTCGGAATCACTTGAATCTTTAATTCTTATATGGCAACTCCAATGGACAAGGAAGGGCTATATTGATTGTAGCTTCTCTTTAAATGTCCTATACTGTCAGTCCATGTTAGACATTGGAACAGTCAAGCAATATTCAGACATCTGCATGATCATGAGGACATGGCTACTAATTACATTGATGTCAACACTTATTTCAAACAGCTAAAGATTATCCTTAACAACCATGTTGTTAATAGTTCTAACTGCTAAAGTATGCTACAAGTTTTTGTAGTCTCAAAGTATGTGGTTAAATGCTTTTCAAAGTTATTGTAGTCTCATGTTTACTCTTATGTACCTGTCATATGCAAAATATGAAGAGACCCTTGGCCTTCAGGAGTTTACATTCTCATGGTGCTGTTGGTGCAAGCAAATTGCTTCTAGTTTTTTCAGAACATTGCTTGGCTATTAATTATACAATTTGGAAGAATCCCTTGGCTAATAGTTTTTAAAAGCAGAGGGCTATGCTAAATTTCAGGGCACTGATGCTTGAGTTTACATTGTATTAGCTCTGCCCTTCAACTACTTTTCCCCAGGGAGCTGTACAGGTAATGCTCATTAATGTGAATCAGAAAAGAAACTATTCTGCCCAAGAGCTTCTTCATCATCCCATATATTACATGTTTTTCTATGATATGGCTGTCAATAAATGGCCAAGAAAACTTACTGCTACATAAGACTGTGCATCTCTTAATTCTCTTTTCTTTATCTAAGGGTTTTACATGGTTCTTTATCCAAAAGGGCCAGGATTTACATATAAGCCTTTTATAACTGAAGTGGTCCTAATTTTAAACTTTTTGTGTATGCTTAGACTTCTTTTTTGAAGTAGCATTGTGAAGATTTGGAGCACCTGCTTGCATTTCTAAGCAATTACTTTATTAACTCAAATTTTCAGTTGAAATTTTGCATGTCTCCTTGTTATTTTCCATAATTCTTCTGAATCAAGGGTTTTACTCTGCATGTTTATTAAAGCTGGGTCTGATTGAAAGTATAAGCAATAGTGGTGGGTCCATACTGATTTTAGAATACTAATATTCTAATGCATGACTGAAATTTTTCAGTGTTATGTGGTTATTATTAGTAATTTTATATATGCATTTAATAATGAAGCAATAGATACTTAAACCAATAGCTTGAATTTATTGAATTATTAGTTTTAATTTTCTAATTAAAATTATCTTACTTCCATTCAAAATGGGAAGTCAAAGATAAACAGGGGCACCCACAAGACATTCAAACTGTCAGGATTAGGACATAACATTGCTTACCCTCACCTCTTTCCTAGTCCCAATAGACCCCCCCAAGCATGTTTGAAAACAAGACACAAACTAAGCATGTTGAATGAGCTGCAGTGGCTATAATAATCAGAAAGGTGCAGAGTTTCAGAAAGGATAGCAACGTAGGGAATTAGTGTGCAGTCTGTAAAGGTATGGGGTTTGTCTGATAAGGTTTATGTAGACCTGTTTGGGGTTTCTTAAAACTAGTTATTGAGTCAGGCATGGTGGCACGCCTCTGTAATCCCAGCTGCTCAGGAGGCTGAGGCAGGAGGATCACAAATTCAATTTCAGACTCAACAATTTGACTAGACCCTATCAAAAAAATAAAAAGGGCTGGGGATGTGGTAAAGTGCCTCTGGGTTCAATCTCCAGTATTCACCCCTCCTGGGAGGGGAGAAAAACTAGTATCTTGAGCCAAGTGTTGTGGCACATACCTGACTTCCAACTACTTAGGAGACTAAGGGGAGGAAATTACTTGAGCTCGGGATTTTGAGGCCCACGTGGGCACCATAGTGAAATCACATCACAAAAAGTAATATACGCATATTTTAGATGTTTTAAGCAACTGTTCTGGATGATACTGATCAGCTATAAGGGATCCTGCAAGGGAGACATTCATCTATAAAGTTATGAAATTGCTGATATGTAGTTTCTTGTTACTGTATTCAAAACTTTTTTATTAATAACCAGAGTTTTATGCCTGACTTGGTGAGAATGCAGTTTCTTCCCTAAGAGTTTTTGATCCCAGGTACACAGGTGAAAACTTTTCTCTTTCAAAAATAATGATAATCTTGACATTTATTTTATGAAAAAACATCAGCTTATTGTGGTAGCATAAGGGCTGGGGGTGTAGCACAGTGGTGGAGTGCTTTCCTAACACGCAAGGCCCTGGGTTGCAAAAGAAAACAAGAACCTAGAAGTAGTAACCCTAGTGATTATAAGAAATAATGTACAAATGTAATTCATAATGTCTGAAAGAAGCCTAAATAGAGAATTCAGGATAAGACTACATGATTTTCATTAGGCTCTTCCAGGTTTCATGTTCTATGATTGAAATCAACTTCGTATTTGCTTCAGGACTTTGCTACATATATCTTTGGGATGTATTAAATGGAATGGTGATTTCAGTGGTTCAGAATTTATTTAGGTTTGTCATTAAGATGTTTGCTTTCTACAGAAATATAGAAAGTGAGGTGTATCCCGTATGTAAATGTTCTTTGCCACTTACAGATAACATGTCTGCCAATCAATAAAGATTTAAGGTCTAGACTCTCCCTGTTATTCACTAAGCATATTTAGATTATTTGGAAAATGAAAATTCAAACGAAATTTCTCCAGAAACTAAATTTTACTCATTTAAAAGAATAGTTGGCTTATGATTATGATTTTCAAAATGTTTTTCTCCTATGGTGTGGCGTGTCATCAATTAAAATACATTTTAGGGTTGGTGTGTAGCTCAATGGTAGATCACCTGGCTAGCATGCCTGAGTACCTGGGTCCAATCCCCAGAATCTCAAAAAAAATTTTTTTTTCTTTATCCCAAGGGTCAGGAAGATATTCTGGCAGTTATCTCAATCTTTAAACAGTTCAGTCTTGGAGTTTATTTTAAAACCACATACTCATCTTCATAATAAAATGTTCAGGATATTAAGTGTATATTATCAATAATTTATTTACTGTCCCCTAAGTACAGGACTTGACCACTATATTTATGTGCTATTCTACATATTCCATTGTACCATTGGTCTATAAGATGTTAAAAGAATTTTATTGAATATTTGAAGTATTACAAAAGGCAGCTTGCTTTTTAATCTATGCATCTTTGGGAGTTTTGAAGAAGATATTTATTCCTTGATGTAAAAAGGAACTGTTTTAAGAGTTGGAAACTCTGCACCTGTGTATATGTATATTTTTAGCAATAAAGCAGCATGGGCTGAGAATGCACTGAAATTTCATTGTGTTATCTGTTATTTGAAAGGGAAATTTTCATTTAATGCTATAAATTGTGATGGTAAAAGCAGCCTTTCCTAGGCCTATGCTGACATTGGCTTTTAGTGTCAAAGGACAAAGGATCTGGGGTTCTTGACGCTTTGTGGCACTAAATTGTGACAGTTTCTGGTACATGTTGTCCAGTGGAACAGTAGCCATCAGGAGAAATATCATTTTTGAACTTAAACAGTTCCTGTTTTACCTTCAGGGTCAACATTGTTACATCTATGAACAAATAAATGCTTAGTTCTGGTCAGCAGTCAGTATAATAAATGATAAAACTATTCCAAAAGCTGGGCATGTTTGGTGCATGCCTGTAATCCCAGCGACTCATGAGGCTGAGACAGGAAGATTGCAAGTTTGAGGTGAAACTTGGCAGTTTACTGAGGACCTAAGCAACTTAGCAAGACCTTGTCTCAAAAAATGGCAGAGGATGTAGCTCAGTGGTAAAGCAATCTCCAGTACAAAAAAAAAAAAAAAAAACCTAGCCCAGAAAATCCTTTCCATATATTTCATATCTAATAAAGTCTTAACACTAAAATAAAAAATGCTGCTTTTTTGATTTAGGGGAAAAGATTTTTAAGTTTATTTTTTACTTGTAGTTGGATACAATACCTTTATTTATGTGATGCTGGGGCTTGAACCCAGGGCCTCATACATGGTAGGTGAGCGCTCTATCACTGAGCCACAAAAAAACCCAAAAACCTAGCCCTATGGGAAAATGCCACAGTCCGGCTGGGCAAAATAACAGAGGTGACGAGCAACTTGAAGGGTGAAGCAGGAACTGAGTGAGAACTCAAAGTAGCGGGCACCCAAGGTAGCGGGAACCACTTCTCTGCCAGACAGCAGAGGTATATATACCTAACTAATTACACACAGCTTGACTCAATTAACATCATCTAGATACAGCAGTCAGCCAATAAGGAATCCTCATCATCTTAATGGCTCTCTGGCGTTGCTTCACAAACCACTCCTCCTGGCAAACTGCCAGGCGCCATCTTGACTTGATTTGCATCCCCAACATCTCCTCCCTTTTGTTTTATTAAACAACAAGTATGTGGCTTAGGGACCGTGCCTGTATTAGGTTGTCCAATACTACATATGGTTCTTACCCTCATTGGATGATCTGACCTCAAATCGTCAGCCTCCTGTCTTAGGTTGGTACCATTGTAATTGGATCTTACCCGTCTTTGACTACCGGCCCAACACATTTAGACATACTTGTGGATAATGACCATAGTGGTTTTTACACAAACACCATAAACAACCTGCCACAAGCAGAAAGGAGGAGGATACAAAATGCCACGATACCAAGCCATTGACTGCTCCAAGTGAGAAACCCCTGGAAAAACTGTACCACCAATGACACCATCAGCAAAGATACCCTGGTAATATTACAATTTGTTGTATCAGTTCATAATGCATATAAGTGATACACAGTCCAGGTAAGTTCTGTAAGCAGCTCAAAGCAGAGAAATCCATTAATAAAGCAAATCAACTCTTTTGATTGAGCATTACTTGTTGAGTTACATTATTCATTGATGCATCAATTTATACAGTTTGTGTGATAGCTATTCCAGAAGCTGTTGCGGCAGCAGCAGAAACAGAAACAGCTGTGATGATGGTAGCTGTAATTCTGAAGTCTCATTTAGTTTTTCAGTAATACTGGAAATTCTTCTATTTTTGTCTTAAGATAGGAATTCTGGCAACAATGGCTAAAGAAAATTGTGCAGCATTCCAGCAAACACCAAGAAAACAATTTTCTGAACAATTTAGTACATTATTCTGAACAGAATTATTAATATGAAAAGGAAAGGTGAAAGTAAACAGATCTGTTAACCTCCTTTTTTGTACACATATTAAAACAATACCCAATTTAAATTAAACTGTTCAAATCACGTGAATAAAAGATTTGGATCCATTTTTTCATGAGCGCTCCTGATATATGGACATACGCACATACAGACATACAACACTTAACACAAGTGTGAACACGTAACACAATAGTAAAGGCCTTGTAGCTTTTCACAGGTGAAATCTCCATTGCAATGTTTAAAAACTCCACAGTTGATTAAAAAATAAAACTGATCAGAAAAACATTAACCTAGGTCTGTATGAGCTCAAAAAATAAAATAGAAAAAAGCATTCTGGCTACCACCTGGTTTTGACTCTTCTTTTGACATCCATCCTTCTTCCTGTAACTTGCATATGGGTTTGAAGGTATTCCCACAAGTAAGCTTCAAGGTTTTTTACATTTGAAATAGGCCTTTATGGTGCTCATTAGCCTCCAGGTGTAGGAGAACCATTATCACAGATGTAAGGATAGCTAAACAGGGGTTCTGGATATCAGCTGTTATGGATTTGAGTCAAATCATCTTTTTGGTCTGTAGAAATCGCTTTAGTTAATCTCTCTGGAATCCAAATTGGTTGCTGTTCTCCCTATGGAAATACACAAACAGACCTCCAACTCCAGACAATCACTGGGTCAGGACCTTTCCATTGTCCAGTTAGAATATCCTTCCAAAGTAACTTTGGCTTAAGTACATTTTTTGGACACACGTGCCTTTCTGCAGCACTAAGTCCTTATGAATCCAAATTTAAAAGTTTAACGTAAAAAGGGTTATGTTAAGTTTATGTTTAGGGGATTTATATCCCTTCCCAATTCCCTCTTTTTGTTTTAATAAGTACATTTTAATAGTTTGATGAGCTCTTTCAACTAGGCCTTGTCCCTGTGGATTATATGGGATTCCTGTTATGTGAGTAATGCCAAATGAGGAGCAAAATTGCTTGAAAGAAGTAGAAGTATAGCCAGGGCCATCATCTGTTTTTAACTGTTTTGGAATGCCCACAATGGCAAAATTTTGTAAACAATGAGATATAATATCTTTAGTTTTTTCTCCGGTATGAAGGGAGCCCATTAAATATCCGGAAGAAGTATCAACTGTAACATGCAAATATTTTAATTTTCCAAATTCTGACAAATGTGTGACGTCCATCTGCCAGATATGATTAGATCTTAGTCCTCTAGGATTAATTCCAAGATTAACTTCTGGTAAAAAGGTCACACAATTTTGACATTGTTTTATTATATGTCTAGCTTGTTCCTTAGTTATTCTAAAACGCTTTTGCAAGGTATTAGCATTGACATGGAAGGATTTGTGAAAATTTGTAGCTTCTTCTAGTATAGAAAAAATATGTATGTCATGTGTGGTTTTATCTGCTAAATCATTGCCCAAAATAAGGGCTCCAGGCAATCCTGTATGTGCCCTGATATGTCCTATAAAGAATGGATCTTTTCTGTCCCAGATTAAACTTTGTATAGCAGAAAGCAAAGAGAAAACAGTAGAGGAAGGGAAAATCCTACCAGCATCTTCAAGGGAATTTATAGCATTAACTATATATAAACTGTCAGAAAATAAATACAGAATCTTTAAACATCACAAAAGCTTGTAATACTGCATTAAGCTCTACCTTTTGCGCTGATTGTTTGGGTACTAAAAATGTAAAAGCTTGATCAGGGGTAACTATTGCTGCTGTACTATTATTTGACCCATCAGTGAACATATTTGGAGCATTCATGATAGGTGTTTTTCTTGTCATTTTTGGGAAAACTACAGGATGCAAGGACCAAAAAGACAACAAAGGATTAGATGGTAAGTGGTTATCAAATGAACAAACAGATTTGCATATAATTATCGCCCAAGTATTTAACTCATTAGCTAACTCGTTAATTTGATCCATAGTATATGGAGTGATAATTTTATTAGGAGAAATTCCAAACACTCCCTTTGCTGCTTTTATTCCTTGAGTATTAATTGTCCTACAGCCTCAGGATACCTAGTAAGAATAGTGTTAGGAGAATAAGATAAATGTATCCATAATAATGGACCTTCTTGCCAAAATACTCCTGTAGGAATATTTTTTGTTCGTAGTACAATAAATAATAAAGGCAAACATATCAATTCTATCCAAATGCATATTTTCCATATATGTTTCAATGAGTTATAATGTCTTTCTTGCCTCAGGCGTTAACATGCGGAGTGAATTTGGATCCGATGGACCTTTTAGGATATCTAATAAAGGTCCCAACTCTCCTGTTGGTATGCCTAGATAAGGCCTTATGCAATTTATGTCTCCCAACAACTTTTGAAAGTCGTTAAGTGTTTTAAGTTGATCTACTTGTATTTGAATTTTTGGTGGGTGGACCATGGTCAAGGATAATAGAACTCCTAAATAATTAATTAGAAAATTTAATTGTACTTTATCTATTGCTATCTCTAGATTATATTTTTTTAATAAGTTTGTAAGTGTGGCATAATATTCTAGCAATGTGTTTTTATCCTTGTGTGCTAATAATACATTGTCCATATAGTGAAATATTTGTAGTTCAGGATTTTGATTTCTAAGTGGCTGGATTGCTTTGTTAACATAAATTTGACACAGAGTTGGGCTGTTAGCCATCCCTTGAGGGAGTACTTTCCATTCATATCTCTGATCAGGACGTTCATGATTCAGCGCAGGGACAGTAAATGCAAAACGAGGACTATCCTTAGGATGAATTGGAATTGAAAAAAAAAAAAACAATCTTTAATATCTATAACTAAAACATACCAGGTTTTTGGCAAAGCAGACAATTGAAGAATTCCCAATTGAGCACATCCCATGATAACCATCTTGTTATTAATAGCTCTTAAATCTTGCAATAATTTCCATTTACCAGATTTCTTTTTGATGACAAAAATGGGAGTATTATGGGGAGTTACAGAAGGTTGTATATATCCCTCCGCTAATTGTTGTTTGACCAGATCATGGGCTGCTTGTATCTTTTCTTTAGTCAGGGGCCACTGAGGAATCCATACTGGCCTTTCTGATTTCCAAGTAATTTTTATTGTCTCAGTGACCCCTCCCGAAAACCCAATCCATGTTTATCTGTTTTTTGATCTATTTGTATTGGTGCCACTATACCTTGTCCTTGTTCTCCTAATCCTTTTTCTTTCCTAAAACCTTGTCTAGCCATAATAATGGGCGCATTTGAATTGATGTTATTTGTTAATGTTAATCCCAGTTGATCTAGAACATCTCGTCCCCATAAATTTATAGGAAGATGATCCAATACATATGGCTGTATAGTTCCTTCACATCCTTCAGGATCCTTCCAATCTAATACCATCTCACTTCTATGGGGATTATTCGCCACTCCTAGGCCTCGAAGCATTTGAGTGGCTTATTGTAAAGGCCAATGTTTTGGCCATTCTTGATGAGAGATGATGCTAAGGTCTGCACCTGTATCCAGTAGCCCGTTAAATTAATGTCCTTGAATATTTAACTTTAGCATAGGGCGAGAATCTAAATTTAAAGAAAGCATAGCCCAATCTATACCTGTGGAGCCTAATCCCCTGGAACCTCTTTCTATAGTACGACTGGAAAATTTATCATGTAGGCTGGGTATTATTAATAACTGTGCAATTCTATCTCCTGGTGAAATTACTGATATACCCCTTGGAGAACTGGCTATAATTTTTATTTCACCTTTAAAATTGGGATCAATTACCCCAGGTCTTATCATAAGTCCTTTTAGAGTAGAAAAACTGCATCCTAATAATAAGCCTACTGTTCCTTGGGGAAGAGGTCCTTTTACCCCTGTGGGAATGATTTCAACTGCCATCTCTGGAGTTAGTACTGCTCTGGCGGAGGCGCAGATGTCCAACCCTGCACTCCCTCTGGTTTGTCTGATAAGGGATCTAATGGATAATGTGTCCTGGGCACTACACTGATGGTGTTGCTGGGTTCCTCCAATGCCCTGTATATTTGTGGTCGTGGGCCCCGGAGCATTGGGCCCCCCCTGTCCATTTTTTGGCAATGGAGTCCAATGTTTTCCTCCACGATATTGTGGGTAAACACCTGGTCCTTTTCCGTTTTTTGACAACAGAGTACCTTCTACAGTAGTCTGAGAACAGCATTTATAAGCCCAGTGTGTCCCTCGACGACATCATGGGCAAATACCTGGTATTCTACCTCTTTGATCATATCCAGTTTTGTTAAACCCTCCTCCTATGGGGCAACTCCTTCTAAAATGTCTTGTTTGTCCACAATTGTAGCATGTTTTTGGCCGGCACCTAAAGCTGCCAAGACTTGCCCCTGTTCATTAATGTCTCTACATAATTTAATATATGTATTTAAATCTCTATGTTTCCATGGTCTAATGGCCTCCCTACACCATCTATTGGCTTGTTCATAGGCTAGCTGTTTCAGTAATGGCATTGCTTGTTCTACATCCCCAAAGACTCTGGTAGCTGTTTGTATAAGCCTATCTACAAATTCAGCCAGCGTAAGGTTCATTAGTTCCTTGTATTACCTTAGATAATTGACCTTGTAAATCTCCATGTCCTTGTAAAGATTTCCATGCCTTAACTGCAGCTGAAGCCATTTGTGAGTATATGGCAGGATCATATCCAATTTGTTGCTGCTGACCCTCATAAGGTCCCTCTCCTAGCAACATATCTAGATTTCTCTGAGGATAACCAGCTGTTGCATTTCGCTTAGCCGTCTCCATACAAAATTCCTGATTGGCAACCTTCCATAACAAATATTGTCCTCCATTAAGCACAGCTTTGCACTTGCTAGCCCAATCTGCTGGTGTCATGTTTAAATTTGTAATGGATTCAACCATACTTACAGTAAAAGGCGCTTGAGGACCATAGGTTGTTACAGCCTCTTTCAGCTGCTTCACAGTTTTAAAATCTAAAGCATGGTGAATTCGCTGCCCTCCTGCCTCCTCAAATACAGGGCATTTGAGGTCCTGTCTCAGGATCCCATCTATAAACTATGGGGGTTGGGGGCCACCCAGCATATGTTGTCTCCATAGGTGGAGCTATTGGTTGAATACTTACGCCCTCTGGTGATGGAAAAGTGTTAATAGCAGCCTCCTGTTGTAACTTTTCCCCTGATAGCCCTTCCTCCTCTAAACTTTCTTCCTCTGACTAGCTCAAGAGACCCTGTCTTTTATTTGATCTGTTTTCTCCTTCCTCTACCATAGTCTGAACTGAAGGCTTTGGACTAAGCAAATAAGATCTTATCAACGTTCACAATGGCAATGTGCCAACTGGCAGAGTTCCTGGGGTTTTCTTTTCCATCTTCCTTAAATCTTCACCATGATAGTCCCATTGTGATATATTCAACAACTCCTCCTTATGAAGCCATGGGCTACATTTTTGTATCATATCAACATATGCCCTAACTGTTCTTGGTTTTACTGGGGTGCCTTCCTTCCTCTAGCAATTTACTTAATACTCTTTTGGTTTGTTTTTTACTAATTTCGGATCCCATATTTCTGCTACAAAGATAATGCAACCCAACAAGATAACACAAAACAAAACCAAAACAAAATGAGACAAAAATGTAACAAAAATTCATTGTCTCAATTTTTCTATTTTCTTGACATGTGCATCCGTGGTCTATATCTGTTCCTCAGGGGCAAACAACTTTTCTCCCATCCTATTTATTTCAAGGGACAGGCAGCTTGAAACAAAAACGAAACAAAACGAAAGAAGAATACACTATTTCTTGAAATGGTCACCCATCCTCTCGCCCTGCCCTCAGGGGTGAGCAGTTTACCCTGTCACTTACCCCCAAGCTTCAGGCGTTCCCCGTACGGGCCACCATATGCCGCAGTCTGGCTGGGCAAAATAACTGAGAGGTGACAAGCAACTTGAAGGTTGAAGCGGGAACTGAGCGAGAACTCAAAGTAGTGGGCACCCAAGGTAGAGGGAGCCGCTTCTCTGCCAATCAGCAGAGGTATATATACCTAACTAACACACACATCATCTACACACATCATCTAGATACAGCAGTCAGCCAATAAGGAATCCTCATCATCTTAATGGCTCTCTGGTGTTGCTTCACAAACCACTCCTCCTGGCAAATTGCCAGGTGCCATCTTGACTTGATTTGCATCCCCAACAGGAAAAGATTTTTTTCCAGGAATAAAGTAGATGTTGCAGATTTAAATTTAAGATTGGTTGTTAAGTGGAAAGGAACAAAGAAGCCATGTGGCCTTTGTCATATGGTCACTAATGTAATAATATTTTCTGATTTATGAGACTTTTCAGTTAACATTTACTGATAAGCTCCCTAGAAGTTGGCACAGGAGAATGAAGACTTCTGTCAAAAATTTTAGAACCTCAAAGCCAGACATGGCCTGTAATCCTAGGGACTCAGGAGGCTGAGGTGGGAAGATGAAAAGTTTGAGACCAGCCTCAGCAATTTAGACAATCCCGGTCTCAAAAAAGGGAGATGTAGCTCAGTGATAAAGTATTCCTGGGTTCAACTCCAGGTACTGCAGGAAAAAAAGCTCCAAATTTTACAGCTTCTGTGTGCAATTTTTATTATTCTTATAGCCATATGGAGTTATGACATACATGTGTTGCTTAACAAAAGAAACATTCACAGAAATGCATCATTAGACAAATGTCTTAAAAATGAACATGGACAGGGCTGGGGTTGTGGCTCAACGGTAGAGCACTCGCCTAGCATGTGCGAGGCTCTGGGTTCAATCCTCAGCACCACATAAAAATAAATAAATAAAAGATTATGTCCAAATACAACTAAAAAATATTTTTAAAAAGTGTACACAGACAAACCTATATGATAAATGTCAACCACTTGATATGGCCTCATGCAATCAAGAGACTTAAATAGGAGATACACAAGGCTGCTGCCACTAGCAGACTATTTTACAGTGAAAATTATTTGGTAAGTAGCAGTTCTCAAATGATAGTAAATAAATAAACCTGTAAGTTGTTATTACATATTGTATGTAATAGTTTCTTTTTAAATACCTTTATTCTATTTATTCATTTGTATGTGGTGCTGAGGATCGAAACCAGGACCTCACATATGCTAGCAAGCACTCTACTGCTGAACTATAGCCCCAGCCCCTATTGAAACTGTTACTACTGTACTTTTATAGGACTGCATAATAGGTATATTTATACTAACATCATAAATGTTGAGTAATGTGTTGTTCCATGAAGTCACAATGGATACAAGGTCACTAGGTGATAAGGAAGTTTTGTTTGTTTTTTTTTTTTACCTGAATTGTACACTTAAGGGATTATCTTCTTACATTCAGTCCACTTTTGGTAGAAACATTTTTATATGGCACATGACTACTTTTTTTCGACATACATACAACTACCTTTGTGTCTATGCATGTATTAATATGAAGGTTAATAGCTACTTTTTTTTTTCCCCACATCCCTAGCCCTATTTTTTGTATTTTAGAGACAGGGTCTCACTGAGTTGCTTAGTGCCTTGCTTTTGCTAAGGCTGGCATTGAATTCCTGATCCTCCTATCTCTGCCTCCCAAGCCACTGGGATTACAGGCATGCACCACTGTGCCTGGCTAATAGCTACTTTTTTATTGAACACTTACTATGTGCCAAGCATAGATCTGAATACATGATATATATAAAATAGCAATTTTATATTTATGAATAATTTATGTACATAATTTTATTTATATATAAATTTATTACATACATGTGTATGAATACAATTTTTTAACTCAGGATTTAACCCAGAGGTACGTTACCACTGAGTTACATCCCTAGCCCTTTTTATTTTGAGACATGGTTGTTTAGGGCCTCACTAACTTGCTGAGGCTGGCCTTGAACTTGCAGTCCTACCTCAGCCACTATGCTGGCAGAGGGAGATATTTGGATTGAACTCAGAGCCTTACAAAAGCTGGCAAGTTCTCTATCACTGAGCTACAACCCAACCCTTTATATTTTTCAATACAGGGTTTTGGAAAGTTTCCCAGTGATCTGTTGCTATAGCCTCCTGAGTAGCTAGAATTACAGGTGTGTGCCACCAAACCTAGGTAAACATATTCTTTAATTCCTTTATTTCTCACCATAGCCGTAGTTACTGTTCTTATATTTATTTCACATAGAAACAAATCCAGAGAGGTCAATTGTTGAAGTTCAATTTGAATACAAATAGTTCAGTAGCCCAATCACCAGCATGCTGTATTGTTCCTCTCAAAAATGGATGGGGGCTGGGGCTGTAACTCAGTGGCACAGCGCTTGTCTAGCATGTTTTTTTTTTGTTGTTGTTGTTGTTGTTTGCTTTTTTTAATTTATTTATTTATTTATTTATTTTTTAAATTTTTTATTGTGGGTTGTTCAAAACATTACAAATTTCTTGACATATCATATTCCACACTTTGATTCAAGTGGGTTATGAACTCCCACCTTCACCGCATACACAGATTGCAGAATCACATCAGTTACACATCCATTGATTTACAAATTGCCATACTAGTGTCTGTTGTGCTCCTCTGCCTTTCCCATCCTCCCCCCTCCCCACCTCTCCCCTCCCCTCCCCTCCTCTCTCTCTACCTCCTCCACTGTATAACCCTGAGGGTCTCCTTCCATTACCATGCAATTTCCCTTCTCTCTCCCTTTCCCTCCCACCTCTCATCCCTGTTAAATGTTAATCTTCTTCTCCTGCTCTTCGTCCCTACTCTGTTCTTAGTTACTCTCCTTATATCAAAGAAGACATTTGGCATTTGTTTTTTAGGGATTGGCTAGCTTCACTTAGCATAATCTGCTCTAGTGCCAAGTCTAGCATGTTTGAAGCACTGGGTTTGATCCTTAGCACCACATAAAAATAAAAGATAAAGGTATTCTGTCCATCTACAACTACAAAAAAAACTTTTTTTAAACAAAAAATGGATGGGCTGGGGATGTGGCTCAAGCGGTAGCGCGCTCGCCTGGCATGCGTGCGGCCTGGGTTCGATCCTCAGCACCACATACAAAGATGTTGTGTCCGCCGAAAACTAAAAAATAAATATTAAAAAAAATTCTCTCTCTCTCTCTCTCTTTTAAAAAAAATGTAATTGGGACTTTTCATTTAAAAAGGAAAAAAAATGGAAGGGGCCCATGTGGTGGCACATATCTGTAATCTCAGCAGCTGGGGAGGCTGAGACAGGAGAATCGCAAGTTCAAAGGTAGTCTCAGCAGGTGCTGAGTTGCCAAGCAACTCAGTGAGACCCTGTCTTTAAATAAAATACAAATAGGACTGTGCTCGGGGGTTGAGAACCAAAGAAAAAGGAAGGGGAAGGGTCTGGGGTTGTAGCTAAGTGGTTGAGTGCTTGCCTTGCGCATGTGAGGCACTGGGTTTGATCCTCAGCACCACATAAAAGTAAATAAAATAAAGGTATTATTAAAAATAGAAAAAGGGAAAGAAATATACCTTCACTATTTTGTCATATACCTATATCTGCATTTATTCTATAGTCAGCATATAATTTGTAATATGTATAAGTGATGTGATATATTTATATAATCTCTATGTAATTGATATATTAGGTCACTCAATTTAATCGATGTCAGGTTTAAGGTCATAATCTTCCATGGAAAAGTCATCCAATGTGGATACCTACATCTTTTAAAATTCTTCAAGGGTTTCCCATTGTTCTTTCAATAAAATAAACATCCTTCCAGAAGCCTATGGTTTCTGTCTACCTTTGCAAATCTTGCAGACTTAAAAAGGGCCACAAACATGGCCTGCACATGTCCCTCCCTTACCTTAATTCCCCATTTTTCAGAGCACTCCTAAAATTTCACTTCCTCAGAGGGGCCTTCCCTAAACCCAAGATCAGGTCAGTCACCTGCTGTATGTGCTTGCAATATGTCCCTGTGCTGTAAAACCCTTACTACAGGCCTAATTTTACATGTCTTTAAGTGACTGCCTGTCCATCTGTCACCAGATTATAACCTCTGTGAGGATAAAAAGTGGCTATTTTTGCTTAATTTTTATTCACCACACCTAGATAATACCTTAAAATTTCATTAGATAATTTTTTAAAATAACACATTATTTTATTTATTTTTATGTGGTGCTGAAGATCGAACCCACGGCCTCGCGCATGCTAGACACGCACTCTACCGCTGAGCCACAACCCCAGCCCAGATAAATATTTTTTAAGCTAATTATCCAAAGTGCTAAAGGAAAAGTAAACAATAGTACTTTGATGTTTTCTCTCATTATTATCCTGAAGCTCAGTTTACAATAGCAAAGAGATAAATAAGATTATACAATTTGTTAAATATTACCCATAGAATATTATTTCTGTATTTAACATAAGAAAAAATGCTTCATCGATATTTATATATAATAATATCTCCATGTAGGAATACTAGTACTCAACATTAAGGCCAGCTGTATTTTCAAACCAAACCTGCATTTTATGCCAGAGGACATGTGGGATGTTGCACCTTAAATCCCTACATTTGGAGTGTAAGATGTTTCGGACATAAGTATTATGAAATCAGTAAATTCTTACGGCACATAGCTATGAAACCTGGATAGAAAGAAGACTCCTTAATTTCTTAATTGCCTAGCATGTGTGAGGCACTGGGTTTGATCCTCTATGCTATTTACCTCTATGCAATTTTCCAAACTTTATTTGGAAAATTGCATAGAGGTAAACATAATAAACCACATTTTCCCCTCTCCCAATCCCCGTCCTATTTTTTTTTTTTTTAGAGAGAGAGAGAGAGATATTATTTTTTAATATTTATTTTTTAGTTTTCGGCAGACATAACATCTTTATTTTTATGTGGTGCTGAGGATCGAACCCAGCGCCGCGCTCATACCAGGCGAGCGCGCTACTGTTTAAGCCACATCCCCAGCCCTGTCCTATTTTTTATTTTTAGTTATAGATGACACAGTACATTTCTTTTATTTATTTACTTTTTTTTAATGTGGTGCTGAGGATTGAACCCAGTGCCTCACTGGCACGAGGCAAGTGCTCTGCCACTAAGTCACAACCCCAGCCCCTGTCCTATTAAAAAAAAAAAAAATACTTTCAGTTGTAGATAGACACAATACCTTTATTTTATTTATTTTTATGTGGTGCTGAGGATCAAACTCAGTGTCTCACACATGCTACGCGAGCGCTCTTCCACAGAGCTACAACTCCAGTCTCTGTTCTGTTCTTGAAGACAATTGTTTTAAAAGAAATGAACAGCCTGTTGTGGAAGGTAACAAAAAAGTCTGAACTTGAAACTCAAACTTTGGTTCATTTTTCTGGCTTGGACTGGTCAGGAGTCACTTCATTCAGAATCTTCATTAGTGAATTTAACTGAGTATGCATCAGCATTATCTTCTCTTTCAGCTGGGAAAAAAAACACAGAGATGTCAGGGTATCTTACCCTTAACTCTCAATTAGTTGCAATGCCACTTCAAATTTTAGCTAGTGTATGTCATGATTGGAAGCTGGCAATATCTCAACATGGGTCAGGAATACATTTGTTCTGTTCTTGTTGTGAGAGTGCAGTAGTTGGAATTGAATCCAGGGATGCCTATTACTGAGCTACATTTCCAGTCTTTTCATTTATTGATTGATTGATGCTAAGGATTGAACCCAGGGCCACTGAGCAACATCCCCATCCCTTTTTGTATTTTATTTTGAGACAGGGTCTGACTAAATTGCTGAGGCTGACCTCGAACTTTCAATCCTCCTGCCTCAGTCTCCTGTGACCCTGGGATTACAAGCATGCACCACCACACACTGCTTATTTTTTGAGACATGGTTTTGCTAAATTGCAGAGGCTGGCTTCAAATTTTTGATCCTCCTGCCTCAGCCTCCCAAGTAGCAGAGATTACAGGAATTTATCACAGCACTTGGCCCTCTGTTCTATTTCTGAGAGAATTTTATACAAAGAAACCTAGCATACAGTAAGATCATCAGGCATAAAATTTCATTTGAAAACAAACAGTTGCTGAGCATCACTGCTTCTATGAAGAGCAGAATAAAGTGAGGTCACTGGATTTTGTTGAGCTAGAAGTATCAGGCTTCCCTTTTTTTTTTTTTTTTTTTTGCTGGGATTACAAGTGTGTGTCACCACACCTGGCTTCAACATGTAATTTGACTAAAAGTTATCATGAAATACAGAATTATGAATAACTTAGCCTCCTACTGAACTTTAGGTTAACAAAAAAAAATCTTATTTGTGCAATTTTTAGATACATATTTCTGGTATAGTTTTCACAATAAACTCAATCTGTTTTACAGCTAATTCTAGAGCCTGTTATTCTTACTGAGATACTCTGATACCTGTGAATCATTTTTCTTCTGCTTCAAAGATATTTTCTCTTAATCTTTCAACATTTTTCCTGTGTTTGGGTGTAGATCCATCCCTGAGCTACATCTCCTGCCTGTTTTTTTGAGGTGGGGTCTTGCTAAACTGCAGAGGCTGGCCTTGAATTTATAATCCTCCTCACTCAGTCTTCTAAGTAATTGAATTTATAGCTGTGTGCCATAGTACCTGCATCCCCTTTCCTTTTTTTTGGTACTTATATTACCAAAGCATTTTTAGGTATGCTTGATGGTTTCAACTAGACTCTTAGGCTTACTCGTTTTTCTTTATTCTTTTTTCTCACTTCTTCAGATTGCATAATTTCTATCTTCAAGCCTGATGATTCTTTCACTTGCTAATCAAATCTGCTGTTGAGCCCTTCTAGTGAATTTTTCATTTCAGTTGTTTATACTTTTCAACTAGGGAATTTCCACTTGGTTTTTTAAAATAATTTCTATCATTTTTACTAATACCTTCTATTTTTAAGACATTATCATCACACCTTCCTTAAGAATAATTTCCTTTACTTCTTTAGAAAAATTTTTTTTTTCTTTTTGGTACCAGCAACTGACCACAGGAGCATTTAACCACTAAGCTACACCCCTTGACAGTTAAAAATTATTTTAAAATTTTGAACAGGGTTTTGTTAAGTTGCTTAGGGCCTCACTAAATTGCTGAGCTTGGCTTTGAACTTGTGATCCTCCTGTCTCAGCCTCCTAAGCCTCTGGAATTACAGGCATGTGCCCCTGTGCCTGACTCCTTGGAAATGTTTTTAACAGCTTTTTAAAGCTTTGTCTGCAAAACCCAGTATCTCCACCTTAAAAAAAAAAAAAAAAATATATATATATATATATATATATACATATATATATATATATATATTTATTTATTTATTTTAAATTATAGGTGGACACAATATCTTTATTTTATTTGTGGTGCTGATGATTAAACCCAGTGCCTCACACATGCTAGGTGAGCGCTCTACCTCTGAGCCACAACCCCAGCCCACATCTCCATCTTTTCAAAAGCAGTTTCTAATGCCTACTTTTTAACCTGTATTTGGGCCACATTTTATTTCTTTGTATGTTTCATAACTTTTAAAATAAAAAATGAACATTTTAGGTAATATATTATAGCAAATCTGGATACCAGATTCCTTCTTGTTTGTTTAAATAGCTGGACTATCATAGTGATGCCTTCTCCTCCCATCCTCCAACCCCAGTTATGAGCATCTGATGTCCCTCACTCCTCATAACACAAAGCCTTCAGCAATGTGCAGTCACCCTGGGAATTTAGTGATTTTTGCACAAATCCCTGTGTTCAGTTATTTGCCTCTACTGGTATCATAACCAGCTGTCAATCAGTCTCTAGTTACTGCTGGCTAAACTGCTCCATTGTTATAACAGTGCCCAGAGGCAAAAATTATCCCATAATCTTTTTCAATTAAACCTTCTGCACTTGATGACAGGCCTATAATCCCAGCAACTAAGGAAGTAGAGGCTGGGGGATTACAAACTTGAGGCCAGCTTCAGCAAATGAGCAAGACTAAGACCCCGTCTAAAAAATAAACAGGAGGCTGAGGTTGTGGCTCAGTGGTAGAGTGCTTGACTAGTATGTGTGAGGCACTGGATTCAATTCTTAGCACCATATATAAATAAATAAAATAAAGGTCCATACACAACTATAAAAAAAAACAGGGCTGCAGATGTAGCTTAGTGGTAAATAAAAATAATTCAGACTCCTTTCCAGATAGTCTTTAACAGCCATTCTTGGTAAATCTAGTCTGTGGTTTAATTTGTTTCTCTCATGGAACTATCAGCTTCCTCTTAGTTGCTTTCTCTCTCCAAAATCTCCGTTGTTTTAAACAGCACCCTTAGTCTTGAACTCCTAAGTGTTATAAGTATTTCCTTTGGGAAGAGCTTCAGAATTCTGTTTTCACACTCTGCCTTTCACCCTGAGCAAAATCCTTGTGCCGCTGCTTCCAAATTGAAGGGTGGGGATAGTGTATTAGAATGACACCCTTGCTTTACAACAGGGTACTAGGCATGGGAGCTAGCTTCTGATCATCTCAGCTTTAGTTTCTCAGCATGAACTTTCTGCTTCACAAGCAATCTGTGCAATAGTAATTGAGTTTCCAATATTCCTAGCCTACTGTGCCTACAGTAAATCTATTATGCAACAAATGACATTCTTTTAGAATACAGCTTCTGTAACATTGGGGAGGGGAGGTAGTTGACAAATGCCATTGGCCCATTCCTACTGGGAGGATACCGTAGCCTTCAATTGGGGGTGGGGGTAAAGGATCCCCATGTTCTTGGCTACATCTGCTCAGATGGATCTTCTCCCCTCAAAGCTGGAGGATGGGAGAGTCTGTTATGGCTCATGGTTTTTTCACATACTTGTTTCTCCATTTTCTGCATGCCTGGAGGAAAATTTCCACAGACTTAAGATGCTTTCTTTTCTTTTCTTTTTTGGTACTGGGGACTTTTTGGCACTCAGGGTGCTTTACCACTGAGCTATATCCCCAGCCCTTTTTATTTTGAGACATTTTCCAAAATGTCTCACATTGTTTCTCATGTTATTTTGTGGCAAAGTTTCTCACATTGCCAAATTCTGCAATCATCACCCATAACTTTTTCTTTTTCAGTACTAGGGATTGAACCCAGCGGAACTCTACCGCTAATACCCCCAGGCCTTTTTTATTTATTTAGGGTCTCACTAAGTTGCCCAGGCTGGCCTCAAACTTATGATGCTCCTGCCTCAGCTTCTTAAGTAGCCAGAGTAGGTGGTAGTAATAGTAATAATAGTAGTAGTGGTAGTAGTAAGTGCACACCACTCTGCCCAGCTATATGGGTGTGTTTACAATAGAATGATAGTGATATAAACTAAGCCTCCATGGTCTTATAATAATTATCAGCTAGCTAACCCTTTATAGAAAAAGCTTGCAATCCCCTGCCTTAAAACATGATCCATGAGCTTAGAACTTAGTTTTGGTGGGTGGGGGGAAATCACTGTTCTCCTGTCCTACCATTATTCCAAATATTAAACTTTGAAAAATAAATGCCATTGGTCACTAAATGTGTAATTTGCAAAGAACAAACTATTATATACTACTAAAAATAAACCAATAGTAAATTCTTAGGTTGATTTTCTAAGGGTAGTTATAACCAAAATTTCACTAAGAATGAGCCATCAAGTTACCAAAACTTTGCTTTCTTCAACGTAAGTTATCAACTCCTCCATAAAACCCATTTAAATAAGAAATCTTAGGCTGGGGATATAGCTCAGTGATACAATGAACACAAGACCCTGGGTTTGGTCTCCAACACCAAACAAACAAATAGCTTAATAATATTTTACCACTCAGGGCTGGGGATATGGCTCAAGTAGTAGTGCGCCTAGCATGCGTGAGGCACTGGGTTTGATCCTCAGTACTACATAAAAATAAAATAAAGATATTATGTCCACCTAAAGCTAAAAAATAAATGTTAAAAAAAAGTAATAAAAATAATAATTTTTTACCACTCTTTGAGACATATAAACATAAGGCGCTTTCAAAGAGGATAGTCTATACAAGATGAACATGTCCATTTCCAGCATAAAAGGAGAATTATAGGATTATAATATTTGAGCACTCCCCCAAAATGGACCTTATAATATGGCTTTAATATTTTGCTTTCAGGTTGGGGCTGTAGCTCAGTGGTAGAGTGCCTGCCTTGCACGTGTGAGGTACTGGGTTTAATCCTCAGCACCACATAAAAAGAAATAAAGATATTGTGTCCATCTACAACTAAAAAATATTAAAAAAAAAAAAAATCTTGCTTTGTGTTTCAAATTCAAAAAACACCACCAAACCTTACATAGAGGATTAGAGTATCATACCATTTTATCATACCAAAGTTCATTGGTAGGAATTATCAAGAATTATCGCATTAAAAAATGACAAAATCATAGAATTTGCAGGGAAATGGATGGCATTAGAGCAGATTATGCTAAGTGAAGCTAGCCAATCCCTAAAAAACAAATGCCAAATGTCTTCTTTGATATAAGGAGAGTAACTAAGAACAGAGTAGGGACGAAGAGCATGAGAAGAAGATTAACATTAAACAGGGATGAGAGGTGGGAGGGAAAGGGAGAGAGAAGGGAAATTGCATGGAAATGGAAGGAGACCCTCAGGGTTACACAAAATTACATACAAGAGGAAGTGAGGGGAAAGGGAAAAATAATACAAGGGGGAGAAATGAATGACAGTAGAGGGGGTAAAGAGAGAAGAGGGGAGGGGAGGGGAGGGGGGATAGTAGAGGATAGGAAAGGCAGCAGAATACAACAGACACTAGTATGGCAACAGGTAAATCAATGGATGTGTAACTGATGTGATTCTGCAATCTGTATATGGGGTAAAAATGGGAGTTCATAACCCACTTGAATCAAAGTGTGAAATATGATATATCAAGAACTATGTAATGTTTTGAACAACCAACAATAAAAAATTAAAAAAAAAAAAAGAATTATCTATAATTAAAGGAACCACACAACCATTATGAATTTTACCTCTAAAATCTTTTCTGGTAGAGGTACATTGTGAATATCCATCTCAGATGCACTTACTATAGCTCTTGTTTTTAAGAGATAGCTAGATGGAAAATAGAGAGAGAAAATATTAGTACCATACCACAGTTAAGATTATCAATGAACCATACTTGCCTTCTGAAACACAATCTGTCAAGCAAAGCCTGCCTTCTTACTAAATTCCATTTCAAGATTTGTGATGTATTCTGTTGGAAAAACAATTTCTCAACAAACAAATCAGAGAGACTCTGTCATCCTACCTTTTCCCAGGGACAAATTATCCCAGTACAAACTGAAAACAAAAAACAGGATCAGGGGTTGGGGTTGTAGCTCAGCAGCAGAGTGCTCGCATAACACATGCGAGCCTTTGGGTTCGATCCTCAGCACCATATAAAAATAAATTAATTAAATAAAGGTATTAAAAAAAAAAACTGGATCATATGAAAATCATGATGCACACAAGTAGATCCTATAGCATACATATTTCAAAGGAAAAGTAATCGAATTGTAGCAAATAGTGTTGGTTGCTTAGCCAGTAGCCATTCCTTTTTTCTTTTCTTTCTTTTTTTTTTTTTTAGTTGTAGATGGACACAATATCTTTGTTTTATTTATTTTTTTAATGTGGTGCTGAGGATCGAACCCAGTGCCTCATGCGTGCGAGGCAAGTGCTCAACCACTGAGT
Source organism: Marmota monax (assembly GCF_021218885.2). NCBI lineage: Eukaryota > Metazoa > Chordata > Mammalia > Rodentia > Sciuridae > Marmota > Marmota monax. The sequence continues at coordinate 43,527,751 of NW_026693777.1, forward strand.
ACAACCCCAGCCCCTCACTTTTTTCTTATTAACAACCCAGATTTTCTCATATGTTCAGCCTAGGAGTTGAATCAAAAGTGTTCTAAGCTAACTGTGACAAATCTGTTGACACATTTGCTTTCCCAATAAGATGATCATATAGCTTAGTTCTAGCTAATGAGAATAAGAAAATTTCTGCCCATAAAATAAGTTCCTTTGTGTTTCCTTATGCCCCAAACACTCTTCCTTCCTGTTGAAGATGCTACCATCAATATATATTCATGCTGTACTCAAGAGGAAAAAGCCAAGAGAAGCACAGAAATGCTGACCCAGATCCCTAATCATGGTTGAGCCATCAGAAGGCTCCTGGGGTAGCCAATAGCCTCACCTTTTTTTTTTTTTTTTTTCCTATTTGGTACTGGAGATTGAACTCAGGGGCACTCAACCACTAAGCCACATTCCCTAGCCCTATTTTGTATTTTATTTAGATACAGGATTTCACAGTTGCTTAGCACCTCACTTTTATTGAGGCTGGCTTTGAACTTGTGAGCCTCCTGTCTCAGCCTCCCAAGCTGCTGGAATTGCAGACATGCGCCACCACACCTGGCCCTCACCTTTCTTTTTAAAACAACTGTTAAGTCAGAATTTTTGATACTAGCAACCAAATTCATTTGGATGGGATACACAGACATAGCTTCATTATCTTCAAAGATTCCTGCTAACCATACTTTCCTAATTTCTATTTAGTCAACTCTTCATCTTAAAGACTAAATACTCAAAAATCCCATAAGACTTTTAAATTTATACTAAAAACTTTGTTACTAAAAGCTTATTTCTCTAGCAAAAACTGAAATTATCGCTCTTCTGGAACATCTACTTACGTCTGTTTCCAAAAATGATTTACAGTTACTTACAGCACATATTGAGATACTTTTTTTTCCTCATTAAACTTAATTTTAGGACTGAGGTTGAGCTCAGTGTAGAGTTCTTGATTAGTATGTGTGAGGCACTGGGTTCAATTCTTAGCACCACATAAAAATAAATAAATAAATAGATGAACTCTATATAGTGCAGAGTGATGGGAAGGCAAGGGAGGGGGCATGGGGTTAGAAATGATAGTGGAATGTGATAAACATTATTATCCAAAGTACATGTATGAAGATATGAATTGGTGTGAATATACTTGATATACAACCAAAGATATGAAAAATTCTCTATATGTGTAATAAGAATTGTAATGGATTCTGCTGTTATATATAAATAAAAAATTAATTTAAAATAAGTAAATAAAGGGCTGGGGATGTGGCTCAAGCGGTAGCGCACTCGCCTGGCATGCGTGCAGCCTGGGTTGGATCCTCAGCAGCACATACAAACAAAGATGTTGTGTCCGCCAAAAACTAAAAAATAAATATTAAAAAATTCTCTCTTTAAAACATAAAATAAGTAAATAAATAAAATAAAGGTACATGTCCATCTAAAACAAAAACAAAAAAAAAACACTTAATTTTGCCAGGTGCACTGGTGCATGCCAATAACCCGGTGGTTGGGGAGGCTGAGACAGGAGGATTGCGAGTTCAAAGCCAGCCTCAGCAAAAGGGAGGTGCTAAGCAACTAAGTGAAACCCTGTCTCTAAATAAAATACAAAATAACACTGGGAATGTGGCTCAGTGGTCAAGTGGCCCTGAGTTCAATCTCTGGTATCCAAAACAACAACAATAAAAAAACTTAATTTTAAATAGATTGTTTAAAAAATGAGGAATTCATAGTAAAATATAATTCCATCTCAAGTATACATCCTGTTAGAAATCTGCAATGAAGAACAAATGGTATATACCTAATGCACGTGAAACAGTTTCATAGTAACAAGTGAGTTTTACCTATAAATTTTATTGTTTTATCAAACAAAATGAGTTAGAAACACTAATCTGAAAATAAGCTCAGTGGGGGCTGGGGATGTGGCTCAAGCGGTGGCGCACTCGCCTGGCATGTGTGCGGCCCGGGTTTAATCCTCATCACCACATACAAACAAAGATGTTGTGCCCGCCGATAACTAAAAAATAAATATTAAAATTCTCTCTCTCTACCTCTCTCTCTCTTAAAAAAAAAAAAAAAATAAGCTCAGTGGCACCAGCCATTCAGGAGGCTGAAGCAGGAGGATTCCAGGTTTCACACAAGGATTGGCAAGATAACAAGACCCTGTCTCGTGAATAAAAAATAAAAGGGGCTGGATATGTACCTCAGTGGTAGAGCACTTGCCTATCATGTACAAGGCCCTGGATTCAAACGCCAATACCATGGAAACAAAATAAAACAATACATATCTAAGCACATTAAATGGAAATGAAAAAAACAGAAGCATTTATGTTTTATGAAGGGAAAATGAGTTTTGAATTCATGGATTCACACCTCAGCTCCTCCACCTCTCTGAGTCCTAGTTTTCTTATAATAAGAACTCAATTAGGTAAGTATAATGCCTGGCAGAAACCAGGCTATCAGTAGTTGTTGTTGCTTAGTGGTTAAGAAAAGACTTTGATGTATATTTCAGTTTCTTGTAATAAACAAAAAAGCTAAATTAAAAGGTTCAATTTACTAAGATAAAGAAATACCTAATGTAATTTATGAGAAATAACAGCAAATAGGTACTTTTTCAAGTCCTAGGAGACCCTGTGATCGCTACTTTTACTTTTCTTCGTGCATCTGTTTCATTATTCTTTTTCAGCAGATTTCTCTGCATCTACATGTATAATGTTGAAAAACCTATCACAACTTAAGAGCTTTCGCTTTTCAACTTCAGCACCATCTACAAGTGACAAGTGCCCATATTTCAAATTCCTAGAGTAGAAAATATGGTTTATTTGGGTCAGGTAAAAAATCCTATACATGTGAGTGGTGTCTTGCATGAGACAAATATGATGACAAGGTCCCACCCTATGGGAGGGAGATGGGCAAGGGCACAAACCCAAAAGGTATCTATGGCAAAAGCTTGCCTTCCTGAATTTTGTTTATTGAAAGAATAGCTTCTGAATTATTCTATGGTACCACTATGAAGACATGGTATGATTAGAAAACATCTAAAATCATCTTAATGTTATAAGATTATATTTTTGTTCTACTACTTTTTTTTTTTTTTTTAAATTTTTAATATTTATTTACTTTTAGTTATCGGCGGACATAACATCTTTGTTTGTATGTGGTGCTGAGAATTGAACCCGGGCCGCACACATGCCAGGCGAGCGCGCTACCGCTTGAGCCACATCCCCAGCCCCGTACTACTACTTTTTTTTTTATAAGAGTGCTTGGCTTTAGCATCTTCTTGAGTACAAATACTTTGTCTTTTCCAAAAGATCTTTTAAAATTTATTTGAAGGCAACCCCTATTGGGTTTTCTCTTTCCCTGCTTAATAAATTCACTTGAATATATTTTACTGTTTTATGCTCAAAAATAAATAAATACATATTTTTTTAATCTTTATTTTTTGATAAACAATATCTATATCTACTTACCACACCATTTTATCACTGGAAAGGCAGAAGTGACCTCTCAAGGCAGCCAAAGCAGCATGGGTGGAATATAGATGGAAACCAATGGGAATTTCACAGGAACCACAGAATAAAAGGTTGTAAGTGCTAGGAGGGAAAACACAAAATAGGTAAGAAAGAAAATCACAGAACAAATCAAAATAAATAAGTCTCTGGAAGCATTTCTATCACTTAAGACACAAGAGAAATTTATGTTATAATAGGAATGAGACTGAAACAATGTCACATCCAAGAAAGGGTAACTCAGGTTTTAATATAATTATACTCTAAATTACAGAAACCTTCATGGATTCGTCCATTAAAGCAATTAAGGATATATAACTCTGAGATAGGTAATTTATCGAGGGGGGGGGAGGAAGCTAACTAATGAGATTAACACTGAAACATTCAATTTATTTTTGTATTTTAAATTCTTTTTTTTTTTTTTGCAGGTTGTATTTCCCTTGCACATATCTCTTATCACTGAACTATACCTCCAGCACCATAAAAGTTGATCAATTGTCTGATTTTTTTTCCACATATTTTAATGAGTGCATTATAATTGTACATATTAATGAGTTCTCTGATTTGTTTTAAAACACTCCATAGATTGGGCCCGGTGGTATATGCTTGTAATCCCAGCCACTGGGAAGACTGAGAAAGAAGATCATAAGTTGGATGCCAGGTTCAGCAACTTAGTAAAACCCTGTCTAAAGATAAAAATAAATAAATAAAAAGTACTAAGGATTTAGCTTAACGGTAAAGTACCTCTGTGTTCAATCTCTAGTATCAAATAAATAAATAAATAAATACTCCAAGATAAATAAAAAATGAAGAATACAGATAAAATAAAATTCTCTCTCTCTCTCTCTCTCTATATATATATATATATATTTTTTTTTTGTGTGTGTGTGTGGTACTGGAGATTGAACCCATGGCTTTGTGCATGCAAGGCAAGCACTCCACCAACTGAGCTATATTCCCCAGCCCAAATTGTCAAAATATTGGTAAATGTTGAAACTGGGTAATGGGTACATGGGAATTATTACAGTATTTGAAGTATTTTAAAATTTCTCCATAATAAGGAACCCAACTACTATGTATAACTATAAAGTTCTAATTTTTTAAAAAGATTAAAGAGAAAATGCTCATTTACTCGCTCGCCTGCCATGTGCGGGGCGCTGGGTTCGATCCTCAACACCACATAAAATAAAGATGTTGTGTCCACCAAAAGCTGAAAAAATAAATATTAAAAATTCTCTCTCTCTCTCTCTCTCTCAAAAAAAAAAAAAAAAAGAGTCAATCTACAAACACTACTGAATGCCTATTTTAGCTTATTTTAAAAAGTAGTTTACAGGCTAGGTAGAGCACTTGCCTATATGTATGAGGCACCAGTATGATACTCAGCACCATATAAAAAAATTAATTAATTAATTAATTAAGGATATTGTGTCCATCTACAACTAAAAAAAAAAAAAAAAAAGGGTAGTTTAGTAATATACTTTCCTGGGAATTAGGTTATATCTTTTAAAAACAAAAAGTGTTATTATCTTATAAAGATTCTTACAAAAATATTTATGAATGGAATGATATAATTTCAGATATGTACTTAAAAACATTAAGGAGGGGTAGGTATGATTATAGATAAAACATGATTGGCCATGATTTGCTAACTGTCCTCATTTAGTGACTGGTAATACATGGGTTCATTATACTGTTCACTTCTGTTTAAATTTGCAAAAACAATTTAAAAAGAAATATTTTACTTATAACCAATATAAGCAAAATTCCACAAAGTAAATATTACTGTTGAGCATAACAAAAATTCAGCATAACAATGCTATTTTTAAGTGCTAAGACTGTAATACAATAATGCTTACTGAAATTAGTTACATTAAATCTTCCACCAGTAACAGAATAATAAAATTTGGTAGAGAAGCAACCTTTGGAAGTCAGGTGCAGTGGTTCAGCCCTGTAATCCCAGGTGGAGTGGCCCACCCCTGTAATCCCAGCTAAATTCTAGGCCAGCCTGGACAACTTAGCTAGACCCTGTTCCAAAACAAAAAATAAAAAGGGCTGGGGATGTAGCTCAGTGGTAGAGTCTGGGTTCAACCCCTAGTACTTTAAAAAATAAAAAGAAATAAAAGGAATGAATTGTCTTTCTGTCAAAGGCCAATATTCAAATTTTTGGAGCCTTATTTTAATAATAAATTCACTGAGTACTTGATTGTCACTTGTAAGTCATACAGCATTCAAGTACTTAATAATCACCTTGTTTTTTTTTTTTTTTCTCTCCCAATTTCTGAAATCACTGAATCCTGCCATGATTTATTACAAATTCCATGTTAAATACAAACTTGAAGTCTTGGTAACCTAAAGGATTGTAGTTCATAAATTATTTTCACTATAAACCAAAATTTTCCACTATAAAACACACCTTTTGGGGTGGGGTTATGGCTCAGTGGTAGAGTACCCGTCTAGCATGGGTTAGATTCTCAACACCACATAAATGTAAAATAAAGATATTGTGTCCACCTAACACTTAAGATTGAATATTTTTAAAAAGACATCTTTTTTTAGCCTCACTTCATTTGTATATAACACTAGGAATGTGGACCTCAGAAAGATTTTTAAAACTACACAAAAATCTTCTTCGTTTCATAATACAACAAGTTCTTACAGGTGTGTCAAACAAGTAAAAGAAACATTCTATCATTTGATTATACTGTATGAACATAATAAACTTTATCGGAACAAATGGTATACTCCTCGGACAGTATACAATTTGTTTCTAGAAAACCATCAGTAATTCTCGGTACACACCTGCATTTAAGCGAACCTTCAATGCCAACCAGGAAGGGTGCTTCCAAAATGACGTTATTTGTGACTCCTAAAACGAAAAACACGGGTCACAACTTGAACTTGTGAGGGCCTTGAAAAGGAAAACCTCCCTCCTGGTCAGACTCATAGTAGCGCTGGGGGCGGACACCAAGAAAGGAGGCCTGGCTCGGTTTTAGAGCGTTTGACTAGCAAGCGCGAAGCCCTCTTTTCCAGCCCCAGCGACTGGGACGGGAAAAAAATTTAAAACCGGGGGGATAAAAAACAAAACCACGAAAACCACCCCCACCCTCCGTAAACCACCCCCACCCTCCGTCCCAAGGGGCAAATTTCTTTCCAAATCTACATCCTGTTTCCTTTCCAGCGAGTTTTCTGCTAGCCCGTCCCAGACTTCTCCAGAAGCCGCCCTCCAACTTACTGGAGAAGACCACGGCCCCAAGGGAACGCGACAGGTCCCAGGCGAGGTGCACTGAATCCGCCAGCACAGAGTGGCATTGCGCGCACTGGAACACCGCGCATCTCTCGGGCTGCAGCCACGACGGCAGCAGCGGGCTGATTGGGTGTTCTTTCGCCCCACATTTCGTCGGACCGAGCGGCGAGGACCCCTCCACCACCTGTGTGTCCCACTCCATGGAGGTGGTAAAAGAGGATTCGTCGATCACCTCCTTAGCGCCGTCACAAAAATCACCTCGGGACACTTCTGCACAACGAAACCGATGCCGCCGCGGCCAAGCCGCCATCTTCCTGCTGCGGTCTCCTCTTTCAATCTCGCACCAAACTCTGCTCCAAGCGTCACCCCCGCGTCCTCAGTAGACCCTGTGAGCGGTGCGCTCCACAGCTCACCTGTAGCTTGGACGAGCCCCTAGGGCCTTCCGCCTTCGCGGTATTGGAGAGGTGAAGGGTGGAGCGTGCGCCAGTGGAAAATCAGTTTTTCTATTGGTCAGCGTAAGAAACCCCGCCTTCGAGGCATTTTCAACCAATGGAAGTGCAGCGTTCTTCGTTTAAACGAACTATAAAGGTCTACTGGGCCAACGCCTAGAGTGGCGCCAGAGTTTTGAACGGTGTAGTTTACGTTAGCTGACTGACCCTCTGCGCTTCTCCAGTTGGATTGTAGAACGCGATGACCGTCCCTTCTGCGGAGGAGCTGGACTCCTTCAAGTACAGTGACCTGCAGAACTTAGCCAAGCGTCTGGGCCTCCGGGCTAACCTGAGGGTATGGGGCTTGCGGTGCCGGCGGTTGGGCGGGCGGGTAGGAATTAGAGCCTGATAGAGAGAAGGCGCAAAAGGGTCCAAACTCGTGCCCCCGGGATGAGGCCCAGTCCTTTCCCTGGAGCATGAGATTTGGTTCCCGGTGGTTAAAACTCTGCAAAATGGAAAAGGAGCAATAGTTGTCACTTATTATTCGAAGCTGCTTTTTTTGAGGACTCACGTGGGCCTTTGCTCCAAAGGGCTGGTTTGGATTGGTTCGGTTTTATTTAAAGTACTCTGATATTTCCCAGGTATTATGAAACAGTCCCAGAAAGTGCAAGGTTGTCTTAATGCCAGTTGAAGAAATAATTAGCTCTGCTTCTGTAAAACTCTACAGTAGTACCCATAATCTTTTGATAATTTATTGGAGGACCTGACCGAAAGAATGACTTTTAGAGGACCACTCTCGTGAATAATTATTTATTTTGGCACTGGGGAGCTTAATTACTGAGCTACGTCCCCATTCCTTTTTATGTTTTTTTTTTTTTTGAGACAGGGTTTCACTAAGTTGCTGAGGGTCTCGCTAAATTCCTGAGGCTGGCCTCGAATTTGTAATCCTCCTGCCTCAGTCTTCCAAATAGCTGTGATTACAGGCATGCGATACCACGCCCTCTTTTGGATAAAATTTTATCGTTAGTCCCTGATCTTATATGCTCTTTCTTTAATTGATCACTATTGTCAGTGGTGTTCTCTTCAAAACCGATAAAGTTTTTGATTCTGAGTCTGCAAGGCTTGGGGAAAAAATATGGGGATTCAGTTTGGGACTGGAATTTTATAATTTGAGATTTCCCATACAATGCTAATACTCCAGAGATTTGTTCTGTAAGATGCCAACAATTAAAATTGGATGAATGTCTAAACCAGTTATCACAAATGTTTTTAAATGGTTTAAATAGAATAATCATGGTCCAGGTATCTCTTTGGTATGTCTGAGTGTTAAAGAAGTGTCTCTGGGAAAGTTTCTGGGCTATAGCGTTTAATTGCTCTTCAATACTTGGTGAATAAAGCCTTAATTCCTTAACTTAAATCCAGTAGGCTTTTTGCTATCCCTCTGGAATCATTTGTATCCAAGGCTGTATCCCTAAACACTTGGCACCCTTGCCCATCTGTGTAATTTCTCATTTTGACCCTTTGACCTCATATTTCATTTTCTCTTCTTCATCTGCATAAATACTTCTCAGTTGCCTTTCACAGTTTAATGGAAATATTATCCTGATGTGGCTCCTGGTCCCCTATTCTTCATTTCCTTGGCTACAAGTTCCCTACTCCAGCAATCATGGGAATACTTTTAAAGCAGTTTATTTTCAAGTGTTGTTTTTGAAGATTTGCTGGGCTACGTCTTGCAATCTGGTTATTTGTGCATTGTATTTTTTTTTATAAATTGCTTGAACAGTGGTTTCATCTATCCACCTTGGAAGTCTTTATAGCACTAATGCAGTACATTTTATGTAGGAGATGCTGGATAATTATTCAAAACTTCTTTACAACTGCTTCTTGGCAGTACTAGAATAATACACTGGAAGATAGTTTGGTTGGAAAGAATTTTGAGGAGGCTTTTCACCTGAGTTTAGAGCTCTGGCTAACATTTAAGGCCTCATTAATCATTGAATATCTAAAGAGCTAGATTTTTTTCTGAAAGTTTTACCATCATTGTCTCTTGAGGCACCTGATCTAGAATAGCCAATTAATTGCTGTTTTTTTAGAAGTAGGGTTATTTCTTGTTATCATAGATCCCATTGCTTGCCTAGCACACAATATCTGGCACATTGTAGTTATTGATAAATATTTATTAGAATGTCCTATTTCCTGGACAAATCTGATCATTCAAAGCTTTATTATAATCAACTGTAAGAAGAAATTGAGACCCTTAAGGAAAACTGAATTTGGGCTAGGTATTAAATTATATAACCATATTTATTTTGATCAATATGATAATGGTTCAATGGTTATGTTTCTTTTTAAAAAACAAAACAAAAACCTATCTCTTAGAATACATACCAAGTGAAGTGTTTTTCTTTCTTTCTTTTTTTGTACCAGGGATTGAACCCAGGGGCGATTAACCACTAAATTGCTGAGGCTGGCTTTGAACTTGAATTTATGATCCTCTTGCCCCAGCCTTCAGAGCCAGTAGGATTGCAGGCCTGCACCAACAGGTCCAGCCCAAGTATTTCCATGTGAAATGTTATGAAGCCTGTAAAATGCTCCCGAAAAAAATAGAGGGGGAACTAGGTGAAATAATAACAACAAAATGTTGATAATTTTGGAAACTAGTAACAGATACATGGGGGTTCATTATACTATTCTTTTTACCATGTTTGAAATATTGCCCAAGAGCTCATTGAATCAATTGCCTTTTAAAATTACAAATAGCAGAAAAAGATTAATAAATTGCTTTAGAAATAATTAAGATTTGATTAAACTTGCCAGGCATGATGATGCACGTCTGTAATCCCAGCGACTCAGGGGTCTGAGGCAGGAGGATTTCAAATTCAAAGCTAGTCTCAGCAACTTAGTGAGACCCTGTCTCAAAAAAAGATTAAGAGAAAAAAAAGGATGTGGATGTGGCTCAATGGTAAAGTGCCCCTGGGTTCAATCTCTGATGCCCCCCTCCAAAAAATATTATTTAAATAAATTCTACCAGTATAATGTCATTAAAAATAAATTTAGAAAATATTGGCTCGCTCTTTTGAGATGCTTTGCTTAATGGTAAAGCAAAAGAAAGGAGTCGGTTACTAATATTTGTGGCCATGGTCCTTTTCTCACTATGCTCTCTCTTCCCTCTTGTAAAGTTAAATTATGAAGAACAACACTATTTTCTATTTCTTTAGACCTCTCTACTCACCTGGCAAAACCCAAGCCTAATTAAACTCAGCTGTTTAATCTGCCTCTTTAATCTTAATCTGCCTCTACTTATGCAGCTGACCTTGACTAGAGAAAAAACTTTGTTGATTGAACTTTATTTATTTTTAATGTGGTGCTGAGGATCGAACCCAGGGCCTCACACAAGCTAGATGAGCACTCTACCGCTGAGCCACAACCCCAGCCCCCACTCTAAACTTTATTTATTTTTTTTTATTATAAATCTTTCTCCTTTGTTTTTTTTTTTTTTTTTTTTGGTACTGGGGATTGAACCCAGGGGTGCTTAACCATTGAGCCACATCCCCAACCCTTTTTATATTTTATTTAGAGACAGGGTCTTACAGAGTTGCTTAGGGCCTTGCTAAATTGCTGAGGCTGGCTTTGAACTCAGTCCTCCTATGTGATTCCTATGTGAATCTAAAAATTGGCATTTGATCCAACCGTACATTCTTTTTTTTTTTTTTCTTTTAAATAGTTTTTTGTTTTTGTAGTTGTAGATGGACAGGAAAGAGAGAGGGGAACTAGGTGCCTTTATTTTATTTTTATGCAGTGCTAAGGATCAAACCCAGTGTCTCATAGGTACTAGGCAAACTCTCTGCCACTGAGCTACAGCCTCAGCCCCTCCTGTACATTCGTAGTACTCATTAACTTTCACTTTTTTTTTTTTTTTCCCTGCAGTACTGGAAAACAGTCTCACTTTTGAGGAGAATTATTTCCTATTTTCCCTCCTCAAATTGATTCCCTTTCTTCCCTTGGTAATTTTTCCTCTTAGGTCCTGGGGAAATGGATGCAGTCAGCAAAGAATTACCCATCTTTGCAGCACCAAACCCTCCAGTCAGCCTGCACCTTTACACACTGCCTATGCTCCCCTCCTTCCCATTCTAGTAAAAGACTAATACCTGTGGGCAATCTTTCTACTTAAGCTTTCAGGGGCCCTCTGGCCTCCTCTAGGACTATACTCCTATAATTAGTACTCCCTCCTGCTTTGCTTTTTCCAATTCTGCTGGCTCGATACCATACTACATAAGATCTTTCTTAGTATCACCCATCAATTTTTTTTCACCCATCTTTAAAAAAAGAAAAATCCTTCCTTAACCCCAACTCCTTCTCTCATCTACTGCCCCATTTTTCTGTTCTGTTCTACTGAAATTTACCATAGTAGAGCCACCGTCTACAAAACTTGGTCCATTTCTGGTCTCAACCTGCCTACCAATAGATTTTGGCATGGTAGAACACTCCCCTCTGCTCAAGCCAATTTTTTTTCCTAGACTGGTTCTTTATAATTTTCTCCTTTATTTTTTATAGTCTCCTGGGCTGTTTTTTACTCTGTCAGATACCTAAATATAGAGTGCCCCAGGATTCTCTCTCTTTTGGTGGTCTTCTCCCACAATTTTAAATTCATCTAGAAACAAATGCATCTACATTTCCTGGAGGATTTCTCCCCTGAGTTGTGAATTCACATATGTAAGTGCATCTTCCACAGCACAATCAGTTCCCAAAACTGATGACCTTCCCATCTCAGGCACACTTGGACCACCCTTGATTCCTCCCTTCATTGCACACACCCACCCATCCTTCTCAGCACTCTCAACTACACCTAAAATCTGACCTTTGTGTACAGTCCTGGGTCACAGCACTCTTGGCTGACAACCAGGGTCCCATTCTTCCTATTAGGTTCTGCCTCTACTCTCACTTCTTTGTAGTCAGAGTGGTATTTGAAACTGAACATGTTATTTTTTCTGCTTAGTGATTTTTCAGTTCTCTCACATCTAACATAAAATCCAAAATCTTCCAAATGTAATGAAAGAAATTTGGTTTCATCCTGATTTTAAGGGATTTTTTTTTTTTTTAAGAAAACAACTAAAATTGTCAATAAGGAAATTCATTATGGACTATATATTAGATGACATTAAGAAAATATTCTCTCTGGTCACCTCTTTGATTTCCCTTCCCTCTAACTCACCCCAGTGTTCAACTTAGAATGCTTTATTTGCTGCGTCTTCATTCACATCTCAGCTCACTACCACCTCAGAGAGGACTTTGCTGACCTTCCTAACTCAGGCTGTACCACCACGCTATCCCAGTTACCCAGTATATTGATTTTGCCTTATAGCACGTGATAACCTATCATTTATTTCTAGCTTACTTGGTTAACAGGCCATTTGCATGCTAGTTTACTGCTGTAATCTCCTGGATGTCAAGAGACCTTATCTGTTTTGTTCACCAGTCTCTCTAGTGCATAGAACAGCATCCATTACAATAATGCTATTGAAGGAAAGCATGACTAAATGCTGAAAACTAACATCTCTACTTCCAGCACAGTTCTTGAGCATCACCTTATACCATTTAACCTAGATATCCTCACTTGACTCTGCTTTATGTAGCTAACTTCATCAATGTTGCATGTTTGGTGAGGTTTTCATGGTATGTTAAGAAAGGTTAGAATCACAGAAGCAAAAATACCTTAACTCTGCCAATCACCCCCTTCCCAGAGAAAATTAAGATACTACTTTATGGGCTGGAGAGGTAGCTCAAGCGGTAGCGCGCTCGCCTGGCATGTGTGCGGCCCAGGTTCGATCCTTAGCACCACATACAAGATGTTGTGTCTGCCGAAAACTGAAAAATAAACATTAAAATTCTCTCTCTCTCTCTCTCTCTCTCTCTCTTTCTCTTTCTCTCCTCTTAAAAAAATTAAATAAAATAAAATTTAAAAAAAGATACTACTTTATTACTTGTTGGAATGGTGTCTGCTGCTGTCTCAAAGCCCAGTATTCTGGTATTTGGGTGGGGGGTTGGAGGATGTAGCTTATACCCTAAGCAAAAACTTTCCTGCACACTAAAGCCCAAACCAAATTTCAGGATCTCTGTCTTTTTTTTTTAAACATGGGTGATTTTAAATGGTGTGAAAAGAATGGGAAGCCAGATATGGGTGTACACAGCTGTAATTTCAGTTATTTGGAAAGCTTTGTCAGAGGATTGCAAATTAATATCAACCTGGGCAATTTAATGAAACCCTGTTTCAAAATAAAAAAGGAGTCAGGATGTACACTTGCCTAGCATACATGAGGCCCTGGGTTCAGTACCCAGTACTGCAAAAACAAAAATAGGCAGTGTGGCTGAGGTCTATAATCTCAGCTACTTGGGAGACTGAGGCAGGAGAATGGCAAATTCAAGGCCAGCCTGGGCAACTTAGCTAGACCCTATCTCAAAAAATAAAAAGGGATGGAGGTGTAGCTCATTGGTAAAGCACCTCTGGGTTCACTCCCCAGTACTTCTGGAAAGGAAAAAAGAGCCCAGCCCAGTGTCTGGATCCACCTTAAAAAGGAAATCTCTAGCCTTCAACTGCTTAGGTTATATGGAAGAGGTTGGGGGTGGGGAAGAATCCAGTCAATACACTTGATCTTTCAAAGCCTGGAATATCCACTCAGATTAGTATTCTTCTTTCAGAAAAGACAAGGGAGCTGGAATTGTAGCTCAGTGGTGCTTGCCTAGCACGAGTGGGGCACAGGGTTCAATCCTCAGCACCATATAAAAATAAATGAATGAAATAAAGGCATTGTGAATCTGTGGCCTAGAATATTTGAAAAAAAAAAAAAAAGAAAATAACAAGGGACGGGCTGGGGTTGTAGCTCAGTGGTAGGGTGCTTACCTAGCACTGTGAGGCACTGGGTTCAATCCTCAGCACTATGTAAAAATAAAGATGTTGTGTCCACCTACAACTAAAAATATATATTTTTTTAGTTGTAGGTGGACACAACATCTCAACTGCTTAGGTTATATGGAAGAGGTTGGGGTGGGGAAGAATATATATGTAATTTATTTATTTAATTTTTTTAAGGGGCTGGGGTAGTTCGCCCATCACGTTTGGGGCCCTGGGTTTGATCCTCAGCACCACAAAAAAAAAAAAACAATAAATAAGATATTGTGTCCAACTACAACTAAAAAATAAATTTTAAAAAGGAAATATTTCCTAGAGTGAAGAGAAGCTAGGGGTTTCCTCTCCCCTAGATAACTATGCCTATCCTCTTCTCCAAGACTGGCATCTTTTGCATTTTCCATTTTAGGGACCCCCACCTGGGCACAATAAAATTTGCCTATTCTTTGACTCATGTTTGCACTGATTTTACTTCTTCTTCTTCTTTTTTTTTTTTTTTTAGTTGGACACAATACCTTTATTTTATTTATTTTTATGTGGTGCTGAGGATCCAACCCAGCGCTCTACTGTTGAGCCCCAGCCCCAGCCCTGATTTTACTTCTTAAGTGTTTTGCAGGGCTAGGATTGTGGCTCAGTGCTAGAGTGCTCGCCTAGCCTGTGTGAGCACTGGGTTCGATCCTCAGCACCACATACACATACAATAAAGATATTGTGTCCAACTAAAACTAAAAAATAAATATATTTTAAAAAAGTGTTTTGCATGTATCCCTACTGCCATTTAGCCCTGCTGTTCAGGCCACAGTCACCTGTTTTCCTAAAATAGTCTCCTAGCTGTGTTTTCCTGTCTTCAGTCTTATCTCCTTCAAGTGAATCCTGCACATTTTGTGGCCAAAGTGATCATTCTGAATGATGCAAAATTGGTCACTCAGTGTTACCAGCACTCCAGGCCAGAGCCTGATGTGGTTGCAAAGGACTGGATTCAGTCATCTGCACACATGAGAAAACAACATAAAAAGGAAAAATGAATTTAATTGTAATTTGACCAAAACTGGGAAGGTAGCTTTCTTCGCCTGCCATACAGTAGCAGTTTTGATTCATAGAAATGAAAGCCAGAAAATGTACATATGTAGATTTAGCTAAGTTGTACTAGTCACACAATTCCAGTTTCCAATCCTTGCTTGTGTCTTC
Source organism: Marmota monax (assembly GCF_021218885.2). Classification (NCBI taxonomy): domain Eukaryota; kingdom Metazoa; phylum Chordata; class Mammalia; order Rodentia; family Sciuridae; genus Marmota; species Marmota monax. The sequence goes on from NW_026693777.1 coordinate 43,543,036, forward strand.
CCAGACTTTGGGGGCCAGTTTCTCAGTTTCCATTCTCAGCATGAGGATTTAAAAAGTAACTTTCGCCAGAAAAGGGAAGTAAAAAACTCATTTAGGGGCTTTTAATTTTAAAGGGACTCTGATTCAACATTGCCTTGCTTCTAGCACTTCAGAGACTGCCCTTTGCCTCAAGGGTAAAGTTCATACTCTTCTTGTTTTTGTTTTTATTTGTGCTGAAGATAAATCCAAGGCCTTGCATGTGCTAGGCAAATGCTCTATTACTGACCTATATCCCAACCCCCTAAAGTTCACATGCTTAGGAGGCTTAAAAGGCAGGCCTAGAGAGATCAAGCCCTTTCCCAACTTTCTCTCCATCCTCACCAAGAGTATGCTCCACCCATGCTGAATTTAATTCTTGAAACTCCACCTTGTTGCCTTCCCGTGCTATTTCTCTATTAGTTTTTCTATATCTAGTTCTCTCTAGCCTCCTGATCTCAGCAGCCTGAACCAGCACATTTTGATCTTAAAACCAGTGTGTCCAGTTACCTGCTAAAGTCTTCCCTGACATTCCAGATTTTTATGGCTAAGCCCATTTTTGTTCTTTGGGGCATTTATCTCTCTATATTACATTTGCAGTTTTCTTTGACACTAGGGTATGAAATCCTTGTGGGTAGGGGCCAATTTATCCAGGTCATAATTCTAGTCTTCTAGCCTAATCAGAGTATATTTAGTGAATATAAAAGGAAGAACAAAAATGTTCAGCACATCTTTCTTACTCATTTGACTTTTCGCCCTAATGATGAGGATTTTTTCTGCAGGCAGACAAGTTGTTAAAAGCCTTAAAAGCCCATCTTAAACATGAAGAAAGAAAAGAAAATAAGAATCAGGTAAGTAATGTTTTTCACCACCACCTAACTAAATTATGTTTACTTACTGAGCAGTTAATAGTAATTAGTGATGATTTAAAACATGCTGTTTTTTTTTTTAACTAGAGATCATTTTTGACAATTGTGCCTGTGACTATCTTTTCATAGTTATTTGTTAAAATGATAAAACTGTCTTAGGCAGGCATATAAATTGTTAAATAAAGTGTCCCTATACAAACGCAAAAGTTAATTACTACTTGCCAAATATTATGAAAGTTAGCATGGGATAAGTAGGGAGGGAACTAAATTTAAAATCAGAAAGACCCAGCTTACGTAGCAGTTCTCCTTTCTTGAAAAACTCAAATTCCTTTGTGTGCTGCTAAATTGAGTGTTGCAAAAAGCAAATTAATTAGGTGCTGTGAAAATGACTTATATAACATATAAAACACTGCTGATGGGAGAGTTGTCATGGCTGCTTCATTCCTATAATGAAGACTTGATAAGGCATGACACCTAAATAGATCAGTGGCCAGGATTCTCAACTTGAAATTGGAGGAAATTTAAAAAAGAAAAGTGAAATTGAAGAAAATGTTACAAGGCTTTAATTGGAGCCTTGGTCAACTACTGATAGACAAAAAAATTAATTATATATTTAGAAATGAAGGTAAATATAAACATGAACTAAATATTGAACTTTCTCCTCTGTCTTTACAATCTCTGCAAGTCCATATTCCAATTTATAAACATTTGAAAACTTTCAGTATTCTAATTTCCTTTTTCCATGCATGTCCATGTTGTGCTGGGGATAGAGCCATATGCATGCTAAGCAAATACTCTACCACTGAGCTATAGCCCCAGCCATAAGAATTTATTTTGAATTCAGGTATAAGGGCTGGGGGTGTAGCCAAATGATTCAACTTTTGACTATCATGGACAAGGCCCTGGGTTCCATTCCCAGCACTGCAAGAAAAAATAAAAAAATAAAAAAGAACTTTAAAAAGTTGCTAGATCTGGTGGTATGGAGCTGTGACTCAGTGGTAGACCACTTGCCACAGGGTTCGATCCTCAGCATCACATAAAGATACATAAACAAAATTAAGGTATTGTATCCATCTACAACTAAAAATATATTTAAAAAAAAAAAGTTTCTATATCCCTGAGCATGGTGGCACACACCTGTAATCCCAGTGGCTCAGGAGGCTAAGACAGGAGGATCCTGAGTTCAAAGCCAGCCTCAGCAAAAGTGAGGTGCTAAGCAACTCAGTGAGACCCTGTCTCTAAATAAAATATGAAATAGGGCTGGGGATGTGACTCAATGGTTAAGTACTTGATAGACCAAAAATTAAAATGATCTATTTCAAATTCAACATCTTGGGCCATTCCATTTTGAGCAAGGTAAAAGTCAAAATTCAGTTAGATATCAGATTCCTAAGTAATGAATCTGTGAATAAAGACCTTAGGTGGATAAAAAGACTTGATATACAAGCCTTGGGTAAATCAGTTTATACTGTAAATGGAACATAGTAAACTAATGTTTCTCTTTTCAGGATGAAAGTCAAACTTCTGGATCCTCCAAGGATGAAACTGTGATACAGATTAACAGTCATGAACAAGCCAACAGGGAGCCAATTGGCAATATCACCAAAAGGAGGAGGTGCAAGACAGTTCATGGGCACCCTGACTCTCAGGTGAATAGAACTGTGCAGATTGAACAAAAGCCACCATGTTTGCCAAAATTGGCATTCTTAGCTTTCCTTTTAATTCCCTTATGAGGTCAGGTGGTTGGAAATTCACCATATACTGCAACAGCTCTTCAAAAACACAGACCTGTGTCGGGGCTGCTCATCATTGTACCCCAAACCCCTAGCATTTAGGAAGAAATTACTAAGTATTAAATATAGGGCTGGGGCTGTGGCTGAAGCGGTAGCGCGCTTGCCTGGCATGCATGAGGCCCAGGTTCAATCCTCAGCACCACATGCAAACAAAGATGTTGTGTCTGCCGAAAACTAAAAAATAATTTACATTTAATACTTTTTTTTTTTAATATTTAAGTATTTGTTGAATAAATATGAATATTCATTAAGTGACCACTTAAATGAGGTGTTGTAAATAAGAAGGAAAGAGAAACCAACATGGGAGTATGGTTTTAAAGTTCTCTTTCCTAGCTTGCCCTCCCACTGATCACGCTATACTTAATCTTTCAATAGTGTGATTATGGGGCTAGCTAGGGGCTTCCCTCTGTTTTAGTTACTTTTTTTTTTTTTTTGGTACTGGAGATTGAACTTAGGGGTACTATACCACTGAGCCTCAACCCAGCCCTTTTTATTTTGATATAGGATCTCCCTAAGTTGCTTAGGGCCTTGATAAAGTTCTGAGACTGACCTTGACCTTGGGATCATCTTGTCTCAGGCTCCCAAGTAGTTGGAATCACAAGCATATACCACCACACCCAGCTATACTTTCATTCAAATGTAACTTTTACCAGACACAGTCCTAATTTCTTATTTTCTGGCTTCACATAGTCCCTTGGTCAGTAGAGTACCTCGGTCTCTTACATTAGTTTATCATTTATAAGAGAACCATTCTTTCCAGTGGTCCCTAATTCCTATTCCCAAATTAACATTCTCATGACACTGGATAAGGCACAAAACCAAATCTACCACTCAGAAGTCTTATTCTTGGGGCTGTGGTTGTAGCTCAGTGGTAGAGTATTTGCCTAGCACGTGTGAGGCACTGGATTCAATTCTCAACACCACATAAAAATAAATGAATGATGGGCTGGGGTTGTAGCTCAGTGATAGTGTGTGCACCTTGCATGTGGAGGGCACGGGTTTGATCCTCAGCACCACATAAAAATAAAATAAAGGTATCCATCTACAACTAAAAAAATATTTTAAAAAATAAATGAATGAATAAGGCTGGGGATATAGCTCAGTTGGGAAAGTGCTTGCCTTGCATGTATAAGGCCCTGGGTTCAATCCCCAGCACCATAAATAAATATTAAAAAAAAAAAAAAAAGTAACTTTTTTTTTTTTTAATTCTGCTTTACTCTTTTAACCAACCCCCTTCCCCTCATTATGTAACTATCTTTAGAAGACAGCAATTACTTTTTATTTAAATATGAAATTGTTTATTTCCTTTTAAAATTTGTAGCAGGATCATTCTGAGGTAAAAATGAGTGATGATACTGAATTCCAGAATCAAGAAAAGCAGAAAAACCAGGATCTTGGAACTACTGCAAAAGTTCCTTCTCTGCCAGACCAGAGCCAAGGAGATGATAATGTTGTTTCCTCAGGAAAAAGTGAGATGAATGGTATGACAAGTGACTTTTTTTTTTTTTTTTAAAGAGAGAGAGAGAATTTTTTAATATTTATTTTTTAGTTTTCAGCGGACACAACATCTTTGTTTGTATGTGGTGCTAAGGATCGGACCCGGGCCGCATGCATGCCAGGCGAGCATGCTACCACTTGAGCCACATCCCCAGCCCAGACAAGTGACTATTTTTTAAAAAGGAAATTGCTGGGGCTGGGGATGTTACTCAGTGGTAGAGTGCTCACCTAGCACATGCAAGATCCTGCGTTCGATCCTCAGCACTACATAAAAATAAAGTTATTGTGTCCAACTACAACTAAAAGTATTTAAAAAAAAAAAAAAAAAAGGAAATTGCTAGGGGTAAGTGCATATTAATTTCCTAGGATTGCTGTAACAAACTGGGAGGCTTAGAACAACAGAAATTTATTTCATAGTTCTGAGAGCTAGAAGTCCAAAATCTATGTATCAGTTATCAGCAGAGCCTTCTGAAACAATGGCTATCTGCCCTGTCTCTTCCTACCTTGTGGTGGCTTGTTGATGCTTGGTATTCCCTGGCCTTCTGCTGCATTTCTCTGGTCTCTGCCTTTATCAACACTTGGCATTCTCTCTTTCTGTCTCTTCTTTAAAAGACACCAATCATACTGGGTTATGATCCACCCACACATCTTCAACTTGATTACATTTGTAAAGACCCCATTTCTCTAGAGGTTATTTAGAAAGCGGTATTAGATACCAAGGGTTAGGGCTTTAACATATCTTTTTTGGGGGGTGTCTAAAGTTCAACCCATAGTACCATGTTATAGAACTTCTAAGTGTTCTGCAATTAAAGCAGAAGTTAGAACCAAATACAGATTTATCAGATCATCTTTACCTTTTTTTTCCCCCCCCTCTAACACTAAGAACCAATTCCAGGACCCCAGAATGGTAGGAAGCATTCTACCACTGAGCTATACCCCCAGCTCTAACTGATATAGAAACCAGAATAAGAGGGGTAGCTGGGAAGTTAATGTCTTTTTCATGACAGGAGAGCTCTCATTTAGTCTCATTACCTCCTCTAGCCAAGTACAGAGACCAATTCAAAGACCTGTTTTGCCTCCTCAACCAGCAGGGAGTTGTGAAGTTTACCTTCTAAGTGGCATAGCCTTTTTTACTCTGATAAATTAATATATTCCTAAGTCTAACTTCCTGAAAACCTTTTCCCTAAATTTTTTCAGGTAACAATTTGTTTCAGTAAAACTATAAAACTCAGTTCCTCCACCCCTAATAGCACTTTGTGCTCTCTGTCATTCGTCAGGAAAGCTGCCACTGGCCACAGAGCATCTCAGCATTAGGTTCACCTTGATAAACCTGCCTGGACCTGAGCCTTGCCAGAGAAGCGGTGTAGGGACTGAGATGATTTCCATTTCTTTTTTCACCAGCCATCTAAATCTGATCCTCAGCCTTCCTATTTTCCCCCAAATTTCAAATGTCTTACTAAACCTAGAAAATTGCAGGAAGAATGGTTTTGATTTAATGGATCTGAGATGAGCCTAGGAGTTTATTGGTTTCTTTTTGTTGCTGTTTTTTGATACCAGGGATTGAACCCAGGGGTCCTTAATCACTGAACCAAACTGAGCCCTTTTTATCCTTTATTTTGAGACAGGGTCTCAATAAATTCCTTAGGGTCTAAGTTGCTAAGGCTGGCTTTGAACCTGCGCTCCTCCTGCCTTGGCCTCCTGAGCCTCTGGGAATACAGGCATGTGCTACTGTGCCCAGCTGTTTTGTTTGTTTTATTTATTTATTTATTTTTTGTTTGGTTGGGGGGTGGTTTACTAGGGATTGAACCCAGGTCCTTCATAATGCTAAGCATGCACTCTGCCACTGAGCAACACGTCCAGCCCAATTTTTAACAAGCCTCCCCAGATCATTTTGATGCATGTGCCTTATAGCCCATTTTTAAAATCATGATATAAAGCAAAATTTTAAGAAATGACAAGAGTTGGGGCTGGAATTATGGCTCAGTGGCAGAGCACTTGCCTCGCACATGTGAGGCACTGGGTTTGATCCTCAGCACCATATTAAAAAAATAAAAAAGTAAAGGTATTGTGTCCATTTACAAATTAAAAAATAATTTACAAAAAGAAAGAAATGACAGAGTTGGCAGTGAGAGTCTCAGGATCTGATTTTGGTGGCCTGGAAAAAATGAGGAAGGGTGGGGCACAATGGAACACATCTACAATTTCACTACTTAGGAGGCTGAGACTGGAGGGTCATAATTTCCAGGCCAGCTTTTCTGAAGGTCCCTTTAAATCTTCATTGTCTAAATCCAAAGATACAGAACTAATGAAGGACTTTTTTTCCCCATTAATCACTGTTGACTTAGCAAGACCTTGTCTCAAAATATGAAAATAAGGGACCTAGGGATGTAGCTTAGTAGGTAGACTGCTTGCCTAGCATGCATGAGGGCCTGGGTTCAATCACCAGTCCCATAAATAAATAAATTAATTAATTAATTAAAATGGGCTAGTGCTGTAGCTCAGTGGTAGAATACCCCTAGCTTCAATCCCCAGTTCTTGGGGGTGGGGGAACAAAATGAAGATGGGCAGTAAGATAGGTTTCTCTGCTGAAACACAGTAGTTTGAAGGTTCTGGGGAGAAGAAATTGTTTTTACTTCTTATTTTGATATAATTTCATATTTAGAGAAAACTTGCAAGAATAGTACTAAGTTTCTATATTCACCCAAATGTTTAACATTTTACCACATTGGCCTTATCCTTCTCTGTGTCTGTATATATACACATATGTTGCATATGGCTTTTTTTCTGAATTGTTTGAGAAGTTGCATATATCTTCCCCTTTACTCCTAAATGTGTGTTTCTTAAACCATAAGAACTTTCTTGCACAAATGTACAAAGAACAAAAGAGTTCATTGAAATAGCTTCATATTCCACATTGTGAACTTTAAGAAACTACCACTTATTAAGTTCTGGTATAATATCAAAGAAAAATAGCCATAATTATCTGAACAGGCTCTTAAAATACTCTTACCTTTTTAACCATACATCTCTGTGAGGCAAAATATTTTCCATACATGCCTCAGACAGAATGGCATATCATAGCATAATGTATGCAGAAGCAGACAAGAAAATCATGGGGTTTTTTACTTTTTTTTTTTTAAGGTACTAGGAATGGAACCAAAGGCCTCATGCATGCTAAGCAAGTGCTCTACCACTAAGCTACATCACTAGGCTCATACATACATTTTTTAGTAAGTTAAAAAATCTTGTGATTCAAATCAACAGAGATTAATGGGGAAAGAAAGTCCTTCATTAGTTCTGTATCTTTGGATTTAGACAATGAAGATTCAAAGGGACCTTCAGAAAGAAAGTCACTCTACACAGATGGGTTTTCCAAACTTGGAAACAATAAAAGAACTACAGTCACTACTCCAAGTAAGTTTATACACAATGAAACATAAGGTAATGAGTGGTTGGTCCACTTTAAACTAATATTGGAAAGGCAGTGGATGGTAGCAGCTAAAAGTTCAGATGCTAGAACCATGGTTTATATTTTGCCACTTTTGCTTTCTAGCCTTGAAATCTTGGCGGACTTATTCTCAATAAACCAACTTATTGGTATAAAGTAGAAATAATTATACTATCTATTTCATCAAGTTTATATATATAGATTGAGAATATCACTTTTATTACTGATTACCTAGTACAGTGAATAGCATATAGCAGAGAATTGATAAATATCTGATGAATGAATAGTTCTTCAAGGTACTCGACACAATGTACACTGTATATTAACTTTCTAATAAATATGATGGACTCTTTTTAGACATGTATTTCTTTATCTTGTATTACTGGAACATTGCTTAGTACATAGAATGTGGACTTAGTGTCATGTATTTATAGTTGTTAGAATATTGCTCATCATATACTAGAAGTTCAACAAATATTTATATACATATTTAGAATAGCATAGGGCAGGGGTTAACATTCTACTGTCTGCCTGCCTTTTATCTCTTGAGCTAAGAATGTTTTTCCATATTTATAAAAAGAGTTTAAAAGAAGATGAGATAGAGATTGTACTGTATTTGGCCACAAAGCCAAAAATACTATCTGTCTCTTAACAGAAAAATTGTCAGTCCTTGACATAGAGCTTTCCAAGCATAATAAAATACATATTTGAGGGTCGGGAGTACAGTTTAGTGATACAATATACACTTAATACTCATAAGGCCCTGGGTTCAATCTCCAGCACCAAAGGAAGAAAACAAATATCAAACTTGTGATGACTAAATAAAGGTCATTTGATTAATTAGGGAAAAGACAAATCTGTTCTCTTCTTTAAACCAAGATGTCAGGAAAGTGAACAACGGGGAGATTGTGAATGTTTGATAGTTTATAAAATGAATAGGCTTTGCTGTGAGTTTCAAAAATTGAAGTGTTTTGAAATTAAAGATTTAGCAAAAATGATACTGAAGTTAAATGTCAGGGATGCAAGGAGAATAATTATTAACACCAAAAGCAAAAGGAAGGTGAATAAATGGAATTCTATTAATTTTCATATTTGGGGGGGTTCATTCTAGATTTTAAGAAGCTTCATGAGGCTCGTTTTAAGGAAATGGAGTCCATTGATGAATATATTAAGAGAAAAAAGAAACATTTTGAAGACCACAACTCCTTTCATGAACTGAAGGTATGCAGAAAAAAATTCACAGCTTTAATGGGATTAAGCTACTTGGTTTTATTTTAAAAGCATGTAATGCCACAGTTAATACATCCAGCTTTGTATTACTATGCCTGTGGAATAGATTTGTTTGGGTTTAATATATTTTTATCTTGTTTATTTTTTGTGTGTGGGGATTGAACCCAGGGCCTTGCACATGCCAGGAAAGTGCTCTACCACTGAGCTATATCCCCAGCTTTTTTTATATTTTATTTGGAAACAGGGTCTCACTGAGTTGCCAAGGCTGGCCTTGAACTTTCAGTCCTTCTGTCAGCCTCCCAGGTACCTGGGATCACAATTACATACCACCACACCCAGTTTAATATACTTTTATCTTAATATTGCTTTCTTCCACTGAGAATTTTCAAAACCCTCTAGAAGAAATATCCTCACTGTGAGGAAGTATTCTACAGTGGCAATGAGTTCTTCTATATTCATTCATAGGTTTTGCCTCACTTTCATTGAGGGTAGACTGCAGCTATCTTCTTTTGCTTCTCTCTCACCTAAAGGAAAATGGGGTGCTGCATAGTGGCTAACCTATGCTAGCAGCTCCTTCAAGGGTCTTTAGTCCAAGCCCTACTGGATTCAGTGAGCCCTTCAAGTAAGAGAAGGTGATGTAGTCAACCCTGAGATTGAGTTAGGAGAATAGTGAATTGAGAGTATTCTAGGAAGTTGATGTTACTGGTATCTGAGGTTAAGGAAGTGCTAGATAGGGGACTGAGAAACATTTATGATTTATATAAATAACAACCTGCCTATTTCTCAAAAGGAATTTAAGGCAGTTTGTGGTATTACACATATCAGAAAACCGTATAAAGTCAATTTAAAAGGGCTGAACATGTGGCTTCAGTAGTAGAGTATTTGCCTAGTGTGTGCAAGGCCTGGGTTCCACCGCAACATTGCAAAAGGAGTGTGGTGGGGGAACAGAAAATGAGCACTATTAGCAAGAACAATGTCTACTGCTATCACTGCTGAGTTTTGAGTTTTCTGGCAACTAGGCCAAAAGAGACACACTGGATTATAAACTTCTTGGTGAAAAACTTAGTTAAAATATATATATATATATATATATATATATATATATATATATTTATTTATTTATTTCAACAGTATTTATAAAATGCTGCCAGGCGTGGTGGCATACACCTGTAATCCCTGCAACTCCCAGTGCCTCAGGAAGCTGAGGCAGGAGGATCAAAAGTTTGAGGCCAGCCTGGCTAATTTAACAAGACCTTGTCTCAATATAAATAAAAGGATTGGGAATATAGCTTAGTGGTAGAGCACCTCTGGGTTCAATCCCTAGTACCACCAAAAAGAAAAGGGGGGGGGGAAATGTTACTTGTTTATCAAACTTTTAGCAAACAACACAGGAGAGATATTCAGTATGTTCATAATTAGCTTTCTTACATATTAGCAAGGGCTAAATTAAAAACTGGCACATGAAGCTCATGCCTATGGCATTACATGAAGACATGCAGCTTCTTTTTTTGCATAGGTGTGAACTGGCTGCAAAGCTGCCTGGAAATGTCACAAATGTCTCTTTACTGTGAAACTGGATCTACTAAATCCTTGATTGACAAACTTTCTATTTTATATAGTAGAGATGAGTTAATTTTCTGGGCAAAAGTTAAGGTTGGAACAACTGCCTTGAAATGTGTTGAATGAATTGAGTAGCTTATCTTATTTTTCAGTTTAACTCCAGCCTAATATCCCCATCTGAATGAGTATAGTTCTAAAATTCCACCCTTCATCTCCATTGTTTAGGGAATTGGTCTATTGGATTTGGTATGATCTATTTGAAGACAGGAGAATAAAAAAAAAAAAAACTACAGTGACTTCACCCTAGCTGAGATGAAGTTATGTTTGGGACTTGGTCATTGGATAGTGACGGACAATAGTAAGCATTGATAATCAACCTGATCATAACAAACTTTCTGTGATGTCCATTTAAAAAAAAAAAAAAGGAGCCTTGTGGGGCGGCTGGGGTTGTGGCTCAGTGGTAGCACACTTGCCTGGCATGCATGAGGTACTGGGTTCAATCCTCAGCACCACATACAAATAAATAAAATAAAGGTCCATCAACAACTTTAAAATATTTAAAAAAAAAAAAAAAAAAAAGGAGCCTTCTTTCATTTAATTTATCAAATGGCCCTGTAGAAATGTCTAAAAACTTATGCATGAAAGTGCTTATTTACTTTGCCAATAGAGGAATTATCAAATTTTTAATTTAATTCAATTCCATACTAGGAATTGAACCCACTGAGCCATACCCCAGCCCTTTTTTGTTTTTTGAGACAAGTTCTCACCAAGTTGCTGAGGCTGGTTTCTAACTTGCCATCCTCCTGACTCAGTCTCCAAAGTCACTGGGATTATATATGCCACCATGCTCAGTTTCTGAAATATCATTTCTTTAGTCATGTGATGTTACATGTTTATATTTATAATTGGCTTTTTTTCTATAGATTTGTCCATTCTTATTTATTTGCTTTAATGGCATGTATTATATATTAAAAATACTTTTCCACACTGGGCAAGATGGCACATACCTATAATCCTAGTTGCTCGGTAGGCTGATGCGGGAGGATGGGAAGTTCAAAGCCAGCCTCAGCAAGAGCGAGACACTAAGCAACTCAGAACCTGTCTCTAAATAAAATACAAAAAAGGGTTGGAGATGTGGTTGACTACCCCTGAGTTTAATCCCTGGTTTCCTGTGCGTCCCCCCCCCCCCCCCCCCCCCCCCCAAAAAAAAAAAAAAAGACTGGGAATGTAGCTCAGTAGCAGATAGCCTAGGATGCACAAGGCCCTAGTAACACAGAAAATAATTCTTTTAAATGATATAATGGGGAAGGAAAGGATGTCAGGTTGAGTTACAAATGGACATGAAACAGAATAAATGGAGCACTCTTTTGCACTTTGAGAGACCAAACTTTTAAAAGTTATGTATTTTTTTCTTCAGAAGCAGCCTGGCAATAAGGGAGGAGTAGTAACTCCAGTTCCTCCGAAAGGAAGACTCTCTGTGACTTGTACACCAATCAGCCAGCAGCGCTCAAAAGGCCAATCACATGGCCCTGCAAGTCGGAGCACTAGGTATCTGAAGGGGTCAGTCAAGCACTCTCCTCTCTCAGCAGCTAAAATGAGTGTCAGGTAAAGAGGTTGTTCCAAAATTTAATCAGGGGTAAGATTTCAATTGGATTTTATCCAATATGTCCTAATGTAGATTAAAAAAATGAGAAAGAGGACCAGGGACAAGAGAAAGATCAGCAGTATTTATAAGTTCTAATCTTAGTCTCACAATTGAGTTCAGTTTTGATTAATAAGTAAAGATCAAGCTAGGCACAGTGGCACAAGCCTGTAATCCCAATGGCTTGGGAGGCTAAGGTAGGAGGATCTCAAGTTCAAAGCCAGCCTCAGCAACTTAGTGACGCCTTAAGTAACTTAGCAAGACCCTTTTTCTAAATTTAAAAAAAAATTTAATGGGGCTGGGAATGTGACTCAGTGTTAAGCACCCCTGGGTTCAATCCCTCCTACCAAAAAAAAAAAAAGTGAAAATATAATATGAAGTATATGAGAATCTTCATTTTATTACCTTGATATATGCCATCAAAGATGTCGAGAGGAGCTGGGGTTGTGGCTCAGTGTAGAGCACTTGCCTAGCATGTGTGAGGCACTGGGTTCGAACCTAAGCACTGCATATAAATAAATGAATAAAAGTCCATCAACGACTAAAAAAAAATTTTTTTAAATGTCTAGAGAGAAATTTTTCCATTAACTTAAATATGAAAGTGGAACTAGGAGCTCCAATGGTGCAATTGGTTAGCACACAGTACTTGTAAGAGTGAAGCTAAATTCCTACCTCAAGTCTCAATGCAGTAAACTGTAAAATTGACTCTTCCTAAAGTATCCACTAGGCACTGCAGTGTCATAGCCACCTCATGACCCATTAATACCTATATTTTCCATGCCTTTCCTGATATCAAGGTTACCCTTCAACTGTGATCATCCCCACAGGTTAAAATATTTAGGTGCCTTCTAATATTGAAATTTTATTCTCTTCTTTTCATAACAGCAATTGCAGTATCTAATATAGAGTTGTTGCATGTGACTCCCAACATGTGTGATTATCTAACACAGTTTGGGTTTTGTTTTTTGGGGTTTTTTTTTTGTTGTTTTTTTTGTTGGTTTTGTTTTTTGGTTGCTTTGTTTTGTTTTTGCCCTCCTAGGGATAGAACTTACGGCCTGATGCATTTTATATATATGTATATATATTATTTTTTAAATTGGATTTTCGTTGAATCTGAGACACCATTGATTGAAGACATGTGATGTTTTTTGTATTTTATTAGACACATGGTTTATTTTATAAACCATGAAGAAAAATCACTGCCAGTTAACTATTGACATGTTAACAATTATAAAGCACTTCCCAATTTCAGAGATGTTAATATGTAGGAAAAGTCTGTATCAGAGAATCACTAAAATACACTTATGGTGATTTCCCATGAGTACAAAATGGACTTATTTATGTACAACTCTAGTGATATTTTTCTAGGAAGACATAATCACTCCTCTGGCAGAGCAGTCTTCTGTCTTTCTGACATCTTATCTCCAGGAGGAGGATGAGAAAGGAAGCCTATCAGATTTCCTGGTGAACTGTATGTAACTTGAGGTCTGCAGGATTATTTGTCCTTTATAATGGCATTGGTAAATACTAGAACACCAAAAGATGCAAAAATCATATTTTACAAATAATGGAAGTTAACAAATGATTTGCTTTAGCAATACCCTTTCAAGAACATGTTTTTTATGTAAGAGAAGTTCATTCTAATAACAGTATTTATTGAGCCCCTTTAGCTGCCTAGCAATAGAAAAGTGGTTTTATTTCTAAGCTTGACATAATTTACACTTGCCACAAGCACTCAGGTCTTGTACTCCACTGTCCTGTTTAGGTTTTCAGCTGCTACTAAAGATAATGAGCATAAGCATTCAATGATCAAGACTCCAGCTAGAAAGTCTCCACATGTGACCACATCTGGGAAAACCTCAGAAGGCCATGCTGTGCTTGGAACACCCAATTTAAAGACCAACAGAGGGAATTCTGCTGCAGGTAAAAATCAAAACCAAAATCAAACATCTTTATTGGTTCATCTTTAAACTTCATAAAATTAAGTCTCAAAAAAAAATAAAAAGAAGAGCTGGGGATGTGACTCAGTGGTTAAGTGCTCCTGGGTTCAATCCCTGGGGAAAAAAAAAATTCAACCATGATGAATTGTTTTTACTGTTTCAATGATTTGGCTATATGCCAATTTATGTATTTTACTGCTCAAAGGTATGGTTATTTCCAGCTTTAATTATTATGTATAGTATAGATAAGAAAACTCTTGAGCAGGTTTCTTATACATGTGCAAATGTATAGATTAGAAGCAAGACTGCTGAATTCGAGAATATTCATACTTTTCCTGTGCTGGCTGAATTGTACCCATCCATGCTCCTACAGGCAGTATATGACAACTTCCATTATCCCATTTCCTGCTTGCACTGGATATTAACACAACGGTATAGCTTAAATACAGGGTTTTGATCTTTTTTTTTTTTTTTTTTAACTAGGTGTTCCTAGATTCTATTGTTCCTTCACAAATACAGGCAAGTGTTGACATTTGGCAATAATCTAGGTACAACTGAGTGGCTCCCCATATGAGAGGAAGTGATTATAAAATGTGCCAGATGTTTGGTACCTAACTATAGCAAAGAGGCTTACTAAATCACACCATTCTGATGTATTTTTAAGTTTTTAGCGGACACAACATCTTTGTTTGTATGTGGTGCTGAGGATCGAACCTGGGCCACACGCATGCCAGGCGAGTGCGCTACCGCTTGAGCCACATCCCCAGCCCCTCTGATGTATTTTTAACTTTATGACGGCTGGGGATATAGCTCAGTTGGTAGAGTGCTTGCCTCACATGCAAAAGGCCCTAGGTTCTATCCCCAGTACCACAAAACAAAAGAAAACAAAAACTTTATGGTACCAAAATTCACATTCTTAAATGATAATAGTCTTTATTAATAACCAGAGTCATGTCACACATTGTGGCAACACCTGTAATCCTAGCAACTCAGAAGGCTGAGGCAAGTTCAAGACCAGCCTCAGCAACTTAGACCCTATCTTGAAATAAAATATAAAAAGAACCCCAGGGGCTGGGTTTTGTAGCTTAGTGGTAGAGTGCTTGCCTAGCACATGTGAGGCACTGGGTTCAATTCTCAGCACTGCATATAAATAAATAAAAATAAAGGTCCATCAACAACTTAAAAAAAAAAAAAAAGACCTGGGAATGTAGCTCAGTGGTAGAGCACCCCTGGGTTCAATCCCCAGTAACACATATACACACAAACAGCCATGTTAATAACATGTAATCTTTAAAAAGAATATCTACTACTACCACTGAAAAATAACCAAGCTATTTCTTTTTTTTTTTGGAACTGGGAATTGAACCCAGGGGCACTTAACTACTGAGCCATATCCCAGCCCTTTTTCTTTTTCTTTTCTTGTTTTTCTTTTTTTTTTTTGGTGAACCAAAAATTTATTTGCTCATTTCTTGTATTTGAAATACTCTTCAATGACATCCTTGGCCTGAGATTCTTTGCCATAGTCCTTAACAACTACACAACTACAACCAACCACTTTATGGGGGTTTGCCCTCTAGGTCAATTTTATAGAAGCCTACCCATTCTCCTAGTTTCTTGTCATCATCGACCTTAATTAGATTGATTTGGTACTCAGCACAAAGGGCCTCCACCAATTTGACATCATTATAGTTGGATGCAAGCACACAGAGATGGGCCTGACACCTTTTCCTAGGTTTCCCGTAGAACCAGATGCCATTCAGAACTTTTGTGCTAACACCATGAACTTCACGCTTTCTTCCCTTGGCTGAAGTTTTGTTCCTGTTGCAACAACCCACAGTATTGAGACTGATAAAACGTACTTGTGGAAGGCTTTGGCAGCTTCGAGAATTTCATGTGCAAGACCAGCGTGGACGAGGGTGGTCTTCAGCACCTTTTGTAAAGCAGTGTTTACATCCATTACACCTCCAGCAGTAACGCATTCCTTGGCCATGGCAGTGGGTGGGCTATGGGTGAAGCTGAATCTTGAACAAACCTGAGCCTCCGCGAGACTCTGCAACAGCAGGGAAAGACCCCTTTTTCATTTTTTATTTTGAGATGGGGCCTTGCTAAATTGCAGTCCTCCTGCTTCTGCCTCCCAGATTGCTGGGATTATAGGCATGTGCCACAATGCCTGGCTAACCCAGCTATTTCTTGAAATGGGATTCTAGATTCCTAGCTGATCCCTCGAAATGTCATAACTTCCAAAATACTTAAGGAGCTGTTAATGGGAAACAAAAATCTGAGTGGTTAGATTTCATTATTTTTCCCCCTTTCTCTTTTTTTGGGGGCACATACTAGGAATTAAATTCAAAGACACTCAACCACTGAGCCACATCCACAGCCCTATTTTGTGTTTTATTTAGAGAGAGGGTCTCACTGAGTTGCTTAGCACCTCACTTTTGCTGAGCGTGGCTTTTAACTCGAGATCCTTCTATCTCAGCCTCTGAACTGCTGGGATCACCACCGTGCAATACCACACCTGGCTTCCTTTTTCCTTTTTGACCCCATATCTATTTCATACTATTCATGTAGATAGTCTTAGCTTGTTCAGGCTGCTATAACAAACCACCACTGACTGGCTTACAAACAACAAAAATTTATTTCTCACAGCTCTGGATGTTAGATCAGGTTGCCTACATGGTCAGGTTCTGGTGAAGGCCCCCTTGGAAGGTAGCACACTACTGACTTCTCATTGTATCTCTAGGTGATAGAAAGATAGGAGCTTTGTGAAGTCTCTTTATATGGCATTAAACCCATTCATGACCTGATTATCTCCTAAAGGCCATATATCCTAGTACTAATCATGCAGGCTGGGGATATAGCTCATTGGTAGAGCATTTACCTAACATGAGCAAGGTCCTGGGTTAAAGCCCTAGCTCCACGGAAAAAATAAACATTAATAATGCTGGCATTTTAGGATTTCAATATATGAACCAGGGACATAGAGATACAAACATTCAATCTATTAAAATAGATTTATTTTTAAGACTAAAAAGTGATAATTTGACAAAAACTATAACAGGTCTTTTTTTTTTATTTCCTAATTAAGTCTTTTGGTATTTTTTGATCGTTTTTAGTTATTATCCCATTCAAGTTAACAACTATGGCAATGCAGACTCCAGTCTCCAATAAGAAACCAGTATTTGATCTCAAAGCAAGTTTGTCTCGTCCCCTCAACTATGAGCCACACAAAGGTATGTGGGAGTATTTGGGGGTTAAGGGCCTATAAAACACTTAAGACAAAACAATCTGGCAGGCACTGTTTCATGTTTGTAATTCCAGCTAGGGAGATCAAAAGTTTGAGACCAGCCTCTGCAATTTATTGAGACCCTGTCTCAAAAAAGTAAAAAAAAGCTAGGGATGTAACTCAGTGGTAAAGCACCCCTGGGTTCAACCCCAAATACTGCAAAAATAATCAATTTACATCTGAATTTTTTTTTTTTAATTATACATATTTATTTGTAATGAGAACACTTTAAAGCTACTTTAAGAATATGTCAACTATAGTCATTAAGTTGTATAACACACATCTCTGACCAAAATTTTATGGCCTTTACCCAACATCTTCCCAAACCCCCCATAACCACCACTCTACTCTGCTTCTGAGTTCAGTTGTTTTAGATTCTGCACTTAAGTGAGAACATGCAGTATTTACCTTTGTCATCTGGCCTGTTTCACTTAGCATAATGTTCTCTAATTCTACCCATGTTGTTGCAAATGATAAGATTTTTTTTTTTGGTACCCGGAATTGAACTCAGGGGCACTCGACCACTGAGCCACATCCCCAGTCCTATTTTGTATTTTATTTAGAGACAGGGTCTCACTGAGTTGCTTAGCACCTCGCTTTTGCTTAGCGCCTAGCTTTGAACTCGAGATCCTCCTACCTCAGCCTTCCAAGCCGCTAGGATTACAGGCATGAGCCAAAATGCATGTCTATACCACATTTTCTTTATTCATTCATCTACCGATGGATACTTAGGTTGATTCTATAACTTGGCTATTGCGAACAGTGCTCTGGTGAACATGGGAATGCAGATATCTCTATGATAGATTGATTTCAAATCTTTGGGGTACCTAGAAATAGGAATTGCTGAATCTGGTCTCAGTCCTAATGCCAACAAAATATTCCCATTCTGGGGCTGGGGATGTGGCTCAAGCGGTAGCGCGCTCGCCTGTCATGCGTGCGGCCCGGGTTCGATCCTCAGCACCACATACAAACAAAGATGTTGTGTCCACCGAGAACTAAAAAAATAAATAAATATTTAAAAAAAAAAAAAGTGACCCATTTAAAAAAAAAAAAAAAAAAAAAAAAAATATTCCCATTCTATTCTGAATCCATTTTAATAAGTAACGGTTATGACAAAATAGATTAAAATGAATTAATATTAAACCTAATTCGTATGTAATCTTGGGATAAGATACTTGGTTGTAATGGCTTCTTTTAATGTGCTAGGTAATTGGATTCAGCATTAAGGGAATTCTTTTTGTACTAAGATTTTTTTCAGTCTGAGCATATAGCTCAATGGTAGAGTATTTGTCTAGCATGCATGAAACTGGCCTTCATCCTCAGCACAGAAAAATGAAAAAAAAATTCTGTAACTTTCTAAGGTTTATAAAAAATCACACATTTGTATTTTTTTTTTTAGTTGTAGATGGACATAATACCTGTATTTATTTATTTATTTATTTATTTATGTGATGCTGAGTATCAAACTCAGGGTCTCACATGTACTGATAAGCTAGTGCTCTACCACTGAGCCACAACCTTAGCCCCACATGTTTGTATTTTGCTGTTGTTTGAGTCTCAGATCTTATTATGTTACTCGGGCTATTCTTGAGTTTATGAGCTAAAAACTATCCTCCTGCCTCAGATTCCAAAGTAGCTGGAAACTATAGGTATGTGACACTGTGCCCAGCACATATTTTTATTTTTAGAGGAAAAATATGATTTGTATTTGTGGAGTGTGAAATGAAAATAAATGACAGAATATACTTTTGGAACATACTGGAAAATGTCTATAAAGCAAAGTATAAACACTGGTAGGAAACACGTAGCTACAAATGAAGACAATAAAGTTAGGAATACAAATAAAAGAATCTCAAAACTGTGTCTTGGTCCTTAACTAGGAAAGCTGAAACCATGGGGGAAATCTAAAGAAAATAATTCTCTGAATGAACATGTGGACAGAGTTACGTTCCATAAGAAAACCTATAAACAACCTCATCTCCAGACCAGGTGAGTACATAATTATCCACTTTTATAATTTTTCTAATTTCAAAAAGACAATAGCCGCACTTAGTAGTGCCTGCTTGTAATCCCAGGCAAGAAGGCTGAGGCTGAGGCTAATTTGTCCAGGCCAAGTTTTAGCCCGGCCTGGACAAATTAGCAAGATGGTGTCTCAAAACATTAAAATAGGACTGGGGATGTAAGCCAGTGATGGAGCACTTACCTAGCATGTGCAAGGCACTGAATTCAGTTCCCAGTGCTGCAAAAGCAAAAGAACAAATAAAAACAGTATACAAAAGCTCCTCTGGGGGATACTGTCAGTAATAGCACGTTTAAGGTTAGAAGTAGAATGTCTTAACCCATTTTGTGTTGCTGTAACAAAATACCTGAGACCAGATACTTTATATAACAGTCTACTCCCTCAAGCCCTAACCCAACTCACTTCCAGGAGATGTGCATTAATTCCAAGGGTGTACCACCTTGACCCAATTACCCCCTCTTAAAGTTTGTGCCACCTCTCAATACCATTGTACTGGGGACAAAAACTCTAGCATGTATGTGATCTTTTTTGTGTGTTGTGTGTGTGTGTCTGTAGTACTGGGGATCAAACCTAGGGCTTTGTGCACACAAGGCAAGCACTCTACCAACTGAGCTATATCCCCAGCCCATGTGTGATCCTTTGTGTAGGACAAATATCCAAACCATAGCATGGAATCACCTATAAAACTTTCTAGAAGTACCTGAGCTGAGGTCTAGCGTAGCAGATCTCAAATCAGAAGAGTTGGGATGAGACCCAAATATCTGCATTGTTTTAAAGGCTCTACAAGTGTTACAGAAGAAGCAGATTCAAAGATTGCTCTTGTATAACCTATCCTCCCAAGCAATGCTTATGAATATCCCTCCAGACACCAATGCTCAAGCACCCAGGACACCTGCATATGCAGATAGATAGATGTAAATTCCTCACTCCTCAAGACCCCAGGTTTATGAGGTATGAAGGTCTTATTCAAGAAAAACCCAGTATAGTCCTTACTGACTTCCTTGTGTTTGAAAACCAGGTTAAAACTGGGGCTCATGCTAGGCTTTAGCTGCTCCTGGATGAGTACAGATTCCCTGTCTGGAACTTTCCTATAAATGTGACTCTTGCTTATATCTACCTTCCATGAAGGCTGTTACTAACTGTATTTGTTGTTAAGATAGTTAACATTGCAGAGCATGGTGGTGCATGCCTGTAATCCCAGCAGTTTGGGAGGCTGAGAAGGAGGATCACAAGTTCAAAGCCAGTCTCAACAGTGAGGAACTATTTAGCTCAGTGTGACCCTGTCTCTAAACAAAATACAAAATATGGCTGGGGATGTGGCTCAGTCACCGAGTATCCCCAAGTTCAATCTCTGGTACCCCCCCCCCAAAAAAAAAGATCGTTAACATGGTCCCTGGGCTTTTTATTTCTCTTTGCCTTATCCTCTTTAGAAAAAACAAAAACAAAAAAAAGCATAGTAGCTTAAGTCAGTAGGCTCTGGTTCTAGTTCTAGCACTTTCACTGGACACTTGTGAGCTTAACCTTTGATTCTGACATCTAGGAATCAAAATTTCTCATTTAAAACAAATTTACAAATTTTAAGGGCTGGGGTTGTGGTTCAGCAGTGGAACATTCGCCTAGCATGTGTGGGACTCTGAGTTTAATCCTCAGCACCACATAAAAAAATAAATAAATAGAATAAAGGTATTGTGTCCATCTACAACTAAAAAATAAATATTAAAAAAAATAATAATTTAAGTCAGGCATGGTGGCACAAGCCTGTAATCCCAGCGGCTCTGGAGGCTGAAGCAGGAGGATCACGAGTTCAAAGCCAGCCTCAGCAAAAGGGAGGCACTAAGCAACTCAGTGAGACCTTGTCTCAAAAAAAAATACAAAATAGGGCTGGGGATATGGCTCAGTGGTCAAGTGCCCCTGAGTTCAATCCCCCATACCAAACACACACAGACACAGACACACACACATACACACACACAAATTTTAAGATATAGGAATTGAATTCAGTCACTAATGTACCTTCTGATTCCAGTTCCATGCATGATATTAAATGCTGAGTTAATATTAAAAGGGAAATACCAATTTTTAGCCCTTTAGAACAATGACTAACATTTGTTAGAACTATTTCTAACATTAACAGGTAAGTAGAGAAATGCCCTGTAAGAATCTGTTTTGCATAAATATGCTAGATGTCATTTACATTTTATATTAGCCCAACAATAGTTGCTCTGAAGTGCCTGTTTTGGAGCTTAATTAGAACCTACTGTATAACCTGTCCCTCCCCCATAGGGAAGAGCAGCGGAAGAAACAAGAGCAAGAACGAAAGGAGAAGAAAGCAAAGGTTTTGGAAGCTCGAAGGGGCTTCATTATACTTAAAGATGAGTAATTTGTTAATGTCCTATAAATATTCCTTTATTCTGAAATTGTTTTCTGAAATTTTGTAAATATTTTTATATTGTCTTTCCCACTTTCGTCAGAGATCTTTCTCTGTTAACTTTTATTCATAATCTGTATAGCATCTATGTGTTTTTTATGTTCTGGCATTCTTTGGAATAGTGTTTATCTTAAGTCCCTGTACAGCCCAGTTTTCTCATGAGACATCTTAGAGCTTAACCTAGATCTTTAATGTCAAGCTTCTTTACTATTTCTAACATTAACAGCCTTGCTGTCCTCTATGCAATAGCATTTACCTGATGAAGCTAGTCATACCACAAGCTTAAGTAGAATTTGAACAATAAAAAGTTAACAATAAGAAAGCTGGGACCAAAAGGCCACCTCTTATCTTCTAACCTACAAAATCTAGCAATCTTGAAACTGGACAAATGGTTGCCCATATGAAAATGTTTATAATAAAGACTTCATGTCATTGCTACCTGTCATTCACTATATCCTTAAAAATAAAATTCTATATCTCATTCTAGCCTTTCATATTTAAAAATAAAAGCTATAAGCATATTTATATATAAAATCTATCAATTTTAGATGGATGGGGGTATAGCTTAGTGATAGAGCATTTGCCTAGCATGTGGCAGGTCCTAGGTTTGAGCCCCAACACACACACCAAAAAAAAAGTGTATTACTGCTTTAAGGATTAAAGTGCTGTCACTGTCAAATTTGTATCTTAATAATTTTATGGAACCCGGTGCAGTGGGACACGCCTGTAATCCCAGTGGCCTGGGAGGCTGAGACAGGAGGATCTCAAGTTCAAAGCCAGCCTTAGCAAAAGCTAGGTGTTAAGCAACTCAGTGAGACCCTGTCTCTAAATGAAATACGAAATAGGGCTGAGGATATGGCTCAGTGGTTGAGTGCCCCTGAGTTCAATCCCCAGTACCTCACCCCCATCATATTATTCTTTCTTGCAATAATTACATAGAGCTTCTGTGTTATATACTGCTCAAGAACTTTATAAATAAAATTTTTTTTGTTGTGGTGGTGGATTCTTTTTAGACAAGTCATCCATGATTTGGATGATCAGCTAAGATCATAAGAGGTTACCTATATCCTTCATACACTTTCCTGGACCACCCACTTCTACCCCAAGAGTAAATTACTATATTCTTCCTTTTTATACTGTCTTTCTGGTCTTTATATTGTCTTACTGGTTTTTATCATAATTATTAGTTTGCATATATGTTCAGAATGTGGCACATGCCTAAAAAAATCAGATTTTCCAACAAGAAACTCCTGGATCATATACACTTCTGAGAATGTAAAATGGTACAACCCCTTTGGAAAAAAATTGCTAACACTTTAAAAAGTTGTATGTCTGTCTACTATGTTATTCAGCCACGGGACTTCTAGTTACTCAAGAAAACTAAAATCATATGTTCCTATAAAAGACTTGTATCTGAATGTTCATGTGAAGTTTTATTTGTAATAACCAAGAATTGGCAACCACTCTAATTTCCATCACAGGTGGAATGGACAAATGGGTTATATCTACACAATGGGAAACTACTTTAGAATTAAAAAAATGGAACTACTGACAAAAAGTGTAACAAATGAATCTATATGATGAGTAAAATAAACCAGACCAAAAAATAAGCATATACTATATGATCCCATTTCTAGAAAACTTTAGGAAGTGCAAACTACAGTGGTCAAAGGGCTGGGGATGTGGCTAAGTGGTTAAGCACCACTGGGTTCAATCCCTGATACCAAAAAGAAGAAAAGCTATTTAACTTTGTATATCATTTATTTGTAATTTTGGCTCTCATAGTACTCTGGCTATATATTCATTTCCTACCTTCTAATATGACAAAAATTGATCAAAGTGAGTTAATCAGGGCCTTATTTTTAGCATGTCCAATCTCTAATACTTAAAATAACTTTGGAAGCTTTAGAGACAGAAGTCTAGTATCTAGTTTCTCCACTGATCCATCACATGAATAGTCACTATAAAGGAAGAACTAGTAAGGTTCATTTATCTTTGGAGGACAAGCTCTCTAAATCAGGTATCTCATTTCTCAGTGACTTTTATGGCATCTTTATCTTAATATCCTTGAGCAGTTTCCTTTTCTCAAAGATGAATTAGGAAATAAAAGAAACCTGCAAGGAAAGAATGGTAGAAAGCTATCAACAATGATCTCAGAGACTCTCCGCTTTGGAACCTGCCTACTCCTGTAGGAAATGTTCCTAATAGGAACATTCCAACAAAAACATTTGAGTGCCTCTACATCAGTACTTGTATTACATGAGCTAAAGCACAGCTCAGAACCTGGTTTCATGCCTTGTTCCTCTTAAGATGAGGCAAATGCTATTCTTAAGGATTATATACCACCATTCATTGGATATTGACAAATGCTTTATTTTGTCCTGGTGATGTAGCTGTGTGGTAGAGTCCTTGCCTGGCATGTGTGAAGCCCCCAGATCCCCAGCATCACTGTTACTGCTACTATCCATAGTGTAGTCATACAAAACTGCCACATGTTCTTATCTATTTGAAAAGTCTTGGGTTAAGATCTGGAGAATTTTCATAAGCAAATTCTTCTCTGTGGGCTGGATCAGCAAACACACCAATAAAATCTATTTCCAGGAAGAATGGACCATCCACTTTATCAGCCAACGTGAATCCTATAGTAGAGATCTAAATTTAAAATAAGAAATTGATTAAAATCTCTTATGCTGACATGCTGATGTTATTCCTGAAGTTTTTAAATCGTATGAGCTGATTACTATAACTGGATCTTTGTACCATCAGCCCTTAGCAAGTATACAATAGTTCTCACAGACTGTGGAAAATTATAAGAGAAAGTACAAGAGACTGCTTTTCTTTCCACATTTCTCTTCCTGTTAGATGGTTCCACTTAAGACTTAGAGCAACATGGATGCCCAATGTAGATTCCTTGAAGTTCTTCCAAACTTGTTTTTAAAAGTTAAAATACAAACATAGAAAGAAAGAGGATCATACCAACATTCTTCCAAATAGGAGCTCAGCTCACAGATATATCCAGATTGGTATTTAATTGAACCTAACAGGTGCCTCTGAGTAGGAATTTTTATCTTTCATCTGCCAGCCGTCCAAATTGGACTGAACTCATGATCACAAGAGTTCTGTTTCATTAAAGATATCATTCTGAGTGAGAAGTATAGGAAAATGTTACCTTGTCAAGCAAAAGCTGGTACTGGGCATCCCGGATTCTTCCTTGATTTGAGAAGAAAAATTTGGAAAAAGGAATCTGAAAGAAGAAACCATTTATTTCATAAATGGAACATAAGTAATTGTGGCATCTGTATGGAGTTGCAACAGTAAGAAAATAGTTTAAATTTTTATATACAGTTATGAGGAGTAGCCAGCCACTTGGATCAAAGGTGATCATTTTTTTAAACTATTATTTGCAGTGCTGGTGTGTTGAATGCAGGGTCTCTCAAATATTAGGCAAGCACTCCACCTCTGAATTATAACCCAGTCCAAAGGCAGAAATTTTTTTAAAATAACTACTAGAAGAAAATAGTGAAAACTTTCTAAGCCAGAAGTCCAAAAGAGTACAAATTAAAATTCTGAGAGCAAAAGACAAAGGATAAACTAGGAAATAATACTGTAACATTTAAGAACAAGAGTGTAATATCCTAAACACAGCTTTTACAAATATCTTAAAAAAGATTACATAAACAAGTGGAAAAACAGATGGGGAGAAATAGGCACACATTTTTACAATTAGTAGGAGGGCGACTTAGTACTACTATTTGAGAGGGCAGCTGGCAATTGTGATAGGAAGTTTCAAATCAGTTCATCTTAATATAGGGAGATTATTCTTTGCAGACTTGACAATCATTCGAACCCATAAAAGGGAATAGTGAAACAAATTAGCAGCATGAGAAACAATGGTAGGGAGATTCTCCATTGCTGGCTTTGAAAATAGTGATAGGAACTTAGATGCTTCTGCAAGGAATGCCAGCAGCATCTAAGAGCTGGGAGCAGCACCCCCTTGACAGCAAGAAAAAACTTGCTGCCTACAATCATAAGGAACTTAATTTGGCTAAGAACCAGAATAACCTCTACAAAGTGCATTCTGCCCACAAGCTACAGAAAGAAACAGCCCTGCTGACTGACACCTTCAGTTCAGCCTTATAAGAACTGAGCATGGGCCAAATGTGGCCTGTAATCTCAGCACTCAGGAAGTTGAGGCTGAAGGATAGCAAGTTCAAGGCCAGCCTGAGCAACTATCACAAAATAAAAAATAAAGGGCTGTGGATAGTTCAGTGATATAGTGCCCTTGGGTACAATCCCCAATTTGAAAAAAAGAAAAAAAACAGAACTAAGGATGCAACAGTCATACATATTCCAATTTATGACCTACTGAACTATAAATTAATGAGTGTGTTGTTTTAATCTTCTACATTTATAATTTGTTATGTAGTATCAGAAAACTAATTCAATGACATCTAGCAAATTTTGAAATGCCATAACTTTGCCATATCAACTTCACTTTCAGGAATTTATATTACAAATAAGCTCCAAGAAATACATAAAGGTATAGTTTTTTCCTAATAGTAACAACAACAACAACAGCAAAGCTAAATTATGGTATAGCCATACAATTGAATATATGGGCTATTGAAAAAATGAAGTAGATCTATATAGGATACAATTGCTTCACTGCAATATGAAGACCTCTGTGATGTCTTATGAGTAAGAAAACAAGATACAGACAAAATCTGGACTGGGGTATATAGCTCAGTGATATAACATGTGCTTAGTTAGCAGCATGAGGGCCTGGGTTCGAATTCCAACACAAAAGAAAGAAAAAGAAAGGGATAAAATCTATAATATAAGCTTGGTTTTTTGGGTTTTTTCTTAAAGGCCTTATGATGTAGGGGTATAGATCAGTAGTAATGTGTAAGCCTACTATGTGTGAAATTCTGGTGGGTTCAATCCCCAGCACCACCAAAAAAAAAAAAAAAAAATTACTATAAGTAAATACTGAGATCTAAAAACTTGCATGCTAAAAAGTTTAGGGATGAGATGTACTGATATTGACAAAAGATGGATTGAGAAATGAGTAGTAGGAAGAATGGGTAAATAAAATAAAGTGATGAAACAAACACAACCAAATATTTTTTGAAAAATCCAGGTGGTACATGGTAGCTATCTGGATACTCACTGTAATTTTTTATGTATGTTTGAATATTGTCATTAAAAATGTTAAGGAAAATAACAAAATTATTCATATACAAATATGTGTATGTGTTTTACTTTTTGTTGTTCTTGTTGGTACACCTCAGTCTTTTATATTTGTTATTGTTTTTAATATTTTTGAGATAGGGTCTCGCTAAGTTGCCCAGACTAATCTTAAACTTGGCAGTCCTCCTACCTCATTCTCCTGAGTATCTGGGATTATAGGCATGTGCTACCATGCTCAGCTTGTTTTTCTTTAGGGGGTTTAGTTTGTCTGTCTGTTTTTGTACTGGAGATTGAACCTAGGGATGCTTTATCCCTGAGCTACATCCTCAGTCCTTTTTATTTTTTATTTTGAGACAGGATCTCACTAAGTTACTAAGGGTCCTGCTAAATTGGTAAGTCTGGCTTTGAACTTGTGATCCTTCTACCTCAGCCTCCAGAGCTGCTAGCATTATAGGCTACTACCACACCCAGCAGCTTATTCTTACATATCAAAAGAAATGTCTTAAACGATATGCCAGAAACTGTTCTTTTCTGGGAAGGAGGCAGAGGAGGTGGAGGCAGAGGGACTTTTAATGTGTACAGGTTGCTTATATCACAGACAAAAAGCCAATAGTTAAAGAATTCCTAGTAATTGAAAATAAAGACCAACTACCTAGCAGAAAAGACATGATCAAGCCAGGCAAGGTGACACTTGCCTATAACTCCCAGCAACTTGGGAGGCTGAGGCAGGAGGATCACAAGTTTGAGGCCAGCCTCAGCAACTTAGCAAGACCCTGTGTCAAAATAAAAATAAAAAGGGTTAGGGATTTAGCTCTGTGGTAAAGCAATCCTGGGTTCAATACCCAGATAGAAAAAAAAAAAAGTATTTACCAATTAGTAAACTACCATTTATGATTAATGAAATAAAGAGTGATTTATGTAAGTCTCTTTCCTCTTCCTTCTACCCACTTCATCCCCAACGTTCCAAGAAGGATTAGCTACAATGTAACCACAATCTCAAAAGACCTAATTTTCATAAACAGTAAAGACTTATGCTATTACCTTGACTTCCTGCCAGTAGGGCCCTCCACGGGTGAACATGAAGTAACTGTACATCTGATTTTTCCTTTGGATAAAGTCTGTGTCCTCTTTGATATTCACCATCCAAGGTCGGCCATCCCCACGGATACGGAGATACAGAGTGTTGAACTGGGACCAATCATAAGACTTCTTCTTCTCAAAAGCACCCTAAAGTACAGAAGACATGTTAACTTGACCACATTCTCCACTATTAGCAAAATGTGAGCCATCACCAAGTCAGTAACACCAAAAGGATCCACTAACAATTTTTCATCTTTTTACACTTTGCACCACAAAAAGATAAATCTGGCAATTATTATTTTAGCACAAAATACTGACAGTTGTTTCTAAGGTAATTATGTTCAAGACATGATTGGCATGTAATTGTTTCCATGGGATAAGCATTCACTTGTGTTTGCGAATGGAAAGGAATGAAAGTTTTTTCCTTAGTTCCTTGGAGCAATGGCTTGAGTGGCACATTTTATGAAAACTGCTTTGCCCTATGTCAGAAAACTGGGGAAAACAGAGCTCAAGCTTTAAAGGTGATAATAACAAGAAATACCAGTAACTGGGGCTGGGGTTGTAGCTCAGTGGTAGAGTGCTTGCCTAGCATGTGTGAGGCACTGGGTTCTAGTCTCAGCACCACATATAAATAAATAAATTAAAGCTCCATTGACAATTAGAAAAATTAAAAAAAAAATACTAATAACTATCAGCCACTGAATACTTACATTAAGTACTTACATGCATACTCACATTTAATCCTCACAAGGGCCCTAAGATAGGAATTACTATTTTACCAATTTCACATATAAATTGAGCACTCAGCTAATAAGCAGTATATCCAGCACACACTTCCAAATCTGCATGCTTAACAACCATCTATACTCTCTTCAAAAATGGAATTCAGATGGGTTGGGGTTGTGGTTCAGCGGCAGAGCGCTCACCTAGCACATGTGAGGCCCTGGGTTCGATCCTCAGCACCACATAAAAATAAATAAAGATGTTGTGACCAACTAAAATTAAAAAAAAAAAAAAAATGGAATTCAGAGCCAGGCGCACATGTCTGTAATCCCAGTGGCGTGGGAGGCTGAGTCAGGAGGATCGTGAATTCAAAGCCAGCCTCAGCAATGGTGAGGCATTTAGCAACTCAGTGAGACCCTGTCTCTTAAAAAAATACAAAATATGGCTGGGGAGGTGGCTTAGTGGTTGAGTTCCTCTGGGTTCAGTCACTGGGGCTGGGGATGTGGCTCAGCCACAACAAATAGAACCCAGTGCCTCATACATGCTAGGCAAGCACTCTACCAAAAAAAAAAAAAAAAAGGTCAAAGGGACAGGAGTCAACCTGAAAGAACAATACCAAAGCTGGGACTATCTGAGCAACACAGTAATAGCATAGCATTAGATTTCAACCCCAAATGTGGTTCCCTGCTAAATGACTGAAAGAATAAAGTGGGAAGGGGAGAAGAATCAAATTTTCCTTACTGAAGAATTCCAAATAATTTCTGTAGACACTAATCTCTCCAAAAAAGGTTAATCCCTCCTACTACCCACATCATGAATATGGAATGCAGTTAGGAAAAAAAAAAAAAAAGCAACATTACAGGGGAAATGGTGTGGGGGGGCGGTTACTGAAGATGGAGCCTGGAGCAATTTACCACTGCTACAAACTCAACCCTTTTTAATATTTTTGAGACAGGGTCTCAAAGTTGCTTAGGGCCTTACTAAATTGCTGACACTAGCCTTGAACTTTTTTTTTTTTGGGGGGGGGGGTACTAGAGATTGAACCCAAGGCCGCTGAACCACTAAGCCACACCCCCAGCCCTTTTTTGTATTTTATTTAGAAACAGGGTCTTGCTGAGTTGCTTAGGGACTTGCTAAGTCACTAAGGTTGGCTTTGAACTCGTGATTCTCCTGCTTCAACCTCCTGAGTCACCGGTATTACAGACATGTGCCACCATGCCTGGCTTGGCCTTGAATTTCTTTTTTTTTTTTTTTTTGGTACTGGGGATTAAACCTAGGGGCACTCAACCACTGAGCCACATCCCCACTGTCTATTTTGTATTTTTTTAAGAGACAGGGTCTCACTGAGCTGCTTAGCACCTTATGTTGCGGAGGCTGGCTTTGAACTCCTGATACTCCTTCTTGCCAAATCACTGGGGTTACAGGTGTGAACCACTGGTGACCTTGAACTTTTTTTTTTTAAGATGGACAGAATACCTTTATTTTATTTATTTTTTAATTTATTTTTATGCGGTGCTGAGGCTTGATCCCAGTGCCTCACACATGCCAGACAGGCGCTCTACCACTGAGCCACAACCCCAGCCATGGCCTTGAACTTTTGATCCTACAGTCTTAACCTCCTGAACTGCTGGGATTACAGGCATGTGCCACCATACCTGGCTAATTCTATGGTATTTTTAAAAACCCAGAACCTCAGTCTAACCAGGAGGAAAATCATCAGAAAGGGCTATTCCACAAAAATATCTGATCAGAACAGGTATTATTTTCCCCATGAAAAATAGCACCCCCATAGTCTCAGCTACTCAGGAGGCTGAAGTAGGAATCACTTGAGCCTAGGAGTTCAAGATCACCCTGGGCAATAGAGTGAAACCTCATCTCAAAAAATATCCCAAAGGGCTGGAAATGTAACTCAGTGGTAGAGCACTTGCCTAGTATCATGTACAAAGCCCTGGTTCAATCCCCAGCACAGAAAAAGAGAGACAGAGAGAGAGAGACAGAGAGACATAGACACAAACTGTCACAGACCACACAAAAGAGAATATATAAAAACTCAACTCATGTAATGTACCATCCTGGTACAGATAAAGGATATTATTGGAAAAGGTAGTGAAACCCAAATAGAGTCTGAAACTTAGTTGGTAACAAACTAATGTTAGTTTCTTTTTCATGACAAATGTTGAACAGTAAGATGACGTCGAAAGGAGAAGGTGGATAAGGAGTGGATGGGAACTCTGTGTACTATCTTTGCAATTACAGTTTTTCTATAAATCTAAAAATACAACTATTTTAAAATAAAAAGTCTACTAAAACTGGGCACAGTGGCACACGTCTGTAATCCCAGCAACTTGGGGGGCTGACGCAAAGAGGACCAAAAGTTTGAGGCTGGCCTCAATAATTTAGTGATACCATAAGCATCTTAGTGAGACCCTATCTCAAAATAAAAAATAAAAAGGGCTATGGATATGGTTCAGTCGTAAAGTACGTCTGGGTTCAATCCCTAATATTAAAAAAAAAAAAAAGTCTACTAATAAAAAAGTCAGGGTGGAAGGAGGAGAGGGAAGGGAAAAGAGTTGGGGAGTGACACTGGCCAAATTATATTGTTATATTGTGTGCATGTATGAATACTTTTTTTTTTTTTTTTTTTTTTTTAGTGGTACTGTGGATTGAACCCAGGGCCTTGTACATGCAAGGCAAGCACTCTACCAACTGAGCTATATCCCCAGCCCCTGTATGAATATTTAATAACAAATGTCATCATTATGTACAACTATAATGCACCAATAAAAAAAAAAAAGGTGGGGAAAATAAAAAGGCAGGCATGATGGCACACACGTGTAATCCCAGCAACTCAGGGGGCTGAGACAAGAGGATTCCAGGTTTGAGATCTGCCTCAGCCAGAAGACTTGGACTGGAGATGTAGCTCAGTGGCAGATCACTCACCTCACATGCATGGGGCCCTGGGTTCAATCTCCAACACAAAACAAAACAAACAAACTAGCCAGGCGCAGTGGTACACTCCTGTAATCCCAGCAGCTTAGGAGGCTGAAGCAGGAGGATCACGAGTTCAAAGCCAGTCTCAGCAAAAGTGAGTCACTAAGCAACTCAGTGAGACCCTATCTCTAAAGAAAATACAAAATAGGGATGGGGTTAGGGTTCAGTGGTTTAGTGCTCCTGAGTTCAATCCCTGGTACCAAAAAGCAAAACAAAACAAACTTAGCAAGATCCTGTCTCAAAATTAAAAAAAGTAAAAAGGACTGGGAGTGTAGCTCAGTGGTAGAGTACCCCTCAGTTCAATCCCCAGTGCTGCAAAAAAAAAAAAAAAAAGCCACAGTCTGACCTTATGTCCATTTTAAGGGACCCCCTGGCCACTAAAGGAGTTATGGTCCAAGTCAGAGGAGATACAAACCTCCTCAGATATTTTTCAAATGTCTAACATCTCAGTATTCCTCAAACAGCAATATTCTTCCCTGGCTTAAAACAATGCCCAGAAATGACTCCTCAGAAATCACTTCCCCCTTGTGCCAAGTACTTATTTATCCCCATATACACATGAGATGCCCACATATAACATGCCAGGTATGTTCATTTACAGAAAAAAAATCTGTCATCATAGGTCATGCTATAATAATGTTCACACCAGCTCACTAGAAAACTTTGGCTCCCAAGTCTCACGTACCCTTGGAATCCTGGATATCATTGCACAGTACCCACTTTGGCTACTCTCCCCATCCTGAGGAGGCTCAGAGCTCAGAGTTCCATAGAGCAGTGCACTTTGATTATTCTTGCCCATTTTCAAGAACACTTCACTTCTGCCTCCAATTGTCTTATCAGAAGTGACTATCCACTTATCCAAATCTTCTTTTCCACGGAACTGCCAGACAACCTTGGCTTGTTCTAGCAAGACATCATGCAATGGGCGGCCTTCTGGTCCCACCCAGTGATTCATGATTTCATCCTTCAAACGTCTAAAATGGTCCTTTAATTCATCTTTAATTGCTTTATCAAAATTCATTTCAGGCTTCTCTTCAGGAGAAGTTATATCCAAAGCAACTTCTTTCTGGTGATGTCTTTGCAAACCCTCTTCAGTCCTCCTCTCCTGGGAGGCTCTGCCAGAAGCAGCCACTGGTTTCTGAAGACTATTGGAACAATAGTTTGCAAAGTAAATACCCCAAAATGAATGCAAGGCAGCACTCGGCTTCAGGTAGTTTCTGAGAATATATGTGCCATTCAGGAATTTATGAACCAAAGCCATGGTAAGAAAAAGTCAAAATGTAAATTTCTCCCTAGGTTATCAGAGAAAGACACTTCAGCAAATAGCTCAATTCCACCTACAATACAAGAAACATTGGAGAGTTACCATTGTAGCAAATGAATGCATCACAAGTTCAAATTCAATAGAAATCACATATTATAAAATTCATAAGCTTATTTTCTAATTCTACAAACATTTTTGTGCCTTTTATGGGCACAACACTGCTATGCATTCCAAAAAATACCAAGAAGACTAAAAATACAGGCCACAGCTTCATGGAATTGACGATTACCACAAAAATAATTCAAGTATATGACAAAAGCTACCTCAAGAGATAGTGTCAAGTTGTAGATAGACACAATACCTTTATTTTGTTTATTTTTATGTGGTGTCAGGATCGAACCCAGCGCCTCACACCATGCTAGGCAAGCACTCTACCACTGAGCCACAAACCTGGTCCCAAGATACTGTCAATTTTAAGGCAAATTTTTATAGGTTCCAAAAGTAAAATATTCAAATAATTAACTCTAGGATCTGAGCCAATTGACTTTAGAAGTGAGCACTTGATCTATAAAAAGAGAGGCTAGGGCCGGGGATATAGCTCAGTTGGTAGAGTGCTTGTCTCACATGCATAAGGCTCTGGGTTCAATCTCCAGTACCACAAAAAAAAAAAGAGAGAGAGAGAGAGGATGTAGTAAGCATTATATATGGAAACAGAAAATATCTACATGACACTTTTGATGAATATTTGAATTGCAATTTCATAGGATTAAAACTAATATGATCTTTTGAGGCCTCCCTTTCCTTAGGAATAGGCTCCTATTTGCCTTGAGAGGTTCTTCTGAGGCAAAAAACACTGTTATATGTGTATTGTAGAAAAATACCAAGATAAATAAAAATGAAGCTGATGATCACCATCAAATGATGGTGATTCAGTAAGTCTGATGCCATTCCCACAAATCTTTTTTTTAAATGTATTTTTAGTTGTAGATGGACACAATACCTTTATTTTTTTATATGGTGTTGAGATTCTAACCCAGTGCCTCACACATGCTAGGTAAGCACTCTACCACTAAGGCACAACCCCAGCCTCCACAAACTCTTAAGTCTAAGGTCCACATTGGTAACCAGGCAATCCTATTAGTCACTATAAAGATAAAACCAAAACAACAATAGCAATAATACTATCACATTTAAATGCCACTCTGCCGCAGTCTGGCTGGGCACAATCAGGAGCCACTTGTCAAAAGAAACTAACTTTATTTTTAGAACCACACACGCCAAACAAAACAGCCTCTCAGGAAAAACCCTCAGAGCCTCAACTGCCACCACAGGCTTTCCACAAGCCTCTCTCTCCCCCACAAGCTTCTCTCCACCTCCCACAATCCTCCTGCTCTTGAGGCCCATTGGCTGGGTCGCGTGGGCAGAGCCAAAAAAGTCCCCCAATGAGCAGCTCCGTGGTCTGAAAGGGCAGGGAAACAGCCCAATGAGCATCACCGCAGAGGAGCCAATCAGCTAGATGTTGCTGGGGCCGAGGAGCCAATCAGCTAGATGTTGCTGGGGCCGCTGTGAGCCAATCATCAGCCGGCAGCTGGAAGTTTGCTGGGGCCCCTTCGGCTGTGGCTCTCAACACCACTCAGTATTTTCTTTTCTTTTTTTTTTTTTTAAATATTTATTTTTTAGTTTTCAGCGGACACAACATCTTTGTTTGTATGTGGTGCTGAGGATCGAACCCAGGCAGCACGCATGCCAGGCGAGCGCGCTACCGCTTGAGCCACACCCCCAGCCCGCCAGTATTTTCAATATAGGCGTATATCCTATTAAATATTTATTGTTTTGTTTTTTGTTTTTTTTTTAGTTTTCGGCAGTCACAACATCTTTGTTTTTGTATGTGGTGCTGAGGATCCAACCGGGCCGCATGCATGCCAGGTGAGCGCGCTACTGCTTGAGCCACATCCCCAGCCCCGGTATATCCTATTTAATCTACAGAATCCTGTAGGACAAATCAGGTAGATAGTTCCTTTCCTTAGGAAACAAACACCAACAAGTCAAATAACTTACCTAAAGTCACAATACTTACCAGAATTGAAATTGGAACTAGAACCCTGGCTTTTAAATCCTTAATCCTGCTAGCTGGACACATTAACAACATAACTTCTATAGTTCTAATAATGTTATCAATTTGGGGGGCCGAGGAAATCTAATAACACAATGTCATTTTCTTTGTCTTTTTCTTGTCCTAGCCCCAGAGATCAGGAAAGCAAACACCAAAACAAGGACCCAACACCTGTAAGAACATAGTGATGAACAATAATCTAAATGGAAACATTAAAAATTTTAAAAAAAACAAGGCAGCAAAAATCCAACAATTCGGCTCACTGCATTAGGGGCTTAAGAGTTCACATCAAAACAGCACCCTCATTACTCCATAGAACTTGTCATCCTTCTAGAATGCCCCACTTCCTCACTCTGAACATGAGGTAGGTCACCTTCTCTCTCCTAGAACGCTACTCTGCTCACTCTCCAGGCTTACATCCTTCATTCAGCACCTAGAAGGACTTTTTTTTTTTTTTTTTTGTACTGGGATTTAACCCAGGGGAGCTCTACCACTCAGCAACTTCCCCAGCACCTCCGCCTTTTTTAATTTTGAGATGTTTAGGGCCTTGCTAAATTGCTGAAGCTGATTTTGAACTTGCAATCCTCCTGCCTCAGCCTCCTGAGTTGCTGGGATTACAGGCATGCACTACCACACCCTGCTCAAAAGGCCCTAAGAACAATACTAAGGCTATAGGTATAGCTCAGTGGTACAGTGCTTGGCTAGCATGTGTAAGGTCATGGATTTGACATCCAGCACTGCAAAAGGGAAAAAAAAAAATCAACAAAACTGATCATTTCTCTCTTTTTTAAATACTTTATTTTATTTATTCATCTTATGTGGTGCTGAGGATCGAACCCAGTGCCTCACACATGCAAAGCAAGTGCTCTACCACTGAGCTATAACCCAGCCCCTGATAATTTCTCTTAACTGATTAATTAAAACCCTTCATGGGGCTGGGGATGTGGCTCAAGCGGTAGCGCACTCTCCTGGCATGAGTGTGGCCCGGGTTCAATCCTCAGCACCACATACAAAGATGTTGTGTCCGCCAAAAACTAAAAAATAAATATTAAAAAAAAAAAAACCTTCAATCCCCAGCATGTGCACAAACACACATGTACACACACATACACATAAGCTCTTCAGGGCCTCCCTGTAAAGCCCAGGGTCTAACTAAACTCCTTCAGATTGGGTATCCTCTGCTTATTTCTCAAACCTCACCTCTGGTCACACTCCACTCTGTGTACCAATTAGAGAATACTTGTGGTCTAATAAGTATCCACTGGCACACACTTTTTTTTTTTTTTTTTTTGGTGGTGGTACTAGAGATTGAACTCAGGTATATTTTATTTTGAGACAGGTTATCACTAAATTGCCTAGACAGGCTTGATCTTGCAATCCTCTTTGCTTTAGCCTCTCAAGTAGCTGGAACTAAAGGTGTGAGCTACCATGCTTCACCAGATTGGCAGTATCTTGAGAGGAAGACTATCTTCATTGTGGCAACTCCAGCTCCCAGTATGACACCTGCCATGTAGGTGACATCTATTATTTGTTGAACATATAACTCTACATTTCTATACCTTGGCCATGAGTGTCTAGGTTCAGAGTCTTATTGTTTTTTTACCAGACCTACATAATTAGCTTTATAAAGGGCTTCTCAAACTTTAAAGGGTCTATGAATTACCTGGGAATTTTGATAAAATGTAATTGATTCAGTAAAGTATGGGGTAGGGCCTGAGATTCGGCATTCCTAAGAAACTTCCAGATGATACCCTTGTTGGCCCATAGGAAATACATTTTTTAAAAATATTTTTTAGTTGTATTTGGACACAATGCCTTTATTTATTTATTTTTATGTGGTGCTGAGGATCAAACCCAGCACCTCACAAGTGCTAGGTAAGCGCTCTACCACTAAGCCACAACCCCAGTCCCAGGAAACACACTTTTTATGTACCAAACCCCTAATTCATCTCCCTAACTCTAATCTCTTCTCCTAATTCATCCTTTGTCTGAAAACAATAGGGGTTTTTCTAACTATGATAGCACTCTTTTTACAATACTTAGCAATTCCTTCTAGAAATTTAAACTCCTAAAATGGCACACAAGGCTCTCCAAAATGTGCCCACCTGACCTAACTTCTCATATCCCTGGGCAAAACCCTCAGCTATAATATGACCATCTGAATCATGTCTGAATGCAGCAAAAACATGAACATTGTTCAAACCACAAAAATGAGCAGGGCTGGGGGTGTAGCTCTGTGGGAGAGCGCTTGTCTACTATGTACAAGATTCTGGGCTTGATCCACAGCACAGCAAAAGTTAAAGAAGAAAAACCAAACATTTTACTTTTCAGGCTGTATGAGTGAATGCTGCATCTTGACCAATCATAGATTAGTCTCACTTCCAGTTTTCTCTCCCAATCATAGAATTACCTCCATCTCCTCACAGAACTCTCCCTAATATCAAGGCTAAATACAGAAAGTCCTTTCTAGAACCCTGTTACTGAGGTGCCCCATGTTTCCCCAGGGTGTGTGTTCTCCCCCTCACAAGAGGTAATAAACCCAACTTACTCAACTACAGGCATGTTCCGAGTAGTCACTGATTGACACTATATTCTTTCTTCATATTCTCCTAAGAATCCATGCATACCTCTCATAGCTTTCACATAACATTACAATCTTGTTTTTTTGTTTGTTTTTAACTTAACTTTAGAGACTGTGGCTGGAACAGTAATGTTTGTGGAATAAATGAAAACCATATACCGAATTTTTTCACATAAACTAAAAGCATAAGGGAACCAATAAAAATAAAAAGAGGAATTGTGGCTCAGTGGTAGAGTGCTCGCCTAGCATGTGGGAGGCCCTGGGTTTGATCCTCAGAACCACATAAAAATAAATAAAATAAAGGTATTGTGTCCATCTACAACCAAAAAAAAATAAATATTAAAAAAAAATTGATCTGAGATCCTGAAATAATGAGTAATAAAGTTCCCTCATTGGTCATACTTTTTTTTTTTTTTGAGAGCGAGAGACAGAGAGAAAGGGAGAGAGAGAGAATTTTTTTTTTTAATATTTATTTTTCTTAGTTTTCGCCGGACACAACATCTTTGTCTGTATGTGGTGCTGAGGATCGAACCCGGGTCACAATCATGCCAGGCGAGCGCGCTACCGCTTGAGCCACATCCCCAGCCCCATAGTTTTTTTTTTTTTTAATATTTATTTTTTAGGTGTAGATGGACACTACACAATGTCTTTATTATTTTTTTTTTAATGTGGTGCTGAAAATCGAATCCAGATCCCGGCGGTGCTAGGCAAGCACTCCCCCGCTGAGCCACAATCCCAGCCCCCCTCATTGGTCATATATGCATGATTTTACCTTACATATTCAGAAATTTATAAAAACAAATGATAAGCCCCATAAAATGGAATTTTTATACAATCAGAAAAACGATTCTTTTAAACTAGGTGTGGCCTATAATCCCAGAAGCTCAGGAGGCTGAGGCAGGAAGATCCAGAGTTCAAAGCCAGTCTCAGCAACAGTGAGATGCTAAGCAACTCAGTAAAATCCTAATAAGGTTCAAAATATGGCTGGGGATGTGGCTCAGTGGTTGAGTAGCCCTGAGTCCAATCCCAGGTACAATCAATCAATCAATCAATCAGGGTGCAGTGGTGCACGTCTGTAATACCAGCAGCTCAGAAGGCTGAGGCAGGAGGATCACTGAGTTGAAAGCCAGCATCAGCATCTTATGAGGCCCTAAGCACCTCAGTGAGACCCTGTCTCTAAAGAAAACACGAAAAAGGGCTGGGAATGTGGCTCACTGATTAAGCTACCCTGGGTTCAATCCAAAAAATAAAATATAAAAATAAAAAGGGCTGGAGATGGAGCTCAGTGGTAGAGTGTCCTAGGCTCAATCTCCAGTACAATAATATTATAACTAACAACACAATACAATAAGATTAATATTATTACAATATTATTATTATTAAAATTATTCTTCTGAACCCCATGCTCAGGCTACAATACTGTTGCAAATTAAAAGGAACCAAAATTGCATATACCCTAATATTTCACATATAAAAATCCACAGACAAGAAATATTGGGGGGAAGGCTTAAAATATTATGTAGGATGATGGAATTGTGTAACATTATTTACCCTGTTTTCCAAACCTTCAGTTGTTACTTCTCCAATAATAGTATAACTTTAGTTACAAATGTTTTGTGGGGATCTTTTGTCAGCACGGGGAAATTGAACCCAGTAGCGCTCTACCACTGAGATACATCCCCAGCCCTTTTTATTTTTTATTTTGAGATAGAGGCTCGCTAAATTGCTGGCCTCGAACATGCCATCCTCCTCCATCAGCCTCTCCAGTCGCTGGGATTACAAGCATGCGCCACCACGCCTGGCTGTTATTTTTAAGAAGGGGTCTTGCTATGTTGAGCAGGCTGGTTTCAAATTCCTGGGTGCAAGTGATCCTTCCAGCCCAGTCTCCCAAGTAGCTGGAATTACAGGCGAGTGTCAACGTGCCCGGCACTGTTTGCCCTTTGTATTTTCATCTATAAAGTCAAACCTAGTAGCTGGACGACGCCAGGCCGAGGTTGAGTTTGACAACGGAATCCACGCTGCTGGAAGTAAGTTAACATCAGTAAAAACCAGAGCGTACTTACTACCTGCCAGAAACTGTCCTGTTTTTTCATTCACTCTTCACAACTCTGAAGTACTATCGTTATTCCAATTACAGACACGAGGTTCCAAGACTAAATTAACCTAGGTCACACAGTTAGCGGCAAAACTAACTTTGAAGTCCAGACGTTTAGCTCCCGACCCGGGCCCGATATAGCCCAGCCACGGAAAGCTTTCGGTATTGCAGCAGCCTCCCTCAGTCCTCACCTGCAAGGGGTGCGTCGCTCTCCCCTGCCCCAAAGTTCCAACTGCTGTTCAGCGACTGCTCACCTTCCACTAGACTAAGCAAGGTTTCCGCCCGGGTCCTCCACATTTTCCTGCCGGGTTCTCCACTATTCCTGTGACGGTCCATCTGCTTTTTCCTTCCGGAGGCAAACTAGGTGTTTAAACACTAGAGTTCCAGGCAGAGTAGCAAAGGTCCCGCAACAGGACCATCCAAAGTCTTGTATTCCTGTCCCCGGAAAGCCCGGCTTTCACTCTTCCTGATCTTTTCTGCCCTTTGTGAGAGAGGGGAGAATTTAGGGAAGTTTTTCGCTTCTCCTTCCTGCATCCCGCTCTTAGGCTGCCAACTCCTCCTGTATCTTTCGAATAGGAGCTAATTATTGCTCTCGTTCATTCCTCAGGCGCCTAGGTGCCTTAGGGCCTCATCTTCCCCCAATCTCCCAAGAACTGCCTGTGACCTCAGAAAGCTATTTCTGTTGGTTCTGCCCCCTTAGAGACCTCCACGCAAATGTTAGGCAGCCCTTCCCCAATCTCACTCAGTGGGGTCACCCACTTAACTGGACTTTCATACTTCCATTATATATATATTTTTTCCTTTTTCTTTCTTTTTTATTGAACCCAGGCGTAGCTCCCCCTGAGCTATATCCCCAGCCTTTTTTATTTTTTATTTTGAGACAGGGTCTTGCTAATTTGCCTAGGGACTCGCAAAATTGATGAGGCTGGCTTTGAACTTGCAATCCTCCTGCCTCAGTCTCCCAAATCACTGGGATTACAGACTTGCACCACCATGCTGGGCCTATACCTTCTTTTGCAGCTTCAAATACGAGTTATATACAGACAATTTAATAAACTTGTTTCCTAAACCCCAGCATTCATTTATAACTGTTGTAGCAATTCCAGGTGTGGGATACACTACCAGCATCTCAAAAATGTCTAAAGCTGAATGTACCACATTTTCACGTATTAACTCCTCCTTTTATTGTCCATATTTCTATAATTCCCCACATGCTTCCAAGCTGGAAATCATTGGCTAATATTAGCTCCTGTCCAAAACCTTCACTCACACACCCCAAATCCTCTTGAGTCCTCTTTCCTTTCTTTGCTCTCTCAATCCTTCCTTTCAAACCCAGTGATATCCAATAGTCATTGCCTTTACACAGCCTATAATCAACAGATTGTCCTAATCTGGACATTGGACATGTCTGTTTCCATTTTTTTAATATTATACATAGCCAGGTGTAGTGGCACACAACTGTAATCCCAGTGACTCAGGAGGCTGAGGCAGGAGGATCCCAAGTTCAAAGTGAAACCTCAGCAACTTAGTGAGACCCTATGCAACTTAACAAGACCCTGTCTCAAAAAACCAAAAGGAGTGGGGATGTAATTCAGTGGTAAAGCACCCCTAGGTTCAATCATCAGCACCAAAAAATAAGTAAAATAAAATGTGGCATCCAAAGCTAAATACCATATTCATTTTGGCATCTAGATATGCCATTGCATAAATTCTAAGCCTTCCATGATCTCCTACTCCATCTATCCTATTTATACTTATCTTTAATTTCTCATACCAACTATCTGCCTAAACCACACTCAGTACTCCTCTTAGTGAAGTTAAGGTTTTCTCTGCTCCTCTTTCTGAGAGTTATAGAAAATAATATTCCTACAAGAAAATTCCCCAGGAAAAACAGAAAGACAGTGGGAAAAATGGACGGTGTGATTTGGGAGGAGGGAGAAGAAATTGACCCCAAAATTAAACCTCTCCCAGTACATCCTTTCCCAGTAACAATGGGACCCGAGGGAAAAAGCAAACTTTCATCCCTTCCCAGTTTCATCTCCAGCATCTCCATCAAAGCAAACATTTGCCCCTTCCCAACCAAAAAGGGAGGAGGTGAATAGTGAAACAGTACCCTTTCCCCACTGCAGATGAGTCCTGGAAGGAAAAAAGCAAATAGGTAACAATGGATCCCAGAGGAAGGAAGACAGCAATGAACACCAAGTTGTGAGCTTTTCCCAGTGACAATGAATTTCAAACTTTTTACAACTGTCTTCCTGAGTTAAAATTTTAACCTGCACAATTAGGTCCCTGACTATTCGAACAGCACGTCCACAGTCTCCAATGATTAATTCACCCTCATTGTAAACTAAAAACCCAGACTCCTTCTGTGACCCCAGGGGCCATCTCCATACCCAGAAAATGAGCCCTGCCATGCCTGACCCATTGACTTGAAAGCTTGCTGATCTGAGATTTCCTTCCTGCCTCCTGTCGCTTGTCATTTGTTGCCATTCACTTACACTTTCTTTCTCTGCTCAACTTTATTCTTCTTCTCCATTCCAACCACTTGGTCTCCTATGTTTACATGACCTTCCACATTTCAGCTGATTGATTCAATGGTAGATACCTGATTTGCACTGGGCTAATCTAGTTTTCTTGAGAATTTTCTGAACTAGACATTTTTTTAAAAGTCTTTTTGAAGCAGATGTTGAAAGAGGAAAGGAAGCGGGAATTGGAGGAGAAGGTCAAGGCAGTGGAAGATCAAGCCAAGAGGAGAAAACTCAGGGAAGAAAGGGCATGGCTGCTGGCTCAAGGCAAGGAGCTACCCCCAGAACTTTCCCATCTGGACCCTAATTCTCCCATGAGGGAAGGAAAAAAGACAAAGGATCTCTTTGAGTTGGATGATGACTTCACTGCCATGTATAAAGTTCTAGATGTGGTAAAGGCTCACAAGGATTCCTGGCCATTTTTGGAACCCGTGGATGAATCTTATGCTCCTAATTATTATCAGATTATAAAGATCCCCATGGATATTTCAAGCATGGAGAAGAAATTGAATGGAGGTTTATACTGTACCAAGGATGAATTTGTAAATGACATGAAGACAATGTTCAGGAATTGTCGAAAATATAATGGGGAGAATAGTGAGTATACCAAGATGTCTGATAATTTAGAGAGGTGTTTCCATCGGGCAATGATGAAACATTTTCCTGGAGAAGATGGAGACACGGATGAAGAATTTTGGATCCGAGAGGATGAAAAGCGGGAGAAGAGACGGAGTCGGTCTGGTCATAATAGTGGAAGCCATATTGGACCCGCTCTAGGGACTCTGAAGGGCCCAGCAGGAAGCAGCAGCCCATGGAAAATGGAGGAAAATCATTGCCCCCTGCACGCCGAGCTTCTTCTTCAGGGGATGATCAGAGCAGCAGTTCTACTCAGCCCCCTCGAGAAGTGGGCACTTCAAATGGCCGAGGTTTTTCCCGCCCTCTGCACTGTGGTGGAATGCCCAGCCAGGCACCTCTTTTAAACCAAATGAGGCCAGCAGTACCAGGAGCATTTGGCCCTCTTCAAGGATCAGAGCCCAACACCTTCTATGGTCCCTCTCGAGTCCCAGAAGCACACCCAGGAGAGCCCATGCAGCAGCATCAGGCTTTTTCCATGCAGCCTCCAGTTGGAATTAGTAACCACCGAGGACCCCAGCTTGGCACTCCAGAAGATAAGCAGATGTGTGGGGGGCTAACACACCTTTCTAACATGGGATCACATCCCGCCTCCTTGCAGCTTGGACAGATGAGTGGCCCTGGTCAGGATGGAAACATGTATCCCCCAGCTTCATTCCAGCCAGGATTTATTCCTCCCAGGCATGGTGGGGCTCCAACCCGACCAGCAGACTTTGCTGAGAGTTCAGAAATTCCTCCCAGTCACATGTATCGATCCTACAAGTACCTGAATCACGTACACTCTACCGTCTGGAATGGGAATCATGGTACTACAAATCTAGGACCTTTGGGGCCAGATGAGAAGCCCCACCTCGGGCCAGGACCCGCTCACCAGCCTCACGCTCTTGGTCACATGATGGATTCCCGAGTAATGAGACCATCTATACCCCAAAACCAGTGGACTAAGCAATCAAGCTTTCTACCTCATGGTGTTCCTTCTTCAGGATATATGCGACCACCTTGTAAGTCCACTGGTCATAGGTTGCAGCCACCTCCAACCCCAGCACCAAGTTCTCTATTTGGAGGGCCCTCCCAGACCCTGCGTGGGATGCAAGGAGGGGACTCTATGATGGACAGCCCTGAGATGATCGCCATGCAGCAGCTGTCCTCCCGTGTCTGCCCACCAGGTGTGCCTTACAACCCCTGTCAACCCACTCCCTCCCAAGTACCTGGCCCTTTTCCACAGGTAGCTCATTCAGCATCAGTAAGCTTGTCAGCCCCCAAACCTGCCTTGGGCAACCCTGGGAGGATACAGGATAACAATGAAACACAAAAGCCTGAGAATGACCGAGGAGAAGCTTTGCCTGGACTTGAAGAGAAACCAGCAAGCGTTGGTGCTTCAGAGGGGGTATACCTCAAACAGCTACCTCAACCTACACCTCCCCTGCAGGCCGACTGCACCAGGCAGAGCTCACCAAGAGAAAGGGAAACAGAGGCCACAGAGCTCAAAAATGACACATTGGAATCTGCAGACAACTGTAAAACAGCAAAGGGCAAGAATACCTGGACCTCAGACAGCAGCTATACCAGCCCAGCTGCCCAAGGCTGTATGAGAGACCTCTCCACAATGGCCGACAGAGGCGTTCTTCCTGAAAATGGAGTCATTGGTGAAGCATCTCCTTGTGGATCAGAGGGGAAGGGCCTTGGTGGCAATGATTCAGAAAAACCACTCTGCTCCAGAGGCAAAACATTGCAGGAGACCATGCCCTGCACAGGACAGAATGCAACTACACCTCCATGTGCAGACCCCAGTTTAATGACAAGCCCTGTAAGCCAGTTTTCTCCCTTGTACATGCCTGGCCTAGAATACTCTAATTCAGCTGCACATTACCACATCAGTCCAAGCCTGCAAGCCTTGGGCCCTATGATGGGGGGGAAATCCTCGGTATCGCATCCTCAGCATTTCTCTCCCAGGGCCTTTCAGTCTAACAATC
This sequence comes from Marmota monax, assembly GCF_021218885.2. NCBI lineage: Eukaryota > Metazoa > Chordata > Mammalia > Rodentia > Sciuridae > Marmota > Marmota monax. The sequence continues at coordinate 43,587,932 of NW_026693777.1, forward strand.
CTCACCCTGGGATCTTTCCCCGATATCGCCCTCCCCAGGGAATGAGGTATTCCTACCAACCACCACCTCCACAGCCTTCCTACCATCATTACCAGCGAACTCCTTATTACACTTGTCTACAGGGCTTTTCTGATTGGCAGAGACCTCTCCACCCTCAGGGAAACCCAGGTGGCCCCCCAGCAAGTCATGCCCCTCACCCATGGCCCCTTTTCTCAGATAAAAATTCCATGGCTGATCTGCAAAGCTGTGAGACACTGAGTGCTGCCTTAACTTCCCCAACTCGAATGGATGCAGTGGCTGCTAAAGTTGTCCCACCTGACAGACAGAATCCTGGTCCAGAGGAAGAAAAGCTTGATGAATCTATGGAGAGGCCAGAGAGTCCCAAAGAGTTTTTAGATCTGGACAACCATAATGCAGCTACCAAGCTACAGAGTTCTTTGTCAGCCAACGAATATATTTATGGAACTCCTCCTACACCTCTGAGTTCAGGGATGGGATTTGGTTCACCTCCTTTCCCACCTCATGGTGTGATGCTACAAACGGGGCCTTCTTATACACCACAGCGGCCAACCAGTCATTTTCAACCCAGGCCATATTCTCCTGTGGGTGCTCACCCACCCCACCATCCAGGGCCTGCCCAGCCTAATGGCCTCTCTCAAGAGGGTTCTCTCTATCGCTGCCAGGAAGAGGGCCTGGGCCACTTTCAAGCAGTAATGATGGAACAGATTGGCACTGGAAGTGGAATAAGAGGATCCTTCCAGGAAATGTACAGACCATCAGGAATGCACATACATCCAATCCAGTCGCAGTCCTTATTCCCAAAGACCCCAGCACCAGCAGCATCACCAGAACAGCTGCCACCACATAAGCCCCCAACACTTCCTCTGGATCAGAGCTAGTCCTAGGAGGAAATTGCCCCCAAGGAAGTGAAAAGCTGCACATGAAGACAGAACATGGAGGATTTGGGGAAATGATCCTTGCCCATCTCTATCCCAGTCACCCTGCTGTGCCCCTTCACAGTGAATTACACCTTGCCACCAAGAGCTGGAGCCATTCCTGGGCCTTAGAAGCATACTCACTCCATAGACGACTGACACAGAGCTTGCAGAGGTGCTGGGTCAGGGATCACTTGCACAGCTGACTGACAGTCAGGAAGATCAAGTGAACCTGGAGTTCATGCTGACTTCTCCAAATTCTGAGACTGTCCTTCAGGGAAAATCACTTTAAACTTGGGTGGGGGGCATACAAAATAACAGAGTGGTGCTTTTAAACTTTCGTGAGCAGCTAATCTCAGGTATATATTGAGGAAGGGACTACTTGTAGTATTAATGTTTTCAGAGCTGGGTCCAGTTTACACAATTTTCATGTTGCCTTTTAAAATAATTTTTGTTGGTGAATGTATTGTACATAAAGTGGGTAGGGTGGGTGGGAATGTGAAAGAAATGGAAGTCCTAACTGGTGGGCTCACAGCACTGGAGTGGTCTCTGTCTGTTTACAATCATGTCACACTCAATGCTTTGGGGAGCTGGAGAAGAGGGTAGGAAAGGCTTCAACTTGTCATATGTCAATAACTGTTTCCATGGTGGCTGACTGGCCATTCACAACTAAAGATCTTCTTTCCAGTCAACCTCAGAGAGTGTAGTTGTACCTGTCCTCCTTATTGTTCGTTTCTTAGTTTGGGGACAGAGTGCTCTCCTGTGGCCCACCGGAAGCTTCAACCGAGACGACAGGCTCCTTTCACTCTGGTGGCCCAAATCTTGGCCTTGGGAAAATGGTGTCCCTTCCTGATTTGCCTCCAGCCCTACAAGATAGCTGCAAACCAGTATCAGGAATTGGGATCACTAGAGTGCTTTACTCATTAGAAGACAAATGAACATCTTCACAGGCTTGTCGGGCTGTGATCTAGAAGGCATTACACAAGCTTTCTGGCACAAATCACGTTTTGTGAAAGTGACTACTCAGGTTTGTATATGTTAGTCTCAATAAAGAAATTGCACAGGTCTGAATAGAAAAAAAAAAAAGTCTTTTTGACCCTGCTGGCTCCTGCTGAGCTTCTTAACTACTTGCTAATATTGTGAAGGAAATTGGTTTGCAGCAGGAGAAAATAAAATCTAGATGCTGATAAAGGCAGAGTTTGAAGGATAAGTGAAAATTCCAATTAGTATTCATGTCGTCTATTTGAGTTATTCCTGAGGTTCAATTCTATTTATGCCACCCCACATAGCTCAGCCATTTGATCTTCCCTTAACTTCTAAACACCAACACATTTATTTTACTTAATTATTTAGATTTTTACCACTTACAATCAATGGTTAAACTTGAATATATTGTTAAGGATTAGGGTCATTTGTGGATGACAAGATGCTTTTAGAAGTAGCATGGATAAACAGGGTAGTGTGATACACAGCTGTTCTCCCAGTGACTCTGGAGACTGAAGCAGGAGGATCACAATTCCACACCAGTTTCATCAATTTAGCAAGACCCTAAGCAACTTAGCAAGACCCTATTTCTTTATTTATTTATTTATTTTTAATTTTTTACCTTTATTTTTTTATTTAATTGATTTTATTTTCTTTTAAATACAAGACAGAGGAATGCATTACAATTCTTATTACATATATAGAGCACAATTTTTCATATCTTTGTATATAAAGTATGTTCATGCCAATTCATGTCTTTATACATGTACTTTTTTTTTAAAGAGAGAGAGAGAGAGGAGGGAGAGAGAGAGAATCTTTTTTAAAAAATATTTATTTTATTTTTTTAGTTTTCGGCGGACACAACATCTTTGTTTGTATGTGGTGCTGAGGATCGAACCCGGGCCGCACGCACGCCAGGCGAGCGCGCTACCACTTGAGCCACATCCCCAGCCCATGTACTTTGTTTTTTGTTTGTTTGGTTTTGCATTACAATTCTTATTACACATATATACCACAATTTTTCATATCTCTGTTTATATATAATAATAATTATATATAAAGTAGGTTGACACCCAATTCGTATCTTCATACATGTACTTTGGATAATGATGTCCATCACATTCCACCATCCTTGCTACTCCCCTGCCTCCTCCCTTTCCCTCCCTCCCCTCTTCCCTATCTAGAATTCATCTATTCCTCCTATGTTCCCCCTCCCTACTCCACTATGAGTCAGCCTCCTTATATCAGAGAAAACATTCGGCATTTGTTTTTTTGAGATTGGCTATTGCAAGACTTGCAAGACCCTATTTCTAAGTAAAAAATGAAAAGGGCCAGGTGAAGTGACACATGTTTGTAATCCTAGTGGCTTGGGAGGCTGAGACAGGAGGATCATGAGTTCAAAGCCTGCCTCTGCAAAAAGCAAGATGCTAAGCAACTCAGTGAGACCCTGTCTCTAAATAAAATACAAAATAGGGCGGAGGATGTGGCTCAGTGGTGGAGTGCCCCTGAGTTCAATCTCCAGTACCTCCTCAAAATAAATAAATAAATAATAAATAAAAAGGGCTTAGGATGCAGCTCAGTGGTAAAGCATCCCTGTATTCCATCCTTGGTACATAGAGGGGAAAAAGTGGAATAAATGGAAGACAAGTTTTTTGGGGGGTGGTCTTTATGTTTGTTTGTTTTTGTACCAAGCATTGAACCCGGGAGTACATAACCACTGTCCCCAGCCTTTTTATATTATATTTAGAGACTGGGTCTCACTGAGTTGCTTAAGCCCTCACTAAATTGCTGAGGCTGGCTTTGAACTCACCATCCTCCTGCCTCAGCCTCCTAAGCTGCTGGGATTACAGGTATGTGCCACTGCACGGGGCTATTTGTGGTTTTATAAAATTTTTAGGATTTTCTTTTTTATTTATATGAAATATTGGAATTTTATAGAGATTGCATTGAATCTGTAGATAGGCTTGAGTAGTATGGGCTTTTTATTTGTAACTGAAATATAATAATTGTACATATGTGTAGGATTCAATGTGATATTTTGATACATTTAAAAAATTTTTTTTAGTTGTCAATGGACCTTTATTTTTATTTATTTACATGTAGTGCTGAGAATCCAACCCAGTGCCTCACAGGTGTTGGACAAGTGCTCTACCACTGAACCACAACCCCAGCCCTTGATACATTTTAACAATATAAATTCTTCTAATCCTTGAATATGAGATATCTTTACATTTATTTGTGTCTTCTTGAATTTCTTTCATTAGTGTTTCATTTTTTGGTACCAGGATATTGAATCCATGGCACTTAACCACTGAGCTACATCCCCACCCCTTTTTATTTTTTATTTTGAGACTAGGTCTCATTAAGTTGCTCAGGGCCTCAATAAATTGCTGAGGCTGGTTTTGATCTTGTAATCCTCCTTCCTCAGCCTCAGTAGTGGCTGGGATTACAAGTGTGGGCCACCACAGGCAGCTCATTAGTATTTTATAATTTCCAATGTACAAATATTTCTTTTGTCTTCTTGGTTAAGTTTATTCCTAAATCGTTTTGTTTTTGTTTTTCCAAGTCTCTGGTTTTATTTCTTTTTGGTATGTGTCCAGAAGTGGAATGGCTGGATCATTAGGTAACTCTTTTCAATTTTTTAGTAACTGCCATACCATTTTCTACAGTGGCTGTACAATTTTATATTTCTATCAACAATGCATAATGGTTCAAATTTCTCCACATCACCCCAACGTTTCTTTTTGTTGTTGTTTCTAATAGTTATTCAAATTGGTGTGAAGTGGTGCCTTATTGTGGCTTTGATTTGCATTACTCTATCATTGGTTGTTAGTTTTTTCCCTTATATATAGGAATCTCCATGAATAATTGTGTGTGTGTGTGTGTGTGTGTGTGTTTTGCTGATAGGATTGAACCCAGGGCCTTGTACACAGGAGGCAAGAACTCTACCAATTGAGCTATATCCCCAGTCCCAACTCCATGAATATTTACCATAGTGTGGAAAGGGAGGCCTGAAGGGAATAAACTTTTTCAAATCCAGAAGAAATAATGTGTTGGATGCAGTAACATATGTCTGTAATTCCAACTGTTTCAGAGGCCAAGGCAGGAGGTTTGAAAGTTCCAAGGCCCACCTGGGCAATTTAGAGAGACCCTGTCTCAAAATAAGAAATAAAAAGGGCTGGGGGGTGTGGCTCAGTAGTTAAAACACCCTTGGGTTCAATCCCTGGTACCAAAAAAATAAATAAATAAATAAAAGCAAACAAAGTTTACCAGAGCTGACTGGAGGTTTCTACTCCCTTCTGGGGACCTCCTTGGACCTGATCCAGTAACAGCTTGGGGTACAGTTTCTCCAGTAGAAAATAGATGCTGACCAATAAAAGTTACTGACAGCAGCCTGAGCTGTAGCTTATTTGTGGTAAAAAGGAAATTTTGTTTACATTATAAATGATATAGAATTGAATAATAATACTAGCATGTAGCTCAGTTAAAGAGTGTGTATCTAGCATGCACAAGGGCCTGGGTTCAATCCCCACCATCAGACACACAAAAAAAGTAATGATAATGAAAGTAATACATGTCATAATTAGTGGAGGGAAGGAAGACCATGATGGCAACAAAGCCCTTCCTAGGTTCAATCCTCAATACCAAAAAAAAAAAAAAAAAAGTAGCAGCACCTTAATGTAGTTGGGGTTGTGGCTTAGTGGTAGAGCACTTGTCTAGCATGTACAAGGTCCTGGTTTTAATACTCAGCACCACATAAAAATAAATAAATAAAATAAAGGTATTGTGTCCAACTACTTCTAAAAAATAAATATTTTAAAAAATGTATAGCATAATCTGTGGGTTTTTTTTTTTAAAGAAACCCAGAATCTTGCACATGCTGGACAAGTGAGCTACATCCTTAGTCCTTTTAGAAACTTTTGTAAGTGTTCAATAAAGCTAATTGTTATTGTTAAACTCTGGGATAGTGCTCAATGAACACACAATCTAGTATAAGCAAATAATTGCAGCATGTGAAAAGAACTATAGAAGAGGGGCTGGGATTGTGGCTCAGCAGTAGAGCACTCGCCTAGCAAGTGCACACCCTGGGTTCAATCCGCAGCACCACATAAAAATAAATAAAGGTATTGGGTACACCTACAACTAAAAAAATAAATATTAAAAAAAAGAACTATAGAAGAGAGAGGTACTAGAGTACAAGTCAGGCCCAGTGAATAGTGTAACGAGCACTTACAGGCCAGTTACTAGGCTTTGCACTCTTTGGGCATTTTCTTTTAATCTTCACGACAATGCCATGAAATGGGTACTGATATGACACCAGTTAGGAAATTAAATATTAGAGTTCTTAAGTAACTTTCTGGTCACAAGCTTGTTGAAACTGGTGAAGTGGTAGATCAGGGATTCATACCACGTGTACCTGCTCTCTATGGGATACGAGCTCATTGTGTACTACTTTGTACTTTATCTGCTCATCTGAGTCAGGGAGCATTTCCTAGATGAACATGAGCTGAGCATTGAAGGACAAGGGGAAAAGCAATCCAGGTGAGGAATCATGTGAGCACAAAAGCATGAAATTATGAAAGGCATTATATCTGCAGAACTGGAAAAATTCCAGTTAGCATAATTCCTTACTGATCAAACTCACACACAGATTTGTCTTTGACTTCAGCACTTACCATACCATCTTCTCCCCCTCCCCCACCTTGGTACAGGGGATTGAACCAGGAGCACTTAACTACTGAGTCACGTTACCCAGCCCTTTTTTGTATTTTATTTAGCAACAGGTACTCACTGAGTTGCTGAGTCTGACTTTGAACTTGCAATCCTCCTGCCTCAGCCTCCCAACCCAGAGAATACAGGCATGCACCAGTGTACCCAGCCACGCTTCTTCTTAATGAAACGCTTCATGAATTTGCATGTCATCTTTGCACAGGGGCTGTGCTAATCTCTGTTTTATTCCAATTTTAGTATATGTGCTGCCAAAGCAAGCACAATTCTGTCTCCTCCTCCTTCTCCTCTTATTTTTGTGGTATGGGAGATGGAAACCAGGGGTGCTCTACAATTGGGCCACATCCCTAGCCATTCTTATTCTTTAAGACAGGATTTTTGTGTGTATGTGTGATATTCCTCTTTTTATTATTCTTTTTTTATATACAAAATATACAGTAGAGTATATTTTGAAATATTATACAAACATAGAATAAGTATAACTTGTTCCAATTAGGATCCCATTATTGTGGTTGTATATGATGTGGAGTTAACATTGGTCCTTTATTTATATATGAGGATAGGAAAGATATGTCTGACTCATCCTACTGTCTTTCCTATTACCATTCCCCTTCCCTTCCCTTCATTCCCCTTTGTCTAGTCCAATGAACTTCTAATCTTCCCTTCCCTTGTTGTGGGTTAGCATCCAAGACAGGATCTTTCTAAGTTGCTAAGGCTGGCTTTGAACTTTTTATCATTATAACTAATAATATATAGCTCAGATGTGTGACCTCCAAAACTAGTGATTTTTATAAAACTAAAAGCAAGTAACTAAGGGGGAAGATTGGAGCTCAGAATCAGAGAAGTAGAAAGTACAAAGCATTGTTTAGTATAAGTGAGATTAGGCCAGCTGTGTTTGTTGGCAGGTAATTATCAAAGTTAGAATACTGTCTTCTCATGGAGTCTTGGAGACTGAAGTCTTATTCTTTTGATGGTTACATTCCTGAGAAATGACTCTCAAGTCCTTGAGAGATGCTTCTGTGCTATGAAGGATACATATTTACAATTATAAGCCTTTTTTTCAGGTAAATGCCCAGCAAATGATTGTGGTCCATGGTTTTAGATTTGCAGGAGCATGGCTCTTACAATGAGACTCCACTATTGATTGCTAAGTAGCATTTTCTCTCCTGGTAGTAAAGTAACCTCAAATATTATTAGAGAAACCATTTCTCCACTCTTGGCCATATGATTTAATTCTGAATATAGACCTCGATGTTGTCCTGCCCTGCCCCCCAAATTTGGCAACATACCAATGGACTACTCATGACTCTTTCTATCTTAAATTTTTATCTCATTGTCCTATACGTGAAGTCCCTCTTCTTGGTAACCTATATTTGATTGCTTGAAACCCTCTGGGAGTCCTTTTTCAAAGTTAAGTGCAGGCAGGACAGTGACTTGAATCCCTTTTTCCTCATAGTTTCTCCTGATCTTGGTCCTTGGTGTCTTATCATTTCCAATATGCAAAAGAAATTTGAGAAGATCAGTTCATGGTCAGTCAATTCCATTGCTGTGGACCTGAGATAAGGCAGAATATCATGGAGGAAGAGCATGGCAGAGGAAAGTTATTCAGCTCATGGTAGCCAGGAAGCAGAAAGTGGAAGTCCAGGATAATCATCAGAGTAGCCTGATTTCCAATAAGGTTGAACTTGCAAGGCAGATCTGTTAAATGAAGGCCAGGGCATTATCTGGGAAATAATGGAATTTGGGATAGGAGTAGTTGGTTAATGCTCCTGAAGAGGTCTCCTTCCCCCACCAGTATTAGGAATTGAACAAATGGTTAGGCAAACATTCTCCAAGTGAGTACATTCTCAGGTCCCTCATTTTTCCTTTTTGTTGTCCTAGGGATGGAACCTATGCTAGGCAAGCATTCTACCACTGAGTTATATCCTCAGACATTTTTTTATGTAGAAAAGGGTCTGGAAAAGTTGCCCAGGCTGGCATTAAACTTGCAATACTCCTGCCTCAGCCTCCAGAATATCTGGGATTACAGTTGTGGACCATCACATCTGGTGCTTGTCTTTCTTGTAGACAGGCCTGTCTCCTGCAAATTGCATGTACAGCCCCCATACACAGCAAATCTGCCTTTACCCTTTGCCCTGGTCACTATACTTATAACCAAGTGAGACACATATTGGGCCTGATAAAAGAGGAAAGAAACTATACCCAAAAAAGCTATAAGAACTAGCAAAGCAGTAATGCCAGGAGTTGGGAGAATAACAAGGACTGCATTCTGAGGGTGCTTATCAAGATAACCAAATTTTTCAGCCAGGTATGGCGGGGCATGCCTGTAATCCCAGTGGTTTGGGAGGCTGAGGCAGAAGGATTGAGTTCAAAGCCAGCCTCAGCAATTTAGTGAGGCCCTAAGCAACTTAGTGAGATCCTATCTTAAATTATATATATGCATGCATATATATATTTAAAAGATAGTATATCCAACTACAACTAAAAATTAAAAGAATAATAAAAATAGATGGACACAATCCCTTTACTTGTTTATTTTTTTATGTGGTGCTGAGGATCAAACCTAGTTCCTCACATGTGGTAGGCAAGCACTTTCCTGAGATACAACATTTATTACCTTGCTAAGGATCCCAAATTTGCAGAATTGCTACTACAGTGGCTATTAAAAGCATGGAAAATTCTACAGCTCATATGAAGTAAAAAAATATAAATAAAAAAGGCAGAACTGCCAAAACTGATTGTTTATGATTAGAAAGCTTAGAGAAATGAATGTAAGTGAAAAATATAAGGCTAGAAAAATCCGTCAAATGATTGTTTCATGGAAATACCTAGAAGATACACCATTACCAAGGTCATAAAGAAAACATATTGGTAAAAGGTGCACCAGTATCACTAGGAGTTTGATAGTGTTTCTATCATGTGGGTCATGACTAACTACAGGAGAGGTTGTTACAAAGCTAGGCTCACTAATGGCAATGGGGTGATTGGGCCTTCAAATAAGAGGCCAGGTGGCAGTACTTACTGCCAGAAACTAGATAGATGCAATGATTATAATTGGAAGGTTAGAGTGACAGTCAAGGACGCCTGACCCTCAGGGAATTATGGAGATTGTTAGTGGAACAAGGACAGGAAATAGGTCAGAAAATTGACAGCAGGTGCCTCCAGTAAAAAGTTAGCATTTCTTGCCCACTTTCATATCTGAGCCAATTTTCAGATTCTGAACTCAGGTCTTAAAGAGAAAAGGACACCTAAAGAAAGGTCCCTGCAGCACCATGGCTGCTGTGGCCAGCACCGCCAAACTAGCAGGTTCCAGTGTCTTATGCCTTTGTATAGTACTTTCCCAGCCTCCAAGTATGCCACAGCCATGAAGTCATCAGGGACCCCAATCTCAGACATTGGTCTCCCAGTCACTGTCACCACTCTCCACACATGACAAATATTCACAGCAATGATTCCCCTAGTCTTTCTGCTAAAGTTCACATACACACATTTTTGGGGGGAGTGGGTACTGGGGATTGAACTCAGGTGCTTGACCACTGAGCCACATCCCCAGCCCTAATTTTTTTTGGATTTTATTTAAAGACAGGATCTCATTAAGTTGCTTTGCATCTCACCGTTACTGAGGCTGGCTTTGAATTCATGATCCTCCTCACCACTGCACCTGGCACACACATAAACTTTTTTTTCTCTTTTTAGTACTGGGGATTTAACCCAGGGATTGTTGTACCAGTGAGCTAAATCCATAGTCCTTTTTATTTTGAGACAGGGTCTAGCTAAATTGCTGAGACTGGCTTTGAACTCTCTCTCCTCCTGCTTCAATCTCTCAAGCCACTGGGATTGCAGGCCACCATGCCCAGCTGCTTATTTTTAATCAAAAAAATAATATGGTTGTGAGCTGGGCTCAGTGGTGCATGCCTGTAATCCCAGCGGCTCAGGAGGCTGAGGCAAGAGTAGATCATGGTTCAAAGCCAGCCTCAGCAGTGGTGAGGCGCTGAGCAACTCAGTGAGAACCTGTCTCTAAATAAAAAATACAAAATAGGACTGGGGATGTGGCTGAGTGCCCCTGAGTTCAATCCCCAGTACCAAAAAGAGAAAGATATATAGATTGTAGGGAATAGAAAACCAACTCATTTGTTAGTAAACCCATAGTTTTTTTGCCACTTTGCATTTTCTCAAACAACAGATGTAAAAAATTTCTTTTGTCCTCTGGGGTAGCCTGTATAAAAAGGGGTCCTTTACAGCATTTTAAATGTACATGCCTTTTGCAATATGTACGTCATGAATGTAAGCTCTTGAGAGCAGGGAACTTGTTTTGTTCAGATATGTAATATGTACTTGATAAATACATGTTAAATAAATATTTGCACACAAAGACAATTTTGTTTCAGAAAAGAATACATGGATTTCTTGGAATGACAGAATTTTATATAGTTTTCTTTCCCCTTATACCTTTCTAAGTTGATTTATAATACGGAGAAATCATTTTATGAATAAAAAATCTAGTTTCCAAAACTATTTTAAAATTATGATAAAAATTTATTCTTGGTATAAAAAGTTCAAACAGCACAAAAGACTATAAAGTAAAAAATAAAAATTGGTAGGGGCTGGGGCTGTAGCTCAGTGGTAGAGTGCCCACCTAGCATGTGTGAGTCCCTGGGTTTGATTCTCAGCACCACATAAAAATAAATAGATATTAGAAAAAAAAAAGAAAAGAAATGTTTAAAAAATAAATTAATTAATTAAATAAAAATTGGGCTGGTGACCTGGCTCATGATAGAACACTTGCCCAGCATGGATGAGGCCCTGGGTTCTCTCCCCAACACTTCAAAACTAAATCTAGGATATGAATCTTAATGTTATATGTCACCATTATGAACCAAAAAAATTTCTTTTAAAGTAAATCTGGGGGGCTGGGGCTGTAGCTCAGTGCCCCTGCCTCTCGTGTGAGGCCCTGGGTTCGATCCTCAGCACCACATAAAAATAAATAAATATACTCTGTACATCTACAACTAAAAAAATTAAAAATTAAAAAAATAATAATAATAAAGTAAATCTGGGACTGGGATGTAGTTCAGTAGTCGAGCACTTGCCAACACATGCAAGGCTTCAATCCCCAGCACTGCAAAAAATAAACAGAATAAAACAAAAATCCCATCTCTAATCCTTTTTCTCCAACACCTGCTGTACAGTCTCCCTCCTCAAAGTGTAATAACAATTATAGCTGACATTTATTTAGTCTTTGCTACTAAGCATTTGAAGCACCCCCTCATCCTGCGCCGCCTTTTTACATGTGCTAACTCATATAAACCTTGTAAGAACGTTATGAGTTCATTATTATCATCATCATTTTATTAATTGGAAGCTTTCACAGGTTTAGTATTTGGGAAAGCCAACTCAAGAGGGAATTGAGGGAGGGGAGGGGGGATAGTAGAGGATAGGAAGGGCAGCAGAATACAACATACACTAGTATGGCAGTATGTAAAAATGTGGATGTGTAACCGATGTGATTCTGCAATCTGTATACGGGGTAAAAATGGGAGTTCATAATCCACTTGAATCAAATGTATGAAATATGATATGTCAAGAGCTTTGTAATGTTTTGAACAACTAATAATAAAAAAATAAAAATAAAAAAAAGAGGGAGTTGAGTGCAGGATGGTTATTCTCTTCATTTAGATGATTTAGACACTGATTAGTCTCAATATGGAGTAACTCCAGTACATGAATAATGAGAACTCCTTATAGAGATATGAAAATCAAAAGATTTCATCTGGGTACAGTAGTGCTGGCCTATAATCTCTGCAACATGGGAGGCTGAAAAAAGAATGGAACTTCAAGGTCAGCCTGGGCATCTTAGTGAGATTCTGTCTAAAAAAGGGAAGGGATATGGGTTCAACCCCAAGTACAGCAAAACCAAACTAAAACAAATCAACAATTTCACTCAAAGAACATAGCTTTTAAAATTCTAGTCAAGGGCTACTGATTATATTATAGCTTTTTTTTTTTTTAAGAAATTCTGTGTATTAACACATTTAGAGTCCTCATAGAAGGGCATAGGCTTTCAGGTGGTTAGAATTGGGAGAGATGCTCTGGTCATTTTCATCTTGGCCATGGGCTCATTCAAAGGTATGCTGGGGGATCAGATGTCTAGTGCTATATTTTAGGGAAAGTCTTCAGGAGTAAAAAGGTAGCGGGGCTTTATTTAGGTTATTTCCTTCACCTTAATCCTGAACACCTTTTCAAGTAACAACACAAATTGGACACTGAAGTAAGTATTTATTTCCAAGGACCTCTCTGTATGACATAATTTCTTCATTATTTTAAGGCATTTACATTTGTATGTGTAACTTTGTGGAAAAAATAAAATTTATACAGAAAAGGGCAAAGGGGAGTAAGGAAGCAAGAATTCATTAGCCTTCTCAAAGAACTAATTCCTAAGTTCACTACCAGAATTAATGGATTAATGAGCTCCAACAGTTCTGAGAGCAGTTTCAAATTATTACTTATGCTCTTATATTCTAAGTTCTAAAAAAAAGAAAAAAGAAAAGAAAAATCAATTCTGGAGCTACCTTTTTCATAGTTGACCTCAAACTGAAAAGGTATAAACCGAATTTATTTCTTCCACACATCATCTTCTCTGTTTTTGAACTTTTTTATTTTGATAAAGGGCCCACTTGCCACCAGCTTCCTAAACCAGAATCTGAACATCATCCCTATCTGGGACTTCTTTCTTTTCCCAAGTAATCCTTAGTATAGCATATTAGGCTCCAAATGACAGGAGCTGCATCCTTCCCCCGCCCATCTCCCTAACCACACCTGCTGCTCCGGCTATAAAGAATTTCAGTTCCCGGATCCCAAAGGTTTGTCTTTCTCTCTCTCCGGTTTTGTTTGTTTGTTTGCTTGCTTGTCGGGGATGGGTATCGAACCAAATCGCTGGGCCTTTTCGCACGCAGTTCTCTGCTTGGAACACTCTTCCGTCCATTCTTCTTTTGGGTAACTCAGATGCATTCTTCGGGTCCCAACTCAGCTGTGACTTGGATAGTTCACGTAGGTAGGCTCGGTCCCTCAACCGATGTGCTCGGCAAGTCCGGGACGACTGTGCTGTCCACTGGGGTAACCCTCGAAGTGGTCTTCCACACTCCATCAGTTTCGGAGAACTAAAAGGATGGATATGCGTGTGCTTTCAGAACGAACTTAGGTCCTTCGGTCTTCAGCCCCTGATAGGTAGGTAGCTGACGGAGCGCAGGCCTGGCAGCCGAGAAACAGCCAAGGTTTCCGGGGCCGGTCCCCGGCAAGACAACGGCAGTGCTCTGCCGGGAAACCATGAACATACGGCCCCGCCTCCCACGGTGCGTCGGGGGTGGGGCAGGGCGGGGCGCCGGGTGCCAGCGAACGGCGTGCGCCTGGCGGGGGGCGGGGTCAGGGGCGGAGCGGAGCGCGCATGCGCGGTCGCCTTTGTGTGGGTCGAGCAGCGGCGGCTTCGGCGGCAGTGGCGGTCCCACTGGCAGGCGGGCAAGAGGGGAGTCCGGGCGGCGTCCGGCGTGGGAGCCGGGGGACCAACATGGTAAAGAAGCGGAAAGGCCGCGTCGTGATCGACTCAGACACGGAGGACAGCGGCAGCGACGAGAACCTGGATCAGGTGAGGGCAGGCCGCGGAGGCGCGGGCCGGCAGAGCAGGAGGGCTGAGTCCCAGCCACTGGAGCCCGGAGCCGGCCGGGCCCGGAGTCTCCTGGCTTGAGCGCCTGACCCGCCCGGTGTCCTGACTGCTGCTGCAACCCTCTTCTTGTCCTACTCGCAGCATCCAAGGCCCTCCGAGTCTAGCCCAGGCCTGGAGACCGAGCACCGAAGACTTGGCGCCTTGGGCGGGGAGGCGGGGCAGGGACCGGGCAGATGGGCCTCGGGCTCTGGGGTACCGAAGGGGGCCACGATCAGATCTACTGGGGCTGGATCGGGGCGGCCGGCTGCAAGCCAAGCGATCCGGGCCTGGAGAGATAGGAAGTATCGCCCGCCAACCCTGGAAGCTGGGAGGTTTTGGAGGAGGTGCAAGGGTAAGCGTGGGGCGATGGGAGGGGGAGAGAGCTGAGAAGGTGCGGACTCAGGAAGATGAAGTTTTTTAGGAAAGGGGTTGTGGACAGAGAGGAAGAACATTGGTAAATGTTCTGAGGAGTTCTGCTTGCTTGGCGAGGAAGTCTTAGCTGTGGGCACGAGTCTGTTTGGCGACTAGGGTCGTTTGTGGTTGAGATGGGTTCCCGTTGGAATGTCAGACCGAAGAAAACACTCTAGGGAGGAGGAAACGGTGGGGCAGCATGGAGGGATTGTGGCCCAGGCATCTTAGATCTTTTGTAAAGCATCCCAGAATTCTTTCTTACTTGAAGATTGTGAAGGAAGCATTGAAAGTAACTTTTGGCCTTAGTGTCTTGGGGTAGCTTGAACTGTTTATATACTCTAGAAAATACTGTAGGGAGTAAGCGGACCCTTGTAACAGTGCTCTAATGATAGCAAGAGGTACAAAGATGGTTTCCTCCATCTTTTAATGAGCAAATGATATAAAGAAAGAATATGCAAAAGATAATAACTGTATACTTTGAGAGAACATTGAACTTTAGATCTGAAATTTTGAATTCTAAATTGGACTTATGCTGCTTTCTAGCTATGGTCTTAGCTGTAAAATCGTGGTATTACATCAGTCTTGTCTATCTGATTGTAAGATCAAATGTTTGTAAGAATAATGATGCAAGTATTGTCAGCTTATAAGTTTTTTAATAAGTGGTTTCTTGGGAGTCCTTCGTACTAGGCCAGAGATCTAGTACTAAAGTATTTGGGCATAAAAAGGGAGGACTTGTTAAGAAGGAAGGACTGAAAGGTGTTAAAGAGGAACGTTTGTTAAATGGAGGTGGGGAAGTGGGGACTATTAAGGCATAGAAACCTTGTATTGGGCTAGGAATATAGAGAGTAAGTTGAAATTGTTCTCATTGAAAGGCTCCTGGAATCTAAAAAACATACTCTAGGTTATAAAAGTTTGGTTGGTAAGATAATTTTAGGCAGGCAATTAGGAGGATTAGAATGTATTTTTCACTATTTTCTGATCTGCAAGTGTGTTTCTGGTAATAACATCAGCTACCTTAAGGTGAACAGACAGCTTAATTAAGTGCTTTAGTTACATTATCAAGTTTTTTTTTCCTTCATTTTAATTTTTTTTTCTGTACTAGGATTGAACCCAGGCATGCTCTACCACAAAGCTGCATCCCCAAACCTTTTTAATTTTATTTTGAGATAGAATCTCCCTAAATTGCTGGGGCTGGCCTTGAACTTGCAAATCCCTTGCTTTAGCCTCCCAAGTGGCTGTGATTACAGATGTGCACAACCACACCCAGCTTTACATTCTCAAGTTTTCAAGTCATGGTGAAGTTGGAATCATTTTCTCCACTTTACACATGAGGAAAACAGAGCTTGATGAAGTTAAATAATTCTCAAAATTAGTGATAGAATTGGATTTTAATGTAAATCTGTACAAGTATAAGGCCTTTACTCATTCTACTAGACCAACTTAATCTGTTAGTCTTTTAATTTTTCCATATTACAAATGAGAATAATGTTTCATGGCCATTTTCCATGTTGCTAGAATTCATGTTGTAAAGTACACTGACTAGAGGAAATTGGCACATCAGTTAGAAAGATTATTATTATTTTTTTAATATCTTTTAGTTGCCAATGGATTTTTTACTTTATTTCTTTATTTATATGTGGTGCTAAGGATCGAACTTAGGGCCTCACACATGCCAGGCCACTGAGCCACAACCTCATCCTTGAAAGATTATTTAGGGGACTTAGTAAAGTACTTTTAAAATATCTGTTTTGAAGATGAATGAACTAAGTTGCAAATTATTCTGTTCTTAGTGGTTTTCCACAGAATTCTGATGAGGTGAGTAGATTGTTTCCATTGGTGGTTGAGATATTTTACCCGATTCACAGAGAGCTTTCTGCAGTAGGAACTGGAGGGGATTTTAGCTTGAAATCTAATTCTAAATATCTATTTATAAAAAGAAATTAATGTGAAATTTGTAAGTAATGCTTAATACATTTTAACAGCAATTCCAACTTACCTTTTATTTATTTATTTTTTAGTTGTAGTTGGACACAACACCTTTATTTCACTTGTTTATATTTTTATGTGGTGCTGAGGATTGAACCCAGAGTCTCGATCCTGTAAGGCGAGCACTCTACCGCTAAGCCACAACCCCAGCCCGCCCCAACTTACCTGTAACAACAACTTTTTTTTTTTTTTTTTAGTACTGAGGATTGAAATCAGGAGCACCTAACCACTGAGCCACATTCCTAGTCTTTTTTTGTATTTTATTTACAGACAGGGTCTCACTGAGTTGCTTAGGGCTTCACTAAATTTCTGAGGCTAACCTTGAACAGGCTTAACCTGCTGTCTCAGCCTCCTGAGCCACTAGGATTACAGGTGTGCACCACTGTGCCTGGCCCTTTTAACTTCTTTTTTTTTTTTAATATTTATTTTTTAGTTATAGTTGGACACAATACATTTATTTTATTTATTTATTTTTGTGTGGTGCTGAGGATCAAACCCAGGGTCTCACATGTGCTAGATGAGCGCTCTGTCGCTGAGCCACAACCCCAGCCCCACTCTAACTTCTTATTGGCATTTTTATTATGAGATGAGAACTAGATCAAAAATCTCTTCTACATCCTAACATGGGTACCAGGGTCTTCTGTCTGTTCCACATTGTGCCAGGTTCTCAGAGGAATCAAAATTCTCAGTCTTCTGGATGTTTTCCCTAGAGGCCTTCATAGAAGTTAACAGCCTGATTTTAGGTTCTTTTTTTTTTTTTTTTTTAAATATTTTTATTAGTTATTGATGGATCTTTATTTATTTGTTTATAGAACACAGGGATCACAGGTATGTGCCACACTGTGCCCATTGCCTGTTTTATTTTTTATTTTGAGATATGGTCTGCTAAATTGTTGAGGACCTTACTAAGTTGATGAGGCTGGCCTCAAATGTGTAATTCACCTGCTTCAGGCTCCTCAGTCTCTAGGATTATAGAAAACGTGGTGCTGAGAATCGAACCCAGTGCTTCCTTGCACATGCTAGGCAAATGCTCTACTACTGAGCCAGAACACAATCAGTACATTCTGGGCCTTTCTTTACCAAAATGTCTTGGGCTGCTCCTTCTAGTTTTAAGTCTTTTTTTTTTTTTTTTTTTGGTACCAAGGGTTGAACTTAGGGGCACTCAACCACTGAGCCACATCCCCAGCTCGATTTTGTATTTTATTTTAGAGACAGGGTCTCACTGAGTTGCTTAGCACCTTGCTTTTGCTGAGCCTGTCTTTGAACTTGAGATCCTCCTGCCTTAGTCTCCTGAGCTGCTGGGATTATAGGTGTATGCCACTGCGCATGGTTTAGTTCTGAGTCTTTATTGGAGCTTTAACATTATACTTGCTGTCTACTGTGTGATTCTTATAGAAAGAACAAAAACCATAACAAATCTCCAATTGTCTAGTATCAGAGTGACACACTTAGTAAGGATGCCCTTTTTCCCTGAGTTTTCCACATGGAAATCTAAGATATTTTTTCAATAGTACTATATTATCTCCAACTTAGTACTTATTGAAGGTGAAGTGGATGAACCTTCTAGGCTGTTTTTTCCTGGTGGTTGGGGTCAGAAGCCACTGGGTTGATTATTTAAAATGTAGGTTGGGGTGGTTAAGAGGTGTAGCAGCTACCCCAGACCTAATGGATCAGACCCTCAGAGCACATAGAGCCCTAGAGTTTGCATTTATAATAGATAAAGCCCAGGTAACTATGATTTATGTTAATGGCTGAGACTATTACCTGTCTGTATGCAAGTTAATCTTTTTAGTAAGACACTGTAAGTAGTTGGTCTCACATAATATGTCCAAATTAAGTGGAGTCGTTTAAAACTTGTTTTAATTTCCAAAGGTTTTTAAAACTCCTAAGTTGAGAATTTGAAGAATTTTCTTTTAGCATGAGACCTGCGAGTGACTCTGTTATTATGTTAGCCATATCCTTTCCTCAACATTTTTAAATCGCAAGATACTTGCCATTGGTGCTCTCTGGGGGAGGGGGGGATGCTGACTTTGAGGTAAACCTATAGGATTTTTATCATCATTACACATTTGCATAGAGATATTGAATTACTATTTATGAAAAATATTTATGCAGTGAATTCTATAGAATGAAAAGCACCCAAGATAATAAAGGAAATAATTCTCTATTCAGATCAGTGTTACTTAGTATTTATAAAAGTTTTTTCTACAACATATCCAGCATAGTAGTGTATTCCTGTAATCCTAGCAGATAGGGAGGCTGCCGCAGGAGGATCACAAGTTCCAGGCCAGCCTCAGCAAGTTAGTGAGGCCCTAAGCATCTTGACAAGACCGTGTCTCAAAATAAAAAATAAAAAGTGGTAGGGATATAGTTCAACTATTAAAGCCCGCTTAGGTTCAATCCCTATTACCTCCCTCCAAATAAGTTGTGAATAAAATAGGGTGGAGACACAGTTCAGTAGTAGAGTGCTTGCCTAGCATTCATGAGACCCTGATTTTGACCCCCAGTGCCACAATGAATAAATAAAATGAACAAAATAAAAAATTAAAAGTTGATATTCTTCATTAAAAAATAAGAGATCTCAGCCTGATTGGAGGGTCTGGTTCTTATTAAGCTCAGCCCTGAGGTTAGCTATTTTCACTTCCCATAGCAAGCCATTTAATAAACAAACAAACAAACAAACAAACAAGCAAATGTTACTGTACCTTTCTTTTTTAATTAGTTAATTTTAGTTTTTGGTAACGGGAATGAACTCAGGGGCATTCGGCCACTGAGCCACATCCTCAGCCCTATTTTGTATTTTATTTAGAGACAGGGTCTCACTGAGTTGCTTAGGACCTCACAGTTGCTGAGGTTAGCTAAGAACTCTAGATCTTCCTGTCTCATCGTCTGTAGCTGCTGGGATTACAGCTGTACACCACTGCGCCCAGCCCCCTGCCCCTTTTTTAAATGTGTGTGTGTGTGTGTGTGTGTATTTGTCAGTGGAGCTTTATTTTTATTTATTTTTGCATGCAAAGTATGTTCACACCAATTCGTGTCTTCATACATGTACTTTGAATAATGATTTCCCTCACATTCCACCATCATTTCTACCCCATGCCCTCCCCCCACCCTCTGCCCTATCTAGAGTTTATCTATTCCTTTCATGCTCCCCCTCCCTATCCCAGTATGAATCAGCCTCCTTATATCAGAGAAAACATTTGGGTTATATGTGGTGCTGAGAATTGAACCCAGTACTTCACACATGCTAGGCCTGTGTCTTTCTTTAAAAAAAAAAAAAAAAAAGAAAGAAAGAAAGAAGGTGTATATGGTGGCATATGCCTATAATCCCAACTATTTGGAAGGCAGTTTCAAGATCAGCCTCAGCAACTTAGTGAAACCCTATTTCAAAATAAAAAATAAAAGGGCTGAGCTGGGGATGTAAGTTAGTGGTAAAGTGCCCCTGGATTCAATCCCCAATACAAAAGAAAGAAAGAAAAACTATAGGCACATGGAAAGCTTTATTTCATAGTTTCCTTCCTTATTTAAAATGGTAATTATGTTGTCACATTCTCTTTCTCTGCTTATCAACTTGAAAAAGCAATAATTAAATTTATCTTTGAGAGAATAGGCCCCTAACTATTTTCTAGGATCTCTTTTTAGACATTATGTGTAAAAGGTATTGTTATAAAGTATCCTTTCCCATGTAACTTGGGAAATTTAAAATTTGTTTTTCTCATTAGTATAATTATAACTATTAGTATAATAGTCTAATTTTTCTCTTAGTGAGACTAGGTTTTGAAATCTACAATGAATTGGTGAGAAATCTCATTGTTGTAAGTTTTTAATTTGTATCATAATGTTGCATCTAGTTGGTATAACTCATTTGCTATCTATTTATCTATCTATCTATTTGTTATTTAAAAGAAATGATTAGGGAAGCCTAGCCTGGGTGGCACAAGCCTGAAATCCCAGTGATTTGAGAGGCTGAGGCAAGAGGATGGTAAGTTCCAGGCCTGCCTCAGCAATTCAGCAAGGCTGTGCCTCAAAAAGAAAAGAAAGAGGGGCTGGGGATATAGCTCAGTTGGTAGTGTGCTTGCCTTGCATGGTACAAAGCCTTGGGTTCTATCCCTAGCACTGCCCCCACCCACCCTCCCCCCAACAGAAAGAAAGAGAGAAAGAAAGCAAAGAAATGGTCAAATCTATCTCAGATGCAAGTTCTGTTGGTATATTTGTTGTTCCCTTAAGGGTGGAGATCATTTGTCTTTGACCAAATGTGTTAGACAGTGCTAGGCACTAGGGCTA
This sequence comes from Marmota monax, assembly GCF_021218885.2. Classification (NCBI taxonomy): domain Eukaryota; kingdom Metazoa; phylum Chordata; class Mammalia; order Rodentia; family Sciuridae; genus Marmota; species Marmota monax. The sequence goes on from NW_026693777.1 coordinate 43,608,956, forward strand.
CTAGGTGAACAAAATGGAAGAAGGAGCTTAAAGTGGTATGAGAGAGAGAGAGATGAAGGAAGGGGACATGTTCAGAGAGTCATTTCCTTAAAACTGCTGTAGTCTGTGAAGGAAGAACAAGGATATTGTCTTTGATTAGCAACCCTATAGTAGCCTGATGCAAGTGACATTTAAACTGAAACCTGGAAGAAGAAAAGGAGGTTAGGAGCTTGAAGAGTAAGGAAGGGTGTTGTTGAGTGTTCATGGTTGAGAGACTAACATATAGAAAGAAATGAGGCAGAAAGGACCTAGTACCCTCATGAAACTGAAAGATGCCCAGGGTAAGTGGAACAGCACTAGTTGAAGAGATAGTAGTACAAATGAAACTGCAGAGGTAGCTTCTGTTTTGACTATTTGAGGGTGGAGAAGTCAAGTTTAGTGGGTTACAGCCAACAGTTAAAATAAAAATGAAATTTAATTGAATAGAAAACATTAAGTATGATATACATAGTAAAGATAAAGACTTTAATATGTTTCATGAAACCTGTGTTTCATTAATATATATGTGTGTATATAATGGATCCTGAGGTGTAATTTCTCCTACTGTTGACTGGGTTTAAAAAGAAAGTCTTAAAGCCATTGACAGGACTGTATTGTTAATATTAAGGTCTTCTGAGAGTAATAAGAAGGCATTGAGGGATTATAAAATGGAAGAGGTATTCAGATTTGCCATTTTTGTTTTTACAGAATCAGGGTCTCACTATTTTGCCCAGACTGACCTTGAAATACTAGGCTCAAGCTTTCCTGCTTAAACCTCCTGAGAGCTGAGTCTACATGCACACACCATGCACAGCTTTTCAAATTTAAACCCCCCACCCCATCCCAGTATTGGAGATTGAACTCAGGGACTGGCACATGCTAGGAAAGCACTCTACCATTGAGTTACACCCCCAGCACTCCCCCCTGCCTCTTTTTTTTTTTTTTAGTACCATGGGGTACTTAAAACACTGAGCCACATCCCTAGCCCTTTATGTGTGTGTGTGTATGTGTGTGTGTGTGTGTGTGTTTAGTTGTAGATGGAAATAATAACTTTATTTTTTAATGGATCAAACCCAGTGCCTCAAATGTGCTAAGAAAGCACTCTACCACTGAGCTACAACCTCAGCTCCACCCACTTCAACCCTTGCCCCTTTTTTTTTTTTTTGGTACCAGGGATTAAACCCAGGGGCACTTAACCACTGAGCCACTTCCCCAGCCCTTTTAAAATTTTATTTATTTATTTATATTTAGTTGTCAATGGACATTTTATTTCATTTACTTGCAGTGCTGAGAATCTAACCCAGTTCCTCACACATTGCTAGGCAAGCACTCTAACATACATAGAGCTATGATCCCAGACCCTTTTATTTTATTTTGAGGCAGGGTCTTGCTAAATTGTTTAAGCCTCACCAAGTTGCTGAGACTGGCTTTGAACTTGCAATCCACCTGCTTCAGCCTTCCAAGCCACTGGGATTACAGGCATGTGCCATTGCACCTGCCTTCCATTCTCTTTTTAAATGTAATTTATTTTTTTAATTTTGAGACAGATTCTTGCTAAGTTGCCCAGTCTGGCTTTAAAGTTGCCATCTTCCTCCCAGTAATTAGAATTATAATTATGTGCTGTCATACCTGATTTGCCCCTCCCCCCCCTTTTTTTTTTGGTACTAGGGATTGAACTCAGGGACACTCAACCACTGAGCCATATCCCCAGCCCTATTTTTTGTATTTTTTATTTAGAGACAGGGTCTCACTGAGTTGCTTAAGCACCTCACCATTGCTGAGGCTGGCTTTGAACTCAATCTTCCTGTCTCAGCCTCCTGAGCTTCTGGGATTACAAGTGTGAGCCACTGTCTCAGACTCCTGAGCTGCTGGGATTACAGGTGTGGGCCACTGTGCCTGGCTTGATTTGCCTTTTTGAAAGCCCACCTAGACTACTTTGTGGAGAGTCATATGGAGAGGGGAAACTAGTTAGTTGGTAGATAAAGGAGTCCAGGTGACAGGTGGTGGAGAACATAAGTGTCACTCGAATGTAAGCTCCAAGGGGGTAAATATATTTGTTCACTGCAATATTTCTGGCCCCTAGAACAGTTCATACATATAGCAAGCACTCTGTTGATACCATTGAATGAACAAATACCTGGAGTCGTGTGTTAGTTACATAGATGACATGGTAAAATAAGCTAGACATTATCTTCAATAAATAGAACTAAAAGGACTTAATGACTGGAATGATGGCATAAGAGGTGGTATGAGGGATGAATACCAGACTCTAGGATTAGGAAACTTGGAGAACAGTCCAGATTAGAGTGAACATCATGAATTCATTCTTGGATATGTGGAGTTTAAGTGTATGTGAGATATCCAAGTGGAGATACCAAGTAGGTAGTTGAAAATAATGTCTGCCTGACACAAAAGTAGGCACTTAATAAATAATAATCAAATGCGATAGAAAGTTTCTAATATAAATAAGGAATACTATCAATTTGAGGCTTCTTATTCGGCCTCTCTTGTAATACTGATATCCCTTCTTTAGTTAGCAAGTGTATTAGGAGATGGGAACCAAGTTAAAACAAGTGCTGGGTATGGTGACATATGCCTATAATCCCAGCAGCTCTGGAACCTAAGGCAGGAGGATCACAAGTTAAAAGCCAGCCTCAGCAACTTAGTGAGACCCTAAGCAACTCAGAGAGACCCTGTCTCAAAATAAAAAATAAAAAGGACTAAGGATGTGGCTCAGTGGTTAAGTGCCCCTGGGCTCAATCTCTAGTACCCCCCCACGCCAAGAAAAAACAAACAAGTAACAGTAATGAGTCTCTCCCCTCTATTATTATTATTATATGAAATTTAAAGGGCTGTTAAAATTCCCCTTTGAAATTACTACTTTAGAAGGTTTTTGTACATTCATTGATTTGTTTCTTTTATTATTATTATTAAAAATAGTGCAGTGCTTGTTAAAACAGTTTTGACAATACAGAAATACCTCTCTTTGCCTCATAGTGACATAATGGCTCCCTCTCTTACTCATGAAAATTAACCAGTTTCCACTGTTTTAATCATGCTCCTCTAATTGTTTTTATATGAAAAGAAGAATACAAATAAACATCTCATTTTAAACTCTGAATTATTCTTCTTTCCTCAGCACCTCTCAAGTCTTCCCACTTATCTTTGTCTCTGTAGCTACTTACTTTGTCCAGGCCACCACCCACTCTGCTGAGACTGCTACTTCCTCTCTGCACTTGCACCCTGGCCCCTCTAGTCTCTTCATCTGCCTGTCAGAGTACTCTGTTAAAAACCCTTAGTGAATAGGGTTACTCCTCTGCTTCATACCGTTTGATGTCTTCTTCTTTTTTTTTTTTTTTAAAGAGAGAGGAGAGGGGGGGAGAGAGAGAGAGAGAGAGAGAGAGAGAGAGAGAATTTATTTATTTATTTTTAGTTTTTCGGCGGACACAAACATCTTTGTTTGTATGTGGTGCTGAGGATCGAACCCGGGCCGCACGCATGCCAGACGAGCGCGCTACCGCTTGAGCCACATCCCGAGCCCCCGTTTGATGTCTTCTTGCTGCTTTTAAACAACAGTCTTGTTCCTCACTTTGCTTTGTAAATCTGAAAATGATATGATTTTGTCTTACTCTTAACTCACTTCTTTCCATTCTTCCCTTGCCTGCTAAGCTTCAGTTGTACTGCTTCTCTTTCAGTTCTTTGAGTCAGCTGTTATCAGTTTCAGAGTCTTAGCTATCTCATCTGTAGGCGTCTGTCCAGAACACTATACTCTGTTTTTTTCTCTCAAGTTTCTAGTCTGAGCCTAAGTGCCATTACTTCAGAGAAGCCTCCTCAATACCCTCTACTGCAGATAAGCCCCCTACTCATTTTATTTACTTTCTTCTTAGCACCTAGTTTTATCTGTAATTCATTATTTCTCATTTTATTGTCTGTCTCCCACATTTGATTTTAAATTCTATGAGGTCAAGGACCCATGTATCTTTTTTTCACTATTGTCTATCCAGTGCTTGGTATATAGAGGGTACTAGTTAGTAATAAGATGAACATCTGCTCTGGTTTCCCTGTACTGAGGAGTTTCCCAGGATGCCAGGACTTTTAGTGCTAAAACCAGGATAGTCCTAGATAAACCAATGTTTGGTCTTCCTAACTGGTATTAATTAATTATGTTAGTTTTTCTTTTTTTAATTTAATTTAATTTTTTACACAAATGGAGCACAACTTTTCATTTCTCTGGTTATACATGATGTAAAGTCATACCATTCGTGCCGTCATACCTGTAATAATGTTTGTCTCATTCAACCATCTCCCCCCAACCCCTCCTCTCCCCTCCCTCTGCCCAATCCAAAGTTCCTTCATTTTTCCCTTGCACCCACTCCCCATTATGGATTAGCATCCATTTACCAGAGTAAACATTTGGCCTTTGGTTTTTTGGTGAATTGGCTTACTTCGCTTAGCATGACATTCTCCAACTCCATCTATTTACCTGTAAATGCCATAATTTAATTCTTCTTTAAGGCTGAATAATATTCCACTTGTATATATACCACAGTTTTTTATCAATTCATCTATTGAAGGGCATCTGGGTTGGTTCCACAGTTTAGCTATTGTGAATTAAAGCTGCTATAAACATTGACATTGCTGCATCACTATAGTATGCTGATTTTAAGTCCTTTGGGTATGGACCAAGAAGTGGGCTAACTGGGTCAAATAGTGGTTCCATTCCAAGTTATCTAAGGAACCTCCATACTGCTTTCCAAGGTGGTTGCACCATTTTGCAATCCACCATCAATGAATTAGTACCTTTTCCCCCACATCCTCACCAGCACTTATTGTTGCTTGAATTCTTTTTTTTTAAGTGGGGGGTACCAGGGATCGAACTTAGGGGTACTCAACCACTGAGCCATATCCCAGTCCTATTTTGTATTTTATTTAGAGACAGGGCCTCACTGAGTTGCTAAACGCCTCACCATTGCTGAGGCTGGCTTTCAACTTGTGATTCTCCTGTCTCAACCTCCTAAACTGCTGGGATTACAGGTGTGTGCCACTGCACCTGGTGTTGCTTCAATTCTTGATCACTGCCATTCTGACTAGAGTGAGATGAAATCTTAGAGTAGTTTTGATCGCATTTTTCTAATTGCAATTTTAATTTTTTTAAAATTTGTTTTTATTAGTTACACATGACAGTACAATGATCTTGATATATCATACATTTGAATCAGATGGAATATAATTTCTCTTTTTTTTTTTTTTTTTTTGGTAGTGTTATTGAGGATTAAACCCAGGGGCCTTGTATCACCAATCTGTATCCCCATCCCTTTTTAATTTTTATTTGCCCAGGCTTCTTCCTTAGCTTCCTGAGTCACTGGAATTTAGAGTCATATACCACTGTGCTTGGCTCATTAGAGTCCCCATTTTGGCTGTCTAGTTTAAATGTGGCTTTTAAGCAGTGTTAATGAAACTGCTCTAGATGTTGCATCTCTACACAGCCATACCTATAATAGGTTGGGCACTGGCATTACTTTACCCAAATGTTTAGTTCAGCTTAAATTTGATATATCATGTAGACATCCTGCACTTGTTTCCCAAGATAAGTAGAGAAGGATAAGGTGAAATACAAGTAAATACAGCAGTGAAAGAGATCTACTGGACAGGAGAAATGTGGTCTCAGCCAGTGCAGTATGGTGGAATGGGCTGCAGGAGAATATTATACATTGATTTATCCCTTAGGCATGGGCCAATTTCAGATTGGCTTCTTTTGAGTACAAGTATTGGATAGATTACCCCTAACAAATCTCTTCAGGTGTGCCTTCTGAAGACCTTTCAGTTTGTACATTGGTTTGTCCAGCTGTTCTTAGGGGTCCTCAGTAGTCTATAGGGTTTAAAGAGTGCCCTTGACAGGAGTTCCCCTGGTAGCTTCCTGTACAGTTCTCAAGATGTGGAATGGATATCTTTCAGATTGTTAAGAAGGTTTTTTCAGCTGAGTGTGGTGGTGCATACCTGTAATCCCAGCTGCTTGGGAGGCTGAGGCAGGAGAATGCTGAATTCAAGGCCAAACTAGGCAATTTAACAGGATCCTATCTCAAAATAAAAAGGATCAGTGATGTAGCCCATTGGTAGAGTTCTTGACAAGCATGCCCAGGGGCCTGGCTTCAGTCTCCAGCAGTGCAAAAACAAAACAACAACAACAAAAGAAGGACTTTGTTCTCCATACTGTTTTTAATATGATATTTAATGTAGTACAAAAAGAGACTGTGCTCATCAGATGCAAACCTTCACTGATGAAGGAGAGCTATTTGTTAGGTTTTTATTATAGAATGGAACCTCTTAACTGGATGGCAGTACTCATGTCTTATGACTTGAATTTCTATAACTTTTCTCTTTTTTAAAAATATTTATTTTTTAGGTGTAGATGGTCACAACACAATGCCTTTATTTTTATGTGGTGCTGAGGATCGAACCCGGGTCCCGCCCATGCTAGGCGAGCGCTCTACCGCTGAGCCACAATCCCAGCCCCTCAGTAACTTTTCTTAGTTAGGGGTCTCACTGTATTGCCCCGGCCGCTCTCCAGACTTCTGAGATCAAGTGACCCTCCTGCCTCAGCCTTCATGGTGCTGTGTCTTTAGGCAGCCACTGCACCTGGCTAGTTATAGTAATTTTTTTAACATTTTATTTATTTTTTTGGTGGCACTGGTGATTGAAACCAGGGATACTCTACCATCAAGTTCAGTGGTATTCCCAGCCCTTTTTAAATTTTTTAAAATTTGAGACAGGATCCTACTAAGTTTTCAAAACTAGCCTTAAACTTGTGATTTTCCTACCTCAGCCTCCCAAATTGTTGGGATTATAGGCCTATGCCACCAGGAGCCAGGCTTAGTGACAGTAACTTTTTTTAGTCATTGATGGACCTTTATTTTAATCATTTATTTATATGTGGTGCTGAGAATGAAACCCAGTGCCTCATACAGGAAGGCAAACACTCTACCACTGAGCCACACCACAGCCCCAGTTACAGTAACTTTGAACAAATGTCTATTACCTGTAACAGTTAATGTTTCAGGAAAGGATTTGATTGGGAACTGTATTAGTCAGCTTTTTATTACTATAATGAAGCAGGCTATTTTATGAAAAGAAAAGGTTTATTCAGATTATAATTTTGGAAGCTGGAAGTCCAAACAACATGGCATGGATTCTGGCTACATCACATGGTGAGAGTACATATGTATCTCTATGTATATATTTTCTCCCTCTTCTTATAAAACCACCAGGATTCAATTACAGGGGCTCCACCCAAATGACCTAATAACTTTCCCAAAGCTCCACTTCCAGACACCACCACAGTTTGTTTAAGTTTCTATACTCCTTCTCCCTCACTCCCTCTCTCTTTCTCTAAGGTTCTGTGGATCAAACTCGTGGCCTTGTGCATGGTAGGCAAGCATTCTACCACTGGAGTTAACACCCAAGCCCAAGGTTCTACCCTCTTAATACCACTAAATAAGACTTCGAGGATTAAACTGTGTGATTCAAGGCAACAAACCATATTCAAACTATATCAACACTGTATCCAAAACTTTGTTATAATGAGTTGGTATTAAAACAGGAATTCTAGAATCTGAGGCATCAGGGTAGAGATTACTTGCCAAAAGTCTTTCTAAAGTTTATAATTTGCATTAAGGTAATATGGGGAAAAATGGTTGTATCACACAATCCAGCAAACCCAAGAGAAATAAAATCTTATGCAAAACTGTAAATGAACACAAAATGGCTCCACAATGGAAACAAATCAAATGTTTAAATTCATCTCTGTGGCAATCGACAATAGGAAATCAATAGGGCCAGAAGTCTGTAGTTGAGTCTGTAGTTGCCGGGGGAAGATGATACAATATAAGAAAAACAAGGGGTGTGATGGTGTATAAGGAATTGGAGGGTATGTGGGTATGATGATGGTGCTGCTGCCTATATTGTGATTGTGGTAGTGATTAAAACTATATATTCAAACTTAGAATCATGTTAGAAAGGATAAAATATGTTGTATGTAAATTACACCTCAAGCTTAAAAAAACTACAAACATGCAAATATTGCTATAATTTGCATTTGGTTTATATGAGTTATTGTTTTGGTGTGAAAGAAGAGTGTTCTTGTGATGTCTGCATTTCAGGAAGTTAACTAACTCTCCAATGAAATGTGAATGGTAACATTTAATGAGAACTAATGAAGAAGAATATCAGCTGTTTAATCTGAGAAGGTCATTTTCTCATTCTGGCCAAGGAAGGAAACTACTCCTAAAATAGAAAGAGACTGGAAGAAGAAAACAGATACTTTGAAGCAGTCTATTATTTTAAAATCTGTTTTGGCACTTGACCTATAATTGTATAGCAGGGTCATCCTCAAGGAATACTACTAGTAATATTTATTTGATGTACTTTCTCTTTTTTGGCACAAGGTTTAAACTAGTAAATCATGACTGGATTATGAGCCAGAATTCTGTCTGCTCAGGTTCAAATCCTGGCTTTCATGTATTAGCTGTGTTACTAAGTTACATAGCTTAGGTAAATTACTTAACCTCTTTCTGGATCCTTAGCTTCTTTATCTTTTTTTTTTTTTTTCCTGTTTTCTTTCCTTCTCCTCTACTGGAGCTTGAACCCAGGACACTCTGCCATGAGTTACATCCTAGCCTCTTTTTTTTTTTTTTTAATATTTATTTTTTCTTAGTTTTCGGCGGACACAACATCTTTGTATGTGGTGCTAAGGATCGAACCTGGGCCGCTCGCATGCCATGCGAGTGTGCTACCGCTTGAGCCACATCCCCAGCCCACCCTTTTTATTTTTATCTGTCTATCTATCTATCTATCTATTTGATATTTATTTTTTAGTCATAGTTGTACACAATCTTTATTTATTTTATGTTGTGCTGAGCATCGAACCCAGGGCCTCACACATGCTAGGCAGGTGCTCTGCCTCTGAGCCACAACCCCAGCCACCACCACCCCCCACCCAGTCCTTTATATTTTTTTATTTTGAGACAGGGTCTGACTAAAATTTGTGATTCAGGCTGGCCCTAAATTTGTGATCCTCCTGCATCAGCCTCAGGATTTGGTGGTGTCTTGGTGTGCAAGACCTCATCAGCTGAATTTTTCTTACTTATTTTTCCCAGTGCTGGAGATTGAACCCAGGGGTACTTTTCCACAAAGCCTACACCTCTAGCACTTTATTTATTTATTTTGGTACTGGGAATTGAACCCAAGGGTACTTTACCACTGAGTTACATCCTAATTCTTTTTATTTTTATATTTTTATCTTGAGACAGGGTCTCACTAACTTGCTAGAGTCTTGCTGAATTGCTGAGGCTGACCTAGAAATTGTGCTCCTCCTGTTTCAGTCTCTTCAGTCACTGGGATTTATAGGCATGTGCCACCATGCTCAGCTATTTTTTTTTTAGGTGGACACAATAGCTTTATTTTATTCGTTTTTATGTGGTGCCAGGTATCAAATCCAGTGCCTCATGCATACTAGGCAAGTGCTTTACCACTGAGCCACAACCCCAGCCCCATGCCCATCTGTTTTTAAAATTTTTATGTTACTGGGGATTGAACCCAGGGCTGCTCTGCCATTAAGATATATTCCCCAACTCTTTTTAAAAATTTTTATTTTTATTTTTTTGAGACAGGATCTAAGTTGTACAGGCTGGCCTCTAACTCGCTATCCTTCTGCCTCAGCCTCTCAAGGTGCTGAGATTGCAGGCATGCCCCCACCATACCTGGCCCTTTATATTTTATTTTGTGACAAGGTTTTGCTAAATTTCCCAGTCAGGACTTGAACTTTTTTTTTTTTTTTTTTTTTTTTTAAGAGAGAGAGAGGGAGGGAGGGAGGGAGGGAGGGAATTTTTTTTTTTTAATACATATTTTTTAGTTTTCGGCGGACACAACATCTTTGTATGTGGTGCTGAGAATCGAACCCGGGCCACACGCATGCTAGGCGAGTGCGCTACAGCTTGAGCCACATCCCCAGCCCCAAGACTTGAACTTTTGATCCTCCTGTCTCAGCTTCCTGAGTCATTGGGATTCCAGGAGTGCGTCACCAGCTGCTTTTTTTATCTTTAAACGGGGATGGTGACAATATTTATCAATATTGTTGTGAATAGTAAATAACAGATGCTGAGAAAAGTGCTTGACATATAGTAAGAATAGTGTAAGTGTGGGCTGGTATTGGTATTAGCAGAGAGCAGGGCTAGTAACCCTGTTTTGCATTTTTGAGTCACAGAAGTAAGTAGGGGAAAAGTAATGAGACAGGGAAGCCATGTGGTAAAGCCGATTCTGATTGTAGCCATGGCTTTCTCTCTGGCACTTCCCTTCTAATCACACTTTAAGTCACCAGGACAAAGCAGAAGTAGTGAAGTGGAGTATTGGGGTTGTCAAATTAGGATTCTGACATAATGGATAGCACACCTAGTGTTCATTGTTAAGCCCTAGATTAAGCACCAGAAATATACAAATCTCCCTCTTTTTCTCTCTACCTCCTCACCACCCCCAGTCTCTTCCCCTCCACATACGAGTGTGTGTGTGTGTGTGTGTGTGTATTTTTTGTACTATGGATTGAACCCAGGGGTGCTCTGCCACAAAGCTACATCTTTATCCTTAGCCTTTTTAATTTTTTTTTTTTTTGTTGTTGTTGTTGTTTTCAATTTTGAAATAGGATTTAACTAAGTTGTTGAGGCTATCCTTGAATTCGAGATCCTCCTGCCTTAGCCTTCAGAGTCACTGGAATTATAGTTCCACCATGACTGGACAGAAGTATATACTTTTTTTTTTTATGGTTTAAGCATTCAGAATATAAAATGACCTCATAAATGTACAGTTTGTGGGCTCTTTCTTTCTTTCTTCCCTCCCTCCCTCCCTCCCTCCTTTCTTTTCTTTTCCTTCCTTCCTTCCTCTCTCTCTCTCTCAATTGAATCCTGACATATTTTACCATAGAGCTACATTACTAGCCCTTTTTTATTTTTATTTTTTAAATATTTTTTAGTTGTCAATGGGCCTTTATTTTATTTATTTATGTACAGTTTTGAGAATTGATTTATTTAATTTTTAGTTGTAGTTGCACACAATACCTTTATTTATGTGTGGTGCTGAGGACCAAACCCAGGGCCTCGCACATGCTAGGCGAGCACTATACCGCTGAGCCACAACCCCAGCCCCTAACACTGTAGTCCCTTTATTTTTTATCTTGAGACAGGGTCTTGCTAAGTTTCTGAGGCTGGCTGTGAATTTGTCAACCTCCTGAATGGCTGTGATAACAGGCATATGCCATTGCATCTAATGTTAAGCTTTTTTACAACAGCTTCACAAACACCAATTATACATGAAATATAATACAAAGGATCTTTGGAGTATTAGCTGTATTCCAGGTAAACAGCAAGCAAACTACCTTTGTAAACAGTTCTTATCAGTCCCTGAGAATCAATACTTCTGTAGTTTAGAGAGAAATCAGTGACAGTTTGGAGTAGCTTCTAATTCAGTTTTCTATTTCAGATATACTTTTCCCATGAAGAAGGAGTGGGCAGATTTTGAAAATATTTCTTCAGCACCTAGGAATACTGGCATTCAGTCCATTTGTATGTTAAAAGTCCTTATGATGATGTCCTTCAGTGGAAAGCACAAAGATGTAGAAGAGATTCAGGGAATGTGGGCTATTTATTTATTTGGTATTGGGGATTGAACCCAGAGAGCACTCAACCCTTGAGCCACATCCACAGCCTTTTTTAAATTTTTTATTTTGAGACAGGGTTTCTCTAAGTTGCTTAGGGCCTCACTAAGTTGCTGAAGCTGGCTTTGAACTTCGATCCTCTTGCCTCAGCCTCCAGAGTCATTGGGATTACAGGCAAATGCCACCATGCCCGGCCATTTTATTATTCTCTCTCTGTTGAACAAAACTGATGTGACTATTTCTGCCTTATTAGGAGCTATTGTCCCTGGCAAAAAGGAAGCGCAGTGACTCTGAGGAGAAGGAGCCGCCTGTGAGTCAACCTGCAGCATCTTCAGACTCAGAGACATCCGACAGTGATGACGAGGTGGGTGTTGAGGACTTAGGCCTGTGGGACTGGTGGATATTTGAGGGTCTCTGAGTTGGTGAATCCCGTGGCCTTGTTTCCTTAAAATAAGACCTAATAGCCTCATGACTATTGATTTAACCAAGCCACAATGTAAACATTTACCTGAAAAAGAAAGAAAGAAAGAAGACCTAATAGCCTGAGATCCTCAAAAACTTGTTAAGGAAAGAAAATTGTGTAAGGAAAGCTCTGAATTGTCATATATTCATCATATTTCTAGTTGCCAAGCAGGTACCTTTGCAAGACATTCCTTGCTATTGTTTCATCTCTTTCTAGCTTTATTGCAAAATAAGGACCAAAACTAGTTGTCTTCTTTTCTCCTTATTTATTTCTTTCTCTTTCTTTTTTTGTGGGGTTGGGGGATTATCTTTTAAATCCTACTTTCATTCGAGAAAAGAAATTCTATCAAGAATGCCATATTTTAATGAGAAATACTGTAGTGAGATGTAAAGATTTCTTTGTGAAGATTGATTTTATATCCCTCAGAATGATGATGTTAACTTTTAAAAAAGGAAAATCTAATGATTCCTTGTCTAAATCAATGTGACTTTCTCAAATTGCCCTCCAATAAAACAAGACCCTCAAAGATCCAGAATCCAAATGGAAGGCACTGTGAGGAGAAACGTGTTGAAACACTCCAAACATGTTCCTAGTTTGATTTAAAGTACTTTTTTCCCTCTTAGTAATTTCCTAGAGAGAGATTTATACCATTTCTATTTATCTTTTACCAGGCAGTCTTTTTGTCTTTTACTGTAAATAAATATATATTTATTTGGTACTGCAGATTGAACCCAGAGCCTCACACATGCTAAGCAGGTGCTCTATTTCTTAGGTATATCTCCACTTCTTAAAATTTTATTTTGAGATAGGGTCTCAGTAAATTGCTCAGGCTGGCCTCAAACTTGTGAGCCTCCTGAGTAGCTGGGATTACAGGTGTGAGCCACCAAGGTAGGCTAGGATAATAAATATTTTTTTGGTATTGGAATTGGAACCCAGGGGTATTCAGTCACTGAGCAACATCCCCAGCCCTTTTTATTTATTTATTTATTTGGTTAGTTAATTAGTTAGTTATAGTTGTAGGTGGACAGCGTGCCTTTTTTTGTGTGTGGTGGTAAGGATCAAACCCAGTGCCTCACGCATCCTAGGCAAACGCTCTGCCACTGAGCTACAGCCCCAATCCTCTTTTTATTTTTTGAGACAGGGCCTTGCTAAGTTGTTGAGGCTAGCCTGAAACTTGTGATCTTCCTGCCTCAGCCTTCTGAGTCCCTGGGATTGCAGGTGTGTGCCAGCACTCCCAGCTAGACTAGGAGAATATTTTTAACAGTAAAAATGTTTATTTAATATCATGAAATACAATTAATAGATAAACAGTATTTACCAGTGCCCTGAATATGTAGATTGGGAATATTTGCATTCTGGTTGACTATAGTGATATTCTCTTAGTCTTAAATAATTTGCTAAAATGGCTTTTTATAGTAAGGATTAGGGAATGTTTATTCTTTTGCTTATTTTCAGTGGAGGACCTGTAATTCCCTTCAAATTAATAAAATAACCCAACATATTAGAAAAGCAGTAGAGTCTATAAAGTAATTTGTTTTATTGTTTGACTTTCTATTTTCTTTTTTTAAAATACAGAGATAATATAGGAAAATCTTTTTTGTCATTAAATTTTTATTATTCAAAATAAATATTTTTACATAGGAAATTGATATTTAATTTGCATTCATGTTTATATTTGTATCAATACAGGAAAATCTTGAAATTTTCTCTCCAACTGTTCCTGCAACTACTTCTAATTTTCACATTCAGAAGTTAACTGCTGTGGCTCTTCTTTCCTCCTATATTCTATTACTTTTTAATCTTTGCTATGTCTAGAATACCCTGTATTGAATTTGTGGTCTTTACAGTTCCTTAATATGAGCAGTAGAAATATCCTTGGAACTCTTTCATTCTCCACATTCCTATTGTTGGGTCAGAGTCCTAAGTAAGTATGCAGTACTGTTGGGATTCCTTTTCTCTGTGTTTTCAGATAGAGCCTTAGACTGGGCTCAATCATTCTTCCTGCTTCAGCCTTCCAAGTAGCTGGGACTGGAGGCATGTGCCACCAATCCTGGCTTTCCCTTTATCTTTTTTTTGGGGGGGGCGGGTACCAGGGATTGAACTCAAGGGCACTCAACCACCGAGCCACATCCCCAGCACTTTATTATTTGAAGCAGGGTCTCACTAAATTAGGGCCTCATTAAATTCCTGAGGCTGGCTTTGAACTCCTGATCCTCTTGCCTCAGCTTCCTGAGGTGCTGGGATAATAGGTGTGTGTCACCACGCCCAGCCCCTGCATCTTTTTTTTTTGTACTGGGGATTGAGCCCCTAGGTTTCATGCTCAGCATCATAAGAAAGAAAAATAATTTAAAATAATCTTTTTTAAAAAAACAATCCTACTAATCTTCCACTACAAAACTCAACCACTAAGCCACATCCCCAGCCCTATTTTTGTATTTTATTTAGAGACAGGGTCTCACTGAGTTGCTTAGCATCTCTCTTTTGCTGAGGCTGGCTTTGAACTCGCAATCCTCTTGTTTCAGCTTCCTGAGGTGTTTGAATTACAGGCATGCACCACTGTAATTTACTTGTGGCTCAGTGGTAGAACACTGGCCTAGCATGTGTGAGGCACTGGGTTCGATCCTCAGCACCACATAAAAATAAAATAAAGGTATTGTGTCTACCTACAACTAAAAAATATTTTTAAAAATAATAAAATAAGTTTAGAGTTTCCCCTGTTGCTTCCAGCTACCTAAGACAGAAAGTCTTCACCCTAGATTACTTCTCAGTTGTTAATGTGTTTAAAGGAAGAAAAAGGCTGACAGACTGGCTACATAAATGTAAGTGACTTTGCCCCTGAAAGGTTCTTAGCTCTTCTGCCCCTAGACCTACATTTTATTGTAGTTCTACTCTGCCCTATCTTAGGAATAGAGCCTCTATATTGTGACCACTCTGAAAGATCATCTCTCTCTGACTCTGGCTACTACTAGCTTATTAGTAGCATAGAGCACTTCAGAGTTAGAGCAAATATTTCATTGTTTTGGACAATTAAAGAAAATAATTTAGTCTGGGTGCAATGGTACACATCTATAATCCCAGCTGCTTGAGAGGCTGAGGCAGGAGAGTCAAAGAGTTTGAGCCTACCCTGAGCAACTTAGGGGAGACCTTGTCTCAAAATATAATAAAAAGGGCTGGGGATGTATCTTACTGGTAGAGCACTTGCCTAGCATGTGCAAGACTCTGGGTTTAATCATAAGAACCCCCCCCCCAAAAAAAAAAAAAAAAAAGGCCAGGGATGTGGCTTAGTGGTAGACTGCTTGCCTGGTATGCATGAGCCCCTAGGTTTCATCCTCAGCACCATAAGAAAGAAAAAGAACTTAAAAGAATCTTTTTTAAAAAACAATCTTACTAATCTTCCACTACGAAACTCAGTAATATTAACTCCAGGTTATGGATTCTGTAGGCTTTGTAGGTCGGATAGGGGACTTTTGAGAGATCCTTAGAATATGAAATTTGAGCTATCGGTTCTTGCCTTTTTTCCTCTTTCATAACGAATATTCAGACGTCTGTCTGTGGGGGAAAAAATACGTACTGAAGTTAGTATACTGTGTTGTCTCATTTCTGCTTTGGTTTTTTATCTTTATTACCTATAAATTATTTTAGAAAATTGGCTTTTGAAGTGACCATTGTCAGTCAGATGGAGCTTGCTTGTACCAGAAGCTATTCTGGAGTTTTAAGTATGCCATCTTTATGTTTGACATTAGTGAGCCATGAATATTAAGAATTATGTTGCCCCCTCAGATTTGCTAGGACAGAAAATTGGCCAACTAGTTAAAAAGTTAATGGGATAGTTTGTTCTATGGAGAAATTTTAGAGCAAGATGATAGCTAGCTAATTGATGGGAGGAGGGGAAACAGAAACTATGAAAGTTTCCTATACAGAAAAAAATGTACGTATGGCATTGAACATTAAGTATAAGGTCCAGTTAATGAGAGAATAACTAGATGTTTCATACATAGGATCCTTGAAGGGGGCAAAAACCCCAACATTTAATGACAGAAAATATGGTTGTGTATATATTTTGAGTAAACCGGTGATTCTTGAGGCATAGGTAAAAATAAACAAGGTTCTTATTTATTTATTTATTTACTTACTTACTTACTTATGGTGCTGGGGATTGAACCCAGGGCCTTGTGCATGCACTCTACCAACTGAGCTATCTCTCCAGCCCTCAAGGTTCTTTTTCTTTTTATTTATTTTATTTATTTTTTTAAACATTTATTTTTTAGTTGGACACAACATCTTTATTTTACTTGTTTATTTTTGTATGTGGTGCTGAGGATAGAACCCAGGGTTTCGCATGTGCGAGGCGAGCACTCTACCGCTGAGCCACAACCCCAGCCCCAAGTTCTTTTTATAATATAGAGTCTACATGGATCAAGCCTGGAAAACTATGAAGTCTGCTTCTATGGTGAAAGGTGATAATGATGAGCTGGAGCATATAGAAATAGATAGCTGCCAGCTACATAAGAGTAAAAAGTACTTTGGATACCCCCGCAAAAAAAAAACAAAAAAAAAAAAACTTTTTTGTTGTTGTTCAGAACTGAATATAATAACTACATTAGTCAAAGTGAAGAAACTGCTGGAGTGCCCTCTGTCTAAGCAAGAATTATTTTAAAAGCTTCCCATATAGTCTTGTTTTCAATATTTTTGATAAATAAAAGGATTTGTTTCAACCCTGTAGTGCACCACTTGTCACACCTGTTTCTTCTTTCTTAGAACATTTCTCAGCCTTCCCTGTTTCTGTTGTGTCTCTACCTGCTTCTTCAAAGACTGATTTCTTCTTGCTATTCCTGTATTTCATTTTTTTCCACCTTGTTTCTTTTCTGAAGCCTCTTCCTTCTCTTTCTTATACTTTATCTGATCTTTCAGGCTCTCCCAGTTTGATTGACTTTTGCTGTTATTCACACTTTGTAATCTCTTGCTGACTCAATTATATTTATTGATAGAAAAAAGTAGAACACTGAGAAAGATTCAGCTTTTACTTATAAATTTATTTAGAGGGCTGGGGATGTGGCTCAAGCGGTAGCGCGCTCGCCTGGCATGCGTGCGGCCCGGGTTCGATCCTCAACACCACATACAGACAAAGATGTTGTGTCTGCCAAAAACTAAAAAATAAATATTAAAAAATTCTCTCTCTCTCTCTCTCTCTCTCTCTCTCTCTCTCTCTCTCTCTCTCTCTCTCTCTTTTTAAATAAATAAATAAATAAATAAATTTATTTAGAAAAAACTTTTCCAGGAAGTTGGCTTGATATCTAAGAGCATGATACTTTAGAGATAATACATACTTATCACATGCTTCCATTGAAGACCTTCACTGTTCAGCCAGGTGCATGGCACACATGTAATCCCAGCAACTCTGCCTGCTAAGTCAGGAGATTGCCAAATTCCAGGTCAGCCTGAGCAATTTAGCAAGACCTTGTCTCAAAATAAAATAGAATGGCCTTTTTTTCCCTAGTAAGAAAAAGAAAAGAAAAAAGACCTTCACTGTTTTGCTAATGTTTTTCTGTTTGTACATTGGTTTAGTAAACTTTTCATACACATACACATCTAGAACAAGATTTTCCACATAGATGGAATCCCAGTACTAAAACTATGCTATATTTGAAAATTTTTTTGATAAATGTTATTTTATATAGTTTCTGGTTGAAATTTAAATCTACAACTAGGTGTGACAAGTGATGCACTACAGGGTTGAAATGAATCCTTTTATTTCTCAAAAACATTGAAAACAAGACTATATGTGAATGGCAGTTTTATTTTTTGTTTGTTTGGTACTAGGAATTGAACCCGGGGGTGCTTATCACTGAGTCACATCTGCAGCCCTTTTTACCTTTTTTTTTTTTATTATTGTTTAGTTGTCAATGGACCTTTATTTTATTTATTTACTTGCGGTGCTGAGAATAGAACCCAGTGCCTCACACATGCTAGGCAAGTGCTCTACCACTGAGCCACAACCCAGTCCCCTTTTTGCTTTTTTTTAGTTGTTGATTGGTCTTTATTTTAGTTATTTATACATGGTGCTGGACCCGAACCCAGTGCCTCACACTGCTAGGCAAGTGCTCTACCACTGAGCCACAACCTCAGCCCCCACTTTTTACTTTTTATTTTGAGACAGGGCCCCACTAAGTTGCTGAGGTTAGCCTTGAAGTTGCAATCTTCCTGCCTCAGTTTCTTGAGCTGCTGGGATTACAGGTATGTGCCACCATGCCTGGCTGAATGGCAGTTCTTGTATTGGGAAAGAATGCCTTCCAAAATATTAGGCTGTGAGGTACTTCTTTCTTAGAGCTTTTCTTTCTCTTCCAGGACTGTTAGGTGAGAAGTGCTCATCTTTTGGTAATCTGCCCTACTTCCAGCTTTTCCTACATTTGATTTGCTCTGGGGTCAGGAAACCAGAGGATCTAGTAGAATTTAGATTGGAATATCCTGCTTTAGTACTTGAACTTAGGACAGTTATTAGAATTGCTCGTAAGCCTTGTTTATGCAGTACTTTTTGGCTGTTGGCGAGGTAGACAACCATACTGTAGCATCTAATTTATCTAGACTGTTAAAATCTCAACATAAGGGACTGGAGATGTGGCTCAAGCGGTAGCGCGCACGCCTGGCATGCGTGCGGCCCGGGTTCGATCCTCAGCACCACATACAAACAAAGATGTTGTGTCCGCCGAAAACTAAAAAATAAATATTAAGAAATTCTAAAAAAAAAATTTCAACACAAGAATTTGAAATAATGCAGTGATTTTCACGGACCATTTGCTCAAATTTGTTTACAACCAATTCTGACACTTTCTCAAGGGGAGTGTAATGTTATATTTTACATTTCTTTGTTATGTCTTCTTTTTTGTTGTTTGTTTGTTTATCTTTTGGTGCCTGGGATTTAACCCAGGGGTGCTCTACCACTGAGCTACATCTCCTACCCTTATGTTTGTTTGTTTGTTTTATTTTGAGTCAGGGTCTCACTGAGTTACTAGGGCCTTGTTAAGTTGGTGAGGCTGGTCTTGAACTTGTGAGCCTCTTGCCTTAGTCTCCTGAGTAGCTGAGTTTACAGGTATGTGACACTGCACCTGGCTCATTTCACATATAAATTCAATTCAGAGTAACTGCGTAGAAATGATTTCTACTCTTCTAAGACCTAGGAATATGGGTATTCCTTGCCCATTAGATATAAATCTTCAAGTTTTTTGTTTTTCTTCCTCCAGGATGCTCATTGTACTCAGGATCTCAATGCCACCCAAGTCCAAAGGCAACCACTTTTTTTTGTTTTTATTCTTTTTAGATATACATAACAGGAGAGTGTGTTTCCACATATTATGCATTACATGGATTATAACTTATTCTAATGAGGATCCCATTTTTATGCTTGTACATAGGTGGAGTTTCACTGGTGGTGTATTTCATATGTGAACATAGGGAAGTTATGTCCCAATCATTCCACTGTCTTTCCTATTCCCACCCCCGTACCCCAAGCCAACTACTTTCATCCCATGTTCCATCCCATCTTTTATCTGAATGCCAGCAACTTCCTAGAATGGGAACTGCTTTGTAACATCCCCACACACACAGGGTGGCACAGAGTTTTGTAGCACACACCTACCTGTATTATTAGATAATTACTGTCCATTAGAATATCTGTTACAACAGTGAGGGTAAAACAGCTAATCTGTTACAATTTACTAGATAAGAAAACATCTTCCAGGTTCTTTTTTAGGCTTTCCTCCCTGCATATTTACATAATACTTGTCTGGGGTTGTGTGAAGCTTGCATACATTTATGCTTAGGAAAGCAGAATGTCAATGTGTCTGATACCCTTTCCCAAGTTGTTTTTGAGCAGCTCTTTGGGGGATACTCTGGCCTCTGTACCTGGAGTTCAGATGCAGACCAGTAGGGTACTCTATTCTCACCTTAAAAGGTTACATCTGAACTTGCCTTTCAGTACAGCCCACATTTCCTCTAATCCCTCCTGGATGGAGAGAGCACATGAGCATTCATTTAATTCTGTTCTTTACTCTTTAGACTCCGTTTACTACTCTGACAATGAAAGAAATCATTTTCCCTCTGTCTTTTTGTTGTTGTTGTGTTCCTCTTAGTTGTAGATGGACGCAATTCCTTTTATTTTAATTGTTTATTTTTATATGATGCTGAGGATTGAACTCTGTGCCTCACACATGCTAGGGAAGCGCTCTACCACTGAGTTACAACTCCAGTCTTTCCCACTGTCTTAGAGTCACCAGAATAGGTTTTGCAAGACTTTGTGCTCTTAGAAGAGGTATTGGGGAAATATTTAAAATATGTGATTAGACCAAAAACATTCTAGAATTTCTGGTTTACAAAAGTAAATGTAGGGGCTGGGGTTGTGGCTCAGAGGTAGAGTGCTATATTGTGTCCACCTATAACTAAAAATAAAATATTAGGGAAAAATGTAAATGTAAAATATTATAACTGTGATTTATTCTCCAAGGAGAAAAAAAATCTATGAATAATTATTGGGACCGATTTGAGTCTCTTTCTTGGAATTATATAAGAATAATAAGACTCACCTCCACATTGCAAGTGATCATTGTCTTTGGGTAGTAGAAATACAGATTCAAATTTTTTTTTTTTTTAACTTTTGCAGTGCTAGGCATAGAACCTAAGTCCTTGTACATGATAGGCAAGCGCTGTACTATTGACTCCATCCCCAGCCTCAGAAATTTTTTAAAAAGTTGTGGTTATTTTAAAATGGGGTCTTGCTGTGTTGCCTAGGCTATCTCCAAACTTCCAGGCTCAAATGATCCTCCTGCCTCAGCCTCCAGAGTAGTTGGGGTTATAGATGTGTGTTGCCACACCTGGCTAAAATTCTTCTTCTTCTTTTTTTTTAAATATTTATTTTTTAGTTGTAGTTGGGCACAATACCTTTATTTTATTTATTTATTTTCTTATGTGGGGCTGAGGATCGAACCCAGGGCCTCTGAAGCTGAGCCACAAACACAGCCCTAAAATTCTATTTTTAAAAGTAAATTCATCTACATTATAATGCCCCTAAAACATTACCACATATTGGAGAATTAGTAGAATTTAGATTGGAATTTAGATTGTTTGCATTTGACTTCATACACCTCCCTCCCAACCCCCAGTCAGCTTCATGGGAGGTAAGACAACTTTGTCACCTTACTATTTTCGAAAATTGCCATAAGAAAAATAAACAAATACTCTTCTCACATTCAGGATTAGCTCCTTTTAAATGACAGCATTTTTCTTCTATTTTTAACCTTTGCTTTTTCTCCCTCCCTTGCAAGGGATAAACATTGTAGACTGCAAATGAGTGACAATTGCTAAGATGAGACTGTGGCAGATTGAAGCAGACAGAGGGTAGTTGATAAGGAAGCCAGATAGCTTCCTAGCACCTCCTAAATTGGATTTACTTGTATAACTTCACATTTAGATCGTTTTTGCTCTCATAAACACTTTTTTTTTTTTTTTACCCCCTAGGGACTCCACAGAGTTTGGCTGTATTGCATATGAGAAACCCAAACCTGTAGACAAAAATAAACCTAGCCACTCTGACATACATGTGACCCTGATAGCTCAACCTTTTGCTCTCAACCTCTTCATATTCCTATTGGGTAGAAGTTCCATACTCTGTTTGGAAAAGGTGGGTCATGGCCATTTTTATAACCAAGAAACAAATACTGAGTATTATGTATATGGTTGTACTATTTCTTGTAAAAGAACCAATGTCGAAGATATCTAATACATTATTGACTCTAGTAATATCTGTATTATGAGCATAACAATTAAAATAACTAAATTAAAACTAGAATCAAAAGATTAAAATAACACCCTTTTTACAATATTTTATCAAGGTAAACAAAGACTGTGGCTTTGTTTATTTGTTTTGTTTTGTTTGTTTTGGTACTAGTAATTGAACCCAGGAGCACTTTACCACTATGCTACACCTATGCTACACCCCTATCTTTTTTGGTACTGGGGATTGAACTCAGGGACACTTAACCACGAGCCACATTTTCAGACCTTTTTTATATTTTAGAGACAGAGTCTTGCTGAGTTGCTTAGGGCCTCACTAAATTGCTGAGGCTGGCTTTGAACTCATGCCTCCTAAGCAGCTGGGATTCAGACTGTGGTTCTTTTTTTTTCAGGGAGGGGGGTGCTGGGGGTTGAACTCAGGGGCACTCAACCACTGAATCAAATCCCTAGCCCTATTTTGTATTTAATTTAAACCTCAGGGTTTCACTGAGTTGCTTAGCTTAGCTGTTGTTGAGGCTGGCTTTGAATTCGCGATCTTCCTGCCTCAGTCTCCCAAACCTCTGGGATAGACTCTGGTTCTTAAGAATAGCTCCTATGCCTAGGTCTCCCCAGTCCAAGAAAAGGCCCCAAATAAATTTTCTTCTGATCTTAACTACTATGAAATAGGAAGTTTATTTATTTATTTATTTAAAGATTTTTTTGTTGTTGTTGCCAATGGTTTTTTTTTAATCCTTTATTTATTTATGTACATGTGGTGCTTAGGATTGAACCCAGGGCCTACACATGCCAGGCAAGCGCTATACCACAGAGCCACAATCCCAACCCAAGGAGGTTAATTTATCATCCCATTACAATAGGAGCAAAAACTGTACTTTTTTAACATAGAAAGTATTTTTCACCAAAAATTATTGTAAATCAGGAGAAGTGCTGGGCATGGTGGTATATACCTATAATCCCAGCTACTGGGGAGACTGATGCAAGTTTAAGACCAGCAGCTTATCAAGACCGTCAAAATAAAGAATTAAAGACTGGGAATGTAGCTCAGTGCTAAAGCATCCCTGGGTTCAATCCCTAGTACAATAAATAATAAATAACATATCAAAGGAGATATGGTTTAATATAGTACTAGGAATTGAACCCAGTGCCTAGCACATGCCAGGCAAGAAAGAGCTCTCCCACTGAGGTACATCCTTAGCATCATACATTTAAGTAAGAGATACACACATTTTTTAGTTGTCAATGGATTTTTTTTTATCTTTTATTTATTTATGTACATGTGGTGCTGAAGATTGAACCCAGGGCCTACACATGCCAGGTACATCCTTAGCATCATACATTTAAGTAAAAGATACACACATTTTTTTAGATAATGTGTTGTGACTCAGTATAATATTGCTTGTTCAATTCTCAGCACTACATATAAATGAATGAATAGAATAAAGCCCATCAACAACTAAAATATTAAAAAAGCACATATGTATATATAAAAAAGATATACACACATATACTTAATGATCTACTTTACTTCCTGCTTTCTTAGAGTTATTGCCAGTACTACCATCCGTGTCCAAAAGTGGCTCTTAACCTTTCTCAGTGCATTTTGCAGTTTTCTCCTGGGCACAAGCTTCTTTCCCCGCCTTTCTGAGGCCCACCTCATCACTAAATCATTCTCTATGTACTGAAACCCTGACATACCAGCCCTTAGCAGTTAATGCGATCTCTACCACAGAAAACACCAGAAGCTGTTTTCTTTCACTTGTTTGTCTTGCCATAAAGTTAGTATCTTTGTTTTTCTGTTGCAACAGAAACTACATTAATTCGATTTTGTATTTTATCTAAATGTTCTATTACTAAGAAATTCCATTACTAAGAAATTTATAACTAGTAGTTATAAAAAACAAACTTTTTAAAATTGTTTCTTTTTTAAAAAAGTATTTTAATATTTTATTCAAAAGACTTGTTTTAAACATCTATAAAACATTCACTGATTTATTAATGTATCAGGCATGTCTGTGTTTTGTTTTCCTTTAGGTAATATTTTTGAAAAGTTACATTGTCCAAGAATGAACTCTTATAAACAGAAGTAATCTTTCCAAAAGTAAAAATCTAGATTCTCAAAACTCACAAAATCAATTGATTTGGGGGCTGGGGCTGTAGCTCAGTGGTAGAGCACTTGCCTAGCATGTGTGAAGCACTGGGTTCAATCCTCAGCACCACATAAAAGTAAATTAAAAAAAAAAAAAATTAAGCTCTCATGTCCATCTACAACTAAAAATATATTTTTAAAAAATCAATTTGTTTGGGACTATCTGTCATCCAGTAAGTACTGTCTGTCATGCTCAAGTCAGCTTCATATTGTAAGTAATAATCTGTAGCTAGTTTTAGTAGGCAAGTTCATTTTTAAAGAGTGCTAAAGACTGTTACTCTTAATTGTATGACCAGTTGTCTTATTGCTGAATTCTATATCATACAATTTTTTGGCAACTTTATAAATACTCCAGACCTACTATAAAGGTTTGGATTAACTTAGTATATCAAAATTTCAAAATGCTAGGATAGAAAAGCCTTCAAGCATGCCTAATAAAAATGGTAAGGGGGGAAATACTGCTAAATAATTAATACTAAAATCTTTCAATTATGTACAAGTACATAATTCAACTCAACTTTACCAGTGAAAACATTAAAATGTTAGCTCCAATTCCCCTTCAGAGATTAACCACTGACTTACATCTTAGCCTTTTTTATTTTCTATTTTGAGACAGGGTCTCAATAAGTTGCTTAGGGCCTTGCTAAATTATTGAAGCTGGCTTTGAACTTTCGATCCTCCTTTCTCAACCTCCAGAGCTGCTGGGATTACAAGTATTGATAGTTAATTTTCAATTCTTGTTCTATGGATTAAGTCAATTCTGGGGGTGTACAATACATTGCCAAGAAATTTAGACAGGAAGCTTAGGTCCAGAAGTTTAATTAAGAAATCTTTTCTATATATAACAAAAATCACCAACTGAAATTGCTTCCATTAAAAATTATTACTCCAAAATTCATACAAAATAAATTAAATACGTTATAGGAGAAATCTCAGTTTGAAGCATGTTCACAGATAAATGATAAAGGTTAACCAGCAAAACTCCTCAAATAGGCATATATATAAACACTTATATATGCACACTTCTGTGAATAAAAAGAATCAATTGACCAGGTGCAGTGGCACACGTTTGTAGTCCCAGCGGCTAGGGAGGCTGAGGCAGGAAGATCTTGAGTTCAAAGCCAGCCTCAGCAAAAGCAAGGCACTAAGCAACTCAGTGAGACACCCTGTCTGTAAATAAAATACAAAAAAGGGCTGGGGAGATGGCTTAGTGGTTGAGTGAACCTGAGATCAACCCCCAGTACCCGCCCCCCCCAAAAAAGAATTAATTCATTTGATAATTTCATGTACAGCTTGTATACAATTTAAGAGAAATACAACTGAATGTTTCTATGTAAATGCTGCAATAAATTCAAATGAAATGCTGAGTAACTGTCTTACAGACTCGTCTATCTCCAGATGATAGCCAGTGATGTTATAGGAAATGCCCTCTTCCTGAACAATCATTTCTGTTTTAACTGGGAGCACATCTTCCAGCATGTGCTTAGGATCTCTGAACCCTGGACTTTTCAGAACATAACAAGCAATCTCAACTTTGACCAGACCTTGTTTTATGGTATACAGCTTCTTAGAGACCTTGTAATACTGAATGTTTGCCAGTGAAGGAAAACCCATCCTAAACCTGGCTTAAAAAACAATTTCACTTCAAAGGGAGGGTGGTTTGTTTGTTTGTTTCTTTCTTTCTTTCTCTCTTTCTCTCTCTTTTTCTCTTTCTCTCTTTCTTTTTGTGTGGTGTGCTGGGAACCCACCCCAGGGCCTTGTGCATTGGAGGCAAGCATTTTCCCAACTGAGCTATATTCTCAGCCCAAAGGGAGTGTTGAGTCCCCATTCCCCACACTGTTAATACACATTTGCTTCAACTCTCCAGTTAAACCAGCCACTCCCAGAAGGTAAATGGGTGACTTAAGTCTCCAAGTGACATATCCTGTGCATCAGAGGAGGGAGTCTTGTTTTCTTTCCCATTATCCTCTGTTGTAAAAACCAGTTGTTTAATAATTTCATCCATTACTGACTAATGATTGTGTTTTGATGAAGTGTTGGAAAGAGATAGCACATATTCCTACAGTCCTGAGTGACAGCTAAGTGGAACTGATCTCCTGATAGCTCTTGGGCTACCTGTCATATTTTTTGTCTGATACCATCTAATATAATTTAGGATTTAGTCAATATTACTTCCATTATCAGGAGCACTTGTAATCCTATGGAGGAGAACAATCGTCCTCTTATGTTCAATAGTTATATCCCAACCAAATTTCACAAGTCTCTCATGTTTGTCATGCCTTACATCCAATTCCTGCTGAAATGACTTGAAGGCCAGCATCATGGGTGAAGGTAAACTAACATCCTTCCCCTCCCTTTGGTTGTACAGGGAAGTTGTTGTGTTTCTTCTTCTGAAACCTCTCCATTCTTCTTTGCTGCTCATATTGGATGACCTTTGCTGAGACATACAGAGACTGGAGGCTGCAGAGCACAGCTCAGTACCAGTTGAGGCAGCCACCTGAGTGGCCAACTGACCTAAAAGTGTATCTTTCATCATATAAAGTGTATATTTGGGAGTGGGTTCAAAGTTGTAGAGATTCTTGGAATCATTTTGTTGAAAATCAAATAGTCTTAATTCTCTTGAATCGTTCAGCTTTTTTTTCTCCATAAAGTTCCTATTTCAGTTTTCCTTTTTCTTTTTTTTTTTTTCCTTGTAGTGGACATTTGGGAGTAATAAAAACAAGAAGAAAGGAAAAGGCCGAAAAATAGAGAAGAAAGGAACCATGAAGAAACAAGCAAATAAAACTGCCTCCTCAGGCAGTTCAGACAAAGACAGTTCTGCTGAGAGCTCAGCACCTGAGGAAGGTGAGCCAAGTACCCAGACCTGGCGGGTGAATTTCTCGTCTTGTCAGGTTGGAGAGAGAGGCAGAAGTGGAGAAGAAAGCAGCCCACATTATAGCTTGATCTCTGCCTTTAGAACAGTAGTCCTTAGCTTTTTCAGTGGTCATGGATCCTTTGAGAATCTGAAAAAAAAAGCAAGAAAAATCATGCATTTCCCGAAGGAAGGGTGAGAACCTGGGAACCCAACCAAGGAACCCAGGAGGAGTAGGTGTCCCTGTATTAGTCTCCACTCACTTTATCCTGGGTGTCTTCTTTTTTTGTCTGTGGAGGGAAATCCTTGAATCAGATGGAAAACTTAGAAGAAATATTCTATTTTTTTTTGTTGTTGTTGTTACCAGGGATATGACTCGGGCACTCAACCACTGAGCCCCATCCCCAGCCCAATTTTGTATTTTATTAGAGACAGGGTCTCACTGAGTTGCTTAGCGCCTTGCCATTGCTGAGGCTGGCTTTAAACTCTCAATCCTCCCGTCTCAGCCTCCAGAGCTGCTGGGATTACAGGTGTGCGCCACCACTCCCAGAGAAGAAATATTCTTTTCTTAAACAATTCCAGAACTTTTCGATAACACTAGTTTAACAACTAACTTGTTCCAGGACTAGAATAATAAACCTTAAGTTGTTTTGAAAAAGTAAGTTTCACTTACAAACAGCCTGGTATAAAATTGGTCTAACCTGGTTTTAAGTCCATGTCTGTCAATGTTACCTCAAATTGAATCAAGCCACAATTCTTGTTAAATGGCTGATTTTAACTTAATATTCATTAATAATATACATTGACTTTTTACATGCCACCCTTTGTCCTTTCAAGATCCAGTGTTGGGCTGGGGTTGTGGCTTAGTGGTAGAGCACTCGCCTAGCACGTGCGAGGCCCTGGGTTCAATCCTCAGCACCACATAAAAATAAATAAATAAAACAAAGGTATTGTGTCTAACTACAACTAAAAAATAAGTATTTTTTTAAAATACCAGCTAATAAATGTAGAAGAAATTATAGGGTTAGAAAAATCTTCATTTTTTTTCATCCACAATAATAATTGTTAATGTAATATGGAACAAGATGTTTTTACAGTCTAAAAGAATCTTCCTGTACATACTAACTATAAAGGGAAAAAGGTTCTTGTACAGAGAGGAAATATGAGAAACACCACCGTAACCAAGTAATACTAATTAATAGTAATGATACAAACAGATGCTAAATGCTTTTTTTGAGGTTGATGTTTTTTTTTTGTTGTTGTTGTTTTTTTGTTGTTGTTGTAGTAGGACTTGAACCCAGGGGCATTTTAACACTGAGCTACATCCCAAGTCCTACTTATTCTTTATTTTGAGACAAGGTCTCGCTGAATTGCTAAGGCTAGCATTGAACTTGTGATCCTTCTATCTCAGCCACTGGAATTGCTGGGATTACAGATGTGCACCACTGTGCCTGGCTGGATGTTAGATGCTCTCTGATGTAACACAATCATTTAGCAAGTATTCTTGCCAAAAATTCATAACCTAAATTGTTTCTTGGCAAACCAAATCAAATTAGGAGACCTTTGATAACTGTTGTTCTCAGTTTCTCAGTTACACTAGTTGCATTTCAGTTGCTCATTAGCCACTTGTATTGGCTACTGTTCAGATAGAGAATATTTTCATCACTACCTTACAAAATTCTATTAGACAATTTTGTGGACTTAAACTCTTCAAAAATTCAAAGGCTTGAAAGACAAAGGCTGGTCCAAACCAGGCATGATGTAGTCCTAGATTGGATTCTGGCTCAAGTGATCTCCTGCCTAAGGTGAGGAGTTTGGGCCAACCTGGACAACATCACAAGATCCCATCTCATTAAAAAAAAAAAGAAATTAGCTAGGATTGTAGGTAAGTACGCTTATAATCATGGCTACTCAGGAGGCTGAAGCAGGAGGACCACAGGTTTAAGGCCAGCCTGGGCAACAAAGTAAGATTCTGTCTCAAAAAAAACCACAAACAAAAAAAGGACTGGGGATGTAGCTCAGTGGTAGAGCTCTTGCCTAGCTGCATGAAGTTCTGGGGTTAATCCCTAATAACACCTGAAAAATAATTAATTCATTTTTTTTTAATAAAGAAAGGTAGGTCCAGATTAAATTATATTAGAGACATGGTAACCAATGTGTGATCTCAGATTGGACCCTACTTTGTATAAAAAGTGACTATTAAGTTCAGTAGTAAAACAATTGGTGAAATTTAAGTACTAACTGTACATTATATGATGGAATTGCATCAATGATAAATATGCTAAACTTGATAATAATGTAGTTTGTTATGTAAGAGACCGTCCTTTGCAGGGCACAGTGATACATGCCTATGATCTCAGGTGGCAGGAGGCCAACCTCAGTAACTTAGTGAGACCCTGTCTCAAAAACTTTTGAAGCTGGGCATGGTGGCGCACACGCAAGGGGCTGAGGCAGGAGGATCTCAAGTTCAAAGGCAGCCTCAGCAACAGCTAGGCACTAAGCAACTCAGTGAGACCCTGTCTCTAAATAATACAAAAAAGGGCTGGGGATGCTGCTCAGTGGTTGAGTGCCCTTGAATTCAATCCCTGGTACCAAAAAAAAAAAAAAGTTTTGTTTTTTTTTTGTTTGACAGCCAGGTGTGGTGGCGCACACCTATAACCCCAGCTGCTCAGGAGGGTTAAGGCAGGAGGATCAGGAGTTGAAAGTCACTCTCAGCAAAAGCAAAGTGCTAAGCAACTCCGTGAGACCCTGTCTCTAAATAAAATCCAAAATAGGGCTGGGGATGCGGCTCAGTGGCCGAGTGCCCCTGAGTTCAATCTCTGATAATTCTCCCCCAAAAAAATATTTTTTGAGGTGCACCACCTCACACAGCTACAATTATTTTATATGTGTAGACAGAAAAAGTAGTCAGGCATGGAGGCATATACTTGTAATCCTGGCAGCTCAGGAGGCTAAGGCAGGAGGATCATAAGTTCAAAGCCAGCCTCAGTAATTTAGCAAGCCCCTAAGAAACTTAGTGAGACCCTGTCTCTAGATAAAATATTTAAAAAGGGGCTGAGGATATGGCTTGGGGGTTAAGTGTCCCCAAATTCAGTCCCAGGTACCAAAAAATGAAAAGGAAAGAGAAAGTGAATTGACATCGTTAACAATGAATTAATCTAAAGAATGTATGAGAGTGTTACCGTTTGTACAACTTTTTTCCTGTAGGTGTATAATTTCTTCAAAATAAAAAAGTTGTGCTGGGGGCTGGGGATATAGCTCAGTTGGTAGAGTGCTTATCTCACATGCACAAGGCCCTGGGTTCAATCCCCAGCACGCACACACACACACACACACACACAAAAAAAAAGTTGTGCTAGGCGAGGTGAGGCTGTGGCAGGAGGACCTC
Organism: Marmota monax; assembly: GCF_021218885.2. NCBI lineage: Eukaryota > Metazoa > Chordata > Mammalia > Rodentia > Sciuridae > Marmota > Marmota monax. The sequence continues at coordinate 43,639,303 of NW_026693777.1, forward strand.
CAGTTGAGGCCAGCCTCGGCAACTTAGGGAGACCCTGTCTCAAATTTAAAAGGCTGAGAGTGTAATTCAGTGGTAGAGTGCCCCTCTGTTTAGTCCCCACTACCAATAAATAAATAAATAATAATCCAAGTATGGTGGTACAATCCTGTACCAGTGACTTGGAAGGCCAAGGCAAGAGTATCACAAGTTCAAAGCTAACCTCAGAGCCAGGCATGGTGGAACACTCCTGTAATCCCAGTGATTTGAGAGGCTGAGACAGGAGGATTTTGAGTTCAAAGCCAGCCTCAAGCAATTTAGCAAAAGCTCTAAGCAACTTAGCAAGACACTGTCTCAAAATAAAACATAAAAAGGCTGTGGATGTTGCTCAGTTGTTAAGCCACCTCGGGTTCAATTTCCAGTATCAGGAAGGAAAAAAAAAAATGACTAGTCTTAGCAACTTAGTAAGACCCTTTCTCAAAATAAAAAATAAAAAGGCATAAAATAATTGAAAAGAACATAGCTTTCTTTTTCCAGCCTTAATTTCGCTAATCTCTATTTGCATTTACCAAAAGCAGACTATGGACTGGTCCCAAAGAAGCTGAGGTGGCCTTTTGCCATTTTATTACCTGAGAGAGTCAGAGGTGGCCTTTTGCCATTTTACCTGAGAGAGCCAGTGCTTGTCAACACTGTGGGATCACTGGACTTAGCATGTGATCTCATGTTGGGTCTCTGTTGCAGGGGAAGTATCAGATTCTGACAGCAACAGCTCCTCTTCTAGTTCAGATTCAGATTCTTCCTCAGAAGATGAAGAGTTCCATGATGGCTATGGAGAGGATCTCATGGGAGATGAGGAAGACAGGGCCCGTCTGGAACAGATGACAGAGAAGGAAAGAGAGCAAGAGCTGTTCAACCGCATAGAGAAGAGGGAGGTGTTGAAAAGAAGGTAAAGTTGTAGCTACCCTGCCTTTTCTGTTTATTATTATTATTATTATTATTATTATTATTATTATTTTCTGTCTCTCTCTTTTTTATTTTTTATTTATTTATTTATTTTTTTAGTGATGATTCCTTTTTTTTTTTTTTGTATGTTTATTTTTTAGTTGTAGTTGACATAACACCTTTGTTTTATTTATTTATTTTTATGTGGTGCTGAGGATCAAACCCAGGGCATCACACACTCTAGGCGAGTGCTCTACCACTGAGCCACAACCCCAGCCCTATTTCTTGTTTCTTATACTTCCCTTCTCATTGACATCTGACCTACATAGGTGGTCTAAAAGTTCAACAGGGAGGTTGTGGCTCTTCGGTAGAGTGCTCGACTAGCATGTGCGAGGCACTGGGTTCGATCCTCAGCCCCACATAAAAGTAAAAATAAATAAATAAAATAAACGTACTGTGTCCAACTACAGCTTAAAAAAAAGATTTTATAACTTTACAATGGTCTGAAAACATACCCATACAACCATCCTGATTTTCATATTCAGTACAGTATTAAGTAAATGAAATGAGATACTCACTGAAGCTTTTGAGCATATTTAAGGCAGGCTAGACTTATCTATGATGTTTGAGAGTGTAGATGTATTCAGTACATTTTCATCTTATGATATTTTCACCTTATGATGGGGTTCGGATGCTTTCACATCATAAGCTAAGGATCATCTGTATATGAAGATGCATTTGGAAATGGTATTGTTAACAAAATGAGAAACAAATATTTAGGATCACGTTTGTTGTTTATACTGTCATTTTATTTACTAATTGCTTTTTTCATAAAATGCTATAGACATTTGTGTCTGTTATTTATTCTTCATAACTACCCTATAAAGTTGATTATACCTTGTAAGAGAGTTAGAAATTTTGGCTTAAAGACATAAAGTAACTAAAGAGCAAGCTCCATGAGGGCAGAGACTTTGTCTTATTTACTGCTCTATTCCTGGTACCTAGAACAATGACCGGCACATAGATGTGCACTAAATATTCGTTGAATGAAAGAAAGAAGATATTTGTGTAAGATTATATAGCTGGTAAGTGGTGCAACTAGATCTCAAACCTGGCACCAGCTGACTCCATAAAATACATTGGGAGCAACATTGTCTCCTACTTCCTATTATTTTACCTGTTTTTAACATAGGCACTGGGAGCAATACTTTTGAGGGTTAATTACTGAGATTGTATGTGTCTTTGATAAAAATCAGTATATGATTTGAATCTGCTGAGCATAAAGTAGCAAGGAAGTCATGAAATTATCTTGATTTTAGAATTTAAATCTAGTAATTATTGAAAGTATGGGCTGGGGATGTGACTCAAGCGGTAGCGTGCTTGCCTTACATGCGTGCGGCCTGGGTTCAGTCCTCAGCACCACATACAAACAAAGATATTGTGTCTGCCAAAAACTGAAAAATAAATATTAAAAATTTTAAAAAAAGAAAGTAATGTGAGAAGACAGGTGATATGTAAAAATTAAATGAACAGGGCTGGGGTTGTGGCTCAGTGGTTAAGCGCTTGCCTCGCATGCGTGAGGCACTGGGTTCGATACTCAGCACCACATAAATAAATAAATAAATAAATAAAGATATTTTTTAAAAATTAAATGAACAAATGGTGTTTCACAGCTTTATGTTTTACAGATTGACTAAATTTTTCAAGCTCCCAAAGTAGAAATAATTTTCCAAAATTCACATTTGGAACCCTGTTTTCATAAGATTCAAGTCTTGGAATTACTCATTATGTACACACTAGGTATCTGTCCTAGCCTTTTTTTTTAAACACTGGGGATTGAATCCAAGGGTGTTCTATCACTGAGCTACATTCTCGGCCCATTTCATTTATTTTGAGATTGGGTGTCTCTAAGTTGCCAGGCTGGTCTCAAACTTGCAATCCACCTGCCTCAGCTTCTCAAGTAGCTGAGATACTACTGTACCTCAGGAGGCATGTACCACTGTGCCTGGCAGTTTTTGTATTTTTTTAAAATCTGAAATGTCAGATTGCTTCTTGGTAATGAGAAGATGCTTCAGTTTTCTGAATTTTTGCCATAAGCTTCTTGTCTTTTATCTTGGGAGATAAGAGTCCTCAGAACCAATATCCTTCCTTATTTACCTAATATCATTAAAAGAAAATCAAAGCACTTTTCTTTGTCAGCAGTTAGTTCCATTTCATCTGGAGCCTATTTGTCCTTTCTGGACATATTTCTGGACCATATTAACTGTGGTGAGTTACCTTAGATAAAAATGTTTCACTTTCAGTCAGCAGCAAGCAGTAAATAGACATTTGTTTGTTTTTTGTTTTTAATATTTTTTTAGTTGTAGTTGGACACGATGTCTTTATTTTATTTATTCATTTATTTTTTATATGGTGCTGAGGATCGAACCCAGCACCTCGCATGTGCTAGGCAAGCACTCTACCGCTCAGCCCCAGCCCCAGCCCCTAGACGTTTGTTTTGACTGTGAATACTTCCAAGGTTACCTGTGTTGGAACCAACAGGACTTAATCTGTGTTGGAGGTATGACTTGTAAAAATTGTATTTCCAAACTGTGAAGAACATAACAAAAGCTTGTTATATAATTAAATTACAAAGTAACTCAGGAGTAATGAATGGCTGGCCTCAAGCTTGGTTTGTTTATTGTATTTGTTTGTTTGTTTGTTTTAGTCCTGGGGATCAAACAGATGACATCTGCATGCCAGGCAAGCTTCTACCACTAAGCTACACTCCCATTCAGTTTTTAAATTTTTGCCTTATGTGAACAAGGCAGTTGACTGCTTCAGTGACAGTTTTTAGTACTAGAAGAATGTTTAGGGTGATGGTAATTAAAGCAGAGATTCAGAGCCCTGCACAGGAAATTAATATTTTTGTAGCTCATTTGTTTAGCTTTAGGGCAATGTAATATGATAACTCAGAAAATTTCATTCATCTATTTTACTTAATTAAATTCTTTATATGGATCCCATCTAATCATTATGTGTATCCCATGACAGACTTTTTTTTCTTTTTTTCCAGTCTGTTTTTATTTATTTATATTTGCAGTACTAGGGATTGAACTTAGGGGCCCTCTATCACTGAGCCACATCCCCAGTCCTTTTTATTTTTTATTTTGAAATAGGATCTTCTTGAGTTGCGGAGGCTGACCTACTTGCAATCCTCCTGCCTTAGCCTCCAGAGTTGCTGGCTTTATAGGCATGCACCACCTGCCAAGATATAACAGTCTTATGTAAGCACCATTAATGTTCTGCTCTCTGGTCAGCAACACCTATAGTGAGGTCATCCTCAGATGTTGGATTCCTCAGGGGAACAGGCAGCATACAAAATAGCGTAATCACAGAAAGAACACTGACATTTTAGGGCCAGGACCTCAGCTCCTTGGTGGAGTGTTTGCTTACCATTTGCAACACCTTGGGTTCAATACCCTCTACCCCAACAAAACAAAACAAAAAATTATCATGTTAGCTGGGCATGGTGGCACACACCTGTAATCCCAGCAGCTAGGGAGCCTGAGGCAAGAAGATTGCGAGTTCAAAGCCAGCCTCAGCAATGGCAGGGCTCTAAACAACTCAGTGAGACCATGTCTCTAAATAAAATACAAAATAGGACTGGGGATGTGGCCCAGTGGTGGAGTGCCCCTGAGTCAAAACCCAGTACCAAAAAAATATGGTATGTTAGTTGGAAGAAGGTGTAGGTTCAATTTAGACCCATTGATCAGTGAGCTGAATAAAATCACTACCTTCCTCCTGGCTCAGCTTCTCCTTTGTTATTATTGTAAGACTTGAATGAGATAACACCCTTAAGAACAGTATGTATATATAAGCTATTAAATACTTTAAAATACCTTATTTGAAGTAACACAGTAAAGTGTACAATTTGATAGTGTTTTGTTTTTTGTCTCTGTATGTGTGTGTGGTATTGGGGATTGGACTCAGGGGGCTTTATCATTGAGTTGCATTCCCAGCCCTTTTTTGTTTGTTTGTTTTGTTTTGTTTTGCTTTGTTTTTGTGGTGCTAGGGATCAAACCCAGGGACTCAAGCATGCTAGGAAAGTGTTCTACCACTGAGCTCCCTCCCCAGGCCTTTTTTAAATTTTTTATTTTGAGACAGGGTCTCCCTATGTTCCTTAGGGCCTTGCTAAATTGCTGAGGCTGCCTTTGAGCTTTCGATCATTCCACCTCAACTTCTGGAGTCACTGGGATTACAGGAATGTGCTGCTACCCCTGGTTTAATATACTTCTTGGGGTAGGGATTTAGATCAGTGGTAGAGCACTTGCCTAGCATTCACAAGACCTTGGGTTCAATCCCCAACACCTCAGAAAGAGAAAAAAAAAAATCCTTGTTCTTACTAAAATTGTGACATTGTAGATATTGTGTCAAATGCAATGGTGTACTCCTTTAATCTCAATTTGCTCCAGAGGCTGAGGCAAGAGGTTCACAAGTTTGAGGTCAGCCTGGGCAATTTAGGAAGACCCTAAATTGTTTTCTTCTGTTTCATGAAGGCTGAAGAACTGGTGTTACCATAAGTCTAAAGAAGAATACAGCAGTATCCTATATATTTTTTTCTCATTTTATTTTTTTTTAAATATTTATTTATTTATGTATCTTTAGTTTTAGGTGGATACAATAGTTTGCTTTTATGTGGTGCTGAGGATCTAACCCAGTGCCTCATGCATGCTAGGCAAGCGCTCTACCACTGAGCCACCACCCCAGCCCCTTTTTTCTCATTTTAAATCTATTCCAATTTACTTCTTTCAAGTACTTTTTGTACTTATATTCAGTATGTTTTTTTAATCTTCATTGTGTTTACTTACTTTTATGTGGTGCTAAGGATTGAACCCAGTGCCTCACATGTGTGAGGCAAGTGTTCTGCCACTGAGCCACACCCCATTGTATTAATATGCATACAAGATACATTGGAATTTCTTGCAGAATGCCAAAGTGTTTACTAACTCCTTCCTTATACTTACTTCTTTCTTCTAGTAGAAATTAATCTTTATATATATTTCATTGCTTTTTAAAAATCAAACAAATATCTTTTAACCAGGTTTGAAATCAAGAAAAAACTAAAAACAGCCAAAAAGAAAGAAAAGAAAGAAAAAAAGAAAAAGCAAGAAGAGGAGCAGGAAAAGAAAAAGCTGACGCAGATTCAAGAATCTCAGGTAGGAGATTCAATGGCCTCATAATCCAAAGAGAATACCTCTTCTCTTTGAGGTAGAGGTAGATTTATGTTAATCCTCCTAGGAAATTAGTGGAAGGTTAGTTAGCTCATTTATCTCTGGATGTATCATTTTACCATTAGCCAAATTGGTTAACTCCTTAGGACACTTTCACTCTGCATTTAAATAGGAGCCCACTAGAGCGAGCATCACTTGAGAAAAAGTTGGTAAGCCTCTCTGGTCCTAAGTAACCAGATCGGTTATGATGTTTACTCGAGTGTATGTGATTCTAGACTTGGTATAACTATAGCTAGGAAAATAAATCATCTCTGCATTCATCATGAATTATCAACAAATATTAGATCATAATCTATGTATTCTTACAGAGTTTACTTGGATAATTCTTTTCTTTTTCTTTTGGTGCTGGGGATTGAACCCAGGGCCTTGTGCATGATAGACAAGCACTCTACCAACTAAGCTATATCCCCAGCCCCCCATGGTAATTCTTTAGCTTACTGTTTATTAGGCAGATAAAATAAGCTGATTTCACTGCTCTATTCTCTTTGTCCACAAGAGGATGCTCTCTACTTATACAAGTTTTAAGTTTCTGAAGTCAACATAAATTCACATAAAAGACTGAATACATTAATTGTTGGGTATAGAGAATCTTATCGGCAATTAGTAAAAACAAAAAGGCCATCCTATTTATCCTTTCCTTCCTAGGTAACATCCCACAATAAGGAACGTCGTTCCAAACGGGATGAGAAATTAGATAAGAAATCTCAAGCCATGGAGGAGCTTAAAGCAGAGCGAGAAAAACGCAAGAACAGAACAGGTAAGTGAGGGAATGTAATGATTACTATGTGTCTTCAGTTATACAGTGTGACTCACTGGTGGCCATATTTATTTTCCCCCCTGTTTAACTCTTTATAATGAAAAGTTCCAGACATGCTGAGAATAGTATAATGAACCTTTATATTCCATTATCCAATCTCCATATTCATCTCATGGCCAATCTTGTTAAATCTAAAATCCTCTAAGATTATTTTTTTAATTAAATCCTAACATCATCATATTTCTAACAATATATGTCTGTTATAGATAAGGACTCTTGTTTGTTTGATTTATGTGGTACCAGGGATTGAACATAGAGGGGCTAAACCACTGAGCCACATCCCCAAACTTTTATTTTTCATTTTGAAATAGGATCTCGCTAAGTTGCTGAAGCTGGCTTTTGAACTTGTGATTCTCCTGCCTCAGCCTTTGAAGTTGCTGGGATTATATGCATGCACCATTGCACCTGGCTAGGACTCTTGTGTTAAACCTAACTTCTATATCATTGTTACACTTAAAAATAGTATCAATGAATCCCTTAATATGATCAAATATCTAGTCAATACTAAAGTTTCTGTGTTTGTTTTATAACTTAAAAAATATTGGTTTTATTGTTTGAATCGGGAACTTAGAGTCCACATTTTGTGATTTATTAATGCATCCCTTAAGTTACATAAGCTCTTAGTTTTTCTCCTTGTTTCTTTGTCCCCTTTGTAGTTTGTTTGCTGAAGAAACCATGTATGCATTTGTCTGTTTCCCACAATGCTGACTGTATCCCATTGATGGTATTGGGTGTGTTCCTCTAATCCCTTGAATTTCTTGTGAATTGTTAGTTAAAACTAGAGAATTGGTTAGATTTGGGTTTGTTTTGTGTTTTGCTAGTTGCTTTAGTTTGGTTAGGAAAGCTGATTTTTAATATCTGACTGTCTTGTGGTGTTACCAGCTCTTTTAGGCAGCTTTTACCACAATAATGTAAAGTAATAAACCACTAACCTGTTCCCTACATGTGCATCAGTATGAGTTCAGCTGGGATTGTCTCCAAGCTGCAGGTGGGAGTCAGGTCTGCTCTACCTGTCTCTCTTCCTCCTTGGACCAAGGAGGACCTTTTTTTTTAGGTGTAGATAGACACAACACAATGCCTTTATTTTTATGTGGTACTGAGGATCAAACCCGGGTCCTACCCGTGCTAGGCCAACGCTCTTCCGCTGAGCCACAGCCCCAGCCCCAAGGAGGACCATTTTTAATCATGGTGACAACAGAAGTATAAAAGGGGAAAGCAGAAACACAAAGTACCTGTTAAGACTGAGACTTAGAGTTGACATAGTATCACTCTCGGCTGGGAGGAACTGAAATTACGGAGTTATATGATAGAAGGCACATGTACAGGATGGTATGAAGAATAGGAAATAGTAATGTGTTCTGTCACAGCCATTAATGATCACGACTTAGATCATTTAATTCACTGGAAATTGTAAAATGATAATGTCTGATACAGTGGCATACGCCTATAATCCCAATGATTTGAGAGGTTGAGGCAGGAAGGTTGTAAATTCAAGTGCAGTCTGGACAATTTAGTGAAACTCTGTCTCAAAAAAAATAAATAAATAAACTTGGGGCTGGGATTGTGGCTCAGCAGTAGAACGCTCGCCTAGCATGGGCGGGACCTGGGTTTGATCCTCAGCACCACATAAAAATAAAGGCATTGTGTTGTGTCCATCTACACCTAAAAAAATAAATATTAAAAAAAAGAGAGAGAGAGAGGGTCCCTACCTCTAATGAACTTAAAGAAAAAAATAAGTAAATAAATAAAAATAAACCAATTATAATTGTTAAGAGCCAGGGAGCCGGGCGCAGTGGCACATGCCTGTAATCCCAGGGGCTTGGGAGGCTGAGGTAGGAGAATTACAAGTTCAAAGCCAGTCTCAGCAATGGTGAGATGCTAAGCAACTCAGTGAGACCCTGTCTTTAAATAAAAAAATAGAAAATAGGGCTGGGGATATGGCTCAGTGATTGAGTACCCCTGAATTCAATCCCTGGTACCAAAAAAAAAGAAGAGGAGGATTAGCCAGGGATGTAGCTCAGTGGTAAAGCACCCCTGCCTTCAATTCTCAGTACCTAAAATATAAATAATAATAATAATACTCTAATCTGTCATTCCTTATTTAATATCTGATCTCCTCCTATTAAAAAAAAAAAAAAAAAAACTTTTCTCATTTACTATTTAGTTACCCCCAGGTTCATTTTTAATAGGAAAGGTAGGATAAATGTTTGATTTACTTTCCTTTATTTACCAGTCTTCAAAGATATGAAATAGTTCCTTAGCAACTACCAGAAATGACCAGTGAGGTTTGTTTATTTTGAATATCCCTGTGAACTCATGGATTTTAACCTATTTTATTTGTTTTAATCCATTGCTGTGATTATTATTATTGATACTCAGTTTGTCAACTAGTTGTAATAAGCCCTTTAACACAAGACCCCAGAAATCCTGGTTTGGTTTGGTTTTATTTTTGGTGGTGATGGTGCTGGTGGTGGTACTGGATTGTACCCATGGCCTCATACAGGCTAGGCACGTGCTCTACCACCCTTCATTTTTTTTTTTTTTAAGATATTTTTTAGTTGTTGATGGAACTTTATTTTTTAATATTTGTATATGGTGCTGAGAATCAAACCCAGTGCCTCATGCATGCTAGACAAACACTTTACCACTGAGCCACAACCCCAACCCCCCCACCCCTCATTTTTATAACTTTCTTACTTTCTGGATTTGGAATCAGACATTTCTCTAAGGAGCCCTTTTTCATGAGAAATTGTATTTATTTATTTATTTTTTATTTATTTTTTTTTAGAGAAAGAGAGAGAATTTTTTAATTTTTTTTTTTTTTTTTTTTTTTTTTTTTTAGTTTTCGGCGGACACAAGGACATAACATCTTTGTTTGTATGTGGTGCTGAGGATCGAACCCAGGCCGCATGCATGCCAGGCGAGCGCGCTACCGCTTGAGCCACATCCCCAGCCCCAGAAATTGTATTTAGAGATCACAGTCTGGACACAAGGAACACTTATACTATTCAGTTATCTATTATTTTTAAGGCTTTCAGTGTGCAGAGCTAGAATTTTTTTTTTTTAAAGGATAAAGTTTAGCATGAACTTGGGTACAGTGGCTTGTGCCTGCTTCCTCTATTGGGGAAGCTGAGGCAGGAACATTGCTTGAGCTCAGGAGTTTAGCAAGACCTCAGCAATTTAGCAAGACCCTGTCTCCAAATAAAAAATAAAAAGGGTTGGAATGTAGCTCAGTGGTAAAGCTCCTCTGGGTTTATTCCCCAGTAAGACACCCACCCACACAACCAGCCTGGGGTTACAGGTGTGTGCCACCATGCTCAGCCATGGTATCAGTTCTAATTCAAGAATGTCAGAGGTTTTCCTTTGGTTTTTTTTTTTTTTTTTTTTTGTAATAAACTTATACAAATATAACTCGATTTATAATGCTACCACTGAGCCACAACCCCAGCCCCTGTTTGTGGTGCTGAGGATCGAACACAGTTCCTCACATGTGCTAGGCTTTACCACTGCGCTACAACTCTAGCCCCAAAACTTTTAAAATTTTGAGATAGGGGCTCACTACGTTGCCCAGGCTGTCCTCAAACTTGTAATCTTCTTGCCTTAGCCTTCCGAGAGTTGTCTGGAACCCAAGAGTGCTCTACCACTACTGCACTACATATTATGTTCTTTTTTTTTTTTTTTGAGACAGGGTCTTGCTAAGTTGTCAAGGTTGATCTTAAATTTGTGATCCTCCCTAATGTCTCCCAAATAGCTGGGATTATAGGTGTGTGCCACCATGCTGAGCTGTGATACCATTTCTAATTCAAGAATGTCAGAGTTTTTCCTTTGTTTTTTTGTAATAAACTTATTGAACTCATTTATAATACTGTTTACTCGAAGTTTACAAGGCAGGGCTAGGGATGTAGCTTAGTGATAGCTCTCTAACTAGCCTACCATGTACAAAGCCCTGGGTTTAATCCCAATATAGAGAGGGAAAAAACATTCATTGGGATTTAACTGCATCCATTTATTTACATATTGCCCAGGGCTGTTTTTATGCTACACCACCTTAATTGAATAGTTAAGACAAGAGACACTGAGGTTGTAGCTGGGTGGTTGGGCGCTTGCCTGGAATGCACTGAGTTCAATCCTTAGCACCACATAAAAGAAATAAATAAAGATATTGTGTCCATCTACCAAAAAAAAAAAAAAGACAATGAGGCGGCAAACTGCAAACCTGAAATATTTACTATTTGATTCCTTAAAAGCACTCTGGCAGGGCTGGGGTGTGGCTCAGTGGTAAAGTGCTTGCCTTGCATGTGTGAGGCACTGGGTTCGTTCCTCAGCACCACATGTAAATAAATAAAATAAAGGTTCATTGACAACTAACAAAATATTTTTTAAAAAAAGAAAAGAAAAGCACTCTGGCCAAGTGGCACATGCCTATAATCCCAGAGACTCCGGAGGCTAAGGCAGGAGGATGGCAAGTTTGAGACCAGCCTCTGTTTGAAAATAAATAAAAAGGGTTGGGGATATAGCTCAGGGATATAGTGGCCCTGGGTTCAGTCACCAAAAAACAAAACAAACACCTTCTGACTCAGAATGTGATGTTATGTCTTGTTTTTGTTTTTATAGCCAAATAGTATACCCACTGGGTGGATGTACCAGGGGTATTCAGCCACTCCCCTATTTGTGGACATTTGGGTTGTTTTTGTTCTTCTGCTATTACAAATATTAATACACATTCAAAATAAGGTTTTTATCAGAAACTCTCTGAAGATAATTGAGTTTTTCTCCCTCTTTCTTGCCCATCTTGAAGCATCTTGAGTGCAATAAAAGACTACTCTCAGTAGTGCTCCTGACCCTTTCTGCCCACTCACTAACAACCTTCTAGCCTTTCTAATATTTGGTGCCTAAATGATTTTACACTGTAGCTCAGGTTATCTCAGTCTAGTCCAGAGAGGATAGAGTTGTCTAAGTCCTCTTCTAGGTTTCAGTTTCTTCTCAAACATGAAAGATAATTCATTTTCATCTTCAGAGTATCTGGCTAAATGTTTCTTCTTCTTTCTAGCTGAACTCCTTGCCAAAAAACAGCCATTAAAAACCAGTGAGGTTTACTCTGATGATGAGGAGGAGGAAGAGGATGACAAGTCCAGTGAAAAGTCAGATCGCTCATCCCGAACATCGTCATCTGATGAAGAAGAGGAGTAAGCTATTCACATTTTGGTTTAGTAGGCAGGATGGTTGGGTTCTTTGAAAAAAAGCTTTGTGTAGTTTTCAAAATCTTGTTTGGGCTGTGACTTGTTTGGTTCAGTACCCTGAATTGATGAACTGAGATTCCCTAGCACGTTAGCCCATTACTTTCTTCTGCCTCTGGCTCCTGCGCTGCACTACTAAACATTCCCCCTGGACCTAGCAGATGGGAACTAACTTCGTGTCACCCTCAGATTGGCCTTAATCATTAGTTTCCTTCCTTTCTTCCTTCCCTCTTTCCATCCTTTGCTTAACCACTGAGTCATATCCCCTCAGTCCTTTTTATATTTTAGGTTGAGACACATCCTCACTAAGTTGCTGAAGCTAGCTTTGAACTTGAATCCTCCTGCATGCCTGGCTCATCAATTTTCTTTTCTGGAATGGTATCTCATTCAAAACATTTTACAAGTTCGGCACAGTGGCGCATGCCTATAATCTCAGCATCTTAGGAGGCTGAGGCAAGAGGATTGCAAGTTCAAAGCTAGCCTCAGCAACTTAGTGAGGCTCTAGGTAACTTAGTGAGACCCTGTTTCAAAAAAAAATTAAAAAAGGGCTGTGGCTCAGTGGTTAAGCAACCCTTAACCACTTTGGTACCAAAAAAAAAAAAAAGTTCACACTACTGGTTAGAAACAGGATTAACTATTTTTTTTTAAGAGAGAGAATTTTTTAATATTTATTTTTTAGTTTTCGGCAGACACAACATCTTTGTTTGTATGTGGTGCTGAGGATCCAACTCGGGCTGCACGCATGCCAGGCAAGCGTGCTACCGCTTGAGCCACATTCCCAGCCCGGATTAACTATTTTCTGATGTTTTATTTATTTCTCCTACTAGGTTAATCATTGTATTTTAAGTTTTAAGAATTTGGTGTTTATTTATGTATCTTATTCTGTTTTTAGGCTGAATATTTTTCCCACTGCCACTTTGTTTCCTACAGGAAGGAAGAGATCCCTCCAAAATCACAACCAGTTTCCCTACCCGAAGAGTTGAATAGAGTTCGATTATCACGGCATAAGCTAGAACGTTGGTGTCATATGCCCTTCTTTGCTAAAACTGTCACAGGATGTTTTGTACGAATTGGCATTGGAAACCATAACAGCAAACCAGTTTACCGGGTTGGTATTTCTTTCCTTGGACAGTTGTCCTTGGTATTTATTTATTTGTTTGTTTGTTCATTCTTTTTTGTTTGTTTGAGATGGGCATCTCACCATGTCAGTGGCCTTAAACTTGCAATCCTTCCACCTCATCCTGTTGAGTGCCTGTGATCTCAGGTGTGTACCACCATCCCAGATGTCCATATTTTAAACATAATGATACCCTCCTGGAGGTAGGAGATACTAAGCAAATCTATTTGCCAACATTTGACTGTGTATTTAGTCAGCTTTTCTTACAGTAACAAATACCTGAGATGATCAAATGAAAATTTTATTTTGGCTCACGTTTTATGAGTATCATAAACGTGATCGGGTAGTCAGTCCCATTGCTTTTGGGTCTCTTCTGAGGGAGCAACACATTATAGCGGTGCACATAAGGAGAGAAAAACCACTCATCTCATGGCCCATATGTGAAAGATAGAAAGACAAAGACCAAGATCCTATAATGCCCTTTGAGAGCATGCCCCAGAGAACTAAAATCTCCCAGGAGGCCTCCCCTCTTAAAATTTTCATCACCCATCAGTAGTGCCAAGCTGGGCACTAAGCCTTTAACATGTGGGCCTTGAGAGACACCTAAGATCCAAACTGTACTAGAATAGAAAGTAGATTCCATGAGATGCCCATAGAAGAGTGAAAATCTATAGTGACTGGAGATGTGATTCGCAAACCTGCTGCCAGGAAAAGTAATTGAAGCCCAAGAAACTCGTGGTTTTGGATTTAGAACAATTTTCTCTATGCTCCTTCAGTACAAAAGGAAAAGGGAAACAGCTATGAAGTAGTTTTTGGAAATTACATAATCTGTAAGATCTATTTATTCAAATAATAAATTACTAAAAAAAACTTCTAGGACCAGGGAAGTTAAAGAGAATATAAAATAACTCCAACTTTATACAGGCTATTTGTATGTTCCAACACAGCCTCTATCATCTGAATGGCTAGAAGAACATAGCTATTTGATTTTTCTCTTGTTTATTTTTGTTTTATTCTAGATTATCTTGTTTTAATGTGTTTATCTCCTAGAATGGGAGCCAGCAGCCATGCCATGTTCCAGAAAGCTGTACAACAGAAACTGACCTCCATGGTCTTCACATTTGGTTGATAAAGATTGATCTCTAAGCTGGGCCTAGTGATGCATGCCAATAATCCCAGTGACTCGGGAGGCTGTAGTAAGGAGGATCGCAAGTTTGAGGCCAGCCTCAGCAACTTAGAGAGACCCTTCCTAAAAAAAAAAAATTAAAAAGATGCTGGGTGTAGTGGGTTCATGCCTGTAATCCCAGCAGCTCTGAAGGTTGAGGCAGAAGAATTGCTAATTTGAAACCAGCCTCGGCAACTTAGTGAGGCTCTAAGAAACTCAATGAGAGCCTGTCTCTAAATAAAATATAAAAAAGGGCTAGGGATGTGGCTTAGGGGTTGCATGCCACTGGGTTCAATCCCCAGCACCCCCCCCCCAAAAAAAAAAAATTAAAAAGGATAGGGGATATACTCAGTAGTAAAGTATTCCTGAGTTCCACCCCAGTACAAAAAAAAAAAGCAAGAAATTACCTCCAAGCCAGGTATAGGTGGTGTATACCTGACCTGTAATCCCTGCTGTTTTGAGAGGCTGAGGCAGGAGGATCACAAGTTCAAGGCCAATCTGGACAACTTAGTGACACCTTGTCTCAAAAAATAAAAAGGGCTTGGAATATAAGTCAATGGTAGAGCACTTGCCTAGCATGTCCAAGGCATGGTTTTAATACCTAATATCCAAACATTTGACCTGTACGTTGGGCTGGAATATAGGTCTTGGGGTCAATCCCTAGCACTACCTAAAAAAAAAAAAAATTTGACCTCTAGAACTGGTAATGTCATACCTGTAGTCCCAGATATCTGGGAGGCTGAGGCAGAATCTTTTAAGCCCTGGAGTTCAAGACCAGCCTAAGCAACTCTCTCCAAAGGAGACTAAATTTATTATTTGTTTGTAGTTATTTTTAATTTTTTTCTTAGTTGTTGATGGGCCTTTATTTTATTTATTTTATTTTATATGCGGTGCTGAGAATCGAACCCAGTGCCTCACACATGCTAGGCAAGTGCTCCACCATTAAGCCACAACCCCAGCCCCTTATTATTATTTTTCAACTTCTGAAGTCCCAAGTACATCCCTTAATAAAGGTAGATTTAGTTTAGGAAAGCTAATGGGCCTCACCAGGCCAATTGTCTCTGCTCATGGAGCTTGCTTACCCTGGGCACAGGGGTCCCTGTGCTTTGCCATCTGAATTCCAAATTTGAGATAGAAACACAGAATACCTGACAGTTGTAGGCTACTCTCAGCACAGGGTTGCTTGTCTGTGTTCGGGTAGATAGAGTCAAAGGAAGAGTTATATAGAGAGCTCTGAAGAGTCTTCTTTTTGACTGGTGTCTCTATCCTTTCACTTAGGTTGCTGAGATCACAGGTGTTGTGGAAACTGCCAAAGTTTACCAGCTGGGTGGTACCAGAACAAACAAAGGGCTACAACTACGGTAAGAGGCACTGCTGTGGCAGCTTTGGTTCCCTCTTTAAACAGGCACTGCCTGTTGAGCTGTCATTGCCTCCAGTGTAATGTTTCCTGTTACTATGAATGCTTTTTATGTGGTCCCACAAGGTACCCTAAAGGAACTCATTCTATCTTTACCTATAGGGAAAGTCTCCAGATATTATTTTCTCCCAAGGTCCCAGCCTGGGCAATTTAGTAAGACACTGTGACAGCATAAAATCAAAAACAGTGGGTGGTGAGCACTTGCCTAACATGCACAAAGCCCAGGGTCCAATCCCCAGTACCACCAAAAAAAAAAAAAAAAAAAAAAAAGGCTGGGGAGACAGGAATATGAAGTACTAGGACATACAGAAGAATGATTTTGAGTCATAAGAGAAAATGCCCAGCGAACACGGTCAAGAGGCTTGTTTCTGATCCTGGCTCTCTCACTTAACTAAATTCATCTTTGAAAAGTCAAGTTATCTTTCAGGACTTTGTTTCCTCTTCAGTAAACTGAACATGTCATTCACTCAACATTTGTGCTAGGTACAGTTCTGATCATCAGTTTAAAGGAAAGAACAAGACAGACATACACAAATCCCTGCCTCTTGGAACTAATATTGTTTGTTTTGTTTTGTTTTGTTTTGGTACCAGGGATTGAACCCAGGGGTGCTTAACCACCAAGCCATACCCTTTTTTATATTTTATTAGAGACAGGGTCTTGCTGATTTGCTCAGGGCCTCATTAAGTTGCTGAGGCTAGGTTTGAACTTGCGATCCTCCTGTCTCAGCCTCCAAAGTTGCTGGAATTACAGGCATGCTCCACTGCACCCAGTGGACCCTAAGAATTCTAAAGACCCCATAGAAAGGAATAGAAGTAGTTTGCCAGGATCACACAGCAAAGAGCTGTGATGGACGTGGCTACCCCTGGACCTATATTGGTCACCATGATCTCTCCGTTTCCCTCCCACATCCTCACTCCATTGTCTCCCCTAATTTGTTTTAAAAGAGCCATTTGGACTAGGAAGTGGCCATACAAACAGAATCAAATTCTAGATGATTTCAAAGGGTAGCCAGAGATAGAAGGTACACAGAGGTAGTAGGATTGCTTTGCTGATCCTAGAGTCAACACACACTTTCTTGGAAATGCCGTCTCTCTTTTATGTAGGCATGGTAATGACCAACGAGTGTTCCGCCTAGAGTTTGTCTCAAACCAAGAATTTACTGAAAGTGAATTCATGAAGTGGAAAGAAGCGGTAAGTGTCTAGAGCTTCCCTAGCGGTTGTTTGCAAACACTGAAAAGTCTCTTTCCCGAATCCTTTACTAATAACCTTTCTCATATTTTGGTCCAGATGTTCTCTGCTGGCATGCAGTTGCCCACTCTAGATGAAATCAATAAAAAGGAATTATCTATTAAAGAAGCTCTTAATTATAAATTCAACGATCAGGACATTGAAGAGGTAAGAAACCTTGGTACCCCAGAGCCTGGAGGTTTATCAAGTTCATCAGGGTTTAGAGATCATAATTTTATTTTCTCCCTATATCTTGATATTTTTAGGTATGCATGAAGATGAGGGAATACTAATACTGCTACCTTATTATTCATAGTTCGTCGAGTTTTTCTCTGTATATTCTCATCTGCAGATTAGATTACGTAGACTCAATATATTTAGGGATCAGGGCTATATATTCTGCTAGGTTTGGTCCTTCTGGAAGTTTCTTTCTCCAAAATATTTTGGCAGAATTCCTTGATTTCTGTTCTCTTGGACAGTGGCTAGCCTTACAATACCAGGCCCTTGGGCTGCTGCTGTTCATTGGTGCATATTCCTTCAGACTGTCCCAGAAGAATCTCTGTGACCCTGGAAGCAGCATAGTATCCCTTGGAATGAACTCATTCTCTCTTGGGTGCATGACGCCGCTATAGGAAGAGCAGTCCCCTTTTAACTAGCTGCTTGCCTCCAAAATGGGCTCACTTAGCCTGTCTACAGAAATAGTTTAGGAATACCTCACTGTTGGTATCTCCTCTCTGGTACAGATTGTTAAAGAGAAAGAAAGGTTCAGAAAAGCTCCACCCAACTATGCTATGAAGAAGACTCAGCTGCTAAAGGAAAAGGTAAGGACATGTATTCGAGCCTCTTTGCCCATCCTGTAAGGAGATATGGAAATCAAACTACTAGTATATCTTCTGCTAAGTTAATGATAGCAGAATTGGGACAAAACTCTGAGCTCAGTTATAAGCAACACAGTGTATTCTTGATGTCTTTGTGAAATTCCTCGGCCATTTTCCTGTCTATAAATTGAAATTGTTCCATTCTTGTTACTTTCTAGTCCTTTTACTTTCATGTGTAGTAAAATAGACCCCCCCCCTACACCAAAGGTAGGTGTGGTGTTGCATACTTGTAATCCCAGTGACTCAGGAGGCTGAGATGGAGGATTATAAATTCAGGTCAGTCTCAGCAACCTAGTGAGACCTCCATCTCAAAATTTTAAAAAGGGGGATGTAGTAAAGCACATCTGAGTTCATTCCACAATAGCAAGAACAAAACAAAAAAAGACCTGTTAAGACCTACTATTCCTCACTGGGTCTAAACAGACAACTGATATTATCAAGCCCGATTATTGTAGGTGGTTTTCCATTCTTCAAATCCTGATGGGGTGAGCCTTGTTATGATAGTTTAGCCATGTGGACCTGGGTTTTACATATTGCTGCCACTAGGGGTCCATAGCCAGGTAGCTATATGGCAGTGTACTTTAAGAAAAATTACACATTTTGTGTTTGTAAAGTATCTCTTCACTATTCTTTCACATCTCTTGTCATTTGTTCATCATAAATTAATAAACTGCATATATTATTAGGCTGTATATCAAGAATCCCCTTCCAGCAATCATAGCCAAGAGCTTACATGCTTCTCTGTGTGCAGGCCATGGCTGAAGACCTGGGAGATCAGGACAAGGCAAAACAAATCCAAGACCAGCTGAATGAGTTGGAGGAGCGAGCCGAGGCCCTGGACCGCCAGCGGACCAAGAACATATCTGCTATCAGGTGTGTTAACTGAGCCTATTTTGGTTGGGCCCCTATCCATGGTCTGAAGACCTTGGCCAAAATTATTGGGCAAGCCTGTGGCCTTGTACACACTGTGCTACACTGACTCTCCAGATCTCTGGGGTCAGGGCTCCGAGACTACATCCCTTTTATGGTCCACTGACTCATCTCTTACTCATCCCATAGTTATATCAACCAGCGGAACAGGGAGTGGAACATTGTGGAGTCTGAGAAGGCCCTTGTGGTGAGTAAGACAACTTTATCTGAATCATTGAAAAAATTTAAATAGAATGATATGAAATCTTCCTACATGTTGCTCAAGTCTATCTTTTAAATCATTGAAATAACACATATACTTAGCATATACTAATTCTCTGTGTACGTTCACCCATGTAATTTATTAATTTATAATGAAAAACAGCAGTCTTCTACTCTGCTTTACCCCTTTCTGCCCTTAGACTACTCCACAGACATTCATTCTTACCAGTTTCTGATTTTTGGTTGTTGCCCTGATAGCTACTCTGGTGTTCTTAAAGGGAAAGGATAATAACTTCTAGGTTGTTGTTCCCCTCCCCCACTCCCTGCACCCCTTGCAAAGAGATTATTTATAAGCAAGCTTATGATGAATGAGAGGATGGGGAAAGGAGGTATGGTTCTCTAATACATGTTCTCTGTTTTAGGCTGAAAGTCACAACATGAAAAACCAACAGATGGATCCCTTTACCAGGCGGCAATGCAAACCTACCATCGTCTCTAATGTGAGTGCCTAAAGAGGACATTTTTAGTCAGGACCTAGATTCTAGGACATAAAATGAATTCCATTAGGAAATTAATAAAGAAGTTAAAAATAATGTTTTCCTAGCTGGGATTTGCTTGCCTGCTTCAAGTTCTTGAGTCCAGAAACTTCCTTTTTTATCTTGCTATAGGTCACACAGGTAGTGAAAACCTGACATGGATTCATAAAAACCCTGTGACTAACCCCTGTGTACCAGGGTGGGTTTATAGTGCAGTGCAGTCCCTAAAGTAACTTATTCAAAGTGCTTGGGACCAAAAGTGTTTCAAAGTTTGGATTGGTGGGGGAGGTATATTTGAATATTTACATAACTTGGGGATATGACCCAAGTCTACATGTGAAATTCATTTATATTTCATATGTCCTACACATCACCAGAAGGTAATTTTGTATCATATTTTTAGTGTGCCTATGTTTTGACTACAACCTGTCACATGAGGTCAAGTGTGGAATTTTCCACTGATGGCACCCGGTTGGTGCACAAAAAGTTTTGGATATTTGAGCACTTTGGATTTCAAGTTTTCATATTGATAATGTGTTACTCAGGTGTGGATATGGATTAGTTTTTGTTTGGTTTTTCAGTCCTGGGGATTGAACCCAGAGCCTTCATATGCTAGGCAAGCACTCTACCACTGTGCTATATCTCCATAAGTGTAGTTTTAAAAGCTTTTAATTTCCCTTCTTTTGCTGCCTTGAGGAAAACTCCACTGAGCTACTGATGAGTCTGCTGTGGTACTTATGATATTATTGGTAGTAGGTAGAAAGAATCTGGCAATAAGACTCTGAATGTTAAAGTCTCTAAAAATAACTTATTTTTTTTCTCAGTCCAGAGACCCGGCTGTTCAAGCTGCCATTTTGGCCCAGCTAAATGCAAAGTATGGTTCTGGAGTGTTACCAGATGCTCCAAAGGAAATGAGCAAGGCAAGTGCAGTACTAACTACCCTGTGGCTGCAGAGCTAGGCTGTTGGCTGGAACCCTGAGTGAGCACCTTACCTGGTTTGGGCTTGATTTTTCCCACAGGAGAACATGGAGTCCCACTTACATTGCTTTCTCTATCATAGTTTTTTATAATCAGCAAAACTTAATTTTGATCAAACAAACTAAACTCTAAACTCAGCACCATTACTTAACTAGAGTTGAAGCCACTGTGTCTTTGGGCCACTGATTTGTAGATCTCTGCAGCACATTTAGGGAGTATTTTATATACCCTACCTACTTTGGAGGATAATTAGGAGAAGCAGTTGACATGTTGTAAGGATCAGATGGTTATATAAGTGAAAACAAAAATGGGAAACTGAGAAAAACCTCCCATTTACAAAAAATTTTCTACCCAATTTTGAGTCTTGGGTAGACTGTCCTAGGAATTCCTGAAATCTGGGGTGAGAAGATGGCCTATTGTCTTAAGCCCACCCTTCCTTCTCACATACCACAGATATGAGTCTTCCTTTTTGCTTTGAAGCTTACAAATATCTGTACAATTGAGTGACAAGTCAGGACTTCAGAAACAAAATAAAGGCAATCTTTTTGAAGGGAAGTTGCAGGCAATACTTTCCCTGCACCTGTCAAAAACAAGACAGACAAGCAGACCTATATACATAAGCTAGGCGTATGGACATTGTAAGCTTCAGAAAAGAAAGCTCTTATCTATGGTCTCTCCTGTCTTCCCTCTTTGAGAATCAGAAAAGGACTTTAGAGGAAAATATAATGAACTTAAATAAGAGCTTTGGCCATTAGTGGCTGCTGCTTCTTAAAATCTTCTTATACTTATGCTCTTTATAATTCGTTTTCCTCTTCTTATTCCAGGGTCAGGGAAAGGATAAAGATTTGAATTCTAAGTCAGCCAGTGACCTCTCAGAAGACTTGTTCAAAGTGCACGATTTTGATGTGAAGATTGATTTACAGGTTCCCAGCTCAGGTATGTGAGGGTGGGGAAGTACTGATGACTGATGACTATATGGATCCACAGCTCTCTTGGCCTGTGAGGAGACTTTAATGAAAAAATGGAGAGGCAGACATGGTGTGGTACAGCAGCTCTGGAGGCTGAGTCAGGAGGATCATGAATTCAAAGCCAGCCTCAGCAACTTAAGGAGACCCTCTCTCTAATAAAATACCAAAAAGGGACTAGGGATGTGGTTTAGTTGTTAAGTGCCCCTGGGTTCAATTCCCAGTACCAAAAAAAAAGTAAACTGAAGAAATGGGGATAGTATCTGTAGAGGCCAGGTCAGACTGGCTGCAGTTACATTTGACTACAGTCTGCAGTCAGTAAGGCTATCTGAAGGAATGAAGCACAAGACTAAAAGACTTTGTAGGTACTTCACATGCCAATTTGTTCTTTCCCACAGAGTCAAAGGCTTTGGCCATCACCTCCAAGGCTCCTCCAGCCAAGGATGGGGCTCCAAGGAGATCTCTGAACTTGGAGGACTACAAAAAACGACGGGGGCTTATTTGAGAGTATCCAGCCTGCTGCTTCTGACCCTGCATGCCCATCAGTGTCCTGCCTTTCCTCTTTTCCTTTGATTTGCCCTCTTTGGGCTGGAGCAGCAGTAGAACTGGGAAGAGACTCTAAACTGCCAGTCATCTGTAATATAAACCATTTGCTGTATAGACCTCCCTTGTCTGCACCATCTCCCACCAAACCCCTGGGCCCCACCCATTATGGATCTGGGCTCAGTTGGGCTTTTTCCATGTCTTTAGATTTGTGTTTGCCTTTTTTTTTTTTTTCTTTTTTCTTTTTTTAACCAGCACAGTTCATTGGCCACTCTACACACATTCAGTATTACCATGGAGCTGGGATTCCTGCTGGAGCCCCTGGTGGCTATAGCAGCAGCACTGGGCAGTCTTCTCTCCAAGACTGCCTTGGACCCAACCATTGAACATTTGGCACCTGACCTTTGTGGAGGGAGCAGGGATTGGGCACCTGCAGTCCTCCTTACTCTCTCATCTTTCTCTTCTTCCCGTCTCTGTGAAGAAGGGTTTTCAAAAACAATTTAGTTTCCAAAAAGTGTACATTTGTGGGGAGGGAGGGGGGTCTAATTTGAGAGAGAGAGAGAGAGTGTGTGTGTGTGTGTATGTATGTATGTGTGTATGTGTATGTAAGTGTGGGTTTTTTTATCATTTTTTAAAAACGCAGTACTCTTTGTATCAGTCTGTCATTGGTCTATAGCTGTTTCAGATTTTTTTCAGCTGTACTTGAGCATCTGAAACTGCAAGAAAGAAACTCATTAAATGTGATTCTTCTTATTAAACAGACCTGACTGCTGTAGCTGTGTAACTTTCCCTACCCTCTCTTCCTCCATCACCTCCCCATCTTCAAGAAAACTCCCTAGTTTAGCTCCTTGCCTTATAGGCTGTGTCCTGGCAGGCAGGAGGGAAGCCTGAGGCAGGTACCAGGAGGGCAAAAAGTGTCTTGCTCATCCCATGGCACAGCCTACAGCTTCTTGGCTGAACATAGAGTGTGTCTTGTTCCCACCCAGTGTACCTGTGTCTTCCTAGTGATTCTGTTTTGATGTTTTGGCAAGAATAACATTTGTTTTGTTTTTTAAAAGAAATTATTCAACATGAATGTGGAGAGCAAACAATAAGATTTAGATTGAAAATGTTACCAGCATGTGCAGTTGTGTGTGTGTATACATATATATATGGTAAGCATATATATTGTTGTGCAGCTAGGGTGAAGCCAGCAAAGAGGTGTGTATGTCGTTATGAAATGTTTGAAAAGAGATAAGCTGACTGCTTGATAATCATTCTCAGGTGTAAAGCTCCAAGTGTAAATAAAAGTGGCATTTAACAAATCTTTTCAGAACAAAGTACAGCTGACTATATATACCAAGAACTAAGCTAAAGAAACAGCTGAGAGCTGCTGATTTCCACAAAAGGGAGAGGAATCTAGAAGCTCTACTCTGTACTTCACTCAATTTTTGTATAAGGAAGGGGATGATGGGAAATCACAGAGTTGTTTTGAAACAAGAATGAACTTGGTAACTCTTCTGGGTTTGGTAGAGCCTCAGTGTTGCTTTAACTTAGTTTACATATTTTTTAAAAAATCGGCAATGGGTGGTTTTAAAGTATTGTGACTGTGTAAAATTGGTAAATGACTGTAACACAGCTATATGGTAGCTGTGACAGTTCAGTTGGGCAAAGGAGTGGTGATGGACTCATTAAAATCATATATACTTGAATAGTCCATTGACCGAAACTCTTTATAGACTGTTGTGTAAATGTGGAATCACAGACTGTTAAACATTGCCTGGACTCTAGCAGAGTCCTGGAGCTGCTGGGACCTCTCCTATCATGTCAAACTTGGACTTTTTCTTTCTGGTTTTAAAAGACATAAAATCATAGAATCCATATAATTTGCTGGAGTCATTCTGATCCACCATGTAGATCTGTATTTAGTATCATTTGGATTTGGAGAAGTGTCGATTTACATTATGGCTGTGTAATAAAATTTTTATTAAAACTGCATCACACTGTAGCACTTTGCCACTACCTCCCCACCTGTAGCTGCTGAAACCTTCATTTGGAGATGCCAAAGCACAGAGCAGGGAGAAAAGCCAACCAAACCAAAGAAGACTGAAAGTTAACCTACCACCTGAGTAGCCTGCCTGATAATTGGGATCAAGACTGAGGACTTGGCTGCAGTCCCAGCTGAGGCAGAGCCTCTGAGTCACAATCTTGGCCAGGCCTAAGACGGGCTTTGTCCCACCGGCTGGGCTTCTTTATGGGTCACAGTATTTCTTATGCCAGGGAACTGCCTCAGTGGCCCCCTCCACCACTCCCATCCCCAACATGGTTTTGATGTTGAAGAGTGCAGCACCCAAGTCTGTTTTATACATTTTTCAGTTCCTTCCAGGAAATGAGAAGGTCAATGTCCATACGCCTAGTTCATGCATATAGGTCTGTCTTGTTTTTGACAGGTGCAGGGAAAGTATTGCCTGCAACTTCCCTTCAAAAAGATTGCCTTTGTTTTGCTTCTGAGAAGTCCTGACTTGTCATCAATTGTACAGATATTTGTAAATAAACTTGATGCCATTTTAACAAGGGGATCAGACTTAGTCCAAGGCTTGCATCCTAAGTGGCACCTCAAAGTTCTTAAGAAAGCCTCTCCTGCTCTTTTTCTTCCCCTTCTCGTAGCACTGCACCCCCAAAAGTGAAAGTGGCTGTTGACAACTTAAGCAGCCTGGTTCTCCAGAAGGCCAAGTTGCCTAGACCCAGGGGGGCCTGCAGTTTCCCTGGCTTACTTCTAGTCTTGGTAAACAACAACAACAAACAGCAGTCTTAACTGGGACAGGCACCTAACAGGATGCCTAACCCTAGTGAGAACTGGCCCTAACAGATGTCATTTGGCTTAGGCAGTTCCTGTGCTGTTTTCTGCCTTTGGTATGTGTGAAGCAGGGTTTCAGGGGCTGTGAGTGTGTTCATGAAGGAAACAGTTGATATCCTCTGGCCTGACCCAAGGAAGGAGATTTGTAAGGGGTTCCCACTACCTGAAATTATGTCTGAAACCCCTATTGGGCCATATTTAACTAGAAGGCAAGAAGATCCCAGACCTTTAACTCCCTATGGTAGAAACCAGATCCAAGGCTGCCTCTGATGTTGAAGAAATAGTCCCCAGGATTTAGCCAGCAAGTGCATCCACTGGGGTTTCCTCAGACTTCTTGTCCTCCACATGCTCTTCTTAGGGTTCTGGGTTCTATGTGGCAGCCACTTGCTGTCTATCACTGAAAAACAAAAATAAGCACCTCCAGGGCTGGGGATATAGCTCAGTTGGTAAAGTGCTTGCCTTGCATGCATATGGCCCTGGGTTCAATCCCCAGCACCACAAAAAAATAAATAAATAATAAGCACCTCAAGTGCAGGTGGAGGGAGGGAAGAGGAGTGGTAGGGCGATCAACATCTTCCAGCTTCTTCCAGGAGAGACCATTCCTCAGGTAAACATGGGTTGACTGTGGACTAGCAGCTCTAAGGAGCCAGGAAGCCACTGGCCTCAGATTTGTTTGTTGCATTATTCCCTGGACCACTTGGGGGTCCTTTGGTCTGTGTTTGGGGGCTGGAAGGAATAACTGTAAACAGGACCCACCACAGCCTGCCCTTTTTTTTTTAAGCAATTGGTATTGAATCCAAGGACACTCTACCACTGAGCTACATCCTTAGCCCTTTTTATTTTTTATTTGAGACAATTTCTCTCTAAACTGCCTAGGCTGACTTCCAGCTTGCAATCCTTTTGCCTTAGCCTCCTAAGTTATTGAAATTTCAGATGTGCACCACCATACCCAGAAGAGTCTGCCTTTTCTGTAAGGTTGCCCAGGCCAGTCCCAGTGCATGGTGAGGGGAACCTCCGAATGCAATTTATTGGCCCCCAGTAGGGCATAGCTACTAAAGCACAGGCACATCTAGAGCGTCCAGTCTATGCTCCAGCTCTGTGTGTGAGCACCAAGAGCCATAAGGGAGCCCAAATTGATGCAGGGTTCATAGGACTGAGCTAGTTAATTGCTCTGAGACACAAGTTCTTTGTCTTTAAAAAACAACCTACCAAGCCAGACACGATGGCACATAAATAAAAGAGGCATTTAACAATTTGGGAGGCTGAGGCAGAAAAATTGCAAATTCGAGGCCAGCCTCAGCAATTTAGTAAAGCCCTAATCTCAAAAAAGGGCTGTGGATGTTAACTCAGTGGCAAAGGGCTCCTGGATTGTTCCCAGGACCAAAAGAAAAAAACTCTGATTGATATTAAATATTATGTGTTCCTATCCCCAGTAATTCAAGAAGCAGAAGATGCTGGGTCCTGGAGGAGAGAAGGTCAGGGGAGAGTTAACTCTGGCAGTGCTCCCAGGAGTGGGGATGGTGACTGGGGATGCCAGTTGGTCTCAAGGGGTGGGCAGAAGTTGCAGAAGAACATCCTTGGCATAGGACAGATTGCAAGAGCCTTCCAGAGGTTCTCACCAAGGGAACCAAGAAACTCCACCTCCAGGTTGGAGTCCCAATTATTAGACACTGAATCTGGCCTGGGGAACCTACCAGAGTAGTCTATTGCTCCTCCTGCCGTTATTGAAGGTATTCGTTCCAGCCCTGCAACACACACTCTAAAAGGACTCACATCCCCACCACTACCAAAAATAATTAAACCCAAACCAGAAAAGTATAAGTCCAATAAAGTTCTGATCCTTCCCTTGATACCTTCTTCAAAATATCAGATTCTCCCTCCAACCCTTATGTAGCAGTGGATGGCCCTGTTTTGCTAAGGGCATGCGGACATCGAATAGTGCTCGGCCACACTCATTCACCTAGCCTGGAATGTGCGGGTTTATCTCCGTTGATTTTTTTTTTTGGGGGGGGTGGGGGACAGAGTATTGGAGATTTAACCCAGAGGCGTTTTACCACTGAGCTACATCCCCAGCCCTTTTTATTTTTTTTATTTTGAGACGGGGTCTCACTAAGTTGCACAGAGCCTCTCTAAATTGCTGAGGCTGGCCTGGAACTCGCAATTCTGCCTCAGCTTCCTGAGTGGCTAGGATTACAGGAGGGAGCCACCGCGCCCCACTCCATCCATTTTCCCTAGCAATTCTTCCTCTACTCTAGCACCCAGCCGACAGAGGACTCTTCCTCTGGTAAGCCTTCTTTGAATGCCCCCACCCACTCAGGTCTCGGTGCACCTCCGGGTGGCTTCCCCTCGCGCAGAACTTACCACGCTGTACAGTTATTTGTGACTTTTCAGCTCCAGCCTGGGAGCCACTTGTCTCCGCGTCACCTCTCTTCCCATCCCAGGTACCAAGAGGCAGCCAGTAAACAGGCTGGAGGGAAGGAGTGGGAGGCACCAAGTAGACATTCTGCCAGGGCCACTACATTCTGGAGGATTTGACTCTGCTCCATTCTTCCTATGCGGTCTCCAAACCCCTTGCACCTCCCACAACCCAGGCACCGAGGGATGAGACCTGGCGGGGTGAATGCCACCAGCAGCAGAAGCCTAGCTTCCTTTCCTTGGATTTGAGAAAAGGCAACGACAGAGGCGCCCGTTCATCCCTGTTGGGTGTGCGGAGTCCCCGATGGGCTCCTACGGACCCCAGGCCTAGACTTTTCTTCGTCCCCCTCGCGGCCCTGCAGCCTAGGAACCCGGGTGGAAGCGCACCGCCCGGCGTGCTGCAACTCGGCAGGAGCCGTTGTGTGGACTGCTCGTGCGCGCACTCGTGTCCTCGGCCGTGGACCTAGGCTAGGCGCGTCCCGGCCCTTTCTCAAAGTTGAGAGCCGGGCATCCGCTCTCCCGCGCGCTTGTGGTGAGTGGCTCCAGCTACCCTGGAGGCCAACTCCGTGACACAGTGGACACGAACCTCCAAGACCCGGTGCCCGAGGGCAGCTTCCCGGTTTCTTCTGGTTCTGCCCTTCCTCTGAATCTCTGTGGACTCGGTCACCAGGCACCCTGTATGGATGTCATGCCCGCAGGTACAGAGATCTCCAATGGAATTGAGAGCTGTGCCCTCCACCCCCACCACTAGGAGAAGCGCGGAAGTTCTCTGGTGAGGGCGTGAGGGAAGGAGACCACTGCACCCCCAGGTTTTCTTACATCACTAGCTTCACACAGAGTACCTGACCTCAGACCCTCACAGTCCCTTCTGCCTCCACATCACCACTGGGAAATTCTGAGGTTTAACTGCTGGAGAAACGAAGAGAAGACCCACAGGAACACGGGCTCTTGGAGAGATGGAAAACCTTGTTTCAGAAATACATCAGGAGAGCCCTGCACCTGTAATCTCAGCGGCTTGGGAAACTGAGGCAGGAGGATCGCGAGTTCAAAGCCAGCCTCAGTAAAAGCGAAATGCAAAGCAACTCAGTAAGACCCAGTCTGTCAATAAAATATAAAATAGGGCTGAGGATGGATTCAGTGGTCTAATGTCCCCTGAGTTCAATCCCCGGTCCCGAAAGAAAGAAAAAAGAGAAAAAAAGGCCTCAGGACTGTGGGGTTTTGTTTGGGTACTAGGGTTTAAACCCAGAGGCACTTTACCACTGAGCCACATCCCCAGCACCCCCCCCCCGCCTTTTTTTTTTTTTTTTTTTTTTTTTTTTGAGACAGGGTCTCATTAAAATGCATTAGGCCTCCTTAAACTGCTGAGGCTGGCCTCAAACTTTGATCCTCCTGCCTCATCCTCTGGAGTAGTTGGTATTAGGCATGCACCACTGTGCTCACCTGAGAAACTATGTTCTTATTGTGTATACACAGGAACAGTCACATAATTTGTTCATTTTAGACAAGAATGACAGATTGTAGAGGGTCAGATAATACTACTAGATCCAGAACCCTGCTAAACTGCCCTTGCTTCCACCCCAGAATATGCCCACCAAGTTTAGTCTCTCAATTATAGAATAAAAGATTGCACTTTAGGAGAGCATGGGGACCCATGCTTATAATCCCAGAGATTTGGGATGCTGAGGCAGGAGGATCCCAAGTTCAATGCTAGCCTCAGCAACTAAGGGAGGTCCTAAGCAACTTAGCAAAACCCTATCTCAAAAAAGGGCTGGGGAGGGGCTGGTGTTGTGGCTCAGTGGTCCAGCGCACGCCTTGCACGTGTGAGGCACTGGGTTCAATCCTCAGCACTACATAAAAATAAATAAAGGTATTATGTCTATCTACAACTTAAAATATTTTTAAAAACGGGGAGTGGGGATGTGGCAGATATATCTCAGTAAGTAGTAAAGCACCCCTGGGTTTAATCCCCAGTACTGGGGTGGGGGAACTTACAGGGGAAAAGGCAAAATCCAGAGGCAAGGAAAAGGGTTTGGGGTTGGAGTTGAGGACACATCACTTCAAGGGAAGACAGCCATTCAATCCTCTTCAAGGAGAAAGGAGGTCTCCTGTTCTTTCCCATCCTGAAGTTTTCACTGAGCCCTGGCTCTGGTCAGACTTACGGTCCCCTCTTTAATATGCCCTGGGCAGAGAAGGGAAGTCAGAGGGACCAGAGTTGGGAAATATTTGTTGTTGTTGATAGAACTTTATTTTTATTTATTTATATGTGATGCTGAGAATTGAACCCAGTGCCTCACACATGCTAGGCAAGTGCTCTACCACTGAGCCACAACCCCAGCCCCTGGGAAATATTTTGGATACATGAAGCAGCTGAGAGACCAAGAATTCCCAGGGCCTCCCTGACAATCCACTGGGACAAAATTTAAAGATGGCCAGTGGAAACTGTCTTCTGGTTGGATCCTTTCTAGTTTCCTTCTTCTATAAAACAATACAAAATAAAAAAGTCATCACTCCCAGTAAGGGTTTATTTATTTCTATATCTTATGCACCTAGCACAATATCTGGTTCACAGCAGCTTCTCAATGGAAGTTTGTTTGCTGTGAATAAATGCATGAATCACAAGTATCACCATAGAATATTGGAATCTTGGGTTCAGAAAGTTTCTTGGAAAGATACCAAGTCCCACAGAGCATGACTGATTGTTACTACAATGAGACCCTGTACCCCCTGTTTCAGACTATCATGACAGTCCAACCCCTCTACTCTTCTTCACCACAGAGTTCTGCTCCCTTAGAGAAAAGTATTCAAGTCTCAAAGCAACAGGTGCCTCCTCCATTCCACAGCACAGGTCAGAGGCTGTGTATCCCTTTCTCTCCCCAGGTGAGAGACCCATTTTCAGTCTTAGGAAGCAGAAACTGGTGATTTGCCTGGCAGGATGTGGTGAGTAGTGGTTTTGCTCCTGACCCTGGAACCACTGGTGTTGCCCTGGGAATGGGGTAGAGGTAGAGCAGAGATATATTAGGAAGACCCCCACCCCAAAACTTCTCACATTGTAGTCTCATTTCCCAGGACCTCCTCTTTCTCAGCTTTCATGCCCTAGGTTTTTTTTTTTTTTTTTCCTCTCCAAGAGGAATGCAGCACTTAGGACCCGGGAATCGTGAAGCCACCAGAGAGAGATGAGTGAGGACTTAGGCATCTGAAAAAGCAAACCTCTAAGGTGGAGGAGGATCTCCCAGCTGAGATGCCACCAGAAGACAGGTTGCTCGTCAGTCATGGAGCTGGCCTGTGGCCAAGACAGTAATTCTCATGACCTATTTAAAAACAGCCAACTGATAAGCACCAAAATTTTGACACATTCTCTTATGCCCCAGCTCACCCCACCCCTGCTCTTATTTTTTTTTTCAATGCTAGCCATTGCCTCTACCTATCTATTGATCAGTCTGATTTTCTCCACATCCCTTCTATTCAGCCATCAAAAGTGGGTGAAGTAGGGCTGGGGCTGTAGCTCAGTGGCAGAGTGCTGGCCTCCAACATGTGAGGCACAGGGTTTGATACACATAAAAATAACAAAATAAAGGCATGCTGTCCATCTACAACTACAATATATATATTGGGATAGTAGCTGGCTATGGTCGTGTACACTTGTAATCTTAGCTACTCCAGAGGCTAAGGCAGTGTTGAAAGTTCTAGGCCAGCCTGGGCAATTTAGTGAGACCCTGTCTCAAAATAAAAGATAAAACAAGGGCTGGGGATGTATCTCAGGGGTAAAATACCACTGAGTCCCAGTACCAAACTAAGACAAAAAATAGCATAGCACAGGAATGAAAATCAGGGGGTCCTTATAAGAAAATACTGACTTTTCCACCAAGGAGCTTTGGCTTTGCGCAGCACTCTAACATTCCTGACTGTATCACTTCACTTTTGTTACATTCTGTAATGTGAGGACACATGCATCTAAGGCTGATTTCTGCTCTAAAAATCTACCAGATTAATTCTCAGTTTACCTGTTTCTCAGTGTGACCCTACCTGTCCAGTGAGGGACATCTGGGCAGGCACAGCAAAGAGTGATTTTTGGATAAAAAAAAGAAAACTTTTTCCCATTTCTTAATCAAGTTGTTTTGTTGTTGATTTTAAGAGTATTCTATACATTATGGGTCTCAATTCTTTTTTTTTTTTTTTTTTTTTTTTTTGGTACTGGGGATTGAACCCCAGGGCATTGTGTATGCAAGGCAAGCACTCTACCAACTGGGCTATATCCCCAGCCCCTGGGTCTCAATCTTTATCAAATATATGATTTGGACATATTTTCTCACATTCTGTGGATTAACCTTTTTTACTTTATTGATATATATATATATATATATATATATATTTTTTTTTTTTTGTACTGGGAATTGAGGCACTCAGGGGCACTCAACCACTGAGCCACATCCTCAGCCCTATTTTGTATTTTATTTAGAGAGAGGGTCTCTCTCTTTTTTGGGTCCCTCACTTTTGCTGAGGCTGGCTTTGAACTCGCAATCCTCCTGCCTCAGCCTCCTGTTGGAATTACAGGCGTGTGCTACTGCACCGGCTTGATATTGTCTTTTAAAGGACAATATTTATAATTTTTAAGAAATAAAAAAGAGTAATTTGGGGGTTTTTAGTGTGGTAGACCTAAGACTTGGGCAAGTGCCTAATACGAGAAGAAAAGGAATTGTGCCCCTGTGTTTTCTCTTAGCAGTTGGGTCAGAGACCCAGAACCCCTCCTACTTTTACCTCCAGCGTTACCCATACATGGCCTGGTCCATAGGTATGTAGTACATGTTTCCTCTCCTCGTTTTTCTTCCTCCCTTGCCAACTCTGGCAGGTCCTGGGTTTGCCCCCCAGCCCACCCTCTGAGTACAGCTCCTTCCCACCTCCTGCTACAGTTCCTGAGGAAGGAGGGAAGTGAGGGTTAGAACATGGGTGTTTCCAGGCCTTCAAGCTATTGAGTATATCCCTTGAATACACACCCAGTCTCCTTCAGACCTCCATGTTCCAGAGAAGCTATCCATGTGATTTCACAGAGCAGTCAGTTATTCAAATATCTGTATTTCCTTTTTTTCTCTCATTCCTTCATTCCATTTCTCCTTCCCACTCTTTTTTTCCCACATCTTTTTCTTCCCCAACATTTGCTTCATTTTTCAGTTCCCCAGCATCTTCTTTCTTCTTTGCTGAAGTTTCCCATTCTCCCTCTGAACCCTCCTTTTCCTATTCTTGAACCATTTTGAGTCCTGGCTGAAGAGAGAAAAGAGAAGGCAAGCTTGGAGTAGTGGTGCACACTTGTAATCCCAATGGGTTAGGAGCCTGAGATAGGAGGATAGCAAATTGAAGACCAGCCTCAGCAATTTAGCGAGACTCTCAGCAACTTAGTGGAACCCTGTCTCAAAATAAAAAACAAAAAGGAACTTGAGATGTGGCTCAGTGGTAAAGCACCTCTGGGTTCAATAACCAGTACCAAAAAAAAAAAAAAAGGAAAGAAACGGGAAGGCAAATCCTCCTGTGGCTTTAGTAAGCCTTGGAGGCAATCCTTCTAGGAATTGCCTCTCCTCAGGACCTCAAAAATCCAGGGCTATAGGTGCCTGATGGGGGATCCTTGGGCATTTGGGGGAAAGCAGAAAATACTGGCATCTCAAAGCAGCCTCGCAGTTCAGTTAAGTTGACCACCAACATGTAAGGAAGCCAAAGACCTAAACAGCACTAATGACACTAATCCGTGCTTTGCAGTGTCTGAAATTTCAGTATCAGCACTCTCTTCCAAGTAGTCCAGCCCCAACTCAGGTCGGTGAGGTTTTCCTACAATTAAAAGTGAGGAAATGAACTCAAGTGTTGAACAACTGCCTAAAATTCCATCTAGCACCACACTAAAAAGCATCTCGTTTTAGATTTCATACCTATTTTATTGTTGCTGCTGCTGCTGTTGTTTTCAGTGCTGGGGATTGAATCCAGGACCTTGTGTATGCTAGGCAAATTACTGGTGAGCTATATATTTTCAGCCCACATTTTTTTTAGCCTACATTTAATCTTATTTTATTCTCATAGTAACTTTGTAAAGTGGACAGTAACCATGCAAAGGAGAATAAGCAGAGGTGAAATGACTTGCTTAAAGTCACACAGTAGACACCAAGCCCCAGAGCTCCAAAGGGAGAGGAAGAAGGGGAGGGGGGGGAGGAGGGGGAGGAGGAGGAAGGGTTCTGCACTGCCAGAGGGTGTGTGTGTGTGGGGAGGGAATGAAGCCCGGGACTAGACTGGGACACTTGGAGAAATCCAGGCTCCGCCTCCCGACCTTGTCCTCTGCCCGCCAGGAAGTGGGGAGCTTCATAGGATGGGGGTTGGGGAGCAGCCTCAATTGGACCCCGTGACAGAGTCTCGAACTGGGCTTACGCCCTGGGGTGGGGATTCTTTGAGAAGCTGATGGCCTTGAACTCTGTGCTTAGGGCCCTGGCTGGAGAAAAGCCTCAGAGACTTGGAAAACTTTGCCTTGGATGAATAAGGAAAGGAGTCAGAGGAACTGAGTGAAAGCAGGAGCAGTTCCTTCCTGGTGGGGTCAGGGTCCTCGGAGTCGACTGGAGGAATTTTTCCCAGTTCCAAATCCGAGAAAGACAGTAAGGCCCAGAAGTGGAGCGGCCCCTCCCGCCGCCTCGAGGGCGGGTCGAGAGGCCGCCTGGGCCACGCCCGAGTTTTGTGCAGCCAGTGTTAGGGATTCCCTGCTACCAGAAGGGGTAACCCAAAGCCTTCCCAGCCACGCAAGGGCCCAGGGAGGCCCGCGCTTTCTCTGAAAGTGAAAGGAGTGGGCGGGGGGCGCGGCCGAGGCGGGGCCCAAACTGGTGCGGCTCAGGCTCCGCCCCGGGGCAGTCTCAAGCCGGAGGCGCTGAGCGTCTTCAGTCCCCGCCGCGCCGCGGGCTGGTGGGCTCAGTTGCTGCTCCAGTGCCGGGAAATGACCCTTCCCGGAGGCCCGACGGGCATGGCGCGATCGGGGAGCGCCGGGTCCTGCAGTCCCGGGCTGGAGCGGGCCCCGCGCCGGAGTGTCGGAGAGCTGCGCCTGCTCTTCGAGGCGCGCTGCGCCGCGGTTGCTGCCGCCGCCGCTGCCGGGGAACCCCGGGCCCGTGGGGCCAAGCGGCGTGGGGGACAGGTTCCAAACGGGCTTCCGCGGGCTCCCCCAGCCCCGGTGATCCCGCAGCTGACCGTGACAGCCGAGGAACCGGACCTACCCCCGGCCAGCCCTGGACCGCCCGAGCCGGAGGGTGACTGGCTCCCGGCAGTGGGCTCGCACCTGCAACAGCCACGGCGCCTTTCCACCTCGTCACTTTCCTCCACCGGCTCCTCGTCGCTGCTTGAGGACTCGGAGGACGACCTGCTGAGCGACAGCGAGAGCCGGAGCCGCGGCAACGTGCAGCTGGAAACAGGCGAGGAGGTGGTTCAGGTACGGGCCGCGGGGGCGGGGCCAGCGCTGGGCACCCGGGCTGCGCTTTGGGGACTCAGCTTTGAGCTCTTGTACGACCAACTTCTGTCCCACGCTTCCTGGGTTGAGGGTCCAATTCACACTGTTAAGGAGGAACATGGGGGCCGGAGGGAGGAGCCAGGCGGACCTCTCGCCTTGGCAGTTTTCACCTCCACTCCGCAGACTGGTCCCAGCCGGGCCCTGGGGCGTCTAAGTGGGATGAGGAGTACGCGACCTGCTGTGGAGAACGGGCGAGGTGAGGGCTCATACCTTGGTGGCAAAGAGGTAGCACTGGGGGATCAAAGGAGCCTTAGTCTTGCCTCCTGAACCCTCGGAATTAGGGGGACAAATGAAC
The DNA here is from genome assembly GCF_021218885.2 of Marmota monax. Classification (NCBI taxonomy): domain Eukaryota; kingdom Metazoa; phylum Chordata; class Mammalia; order Rodentia; family Sciuridae; genus Marmota; species Marmota monax. The sequence continues at coordinate 43,674,571 of NW_026693777.1, forward strand.
GCTTCCCTCTCTCCCCGCCTCCTCTCGGTGCCGCGGCCCCACCCCCGCCGTTGCCACGGTTTCCCTCTCCTGAGTGGGAGTGGAACGGCGCTCCAGGCTCTGCTCCGGAGCCGCTGCCGTCTGCTCCCGGCTCCCGCACGAGGCGTGGACGCAGGAAAGGAATGCGCAGGGCTGGAGCTCTGGGCAGGGAGCGGAATGCAGCCCACCTGGTACGCACCCCAATGTCCTCGGTTTACAGCTCCTGCACGTGGCACAGGAGAAGGTAAACTGAGGCTGAAAGGGGACAGGAGCAGTATCTGTAGTCACTGCCTCTGGATAGTCTGGATATTCTGGAACCAAATTTGACCCTCGGATAACAGGCCAGAGTGCGGTGAAGTCATTTCTGGTGTCCGCTCCTTAGGGATGTGTGCCTCCTGGGATAGCTGCCTTGTCGCCCTGGTTTTGACCAAGACCAAATTCTTTAACTGCACGCAGTCAGTATGGAACTGTTCTAGATCCACATTACGCAAGTATCCCGGGAGCTGAGGCAGAAGCGAGGGGCGCCCCAGTGTCTCCAAGCCTGTCCAAAACACCTGGTCCTGACGACTAGGGGTGAAAGCCGCGGACGCACGCTGGGGTTGCCTGGACGCTGCGGGAAGAGTGCTGGGACACGGCCTGGTCCTTTTGGACCGGAGCTCCACTACACACTCGGATTGGACGAGGTGGGGGAGACCGACCATATAACAACTTTCAATGGCTCCGTGACTCAGAGAACCTCGGAGATTTACAATACCCAGAGAGCGGTGGGGTTTGTAAGACACACACACACACACACACAAAAAAAAAAAAAAAACCTCACAGAAGGAACACCCCTCCGCTGTCAGGTGTAGGCGCGGGGCTCAGTCACGAGCCTGTCGCATCCTTCTTCCTCGGCGGGTAAGCTTACCCCCCTGACCAATGATGGATCCTGAGCCCACACTGGCCTATGTGCCGCCGAGAGTTTCCAAGGCAGTGGAATATAGAAGAACGACCGGACCCCTCCGACCCCTCCGACCCCTCCTCAACCTGAGCAGTAGGTAGGCTACTCCCCCGCTCAAATCTCTGACACCTGAGAGGCGGACTCAGGGAGAAAGGGCGCGACCAGTGGGGGCGCGAGGCACACCCCATTAGCCTCTTCCGCCCATGGGATCCAGCCAAGCTGCGGCTGGGGGTGTGTGTGTGTGGGGGGGGGTGGCGGCAGTATTGCCTGGAAGAGGTACCACAGCCCAAGCCTGCATGCAGTTTGTAGGCAGCCTCGGCTGGGTCAAGACTTGGAAGACCAACCTCAGGTCGACCTCTCCCACCCCAAGTGTCTGCTTCTCCCGACGCCAGGAGCTGTTGAGGGCCCTTCTAGTTCCAAGGCTGCGTCTTACAGGCCTTCCCAACCCCCAGCCCTGCGGGGCCTCCCTGAAGGCAAACAGCCACCACAGAGCAGATAAGCCAGGGGCTGTTGACAGAGGTTGCCTGCGTCCGCGTGGAAGGGCCCTGAACGGACTTTGCCTCACACCGCGGGTCCCACAGTCTGCACAGCACGCCCGCCCAGGCCATTTTTAGGGCTTCCCCTAGCAGGAAGCAGAACCCTCAGGCTGAATTGTGAAGGATGCACCTAAGGAAAGGGTACTGTGGCCCCACTCTAGGACTCTCAGATGGCCAGCCCCTTACATTGTAGCCTGAGCCGACCAAGGTCAGGGGAGATTCTGCCTGCTTCATTCTGGTGCATGCAACCTTCCCCTAGAACTCCAAGCATCCTGTAAAGCCTGTCTAGAGCAGGATATTTGGAAATGGGCAGCCTCCCTTTCTTTGATGGCCTTTCCTCTGGTACAGGGAAGAGTCAGGATCAGTGAAACCCAGACATGCCAAGAAGAGTAGTTGGAGGCCTTTCCCCAAGGGTAGTTGTCATGATATTCTTACACCTGCCTCCTCAAACAATTGTGAGGGGTAGTTCTAGCAGAACAGAGGGTGCTTGGCTCTTGTTCATCTGTTTTTCTTCTCTCAGTGCTCCAGGCTAGGTAAGGAGACCTGGATGCTGTCCCCTTCTGGACTGAGAACCCCCACACATCACTTTCCACTAATTATAGAGTAGAATTTAGGTTAACAGACTTCCTTTTTAAAAAGCAAATGCCCATGGGAAGGTGAAGTCGTGGGTCAATTTATACCTTAGTGCAAATCATTGTATAAATTTAAACTGATTGCTCTCCCTACCACCACCACAGGGAGTGCTAGTTTGATAGGACAATTGGAACATGGGGAGGGTGCTGGGCTGGCAGAGAGCTGTATGACTGACTGGAGCCCCAGAACGAAAGTGAAGACAGCAAATGATCTGTTTTGGTAGGAGATAGGCTGAGAGTCTGGGGTGATATGAGGAACAAGTGTCTTTAAGGCTTCCAAATAGAGTTTAGATTAGAGAGGGTCTGGTGCTAGTATCCAGCTAAGCTCAGCCCAGTAGCACATATTCCTTGTTCAGCCCTAGCAGTGGGGATTACCAGGGGGCCTCTTGTGACTTCATCAAGGAGTGTCTCACACAATCGGCTCCTCTGATTATTGCCCTCAGATACCCAGGTAGTTTCTGGCTGTGTGTAGGTTTCCAAGGGCATCTCCATGGAGCAAAGGATGGGGTTTTGGCCTCCTTGGCAGCTAGATTTCACTCTGTAACATTAAAAATCTGCTTTCTGATGCCCATACAATGAAAGTCTTACCTGTTCAAAAATATCTTCCCTGCCGTTGTTCATGAGCCAAAATTCCCACCCACTTACCAACCTAACCACCCACTGAAGAATGATTCTCCAAAGCCTTCTTGGATACATTCATTTGTGAATGTATTATGCTTTATGGGGGAGTTGTCTCCCTAAGATAGAAGATGGTAGCCAGTTGGGGTTCATGATATTTGCATCAACTCTTTCCATGCTTGACCATATCTGTTACTGGCAAGGGAGATAAATCCTGTCAAAGAAACCTCAGGAGGGTTCACCTGAAATAATGGGTATGGAAGCCCTTTGTTTCCTACATAGCTAGAACCAGTCATAGTGACTGCTGCTCTTGGCTCATGTGAGACTCACAAAACCAGGATAGGAAGAGTAGGTAATGGTTTCATTTCACCTCAACTTGTGAGCAATTTGATGCTGTTATCATACATGAACCAAGTTGAAGTATACCATATCAAACCCTCTTCACCCAGGCCTACCTTCCACCTTCCAGACCCCTCCATGCTTCCTTCCACATGACCCCAGAAGGAATCTTCTATCTTAGGGAGATAACTCCCCCATGAAGTATAATACATTCACAAATGAATGTATCCAAGAAGGCTTTGGAGAACTAACCCAAGCTGCTTTCCCCTTTTACTAGGGTAGCTATAGAACTAGTTGTTATGCTATTGCTAAATTCACTCTGGTCCTACTATTCCCCAAATTTTGCTGACAGGCCCCTAAAACTGCCTGAAGTTCCCACTTTTAAAACCATGACTTTACATGAAAGCAAAGATGTCTAGCCAGTAGGGAGAAGTCCCCAGGCTAATCTCAGTGTTCCCTCAGAAATCAAAACCCTCCTAGCTCCTTAAAGCTGCAAATCATTTTACCTTGTACAAATCTCTCTCTTATATGGTACCTCATTTGACTCCATAAAGGGAGATAGGACGATAGCATGAACTTTGAAACCTTCTGGAGAAACTGGATCAGGGGAGGGAGGTGGACAAGTAGACAGCTTCAACCAGAAATGGGGAGTTAGGGCCAAGGAATAAGGGGATGCTAAGTTCTCTGAAAGCTGGTGATATAGCTTAGTGGTAAAGCACTTGTCTAGTATCCCCAAGGCCCTAGGTTCAATCCCCAGCAGCACACACACACAAAATTAACTCCTATAAGCCTTGATTTTCTCCTGCAAAATGGGACTAATAATATCAACTCATGTATTTGCTGTGCCTGGGGATTATCATCATCAAGATTCCCAAATGGAATGTGAGAGAAGGGGGTCTGGGACAATGCTGCTGAATATGTATGGTACATAAATAACCTTCCTGGAATTTTACTTAAGGATTTGGAGGTGGGGAGTTTTATAATAAAACTTGGATTTATTATGCAGGAAAATGCAAGCCTTGTATGTATTTAAAGATTTTAAAAGGGAGTTTTGAAAGAGATGTCATGCTTCTAGTGGGCTGCTTCTGGCTACACCCCCAGTTCCCCACGGATTGGACATGTGATTACGCCCTACTGCGCCATGTAGGGACTTTAGTAGGAAAGCGAGAGCAACACTGTCTAAGGGAAGATGAGAAAGTGCCTGGCAAGCAGTCAGCAGTTAGTAAATGGAGCTCATGTTAGGGCAGTCACTATGTCAACCCAGAGAACACAGACCCATACATATAATTTGTGTGGCTTCACTCAGCTAAAAAGTGACAAAGTCAGAACTGGAACCCACTGTTCACTCCCCACCCAGGGCTTTGTCACCAACTCCCCATGTGAAAGGCTTTATGATTAGCAGCCTTTCACTACTTAGGCCACCTCCTCTGTTCTCCTTTTCCCTCTTAGAATTTCCTCTTGGCATAGGACTGGGTTCCAGTCCTATGGGGACATACACGTGTATCTCCTTTAAATGGCAGGCATCCCTGTGAGAAGGCAATAGACACAGATAAGCAAACCTGTGCACTTCAGAGAGCAGACATAGGACTACTGAGTCCGAGGTAAGAAACAGAAAGGTCCCAGTTGTCTGCTTTCAGGATTGGGTGAAGGCCTAAGCAATGTTCATAACGCAAGGGGTACATCCCCCAAAATCTACTTCTCTCAGTCAGTTTTGTCTGACAGGTATTCAGCTTTGCTTCCTATTTTCAGGCTTAGATTTCTGGGTTCAGATCAGAACCAAGGGTGACTTGGGCTTCGCCAACAAGTGAGGAATGCATGGAATCCAGGGACAACTGAGAGTCTTGGGGAACTGCAAAACTTTCTCAGGCCCTGGCAGGCTGGCATCCATGCCCTAGACCCCAAAAGGTTGATTCTATTTGTTCCCTAAATGAAAGGAACTGAGGTCCCTAGTGAATTAATTGGTGATCCAGATTTGTCCATCTTCTGCTTCACACCACGGAATGAGATGCCCCAGGGAGCTGAGCGCATATCACACCCAAGACTCATTTACTACTCCCAACAACCCAGAAAGTGTAGTTATTTCTCCATTTTATAGATGAAAAGACTGACACACAAAGGCTTGTTTCTCAGGCCCTAGAATCTTCTGAAGCATTGATAGAAATGCAAATTTTTGGCTACATTCCAGACCTACTCAGAGTTTCCCTGCAGTAGACTCATAGAGCCTCAAATCTGTAACAAGGGTGATCATCAAGTTGTTCCCATGCTCACAAAAGTTGAAAAACCTTGATAGTGCAATTTAGTAACCCACCCAAAGTAACTTCTGAGTGGTAGAGCTGAGGCATAAACTTGAGCTTTCTGACACTACTAGGTCCAGGGCTCTTTTCAGCTTATTGGAGAAACTGAAATCAGGTTCTCTATGTCTGCTTCAGTGCCCACCACATTGCCCCACAATAAACTCCCTGAATGAATGGATGAGTAAATGAAATTGTGTGACCCCAGCTGCTTCCACTGGGTTGGGGTCAGGACAAGGCCCTATTCCAGTGGAAAACGTTTATGCATTACTGAGACACCAGTTTGCAGACTGGGCCCGTGTTGCTTTCAGAAAAGCCACTGGCAAAAGATCCGGACCATGGTGAATCTGCCAGTCATGAGCCCTTTCAAGAAGCGCTATGCCTGGGTGCAGCTGGCGGGACACACAGGTAAGTGAGAATCACTGCCGGGACCAGTGCGTGGGGAGGGTTACTGAGACTGGAAGGGACTGAGTAGCACTAACTAGTGCCCTTCCGCAGGGAGTTTCAAGGCTGCCGGCACGAGTGGACTGATCCTGAAGCGCAGCTCGGAGCCTGAGCGCTATTGCCTGGCGCGGCTGATGGCTGATGCGCTGCGTGGCTGTGTGCCCGCCTTCCATGGCGTTGTTGAGCGCGACGGCGAAAGCTACTTGCAATTGCAGGACCTGCTTGATGGCTTCGATGGACCCTGCGTGCTTGACTGCAAGATGGGCGTCAGGTTTGCATGCCCTGCTGGGCCAAGAGGAACCAACGTGGGCTGGGACAATCTCTCAATTCAGTTCCTAAGGGAAGTACTAGATTGGGGTCCTGGTGCCCGCACCTCACATCCTGTTTCCTGTCTGTGCTCCCGCAGGACTTACCTGGAAGAGGAACTGACCAAGGCCAGAGAGCGGCCCAAACTTCGGAAGGACATGTACAAGAAGATGCTGGCGGTGGATCCTGCAGCACCCACTGAGGAGGAGCATGCGCAACGGGCTGTCACTAAGCCTCGCTACATGCAGTGGCGGGAAGGCATCAGTTCCAGTACCACGCTTGGCTTCCGTATCGAGGGCATCAAGGTGGGCCAGGCCCACTTTGCTTTGCACCTCAACGTCTGGGCCCTTGTTTCATCCCAGCCCCTTTCGCCGGGCTGGTGTTCTACCCACTTTTTTGACCACTCCACCAGCAGCACCGAGCGACGCCCTCTGGCGGCGGTCTCACTGTCCCTAGAAGTTAATGTCCTGGGAGGTATTGCTGCCCTGGCATGATTCTCTTCCCGCCACCCCATGCGGGTCAGAGCCCCTGACACTCCCTGCCCACCTCCTTCAGAAAGCAGATGGCTCCTGCAGCACCGACTTCAAGACTACACGAAGCCGGGAGCAAGTGACTCGGGTCTTTGAGGAGTTTGTACAAGGCGATGCAGAAGTGCTGGTGAGAACCTGATCCCAGAATCCTGATATATTGAAGCATCTGAACCCAAGGGTGCCTCCTGGTCACCTGTTCCAGTGCCTTTGCCTATGTGACTTCCCTTGGTAGCATTTATTTAATTGTTGTAATTGCTGTATTTCCTTCCCTCCCGAGCCATGCAGGGGAGTCTCACAACCATATTTGCCAAGCTGAAAATGCATCATGGCTCCTAATGTTAGCAGGACTTCCTTAGCTTGTAAAATTAATTTGCCTACTCTACCCTCTCCAGAGGATGTATCTGAACCGTCTGCAGCAGATCCGAGATACCCTGGAGGTCTCTGAGTTCTTTAGGAGGCATGAGGTAAGAGGCTAGTGTGCTCAGGTGCTGGGTCTATGGTGGTTAGAGTGGGAAAAGAGTTGTGGGACTTCTTCAGGAAAAGGCCTGACTGTTGGGGCTTGGCAGGTGATTGGCAGCTCGCTCCTGTTTGTGCATGATCATTGCCATCGAGCCGGCGTGTGGCTCATCGACTTTGGCAAGACCACACCCCTTCCCGATGGCCAGATCCTGGACCACCGGCGGCCCTGGGAGGAGGGCAACCGTGAGGACGGCTATTTGCTGGGGCTGGACAATCTCATTACCATCCTGGCCAGTCTTGCTGAGAGATGAAGCCAACCCTTTGTCCCAACACTTGGGCCAACAGTCAGACAGATGTGGACCTGCAGCTGCATCCCCACTGTGCATGCCAGCAAGAGACAGGAATACCGCTGGGTGGGCAGTTCATTCAGTCCTGCAGGGCCAGGTGCCAACCACTAAGGGAATGCACTGCCAACACCCAGAATTGGCCTCCACTGAGCCCCAGTGTTCCCAGAGCTTAATGACACTAATTTTATAGGAGGGGAGGGGAACCATGGGCTCCTTCGCCAGCCCAGCTCTTCTGAGGCAGCTTTGTACCTCTCCAGAGGGGCCAGGTAAAAAATTTTATTTCACAGGTCTAGACCTATTGGTCTAACTTCCCACACTACAATGGACTCCTCATTCCTAATAAAACTCAAAGACTCAGTTTTGTGACTCAGGCCTCATCCACTCCCTCCTCTGGACTCCTTTCCTCAGTTCTAAAATATTTCATGTCCACTCAGATCACTGGAAGGTGTAAAAAGAATTTTTTATTAGAAATATCTATGGGGTTGGAGATAAAAGATGTGGGGAGAGGGTAATCCACACTCCCCACCATAACTGGGGTGTGAGGGAATGGCTTCTGGTCCCAAAGACCAAAGGCTGGGAGTAGCTAGGCCCTTCCCCAAGAGGCCTGGGGCTGGTTTCTAGCATAAAAGTCCAGTGCTGCCAGGACTGCCCTGAGACAGGTCCAGACATACAGCACAGACTGCAGGGGAACAGAGGCTACTGGACTAACAAGGCACTAGAAGCCTGGAAAGGGGTACAGGGAGGAGCAGTTGCTAAGAACAGTGTCTGAGTCCTCAATCAGGGTCCCTTGGGACCCAAGAGCCATAGGTGGGATTCCAAAGATTCTGAGGTTGGAGACCTTGGGATTTGAGGGGCTTGAGGCCAGAGGATAGGTGAGGGCCAAGAGGCCTCCTTTCCCAGTTTTTCAAATTCTCTGGACTCAGGTCCTGGGGTTGTGGGGATCTTAGGCCCTCCAAGGACCTGTTCCCCAGGCTAGAAGCCCCTTCATCCTCCAGAGTGGGCTTTAGTTCCATTGGCAGTGGTGAATTAAGCACATCAGGGTCCTGTAACGGGAAGGTAGGGGAACAGTGGGCCGCAGAGTAGTTTTAGGGCTTTCTTCCTGAGTCACAAGGCCAAGCTGGTCAGAGGGGTTATGGGGAAAATCATTATTAAGAGGCATACCTGAGTACAGTATTGAAGGCGCTCCAAGATGCTGGCAAAGTTGGGGCGGAGTTCAGGTTGATACTGCCAACACTGGGTCATGATGCGGTACCTGGAGGAAGGCAGGAATTTGTGGCCACCATGGTCTCTAGGGACCTCCCTTCCTGGGTAGTGCTCTAAACTCACACAGGCCCTGGACAGCCCTGAGGAGGGTCCATCCGGCTCCCTGCAATGATGAAGTCCAGCACCTCTTGGTTGGTATGCCCAGGGTAGGGCATGTAACCCAGTGAGAAGATCTCCCAGAGCAGTACCCCAAAAGACCTGCATTGTAAGTCGGAGAGACAAGTGAGGCCCATCAGGTCCAACCAACCCTTCCCACAAACCAGGCAGCCACCGAAGGACAGGATTAGTTTCAAAGCAGGGTAGAAAAGTGCAAGGGAGAATATCTCATCACCAGGAGTCTGTCTTCGATGTGAAGATGCCCTCCAGAAGGGCCTCTGGGGGCATCCATTTGACTGGGAGCAAGGCCTGCCCTGCCTTACGGTAATAATTGGCCCTACAGGAGGGAGGAGAGTGACAAGTGTTCAAATACCATCAAGGTGCTGGTAAACCCCCTTGGAGTAGCAGTTTCCCATTTCCCCAGGCTTCACACCGGTAGATATCTCTTGCCATCCCAAAGTCCCCAATCTTGGCCACACGGCTGGGTCCAGTGCAGCTCAGCAGACAGTTCCTGGCGGCAATGTCCCTGTAGAATAGGGCAAAAGATCTCTTTCAGAATTGAGAAGCTCTGGCCCTTCCTGATCTATTTCCTTAAAAGTTATGTGCAAGAGTTATTCCTTGGGGAATGAGTTGGGCTGGGAGTCCTCTGAGCCAGGATTGCTCCTAACCTGTGGATGAAGCAATTTTCCTCAAGGTAGTGGCAGCCCTGGGCTATGTCCTGGGCCAGCTGCAGCAGGTCCTGCATGGCCAGAGGTGATGGCTGACCCTGGATCAGGCAAAGGACACATCAGTCCATGCAAGTCTGTGGACACATGTGACAGAGTCTTGAGAGGGGCCTGGAGGGCTGGAAGTAGTGTCTCACCAGGTTGGGACGACTCTGCCTCAGGAAACTCTTCATGTCCCCTCCAGACATCAGTTCCAGCAGAATGAGGCGAGGCACAGCCCTGAGGCTGAGCCCCACACAGCGCACGATGTTCTGATGGCTGAACTTGCTGAATCAAGTAGTGCACATACCCCATCACCAGCAGGGAGAGAAACATGTTCTAAGTTCTGCACAAATGCAGAGGACCCTGTGTCCCTAAATATGCTACCTCTTAACCCCAGAATGCAGGGGAGGCCATTTCTGCAGGTGAAACTGGGCTTTCCCACCTCTATGCACAAGCCCCAGGGGCACCTGATGATGAGCGCCTCCATGAGAAAATCCAACTCATCCTGATGAGAGCAGAGATCTGGCAGAGTCTGGGGAGGAAAAGCAAAGTTCTGAGTTCCTCTGGAAACCATGAGTGCAGTTCACCATAGCTCTAGCAATTGTCCATCCTTCTGTGGTGCCCTATTCTCCTACAACCAACCAGAAGCCCTACCCCCTCACCTTGATTGCCACCTGTAGGGGGCTGGAGTCCCCAGGAAGGCCAATTACCAATCCCTCATACACTTTCCCAAAGGCACCGTGGCCCAGGGCTCTGCAGGAAGACAGGTTGGAAGAGAGTGGGTAGCTGACACAGAGAAGGGTCCCAGAGGGTTAACTGCTTTGTCCCATTATGTACCCTGATGACCCTATTTGACCTCTCTCTGCATCATGGATGTCTCCAAGCACAAGCCCTAGAAGAGTGGTGCTAACTCACACAGAGCTGAGGCAGAGAGCAGACAAATGGAATGGGAGTTGGGGTGGAAGGCTGTGATAAGGCCTTTTATTTATTTTTTTTCCTTTGACTGGGGATTGAACCCCGGGTGCTTTACCAGTGAGCTATATCCCTGGTCCTTTTTATTATTATTATTATTATTATTATTATTATTATTATTATTATTATTATTATTCATCTTGAGACAGGGTCTTGCTAAGTTGCTAAGGCTAGCCTCAAATTTGTGATCCTCCTCCCTCAGCCTCCCAAGTTGCTAGGATTACAGGTGTGTGCCCCTACTCCAGGAGATGAGGCCTTCAGTTATGGTGCTGCAAACACCCTGGAAGGGTGGCAATCCTTGGGCTCCAGGAGAGTCATATTCTAAGGTCCTTATCATTCCAGAATTGGGGCAGAGAGTTGATCCTGCCCTCTCTCCTTTTATAGCTTGTATGGGCCTTCATCCCCTACACAAGAGGTTTAAATTGATTGCTCAAATGCACCATAATTGATCCATAATCTACCACAGGATGGAGAGGATCAGAGGTGGGGATTCAGAGCACAACAGTTTTCAGAAAGTGGTGGGGGGACTCACCTGAGCAGAGTGACATTGGCTGGGGAAACCTCCGTGAGCCCTGGGGGCAGAGGCCACGACTGGGTCAGACCAAGCCCTACCTGGCAGTAATAGGGATTGGGGGCTGTCCTGATGGCAGAGGTTCGAAGCTTGCTCAGCTCAAGCTCAGGATCTGGCCGCCTGGACCCCCATAGGCCCTGCCACTTCTTCCGGTTCACTGAGAATAGGAAGAACACAGGTATTCCCTGTACTTGTCCATCAATCCTACTCTGCCTCCCCCTGCCTAGGACACTTCCAGTTGCCCATTCAAGTAGATGTTTTCCCCAGGCCTCTCCAGCTGTTTCTACTCTTTGAAAACCAGAGGAGTCCGCTGGAGGGGAAAAGGGGTTCTGAAGTCAGTCACATATGACCCTGGGACCCATTACAGCCCATCACAGCTCAGTGGAGAAGAGGTAGCACTGGATCAGCCATGCCAACTAGATGCTCCATACCCAAAATCAGGACCCCACACACCATAAGGAGGCTCAGTATCAAGGTCACCACTACAGCCACCATCAGAACCAGTGGGCTTGAGGCGGTTGGCAGGTCTAGAAAGAAAGAGAAAACTTCAACGGCAAGTTCCATGTCCCTCTACCCTTAAGTCTTAACCATGCTTCAAAACTCAGCTCAGTGTAAACTTTTCCACAATGACATTCCCAATTATTCTAGACAAAAGCAAACTCTCCCTCTTGAGAACCCCTAAAACACTTGACACCTCCCATTGCAACTGTCATTTTTAGATATATATCTATATATCTATTTCTAAATATCCATCTCACCTCCCACACTGGCCTACACACTTCTTGAAGGCAGAGCAAGCACTGATCCATCTGTAATCCCCTGCCTAGTATCTGTCACAGTGCCTGGCACTCATCAGGCATCTATATCATCTTTCCCAGTGCCCTGCTGCTCCTCTCAGCCTGAAACCCAGAAGTTCAGACCTGGAAAAAAAGGCAAGACATACCCCTGCAAGTGATGTTATCCACAGCTAGCTCCATGCCTTCTGGGCACATGCATTCAGTCAAATGGAGCTCAGCCTGCCACTGGCAGTCTTTCAAAGAGCAATGACTGCAATTGTGGTGCCTTCGGATTTCCACCTCTCCATGGTTCTCTATGACTATGAATAAAATAACTGATATGGTATGGTGGGGATGAGGATTGTGAAAGGAGTTTGGGGGCATAGGTCTTTTTCCAACCATGTGGTTAATTCTCACCCAGGAGTTTATTATATCTATCTATCTATCTATCTATCTATCTATCTATCTATCTATCATCTATTGTACTAGGGATTGAACCCAGGGGCACTTAACTAATGAGCCACATCCCAGCCCTTTTTATTTCTTTATTTTAAGATAGGGACTCTTTAAGTTGCTTAGGGCTTCACTATGTTGCTGAATTTAAGGCTGGCCTTAAATATGTGATCCTGCCTCAGATTCCCGAGTCACTGGAGTTACAGGCGTTCACCACCATACCTGGCTAGCACAGGAGTTTAGAGCAAGGAATAGCATTAAGTACCCAGGGCAGAGGGGGAGCCTGGAGGACTTCTGTCAAGCCTGAATATTCCCAATTCTGGGACCCTTGATTCCCCAGGTATTTGAATAGATTTCATAGCAAGAGGATACCTGACAAGCATTCCAGAATGTCCATACTGGTATCACAACCAATAGCCCACAACAATGTAGTTCACAGTACAGAGCTGGTGAGGGGTGGGGGCCCATACCTGCCAGAGGCTGCAGGTAGAGTTCACTGCTGGGGTGTATGAAAGATACCCCATCTTCCCCATCAGCCCAGAAGATGTCAGTCTCTGAGGCATCACCCCCTAGAAATTAAGAGTGATAGAAGGTTTGAATATAAAAAGAGTGAGTAGAGTGAGGGTGGGGGGAGGAAGGGGCACACAGCTGCCTCATAGATGGGAAGCTGGAATCTCCCTCCTGGTGGAAACCCCATTGTCCCCTACTCTGTAGCCTTGCCATCCAGGTGCTAATTTGAGCCAATCAACATATGCACTATTTACATGACTTACTTTTTGTGGGAGAACACCTAAAATATATTCTCTTATTTATTTAAAAATTTTTTTTCTCTTGGGGCTGGGGTTGTGGCTCAGCAGTAGAGCGATTGCCTAGCACATGAGAGGCCCTGGGTTCCATCCTCAGCACCATATAAAAATAAATAAATAAAATAAGGGTATTGTGTCCATCTACAACTAAAAAAATTAATATTTAAAAAAATTTTTTCTTAGGTTTAGGTAGACACAACACCTTTATTTTATTTTATTTATTTTTATGTGGTACTGAGGATTGAACCCACACATGCTAAGAGAGTACTCTACCACTGAGCCACAACCCCAACCCTTATTTATTTTTGTTTATTTATTTTTGCAGTACTGGGGATAGAACCCGAAAGGCACTTTACTGATAAGCTACATCCCCAGAACATCTTATTTCTTGAGACAGGGTCTTGAAATAATTGCCACTTAAACTTGCTAAGTCTAGCCTAGAACTTGGAATTCTCTTGCTACAGCCTCCTGAATCCCTGGGATTACAGGCCAGCACCACTAGTACCTGGCTACTCTCTTAGCCATATTGTAGAAAACATTGCTATTAACTGTAGTCACATGTTCTGCAGTAGATCTTGAACTTATTCTTCTTAACTGAAGTTTTATATCCTTTGACCCCATCTCCCCACTCCAACCCTTATAATTTGCATTTCCAACAACTTTATTGGTGCTGAGGCCATTGGTTCAGAGTATCACATAAAATTTTCACCTTAAACTATTTCTGCTGGGTGGAGTTGTGCAGACCTGTAACCCCAGCTGCTAAGGAGGCTGAGGCAGAGGAATGCAAGTTCAGAGCCAGCCTGGCAACTAAATGGCTCTAAGCTATTTAGCAAGGCCCTGTTTCAAAATAAAATAAAATAAAAGGGCTGGGGATGTGGCTTAGTGGTTAAGCATCCCTGGGTTGAATCCTTGGCACCAAAACAAAAACGAACAAACAAAACAAACAAACAAAAAAACTATTCCTGTCTTTCCGCCTCCTGGCTCAGCTTGCTCTCTCAGTGAGTTCTAAATTCCACAGACTGCTTCAGCGCAAGGAGAGGACTTGTGATGGAAAAGGTCCTGGATTAAACTGCAATTCTAGGGGAGACCTGTGGCATGTATGATTCGCAATTGATTTGACCTCCTTTTCTAAGAGCTCCTGCTCTGGTCTGGCACAATTAAGCTAGGAGCCTTTCCCACCTATCCTAAAAAGCCTGCTCCCAGAATAGAGGCCCTCCACAAGGATGCACCTACCCCGGTAGCCACCGCCTCCTCCACCGGCAGTGCAGGCCCCGCCACCGCCCCCGAAGCCGCCGACTGCGGCCCAGCCGAGTGTAGCCCTGGCCTCGGCACATCCCTGGCCGCCCTCTGCCCCTTCCTTCAGTGAGCGGCCAGACTGCGGAGAGCGGGCCTGTGATGTCCAGCCGCCCCCTCCACCTACAGAGCGACAGCAGGATGATTGGCAGCAGGGGGTGGGGAGTAGCGCCCTTGCCCGCGGTGGTCCCGCGCCCTCACCTGCCGCCCCTCCTCTCCCGCCGCTCCCTGGCGCCGCCGACCGGTTTTCCAGTTTCTCTGGGGCGGCCTGAGTCCGGGCTCGGTCCTGCCGCCTCAGGTAGGCCCGACCGCCGCCTCCAGCAGCCACCAGCAGCGGCTCCAGCTCGCCGGCGCGTAGCTATGGGGCCAGCAGCGCGTTTAGAGAGGGCGCCTTCCCTGCCGTCGAGGAAGGACTCCGGCCGGGCGAGAGCTCCCGCTCCAGGGCCAGAGGAGAGCATGGGCTTCCTGCTGCGCCCAGGTATAAAGGGACCTCAAGGAATGAAGTAGAGCTCGTGCGTGTGAGCCCCGGGTAGGAGGACAGGGACCTCAACGCTGGGCTGAAGGGCAAGCGTGGCCAGCACCGGTCGTAGCACGTACCCGGAAGACGTAGGTGGCGCCCCCTCCACCCCCACCACCTCCAGCCCAGTGCTGCGACCCCCGGACTCTTTTGGTTTCATCGGCCGCCGCCGTGTGCTCTTCAGTGGACTGAGACTCTCCAAGACAGACGAGTTGGCTCTCGGGACTACCCTGCGAGAGCCAAGGGCAAAATGAGCCTGGCCTGGGACCCTCAGATCGCTGAGGTGTCTGAGCACCGAGGAAGGAATGCCCCGATGGCCACCCCCATGACACCCATCCCCTGTCCTGGACACTCAAACCACCTTTTTCCTTCTGAATCCACTTACTCCTGGACAGGCGTCCTCTCCCTGCTGCCCCACTAGGATATACAGCTGCTCCCCACGACTTAGGGAGAAGATCCCTGAGACGAAGACGCCATGCGCCCGCGACAGGTGGTTCTTGGCGCCCTTGCCGCCTGCGGCTCCGTAGGCTGAGATCCTGAGGGAAGAGGGCGCTGAGTCCCTGGCCCTTGGTCCGGGAGATCTCCAAAATTTCTTATCCAAGGAACTTAGAAACTGTAGTAGACTCTGAAGGGATGGGAAGACTAGGTTTGCATACCAAAACGTTAGATTTTGAATATATTTTAATGGAGATGGCAGGAGGCTCAAGCCCCCGTTGGCGCCGCTGCTGATTAGGGGCAATCATCTCGGCCATACTAGGCTCCAAAGTACATGCTAATTCAGTGACTATGGCTACTCTTCCCATGGTCCACTGGAAGGAGATACAGTCAAGGTCGCCACGTTAGTTATTGCAGCAGAATACTCTATGCAATGTGATGGATGGGCATGTGGCCTTTTTTTCTGTTACTGTAAAATCCCAGACTAGCAGGTCACCACCACCTCTACCCATCCCCAACACTTACAGATACTGGCCGGTGCCTGGCGCCCGCCACAGCTGCACCCCTTTCAGAGGCCCTTCGGCTCCCACTGTCACCATCACGCTGGTCCCCTCGTATGCCCAATCACATTGTGTTTGTGTGGGGCCCCATCGGCCGCTGGCCCCGCAGGTGGAGAACAGCCAAGGACCCTCTATGCCTGGGAGCGGGAGTAAGGAAAGGGTTGTCGAGCCCCTGGCCAGGCCTCGGGGTCTGAGATTATTGAATGGAAGAGCCCGCGGAGCTCACCTAGAGAATTTGTGGGGGAATCTGGCTCTAATCTGTTAGGCGGGGCGGCCACTTTCGAGTCCCAGGGGCTTGGAATTGGTAGCGGCAAGGGCGAGGATGGAAGAAAAGGCGCCTGGGACCCGGCGCTGCAGCAGAGAATGGCGCCTGAAATGTGGCAGGGAAATAGAGGGGTTGGGAAAGGGCGTAGGATATTAATCCGGCAGGGCTGGGGGTTAAAGAGAGACAATAATCCCTCTACTGCTCTTCGCGGCCACACCCCTAAACACTGCCCAGCCAGTGCACACTGAAGCCTGGAAGCCGGCAATAACCCAACTCGGTCGCCAAAGCCTCGCGGGTTGCCGGCTGATCACCTCTACCAGGTTCTCCCCTCAAGAGTCCTTCCCCCTGAATAACTGAGCCCGGTTCTGCAGCCCTCCCCGTTTTTCTTTACTTAGATTAGAGGCCCTACTCCCAGGCAGTGCTAACACACAGGGCTTGTTCTTGGTTCCCAAGATGCGCGATAGGATCCTAGGATTTGGGCGCGTCTGGCGCTTCTCCGCCTGCACTCCACAAACGTGGAGAGCTTTAACCGCGAAGGTCCAAAGCCTCGGCAGGAACCACTATGCCCTGGTCTGTCGCGAACGCTGTCCCCAAGTCTAGGAAGGTGCCTCTGGTCGGCTCGTTCCTTGACCGCCAGACAGCACTTACCCGCAGCTCCGAGCCACAGCAGCAGAGGGCCGGAGCAGCCCATAGCCAGTTCAGTCCACCCCAGCTGATGTTGAAAGCTCAGAACTTGCCACCACAGCAGGCAGCATAGGGTAGTGTCCAGCGGTTGGTGAGACACCCCTGGGACCTATTGTCTGTGGCCACGCCTACTTCAGACCCCAGAATGTGAAAGGAGGAAAGGGCGGGACGTGTGGGCAGTTAGGTCCCCGTGCTTCCGGGAAGAGCCTTGTGGAACCCCCACCCTGGGGCTGTCTCCAGATTATAGAGTATGCGTCTGCCTGCCCCAGGGGCTTGTGGTGGTTTTGAGATAGGGGAGGAAATGCCCCCATGCCCACCCTTTTGAGACAACAGCCTAAAAGGCAGCTAGCCACAACCCAAGCACTCAGTAGGGGCTTCTAGGTTTCTAGGGATAGGAGCAATGGGGACTGTGCTGCCATGGTGATGATGGTGGTGGTGTGTATACCGCATGGGAAGTACTCTTTCTCTTTAAATTGCCCCGACTGGGCATGATGGTGCATGTTTGTAATCCAAGCAATTTGGGAGGCTGAGGCAGGAGAGTAACAAGTTCAAAGCCAGCCTCAGCAATTTAGCCACACCCTAAGCAATTTAGGCAGACCCCATCTTAAAATAAAAAATAAAAAGGGCTGAGGGTGTAGCTCAGTGATAAAGCCCCCTAGATTCAATCCCCAGTACAACAGGATACAATACAATAAACTGCCCAAATAAGGCTGGGCTTGGTGGTACAGGCCTGTAATCCCAGCAACTCAGGAGGCTGAGGCAGGAGAATTGCCAAGTTGGAGACCATATTAGCCTAGTGATAGGGCACCTGTGGGTTCAATTCCCCAGTACCAGGGAGAGTGGGGGAACTGCATCAAGTAAGGAGGCATCATTACTTGTCATTACTTAACTTCCAGTGCCTTTGTGACTGCAAGGCTGAACCTCCCTGATACCCTCAAAATACAATTCTATTGCCCTTTAACTCTGTGCATATCTTCGTACTGTGAGGGGGTAGAGACTAGACAGGATGTCGTAGACCTGAGCACTAGTATTACAACATTAATCAATGGGCAAGACAGCACAGGCTTCAACTGCTCTGAGATGGTATCCCCACCACCTGGAAAGTCATATGAAGAAACTGCTCTGTAAACCACAAGGCACCTGTACAGGTGGGAGGGCCACTCAGCTTCAGCCTTCAGGTGGTTGTGTGTACTGAGTCCTCAATCTGTTGCTCAAAATGCAACTTAAAAGACTGAGACCTCTGTTTAATATAAAACACCTAAAAAAGCAGTTTAGCTACTTGGTAAAGTCTGAGTAAGTAGTGCTAGTTATAGCCACAAAATGATTTTTATAAAAATTCTGGGCTCTATGTCCCAGTTAACTCTGTAGATATCCCACTATGAGGTAAGAGAATTTACTTCACAAGATCCCTGTAAAACCAAAGATTCTTGAACTGTGGTTGGTCCAGGACAGTAGCATCAGTATGACTTGGGAATTTGCTAGAAATGCATATACTTGGCCCCATCCTAGACCTACTGAAGTCTAAAACTCTGGCAGTAGAGCCCAGCAATATTTATTTACTTATTTGTAGTTCTGGGGATTGAACCCAGGGTGCCTTACCACTGAGCTACATCCCCAGCCCTTCTTTATTTTGGAATAGGGTCTAGCTAAGTTCCTGAGGCTGACTTCAAACTTGCAATCTTCCTCCTGCCTCACCATCCCCAGATAGCCAGTATTATAGGCTGCACCACTATGCCTGGCAGCAATCTGTTTTAATCCACCCACCCCAGGTGATTTTTATCACTCAGGCTTGAAAACCATTGCTATATGCAGATACAATGGCTGCTTAAAAAAACCTATTGGCTGGGCATGGTGGCACACACCTGTGATCCCAGCAACTCAGGAGGCTGAGGTAGGATGACCTCATGTTCAATGTCAGCTTCAGCAATTTAGCAAGTTCCTGAGCTAACCCTGTCTCAAGAAAAAAAAAAAAAAAGAAAGAAAGAAAGAATGGGGATGTGGCTCAGTAAGCTCAGTGGTAAAGCAGCAGTTGATGGAAATAGGATGATACAGAGACTTATGCTTATCACATTAAGAATACCTATACTCCTAGTAGATTGCTGGGAGTGTTCAAGAAGTACCCTCATTCCCAAAAGCATTGCTCTGGGCTTGCTCTACCCAGGAACTAAGACACACATTCTTGCTGTCCCCAGTTGTGGACTGTTCTCACCTCCCACTCATGATTTTTTTTTTTTTTTCTTTTTGGACGGGGGATTGAACTCGGTGTTGATTTACTGCTGAGATGCATCCCCAAACCTTTTAATTGTTTACTTTGAGACAGGATCTCACTAAATTGCCCAGACTAGCCTTGAAATTGTGACCCTCCTAGCCTCCCACTTTCGATTCTTTCCCCACCTCTCTTTGGGATAACACCCTTTGATACCAACTCTGAACTAACATGATTAAGATCAGTCCAAATCAGCCAGGACACTAAAAAAGAATTTATTTCAATGCACAACATAGTAGATGAGATGTATGTAGAATGTTTTATCTCAAAAGGGGGGGTAAACAACTAAGTCACCCTTCACTCGCAGCACAGGCCCTCAGAAGCCCCAGATCCTGCGCTCCAGGTACCAGGATGTAATGGTAAGGACCATTCTGTTCAAAAAAAGCTCAAACAACATGCTCTCAGGACAGGAAGCTTTCTGCTCCTTTGTGTCTTGCTTCCTCTAGGAAGTGATGCTTTTCTGTCCAACCAGGTGTCCACTGGTAAGCCCCTGGAGAATGTATCCATCTTCCCATCTGTAGCAACTGTCCTAGGTCTCTGATACTCCATTTTGTAGTACACCTGAGGCCATTCTCTGGAGGTGCTGCTGCCGCAGAGGGGGCAACTGAGAATAGAGCTCAAAGCCCTCTGGGAGGCTGGAACTGGGAAGCTTATAGTGCAGGAGGTGCTGCCGGAGACACTGCAGGAGAGAAGAAACATTATGAAGTGTGTAGTGAAATCCTGTTGTGGTCTCTGTCCATAAAACCCTCTCATCTCCCACCCTTCTAATGGCCCCAACCCTACCTCATCTGCTAACAGCCAAGTTCTCTGCAGCATACTTCTTTGGACAGCTTTCACTTTATCCTAGAAACACAATAGGGAGAGGTGGCATCAAGCCAAAGGCGGGAACTCACCGCTGGCCTTGCTTGACCCTCATCTCCTCTATAGCTGGCCTAGAGGCAGCTCAATTGCTAGCTCCCTTCCTCCCTCTGAAGGGATATAACTTACTGAGCTCTTTGGATCCTGGGAGAAGATGAAGCTATTGACATGAGCCACAGCTACAGCATAGAGTACAGGACACCAATGTGGACGGAGTGCACCAGTAACAAGAGTCCTGAAGTAGAGCTGAAGGAGGGCCAGGTTGTCTTCGGGAGGGCCCGTATAGCACTCCAGGGACACTGGCAACTGTGACAGGGGAAACAATGTGCTGAGGAGAAGGACAGGAATGTGCATCACAAAACAACATGGTAGATGGTTGGTGGGCACATGCAAACCCAATCATGAGGGTAGAGATCAGGTCCTGGATTCATCTTTCTCTAGCACATGAATGAAGGTTAAAGACTAAAGAGCAGAGCAGCAACTGAGAAGTAGTTGTGAATTTCTACTGCCTAGCACATATTATTTAATGAACGTAAAACTTTTTTTATTTTGGGGGTGGTAGGATAAAACCCAGGGCCTACTTTGTGTTAACCTCCTCACAGGCATGTAGATTTTTTCAGATTTTTTGTTATTTTAAGGAACCATGTATAAGTAGCATTGAACACAAACTTTATCTAAGTAATCATTTCTCTCTCTCTCTTTTTTTTTTTTTTTTTGTACCAGGGATTCAATCCAGGGGCACTTAACCACTGAGCCACATTCCCAGCCCTTTTGATTTTGAGACAGGATCTCATAAAGTTGCCTAGGGCCTTGCTAAATTGGTGAGGCTGGCTTTGAACTTGCAATCCTTCTGTCTCAGTCTCCCTAGCTACTGGGATTATAGGAATGTGCCACCACACTTAGCTATATAATCATTTCTGTGTGGAATTAATAACAACGTTTTAGAAAGAAAATTGTATCCAGACAACATGAACTTGTTTGTTTTGGTACTGGTGCTTACCACTGAGCCAATCCTCAGCCTGTTTTTTTTTTTTTTTTTTTTTTCAATTAAACATTTTATTTTTTAGTTGTGGGTGGACACAATACCTTTATTTTATTTTTATGTGTTGCTAAAGATTGAACCCAGTGTTTCACACATGCTAGGCAAGCACTCTACCTCTGGGCTACAACTCCAACACCCCCAGACTGTTTTATTTTTTATTTTGAGACAGGGTCTTGCTAAGTTTCTTAGGGCTTGCTAAATTAATGAGGTTGGCTTTGAACTTGCAATCCTCCTGCCTCTGCTTCCCAGGTTGTATACCATCATGCCTGCCTCAGAGAACATGAATTTTGATGGTTGGTAATATAATCAAGCAGTGAATATGATATTTACATGATATTTTTAAAGTTTTAAGTTTGGATAAAGGATGTAACTTAGTGGTAGAGCACGTCTAACATGCACGAAAGGCCCTGGGTTTGATCCCCAGCACTGAAAAAAAATTAAATGTTTATTTCTTATGTGATGTAAGAAATGCTTATCTTTTTTTTTTTTTTTTTTTTTTGATACCAGGGATTGAACTCAGGGGCACAAGACCACTGAGCCACATCCCCAGTCCTATTTTGTATTTTATTAAGAGATAGGGTCTCAGGGCTGGGGTTTTGGCTCAGCAGTAGAGTGCTTGCCTCCCATATATGAGGCACAGGGTTCGATCCTCAGCACCACATAAAAATAAATATATTAAAAAAAAAAAAAAAGATAAAAGATCTTAAAAAAAAAAAAAGAGAGAGAGAGAGACAGGGTCTCACTGAGTTTGGCTTTGAACTTGTGATCCTTCTGCCTCAGCCTCCTGAGTTATCATGGTAATGTTAATTGAAAAGTTCATTATACAAGCCAAGCGTGGTGGTGTATGCCTATAATCCCAGCAGCTTGGGAGACTGAGGCAGGAGGATCACGAGTTCAAAGCCAGCCTCAGCAATGGCAAGGTGCTAAGCAACTCAGTAAGACCCTGTCTCTAAAGATCGAGTGCCCCTAACTTCAATCCCCAGTACAAAAAAAAAAAAAAAAAAAAAGCCAATTTGGAAAGCAGTATGGAGATTTCTTGGAAAGCTGGGAATGGAACCACCATTTGACCCAGCTATTCCCCTTCTCGGTCTATTCCCTAAAGACCTAAAAAGAGCATACTACAGGGACACTGCTACATCGATGTTCATAGCAGCACAATTCACAATAGCAAGACTGTGGAACCAACCTAGATGCCCTTCAATAGACGAATGGATAAAAAAAATGTGGCATTTATACACAATGGAGTATTACTCTGCATTAAAAAATGACAAAATCATAGAATTTGCAGGGAAATGGATGGCATTAGAGCAGATTATGCTAAGTGAAGCTAGCCAATCCCTAAAAAACAAATGCCAAATGTCTTCTTTGATATAAGGAGAGTAACTAAGAACAGAGTAGGGAGGAAGAGCATGAGAAGAAGATTAACATTGAACAGGGATGAGAGGTGGGAGGGAAAGGGAGAGAGAAGGGAAATTGCATGGAAATGGAAGGAGACCCTCAGGGTTATACAAAATTACATACAAGAGGAAGTGAGGGAAAAGGGAAAAAAAAATAACAAGGCGAGAAATGAATTACAGTAGATGGGGTAGAGAGAGAAGAGGGGAGGGGAGGAGAGGGGAGGGGAGGGGGGATAGTAGAGGATAGGAATGGCAGCAGAATACAACAGACACTAGTATGGCAATATGTAAATCAGTGGATGTGTAACCGATGTGACTCTGCAATCTGTATATGGGGTAAAATGGGAGTTCATAACCCACTTGAATCAAAATGTGAAATATGATATATCAAGAACTATGTAATGTTTTGAACAACTAACAATAAAAACTAAAAAAAAAAGTTCATTATACAGTGATACTATTTTTATAAAAATATATATGCATAGAAGAAGAACTAGAAAAAGATTAAAAAAAATGGTTACCACTGGAGGCTGGGGCTCAGAAGTAGCGCATTTACCTGGTATGTGTGAGGCACTGGGTTCAATTCTCAGCACCACATATAAATAAATAAATAAATAAAATAAAGGTCTATCAACAATTAAAAAAAAAAAAAGGTTACCACTGGGTAATGGGATTATGGATGACTAAAATGTTCTAACTCTTAAAAATAATTTTATTTATATTTCTTTAGTTCCTTTTATATAAAAAATGTATTATATACAATGTTTCGTATATAAAACCTTTTTGTTGGTACTGGGGATTGAACCCAAGAGCATACTACTATTGAGGTACATCCTTGGCTCTCAGCCCTTTTAGTTTTTTATTTTGAGATGGGTTCTCACTGAGTTGGTGATACTAGTCTGAAACTTGCAATCCTCCTCCTTAACCTTTCAAATAGCTGGGAGATAAAATTAAAATACTTATCTTTTAATTTTATCATAATAAGATATAATAAAAATAAAAATCAAATATTTCAAAAAATATTTTTAGCTGTAGATGGACACAATACATTCATTCATTCATTCATTCATTTATTTATTTATGGTGCTGGGGATCAAACCCAGTGCCTCACATGTGTGAAGCAAACACTCTACCACTGACCTACAACTCCAGCCCTAAAAACCAAATCTTAAAAAAAAGAAATCTACTTAGTAACTATAATTTGTAAGTTTAACTCTTTAATCTGAGGTTTGAGGCCCTCCAAGACTCTGTTTCTTAGCCTTGTTTCTAACACGTTCCCCAAAGAAATCTCTCTTCCCTCCCTGCGCCCTGTCATATTCCTTCCTGCCTTTTTTATTTTTGTTTTGTGATACTGGGATTGAACCTAGGGGTGCTTTTCCACTGAGTTATATTCTCAGTCCTTTTTTATTTTTTATTTTGAGACAGGTTATTGCTAAGTTGCTCAGGCTGACCTTGAGTTTGTGATCCTTCTACCTCAGCCTCCTGAGTTGTTAGGATTAGAGGCCTGGGCTAGGTTCTGCCTCTGGATTTTTAGTTATGTTATTCAACCAGGAACATCCTGTCCAAGTTTTTCAACGATTCAAATTCTATCTAACCTTCAAAGACTTCTCCTATGGGAAATTGCCTCTGATCTTTCCCTTCTCTGAATCCTTACTTAACACCTAGAATCTGGATAATTCAGAACTATGGGCTTTTACCAAATTTCTTTTTATCTAAATCATAGTACCTTATGAGCAAGAAGCTATGCTCTTGGGGCTGGGGTTCTGGCTCAGCAGTAGAGCACTTACCTAGCATATACGAAGTGCTGGGTTCAATCCTCAGCACCACATAAAAATAAAAAAACAAATAAAATAAAGGTATTGTGTGTAACTATAACTAAATAAAAAAAAATTATATATATATAAAAGCCATGCTTTGTTAATAATAATGAATATTGGGGCTGGGGATTTAGCTTAGTCGGTAGAGTGTTTGCCTCGCATGCATAAGGCCCTAGATTCAGTCCCTAGCACCACAATAAATAAATAAACAAATAAATAAATAAATGAATGAATACAATTATATGCCAGATGCCTTGTTAAACCCTTTTTGTGGATTCTTCTAATTTGCTTAAGCCCACAGAGTTATAACAAACCTGAGGACCATGAAAGCTCCCACTGCTCAGGACTCCCCCCAGGGCCCACTGTGGTGTGCCTTTGGCAGGCCCTGCTGGGCTGAGAAAGTACCTGATTCAGAGGCAGGCCCAGTGCTCTTAAGGCTCCCACGTGCTCTCCAAAGAGAGCAAGGCGCAAGGTGACACTGAATCGACGTTGCAGGGGAAGGAGGACCAGAGCTCCAAAGAGGTGATCCCCAAAAGAGACAGCTTCAAAATGCTCCAAGAAGCTGGCATATAGGTCAGGAAAAGAAGTCAGGCCAGGCAGTGGGCAGTCCAGGTTGAGGCTTGGTAGGACTTGAGGCTGACAGAGCCGGGCTAGGAGGGCTGCAACTAGACGCTGTACTGGGATCTCTCGGAATAGCTCACTGTCCACCAGGAACACACACATGAGCCGTGCCAGGCGGGCAGCAGGAGGCACAGTCCAGAGGGCCCCAGGGCGCCAGCTCTCTAGAACCAGCACCCACTGCAGGACCCGAATGGCTGTGCCCAGGGTGTCCACAGGAGGGACTCCTGAGGGAGTGTCGGAAGCTTGGTGATAGAGCTGAATCAATGGCAGGAAGGGCCAGTCGGTAGGCAGCAGAGTCTCCTTAGGTACAGGCAGCAGCAGAGTTGAGACTTGCTGTAGGTCCCCTCGGTGCAAAGCCTGGGAGGCCAGAAGGCTGGCTCTGGCTGGTGAGCAGTGGATCAGGTAGCAGCTGCGGATGCTGGGGAGGTCCTGGCAGGCCTGAACTAGAAGAGCTCCTCGCCCACACTGAGGGTCCCCACTGCTCCCTAAGGAGAGTCGATCGGAGAAGTCAGCTGCCTCTGGACCCCCGGATGCATATTCTCTATAACAGGACCCAAAAGCCAAAAACAAGGGTTAGAACCACAGTACCCAGAAGGCTGTGCCAGCTCTTTAGAACTTCCCAGAGGATTCTAAATTCAATCCCACTCCTCTCTGCTCCTTGGATAACCTCCCACACAATGTTGTGTAGCAATTAAGGGAATAGATGCTGGAGCCAGCTGCTGAGGTGCACGTTCACATAAACTGTGCTTGTTCCCTCACAGTAAAATAGGGATAATAACAGACTCTTTCTCATGTCGTAGGTAAAATACTAAAAATATAGATAAATACCTAAGGGAGTCCAGTTAGAGCTCACACTCATAACTATTATATGCACACAGTTGGTTTATATGCCATTTTTAGCCATACAGTTGCACTGAAGTCTCACAATCATATTCTGGGGTAGTAACCTCATCTTTCTTTACTAGTGAAGAAACAGTAGCTCAGACAAGTTAAGTATAATCCATAAATAAAAGAGAATCAAACCTAGGTCTCATGGCTTCCAATTCAGGCTGCTTTATTAACTATTGCTGCAGCATTTAAAAGAGTTGAGTTGCAGCATCTAAAAGAGCTGAGTTGATGCCTCCAACCCTGGACTTACGGGAGGAATTCCAGGCGGAACACACAGCTTAGCAGCAGCTCCTGGGCAAGGTATTCACTTCCGGGCAGCAGCCGGCTCAGCAGGGCCAAGGCCATAGCATGAAGAAGGGCAGTATTGGTGGTCAGCACTGGCTGGAATGCTGCCTGCGGGGAGAAAGGCAGTGTCATTCAGTGTGGGGAGGATGGAGGAGGGATCAAAGCAGAGAAGAGTGAGGGAGAGGACATAAGCAAGATGGAGGATATAGATCCAGAATAACTGGAATAAAGTAGGAGCCACATGGTCTGACAGAAGCAGCACAAGTGCTAGAGAAGCATGGGTAGAAAACAGGGCAGAACCTGCAAACAAGGGGACCTACCGCTTTTTGGGCCAGGGAGAGCACCAGGTACTGCAAGTGGTACTCATGGCGCAAGGCCCATGCAGAGAACGGTGTGAGGTGTGGGGCAGTCCCAGGAGCCACGCACTGGAGGAAGTAGTTCTGGAGTCCTGGGGCAGCCAATACAGCAGCCAGCTGAGGAAAAACAAGTTTGTTCAGATCTAGAAATTGACTTCCAGCCACTCAGAGAAATGGGTACTGGCAGAAAGGCCTCCCTTTGCCCAGGTACCCCCACCCCCACATACACCTTTCTTTCTGATTTCTGACATCTTGACCCCTGCCTGGCTCCTAACCAGGCACTTGGAGCTTACCTGGCCACATATGCCCTTATGGATCCGGGCCAGGGTGTTGAATAGAGAGAGGAGAGCAGTGAGGAATGGGAAGGGTGAGGCTGACCCAGCCAGACTGAGAGACGGACAACCTCCTGTGCAGCGCAGTGACACGAGACTGGAGAGAGCTTCAGGGGCCGGAGTGCAAGACAGCGGGTTACAAAGAGGGGAGCAGTGCCTGTAGACACAATAGAGAAGTTGACAGGGCTCTGGCCTGATGTGTACCAGCCTAGAAAAGGCCATCAGGGGTTTGGCTATGCAGACAGGTGTCCACACTCAAAGCCCCACACAGCTGCTGCCTGCTAGGGATTCCTAGCAGGAATTTCCCTGAGGCCTCTGAGGATCTGTACCCTGGGATGGACCAGGGGAGCTGAACCCAAGAGTTCCACAAGGAGAGAAACAGCCTTCTCCCCTGCCTCCTCACAGCTACATTCACACAGAACATACCTGAGGGAATCCCACAGGCGGCTCAGAGGGGGCTGACTTATCAGAGGCAACAACAGATCCTCCAAAAGGCGCTCCATGTCCTGAAGCCAGTCCTCTGGGCACAAGCTTGGCTGCAGAACAAAGAGCTCATTGAGCTAATGGTCCAAGACAACCATTCTCCCAATTCCTGTGGACTCAGATCAATCCCACAATTCCAAGAGCTTCAGAGAATCAGTCTGTAGGATTCTGCAGTTTGACCCTCTGAGGGAGGGAAGGTCCCAAGGTTGCTCAGGAACCCAAATCTAGGGTTACATGAAGTCAGCATAAAGCTGTAGGAAAGCTATGCTGCTGTTCAGGGGTCTCTAATCCCCACCTATATAACTCCTTCAAAGCTCTAGTGAGATATGGAAGTGGGAAGAGGAGGCAAGGTAGGAGTTAAAAGGTGGAGGGTAGGACTGGGGTAGAGAACTTGCCTAGTAGGTGTTGGGCCATGGGTTCAATACCCAGCACCAAACACAGACACACACACACATAAAAAAAAAAAGAAAAGAAAAAAAAAGAAAAGAAAGAAAGAAAGAAAAGAAAACAAGATGGGGTAGGAAAAATTGGAAATGGGGAGGCAGAAACAGAGAGGTGAACTGAGTGGAGACAAAAAGGAAACAAGTAGGTGGAAGGCAGATAGATGCAGGTGTCCGGACATAGTGGCAGGCAGCACTCACCTGCTGGCTCCAGGTCTGGTAATAAGCGTTCAGGAAAAGCAGACAGGCAGTGGGCACTGGGCCCAGGGCACTCCACATCTCAGGTCTGGGAAGCAGCTTCAAGACCTGTTTTAGACATGGCTCCACCAGAGGCTGGAGTCCAGATACCTGTGTCCAAGTGACTGACGAAGTAGGTGCAGAGAGGTAGACACCAGGGTCACTGTAAAGAGTGACAAAAGGGGCCACAGTGAGGATCTAGCTATCCCACTCCCCTCTTAAGATCTAACCATTCTCCCCACTTGGAGGAGCATTCCCTCCTGTCTGGGGGTTGCCAGTAGAATGTTCCTACTGGCAGGCTCAGGTTATGGCCTACCTGGTGGATTCATTACAGGTGTTGCTAGCTGCCAGGGTCAGCTGGGTGAGGAGAGTAAGCAAGGAGGCTATCCGCTGCATGGACAGTGGCTGAAGTGGGTGGTTGCTGAGTTCCATGGGCACAGCCTGCAAGGCTCGCATGAGCACTGGGTACAGTTCCCTAGGGAAGAACAAGTACTAACTTCTGATGTATGAAGGGGGATGAAGATGCAGGACACAATGTACAACCCAGGTCAGGGATCTGCCATCTGCTGAAGGAGAACTGGGACACAGAAGACCCCAGGGTATTCAAGGATGCCCCAACGAAAGGGAACTTATATCTGATTTCATCAAGATAACAATGCTTTTGTGTAAAACTTAGTTAACTCATGTTTGTCCCTCTCTTCCACAGCAGGTGTTGACCCAGGAGTATTTACCACCACGAGAATCTCTTCTTCCTCTTTTTTTTTTCTTTTCTTTTGATACTGAGGATTGAACCTCGGGTACTTAACCAGTGAGCCCAATCCTCAGCCCTTTTCATTTTTTGAGATCAGGTAGCACTAAGTTGTTTAGGGCCTCACTAAATTGCTGAGGCTGGCCTCAAACGTGTGATTCTCCTGCCTCAGTCTTCCCTGCTACTGGAATTATAAGCATGCACCTCCAAACTGGCTAATCCCTTCTTCTTCATTCCTAGCCCCACTCCAAGCTTAGGACCTTGGGCAAAGCAGAGGCACCAGGTTAGTACAGAAGTGGAGGAGTCTACATCTACAAGGGAGTTTACACCCTGCCTCTCCTCACCTGTAAAGCTCACTGCCATGGCCATAGGAGGCAGCCACAGCCCACAGACGAAAAGCCTCAGTGCACAGTGTCTCGGCTTCTTCTGGGGGTAAGGGGAGTTCTTGGGGAGCCTCAGCTATGAAGCGACACAGGTGGCTCCGGAGATCAAAGCTGTTCAACTGTGGGTAGGCAGAAAGTCTGGTAATCAGGGCTAGCTGGAACTTACAATTCTAACCAGTGTCAGGTTTTCTCACTATAGAGATTGGCTCAACTCAGCCCTGCCCTGGTTCCAGGTCTGTCTACATGCCACAGGGCCACAGCTCTGAGCAGGGATGAAACTACCTTGTCCTCTCCCCAATCTTTCTTTCTTTCTTTTTTAATATTGCTGGGAATTGAACCCACAGCCTTGTATATGCTAAGCAAATGCTCTACCACTGAGCTACATCCTAGGCCTTAATTTTTTTTTCTTTTTCTGTGTGTGTGTGTGTGTGTGTGTGTGTGTGGTACTAGGGATTGAATCCAGGCCTTGTGCATGCTAGGCAAGCACTCTATCAACTGAGCTATATCCCTAGCCACCTCCCTCTCTCCAGGCCTTTTTATTTTTTTTGAGACAGGATCTTACTACATGGCCTGAAATGATCTTGAACTTGCGATCTTTATTCCACAGCCTCATGAGTAGCTGGGATTATAAGCATGTGCAACCATGCCCAACTAGACCTTCTTTTTAGTAAGCACTTGCTGGGTACTTTTTTAGGCTACTTGGCTATAGATGATGAGTGTCTGTTTGTATGTGGCTTTTCTGATCTGGGTCTAAAGCAAGGAGAACCTCTTCACATCATGAGACCAGGGAAAGCCTACAGGATATACTAGGCTCCAGGTGATCAGGTTTCTGCCTGGTGGTTTCAGTTGAATTTCTAAATGATGGCATGAGTTGTCCACCTAGAGTTCAGAGGCCATCCTTAGCTCTTAACCTAGCCTTTCTGTGTCCTCCATCCCTTGTCTTATGCCTACTCACCAGCCGGGCAGCGATATTCCTACCAGCCGAGGCTAAGACTCGAAGTAGTTTCATGGCAGCAGCACAAGGCACTTTGTGTAAACTAGGGGTAGGTCCTCCCTCAATGGGGGCCCAGCAGGTGGGCAGAAACTCTCGAACTATGGTCTCTATCAGGCGTGGGCACTCCAGTACCTATGGGAGAAAGGAGCAAAAAGGAAGGTAGGGAGGCTGAGGATCAAGAGCAAGCCCAGCTAGGCTTGGCCCATTCCTTGCCCCACTTTCCTTCTCACCCTTGTGGCTGACTCCAAGGAATGCCGGGCCAAGCGGATAAGCACAGCCACGATGTCAAGGACCACAGTGGGTCCTGGACAGGTCACCTCCAGCACATACCGTAGCCGAGGCAACAGGTTGGTAGCCAGGAGTCCCTGGGGGTTGAGAGAGAATCGAACTGCTGAATGCAGTCAAGCCCTGGGCCCTGATGACCCCTGCTGCCCAACATGTTTAACTTCTAGGAAAGGAGACAGAAAAGCAGCTTTTCTTCTACCTTGATGACATCATAACGGGCCAGGTCAGGTGGAGGTCGGTGTCCTTCCTCAGGCATCTTCTTTTTTGCCTTTTCTCCTGGGGGTTCTTCATCCTCACCCTCGTCTTCCTTGTCCTCCCAGCTGGGCATCAGAGGGAACACCAAAGCTCCATGATACCATGAGAAGGTGCTGTCAAGGAGCTCCTGCCAGAGAATAGGGGACAGGGATAGAAGAGGAGGAAGTGGCAGGAGATGGGTCCAGGGGTATAGTGGAAGCCCCCCGCGAATAACAGAAGGGGAAGGTTTCTTTGGGAGAAGAGGGCAATGCCTGCTATCCCCTTTTCTGCTCTGCCCACAAAGCCTTAGCAATGGTGCATTCCTACAATAAGGAGTTAGTCCCTGATGCCTCTGGGCCACATTATTTTTTTTAGTGTCAAGGATTAAGCTCAAGAGCACTTAACGACTGAGCCACATCCTCAACCCTTTTGGTTTTATTTTTTAAACAACAAGGTTGCTTACAGCTCACTAAGTTGCTGAGGCTGGCTTTGAACCTGTGATCCTCCTGCCTCAGCCTCCCAAGCCACTGGTAATACAGGCATGAGCTACCATGTCCAGCCTTGGTCATGTTCTTATTCCTATGATACCTCATCTCCAGGAGCCACCAACAGAGCCCGAAGAGCCCGGACAGCAGCTGCAATGACTCCATCCACTCTGTCATCCAGGGAGAAGCGCAGTAAGAAGAGGAAACCAGCATCCAAAAGGAGTTGTAAGACACTGCCCACTAGCTGCTCCCCAAACTCACCAGCCTGGGCCTTGGGGGCAGAAGGATAAAATCTTGCTGAAGATGCTGAAAGTATACAGAATCTTTGTCCACTCATAACCCTGTGTTTGCCCCATTTTCAGTCTGACCCACAGACAACTGCTGTATGGGATAGTTCCAGACTGAAAAGGGCAGGAGGTAGGAAAATCTAAGGTCAAGGAGTAAGGGTGTGGGATGAGGCTGGACAGGACCAGGCCAGCAGTCCACTTACCCTGCCAATGACCTGGGACAACACATGCAGTGCTAGTATTCTCTGCTGGGACACCCGGCTGCGGGTCAGGTGGAACAGCTCCTGTAGAGAGTACCCTGCTCTCTGGGGCAGGGAAAAGAAGTCAGAAGGGGCCAAAACACATGGCAGTGCCTCCAAATACCCAGCAAGGTGTCAAGGGAAAGACAAAGATAAGTAAGTGATGTCCCACACTCCTACTTTCCATGGAACCGCAAGTTGGTACAGCAGATAGGACATGAGCGCAAGTAACTAACAGTTAGTACTGAGAATGTACTAACTGATGTTTAATTTACAACCAGCAGACTAGAAAGGGTGGACCTGGAAAAGTGATCTGATCTCAGTGGATGGGTAGAGCTTCAAAGGTCTAGCATACAGCAAAGGGCAAAAACATTTCCTGGAGTGAGTCCTCGAGGTTCTTGAGCACATGGAATGTGGGGAGGAACCACAGAGTGGTAACATCAGGAGTGAAGGAGGCAGGTCCAGGGTCAGCAGTGATAACCTGTGGAAGAACTGTCTTCACAAGCTGAGGAACCAGGACCTTATTCTGTGAGCAGACAGGAGCCATGAGACTTTCTGAGGCAGGGCATGGCTTTAGCTAGGCCAGAGAAAATCAACATGGCAGTCCTATAAAAAACCGAATGGCCTGAGGGACAGTGTGGAAGACTTAATGACTGAGCAGACACAAGACCATGAGGCCATGATCCAGGGAGCATCATGGGGAAGTAACAGAAGTTCTAAAACTAACCAGAAGGCGAAGAGAGAGAAGTAAGATTTTGAGCCTTAGTAACTGAATCGACAGCAAGGCTATGAACTGGAACAGAGCACAAAGGATGTCAAAGGCAATTGATCAGAGGTCTTTTTCCACATGGTTGTTAAAAGCACTTGCCAAGAGCTACCCAGTCCTCCCTGGCCTCCATGCCTCACCTCTGCCTCTTCTCCATGGTGATGCAGGCCTAGATGGGTGGGTAAGTCCACATCAGGGGGTAGCAGCTCTCCCTGAAGACTGAAGCGGGCCTGCATTCTCTAATGGGAAGAGAAAGAAGACTGAACCGGGGGTAGCAGCAAATTCCCCATATGCATTCCTCACTTTTTTTTTTTTTTTGCAGTATTATAGGGAAAAGAATTTTTGTGGTATTGTAAAACCCAGGGCTGCTCTACCACAGAACCATATCCACAGCCAAGATAGCTTGCTCAGATGCTGAAGCTGGCCTCAAACTTGGGATCCTCCTGCCTCAGCTTGCTGAGTAGCTGGGATTATAGATCTATATCACCACACCTGGCCCACTCCTCACTTTTAACCTCAGGTAGCTGAGGACTTAGGTCCTGACTTTACTTCTGACTAGAAATGGGGCTTTTCTGATCATAAGGGCCAGGCAGAGTGATGGGAGAGGAAGGTGAAAGCAAAGGAGAGATGCTTTTCATGCGCAGGTTCTGAGGACAAACGCAGCAGCCCCACCTTACCTCCTGTGTCTGCTGCTGCCGGAGTGGGGGCAGGTCCTGGGTCCAGTGGAGCTTTTCCAGCTCAACAGTGTCCATGTGTAGCCATTCTTTGTGGGGGGTCACAGGCAATGTCAGTGCTGGGGAGATGAAAGAATGATAGTATTCCCTAAGGGGCTTAGATCACTAGTCCACTGGGGCCTCAGTCAGCAGATAGCAGCTGGCATATTGCCTCTACCCAGGATTAGAAACTTCTACCCTCAGTTATGACTAGTGGTATGTCTTGGGGAATGGAACTCCTGGGACCTGGGGAAATACCTCAGCTATGGTAGACACACCCAGTCCCGGCTCTAGCCCTTTGCTGACTTCAAGAATTTGTTGGGAAGGGAAGAGGAGGAAAGAAAGAGAAGAAAGAGGGAAAGAGGAAAAGAGAAGGGATATACATCAGGCAAAGCGTTGCTCTCTGCTCTCTAATGCTGGTTTGCTTAAGGAGCTGGGGAGTGGGGACAATGAGGAGATGGTGGTTATATCTGCTCCAGGGGCAGGATATAGAAACACACCCCTACAATATCCTCCTGCTTCCTCACCCCTGCCCCCACTCAACCTGCCCAACTGGCCCAGAGCTCCTGCAGAAGCAGGAGGTTCCTGGCTGTTGTAATTCAATTTCTTCTTTTGTTAATCCCTAATGAAATAATCTAGTTTCTGGGAAATGAGTGCTTCCACTGGCCTCTGCTTCTGGTCTGGCCATGTCCATAGACCTTTGTCAGACTCTTCCTCTCCCATTACCCTGGCCCTGCCATCTCCCCACAACATTGAGAGAAGAGGCAGAAAGAAGAGTGGGATGGAAACAGCCAGGCTGGGCAGCTGTAGCAAGGGCAGGAAGACGGTCTGCACAGGGAAGGAGCATTCACCACCACACTGGGCTGCCTCTTACCAGGGAAGGGGAGAAGGAGCAATAATAGAATAAAAAAACAGGAAGCCTGTGTAGGAAGATGTGCATCAGCAAATAAAGACTGATTTGAGTCAATTTAAAAATACTAATGAGGATTAATATTCAATGTCTAAGGGCAGAGAAGCTCTCGCTTCCCCACCCACCACGGCTAGGGGAAGGAACACTTCTCTACTTTTATCCACCAAAAGATAGTTCCCTCTTCCAAACCTGGGACTCCTGGCTCCAGCTTGTCCTCTTTGGTTGGTTCACTAGGAGAAGCTGACTTGATGGGCTCCTCTTTGGTGACAGGAACTGAGGGTTCTCCTGGCCTCTGTTCCTTGGTGGCCTTCTCTCCCTTTTGCTCATGGGTGCGGCTATGAGATCTCAAAAAGGCAACCAAGCTGGGGTCTGGAGACAAGGTAGAGGGGAGAGTGAAGGCAGATCCTCCCTAACCTCCTAATACCTGACACCTGATGCAAGTTGCCCACCACTGGTTGCTAAGAACCGGACAAGTTGTTTCTCAGTCTTGGCCTGAGCCCTCTGGGCTCTTCTGTGGCCCTTTAATAACCCTACATCCTCATACCTTCAGGTGCCCCAGGGCCCTGACCACTCCACTTTTCCTCTGCTCCTCACAGTCCTCAGACCCAAGTTCTAGTGCTTGTCCCTGTGATTAGCACCAGGACACAGGTCTGAAATAAGGAGCTAGAGAATGAATTAATGAATGCTGACTAGTACCAAAGAGAAAGCACTCAGGGGAACAATTTCCCACAACTTCACTCAGCCAATTTATTTATGCATGTCTAGTACATTACATAGTTACCAGATATATAGTGGGGCAAAAGATTGATTAAATTTTGAGTGTTTTGTTCAACAGAAACTAGGAGAGAGGTTTGAAATACCAGTGTCATACAACAGATTATGTTCTATTACAAAAATGTGCTGTAGGGGCTAAGGTTGTGGCTCAGTGGTACAGCCTTTGCCTAGCATGTGTGAGGCCCTGGGTTTGAGTCTCAGCACCACATATAAATAAAGTAAAAGTCCATTTGCAACTAAAAAAAAAAATATATATATATATACACACACACACACATATATATATAGTGCTATAGTTACAGTATGACTAATAAAGCATAGTGTATACTACACCAGTACAGTAAAACATAGCACATTGGTGGCTAAGAACAGGACCTGAGGGCTGGGGTTGTGGCTTAGTGGTAGAGCATGAGTGAGGCACTGGGTTTGATCCCTGGAACCATATAAAAATAAAATAAAGGTATTATGTCCATCTACAACTAAAAAAAAAATAAAAAATAAAATAATAAAAAGAACAGGACCTGAAGCTAGATGCTGTGGAATATGCCTGAAATTCTAGCTACTAAGGCAGAAGATAATAAGTTTAAGGCCGGTCTTGGCAACTTAGTGAAAATTAAAAGGGCCAGGAATGAAATTCAGTGGTAAAAGTGTCCCTGGATTCAATCCTCAGTACAAAAAAAAAAGAATAGTAGATCCTAATACCAGATAGAAATCCTAAATCCTAGGTTTAGTCTTATTTGTAAGGCTGGGCGTACAGTTTAGTGGTAGAACATTTGCCTTGCATGGGCAAGGCCTTGGGTTTGATCATCACACAGAAAAATAAAATTAAAAAAATCTAATCTGTGTTATTTATCAACTGTATAACCTGGAGAGAATTTCTCTATTTTTGAAATTTTTTCATAAGTAAAATTAAATTAATACCACTTCCCTCACAGGAGTAGTTTAAAGACAAAATGGAAGAATGCACTGCCTGGCACTCACAGTAACCCTTCCTCAATAAGTGGCAGGCCTCCCTAGCCTGGTCCCAGCTGGAAAGCCTGGCACCCATACCAAGTTGAGCCAGCAAACGCTGTTGCTCCTGCAGAATCTCCTCAGGATCCATGGCTTGCAGTCTTGCTACATTCTCTTTGTGAATGGTCTGCGCTTCCTGTTGAGCCTCCTGGCCCCTGAGCCCCTTCCCTGTGATCAGATGAGGTCCCTGAAAGCTGTGGCTGTTCCCCAGAATATGGTCGCGTTGGTCCCTAGGAGTGGGTGTTTCACAGGTCACAGCACCTGGAAGAAATGTATGATCAGTTTCACTGCCCTGTTTTCCTGGCTTAATGGACCTGTGGCCCTCTTCACTAAGCCTATTAGCCCTGGAGAAAGATGAAGACTCCGAAGCTTTCCTGAGCAGAATGGAGAGTGTACTGGGTGTGGCATAGGACTCTAGGCACTCTGGAAGTAGGGGGTTGGATTTTCTGCTCACTCTTCCCCTAAGACTTATATGAAAAGATTTCCCTTGGAAACATAGTTTCTGACTCTTCACTTGGAATGTCAAGGTAACCATCTACCACCAGGGGCCTACCCTACGCTCTTCCAGTATAATCTGCATCATTAATAGAAATTCATAAGCTGGCCTGTAGCTCAGTGGTAGAATGCCTGCCTAGCATGCACTAGGCCCTGGGTTCTATCTTCAGAATGGCAAAAAAAAAAAAGAGAGAGAGAGAGAAAAAAGAGAAACATAGAAATTTGGCCTATATCTTTATTTTGCAGCTTTTGCCAGACATTTCTACCCCTTTGCCTTTCTCTTAGAGTCATATAATAGCCTACCAGCTCTCTGTACCTAAGATTCAAAGCAGATACAGGGCTCCTAAACTTAAGTACTCTAAGTAGGGACATGGGATGACTTTCTCTTGAGATGGCTCAAATGCATCCCCTACTTAAGACAGGGAAGATGTATATCCCAAAAGATCTCATGATCACGTATTCTGAAAAGGCCAAGCCTGAGGATCTTTAGCCCCAGCTTACCCTCTGGTGGATCCAGGTTAGGCACAACTTCCTCAGCTGATAGAACCCTACTTTCAGACATTCTCCTGGCTGCAATCTCCTGGGCAAAGATGCTTCTCTTACCAGATGTTACCAGCTTCCCCTTGTAGAGAAAAAAAGAAAACCCAGATTATTAATGCTCATTATCCACTCTCTCATCTCCATATGCCAAGGTCTCTAGAACAAAGAGACTTTATACTCAATAAAGTTGATAAAAGACACTAATACTCAATCTCCACAGGCCATAACCCTAGTACTCAAGAAAAGTAGGTTCTAGAGAAGCTTAGGTCTTGAAATCTGATACACAAGAGTTAAATGAGGTAATGTGTATGAAGTGCTTGATATGGTCTGCTTCAAAATTAGAATAAGTTATGTCAGGCACAGTGGTACATGCCTATAATCCCAGACACTCAGGAGGCTAAAGCAAGAGTATCACAAATTTGAGGCCAGCCTCAGTAATTTGACAAGATCCTCAGCAAGATAGCAAGACCCTATCTCAAAATAAAAAATAAAAATGGTTGGGCATATAGCTTAGTAATAAACTGCCCTAGATTCAATGTCTAGTACTTGGGGAAAAAAAAAAAGGAGTAAACCAGATATAGTAGGGGCAAATGCCTATAATCCCAGCTACTGAGGAGGCTGAGACAGAATGAGGAGGCTGAGATAGATGGATCAAAAGTTTGAGGGCAGTTGGATGTGGTGGCACAGGCTTGTAATTCCAGAGGCTTGGGATACTAAGGAAGAAGCACCGTAAGTTCAAAGCCAGCCTTAGCTATTTAATCACACCCTATCGCAAAATAAAAAATAAAAAGGGCTGGGATATAGCTTAGTGGTTAAGTAGCCCTGGGTTCAATCCCTGGTACCACACACACACACACACACAAAAAAAAAAAAAAAAAAAAGTTTAGGCTAGCCTCTCAATTTAGCAAGATCCTATCTTAAAACAAAAGGGTTGGGGATGTAGCTCAATTGTAGAGTGCTTCCTTAGCATATGTGAGGCCTTGGGCTCAATTACCAGCACTGCAAAAACAAAAACAAAAACTATCTGAAGAAGATGTACTATGAGATCCATCTGATTATCTACTAAATACCACCTACCCGGTTCTCTTGTGAGCGATGAAATACAGCGGGGAAAGCAACACCACTGGGCACAGGCAGATTCACAGTCACTGAACTTGTATCTCGTTCCTGTGGCAACAAACACAAAACAGCAAAGATGCACACACTTTCCCAGACTGGAGCATATCCTACTGGCCCTGGTTCTGCGTAATGAGAACTTCAATCTGGGGGATCATGAATACACCTCATATCAGGTCTCAGGAATTCTAACCCAGCCCAAAGGGGAAGTGTCTACCTTTTTGAAGTACCCTACACTCATAAGTCTAAACCCTTTTCCCCCAATATTCTGTCTGCCCTAAGATGCCTTGTTCCGCTTAGCCAGGGTAAGACGCACAATAATTTTGGTCAAGACAGCAGTGATGTGCTGATCATGCCTATTTAGCTTCTCTTCAGGGTCCTCATCCTCAGGCAGGGGGCAGCCAAGGCTAGGCCTGGCTCTCTTTGGGGGAGCAGGAACCAAAGCTGGTGGTAAATCTGGGAAGTCTGAAAGAAAGAAAACAACAGATGTGAGTGCATCTATTCCCTCAAGGAAGATACCAAGCCAATAGGAGAAACGAAAAAAAGGCAGCTGCTAATAGGGCTCTGGCTCTGGCTGTGTCATTCCAAGTAAGATATTTAATCTTTATGAGGCTGTTTCTTCACCTATAAAATGGGACTAAAGCAATAGAGGATATGCGGTGTCTGAAATAATGAAGGGGCAAAGCCACATGTGGTGGCGCATACTTATAATCACAGTGACTCCTGTGGTTGAGGTAAAAGGACTATGAATTAAGAAGCTAACCACCGGAAGTCTGGCATAGCGGCGCACGCCTATAATCCCAGTGGCTTGGGAGGCTGAGACAGGAGGATCTAGAGTTCAAAGCCAGCCTCAGCAAAAAGCCAGGTGCTAAGTAACTCAGTGAGACCCTGTCTCTAAAAAAAAAAATACAAAATAGGGCAGGGGGTGTAGTTCAGTGACCAAGTGCCCTTGAGTTCCATCCTGGTACACGCCCCCGCCTCCCCCCCCAAAAAAAGCTAACCTCAGAAATTTAGAGAGAACCTGTCTCAAAAGTAAAAATAAAAAACAAGGGCTAAGGTTGTAGATCAGTGGTAGAGCACTTGCTTAGCACACATGAGGCACTGGGTTCAAGCCTCAGCACCACATAAAAATAGGTAAACAGGGCTGGGGATGTGGCTCAAGCAGTAGCGCGCTCGCCTGGCATGCGTGCGGCCCGGGTTCGATCCTCAACACCACATACAAAGATGTTGTGTCTGCCGAAAAACTAAAAAATAAATAAAAAATTCTCTCTCTCTCTCTCTAAAAAAACAATAGGTAAACAAAGGTATTATGTCCATCTACAACTAAATATATTTTAAAAATGAAAACAAATTTTAAATATTAAAAAAAAAAGGTATATGGCCTAGCTCAGTGGTAGTACACTTACTCCTGGGTCCAAGCCTCCAATAATCAGTAAAAAACAAACAAATAAAAAACTCCATAAGGTGACCTTTTTTTAATCCATAAGGAGATCATAAGAAAGGAAAGCTGGGGCTAGGACTCAGTGGTAGAGTGCTTGCCTCACATATATGAGGCACTGGGTTTGATCTTCAGCATCACATAAAAATAAATAGATATTGTGTCCATCTACAACTAAAAAAAATATTTAAAAAAAGAAAGGAAATAGGCCAACTTTTCTCATGAATTTAGATGCAAATATCTGAAAAATTTTTAAAAAAAATAATGATGGAGGGGCTGGGGCCGTAGCTCAGTGGTAGAGCACCCGCTTCGCGTGTGTGAGGCACTGGGTTTGATCCTCAGCACCACATAAAAATAAATACATATATTGTATATCTACAACTAAAATAATAATAATGATGATGATGATGATGATGATGATGATGGAGCCGTGTATGGTTGTAATCCCTGTGACCTGGGAGGCTGACAAAAGGATCAGAAATTCGAGGCCAATTTCAGCCACTTAGCGAGGTTCTAAGCAAAACTTTGCAAGACCCTGTTTCAAAATAAAAAATCAAAAGGGGGCTGGAGATGGAGCTCAGTGGGAAAGCACCCCTGGGTTAAATTCCCGGTACCAAATTATGATGATGATGATAATAATGGTGGTGGTGAGGGCTGAGGATGTGGCTCAAGCAGTAGCACGCTCGCCTGGCATGCGTGCGGCCCAGGTTCGATCCTCAGCACCACATACAAACAAAGATGTTGTGTCCACCGAAAACTAAAAAATAAATATTAAAAAAATTCTCTCTCTCTCTCTAAAAAATAAAAATAATGGTGGTGGTGGGGCAGAATGATGAAGGAGGGGACTCCGAGGCTGTTCTCTTATTCTTAAACTCACACTTGAAGGCACTCACCGTTCAGCTTCACTACATCTCGATGGTCCTGCAATGGAGACTGGTCTCGGGTAGCATCACCACTTTTCCTACTTCCTTTCTTCACTAACTGCACTGCTGGGGCTGCACCAGCTGCAAGAAACTGACTCTGGAAATGCAACAGATCCACCTCCGACTCCCCTGGTTTTGGTCTGGACAGCATCTTGATTTGACACTCCAGCTGCTTCCTAGGTATGACTTTTCCAGAACTACTGCGTGAAGATTCGTCGTCACCCCTAAGAACAATAAAGATGATGGGTCCTCTGCAAATAAACCCTGGTTCTCATTACCATGCATCAGGGATTACCCTCCTTCTCCATGAGTTCATGGGAACTCATTCCTCCTCATTCATATCTTATAGTCATTCCCTCCCTATTCAACCCTCCCTGGTATCATCAGCTTAGCAAAAATATTTACAGTTAATTCAGGTTGTTTACAATCTGTAGTTAAGAATTTTCAGGGCTGGGGTTGTGGCTCAGTGGAAGAGTACTTGCCTAGCATGTGTGAGGCACTGGTTCAATTCTCAGCACCACATACAAATAAATAAAATTAAGGTCCATCAACCATTAAAAAATATTAAACAACAACAAAAAAAAGAATTTTCAAGAACAACCAACAGGAGATATGAGAAAAATGCCATAGGAGCAAGGGAGATAAATATGTCATAACAGAGAGTGGTGATTCTGTATCAAACTAGAATGAACATACCTGAACTAAAGATATTAAAATTATTAAAAACATTGAGCTGTAGAAAACCAATATATAAAAGTCATTTGAGGGGCGGGGTTGTGGCTCAGTGATAGAGCATTTGCCTAGCATGCGTGAGGCACTGGGTTTGATCCCCTGCACCACATAAAAATAAACAAATAAAATAAATGTGTTGTGTTCATCTACAACTGAAAAAAAAAATTTAAAAAAGGAAAAAAAATCATTTGAGGGTCTAAGGTTGTAGCTCAGTGGTAGAGAGCTTGCCTAGCACATGTGGAGCACTGGGTTTGATCCACAAAAAAATAAAGAAAGAAAATAAAATAAAGGTATTATGTCCATCTACAACTAAAAATAATAATTAAAAAGTCATCTGACTGTCTATATACAAGCAACAAACAACCAAAAAGTGAAGTTAAGAAAACAATTTCATTTAAAGGGGATCGAAAAGAATAAAATATGTCAGAATAAATTTAACCAAAGAAGTATGAGATCTGCCCACTAAAAAACTACAAAACATTGTTGAGTCATTCATGCCTGGTGGCACACACCTGTAATCCCAGCTACTCAGGAGGCTGAGATAGGAGGATCACAATCCAGTGAGACTCTGTCCCCACCAAATAAAAAAGTTTTAAAGAGCTGGGGATATAGCTCAGTGGTAGAATACTTGCCTAGCATGTGTGAGTAATGCCATGGGCTTAATCTCCACTGGGAAGTTGAGGGAGGGAGGTTGTTAAATGACAGAGGACCTAAATAAAACATCCTGTACTCACAAATTGGAAGACTTAATACTATTAAGATGGAAATACTTTCCAAATCTGCAGACTCAATGTAATTCTGATAAAAATTCCAGCTGCCTGTTTTTACAAAATTGAAAAGTTGATCTTGAAATTCATATGGTAAAGCAAGGGACCCAGACAAGCCTTAAAAATCTCGAAAAGGAACAAAGTTAGAGGACTCACACTTCCCAATTTCAAAACTTATACAAAGCTATTTTAATCAAGACTGTGCTACTGACATAAAGACAGACATATAAATCAATGAAATTCTAGTGCTTCAACTAATTTTCAACAAGGATGAGATTTTTTTAAATGGGGGAAAATAGTATTTTCAACAAATGGTACTGATAAATTGGATATTCATATGTGAAAGAATAATGTTGGACCCCCTACCTCATATTATATATTTAAAAAAAAAACAACTAACTCAAAATAGATAAAGGAGCTAAGTATAAGAGCTGAAATTGTAAAATTGTTAGAAAAAAACATGGTGTAAATTCCTGTCATTAAATTAGGCAACAGATTCCTAAACATAACCACAAAAAGTAACCAAAGAAAAGACGGATAAATTGGATTTAACCAAAAGTAAAAACTGAAGTGCATCAAATGTTAGTATCAAGATAATCCACAGAAAGGGAAAAATATTTGCAAATCACATAACTGATAAAGGACTTGTATGTAGAATATTTAAAGTACTCTTACAACTCAACAATTAAAAGACCCAATTTAAAAATGCACAGGAGCCGGGTATGGTGGCATATGCCTGTTATCCCAGTGGCTCAGGAAGCTGAGGCAGGAGGATGGTGAGTTCAAAGCCAGCCTCAGCAACTTAGTGAGGCCCTGAGCAACTCAGAAACACCCCATCTTTAAATAAAATATAAAAAAGGCTTGGGAATGTGGGCTGGGGCTGTGCGCACTTGCCTGGCATGTGTGAGGCATTGGGTTCGATTCCCAGTACCACATATAAATAAATAAAATAAAGGTTTATCAACAACTAAAATTTAAAAAAAAAGGGGGGGGGGCTGGGAATGTGGCTCAGTGGTTAAGCACCCCTGGTTTCAATTCCAAGTACTAAAACAAAAGAGACCCTGTCTCAAAGAAAAACAAAAAAATAAAAAATAAAAACCACAATGAAGTCCAGAAGTCTATGGATCAATGGTAGAGTGCTGTGTTTAGTATGTGCAGTGTGAGGCCCTAGGTTCAATCCCCAGCATCAAAGAAAGGAAAA
The DNA here is from genome assembly GCF_021218885.2 of Marmota monax. NCBI lineage: Eukaryota > Metazoa > Chordata > Mammalia > Rodentia > Sciuridae > Marmota > Marmota monax. Next base: position 43,717,492 of record NW_026693777.1, read on the forward strand.
AAACAAAATAGGAAAACACCACAAAACTTCACACCCACTAGGGAGGCTATAATTAAAAAAAAAAGAAAAAAAGGCGGCATTGGGGGTAGTGGATAAAGCTCAGTTGGTAGAATGCTTGCCTTACATGCACAAGGCCATGGGTTTGATCCCCAGCACTGGGGTGGGTGGGGGGAAGGAAAATTAAAAAATAACAAGTGTTGGCTAGGATGTAGAGAAATTGGCACGTCATTTATTCTTGGTGAGATTGTAAAATGGTGCAGCCTTTATGGAAAACAGTTTGGCAGTCTCTCAAAAAGTTAAACATAGAGCTACCATATGACACAGCAGTTTGACTCTTTGGTATACACCCAAGAAAAATGAAAACATATGTTCACAAAAAAATGTACATGAATGTTCAGAACAGCATTATTCATAATAACTAAAAAGTGGGAAAAAAATGCCCATCAACTGATAAATGGATCAGCAAAATGTGGTATATACTATGAAATATAATTTGTCAATAAAAAGAATGAAGTTCTAAGTCAGGCACAGTGGATCACACCTGTAATCCCAGCAGCTTGGGAGGCTGAGACAGGAGAATCACAAGTTCAAAGCCAGACTCAGCAATGGCAAGGTTCTAAGCATCTCAGTGAGACCCTGTCTCTAAATAAAATATAAAAAAGGGCTGGGGATGTGGCTCAGCGGTCAAGTGCCCCTAGGTTCAATCTTTAGTATAAAAAAAAAAGACCAACAGAATGAAGTTCTGATACATGCTAAAACATGCATAAACCTTGAAAACATGCTAACTAAAAGAAGCCAGTCACAAAGGACCTTACAATGTATGATTCTGTTTATATAAAATGCTTGAAATAGTTAAATGCATAGAAATGAAAAGATTAGTGGTTGTCAGGGGCTAGAAGAGCTGGAAAGAAAAGGGAATTGACTGGTAACAGGTATGGAACTTCTGAGATAAGGAAAACATTCTCTAGATAGTGAAAAGTGTTGGTGAAAACTTGTGGAATACACTAAAAACCACTCAATTGTAGACTTCCAAATGGTTAATTTTATGGTGCTTGAATTATATCTCATTTAAAACACAAAGCCAGGGCTGGGGATGTGGCTAAAGTGGTAGCGTGCTTGCCTACAATGTGTGAGGCACTGGTTCGATTCTCAGCACCACTTAAAAAAATAAAATAAAATAAAATAAAAAGATATTGTGTCCACCTAAAACTAAAAAATAAATATTTAAACAAACAAACAAAAACAAAGCCACCCACAGGGGTACTGCACACCTATAATCCAGCAAGTTTAGGAAGGATTACAAATTCAAGGTCAGCCTGGGCAATTCAGCAAGATCCTGTAGCAAAATAAAAAAGGTTGGGGATGTAGTTCAGTAGTAGAGTATCCCTGGGTTCAAACCCCAGTATCAAAAAGAAAAAAAAAAAAAAAACTTAAAACAGGCAAGGTGACACAGGTCTGTATTTAGCTACTTAGGAGGATGTGGTGGGAGGTTCTTAAATTTAAGGCCAGCCTAGGCAACACAGTAAGACCCCCCCCCTGGATTAAAAAAAATCTTGGGCAGATCAAATATGTCTGTAGGGCTGAGAGTGTAGCTTAATGGTACAGTGCTTACATGAGTGAGGCCCAAGGTTCAATCCCAGCATCTCCAAAACAAAAACAAGTTGGGAAACACTTTGGAACTCCCATATGAGTTGCCAATAACAATAAAACTATTATTATTATTATTATTATTATTCTAGTTAACACTTATTGGGCACTGAATATATGGCACATATTAGTTTAAGCACTTCTTTCACATTCACTTATTTAATTCTCACAACTACCATATGAGGTGGGATACAATTGTTATTCACATTTAATAGCTGAGGAAAGGGGATGCTGAAAAATTTAAGTTATTTGCCCAAAGTCTCAGAATTAGTAAGTGATAGGACTAGGATTCAATTCCAGAGCATCAATCCATGCTACACTATAAAGAAACTCCTGAAGAACAAAAGCTGGATGTACACTAGAGTCTCAATAGGGACAACTGACCTTTAGTGTCCAATAATTTCTTGTGGAATAATGTCCTGTACAGGATTGTTTAGGAGCATTCCTGGCTTTTACCCATACTCCTCCCCCAGTTGTAACAAGCAAAAATGCCTCCAGATAGTGACACTGAGGATGAATGGTAAACACAAATACATTTAAAAAGCAGTACATCACAGTGACCAAATGAGTTATATAGAAATTAGTAGTACAGGATTTCAGAGTTGGGATAGATCCCTAAATGTTAAAAATAGGGCTGGATATTGAGGTAAGTCATAATGCACTTTGTAGAGTCAGAATAGTTATGGGCACCAGCTTCGGAACATTAGGCTAGAGATCAAATGCCAGCTCCACTACTTACTAGCTGTGTGAGTTATTTAAGCTATTCCAAGTCCAATTTCCAAAACTGTAAAATGTGTATAACAGGTCCTACAGAATAGGAATTTTGTGGATTTAAATGACTATGCACAAAGCACCTATCACATTATCTGTTATTCACATAAATAAAACTCCGTAAAAGCTAGCAAGTTTTTAGTTCTAAGTAAAGCCACAGAAATACTTCCCCACAAACTCCAGGGCTGATTTTATCCAGAACTAATCTGTGATAGAAGCCATAACATCTTGGACTACAGTACGGATGATTCCTAGCGCTAACAATGGACTATGTAGTTTCTCGGGTTGCCTCTTATCTTACGGCCTGTTCTCCTATGCCAAGATAACCTCAAATCGGGTCCCGCGACTGTGCTAGGCTCTAGTTAAGTGTCCTGGACCACTCACGTCAGCCATCAGAAATCACCGAGCTGCGGGTCGATGAAGGGCCATGCCCAAGATCTATATACCGAATAGGTAGCAACTCCTCCCCTACAGACCAAAGACCTTCAGGCGGGTTACGACCGAGGCACCGAACACGAAGCCCCTGGATTCTCCGCTCCGAGTCACCTTAAGTCAGTCCCTCCAACCCCCGCCACCTACTAGCTGGAGGCCCGCCTGGGCGCCGCCATATTGGACCGCAGAGCCGCGCTTCCGCCGCCGCTAGACTTTAGCTTCCGCGGCGCAGCCCCGCCCGCCGCTCCGGAGCTCGGCTAGGAGCGCACTTAAGCACGAAGCTGCTCCAGCACGAAGACACCGCTTGCAGCGTCTTATCCCGAGAAAGCCGTAAACCGACTCTGGGAACACACGTTCTTTGGAGGTACCGCAGGTCCGGCCCTTTTGTACAGCAGCACCGGTGGCATAGGCGGGAAAGTCATCAGCCATCTCAATGCAAGCCCTAGGTTGCAGAGCCACATCTTGTACAACAGCACCAGCGCCCGCAGGCAGTGCACAGAAACCACTCAAACCAGTGTGACCTCCTCACTGTTTTCATGGCAAGAATGTAAACATGAAAAGGGTCTAAAGAAAGCAACAAATGCTGCCAAACACGGTGGCGCACACCTATAATCCTAGCAAGTCTGGAGGCTGAGTCAGGAGGATCCCAGCTGGGCAGTTTAGCGAGACCCTGTCTCAAAATAAAAAATGCGTGTTCGATTCCCTGGGTTCAATTTCCACTAATTGAAAAAGGGGGGAAAAAAAGGTAAGAATGAGAGGGAAATTTATCGCTTTTGAAATAATTGGTGAGCACAGGGTGGTGGCGCACCCCTGTAATCCCAGCGACTCAGGAGGCTGAGGAAGAAAGATCACACTTTAAAGCCCAGCCTCAGCAATTTAGCAAAACCCTGTCTCAAAATAAAAAGGGCCGTGGAGGCTGGGGTTGTAACTCCAGTAAAGCGCTTGGTGTGAGGCACTGGGGTCAATCCTCAGCACCATAAATGAATGAATGAATAAAATGGTATTGTGTACATCTACATCTAAAAATATTTAAAATACAATCAAAAGGGGTTGGGGAGGTGGCTCAAGCAGTAGCACGCTCGCCTAGCATGCGTGTGGTCCAGGTTCGATCCTCAGCACCACATACAAAGATGTTGTATCCGCCGAAAAAACTAAAAAATAAATATTAAAAAAATTCTCCCTCTTTAAAAAAAAAATACAATAAAAAGGGCTGTGGATGTAGCTTAGTGGTAGAGCCCCCCTGGGTTCAGCCCCCAGTACTGCTAAATAAATAAATAAATACTCAAGCAAAACAACAAAATGCCGGGCTGGGGTTGTAGCTCAGTAATAGAGCCCTTGCTGAGTACGTGTGAGGCCCCTGAAATTGATTCTCAGCACCGCATATAAGTAAATAAAATAAAGGTCTCTTGACAACTAAAAATATATTAAAATTAAAAATTCATTAAAAAAACAATTGGCTAAAATATTCATGAAGCAGAGGGTTCATCATACTATTTTCTTTACTTGTGTGTACATTTGAAGTATAATAAAAAAAAGTTTAAAAAATAAGTCAGGCAAGGTGATGCACACCTGTAATCCCAGCAACTAAGGACACTGAGGCAGGAAGATCACAAATTTAAAACCAGCCTGAGCAACCTAGTGAGGCCCTGTCTCAAAAATTTTTAAAAAGGACAAGGAATATAGCTAGTGGTATAGTGCTCCTGGGTTCCCAGTACCATGAAACTTTTGTGTGTGTGTGTGTGGGGGGGGTGTGGTGCTAGGGATTGAACTCAGGGCCTAGTACATGCAAGGCAAGCACTCTACCAACTGAACTATATCTCCAGCCCACCTACACGAAACTTAAAAAAAAAAAATATTTAAAGTTTTAAAAGCAGAGCCAAGGGGGTCTTGGGGCATAACTCGTGGTACAGAACTTGCCTTGCCTAGTATGTCTGGTCCCTACGTTCAACCTTCAGTACCACCACAACAATAATAAATTATAAAAATAAAACTGGAAAATCCTGGTAGGTTAAATAGGTAGGTTTAACCTACCTGGTAGGTTTAAAGAGGGATAAATAGAGAAATACAGACAAATAGAAGGTATACACACACATATTCATACATGAAACTCTTCCTCTCAGGTTCATCTCCAAGTGAAATAGAGAAACATTTTTCTTCTACTTATTTGGACACCTTTGTCCTTTCAGAAACCCCAAACTTATTGTTGTCTTCCTTTTTGTGTGTGTGGTGCTGGGGATTAAACCCAGGGCCTTGTGCATGCAAGGCAAGTACTCTACCAACTGAGCTATATCCCCAGCACTTATTGTTGTCTTCCTATTCCTAAATCTGCTTTGAGGAAAAAATCTGATCATTTGGAAGTTTCCCTGTGACTCTAAATCAAAGTGTGGACTTCCCTGGGAATGTATTTGTCTTCTTCATCTTCCATAAATCAAGGAGTGGCCTTCTTCTTGGCTTAGAAATTTCAGGAGGGCATGTTTACTGAGCACAGCAAAGTTCCCAGCACCCTTAGAATCATAACTTAAGCAATTTTCCTGCAAGTCCCAAAGGCAAACATTCTCTACCGTTGCTAAACTGACAAAGAACATGGTCTGTGGTTGACCTTATTCCTTGAGTGGGATCTACTAACTCTTACCTCTTGGGCCAGTAGTTGGGAAAGAACAGGTCCTTGGGTGCAGGTCAGTGAGACTGCCATGTCCCCAAAGCTTGCCTTAGTTCCTTTCCTCTGGAAGGGAGGGGAGGCCTTGGATTTAAAAAAGATGAGGCAGGGCTGGGATTGTGGTTCAGCAGTAGAGCGCTCCCATAGCATAGGCGAGGCCCTGGGTTGGATCCTCAGCACCACATAACAATAAGTAAATAAAATAAAGGCATTGTGTTTATCTATACCTAAAAAATATATAAATAAAGATGAAACAGCTGCTTCCTGGAAGTTGACATCAGGGTATCCTACTACTATGGGTAATGTCTTTTTGTTTTTAGTTTTTAATTTCCAGTTTTGTCTTGGTCTTCTCTGAATCTTTAGCCTCCTTGAGCAGTTTTAAGTCATTTAAGGCAGGGGGCCTGGGTTCCAGCACCACAAACAAAATAAAAATTTAAAAAATAAAGGAAGGGGTGCTGTGGCTGTGGCTCAGTAGTAGAGCACTTGCCTAGCACGTGTGAGGCACTGGGTTCGATCCTCAGCACCACATAAATATAAATAAATAAATTAAAGGTAGAAAAAATCCACATTAAAAAAAATAAAGGAAGAGAGTAGGCAAATTTAATTTACCAGTGTAGGAAGATGGCATGACTTAATCCAGACCTGCCCATAAGAAGGGGTAGCCACAAGCCCTCCTCTACCCCTGCAGCCCCTTATTATTCCCCTGGGATAGATATGGGCTGACTCTGTCTGGTTTTGTTTGGAGGACAGGAACTCCTAGAACAGCTGCTTTTGCATTAGGTCAAATACATTTCCTGTTGATTTGATTAGTTTCCTTCCAAGCAATGCATTTATGGAAAGAAGGGAGCTTTTGCAGGCATGCATTTGCACAGGCAGTAAACCTCCTCCAGTCACACACACACACACACACACACACACACACACACACTTTCTCCCCATCCACCCACAGGCGTCAGTCACATTTAGAATTTGCACAAATGCACACCCTCCCTCATACATCACAATGCACACCCTCTCACCCACCTACACATTTCTTCCACAAAATCACACCTGCTCACATACCCCTAGAAGTGCATTCCTATACTGTGCCCTGAGAGAGAGAGAGAAAGGTAGGAGAGATAGGCAAAGTGAGTGGGTTGTAATCACTCATGAACCAAGCACCCTTGGTGGGAGCTAAAAAGTCAGAAGATCGGGATCCCACAGATCCCCCTGCCCTCCTGTAAGTAGAAATACTGAGAACTGAGAGGGATTCTAAATTAGAAGTGGAGGAAGGTCTGGGCCCAGTGGCTCATGCCTGTAATCCCAGCAGCTCAGAAGGTGGAGGCAAGAGGATCGAGAGTTCAAAGCCAGCCTCAGCAACAGGGAGGCACTAAGCAACTCAGTGAGACTCTGTCGCTAATAAAATACAAAATGGGCTAGGGATGTGACTCAGTGGTCGAGTACCCCTGAGTTCAATCCCGGGTACCCCCCCAAAAAAAAGAGTGGAGGAAGCATGGGTTGGGGATATAGCTCAGTTGGTAGAGTGCTTGCCTCAAATGCACAAGGCCCTGAGTTCTATCCCCAGCACCACCAATAAATAAATAGATAGATAGATAGATATAAAGAAAGAAGTGGAGAAAGCAGGAACTCAGCTCCTTGTCTCTTGTAGAAAGTATGTTGCTTGGAGTGACAGGCTGTAAGTGGAGAATGCAGCTGCATCAATGATATGCCTGAGGAGCCCACTGGAATGATGGCAAAGGGTAACCCTTGGGCTAGATTTTCTGTCAGCCCAGGAAATTATGAGGTTCGGGGTGAAAGGAGAAAAGGAAGGGGTGGGTTGTTTGAGCTCTGGGTTCAACATCCTCCAGGAGAAGTCTTCCTAATGTCAGCTAGAATCAAGAAGGGGAGTCATCCCCTTACAGGAAACTTGAAGTCCCCTCCAGAGAAAAGAGGTGAGGTTAAGCTCTTGAGAAGGACAAGTGCCCAAAAGCAGAGAAGCAGCAGCCTGAGGCCATTCTGGCTTCAACTACAGAGCATGGTCCGCCAGACCAAACTTGGAAGCTATGGATTCGAGAATGGAAGAAGTCTTTTTCTTTAGGAAAAGACCCACAGTGCCCAAGAAAATTGGCAAAGTTCAGCTAAAGGGAGACTAAGGCCCCTGCCTTTCAACCCTTGACAGTGCTTCCTTGGTCTCTCCCTGTGCTGCCACCTGGGGGCGCCACCAGCTGGGTTCAAGGCTACTGCCAACAACTACTATTGTTATCATTAGGATAATTAATAAACAAACACTGATGGGGCCAAGTGGAAGAAGAAGCAGGCCCCTGCTGCGCGGAAGGAGCAGATCAGGTGAAAAGATCTAGTGAAGCTGCAGTGGGGGGCTGAATGGCTAGTCCTTTCTCCCCAACCACAAACTCTAAGAAAGACCTTTGGGGTGAGTTCAGGGACCAGGTAGAGGTGTGGACAAGGGGAGGAGAACACTTGTTAGGCTGGTATGGAACCTGTTCTGCATCTGCTTGACAGGACACCCCATCCCCACTCCTTATGATTACTGGTTATGGGGCAGGCTCTGAGGCAATTGTTCACTCATTTAACAGGCATCTATTTATAGAGTGCCTACTGTGTGCGAGGTGGGCTACTACTAATAATGTTTCATGGGATAACGTGAGGAAACAGTCAACTTCAACACCATGTCCTGGGTGTGAAAGAGGAAGCAAGTTGGAAGAATGACCACTCCCAAAATACATGGGCCATTGAGCTTTGGCCTGTGTAGGGTAGCAGAGGGGATATATATATCAAATAATATCTGATAATCATCAAACAGATCTTGAAGAACTCAGGACCCCCATAGCAAGTTGGAAAACACTCTGGGAAACTGAGTTGGAGAAACTGTTTATTTTTGAGTAGGGTTATACTTGGAGGATAAAGGGTGGGAATAGAGCACGAATATGAAGAATTTGGATGAAAGGCTCAATGAAAGAGGTACAGGGATGTTAGCAGATCCGGGGAAAGGGGCAGCTGTTGATTGGGAGTGTCTAGTATGTAATTTATGCCCTGAGAGGGCAAGTGCTAGTCTCTGGGTCAGAGTTTGGGCTTAAGTTAGGGTGTGGTAGGGGCTTCGGAGGAAATTTTCAGAGTAGGGTTTGTAGTGTTGAGCGGAAGAGTCCACGAGAGTGTTTAGGCAAAGGAGGGGCGTGGCCCGCGTGCCTATCCAGGGACCAAGTCAGAACCTGAGGATCGATATTGGGGTAGCTGGGGCGGGGGGCGCAGGCCGGCCTGGGAGGTCTGGAGGTGGGGGCGGGCCAGAGGTCCGGTGACAGTGCCGGAGTTAGCAATCCGCCCCAGCCACCGGAGCTCCGCGGGGGGGCGGTACGAGCTCGGGCTGCTGGCGGGTCGGGAGGAGGCGGTGGCTAGGAGAAGAACATGAATCAGCGGCAGCGGCGACGGCGACGGCGGCTGTGGAAAGAGCGCGGTGGCCCAGGAATGGCCCCGGGGACCCCGCGTTGCTGACGGCTGCGGCGACTCCCGGTCGACGCGGGTCTCAGAGGCACTGGCCCAGCGCCGCCCCCCGGGCGGGCCCCAGCTCCTCCCGCGGCCCTCCTCCTCCTCCTCCTCCTCCTCTTCCTTCTTCCCTTCCCTCCTCTCCACGCTCCCGGGCCCGGCCCGGCATGGTGCGGCGTCGCCGCCGATGGCGCTGAGGCGGAGCATGGGGCGGCCGGAGCTCCCGCCGCTGCCGCTGCCGCTGCCGCCGCCGCCACCGCCGCTGCTCCTGCTCCTGCTGGTGGGTCTGGCCTCTCTGCTGCTCCCGGAGTCGGCGGCCGCAGGTAGGGTCTGGCTCGGGATGTGGCGGAAAGCGGGAGACCGCGGAGGGGCGCGGCTGGGGGGTCAGAGCCCAGAACCACACTGAGGGAGACCCGGGCCTCGTGAGCAGTAGACTTGGGTTAGGGGGCCGGAGCTGGAGGGCCAAGGTTTGGGGCGCAGCCGTGTGTTTGCTGCTAGATCTCCAGTCGGGGTCCCCGCCCCCAACTTTCTAGTGCCCAGAGCTCTTCTGGCGAGGTGAAGGGAGTGGGGTGTGGGGTGTGTGGTCAGCAGGGGTATTTGGAACTGGATTTTCCCGCCTGCATGTTCCTAGTTGTTTGCTTCCCTTCCCCAGTTTTGGAGACTTAGTTCTGTCCGCCACACACACGAAGGTCCCACTCTGAAACCACAGGGTCTGGGGCTGAGCACCCAAAGGAAGGGGCACCCGCCTACCATTTAGATACAGCCTACCATTTAGATACAGGGGGTGTGAGAGTGCCGGGTCACAAAATACATGTGGTCATATATACTCTAGCTCCTGTGCTCTCAGGGCTTCCTGAAACGCAGAATGTTGGATGGCTTGGGCCGGGGCAAGGGTTCTGGTCTTTGTAGGATTTAGCCTTGTGTTCCCACTTAGCCACTTAGGCATTTGCCAATTGTGGGAGTGCTCCATGCTGCACCTTGCTTCCCAAGTTCTCAGTGCACACCTCTAGACTGCTGGGAGTATGGGGAGTGTGAGGCTATCTCTCCTTGTCCTGTGACTGATGCTGGATGAAGGGAGTATAATAGAGACACAGGCCAGGGCAGCAGCCACTGGGCTGGCACCTTCTCTTGAGACATTTCCTGCCTTATCAGTCTCTCAGGGGAGGGAAGGGATAGGAAAGGAAGGAGAAGAAGGTGACAAGTATTTACAAGCTGAGGCTTAAAGAGTCCAGGAATTCACCTAGAGTCACACACAGCAAAGGGCAGGAAAAAGCAGGACTGGACTTCACCTCTTCACCTGCCTATCTACTTAAAAATATGCCAGAGGCCAGGAGAGGTGTTTGTGTGTTTGTGTTTATGTGCATGCACAGAGGGCAGGTTTCCAGTAGGTGGGTCCTGTTGATGTGACAGTGGCCTAGGGGCCTACTGCTCGGGGCCCCATCCCTTCCTTCTAACTCCTACCTTCCTAGCACCTCCCCTGCTCACATGCAGGTATTAATAGAGCAGGCGCCTGCCAGGAAGGCTGCCATGTGTTTGATCTGACGTGGTTTTGTGGCCATATGTTCTCCACTTCAGGGGAGCACCCCCTCCTTCCCTTCCTCAGCCTTCCTTCATTTGGCAGGGTGGGGTTCAAGGGGTGCTGGCAGTAGTTCAGGGCTGGGTTGACACCTTGGGTGGAGAGCTGGCATCTGGCAGCCTGTTGCACTGGTTGGGTGCAGCAGTCATTCCCAGGGTATTACCTTCCCCAGAAGTTGACAGCTTCCCACTGTTTCAGCCCAGATTGCTTTCTTTTTGGTGTCTGGGCAGCAGGGAGCTATGGGGAAGAGGTCCTTACTTAGAGTTGGGGGAAACTTCACAATAACAGAAAAGGTACCTGGAAAGCTTTCTTACCTCTTCCCCCAAAACAGGTCCAGGTTTCCTGCCCTCCCACATTGTCCTGCTGCCGTTTCCTTGGCATCGGCTGAAAATGAGCCCTCTAATGCAGAAGCTACATTCTGGAAGAGAATGGGAGATATTTCCAGAGACAGGGCAACCTCAAACAGGCTGACATTCTTCTTCCCACCCCTCAGGCCTGAAGCTCGTAGGAGCCCCCGTGAAGCTGACAGTGTCTCAGGGGCAGCCTGTGAAGCTCAACTGCAGCGTGGAGGGGATGGAGGAGCCTGAGATACAGTGGGTGAAGGACGGGGCTGTGGTCCAAAGTTTGGACCAGATGTACATCTCAGTCAGCGAGCAGCACTGGATTGGCTTCCTCAGGTGCAGGGTTGTGGGATGCCATCTTGGGTGTAACTGTGCTCTTAGGGCTCAGGAGTTGGGGGCTGTGCTGAGGTCCAGATGTCTGTGGTTTTTATTTATTCATTTTTTCACACATCACAATATTGGTCTCTGGTTTTTAAATTTGACAACCTGTGGAAACTTCTTCCAGAAGTGGGGCTGGCTAAATCCGTCAAGTCTGCCCACAGAGCTGCCCCTCTTGACCTCAGGAAGCAAACCTGTTGTCATGTTTCCACAGCCTGAAGTCAGTGGAGCGCTCTGATGCAGGCCGGTACTGGTGCCAAGTAGAGGATGGGGAAGAAATTGAGATCTCACAGCCAGTGTGGCTCACGGTAGAAGGTGAGGAGGGCAGAGCCACAGGGATGTGTTGGCTTGTAGCAGGTGTTGTCTACTAGTGACCATACCTTTGCAGAGAAAATGCAGAGGAAGCTGGGCTGCCCCATGGCCCCATTGGGCCCAGTGGTACCAGGCTCTAGTCCACCCTAGACATCAAAAGACCCTACCTGCTAGAGTCTGGGTATCTAAGAATCAAAGGGGCAACTGGGATCCACAGACTATGGAGTGCAGTCTGTTTCATTTATCTGAGCAGCAATTCTCAAGCATCTATCTGAGGCTGGACCCTGCTCTGACAAGTGGCCCTACCAGCAGGGAGAGGGGTGGGGGAGGGGAGGGAGGTTTCACAGCTGCGAGAGCTCAGAGCCTTTCAGCCCTGGAAAACAAAGTGACTAAGAAAGTAACAAAAGGCCCTGAACAGGAGCTGGGGCCTGCCAGCAGAACTCCTTCTATAAAGCTCCCACCCACTCCCTCCCTCTCTGCCCCTCCCCCAGCTCCCTGCCCCCAGCTTCTCCCTTCCTCTGAGAAGAGCTATCAGAGCAGGTCTCCAGGGAGTGTGGGGGCAGGCAGCAGAATCTGCCTCACCCAAGGGGGCTGCAGGGAAGGGATTCCTATGGAAGCTGATATAAAAACGCACTTCTGCCCCCTAAGCTTGATGCCTGTGCTGCGATTGACCCACTCATAAGGGGCGTGTGGGGACCTTTTGCATAGAGGACTTTGGATGGATGTGAACTTGTGATTTGGGCAGTTGGAGGCTATAAGGTGGAAAGGCTCACTTCCCACACCCCTTCTCTCCCTAGGTGTGCCATTTTTCACTGTAGAGCCAAAAGATCTGGCAGTGCCACCCAATGCCCCTTTCCAACTGTCTTGTGAAGCCGTGGGTCCCCCTGAACCTGTTACCATTATCTGGTGGAGAGGAGGCACCAAGATTGGAGGTCCTGCTCCCTCTCCCTCCGTTTTAAATGTAACAGGTGAGCAGCCTCAGGAGGGGCTTCAAGAAGGGAATGAGCTGAGGTTTTTCATGTAGTGAGCCTGGCAGAGTTGGAATCTGTCTGAATCACAGAGTTTGCTATTGTGAGTGTCCAGAGCAAACCCCTGTGCCTGGATGCGTGAGCTGCACTATTGCTAAGCTCATTAGACAGGTGTGCTAGCCTGGCTAGGTGGGCTGATTAGTGGCAATCCTGCTGTGTGTACTCAAGGAAGGTGATGGGGCCTCCTTGCTTGGCTCACAGCAGTTTAGGACATGTACAGCTGGCCCTGGGAGATGAATTGTGTGAGACCAGGGGCACCCATCCCCCCCACCCTCCCAAGGGAAGGAGCCAGAAATCAGCCCACACATTGCTAGGAAGGAGTGTCTGGCAGACACTGAGAAGACAGACTCTCATGCTGCAGAGGAAATGGGGGTAGAGTTAGGGGGGAGACAGAGGCCAGCACAAAGATGCAAGGGCTTCCTCCCCTCATAGCTCTTTCCAGATATTTTCCCGAACAACTATATGTTTCCATACCTCTGCACAATTAGACTCAAAGCAGCCACACCTGCACACCAGCCTGGGCCCCATAGTCTGTCACACACTTGTGAGGCTCACTGATCTGTGAAACTGTAAGTTTTTTTTTTCCTAGTTAAGTCTTGAACAGGTTAAAAAGAGAGTCTGGGCTTGGTTTCATGGGCTAGAAAGTAGGAGGAAAGGGACTCTGATCTGTCTAGTCCCTAGCCATTGGAATCTGGAGAAGAGGTAGGTTACAGGACTTTTTGGAAGGGAGGACAGGGCCTATTCAGAGAGGGGGTTTGGTTCCTTCCCTCCTGATATGTGTGGTTAGGACCCTCAGGCAGCCAACCTGATAATAAGCATTCACTAAACTCCTACTGCACACACCACACTGTGCTGGGCACCACGGGGGACTGAGGAAACACAAAGGAAATAGAAGCTACCTTTCCAGCCCCCAAAGAATTCAGTATAATTGGGGAGACACATGCATAAGGAACTGAGAACTAATGCAAGGCCAGGAATCTGCAAGTATAACAATGACAGGGCACAGAGCAAATAAAAGGGCTCTGCGAAGGACATAAAGGAGTGGCCAGAAAAAGGACAAAGGATGCAGCTCTGTGCTGTCTGTGGGAGATGGGATTGAGGTGGGAGGCTCCCTATAACATTTCTTAAGTGCTTATTGTGTGCCATGCACTTCACTATAAATTACCTGATTCTTATAGTTCTAGCATTTGAGAGATGAGAAAACAGCCCCATCCAAGCTCACTGGACTCAAAGTCCTTGTTCCATTCCACCACACCCAACTGTCCAGCCCCTTCCTTTGATTGGAGGGACTTCTAGGATGTTCAGGCCAGATTCTGAGTATTCCCCTTCCTCAGTCCCACACTGAGCCAGAATTGCTGTTTGGGGGCACTAACTGAGGTTTTCTGGCCCAGGTGTGACCCAGAGAACAGAGTTTTCCTGTGAAGCTCACAACAGAAAAGGCCTGGCCTCTTCACGACCTGCTATTGTTCACCTTCAAGGTAGGAGTACTAGAGGCAGAGGCAGGTAGATGAGGCCAGGGTCATGCCTGTTGGAGATCCTCATATGAGGGGTAATTGGCAAACCTCCCATTCCTAGGGGGAGCACCTGAGACCCTGCTGTGGCTCTGATAAGAATAGAATCCTGACGTCACAGCAGATTTCCCATCCCGAAGGAGACTCTGTGAGGGAGGGAGAGAAGGGAGCCAGCAGGAGGTGGTCAAAGCTCTAGCCCAACCTTGTTTCTGCCACTCCTGTGGAGGGAATGGGGGCAGGGAGGAGCCTAGCAGATGATTGAGACCAAAGGGCTGGTGCAATGGAGGAAGGGAGGAGCAGAGGGAGGTAGGAAGCCAGAGAGTGGAGGAGCTTGTCTGTGGCTGCAGGAGCAGCTGCCTATTTCTTCTTTGTAGTTCCTCAGGCACCAGGTACTGCCTCCACATAAGATCTTATTTGGTCAGGGCCTCTTATTTCAGAGAGAGAAGTAACCTTTATCTATAGCCTACGCAGTTTCCCAATACTGGTTACTTGATTTGTGTCCCAGCGCTAAGTAGCAGACTTTAGGTTGGGGGTGTCCCAGGCCCTAGAGGGAACTCAAGGCTTGACTCCTATGCATCCTCCTTTCTCCTCTCATTCTTACTGGGCACTGACTCTTAGTCCCCATCCACAGCAAGGCCGGCAGCCCCCTTTAACATCACAGTGACAAAGCTCTCCAGCAGCAATGCTAGCGTGGCCTGGATGCCAGGTGCTGATGGCCGAGCTGTGCTCCAATCCTGTACAGTCCAGGTAAGCTGAAATGGGCCCAACAGACTTTCCTGAACTGGCCAGGCTCATTCTGGCTGCATGGCACTTCATGACAATGATATCACATTTACTAGAGTTCATAGGGTTGGTCTGCAGCACTATTCAGGTGCTGTTCCTTAGTATGAATAGCCCAAGCCTCTCTTTCAGCCTTGACAACTAAAAGACTGCAGATTGGCTCAAGCCTGTGCTGGAAAGCAGATTTTCAGAGCAGATTTGGGGTATCTGGAAGAATTGTGTGTGTGTGTGTTTTGCTAGGGATTGAACCCAGGCCTTGTCCTTGCTAGACAAGTATTCAACTGCTTAACTGGAAGAACTTTTCTTCTGGTGTGAAAGCCTTTGATTTATCTGATAGTCTGCACTTTCATGCCCCTATACCCATGCCAAAGAGAACAAAAGGACCAGAAGGGGTCTTAAACCCTGGAGGGTAGAAAAGGTGGGTAAGGTTTTATCACAACCAAGAGTCAATGCCAGCTTACTTATTTGATTTGTTTATTTTAAAGGAATTTACTGAGAACCTTTTGAAACTGTTCTAAGCAGTTCCCTGGGCAGCAGGGGTCCCTGCTCTGTGTTCCATCTGTGGAGGACCCCACTCTGGCTCTCCTTTGGCCCTTACTCTGGGGAAAAGAGTCTGCAGAGCCAAGGAGATAAACAAATCTATCCAGATTGTCTTTTCTTTCACACCGTACTGTACATATTCAGCATCTAATGCCCTGACTGCCATGGGTCTGACTCCAGGGCCTGTGTGGGCCTCTTCCAGGTCCATCCTCCCAAAGGTGGAACATTCTATGATATGTACACCTCTAAACCCTAGGGGCAACTATTTGTATGGAGATGGGAATAGAGCCTGGGTGTGCAGACAACATTGTCCACACTTGTACATCTGAGTCTCATCATGATGTAGACCCTTGCCTGGGGGCCAGCTCTTTCAGTGCCCCCACACCATGATTTGGGACTGCAAGGATTTGGAAAATTATAAATGTAAACTTGACCTTCTAGGTGGTTTGGAAATCTTAATTCTTAAGGTATCATGATAGAAATTATTTCTGAGCACAGTGGCACACACCTGTAATCCCAGCGATTTAGGAGGCTGAGACAGTATTACAAGTTTGAGGCCAGCCTCAGCAACTTAAACCCTAAGCAACTTAGTGAGACTGGGTTGAAATAAAAACTTAAAAAGGGCTGGAGATGTGGCTCTGTAGTAAAGCACCCCTGGGTTCAATCCTTAGTACCAAAAAAAAAAAAAAAAAAGAAGAAGAAGAAATAAAAGAAAAGAAATTATTTAATAGTTTGTTAGTTAGGGCTGGGGGTGTGGCTTGGTGTTAGGGTATTTGCATAATGTGCAAGCCCTGGGTTCAATTCTAGCACTGCAACAAATAAAAGTGTGTTTTCTGATTTATAGATTTTTTTTCCTTTGATATTGGGGATTTATTTCAGGATGTTTAACCACTGAACCACATCTCTACCGTCCCCCCACCCCCTTTTTTTTTTAAGATAGGGTCTCACTAAATTGCTTAGGATCTTGCTAGCTTGCTGAGGCTGACCTTGAAATTATGATCCTTCTACCTCAGCTTCCCAACCACTGGGATTATAGACGTGTACCACGTCCAGCTTGATTGATAATATTTAAATATCTAGTTATACAGTACATGGATCTATTTATTCTCTGGCCCTGAGCCCCCAAAATGTAAAGTGAAGGACTGGTTCAAGGTACCCCTAGGTCTCAGTTTCTCTCCCCTTGAGAATCTCTGAGACTTTGGGATGGCATGTGACAATAAGTGGCAAGTGCTCTGGAACACATAAGGATCAAGTAAAGAAGGACAAGATTTTTTTTGGAGTAACTAAGACAGGTTTTCACCAAGAAAGTGACATTTGCACTCTTAAACAATAAGTAGGGCTTTGCTAGGAAGAGCATGTCACTTCAAGCAAAAGGCAGAGTCTCTGCAGCACCATGGAGCTCCAGAGCCTTCTGCAATACAGGTTAGACACAGGTGGGAGCGGACAGGTTATTTGAGCTTGCTGGTAGACTTAGAGGAAGCATTCATTCCAGTTCCCCTACCTTACCTAGCCCTTCCATCTTCCATCTTATCTTTTTTTTAATATTTATTTTTTAGTTGTAGTTGGACACAATACCTTTATTTCCTTTATTTCAACCTAGAGCGAACCTAGAGTCTCGCACATGCAAGGCGAGCACTCTACTGCTGAGCCACAACCCCAGCCCCATTCTATCTTATCTTATTGACCTTATGAACTTTCTTCCCACACTAACCAGTTTTCTGCTTTTCTGTAGGTCACACAGGCCCCAGGGGACTGGGAGGTCCTAGCTGTAGTGGTCCCTGTACCACCCTTTACCTGCCTCCTCCGGGATCTGGAGCCTGCCACCAACTACAGCCTCAGGGTGCGCTGTACCAACGCCTTGGGGCCCTCTCCCTACGCTGACTGGGTGCCCTTTCAGACAAAGGGTCTAGGTAAGGGACTTACAGAGCAAGGTTGGCTCAAGTTCTGAATAGAATTGATTGAGAGGGGCTACCTGAAATGTAGGTTCAGGCCTCATTCAGCTGACATTTCCTGAGAGCTGCTGCTGCTGCACACCACTGTATACAGCTTTGCATCTAGTTCTTTGTGGGTGGAACAGAAAAGCAAACTGGAAAAGGTCAGATAATGGAGTGATGAAGAGTGCTCATGGTGGCCAAGGAAAACCCCCTAAAGAGATCTAAGTGAGGTCTGAAGGATAAGGAAGAAGCCATGTAAATATCTAGGGGGACATCACTGCACAGAGAGGGCAGGAACTGGCTTGAAGACAGACGGGCAGGAACTGGCTTGAAGTTCTCTGGCAGTTGCAAGGAAGCTGAGCTGGCTGAGAGAGAGGACAGTGTTGGTGGGGGTCTGGTTGGGGGGGGTGGGGGAGGCAGTAACCATGGTGATGAAGAGGTACTGCTGGGCTGAGAGGCTGCCTGTCCTGCCAGTGACTTTTGCTTCTTCCCCAGCAGTGGGTGAGATCTGTCAGCCAGGAGGCGAGCCCTTCCCCAAATTACTGCTCTTAGCTGTTCAGTTCTTGGCGGCTGGTTCCAAAGGTCTACATGAGATAATGATAGTGAGAAGGTTAGGGATTTTATTGATGTTCTCTCTTTGGGTACAGCCCCATCTAGTGCTCCCCAGAACCTCCACGCCATCCGCACAGATTCAGGCCTCATCCTGGAGTGGGAAGAAGTGATCCCTGAGGGCCCTTTGGAAGGTCCCCTGGGCCCCTATAAACTGTTTTGGATTCAAGACAATGGAACCCAGGTAAGAGACAGACCTTTCACTTTTGCAGCTCTCTCCAGTTCCTGAGGCCTTTAAGAGCTTCAGAATGGCTGTCTCCAGCAGGCCTGGGCCTCCCACCACCTCAGGGAATGCCTTTCTCCTCCCCACACCCCACACTCTTCTCTTTGCTGTATTGTGTCTCCTTTTGGGATTGCATCCTCTGGCCACTTTGTATGTAAAGCAGGAAGCACATTCCTGCATCAACTAGGGGATGGTACAGATAAGGCTTTATACTCAGCCCACTTGCCTCCCATCCCCCACCTGTCCTGAGCCTAGTTTTTGTTCTGGAGAGAACTCTGCTCTGCAGCCTGGAGCAGGAAAGTGAGACTCCCAGAAGGGTGTGTTCTCCCAGCCCCTACTCTTACAGTACCCTAGACTCCCTGTTCCTAGTTCGACCTTTTTCTGTCCTACCGCCCCAGCTGGAGGCCTTCTTAGTTTCAGTGTGGGCGGGGCTTTTCCTGGCTACAGGATGAGCTCACTGTGGAGGGGACCAGGGCCAATCTGACAGGCTGGGATCCCCAGAAGGACCTGATCGTGCGTGTGTGCGTCTCCAATGCAGTTGGCTGTGGGCCCTGGAGTCAGCCATTGGTGGTCTCTTCTCACGACCATGCAGGTGAGGGAGGAGAAGCAGGAGATTAGAGATTTCTATCTAGACTGGTGGGAGGAGGCTGGTGGCTCCTGTTCTCCCAGTAAGTCCCTAAACTCAGTCAATTAGTTTAGACGAGGGTTAGTATTTATATTTCATTTTCCTCCCCTTGCCCCAGAACTGGCATAGAAATCGTTGGTCATGCTATAGGTGACAAAAGCCAGGGCCTGTCAAAGTCCAGGTAGGAATTCTTGGATCTTCACCGGCAGCCTCTTTCACCTGGGCCCTACTGACTTAAGGGAGCCTCTTGACTGGGCCAGGTAACTGTCCTGGGGAAGTTCTAAAGGAACTCATTGATATCACTCTAGCTTATGCCACTACCCCTCCCTCCAACAGGCCAGCAGGGCCCCCCTCACAGCCGCACATCCTGGGTGCCTGTGGTTCTGGGTGTGCTGACAGCCCTGGTGACAGCCGCTGCTCTGGCCCTCATCCTCCTTCGAAAGAGGCGGAAGGAGACACGGTTCGGGTAAGGGAGTGTGAATGTGCAGGAGAGGCAGGTGGTCAGCATTGGAGCTGACCCCAAGTCCTGGGTTTTCCTTTAGGCAAGCCTTTGACAGTGTCATGACCCGAGGGGAGCCAGCTGTTCATTTTCGGGCAGCCCGGTCCTTCAATCGAGAAAGGCCTGAGCGCATTGAGGCTACACGTGAGTGGTGGAGGATCATAGGAGGGAAAAATGGGCTGTCTTGTACCCCAATCTGCATTCTTTTACCA
Organism: Marmota monax; assembly: GCF_021218885.2. Lineage (NCBI taxonomy): Eukaryota > Metazoa > Chordata > Mammalia > Rodentia > Sciuridae > Marmota > Marmota monax. The sequence goes on from NW_026693777.1 coordinate 43,737,043, forward strand.
ACTCATTAGTTTGCCCAATAGATCTGAATGTATTGTCCCAAGTGTAGAACGTTAAAAAGATATACAGACTTAACCTCCTGGGGCTCTTCACCCCCACTGTGGGAGAGCTAAGTTCCTTCTGCTGAGGAGGGGAGGCCAGAGGACTGGGGTGAAGAAGCAGGCTGAGTTTGGACTGGGAATCAGAACTTTACCCCTTTTTCACCCCACCCCCCCCACAGTTGACAGCCTGGGCATCAGTGATGAACTGAAGGACAAACTGGAAGATGTGCTCATCCCAGAGCAGCAATTCACCCTAGGCCGGATGTTGGGCAAAGGTCTGTGGTCTGTGCAGGGTTGGTAGGAGTTTGCCTTCTCGGATGAGTTTGGTTGCTCCTTTAACTTAGAGGGTATGGATTTGGGTCAGCTCCTATAATCAAAATATTCTCATTGACTCCTGAGTTAGGGCTGTTAGAGGGAATGGTTGCTGAGGATAGGGAGGGCTAAGGAGCCACTCCCAGCATGCTCTGCTTTGGCGAGAGGCAAGGGAGCCTCCTCCAATTGTTCCAGAATCTGATGATTTTGTGTCCCTATGGAGGATCACCTGGGGAGCAGGGCACCAGGGAGACTTCCTCTCATTTGACTTGGTTCCTAGGAGAGTTTGGTTCAGTGCGAGAGGCCCAGCTGAAGCAGGAAGATGGCTCCTTTGTAAAAGTGGCTGTAAAGATGCTAAAAGGTGAGTGGAGAATCATAGTTTAGAGAGAGGTCCTCACGAGGGAAGGTAAAAGGGGTGACAGGTCCTGGAACAGGTTCTGCTTTGGCCTGAGATTTTCCAAGATGAGCTAGTCAGCACTAAATGGATGCTGTCTATACCATGTGAATAATTCACAAGCATAAACCCACACAAAGATTCATGGCCCAGCATTGGTCTCTGCTATCAGGAGTGACTGTCCTCTGAGTTCACTCTTGGGTGGTTACAACTGTGGTTGGTTGAACTATTGGGCTATTCAAACCAAAGGGAAGACATTCCCAAGTGGAAAAATTGTTGGATAGCTCCACTCCACAGGGATTCTTCTGCTCATGGCCAGGCTGTTTCCGGGGGGCCCCCTGTGAAACTCAGGACATCTGAAGGATAAGATCTAGGAGGCTTAGCCTTCGGTTGGAGCTGGGGGCACCTTTATTTCATCCCATCCCCATTCCCCATTAATTTCTCCCAGCTGACATCATTGCCTCAAGTGACATTGAAGAGTTCCTCAGGGAAGCAGCTTGCATGAAGGAGTTTGACCATCCTCATGTGGCCAAGCTTGTTGGTAAGCCGATTTTGGGAGGAGAAGATACAGAATAGGACTAAAAATATGCTCCTTGTATAGGAAAGGGCACTCTATAAGAGAGAAGTTTGGCTTTACCTGGTAAGCCAGAGACAAAATACAAAGAGGGTCCTGGTTAAAATTTGACCTTGCTCTAGGTAAGGAACATAGTTTACAGACCCTGTACCAGAGGTCTGGATATGAAGACCGTTCCTATGGGTGGAGAAGGAGAGGACAGGGAAGATTTTCCAGGTATCAGGAAAGAATAGCCAGAGCCATTCCTAAGCAGTCCCCATGCCAGAGTGGAACCCTGCGGAAAGAGGTAGCAGAGCCAGGTTTAGAGGTGAGACCTAATAAGTGGGTACTAATGTAGACACCTGAGCTGCCTTTGACCTGTGCCCAGCTCTTGACTCTCCCTTGTTCTAGGGGTGAGCCTCCGGAGCAGGGCTAAAGGCCGTCTCCCCATTCCCATGGTCATCCTGCCCTTCATGAAACATGGGGACCTGCACGCCTTCCTGCTTGCCTCCCGGATTGGAGAGAACCCTTTTGTGAGTGCCTGGGGTGGGAGTGGCTGGGAGGAAACTGATAGGAAAACAAAGCCAAGAATAGGACAAAGACCCTGGGAGAAGGGGCTTGGTAGGCAGTGCTGTTGGAGCTGTTAGGGAGAAGGGGTCAGAGTTTGACTCCATTTAAGGTAGCTTCCTTTGCCCTTACAAAGCCCTGCTGAGAAGTTTAGGCTGGGCAAGGGCCTTTCTGGGAGAAGAGACTTGTGGAGCCCCAGGCTGCAGTGTTCTTGGCTTTCAGGCTTTCTCAAAATTGTCAAAATTTTCTTGCCTTGGGCAGATCCTCCATCCCCTTTCCTTCCTTTCAGTGATTCTGAGGACAATCTTTAGGCTTTCTGACCAGGGAATCCCATTCATCCTGCCCCACCTGGGTAGGCAGGTCCAGCCTGAGCTTGCCCTTCTGCCTACCAGAACCTGCCCCTCCAGACCCTGATCCGGTTCATGGTGGACATTGCCTGTGGCATGGAGTACTTGAGCTCCCGGAACTTCATCCACCGAGACCTGGCTGCTCGAAATTGCATGTAGGAATTCTGGAGGGCTGGGGGGGGGGGCGGTGGGAGATAGCAGCTAGTGCCAGGAGGAGCCAGCTGACTGCTCCTGCCTGGGACAGTACCTGCTATGCATGGGGGATAGCCTGGAAGCAAAGAAATCCTGGTTTAGTAAGGCTGTGAGTACTGAGGAAGACTGACCCTATCCTCCAACATTCCTCACAGGTTGGCAGAGGACATGACAGTGTGTGTGGCTGACTTTGGACTTTCTCGAAAAATCTATAGTGGGGACTACTATCGTCAGGGCTGTGCCTCCAAATTGCCTGTCAAGTGGCTGGCCCTGGAGAGCTTGGCTGACAACCTGTATACTGTACACAGTGATGTGGTGAGCAGGATGGTACAATGAGGCTTGGTGGTAATATGTGTGGTGTGAACTAGCATGTGGGTAGACTATACAACCATCAAAGGTCTGGCCAGGTCTGCTTTCTGGGCTTTGGCTGACTAGTTATGAGGCTCCTGACCCCCAAGATGTGCTTGCCTCAGAGCTATTGCTCTGCCTGATTCCGGAAGCCCAGTGACACTTCCTCCCTAAACTCCCAGTGGGCCTTTGGAGTGACCATGTGGGAGATCATGACTCGTGGGCAGACACCATATGCTGGCATCGAAAACGCTGAGATTTACAACTACCTCATCGGCGGGAACCGCCTGAAACAGCCTCCCGAGTGTATGGAGGACGTGTGAGTACCCTGGGAAGGGGAATACAGAAAGGACAGAGGCACAGAGTTGAGTAGCAGAGCAGTTTCCCCTGTCACCTTTTCCCCACACCTGCTCCCTTCCTCCTTCTTGGGACCCCAGCAAGTCTAAGCCCTCCTGGGCTGAGCTCTCCCCAATGAAGCTACACAGAACAAGGGAAAAACTGGGCTATTTGCTCCCTCACTCTTTGCATGGCAAAGAGTTTTTATCTTGGTCTTCATCTCCCCTTAAGGAAGTGGAGGGACCTGAGATCCTGGGAACAAGGAACATGTCTCCTTTCCTTGCTTCAAGCCAGGTCCTTGAGAGCAGGGTGGAATGGTGGTACTGCCTACTGTAGTGTTATTCAACCTTGTTGACAAGATGACATGTTACTAACATTAGCCGATCACTTTAGGTATTCTTTCAGATAATCTTCCTCTAGCCCTATGAGGAAGAAACTGTTGTTATCCCCATTTTGTAGATGAGGAAATAGGATTAAAAAGGTTAAGTAACATGGCCAAGGTCGCACAGCTATTAAATGAATGAGTTGGTTTTTTTGTGTGTATGTGGTTTTTTTTTGTTTTTGATTTTTTTTTTTTTTTTTTGTAGTTGTAGATGGACAGAATGCCTTTATTTTATTTATTTTTATGTGGCGCTTAGGATCAAACCCAGTGTCTCACACATGCTAGGCAAAGCGCTTCACCACTGAGCTACAGCCCCACCCCTGAATGAGTTGGTTTTGAACCTAGATCCCTGTGGTTTTAGAATATGTGCCCTCAACCATGATATCAACTGTAATTGGTTTGTTCTAGTCTTACTCCCCAATCCCATCCAAGCCAGAATGTCCCTGGGGCCCCAAAGGACCTTTTGCTAGTACCACAGGAAGGAGTCCCCAGTGATCCAGGGAAAATGTGATCCTTTTGTTGCTGTGGGATTGGACTTCCAGAGGGATAGACAGAAAGGCTAAGCCTAAATAGTGGACAATGAATTTGAAGTGCTCAAAGCCTGAGCTGTAGTGCCATGCCTGCACCTGAGGGCAGGAACATGGTAGAGCTCGGGGCACGGTGGACACTGGAAGTTCAGGTCTCCCTGAAGCTGCAGCCTGGCTCCTCCCAGGCTGGAACTGGTATTGTCAATGGTGGGTGGGCAGATACTGGCCTTCCACCAGGCAGCCTGGTGGCCAAATGCCAGTTGGCTCCTAGCACAGCCTTGAGAATGTGTCCTGGTTTGGTCATGTATCCCCTAGCCCTGGACCATTCCCACGGCCTGCCTGGAGATCTGGCATGATTCTTCTCATTGTTGGGATCCCCTCTCAGGAGGGCTGGTATAGGGAGTGCTTGGAGCTTTTGTCCTGAACATAGGCAAGAGAGTCAGACATTTGCTCTGGTTGTGGTCTCAGCCCCTTCCCATTAGGTTTTATGAAGGTTTTTGCTGCTATTGTTATTTTCCCTTGCCTCAGTCATTGCTTAGGCTTCAGGGAATCTGTAAGACTTCTGAAATAAATAGTATGCAAAAAGTATTCCTGCCAAGGCACAGGGGCTAAGAAGCTTTTCTCAGATTCTCAAAGGTATCCACATACAATAAAGATTTCAGAATACCTGAGTGATTGTTGCCTAATGAGGACTTGAGTGTTCAAATGCACCCCATAAAAATAACACTGATGCTGGGCATGGTGGCATGTCCCTGTAAGGCCAGCTACTCTTAAGACCTGCCTGAACAACTTTGTGAGACCCTGCCTCAAAATAAAATAAAACAAAAAGGGCTGAGGATGTAGCTCAATGGCAGAGCATTTGCTTAGCATGCAGGAGGCCCTAGGTTCTACCCCAGCACCACAAAAAAAAAAAAAAAAAAAAAACCCTCTCTCTGAAAGACAAAAACATTATTCTTAGTACTGCCTCCCAAGGCAGCTTAGGAGGAACTTTTGGAGCCGCCCATATGCTTCATTTCTGTGTGACCTTGTTAAGGTTCTCAATCTCTGTGCTTTAGTATCCACATTTGCAGGGTAGGGATTGCTTTATTTCATAGCTGTTGTGAGAATTGAATAACTTAGTAAGTGTAAAATACTTGAAGAGTGCCTGATACATAGTAAGCCCTATATACTATTATGTTAAAAAAATTATATATATATATATAATTTTTTTTAATCCCAGTGCCATATGATTAAGGGACCTCTGCTTTTGAAGGAAGGGCCACTATCTCCCTTCACCTTTCTCTCCACCCCAGGTATGATCTCATGTACCAGTGCTGGAGTGCTGACCCAAAGCAGCGCCCAAGCTTCACATGTCTGCGAATGGAACTGGAAAACATCCTAGGCCACCTGTCTGTCCTGTCCGCCAGCCAGGACCCCTTGTACATCAACATTGAGAGAGCTGAGCAGCCTACTGAGGAAGGCAGCCTGGAGCTGCCCTGTAGGGATCAGCCCAGCAGCAGAGCTGGGGATATCAGTGGCATGGGGGCAGTGGGTGCCACCTCCAGTGACTATCGGTACATCCTCAGCCCTGGAGGACTGGCCGAGCTGCCTGTACAGGCAGACCAGCAGCCAGAGAGCCCCCTCAATGAGGCCCAGAGGCTGCTGCTGCTGCAGCAGCAAGGGCTACTGCCCCACAGTAGCTGTTAGCCCACAGGCAGAGGGCATCCGGGGCCATCTGGCTGGCTCTGCTAGCCACTGTGCTGGCTGACTAAGCCCTATCCGACCCCAGCCCCAGGCAGCAAGGTGTGGAGGCTCCTGTGGTAGCCCTCCCAAGCCGTGCTGGCACCTGGACTGACCAAATTGCCCAATCCCAGTTCTTCCTGCAACCACTCCATGGCCGGCCTGGCATTAGTTCAGGCATTGGCTTGGAGGAGGTGGGCCAGACCTGGTTGCCTGAACCCAGGCAGCTGGCAGGAGGGGTGGTGGTGGTTATGTTTCCATGGTTACCATGGGTGTGGATGGCAGTGTGGGGAGGATAGATCGAGCCCTGTGGGCACCTACCCTCCCAGCTGATCTGCCCCTGCTGCTTTAGTGCATGCATTGAGCTGCCTCCAGCCTGGGGGCTCAGCAGTGCCCACCATGCTTGGGGTTTAAATGCCAGGTTTTGCCTTTCCAAGTCAGAGAGATGCCCTTGTGCCATTATTCCTTTTTAGGTGAGAGTTGGTAAGGGGTTGATACAGTTGGGTCCCAAGCCCAGTGGCAAAAGATGGTGGGACATTCTCAAGTCTGAATCCTTGTCACCTTACTGATTCTCTACTCTGCCTGCTGGGAGAGGTATGGGGAGGGTGCTTCTCTGAATTGAACCTACCCCTCCATGGCATGCTGGAGTACCACAGGCCACCAGGGGCCCATCTTCTGAAGGCAGTGTGCTGATCTGGCTAGAGGCACAGAGGGCTGGCCCAAGAATCCGGGGACAGGGAGGTGGGAAGAGTTCAGGAGCCCTTCTCCAAGCTCTCCTGCAGTCTGAGCATGCTACCAAGTCCCCAGATATCCCAACACTAACAAAGGCAGCTGTGTCTGAGCCCAGCCCTTTTCCACAGCAACCCCTTAGTCCCACCCTCCTACCCTCACTGGACATCCTCTTCTGTTCCAAGTCCCCAGAGAGAAAATAGGCCTTATGGCTGGTATGGATGAGGGGGAATTTCTGGAGCCTGGACCCCAGCCCTGACTGGGGGAGTCTCCTGGAATGCATGGGGCCAGCCCTTGCTGTTAGGGACATTTCCAAACTGTTAGTTGCTGTTTAAAAGCAGAAATAAAATTAAAGACTAAAGAAGTAAGGCCTGTCTCTTAAATGTTTACTTTTTTCCACACCACAAAAATAAGGCATCTCTGCATTGAGAAAAGTTTGAAAAGATACATGCCAGAATGTTAACAGCTGTTATCTTTGTATGTAATTAAGGGGACTTTTTTCTTTCATGTTTTTCAAGTTCTCTGCATTAAGCACAAAATACTTTTGTAATTAGATAAGACCCCAATGAATCTTACCCGTATTAAGGATGATAACATTGTAGACAATTAGGAAAATGCAGAAAATCCTTAAAAAAATGCCAATTACCTATAATTACACCACCCAGTGATAACCATCACTAATCTTTTGAAAATGCAAATTATTTTGACAAAGTTCATTATTTTGGAATAAAGAGGCTGTCCTAGCGCTCCTGCCTCTACAGACTTTCTTCTGTCCTTGGGTATAGAAACTTTCACCTTTCACTCTGCCTGGAGCCAAGGGAAACTTCTCTGGAAGTTTCTTAAGGAGGAAGAGTAAGCCTCTTCAGAATTAGAAATAAGGGTAGGGGAGGCTGGGGCTGTAGCTTAGTGGCAGAATGCTTTTAAAAAAATTTAAAAGAAATAGGGGGGGGGGGTTGGGGTTGTGGCTCAGAGGTAGAGGGCTTGCCTACCATGTGTGAGACACTGGATTTGATCCTCAGCACCACATAAAAATAAAGATATTTTGTCTAGAACTAAAAAATAAATATTAAAAAAAAAAGAAATATGGACAACCAAATGCGGAATGTTTTCTCTGATATAAGGAGGCTGATTCATAGTGGAGTAGGGAGGGGGAGAATGGGAGGAATAGTGGAACTCTAGATACGGCAGAGGGGTTGGAGGGGAAGGGAGGGGGGGAGGGGGTTAAAAATGATGGTGGAATGTGGTGGACATTGTTATACAAAGTACCTGTATGAAGACTCGAATTGGTGTGAATATACTTTGTATACAACCAGAGATATGAAAAAGTGTGCTCTATATGTGTAATAGGAATTGTAATGCATTCTGCTGTCATAAATTTAAAAATTAATTTAAAAAGAAAGAAAGAAGGGCAGTGGGGTTTTGCTTCCAAATACTTCCACCCAAAAATGTTAGTTTTAGAGCATGCTCATGGCAGGAGGCCTGGAAATCATCCCTCTGGCGAGGGGCACATGGATAGTACTGCTGGCTGAGGGCAATGGAATGGGGTGGGTCTTTCTGAAAGCAAATATCCTGAAAAACCTGTTGCTGGTTCTCCTAACTCTAGTTCTCACGTAGATCATGAGACCTGAATTAACTTCCAGGCAAACAGCTTTCAGAATTTTTCATGCAGTGATTAGCTTCAACTACCAGGTGGTGATTATTTGAGATAGCTTAAGGAATTATTGAGACCTTAAAGCCATTGCCTGCAATTGATAGGATATCTATCATATGTAAGGTATGGTGCCTAAGGCTTCACATTTATTGTCTCATTTAATACAGCTTTCTTAGAAATGGAAATATAATTATCATCCTCCAAGAGACAGGACAGAGACATAGAATATACAACTTGTCCAAGGTTACACAACTAATGAGTGGTAAATCTAGGTGTGAAATCCACAAAACCAGAGATGAGACCCTATGTAATGCCTCCTTCTTACCACTCAAAAAAGCACCTATAATCTTTATGATGATCAGTCATCTTTTGGGTGAACGTAGGTCAATAATATGCACCCTTTTAAATACACAGGAGGCCAGAGAGATGGTGCATACCCATAACCCCAAATTTGAGGTCAGTCTAGGCAACTAAACCAGATCCTATTTCAAAAAAGGGCTGGGAGCTGGGCACAGTGGCACATGACTGTAATCCCAGCAACTCTGGAGGCTGACGCAAGAGAGATCGCAAGTTCAAAGCCAGCCTCAGTAATGGCCAGGTGCTAAGCATCTTGGTGAGACCCTGTCTTTAAATAAAATACAAAATAGGGCTAGAGATGTGGCTCAGTGGGCAAGTGCCCCTAGGTTCAATCCCTGGTGGCAAAGAAAAAAAAAAGGTACTGGGGATATGGCTCAGTGGTAGAGCACCTCTGGGTTCAACCCCTAGTACAAAATAAATAAATAAATGAAGAAGAAGAAGAAGGAGGAGGAGGAGGAGTTCTGATATATGTGTGTGAGATAAAATCTAAACTACTTAGATAGAAGTCACCTATCAGTAATTAAATTAATGTCAATTATTCAGTCCCTTTTCCTCAAGTATTTTGGCCTCCCTGGCCAATGAGTTTAAGTTAAGTTCTTTTCTTTTCTAAATATTTTATTAGTTGTTGATGGACCTTTATTTATTTATATGTGGTGCTAAGAATCAAACCCAGTGCCTCACACATGTTAGGTGAGCGCTCTACCACTGAGCCACAACTCTAGCCCCTATTATTTAATTTTGATTCATCTAAAATTTATTTTGGAATAAGAAAAAGCGGGGCATGGCAATGTGCACCTATAGTCCCAGCTACTTGGAAGGCTGAGGCAGGAGAGTCCCTCAAACCCAGGAGTTCAAGGTCAGCAAACCCTGTCTTAAAAAACAACAACAAAAAAAGATGGAGTCGAATTTTCCAGATGGTTTACCATTGTCCCAGCACTATTTGTTTATTTAGTGATACTAGGGATTAAACCCAGGTTGCTCTACTACTAAACTATAGCTTCAGTCCTGTTTGTTATTTGATTTTGAGACAGATCTCACTAAATCATTGAGGCTGGCCTTGAACTTGCAATCCTCCTGCCTCAGCTTTCTGAGACTCTGGAATTACTAGCATGTGCAACCACTTCTGCCTTTACCACTATTTATTGAACAATGTATATTTTCCGAACAGCTCCGGAATAATCTGCTTCTACATATTTCTCGATATAGCCCTTTGTCTCAATTCCATTTGTATTTTGGGTTTATTTCACCAAAAATAGACCGCATTTCACTTCTGTATATTTTAGTTACTGGAGCTGTATAATGTTTTCCTATACATTCTACTGACATTTTTTGCATTGCTGCCCCAAGGTTTCTTTATTTAGCTGCCCAATGATTGCACCTGAAGCACTCTACCACTGAGTTACATGTCTGTATTTATTTATTTATATATAATTTTTTAGTTGTAGATGGACACAATACCTTTATTTACTTATCTTCTTATGTGGTTCTGAGAATCGAACCTAGTGCCTCACACATGCTAGGCAAGTGCTCTACCGCCACAACCCCAGCCCTGTCCACTTCTTTTTCAGACAGAGTCTTACTGAATTGCCCAGTCTGACCTCTAATTTGAGATCCTCCTGCCTCAGCCTCCCAAGTAGCTTGGATTATGGTGTGCCATCATGCTTTGCCTGCCCCAAGGTTTAAAGTATACTATCCCAAGATTTGACATACCTGCAACTTAGAGAAGAAATGCAAGTCTCCCAGGTTTATAGAAAAGTGATTTGTGCAAGGTGTCACCAAACAAGAAGGGGTCACAACTGTAATCAGAAACCAGAGATCTATCATTTCACCTAGTTCTTCCATCTTTCTACCACACCAGGTTAGGAGAGCTGAGAGGCTTTGAGTAAAGCGAACAGGCTGGATAGACTTTCCTTTATTCCTCCACAACTAAAAGTTCTCAAAGTCCTCTTGATTCTGCTCTCCTTTTTCCTTTCTCTTCTCCTCCCATCTTCTTTCTTTTCTGACTTTCTTTTTCCATACAGGGGATTGAACCTAGGCAAATGGTTTTCCAATGCTAGGCAAGTGCTCTATCACTGAGGTATATACATCCCACCCCTTTCCAGTTTCTTCGTTTTTGTAGTGCGGGAGATTGAACCCAGGGTGCTGTGCATGCGAGGCAAGCACCCTACCAACTGAAGTGTATCAGCCTTCCCAGTTTCTTTTTAACCGTGACCACTTCCTGGTGCCAACAACACTCTGAGACTTCCCCTCTTCCGAGGAAGTAGCAATAGCCTTGACCCTTCATTATTGGGGCAGAGCAAAGGAGAGAAGGCATTCGGTCCTTTTCTAAGACCTCACTCGGGGAAGTCCCCTGGTGCACTCCTGTAATCCCTGCGGCTCGCGAGGCTGAGACAGAAGGATCTCAAATTAGAGGCCATACTAGGCAATTTAGCCAGCCTCATCAAAAAGCGAGGCACTACACATCTCGCATGCACAAGGCCCTGAGTTCAATCCCCAGCACCACCACCAAAAAAAAAAAAAAAAAAAAAGGGCTGGGTATGTGGCTCAGTGGTCGAAAGCCCCTGAGTTTAATCCCAGGTAACACCCTCTTTCTAAAAAAAAAAAAAAAGGAAAAGAGAATTTTCTATCTTGGTCTTGAAAACCCCAAAGGCCCCACGTCAGATGGCGGTTCCTAAAATTAGCTCAAGCGCGCCCTAAAACCCTCCGTGTGTGGCCCTGGGGCACCCACCGCCTCCGGCGGGCGGCAGGCTGGGCCTGGGGCAGGACCGGCCCTCTGGTTTTCCTGGCGCACTCGGGAGCTGGGTCACACGCAAGGTCACATGCGACTTCGGTCCGCCGGGCCTTGGCAGAGAAAGGCTCGGCCGGGCTGGCGGAACATGAGCCTCTTTGTCCGCGGCATGGAGGGCCGCAGCTGCGGCCGATCCGAGCCTCGCAGGCGGGAGAGAGCGGCGCCGCTGGCCTGCGGGCAGGGCTGGGGCGGACGGAGGGAGCGTGTCCCCGCGCAGTGGTTTGCGAAAACACGCACCGAGCGCGAGCTGGCGCTTCCAGGTCACCAGGGTCGGTCCTCCCGACGCTGCCGGAGAACATTCCATCGCCATCGAACGCTTAGGCTCCTTTTGTTAAAGCTTCGAGTTTTCCTCCTCTGGTGGTTAAATTAATTCCACAAGTATTGACTCCTCCGAGAAGAATCTAAATGAGCTCCAGTGATTGCGCCCACGGGGGCTGACGCTCTTGGTAAGAGCGAAGCCTTGCCTGCACCTGTCACGAAAGCTATAGGGGCTTTACGGGCAGTAGGTGCCTGGGAAGGTGAGGGAGGGGAGAGCTAGGTGAGCTGAAGTCCTGTGGCCGGAGTAGACGTCCTAGCCATGCCACATCACTGTAAGGCCAGCAAATGGTTACTGGGTGAAATGGAAGAGTTCAAGGGCATTCCTAAAGCAAAAAAGCAAAGCACCGGGCTGCGCTCTAGCTCAGTGGTCAAGCGTTTGCCTCGCATGTGTGAAGCACTGGGTTCCATCCTCAGCACCACATAAAAATAAATAAAGATACTGTGTGTTCGTCTACAACTAAATAAATATTTGAAAAGAAAAAAAAAAAAAACCACCATAGAATGTTAGAGAATCCAATTGACAATTTTTTTCCTCAGTGTTTTTCTTTCCTTTTCTGTCTTGGTACTGGAGATTGTACCCGGAGGTGCTATGCCACTAACCTACACCCCCAGTCTTATTTATTTATTTATTTATTTTAATGTAAATGTATGGGTTTTTTTAACCATACGATTTAGTTTTAATTTTTTTTTGTCATACATGATTATTTATTTATTTTTAAGTGATTTTATTTTAAGAGTCTCGCTAAATTGCTGAGGCTGGCATCTAATTTTCCATCCTCCTGGCTCAGTCTCCCTGGTGGCTGGGATTACAGGCGGGTACCACTATAGTTGGCTCAAATTTTTTAAAAAGGTCGGTAGTAGTAGTCATTTATTAAAATGGAAATTATGTAGAGCATTAACTACAAAGGCAAAGTGATTGAAAGTAATAAATGCCATCCTCAAAACATCTTAATTTTCATTGTTAAGAAATACTTTCCTATTGATGACCTTGAAGAACTTGGATCCAACTCCTGAGATTTACAATGAGAAAGAGAATCATTTGTTACTGCTAATGTGTTTTTCTAAGAACTTCTGGAATATTAATACATATAATCCTCTTCACAACGTTTTGGATGGAGTCATTCTTCCCTGCTCCCAAGCTGGGGAATCAAACCAGGGAATGTTAGGCAAGGGCTCTATTACTGAGCTATACCCACAGTGTGGTCACACACACACACACACACGCATACACACACACACCCCTGACTGGGGATTGAACTCAGGGGCACTCTACCACTGAGCTAACATTTTGAAGTCCTTTTTATGTTAAGACAAGGTCTGGCTAAATTGATGAGGTTGGCCCTGAGTTTGCTATCCTCCTGCCTCATCCTCCAGAGTCACTGGGATTACAGGCATGTGCCACCATGCCCAGCCATACATATGCTGTACTTTTAGGATTTGCCCACTATGCTAGGCATGGTAGTGCATACCTGTATTTCTAGCTACTCAAGAGACTGAGATAGGAGGATCACAAATTCAATGCCAGCCTGGGCAATTTAATAACATCCTATCTGTATCTCAAAGTAAAAAATAAAAATAAAAAAGCAGTTGATCTTGAACTTCTGAATTCAAGTGATCCTTCTGCCTCAGCCTCCCAGGTAGCTGGAACTACAGGTATGCACCACTGTACCCAGCTTGAACATTTTGCTTACACACATGGGGAGAAATGCTCAAGCCAGACCTTAGGACTGTACAGCTCCACTTGCTAGATATTGCCAAGCTCTCAAAGTGGCTATACAAATGACATTTTCCCCAGCAGTGACTGAGAGTTCTTGTTGCTCCACATTTTCAAAAGTATTTCATATTGTCAGATGTTCTAATTTTTAATAATCGGATGGGTGTGAAATGATATCCTTAAATTACTAGTGAGTTTGAGCATTTCTTCAAATGTTTATGGGACACTGGGTTTTTCTTTGTCTATAGCCTTTGCCCATTTTTATTTTACTTACTGACTATAGAAATTCTTTACATATTATGAGCCAATTATGTCACATATGAGATAATCTTCTGGTTGTGACTTTTCTTTTTCATGTTGTCTTTTTTGTACAGAAGTTTTCAATTTTATTTTAATTTTTAATATTTATTCTTTAGTTGTAGTTGGACACAATACCTTTATTTTTATGTGGTGCTGAGGATTGAACCCAGGACCTCACATGTGCTAGGCAAGCGCTCTACTGCTGAGCCAAAACCCTAGCCCCAGAAGTTTTCAATTTTAATGTAGTCAAATGCATCAACATGTTATATTATAGCTTTTTTTTAATATTTATTTTTTAGTTTTCGGTGGACACATCTTTGTTTGTATGTGGTGCTGAGGATCGAACCCCCGGGCCGCACGCATGCCAGGCGCTACCTCTTGAGCCACATCCCCAGCCCCATATTATAGCTTTTAATGTCTTATTTAAGAAGTTATTTTCTACCCTAAGATCATATATTCTCCTATATGTTCTTTTAAAAGAGACAGGCATGTTTACTGGGCAAAACACAAACGAAGAGTCGAAGGACATTTCTAAAACTAAGAAACAAAGCACCATAGAAAGTGTTGGGAGTCTGAGGCAGGAGGTTAAGGCCAGCCTGGGCAAATCAGTAAGACCCTGTCTCAAAATAAAGAGGGGCAGGGGTACAGCTTAGTGTCAGAGTCCTTGCCTAGCCTTTATGAAGCCCTGGTTGGATGCCAATACCATAAAACAAAAAAGGAACAAGCAAACAACAAACCCAACTATATCCTGGGTGTAGGTAAGTTTAGAGAGTTGGAGAGAGTCCTGAAAGAGAGCAAGGGTTACAAGGACCCACAAGTTCCTTCTGGGCTCAGGTACTCTGCCTGATGGTGCTGCTGGCCCTAGTCATTCCAGGTGTCAGAAGAGAATTTTAGAAAACTGAAGTAGGCATTTCTGTTGCTAATGGTTCCAGCCCTGAGTTCCCCATCTGTTTGCATTTCTTATCCTAGTCATTCTCTGCCACTGGAGAAAAGCAAATTTAAAGCCTGAAGCTCCCCGAGACACAAGACCTTAGGCAGGGCACCGATTTGTCAGATCTAGAAGCAGGACTGAGGAATATTTACATCTGTTTTCAGTCATTTTTCCTCGAGTTAAGAGCTCTGTAGGCCTGTTTTCCAAATTTTTACAGGAAAAACTTTTTCCAAAAATTATGGTGTACCACCAAATATGTAACCTACAAGGACGCTTAACCAATGAGCCATATCCCCAGCACTCTATTTTTTATTTTGAGACAGAGTCTTGCTGAATTGCTTAGGGCCTCACTAAATTGCTGAGACTCCAACTTGCAATCCTTCTGCCTCAGCCTCCCAAACTACTGGGATTACAGGTTTGTGCCACCACACCCGGCTACAATATCTAGTTCTTTGCCACAAACTATCCAAACTTCACATTTTAGTTTATTGTTATGGTAGCAACCCCACCCCCATCCCTGTAGTACTGGGGACTGAATCCAGGGATGCTCTACCACTGAGTTATAGTCCCAGTCCCCTTTTATTATTTGTTTGTTTAATTTTTTGAGACAAGTTTTCTCTAAATTACCTGGATTGGCCTTGAATTTGCAATCCTCCTGTCTCAGCCTACTGCATTGACAGGATTGTATGTGTGCACCACTGCAACTGACCAGTTGTTTGTCTTTATGTCTATGTCTCTTTGATCTTTTTTAGTTAACTGAAATTCTTTCTTCAGTTGATTTGTCAGAAGGGGCTCATGAGAACAGAGTTTACAATGTTCCTGACAGTTTCTCTACAGCCTTTATACTTGAAGATCAGCTTGAATGGATACAAAATCCCTGCTTCATGATTTTTTTTTTTTCTTTGAACATCTTGAATATGTTACTCAATTGCTTTCTGGTATAAAGTGGTAACTAACAGAAAGCTCTTTATTGTGTGTGTCTGGCATTATGATTTATTTATCTTATAAATGATTTAGTGGGGGTTTTTTGTTTGTTTTTTGGGGCTTGGATGCAAATAATTATTTCTTTTTCTTTCAAGTCCAGTAATGATGAACTAAAATTATTGTATTAATCATTCTTAATTTCCCCAGGTATGCCATATGTCCTTTCAATATATTATTTTAGATTCTTTGGTTGTATTCACATGGTGATTTACAATATGTTGCCTCATATTTTCTGTGAATTGCCTCTTCTAGTCCACTCCCTCACTTTCATTTAAACCTCCCTCCTATCCTCCCTCTATCCCTGGGATTTTATTTGGGCAGTTTCTTCACCTTCCAGGGCTTTGGCTTGGAGGGAGTTTGTAGTTCTAAAAGTTTCTGGGGCCTGGTCCACCTCTCACTGTGAGATCTTATTGCACCTTTGGGGTGTTGGTTACACTCCCTGGTGAGCAATACTCTGTAGGGTCCCTTCTGTGTTTCCCATGAGAGTTGGTAATTGGGGGTGTCTCTAGCTTTAGTTTTGTCAGAAGGCAAAATTCTTCCCTTTGCTATTCTATGTGCAGATTCTAATTCTAGAATCAAGCCAGAGAGCTAACAGGGTTTATCTTTGCCTACATGAATTTGTCCATCCAGCTTGTGGAAATTTCTATGGGTCTTGGGTTGGCTCTCCCAGTTGCACTTTGTTGCCATAGCGGTCTTCCTTCACCACTATGACATGTGCTACATTCATTATTATATTTTTATTTATTTATTTATTTGGTACCAGGGATTGAACCACTGAGCCACTTCCCCAGCCCTTTTTTTATATTTTATTTTGAGACTGGATCTTGCTAAGTTACTTAGGAACTCACTAAATTGCTGAGGATGGCTTTGAACTTGCAATCCTCTTGCCTCAGCCCTCTGAGCTGCTGGGATTACAGGCATGTGCCACTGCACCCTGCTCCTACAAATTTTTTTTGGTGATGCTGAGGATTGAACCCAAGGCCTTCCTTGTACATGCTAAGTACACACTCTATAATTGAGCCACATGCTAGCCTTATCATTCAATTCTAAATCATTTATAATCTAAACAAAATTTCCTTTTAGCCCAAATAAGCTACAGCTTGGGCCACTGTTAGTAACTTTTATTGGTCAGCATCTATTTTCTACTGGAGAAATTCTATCCCAAACTGTTACTGGATCAGGTGCAAGGAGGGCCCCAGAAGGAAGTAGGGAACCTCCCCTCATCCCTGGTAGGTTTTTTTTTTGTTTATTGTTTGGTTTGATACTGGGGATTGAACCCAGGGGCATTTAACTACTGAGCCATATCCTGAGCCTTTTTTTTTTTTTTTTTTTTTGTGGTGCTGTGGAATGAACCCAGGACCTTGAGCATATGAGCCTAGCACTCTACCAACTGAGTTATACCCCCAGTCCTCCTGAATCTTTTTTATTTCATATTTTGGGACAGGGTCTCACTGAGTTGCTTAAGGCCTGGCTAAGCTCCTGAGTCTGGCTTTGAACTTGGAAATCTCCTGTTTCAGCCTCCAGAGTCTCTGGGATCTACAGGTATACACCACCAGGCCTGGCCTGCTAGGTTCTTGCTTTACAACACAGAAAGGAATGTCAGAGTATCAAAAGAGGCATAAGTAGAAACTTATTTAGGAAAATAAGGAGATTTATTCAGCAAAGCAAATAATAGAGCTGGATATGCACTCAAAGGGAGGAGGAGTGTGAATACTTTAGAGTGAGAGATATGCTTTGGGGGTCTCAGGCTGCTTCTTTTAAAGGAAACCTTGCAAATAGTAACATGAGAAGCATAATGGGCTGACAACAGCTTACTGAGTTCAATTCCTTTGATTGTAGAGTACAGAGCAGGCCATGGCCAGAACCTTCAAGTTGGTGTTATCTAGTTAATACATAGGGTTTGGACTATATCATGTTATGGGTATCTATCATTTTGTGTAAGTGTGTGCAGTACTGGGGATTGAACCCAGGGGTGCTTTACCACTGAGCTACATCCCCAGCCCTTTCTATTTTTGTTTTGAGACAGGGTCTTGCTGAGTTGTTGAGGTTGGCCTTGGACTTGTGATCCTCCTGCCTCAGCCTCCCTAGTTGCTGGGATTACAGGTGTGTACCACCACACTCAACTCTAAACTTCTTTTAATTAGTTTGAAGATACATTCCATAAGCAAACAGGATATATGGACACTATTGACTTGACTTAAGGTACTCTAAGATTTACTGGACCTTTCAAGAATTTAGACAGGAAGGAAAACAGGCCTGTGGGGGAAGGTGAGGACATTCATGGAGTTTTTAGATTTAAAGTTACAGTCCCTATTTATTTCCGTTTGTCTCCTTTTTACCAATCTTTATTTCTTCTATCCTACCTCAAAGCCCTGAGCACTGATTGTAGACCTTACTCACCATGAAGTACTTTTTGTCCCCTGAGAGCCTGGTCATCTCCTTTACCTCTCTATTAGAATCCTTGCAGCTTTGAGGCTTCAGGACTGCTTCTGACTTTGTGTTTCTATTTAGTTCAAGGCCATAGAGATGATAATCTTATTTGTGAGTTCAGCACTGTCATTTTGGTGTT
Source organism: Marmota monax (assembly GCF_021218885.2). NCBI lineage: Eukaryota > Metazoa > Chordata > Mammalia > Rodentia > Sciuridae > Marmota > Marmota monax. The sequence goes on from NW_026693777.1 coordinate 43,755,100, forward strand.
TTCTTTTTGTTTTATCTATGCTTGCTATGCAATTAGATCCGGAGGAGTGTCTAAAGAATGAACTCACAGAGCCATCTCCACTCAAACTATCTCAAAGAATGTTTTTGAATGCACAATGCACAATGAACTGACAAGGCACTGTGAAAAATGAAAATAAACAATGTATGAATAAACAAGATTCTTTGGAAGAGATTAGAATCTGGTGAAAGAAGGCGACCCTTCATATACCATTATAAATGAGACTGAAAACTGCTTTATTAGAAAGAGTTAGTAAACATCTGTGGGAGCTCACACGAAGCAGCAAGGACTTCCAGGTGAGGTAGCTAGGGAAGGCTTCTCGAACGCAGGGACTTGAACCTAATCCTATGTAGACATTGCAGTGAGAATGCATATGTTGGTTTAGGCACAGCACTTTGGAATTGGAGCACAGCTGCCTTGATGGAGGGTGGAGGGGGTACTCTGAGGGAGATGTGGCTGGAGGGTAGTGTGCAGGTTGTGGAAATCGCTCAGATCTAATTCCAATCCTGACTCTGCCTCAAGGTGGGAGCCAGGCTCTCTGAGGCTCAGTTTCATCCATAGAAAGGGAATAAAGTATATTCTACCTTATAGGGTTGTTGTGAGGGTAACTGCTAGAATACATACTAGCTAGTCATGTATTATGGAGGACCTTGAATGTTCAGCTATTAACTTTTTTTCCTTTCTTTGGTACTGGGGATTAAACCCAGGGGTGCTTAACCACTAAGCCACATCTCCAGCCCTTTTTATATTTTTATTTATTTTATTCTACAGGCTGAAGACACTGAAGCAGGGGATCTCAAGGGCCTGGCTAAGTTGCTGAGGCTGGATTTGAACCCCCATTCTCCTGCCTTAGCTGCTAGAGCTGCTGGAATTACAGGCATTCACCACTATCTGCAAGCTATTAACTTTTAAAAGTTTTGCTGAAGAATAATTTACATATAATAAACTAAGTAAGTTTGACTGCCACCCACTGTCCTACTTCTGCTTTCTAGAGCAGTTCCTAGAGTATTACCCTGATTATGACAGCCTTTGTAGTAGATGGAATAATAGACCCTCAAAGAGGTTTACCTCCTGGACTGGGGAGGCTGCTCAATGATAGAGCATTTGCCTAGCATGCACAAGGTCTGGGTTAGATCCCTTGCACTGCAAAAAACAAACAAAACAAATTAAAAAGCTGTCTACTTCCTTGCCGTAGTCTGGCTGGGCACAAATCACCGAGCTGCCACAAAGCACTTGTATGTTCAAACAGGAAACTTTATTACCTGAACTCCAATAGCACTCCACGCACACTCCCCGGGAACTCTCCAGAACGCCACCCACACGGCCCCTCTCTGGCACACCACACCAACTGGAACTCCCTCCACCGGAATTTCCCCAACCAATGCGAACTCCCCAGGAAATCCCCATGAGAACTCCAAAGTAGCGGGGCGCCTGAGGTGGACAGCAGGGGTCTATATACAATTGAACAATCCAGCATCATCTTAATGGCTCACCTCTCAACCATTACTTCTGGCAAAGTGCCAGGGGCCATTCCGACTCGGCTGTGGCTCTCAACACTTCCTGATCTGGGAAACTGTGAATTTGTTAGGTGTATGGCAAACATGAACTAAGATTACAGATGGAATTAAGTATACCAATTGGGTGTCTTGGATATGGATAGATTATTCTGGATTAGGTGTTGGGTTCAATGTAATCAAAAGAGTCCTTATGAGTAGAAGAGGGAGACAAAAGAGGACAAGCTAGAGAGATGGTATCAGAATTACACCCTGAAATTGTTGAATGTGACTTTGGAGATGGAAGGGGCCATAAGCCAAGGAATGTGGACAGCCTCTTGAAACTGATATCAGAGTTTATCAGAGTTCATTGGTTTTGTCTTTTACACTAAACCTAATAATAAACCAAACCAAAATGAAGTTACTCTCATACAAAAAATTTCCCATTATCAAACTTAAACTAAGTTCTTTATCTTACCTTCTGACTAATCAGAAGAGAGAGATCACAATAAAATTCCCAGACTTCCTAGTTCTTTTTTTTTTTTTTTGGTGTGGAGATTGTTTTTTGTTTTGGTACTGGGATTGAACTCAGGGGTACTTTGTCACTGAGCTATATCCACAGTTGCTTAGGGCTTGTTAAATTGCTGAGGCTGGCCTTGAATTTGTGATCCCCTTGCCTCAGCCTCCTGAATTGTTGGAATTAGAGGGGACCCCATCAAGCCAGGCTCAGACTGTCTAGTTTTAATTAGCATAATAATGATATTCCCTCTGCTTTAATCTTTAATGGAAAAAGGTAACCTGATGTTAACCAATTAATTATTTTCCCATTGTTTTGTTTCCCTAATCCAGCCTTGCAAGGAAAGTAAACATGAGATGATTAGTTGACTTTTTTGTTGTTTTTGTTTTCTTCAGCTCTTTCTGTCTTTTCTGCTGAGCTCATCAGAATACTTATTTTCTGCTGAGCTCATCAGAATATAATAAAGTGTTGTCTGATTCTGGAATCAAAAATAGAGCCAATTAAGATCTTTGAATTTATTATCATTTAGTTTTTTTTTTGGGGGGGCGGGGGTGCCAGGGATTGAACCCTGGGCTTTGTACCTGTGAGGTAAGCACTCTACCAACTGAGCTATATCCCTAGTCCTATAATTTTGTCTTTTGACACTGGAAAAAGCAAGGAATCATGTCTTCCCTAGCACCTCTCTGGAACAGCCCTTGGAACACATTGGTTTTAGCTCAGTGAGACCCATTTTGGACATCTGGCCGTCAAAATTGAAGATGATTTTTTTTCCCTCTTCTTTTTTGAGGTGCTGGGGATTAAACTCAGGGAATCCCACATGCTGAGCAAGGGCTCTACCACTTAGCAATACACACAGCCCAAAAATGTTGTTTTTAAGCCACTCGATTTGTGATGATTTGTTACAGCAGGGAACTAACACAGTCTTTAGTCAATAAATTCTTATTGACTAAGTGAATTAATGAATCCCAGACAGGCCTACTACCTTTTACTCCTTCTCCTTCCCCTCCTCCTCCTCCTCCTTCTCCCTCTTTTGCTTTTTCCATACTGTGGATTGAACCCAGGGCTTTGCATATGGCAGGCAAATGATCTACTAGGAGCTACATCCCCAGCCCCTTATATTTGTTTGTTTGTTTTCTGTTTTAAATTTTATCCCCTTGTCTTGCTTGGATACACAGGATTTTGTTATGTTATATTATGTCTCATTCAAGTCTTTATGAAATGGATTCTTTTGGTTTAGGGATACTGCTGCTCCTCCTCCTTCTTCTTCTTTTGATATTAGGGATTGAACAAAGGGGTGCTTAACCATTGAATCACATTCTCAGTCCTTTTTATTTTTTATTTTGAGGAAGGATCTCACTAAGTTGCTGAGGCTGGCCTTAAACTTGCATTCCTCCTGCCTCAGCCTCCCAAATCGCTGGTGATTATAGTCATGAGCCACTGTGTCTGGATTTTTTTTTTTTTTTAACTGAGGATTGAACCCAGGGGCATTTTATCTCCAAGTTACATCCCAGCCCTTTTTTTTTTTTTTTTTTTTTAGACAAGTTCTTGATAAATTGCTTAGGGTCTCACTAAATTGATGAAGTTAGACTTGAACTTCTTCTTTTTAAATACTTTTTTTTTTAAAGATAGAGTGAGGGAGGGAGGGAGAGAGAGAGAGAGAGAGAATTTTTAATATTTATTTTTTAGTTTTCAGCGGACACAACATCTTTGTTAGTATGTGGTGCTGAGGATCGAACCGGGCCGCACACATGCCAGGCGAGCGCGCTACCGCTTGAGCCACATCCCCAGCCCTTTAAATACTTTTTAGATGTTGATGGACCTTTATTTTATTCATTTATTTATATACGATGTGGAGAATCCAACCCAGTGCCTCACACATGCCAGGCAAGTGTTCTACCACTGAGCCATACAATTCCAGCCCCCTGTTTTTGTTTTTTGAGAAAGGGTCTTGCCTGTTGCCCAGGCTGGACTTGAACTTGCAATCCTCATACCTCAGCCTCCTTAGTTGCTGGTGAAAGGCAAGTGACTCACTCGAGGCGGAGATTCAACCAAGAGATTTTATTGGGGGGGCTGCCTGAAGGAGAGGCAGAGAGCAGAGAGAGAAGAGGAGGGCAGAAAGAGCGGAGAGAAAGAGAAAGAAGAGGAAGAGGGAAGAGAGAAGAAGAGGAGGGAGAGAGAGAGAGCATGTGCTTACAAGCTTTGGCTTAAGAAGGGTTGCATAGGGGATGTGGCGGATGCTGATTGGCAGGGTGACTCAGGAACAGTGAACGGACACTGTGTCCTGTGGGGATTGGTTGAGGAAACTTTTGAATTTGGCGCTCTTGGCTTGGCGCCCTTTGGAGAGGAGGGGGAGGGGTAAGGGATTCCATGATATTCTCTGAGAAGGGAGAGTCTCCAACACACCCAACAACTGGGATTATAGTTGTGCACCATCTAGCCTGGTTTTAGGTTCTTTTTTAGCTCTGTGACCCTGAGATTGTTCTGCCTCCATCATGTTCTTCAGCCAAATTCTCAAAGTAAGTTCTTAGATAAGAAATCAGATTTGCCTACTGAATTATTCGAATCCAGCATCCATCTTATTTTCTCTAGAAGGTCCTGCTGTCGGGATGGTTGTCATTTTGCCCATGTCCTGACCATATGGCTTGCTTTAGGGATCCCATATGCTTCTACTCTTATAAGTTGAGTAAGAAAACTGTTCTCCCTCTTTGTCTTTTACATTCTCTTCCTCTTAGCAGCTTGGCATTTCCTCTGCTCCAACCCAAAGTCTGGTAACTCACATAACTCTAGTCTAGCTCATGGCCCCTGATTCTGCCCATTTACTGCTGCAGCCCCTTTTCTTAGCTGCAAACGGCTACTCAGGCTAGGCTGAAGGAGGAAAAATGGACTCCATAAAGGCACACATTACTTTTTAAAATATTTTAAAACAAAGGTTAAACCAGTTGATAATCAGCTCCCAACACCAGAAGGGGCATCTTTTTCCACAAAGAGGAGATGTACGCATGTACTAGATTCAGGACATTTTGGTACCATACAGGAGTTGGAATGGCAGATGGTGTGCTCAGCTCAGTGCTGTCCCTTCCCAAGTTCCTGTGGAGTAGGAGACTTTCCTGTGAACCTCATCCCTCCTTTTGGACAAGAAGTTTCTGGGCTGTCCTCTTTCCACCTCCATGGAATGGCCTCTGTCTCTCCTACTCTTCAAGTCCTGGCGCTGATGTCTTCACCAGCCTTATCTTGAGACTATGCTCAGTGTCTTAACGACTCTTGTGTAAGGCTACTTTGGAACTTTTGTATGTTAAGGTCATATGCTAGCTATTAAGATGATCCTACATTCAGTTATATCCCAGAATCCATAAACAGCAATTCAACATTTCCAGGGGCTTAAAATCAGTTTTGCCTTTGTATCCTTGAGATTTTTCTAGGACCATCTGGACTCCCTGGAGTTGTTGCCAATAGGACAGCAGGGAAACTCCAGATCAGTCCAGGTTGACAGGCCCTAGGATATCAATGTGGTTTCCTGTGATGTCTTCCACTGTGGGGTCAGCCAACCACAGTCTGTTCCATTGTGTTTCACTGAGTCCTTAAATGGAGCTGTTTGGTTCTTTCAGGAGCATGGGAGGAAAACAGTGAGGAGGAGTGGGGAGAGAAAGACTCATGCAAAAAAGGGAGAGGAAATGAGTGATGCCGAGGGAGGAGAAAAAGGCAAATAGCAGCAGCAGCAGCAGCAGTAGCTGGAGGAGCAGAAAAATTGGGAGTGTGAGGGTAGGAGGGAAAACAGAAAGGCAGGATTCTGCTCCTGATAATATTAACCCAAGTTCCTGGTTAACATTTTATAGTGATACATCAAATATGCATAAGAAAGTAAGGTAGGAAGCTTGCAGTTTTAATTAATGATCAGGCCTAGTGTTTCCCTGGTCTCCATTCCTGGGAAGACCTGAGGGCCACCTTCCCAGGTTTCCTTTGCCTCTGCAACATGGTCCATAGTCAGGGTTGGGAGATTAGTAGAACTAAATGGTTTCTGTTCCCCTTTCCCCCCAATATAGCAGAGGATCCCACACATCAAAGTGGTTAAGATGCCATCATCTTCTCTGATGGTGTTCATTGGATCATTTTCTTCATTGGGATTTCCCTCGTTTCATACTCTTTTTGTCTTCTTTTGGCCTGGTTGATTCTGGATATGACAGTAAACTTTTCTGAATCTTTTTCTGCATATCTGTAATGGGGATAAGAACACTTCTCCAGATTTTTCACTACAACACAGCAAATATCAAATCAGCTTTTATTTATAAAAGAGCTTCATATAATGCAAAATACAATATAGAAGTATTCATTGTGATGGCTATAATCTAGGCTGCTTTCCACAACACACGAGCTTTCCATTTCTTAGTAAGTATGATCACCAAAAAGGGTGCTGTTACTATGTTTTCAGAATTTTCCTATCTCCTAAGCCAGTAGAAAGTATTAATGAGAACTTAGATGACAACTATTATATCACTGGGGTTGACATAAAATTTCTCCTCTGAGTGGGTCTCATTTTCTGCTTTATAGACAGTGATCTACCTAATGTATTCACAGTTTACAGCCTTATTCTCCCTTTCATTCAGGTGAGCAGGTGACCTGGCATCAAACTCTCCAAAGGCTATGGATTCATGTTCTGTACACACATAGAGAATGAGTCTACTTGGACCCAGAACATTTATTTAGACCCCATGTACCTTGTCTCCCCACCCCCACCACTCTCTCCCTCTTCGTGCACGCCCGTGTGTGTGTGTGTGTGTGTGTGTGTGTGCGCGCGCGTGCGTGTACGTGTATGAAGAATGAATTTTGGAAATAAATAATGGAGCAGCAAGGAGAGCCTTCTGAGTGACTATTGTAAGATCATTTTAAGAAGAGGGGAACAGTAAAGACAACTAAAAAAAAAAGAAGAGATTTCTGGTAGAAAGTTAAGGATCCAAATCTATATAGCTAAACAGTGTCTAAGAGGAAATGATATAAAAACTCAAGAAGTGAGTGTGTGGAGGGTACTGGTTTAACCTGGTCCAGGAGAATAAGACAGACTTTTAGAAACAGATGCTAGGAGAAACAGATGCTTAATGGGGCATCAGTATTATATAGAACCTTCTTGAAAAAGCATGCAGAAGATGGGCATGGTGGCACATGCCTGTAATCCCAGTGGCTCAGGAGGCTGAGGTAGGAGGACTGCAAGCTTAAGTTAGCCTCAACAACTCAGGGAGTCCCTCAGCAACTTAGCAAGACCCTATCTCAAAATAAAATAAATTATAATAAAAAAAGTGATGGGATGTATCATAGGGGTAAAGCTCCCCTGAGTTTAATCCCTAGTACTAGGGGGAAAAAAAAGACATAAATAGTAGAAGTTCAAATGACAAGACCAAAGTTTTCAATGTGGGATTTACTTGCATCTCTGATTATAGGACATTTACCTGTGACTAGAAACAGTTATCACCTATTTCTGTGAAGTGGGAGGCCTGATGATACATTTCATAATCGTTTTCATCACCAAGGAGACTGCCTGTTGGTATTGAGGAAACCCAAGGCCTGGGGCTGGGTCACAGTGTGAAGCAATTAATGTAATGGCTTTGACAGTTTAAACTGTCTGCTTTAGTGTCAGGCACTCTTGAACTTTCCTGAACCTTCACATGGTGCAGTGAGAAAATATGTAGGCTTCTCTTTCCAGAAAAGGACGAGAAGTTGCCAGTCATCACTCCTCTTAAATCTATCTGCAGAGAAGGAAGGAAGAAGCAGTTCGAAGCCTTTCCATCAGTCCCAATGAGCTCTTGCACATCTCTGTGAGGAATGGGTCTACCCTCCACATCCACCAGGAGGAGTCAGAGGGCATGCCGGCTTGAGAAATGCCCAGAACTACCCTGCTCCACCAGGGGTTTGTAAAAGGGCCCCTACTTCCTTTCTCTGGTAGCAAATCACTTAGGTGAGTGAGGATGTATTAGTCTCCCAGAGTGGGGAGGAGGAGTGAGGGAAAGGAGACAGTATATCAAAATGCACTTCCAAAATGAAAATGATTTCTGTGGCACATGGTGCTACTGAGGAGAGGTGATGACAGCCTCCTCCCATTTCAGGAACAGTTCCCAGAGTTGTCTGGAGGCGGATTCACATGACACATTCTTAAACTGATTCCATTCTGTGCTGTTTGCTCCTCGTTCGCATCTCAGGAACAATGGATCCCTGCATCTTGGTATCTAACTTTGTTTCCCAATTGGCTGTTTGGTTGAACATTCAGGCTGCCCCTTGAGTAATGTTTGTGCCAGGATTTATCCTTCTTAGTCATGAAACCTCATCAGTCCAGCTCTATATATGCATGTAAACTGGGATACATCAAGATAATTATTAAGAAGTTGGATGTTCTTGACCATGTTTTGATGTTGGGAAATACTAATATATATTGCTGGAAGAAGTAATGCCATTGATGAAAATTTGCCTGCAAACTATCCTGAATCCAGTTTTTCTTCCTTTGAAATAAAATCCGTGTTGTGGCATTTTTTTGATTGATGTCTCTATATGAGGAGCTTTTTGGCTTTTTAGTGTTGCTGCTTTCTGTTCTCACTCCTCTAAGAATCTTTGCCAATATACCACTGACATTTGAGGAAGAGAATAGAGCAGTTTGGCTTCTTGTAAATTCTTCTGTTTCCTTGGTGATGTAAATAATTATGGAATATATCAAAAGTTTTTGGGAAATTCAAATTTAGTTTTGAAAAAAAACAAAAAACAGTTTTTGTTACCTTTGGGAAGGGCTACAGGAACAATCTCAGAGAGCAAGAAATCTTCCATCTTTTAAAAATCACTTTATTTTTTTTATTTTTTATTTTTTTTTAATTTTTTATTGTGGGTTGTTCAAAACATTACAAATTTCTTGACATATCATATTCCACACTTTGATTCAAGTGGGTTATGAACTCCCACCTTCACTCCATACACAGATTGCAGATTCACATCAGTTACACATCCATTGATTTACAAATTGCCATACTAGTGTCTGTTGTGCTCCGCTGCCTTTCCCATCATCCACCCTCCCCCCTCCCCACCTCTCCCCTCCCCTCCCCTCCTCTCTCTCTACCCCCTCCACTGTATAACCCTGAGGGTTTCCTTCCATTACCGTGCAATTTCCCTTCTCTCTCCCTTTCCCTCCCACCTCTCATCCCTGTTAAATGTTAATCTTCTTCTCCTGCTCTTCGTCCCTACTCTGTTCTTAGTTACTTTCCTTATATCAAAGAAGACATTTGGCATTTGTTTTTTAGGGATTGGCTAGCTTCACTTAGCATAATCTGCTCTAATGCCATCCATTTCCCTGTAAATTCTATGATTTTGTCATTTTTTAATGCAGAGTAATACTCCATTGTGTATAAATGCCACATTTTTTTTTATCCATTCATCTATTGAAGGGCATCTAGGTTGGTTCCACAGTCTTGCTATTGTGAACTGTGCTGCTATGAACATCGATGTAGCAGTGTCCCTGTAGCATGCTCTTTTTAGGTCTTTAGGGAATAGACCAAGAAGGGGAATAGCTGGGTCAAATGGTGGCTCCATTCCCAGCTTTCCAAGAAATCTCCATACTGCTTTCCAAATTGGCTGCACCAATCTGCAGTCCCACCAGCAGTGTACAAGTGTACCCTTTTCCCCACATCCTCGCCAGCACTTGTTGTTGTTTGACTTCCTAATGGCTGCCAATCTTACTGGAGTGAGATGGTATCTTAGGGTGGTTTTGATTTGCATTTCTCTGACAGCTAGAGATGTTGAGCATTTTTTCATGTACTTGTTGATTGACTGTATGTCCTCCTCTGAGAAGTGTCTGTTCAGGTCCTTGGCCCATTTGTTGATTGGGTTGTTTGTTCTCTTATTGTCTAATTTTTTGAGTTCTTTGTATACTCTGGATATTAGGGCTCTATCTGAAGTGTGAGGAGTAAAGATTTGTTCCCAGGGTGTAGGCTCCCTATTTACCTCTCTTATTGTTTCTTTTGCTGAGAAAAAACTTTTTAGTTTGAGTAAGTCCCATTTGTTGATTCTAGTTATTAACTTTTGTGCTATGGGTGTCCTATTGAGGAATTTGGAGCCCGACCCCACCGACTGTAGATCGTAGCCAACTTTTTCTTCTATCAGACGGCGCGTCTCTGATTTGATATCAAGCTCCTTGATCCATTTTGAATTCACTTTTGTGCATGGCGAGAGAAAGGGATTCAGTTTCATTTTGTTGCACATGGATTTCCAGTTTTCCCAGCACCATTTGTTGAAGATGCTATCCTTCCTCCATTGCATGCTTTTAGCCCCTTTATCAAATATAAAAATCACTTTAAATGAGAAAATCAGCCAGGCACATTGGTGCTTGCCTGTAATCTCAGCAACTCAGGAGGCTGAGGCAGGAGGATCACAAATTCAAGGCCAGCCTCACCAATTTAGCAAGACCCCCAGCAATTTAGTGAGACCCTGTCTCAAAATTAAAAAAATAGAAAGGACTGAGGATGCAACTGGGTGGGAAAGTGCTCCTAGATTCAATCCCCAGTAACTAACAAACAAACAAACAAACAAGAAGTGGAGGAGGAAAAGGAGGAGGAGGAGAAAAAGGAATATTCCCTGAAACATATGGCCTATGGAAACCCAGTTCTAAAGCCATTATAAATCATGGGGTTTTATCTGAGGGTGGCGGTGCACGCCTGTAATCCCAGCAACTTAGGAGGGTGAGGCAGGGGGAGGGCAATTTGAGAGGATCCTCAGCAACTTAGCTGTTAGTAAGGCTACACAGGTGTGTGTGGGTGGTATCAGGCTCTGACTCTGACAACCAAAATAATTCTCAGCTTTACAAGGAGAATCCAGTCCAAAGGGCAGGACAGAGTCCAAGAACTTAAAAGGAAGGGTGGAATCACCTAGGATAGCCTGAGAAGGGCTGAATGAGGAGATGCACAAATCTGGGTCTTAGAATCTTCAGGTGGAGAGGTTCTATTAGCAGAAGAAAATATGGGACTGCTCAGAAGCATATCTTTTCCTTTGGCTACTCTATAAACTTTCTTATATTTTCCAAGTGCCCACTTTCCCTTTATCTTCCCTTGCTAGCAGTTCTTTTACTCTTGGCAAATCACCTTGTCTTCTTCCTATGTTATAGGTAGAAGCAGACACCGTACTCATTCAGTAGTTGTGTGACCTTGTTAAAGTTATTCCCCTTTGTAGTAACTGTTTCTTTAACTGTAAAATGATGGTAGCAATGGTACCTACCTAATTCGGTGGTTGTGTGGATTAAATGAGTTAATATATTAAAAATAGTCTATGTTGTCACCATGGCAAATGCTTAGTAGATGTTAACTCTTCTTATCACTGGGAAGACAGCAAAGGATGTGAACTCTGTTGTACAAACTCCTCACCTAAAAAATATCTCCCTCATGACCCATCACTTTTCTCCCCCTGCTTCAAAGGAAATGATTGTCTGTGCTGTCTACCTGTGTCTTGATTCTATCCTTTGCCATTTCCTCAGGGGAACTTGTCACATGAATTATTTTCTTTCTCATATTTTAAACTGGTGCCTTTGTCCTGGCTGTCCTTTTTCATTCTCAAACACTCTCAGGTTTCTCCTGTTTGGAAAAGGCCTCTGTATGACCCCACCCTCTTTAAGCTACTGTCCCATTTTTCCTTCTCCTTTCACTGCCAAATTTTGTGTGCTTCCATGTCTTCATGACTCATTCTCTCATTATTCTCTGCCATCTGCTCTTCCCCACAATCTCCACTCTCACATGGCTGTGTTTATGGTCATTCATCTTCAGATCCAAAGAACTATTCTTGATTTCTATTTTCTTTAGCTCCTTTTCCACAAGGCAATATTGCTGACCATCCTCTGAGAACTTTCTTCTTTTGACCTGTGTGCCAACCTGATGTACTGATATTTCTTTTTGTCTGATACTTTTACTTGCTCCATTGCTTTCTTTTCTTTTCTTGTGTATCTTTTTGCGTTGCTAGGGATGAACCTGGGGCTTGCCCATGCTAGGCAAGTGTTCTACCACTGAGTTACACCCCCCAGCTCCAGGCTCCATTGCTGTCTTTCCACTCTTCAGCTGTTGGCATAGAGGAAGATTCAAAGGACAACATGTGGATCTACTTGCATACTCTTTTCATTTTTATTTTTTTTATTGCAGTGCGGTGGGTCTGATACTCTTAATCTTTGATATTCTTTTTTTTTTAATAGAAATGTTTACCATGGGATTTATTTATTTATTTATTTATTTATTTATCTAATATTTATTGTTTAGTTATTGGCAGACACAACATCTTCTTTTGTATGTGGTGCTGAGGATCGAACCCGGGCCGCACGCATGCCAGTCGAGCGCGCTACCGCTTGAGCCACATCCCCAGCCCAATCTTTGATATTCTTAATCTTTGATCTTTTTTCCCCTCATGACTTATCATCATTCTTTCTTTTTCTTTCTTTTTTTCTTTTTTTGGTACTGGGGATTGAACCCAGGGGTACTCGACCACTGAACCACATACCCTGCCCTTTTTATATATTTTATTTAGAGACAGGGTCTCACTGTATTGCTTAGCGCTTCACTTTTGCTGAAGCTGGCTTTGAACTTGCGATCCTTCTGCCTCAGCCTCCCTAGCTGCTGGGATTACAGGACTATACCACTATGCTGGGCCTCTTTACTTCTTGAACATGCAATCTTCCTGCCTCAGCCTCCATAGTCACTGGGATTAAAGGGTTGTGCCACCACACCAGGTTTATCGTTATTTCTCTAAGTGTGGCTCCTGAATTAATCCTTCATCATCATTCTTTGTTCTTACCTCCTCAGTCCCATCCCACATCACGACTTCTCTCACTCTGTTCTGGCCACACTGGTCTTCTTTCAGTTTCCTGAAGGTGATGTGATTTGTCTAACATAGCCTTTTTTCTAGTAGTTGCTTTACTTGCATTTGTTTTCATCTTTATTATAATTTTGTGTTTTAAAAATTGATAAATAATTCATTTAATATTCACCACTACCTCATTCCAGAATATTTTTGTCACCTAAAAATAAAACTGCAGCCAGGAGTGGTGGTGCATACTTGTAATCCCAGCAGCGTGGGGAAGCTGAGGCAAGAGGATCACGAGTTCAAAGACAGCCTCAGCAACTTAGTAAAGTACTAAGCAACTTAGTGAGACCCTGTCTCTAAATAAGTATGAAAAAGGGATGGGGATGTGGCTCAGTGGTTAAACGCCTCTGAGTTTAATTCCGGTACCAAGAAACAAGACAAAACAAAAAACCGAAACCAAAAAAATCCCAGTCCATACACGTTAGCAGGTACTCCTCTTCCTCCGTGTCTCCCACCAGCTCCCGGCAAGCACCAATCTCTCTCTCTCTCTCTCTCTCTCTATATATATATATATATATATATATATATATAGATATAGATATATAGATATATAGATATATAGATATAGATATAGATCTATATATCTATATCTATCTATCTATCTATCTATATAATTTTTGGGGGGAGGGATACCAGGGATTGAACTCAGAGGCACTCTACCACTGAGCCACATCCCCAGCCCTATTTTGTATTTTATTTAGAGTCAGAATCTCATGAGTTGCTTAGCGCCTTGATTTTGCTGAGGCTGGCTTTGAATTCGTGGTCGTCCTGCCTCCGCCTCCCAAATTGCTGGAATTACAGGTGTGCGCCCTGCGCCCTGCCTCTTTTTCTATATTTTATATATCCTTGCACATGCAGTTCATTCTGCCTGGAAGTTTTTCCTTCCTGTCTCCTAGTCCACTTTTTTTTTTTTTTTTTTTTTTTGTTACCAGGGTCTCACTGAGTTGCTTAATGCCTGCCATTGCTGATGGCTGGCTTTGAGCTCAAGATCCTCCGTTCGAAGCCTTCTGAGCTTCTGGGATTATAGGCGTGTGCCACCGCACTGGGCTCCTAGTCAACTTTTACTCTTACCTTCAGTTCTCAGTGCCAACTTCCTTGAACAGGTCAATTTCCCCAATTACATGCTTTCATAGGAATTCATACTTCTTTGTAGCATTTATTATGAATTGCAATTTTATTTATTTATTTAGGGCTGGGAATTGAACCCAGGGCCTTGTGCATGTGAGGCAAGTGCTCTACCAACTGAGCTATATCCCCAGCCCTTACTTTTTCTTTTGAGCAAGAGTCTTGCTAAGTTCCCCAGGCTGGCCTCAAACTTTTGATCTTCTTGTTTTAGCTGCCTGAGTAGCTGGGATTACAGTCATACAACACCATCCAGTTCCAAAGGAATGTAAGAGAAGGAGAGAAACAGAGGGCAGAGAATAGCAGTTGATGGGGACTCAGGAGACACCCATACTATAGAGGGCTAGAGAATATTTACAAGCAAAGTCATAAGAAAAGTAAAAGGAGACCCTGACTAATGTACTGTAATTCATTCACCATTTACTAAGTATCCATTACCTGCCTCTGACTTGGATTATACTGATACAAAGATGAATCAGAAGTTGTTTCCTTTCCTCAAGGAAGTCAGGGTCTAGTGAAAGAAACATGTAAACAAAAACTTACAATACAATGCCTGATAAGTATTATAATAAAAGTATTCACAAAGTGTTCTGCAAGCTAGAGGAGGTGGTGACTAAGATTCTTTGAACATAGGGGTGGGTAAAGGTGGGCGTCACAGGATGACTGGGACTTTAGCAGCCTGAAATCAGAAGGAGTGACATGCCAGGAAGACAGAACAGTCTGAAGAAGCCTGGGCCCATGTGGAACTGCAAATCATTTTTCTGTTTTAATGTTCAGCAGGGAATATCTTGGAAATTCAGGCTGGAGGTACTTCGTAGAAGAGTTTCTCACCAAACTGTGGAGTTTCTTCTTTTCTTCTCCTTGTCATTGACTTTTTCTTCCTCCTCCTCCTCCTCTACTTTTCTTTCTTTTTTTTTTTTTTCCTTTTTGGAGTACTAGGGATTGAACCCAGGGACTCTTTACTGAGCCACAACATTTTTTTAAAAAAAATTTTTTTTTTGAGGCAGGCAGGCAGGCCTTCAACTTGGAATCCTTCTGCCTCAGCCTCTAGAGTTGTTGGGATTACAGGTGTGAGCCACTACATCTGGCTTAGTCTTTATTCTTTAGTTAATATAGAGTCATTAAAGTTTTATTTTATTTTTTTTTAGTTGTAGATGGACACAATACCTTTATTTTATTTATTTTTATGTGGTGCTGAAGCTTGAACCCAGTGTGTCATATGTGCGAGGCAAGCGCTCTGCCACTGAGCCACAATACCAGTCCTCATTTTTTTTAACATCAACTTCATTAAGGTATAAATTGCATACACTATAATATGCAGATTTTAAGTCTATAGTTCATAGGTTTGAAATGGCATACATTCTTTTTTTTGGGGGGTGGGGTACCAGGGATTAAACTTAGGGGCATTCAACCCCTGAGCCACATCCCCAGCCCTATTTTGTATTTTTATTAGAGACAGGCTCTCACTGAGTTGCTTAGCGCCTTGCCATTGCTCAATTGCCGGGTTTCTGTTCTCTCAACTAAAAGGCTCAGGGTTTACTCCAGTTGAAATGGGCTGACTGGGCTATGCAAAATAACCACACAAGAGACACAAATACCTTTTTCTTTGGGGTCACTGTGATGGCTCCTCTGACCTTAAGGGTCCGCAGGAAGAGAGAGAGCGAGAGCACGTGCTGACCCTTTTTATTGAGGAGAAGCTATTCAAATGAGGCAAGGGGTCAGGTTTCAGGGGGCTCAGTCTATCTTCATGATGTCCACTGTCAGCAGGTTGACTAACACCTGGGTAAGCCACACCCAAGGGCACAGTAAGATAAGGGGACACATACAAGGCACTTCCATGGAAGATTCTATCCTAAACATGGCAAGGGGTTATATTACAAAGGAACAGGTGAGCATAGCTTCACCCATGGGGCTGTAGCAAGACACACCCATGCACAAGACACTGACCCTCGGACTCAAGAAGGGTGGGAAAAGCTCTGCCACATTTCTGTGACTGCGCGCCTCAGCACCCAGCCAAGGAGTGTGACTCAGTCAAGTGCAAGGTTGGTCTCCCACAGAGGCTGGCTTTGAACTTGTGATTTTCCTGTCTCAGCCTCCCAAGCCTCAGGGATTACATGCATGCACCACCAAGCCCAGCTTGGCATACATTCTTATAATTACTACTGGACTAAAATTAGAGAACATCTTCATCACTTCTGAAAGTACACTTCTGCCTTTTTGCAATTAATCCTGTCTCTATGGTTTGGGAACCTATTGCTATATAAAACCACCAGAAACCTTAGTGACCTAAAACAATAAAAATCATTTATTTGCTCATGATATTGTAAATTGGTGATGGTTTAGAGGAAATAAATTTTTCTCTGCTCTCTACATCAACAGCTGTGTTAGCTTGACTGGAACTGGATGGTGTACTTTCAAGATAGATCACTCACATGGATGGCAAGTTGGGTTTGGTTGGTGGTTGGGAGCTCAGCTAAGACTGTGTTCTATACTATTGTTTGGGCTTCCTCACAACTTGCTGGATGGATACCAAAAGGAAGGAAGTGGAAACTGCCAAATTTTTAAAGACAAAACTCAGCACTGGAACAGCTTAAATTCTGCTATATTCTTTTGTTCAAAATAATAAAAAAATCTAGCAGAAATTCAGGGGTGTGTGGGGTATGTGAGCTCAGTGATCTTGAGGAGGGCTTGCCTAACTTGCATAAGGTCCAAAGCTGGATCCAATGGACTGGAAAAATAAAACCCACCTTTCAGTAGGGTGAAGGGGCAAAGAAGGGCCATCTTTTTTCCACCAACCATGGATTAATTTTTCTTCTTTATTTTTTCTTTTCTTTTTTTTTCAGTACTAGTACTAGGGGTACAACTTAGGGCTTATTATATAATATCTGGCTTCTTTTGCTTAATAGGTGTTTTGAAACTCATCCATGTTGTTGTTGATACATCAGAATGTATCAGTAGTTCATTTCTTTTCCTTCTACTTTTTTTGTCCATTTGTGGAAAGGTCTCACTGTGTTCACCAGGTTGGTCTCAAACTCATGGGCTCAAGTGATCTTCCTGCCTCAGCCTCTTGAGTAGTTGGGACTGTAGGTATAGGTCAGCATGACCAATTAATTTCTTTTTATTGCTGGGTAATAATCAATACATTCAATCTGTTCATCTGTTTTTTGCTAATGAATATTTCTTTCTAGTTTTTGGTATATGAATAATAAAAAACTATGTTATACATTTTTTTGTAAAATAGTTTTTTTGTGGATATTTATTTTAATTTCTCTTGAATAAATACCTAGGAGTTGAATTGCTGGGTCATAGGGAAGGTATTTATATGTTAAACTTTATAAGAGATTGTCAAACTATTTTTCAAAGAATCATACAATTTTATACCTAAGCAGCAGTGTATGGGAGTTTCAGTTGCTTCAAATCCTAGTCAATATTTGTGGTCAGTATTTTTTTTTTAAGTTGTCAATGGATCTTTTATTTTACTTATTTATTTACATGTGGTCCTGAGGATTGAACCCAGGGGCCTCACACATGCCAGGCAAGCACTCTACCACTGAGCCACTACTGCAGCCCTGTTTTGTCAGTGTTCTTTTTTTTTTCTCTCTCTCTCTCTCTCTCTTTTTTTTTTTTTTTGTTGTTGTCAGTGTTCTTAATTCTAGACATTCTGGAGAAAGTGAAGTGGTATCTCATTGTGTCTTTCCCTGATAATTAGTAGTGTTATACTTGTTTTCATATGCTTATCAACCATCTGCGCGCACACACACACACACCCCCATATATAACGCATATATATATGTTTCACAGAAACATGAGTGTGTGTATACACACACACACACATATATTTTGTTACTAGGATTGAACCCAGGGGTGCTTTACCACTGAGCTACATCCCAATCCCTTTTTATTTTTTCATTTGAGACGGGATCTCACTAAGTTGCTTAGGGCTTTCCTAAATTGCTCAGCCAGATCTTGAACTTGCAATTCTCCTGCCTTAGCTTCCTAAATTGCTGGGATTGCAGCTGTGCATCATAGCTCCCAGCTATGTATACAAACATATTTTTTGAAATGTCAGTTCACCCGGCGAGGTGGCACACATCTGTAATCCCAGCAGCTTGGGAGGCTGAGCTTTGATTGCGAGTTCAAAGCCAGCTTCAGCAACTTAGCGAGGCACTAAGCAACTCAGCGAGACCCTGTCTCTAAATAAAATATAAAAAGGGTTGGGGATGTGGCTCAGTGGTTGAGTGCCCCTGGGTTCAATCCCCAGTATCAAATAAAGTAAAATGTTAGTTCAAGTTTTTTGCCCATGTAAAAAATATTGAGTGTTTGTCTTGTTTTGAGATATAGGGATTTTTAACTTATTGTGGCTTCTTGTCCTTTTGGTAAATACATGTATCTCAATATTGCTAAGATATTATTCACAAGTTGAATTCACAAATTGTGTTTATTATTCACAAACGTAAATCATGGCAAATACAATAACAATCCTAGCAGATTTTCATAGACATTGACAAGCTATAAAGCCAGCCTTAGCAAGTTAGTGAGACTGAAAGTAACTTAGCAAGACCCTGTCTCAAAACAAAAATAAAAATGGCTGGGATGTGGCTCAGTGGTTAAATGCCCTTGGGTTCAATTCCTGGTACCAAAAAGGAAAAAAAAAAAAGAAGAAGGAATTGAGAAGCCAGTTCTGCATTTCTATTTAAATAGAAATGCAAAGTATCTAGAATAGCCAAAACAATTAACAATTTTAAAAAGATGAAATTGAAGGACTTTAACTACTTGGCCTCAAAACTTATCATAGAGGGGCTGGGGATGTGGCTCAAGCGGTAGCGCGCTTGCCTGGCATGCATGCGGCCCGGGTTCGATCCTCAGCACCACATACAAACAAGGATGTTGTGTCTGCTGATAACTAAAAATAAATATTAAAAAAATTCTCTCTCAAAAAAAAGAAACTTTAAAAAATAAAAAAAAAAAAAAACAAAAAAAAACTTATCATAGAGCTTAAGAGATTGTTCCCTCCCTGAATGACATTCTCAGCTGAAAACTGATTTCTGGTAAAGGTGTTGTGGTAGGCAGCCTCTAAAATGGCCCCTAATGATGACTGTCTTCTGGTATTCACACCCCCTTGAGTGTAGACTGACAGGAGTCATAGGCTGTTACTTCTGTGTTTAGATTTTTAAAAGCCTGTGGTTTACATCTTGGGGGCACTTTGTGTCTCCTAAATTGCTTGCTATCAGTAAAGCTAGCTGCCATGTTATGAAGTAGCCCTGTGGAAAGGCCTATGTACCAAGGGACAGAAGCTTACCAATAACCACAGGAAAGATCTTAGAAGCAAGCTCTCTTCCTCCTGAGTCAAGCCTTCAGATGAAACTATCGCCTTGACAATCAGCTAAATTGGCCTCAGATTCCTTAATAACAGAAATTATAAGGGAATACAAGGATAGGGCTGTAGCTCAGTGGTAGAACAACCCTGGGTTTGATCCCCAGTTACCCCCTGCCCCGAAAAGTTTTGGATCAGCTTGATAACCTTATTTTTAAAAAGAGTCAACCTTTACTTCACACCATATATAGATATTAATTTAAGGTGAATATTACACCTAAATATAAAAGTTGAAAATATAACACTTCTACAAAAGACAAAAAACTTTTTAAAAAACATTTTTTAGTTGTAGATAGACATAATACCTTTATTTATTTTTATGTGGTGCTGAAGACTGAACCCAGTACCTCACACATGCAAAGCAAGTGCTCTGCCACTGAGCTATAACCACAGGCCATTGAAAAAAAATCTTTATGACTTAAAAAAAATTTTTTTTGAGCCAGGCGTGGTGGTGCATGCCTGTAATCCCAGTGGCTCTGGAAGCTGAGACAGGAGGATTTAAAGTTCAAAGCCAGCCTCAACAAAGGCCAGGCACTAAACACTCAGTGAGACCCTGTTTCTAAATAAGACACAACATAGGGCTCGGGATGTGGCCCAGTGGTTGAGTGCCCCTGAGTTCAAAACCCAGTACCAAAAAAAAAAATGTTTTTGTAGTTATAGATGGACAGAATGCCTTTATCTTATTTGATTATTTTTATGCAGTGCCTCATGCATGCTAAGCAAGCACTCTGTCTCTAAGCTATAGCCCCAGCCCTCTTTATAACTTTTTTATTTTTGTTTTTGGTGGTACTGAGGATCAAATCCCAAAACAGTCATGGAGCTACAACCAGAAATCTTTCTTTTTTTTAAATTTATTTTTTAGTTATAGGTGGACAATATCTTTATTTTATTAAATTTTTTTTATGTGGTGCTGAGGATCAAACCCAGTGTCTCACACATGCTAGGCAAGCGCTCTACCTCTGGGCCACAACCCCAGCCCCTACATCCACAACTCTTTCTATCTTATTTTGAGACATGGTTTTGTTATATTCCCCAAACTTGCAATCCTCCTGATTCGGCCTCCTGAGTTGCTGGGATTACAGTTGTGGGCTACCATGCCCACCTAAGGGCCAAGTACAATAAATACTAATGATAAAAAAAATGAGGTTGATGCTAGCAAGGCTCTGTTTTAAAATAAAAAATTAAAAGAACTGAGGATGTAGCTAAATGGCAAAGCACCCCCAAAAACAACATCAAAAAAAAATTTGCTGAGGCTTGTCTGGAACTTGTGATCCTTCTGGAGTTGCTGAGATTATAGGCATGCATCACTGTGCTCAGTGTGTGTGTGTGTGTGAATGTGTGTGTGTGTGTATGTGTGTGTATACATATTCTATTCATTTGGTGATGGACTTTGGCATTTGGGTTTTTTTGTTTTGGTACTGGGGATTGAACCCAGGGGCATTTTACCACTGAACCTCATCCCTAGCCCTTTTTATTTATATTTTTAAATTCTATTCATTTTTTTTGGGCACTCAGCCACTGAGCCACATCTCCAGCCCTATTTTGTATTTTTATTTAGAAGACAGGGTCTCATTGAATTGCTTAGCGCCTCACTGTTGCTGAGGCTGGCTTTGAACTCATAATCTTTCTGCCTCAGCCTCCCTAGCCACTGGAATTATGGGCGTGTGCCACCTCACCAGAACAGGTTCAACAAGTTTTCCTTTCTTGTTACTGCAGTCTCCTACTCTTCTATGTTTTTTTTTCTTCTGTTTTCTTTTTTGGTGGCACTAGACACTGAGACCAGAGGCATTTTACTAGTAAGATACACCCTTTCCTTTTTTTTTTTTTATATCTTGAGATAGGGTCTCACTAAGTTGCCCATGCTGGTTTTGAACTTGTGATCCTCCTGCCTCAGACTTATGAATAGCAGGAATTCCAGGTATTTGTCACTATGCTTGGCTTATTTTTATAAATTTGTATCACAACCTGGATATTGGCAATTAGGATCTTCCTTAAAAATTGGATTTTGGGGGCTGGGGATGTGGCTCCGTGGTAGAACACTTGCCTAGCATGTATGAGACCCTGGGTTCGATCCTCACCACCACATAAAAATAAATAAAATTAAAAGTATTGTGTCCAACTACAACTAAAAAATAAAATATTAAAAAAAAATTGGATTTTGATCAACTGTAGTAACTTCCTCCATAACTGTATCATTCAGTGTATGCTAGGTTTTTTATGATAACAAACAATCCCAAATCTCTTGAGTCTTATTTTTTATTTTTTTGGTACTGGGAATTGAACTCGGAGATGCTTAACCACTGAGCCACATCCCCAGCCCTAATTATTATTATTATTTTATTTTGAGACAGGGTCTCACTAAGTTGCCTAGAGCCTCACTAAATTGCTGAGGCAGACTTTGAACACTTGAGCCTCTAGAACATATTCACATTCATTTTAGAAGTGAAAATTTGTACCCTTTGACCAACATCTTCCCATTCTCCCACCCACTGACAATCACCATTCTTCCCCACCGCTTCTACGACTTTTTTTTTTTTTATATTGGGCATTGAACCACCGAGCCACATCCCCTGCCCTTTCATATATATATAATTTAGAGACAGGGTCTCACTAAGTTGCTTCAGGCTTTGCTAAGTTGCTGAGGCTAGCTCTGAACTCAAAATCCTCCTGCCCCAGCCTCCAGAACTGCTGGGGTAAGGTGTGTACCACTGCTCCTGGCGGGTTTGACTCTTTTTGATTCCACATGTAAGTGATGTAATATTGTATTTATCTTTTGTGTTTGGTTTCTATTACTTAGCATAAAGTCTTCTAGGTTTATCCATGTTGTCACAAATTATAGAATTTTCTTCTTTTTTTTTTGATTGTAAGTCCAAGTTTAGCTTTTTGAAATAAATATTAATATGCTATTATCGTTATAGTGCAATCTTTATATGTTTTTAGGGTCTTATATAGAGAAAGCAAGATTTGAACAAGTGCAATGGTGGAGGAAATGGAAAATAGGCAGGAGGATTGCAAGTTCAATTATTATTATTATTATTATTTTTTATCTTGAGACAGGTTCTCACTAAGCCCTAAGCAACTTAGTGAGACGCTATTGCAAACAAACAAACAAACAAACAGACAAACAAAAAGCTGGGCTGGGGAATGTAGCTCAGTGGTAGAGTGCTTGCTTAGTATGTGCGTGGTCCTGAGTTCAATCCTCAGTGCCACAAAAAAAAAAAAAAAAAAAAAAAGTCTGGTTTTGTAGTTCAGTGTAAAGCGTCCCTTGTTTCAATCCCCAGGTAAACAACAACAACAACAACAAAATATTTTGTGAACAATAAATTGTAGAAAACAGATGAGAAGGACTAGTTGTAAGTTTTCTAGCCTGAGAGACTTACTGGAGTGGTAGTGCCATTGCCTATTTAAAGGAATGCAGTGTGTCTGGGGTGTGGGTTGAGGAGACAAATGATTAGCTTGACTTTGGAAACTGAGTTTCAGATGTCTATAGAAAGTTCTGCCTAAGCTAAAACCTCCCTTTTTAAAGAGTGACTGATGAAATAGGAGAGGAAAAGAATCCACTGGAAGGAATCTGGCAAGGGTGCATTTGAAATATTGTTATATAATTGAAAGGCAGAGGGAGTTTTATAGATATCTTAGAGCTATTTAAATATAAACAATTTTAACCTCTTGAAGTGTAGGCATAGGTTTCTTCTAAGCCTTTCCATGTAACTATTTTACTGCAATAATGTCTCTGTTTCAGCATTTTAACATGTTAAGAAAAAAAGGAAGTTGGAGGGAAATAATGTAATGATATGTCCCCCAACAGATGGGCAATAATAACCAAGGAGTCTAAAAAAAGATCTACAGTATATGAGTCTGTTAGTGTGCCTCTAGCACTGTCTAGGGGAGAAACAGAATAGTGAAGAAAAAATTATTTAAGAATATGTTGTATTGGACTGAGTACAGGATGCTAGTTTCATTGCAACATTTACCACTAACTAGTATTCACGTACAGAGTATCTCACGTTTATCATCAACTATGACAGGTGCTCTAGATATATCTATCACAGAATCATTATGTCAGTCCAAAGATTAGATGTGATTGGCCCCAATTTTCAGTTAAAGGAACCATAGATTCAAAAATTTAAAAAATCATTCCCAGTCACATGCAAGAACTGCAAATTTACCTAGATCTGTCCCTTTCAGGATCTTTCCACTAACAGCCAATGGATCTCAAATCTGCTTATGCACCATATTGCCCTGAGAACATGTTAAAGCATATTTTTCCTGATTTCTACTCAAGACTGACTCAGAGGATGGTAATATTAGTATAATACTTTTCTCTCAGGGTTGTTAGAATACAATGTGATGAAGAATATTAGAATGTTTCATAAACTTCAAGTTTAATATAGATATGCTCATAATACAATGTTTTCTATTACATGTTTATCCAATTCCATTTCTTTTGATTTCCTAGTCAAAAAATAATTTCCTGATAAGCAGTTAGGTTTATGAAGTACATTGTAGTTCAGGACCACTGCCCATACCTGTAATCCCAGCAATTTAGGAGGCTGAGGCCCAAGGATTACAATTTAAGGCCAGCCTCAGCAATTTAGTGAGATGCTTTCTCAAAATAAAAAATATGGACTGGGGATGAAGCTCTGTGGTAAAACATCCATGGGGTTAGTCCCCAGTAACCCCTTTAGCCATCAGACCTGGGGAAACAAAACCTTGCAATTAGAAAAGTGTGTCCTAAACTTTAGGTTTTAACTTGGTAATCACATAAATTGAACTTTTTTTTTTTTTTGTACCAGGAATTGAACCCAGGGACACTTACACCAGAACCACATCCCCAGCCCTTTTTATTTTTATTTTGAGACAAGGTCTCTCTAAAGTGCCTAGGGCCTCACTTAGTTTCTGGGGCTGGTTTTAATTTGGGATCCTTCTGCTTCACGTTCCCGAGTTGCTGGGATTACAGGTGTGAGCCACTGTGTCTGGTAAATTAATAAATTTAATTTTTTTTGGTACAGAAAATTGAACCCAGGGTACTCTATTGTTGTACCACTAAACTACATCCCAAGCCCTTTTAATTTTTACAAATTACTGATCCCCACCAAGTTGCTGAGGGTCTTACTTAATTGCTGAGACTGGCCTTGAATTTGTGATCTTCCTGCCTCAGCCTAACCAGTTGCTGGAATTACAGCATGTGTCACTGCTCCCGGGTTTTAATTTCTAGTTTTTAAGAGCTCTTGTGAAACCCACACATGCTAATCAGATTCAATCTTGATCAAACCTTTTAGAACTGATAAATTTTCATCATTAGCAAAGCTGAGAAATGGAGTTCAAAGTAGAAAAGGTGTGACTTGTTTTAAGTAGGGGCTTCATTGGAATAGAATATTGGGGCTTCATTGGAATAGAATATTATTTTTTGGCCTGAAGTAAATTTGTGAATACATCACAAAATTAATTCGTTCGATGTATAATCACCTTTTTTCAGGGTCAGCAGGTATTTTTCTCAGTTCAAATACACTATAGCTAGTATTAGGTGTAATCAGCAACTGTGACAGAGACCGGCCCTTGGTTTTTTTTTAAAAAGCCCATATCCTCCCACCCTCACTCTCCCTGGTAATAGTGTAAGTTCACCAATAAAATTCTAGTTTTCTATTTGTAGCAATATTCGAAGTATTATTTACACTCTTAAGTGGGGCTTGTAGTAAGTTGTGTTTAAGTTAGTATTCTTTTCCACCGATTATGAATGTCTAGTAGTTTCCTTGTGGGTAAATACCCTTGCTGTTCAGTAGTCTTCACAAAGTCAGTTTGCAGGCAACAACTAAATACTTGCTTCACGAAGGTTAAGCATTTTCCCCAAGATCACACGGATTAAACAAATGATGGAGGAGGGACTGAAAGTGTCAGGTATACTGTCACACTCCCATAATTACCCAAACCCTCTCATTCGGAGTCCAAGGACCTGGCTCTCAAAGGGACACAGAACTACCGCCGGAGAGGCGAGAGCCAGGAAATCGGGAGAGGTGGCTTTCCCGGCATGCTCTGCAGCACACTGAAGGGCGCCAGACGCATCCCGGCGTGCATCGGGGAGCGCCCAAGGGCGATGGTTCACAGCTCCTGGAGGGGTGCGCGAAGTTAAGCCGGTATGTGTGAGCTTACTTAGTTTCCAGACGCTGATTTCTAATTTTGTCTTTATGGATGTACTCCCATAAAGGTAGAAAAGGAGGTACTCTTAACTATTCTCCCTTTCCGCGTGCGAACGACTTTCGGTGCCGCTTCGAGCACGGTGCCAGGTGATTAGCGGTTAGGGGCGGATCTGAAAGTTGCACGTGACCAGACCTGCTAGCCAATGGCTAGCCGGGTGGTCCGGCAGCGCGAGGATCCCCGGACTCGGGAGTGGAGCGACGCGTGGGCTGGCTACTGTCTGCCCCGGCAGGTACGCGCAGGCGCCTTGCTTGCCACGCGTTCCATCTGTTCCCACGCGCCCGGTGGCGTGTACTTAGTGCGAGGTGTTAAGAGTCTCTTGTGGGTATTTTCAGGGGCAGCGGGGACGGCGAGAGTGGGGGGGGCTGGTGTCACGTGCGCACCACAGCCAATTGCAGGCCGAGGCGCACCCACAGCTTTTCTCAGCGCCCCGGGGTGCGACGTGTTCGGTGAGGTTGGACCCAGCCCTGACGTTCTAAGCGCTCCTTCGAAGCGCGTGTGCAGCCTGTATTATGTGGGCACGGCGTTTCGTGCCCTCTTGCCCCGCTGTGAGCGCGGATGACAAGTTCTCGGCAAAATGGCTGCTGGAAAGAGTCGCCTAGCAGGGGCAGCGCTGGGGCCGCGTGAAGGTCACATGACGAGGTTGGCAGCGCGTGCTGCTGGCGCGGGGAAGGAGTGGGGGGGTAAGGGGCGTGGTAAGTCACGTGCCTTCTACTGCTGCGTCCAGTGATTTCCCAGAGTCTGTGCAGAGGCCAGATGGCCTGCTTTTACCCCTCCCACTTCGAAGCGTGGCAAGCATGGCGAGAAGCTGTGCTGTGTGGTGTAATGAGCCCTGATGTGGGATTTAAGAGACTTGGGGTTCCAGGCCTTTGGCTTGTTTTATAACCTTATTTATATTTTAGCTTTTTAGAGGTGATTAGTTTTTAAGAGCCTAAATAAATAAGGTCCATGACTACCTACTCTCAGTTATCTGTAGATTAAAAAAGAAATGTTAACAATGGCATGGTGGGGATGGAGCTCAGTGACAGAGTGCTTGTTTAGAATTTGTGAGGGAGGCCCTGAGTTTGATCCAAAACAATGAAGAAGTCATAAACAAATTATTATGAGACAATCCCTACCCTCAAAGAAAAAATGACAAGCAATC
This sequence comes from Marmota monax, assembly GCF_021218885.2. Classification (NCBI taxonomy): domain Eukaryota; kingdom Metazoa; phylum Chordata; class Mammalia; order Rodentia; family Sciuridae; genus Marmota; species Marmota monax. The sequence goes on from NW_026693777.1 coordinate 43,781,823, forward strand.
ATTCAAACTCCCAATAACAGTGCTGTGCGAAACTTGGTGTAGATAAATGATTATATTCTGGGCATATCCGTCTTTATCAATTCCATTTATACAATGTTCCTGTCTACTACCTCTGGGAAAATAGTCTTTTAGACATCTAGATTCTGTATGCTTTCTGGAAAGAAAGGATATCCATTATTGTCATAACGGTGGAGATGGGGAATATTTAATTTGAAGGACTCACTAATGTCCTGTAAAGTTGACTAGAAGACCCTAGGAGTCGTCTTTTCACTTGGTGGGTCAGTCTTTGAAAAAATTTTGAGTTTTTGTACTGCAAACCTTTAATATTCTTCATTAAAAGTCTCTGCTTCCCGCACTAGCTCTTTGTTTTCCCCGAGTGTCAAGACCTTGGGAGAAAGGAAGTAAACATAAATATATTTTCTATATCACTGCTTATATATTTTATAGTACACTTTGATTTATCTTTAAGAGCCTTTGAATTTTGTGGGAAGAGAACCAATTTTTCCTTCCTTCTTTTAGTTTTTTGTACTGGATTGAACCAGTACATCCACATTCATTTTATTCTTTATGTTCTGAGAGCCTTGTTGAGTTGCTGAGTCTGTGCTCCAATTTTAGAGCCTCCTGAGTCAGCCTCTGGAGTTGCTGGGATTATAAGTGTGCATGTCTGGGCCCAGGTAGAATTTTTTTTTTTTTTTTTTGGTTATGTGGGATTGAACTCAGGGCCACTCAACCACGGAGCCACATACCTAGTCCTGTTTTGTATTTTATTTAGAGACAGAGTCTGAGTTACTTAGGTCCTCACTTTTGCTGAGGCTGGCTTTGAATTCATGATCTTTCTGCCTCAGCCCCTCCCACCCCCACCCAAGCCCCTCCCACCCCCACCCAAGCCCCTGGGATCACAGGTGTATGCCACTGCGCCATGCTTTAGATTTCCTTTTAAAAAGTTGACAAAATGATTCTAAAATTCATTTGAAAGAATGCACCTATAGGGGCTGGGGTGGTAGCTCAGTGGTAGAGTGCTTCCTTGAACTGGTGAGGCCCTGGGTTTAATCCTCAGCACCACATAAAAATAAAGAAATAAAAATAAAGATAAAAAGAAAAAGAATGTACCAATAAAGTAAAAACAATTTGGAAAGATAAAGCAGGTGGGCTTGTCTTGGTGATATACAGTTAGCTATAATAATCAAAAGTGCAAGTGGTGATTTGAGTAGACAGCAGTGGAACAAAATAATAAATCTAGAAACATAAGGTTATTTAGTATTAGGTGGCATTTCATATCAGTGGAAAAATATTATGTTGGAATACTTTGCTAATCATTTTTTAAAAAATGTTATTCTTACCTTAAAATTTAAATAAAATCTAGGTGAGTTAAGTATTTAAATATAAAATTTGAGATCAGGAAGTTGCAACTTTGAAAAAAATGGGTGAACAGTTTTCTAGTGTTGAAATAGGATGAGTCATTTGAAGCATGTCTACAAAAAGCAGAATCCACAAAGGCAAAGATTGATGGAATTTTAAAATTGACTCAAATTGGCAGAAACACCATAAAGTTAAAAGATAAATTTATTTATTAAAAAACACATTTATTTATTTATATATCTTTAATTTTAGGTGGACACATTATTTTGTTTTTATGTGGTGCTAAGGATCGAACCCAGTGGCTCATGCATGCTAGGCAAGCACTCTACCACTGAGCTACAACCCCAGCCCCAAAAGATAAATTTATTAATGGCATGGAAGCAGGTGCCTCTAATCCCAGCCACTTGGAAAGGCAGAGGCATGAGGATGGAGAATTTCAGGCCAGCCTAGTCAACTTAGTGAGATCAAACAAACAAAAACCAAACTCATTTACTCACTCACCATTCATTTAATATATTTATTCAGTGCATACTGTGTGCTAGACAGTGTTTTTTAGGTGTAGAGAATACAGTGATGAGCAAAGCCTAGCAAATTGTAGGAAAAAGTTGAATCAGGTTTTGGACCTAGGTTAATGATCTTAATATATGATAGGCAAAAGACGTGAGTAGGTAGTCACACAAAATAAAAATAATGAATAAAGATAAAAATACTTTATTTTTCACATAAGTAATACAAAACAACACTTTCCCCTAGTCTGGCAGATTGTTATAGGTGTAATATGAAATCATAATATCTGATAATTGGCATTCATACATTACTCTTGGTGACTATTTCCATCAGAACATAATTGTTTTTTGTTTTTATTTATTTGTTATTTATTTATTTTTTGATATGGGGGATTGCACTCAGGGGCACTAGACCACTGAGCCACATCATGAATCCTATTTTGTATTTTATTTAGAGACAGAGTCTCACTGAGTTGCGTAGCGCCTTGCTTTTGCTGAGGCTGGCTTTGAACTTGGTGATCCTCCTGTCACAGCCTCCTGGGTCTCTGGGATTACAGGCGTGCATCACCGCACCTGGCTTTATTTTTGTTTTTGTTACTGGGGATTGAACCCAGGGTATTCTACTTGTCAGACCAGCGCTGTACCACTAAGCTACATCCAGAATTTTTTTTTTTTTTTTTTTTTTAGGAAACAGGATCTTGTTATGTTGCCTAGTCTGGCCTCAAATTTGCCATTCTTCTGCCTCAGTCTCCTGAGTAACTGGGATTACAGGCCACCACACCTGACTTGACTATACTTATTGAAAGCATTAAAAAACCGTTATATTCTTGGATTTAGGAACTTCTCTTTTTTTGTTAAGGTACTAATTAGTAAGTTTGCAAATATGTGCATTTGAGAATTTGTCTTTGGCCAGGTGATTGGCTAGGTTCAGTGGTGCATACCTGTAATCTCAAGAGATTTGGGAGACTGAGGCAGGAGGAATGCAAGGCTAGCCTGGGCAACTTAGTGAGACTCTGTCTTAAAATATAAAATTTAAAGGACTGATTTTGTGGCTCAGTTGTATAGTATCCCTAGATTGAATCCTCAATTTAAAAAAAGTCACTGGAATAATATGTTGAGATATTATGGTTTGGACTAAGCAGGTAGTAATGGTAGTGAGAAGTGGTTGCTGAGAGTTGAGTTGTGGAAAGCGAGAGGAATCAAAGATGATTCCAAGGTTTTTAGCTGGAACAATTGATGACATTTATAGAGAAGACTGGAAGGAGCTAGTTTAGAGGAGAGTTTAGTTGGGTATTTTGAGTTTGAGATGCCTACTACTTATCTAGGATTAGAGGAGTATGCAGTGGACTGTTCAGGTCTGGATTCCAGGATTAAGGTCAGGATTGTGAATATATGCTTGGGTCACTGATATGTAGATGGTCTTTATGTGGAGCTGATAAGGTCATCCAGTAAATAAAGAGGGTCAATGTCTGAGCCCTGAGACTGTGGAAATCAAAATCAGGGAGGGGAGTAAATTATACTATATTTAGATTTCTTTTTTGTATTGGCATTAACACACTGTATACTGAGTAACATCTGATGGTGCACTATTAAATGATGTCCTTGAGATATGCCCTTCCTACTAACTGAATTCCCAGGTTGTCACTTTTCTGCCTGATGCTTTCTATTTTTTTTCTTTTTTTAAAATTTGTTTTAATTAGATACACATGACAGTACAATGATCTTGACATATCATACATTTGAATTAGATGGGGTATAATTTCTCATTTTTCTGAGTGTACAAGTTGTAGAATCACATTGGTCATGTAGTCAAGTATATACGTACAGCAATAATAATGTCTATTTTATTCTGCTGTCCTTCCTTTCCCTCTTCCCCTCCCCTCCCCTCCCCTCCCATAGCTTCTCTCTACCCAATCTAATGTGACACACTTCTTTTTTTTTCTTTTTCCTTACTTCGTCATACATGTAATCTGTAAAACGATGAGGGTCTCCTTCCATCTTCCGTGCAATTCCCCTGCTCCCTCCCTTTCCCTCCCACCTCTCTTCCTTATTTAGTGATAATCTTCTTCTCATGCTCTTCCTCCTTACCCCATTTTGAGTCACCCCCCTTATATCAGAGAAGACATTCGGCATTTGTTTTTTTAGGGATTGGCTAACTTCACTTAGCAAAATCTGCTCTAATGCCATCCATTTCCCTGCAAATGCCATGATCTTGTTATTTTTTTAGTGCTGAGTAATATTCCAATGTATATATATGCCACATTTTTTTTTTATCCATTCATCCATTGAAGGGCATCTAGGTTGGTTCCACAGTCTAGCTATTGTGATTTGTGCTGCTAAAAACATTGATGTGGCTGTGTCCCTGTAGTATGCTATTTTTAGGTCTTTTGGGTATAGTCCGAGAAGTGGAGTAGCTGGGTTAAATGGTGGTTCCATTCCCAGCTTTCCAAGGAATCTCCATACTGCTTTCCAAATTGGCTGCATCAATTTGCAGTCCTACCAGCAATGTATGAGTGTATCTCCCCACAACCCCCCATCTTCGCCAGCACTTGTTGTTTGACTTCATAATGGCTGCCATTCTTACTGGAGTGAGATGGTATCATAGAGTAGTTTTAATTTGCATTTCTCTGATTGCTAGAGATGGTGAGCTTTTTTTGTATTTGTTGACTGATTGTATATCCTCTTCTGAGAAGTGTCTGTTCAGGTCCTTGGCCAATTTATTGATTGGGTTATTTGTTTTTTCAGTGCTTATCTTTTTGAGTTCTTTATATACCCTAGAGATTAGTGTTCTGTCTGATATGTGAGAGGTAAAAATTTACTCCCAGGATATAGGCTCTCTGGTCACCTCACAGATTGTTTCTTTTGCTGAGAAGAAACTTTTTAGTTTGATTCCATTCCATTTATTGATTCTTGGTTTTAATTCTTACCCTATGGGAGTCTTATTAAGGAAGTTCGGGCCTAATCTAATCTACACGATGAAGATTAGGGCCTACTTTTTCTTCTATTAGATGCAGAGTCTCTGGTTTAATTCCTAGGTCCTTGATCCATTTTGAGTTAAATTTTGTGCACGGGAGAGAAGGGATTCAATTTCATTTTGTTGCATATGGATATCCAGTTTTCCTAGCACCATTTGTTGAAGATGCTATCCTTTCTCCATTGCATGCTTTTAGCACCTTTGTCTAATATAAGGTAGTTGTAATTTTGTAGGTTAGTCTCTGTGTCCTCTATTCTGTACCATTGGTCTACCAGCCTGTTTTGGTGCCATCTATTTTTTTTTTCCTCCATTATCTGAGGTCATAAACTCCAAACTTTTGCAGTTTTGCATATTAGACCCATCATCTGATTCTGCTTTACATCTGGTTCTTTATCAATCTTGCTGTGCCCATAGTGCTCTACTCTTTTTTAAGAATTTAACCTTTATTTGTTTTTATGTAGTGCTGAGGATCAAACCCAGTGCCTCACCTAGGCTAGGAAAGCACTCTTCAGTGTCCCCCTTACATTTGCTTTGTAACTTCTACTTTTAATAGGTAGAAGTCAGTCCATCCCTCACTGCATGGTACTTCTCAGAGCTGTTGTTTGTACTTTTATTTATAGCAAAATATAAAATGAGTTGGTATTTTGATTGTCTTTTTATTTGTTTCCCAGTGCTTGGCATGTGGTAGATGCTTAATCATAATGCTTAAAAAGTTTACAAGTTTTGATTTGGCAAAAGAATAAATTAAAACTAGATCTTATACAGTTTATGAATTATTAGCTGAGATTTTTAGGATCTTTTTATTATGGCAAGTTTTTGGTTTTAGTGATATTCATTTTGATTTAAGTTAGCCAGAACAAAGTTTAATGAAATGATGTCAGAATGAGACATGTTAGGAGTGTTTTAATCTGTAGAGCTGAATAATGCTTATTCTTTGGAAGCAAACTATTATAATAGATTCTTCTTTCACTTGCCCACTTTGCCACCCACCTTCTCAGTAGTCAAGAATTCTATTTTAACATTATGCATGTACTTTGAGCTCTTTGCTGGAAAAGGAACCTAATGTAATAAATCCAAGTAGATTCAGCAGTACTCACCCCAGGAATGTCCTTTAAATTGTTGTGTAGAGGGAGGCTTAATGGTGTGAATGTAGGTGTGAGGGTTTCAGTCTGTGAGCCTAAAGTAGGGTTGATTATTTTGTCATTCAATATTAAGCATGTATTGAGCACCAACCATATATGGGCATTGTATGAGGTATGAGTGGCTTTAAAAAAGAAAAAGATATGTTTCCCTGTACATGAGGCTGTATAAATTTAGTTGAGGAACTGAAACATAAGATTAAAAAGGAATTTAATCTTAATAAGCAGTGTATTAGTAAGTGCAAAGTGCTATAGTATATATCAAGGACTTTGCATTTCTTAAGCCCATAATTATGTTCTCAAAGTTATGTGCAGTCTTACCTTATATCGGTTTTCAGCATTTTAAATTGATTTAAAAGTTGTCCATTTTCTCTTTTACATTTCTAGGTTCAATAAGATATTATTGATTTGGCCCTTTGATATGATAAATGACATATACAGAGAGTACATTACTCCTATATTGTATCCAAATGTTTTATTCTTTCACATTTATTCATGTATTGTTTATTTTTTGGTACTAGAGAACAAAATCAGGGCTTTCTATATGCAAGGCAAGTGCTCTACCATTGAGTTAAGTACCCTGTGCTAGTAGTAATGACATGGACCTGTTATTTCATCATCCACGAACCCTAGGTTGGAGATAATATTTCTTTTCAGAAGTTTTGATGGCCTTATTTCTGTCTTTAAAGTTCCTTTTGAGAATTCTTTTGCTTTTCTGATTCTTGATCCTTTGTTTAAACTAATCCCCTCAACACATTTCTGGTTCTGTGCCTCCTATAAGTTACTTAAATTCACTTAACTTTTTCTTATCCTTTTCTTATCCTATATCTTCTTTTGGTTTTTTTTGAGGATTAGTGAGATAAATAATGTAAAGTGCTAAAATCAATGCTTTGCATTAATAGTAAGCATTCAGTAAATAGTTGTTCCTGTGTTCTATGTGTTCTCACTACATAGAACACAGTGCCTTTAATCCATGTGTGGGTATTCCTCTGCTGTGAAATCTGGACATCCAAGACAAAAATTTGGGTTTTTGACTTTAGGGTTTATGGAGTGGAAATGGGATTTTCCCATATCCCTGAGCCTAAAGTGGAGGTTTGGAGTTTTGTAAGATCTGGTTTCCAGTTGCATTCACTGAGTTTGGAGAGGCCTTAGAATGTCCTCCTTCACCAAGGTGATCCCTCACCAGGATTATGCATTTGTTAGTGTCAATCACAATGTTTTCTAAGTTGTTAACTGTATTTAAAATTTCAAAATGCAAGTTTTTCAACACTTCAGGTTACTTTTCAGTTCTTTTAAAAATGTTGTAACTGCCTTTTTATCTTAAATATGCATTCTTGCAAACTAGCATTTTATATTGCCACTAAGAATTTAAGATAATTATATCAATATTGTTGCTATTTGAAATAATAGGTTTGAAAAGAGCAGATTTTTCCAAATTATATTTCTATGCAAAAGTATACTCAATTTCTTTATATTTTCCTTTTCTTTTTCTTTTTTCTTCTTATTGGAGATTGAACTCAAGAGTGCTCTGCCACTGAACTACATTCCCAGTTCTTTTATTTTTTATTTTGAGACAAGGTCTTGCTAAGTTGCCCAGTTTGTCTTTGAATTTGCTATTCTCTTTCCTTAGCATCCTGAGTTGCTGAGATCATAGGTATGTGTCACTGCACTCAGCCTGCATTGACAGTATTTGAGCATTAGAGTAGTTCAAAGCAGTGGTTTTTAAAAATATTTGATCTTGGGGCTGGGGTTGTGGCTCAGTGGTGGAATGCTCATCTAGCACGTGTGAGGCCCTGGGTTTGATCCTCAGCACCACAGTAAAAAAAATATAAACAAACAAATAAATAAATAAATAAAGATATTGTATCCAGGGGCTGGGGTTATAGCTTAGTGGTAGAGCACTTGCTTCGCACATGTGAGGCACTGGGTTTGATCTTCAGCACCACATTAAAAATAAATAAATAAATAAATAAATAAATGAAGTAAAGATATTGTGTCTATCTTAAAAAAATCTTTAAAAAATTTTAAAAAAAGATATTGTATCCAAATATAACTAAAAAATAAATATTTAAAAAATATTTGGTCTTGTATGATGAAAATGTTTTGAAATTAGAAGAGGCTAAAATTATAGAGAATGCTTAGGTGATTGTTATGATGATCTAGTGGGGAATTAAGAATGGAAGTTAGGAGTGATAGTGGAAGTGAGAGCCTAGAGATAAGATGCTTAAAATGTGACTTGTAAGATGCAAACTTCCACTGTGGCTTACAACATGCTACAAGATTTGACTTTTACCTACCTCTGCAGCCTTATCTCCTGTCATATTTTAAAAAAAATTTTTTAGTTATACATGGACATAATATCTTTATTTTGTTGATTTATTTTTATGTGGTGCTGAGGATTGAACCTAGTGCCTCACATGTACAAGGCAAGTAAGTGCTCTGCTAATGAGCCCCAGCCCCAGCTCCTTTCCTGTCATCTTTGCTCTCATTCTGTACATTTTAGCCACATTGACTGAGTCATTTCACAGAATGGGCTGTTTGTCTTGACTTCAGTGCCTTTGCATCTACCTTCTCTTTACCTGGATATTCTTTTCCAAGTTTGGTTCCTTTCTACCATTCAGTTCTTAGTTTAAATCTGCTTAGTTTTCCCTGATCACTAGTCCTTAAGCAACTTCTCTTACTGATTCATTCATTGTTTTGCTATCATTATAGTATATAATCATTAGCTTGGTTTAAAAAATGGATTTATTTGTCACTGTCCTTTTGAATTTCAATTTCATGAGAGAAGGAACTTTGTCATTTATATTCTTGACACCTAGAAAGATACCTGGCATTACTGGATTTGAAATAGGACTTGATAAATCACCTGAGTTGGAGAGGTTCTCTGAATCTAAGGTTTTCAGCCTGGATATATGTGCCATTGACCCAAATAGAAGAGTATGGAGGGGTCAGGGACACCAACATGTAATGTAGTTCCAGCTATTCCAGAGGTGGAGACAGGAGGCTACTTTGCATTCTGGAGTTTGAGACCAGTCTGGGCAACTTAATGCCTATCTCAAAAAACAAACACTGAAAGAAAGATTAGGAAAAGAAAAATGAAAAATAAAAAAGAAAGGAAAAGTCTGAATTTTGATAACTTTCTTACACATGCTAGACAAGTGCTCTTGAGTTATGTCCCTAACCCAGGAATTTTGATTTTTGAAGGAAAGAGAGTCTGAGATAAGGATGGGAAGTCCTGATGTGATATTTAGTAGGCTGTAGGAGATAGATAATTAATTGACCCTTGTGAGAGAATGATTAGGACTGGAGGTAGAATCTTTTTTTTGTGTTGGAGCTTGATCCAGGGTATGCTCTACCACTGAGCTACATCCCCAGCTGTTTTTATTTTTTATTTTGAGACAGGTTCTCACTGAAGTTGCTGAGGCTGGTCTTGAGATTGTGATCCTCCTGCCTCACCCTCCAGAGTAGCTGGGATTATTGGTATGCACCACTGTACCTGGATTAAAAAAAAAATACCGTTTTACTATAGTATTGTGTGTGTGTGTGTATGTATATGTATGTATATATACACACATATATAAATATGAAGGTGTACATGTTATATGTATAGTTTAATGAGTTTTTGCAAAGTAATACATTATATCTTGATCCAACACTTGGATCAAGAAAGAGAATTATTAGGCTGGGAGTTATAGCTCTGTAGTACAGCTCTTGCCTCTTGCCTAAGCATACATGAGGCCCTGGATGCCATCTCTGACAAACACACACACCCACCCCCCCACACCAAAAAAAAAAAAAGGAAGAAAGAAAGAAAAGCCAGAGAAAGAGAATTATTACCAGTACTTATGAGTCCCCATGGTGATGAACTGTAATTTTTAATTGGTATTTATTCTATATCCCTTTGATGATAAATATTTTGAGGTAAGAACCATGCTTGTTTAACTTATCATGGTGATCCACATAGTGATTTATGTTTGATGACAGCTCAGAGGAGTCTTATATTGATAATAGTTGGCACTGGTTGAGAACATTTCTCCAGGATTATACTCACTATTTTTCTGGTGATTCTATTCAGTCTTTGTTTTACCTGTCTTTGAACTCTGATAGTATTGTCTGTTCATTTGATTTATCACTTCATTTATACTATATGTGATGTTTCTTTAGTTTTTTTTTTTTTTAATATGTGTAGCTCATATTTCTTTTTTTCTTTTTTCTTTTTTGGTATTGGGGATTGAACCCAGAGGTGCTTAACCACTGAGCAACATCCCAGCCCTTTTTTATATTTTATTTGAGATGGAGTCTTGCAGATTTGCTTAGGACCTTGCTAAATTGCTGAGTCTGGCTTTGAACTCAAGAGTCTCTTGCCTCAATTTCCCAAACTGATAGGATTACAGGCATGCACCACTGGAGTGTAGTTTCATATTTTTTATTAAAAATTTTTTGAGATTGGTAATTTTTCATACTTCTGAATTCTCTTATTTGCTATACAGACCTGAGTAAATAAGTACTTCATGTCTAATTACTTTGAAGTAGTGCTGAATTTATATAGTTTTTGTTGTAAAAAATTACCTTCAAGCTGGGTATAATGTATGCCTGTAATCCCAGCAATTTAGGAGGCTGAGACAGGAGGATTGCAGATTCAAGGCCAGCCTCAACAAATCAGTGAAGTCATCAGCAATTTAGCTAGATCCTGTCGCAAAAAAATAAAAATTACTGGGGGAATGGCACTGGGGTTGTAGCTCAGTGGTAGAATACTTACCTAGCAAGTGTGAGGCACTGAGTTCGGTTCTTAGCACCACATATAAATGAATAAATGAAGGTCCATCAACAACTAAAAAAATAAAAAACAAAACAAAAAACCAGTGGGGATGTAGCTCAGTGGTAAAGTATCCCTAGGTTCAGTCCCCAGTACCTAAATAAATAAACAAAAGGAGCATGTTAAAATGCAAATGTATGTTCATCCCTTTGTTAGGGAGCTTTTTTTTTTTTTTCCCCTTCTGATTGTGGGGATTTAACTCAGGGACTCAAAACCACTAAGCTGCATCCCCAGCCCTATTTTGTATTTTTTAAAAATAATTTTTAAATTATAGATGGACATAATATTTTTACTTATTTATTTTTTATTTATTTTACTTATTTATTTTTATGTGATGCTGAGGATTGAACCCAGTGCCTCACATATGTGAGGCAATCACTCTGCCACTGTGCCACAGTCCCATTATTTAGAGACAGGGTCTCACTGAGTTGCTAAGCACCTCCATATTGCTGAGGCTGACTTTGGACTCTTGATCCTCCTGACTCAGCCTCCCAAACTGCTGGAATTACAGGCATGTCCCACCACACCTGGTGTTAGTCAGCTTTTTTTTTTTTTTTTTCCTCTGATCAAAATACCTGAGAAGAACAACCTAGAGAAGGAAAAGTTTATTCTATTTTGGGCTTCTAGTTTCAGTGGCTCAGTTTGTGATCAGCTGACTCAGTTGCTGTGGGCCTGAGATGAAAAAGAACATTATTGCAAAAGGGCATGGCAGAGAAAAGCTCTCAGCTCATGGCTGCAGGGAAACAGAAAGCAAAGAGCCAGGGATAGGGCTGGCCCCAGGCCATGCCCTCATTTACCTACTTCTTCCAGTCATTCCCCTCTGCCTGAGTTACCACCAGTAATTTCTTCAGATTATTAATGAAATGGAAGAATCCACTGATAAAGTTGTAACTCCCATAATCCAGTCTTTTTTCCTTTAAACATTGCTGTGCTACCTTACACATGAGTTTCTTTTTTTTTTTTTTTTTTTATTTTTAATTTTTTTTTTTTTATTTTATTTATTTTTTTTAAGAGAGAGTGAGAGAGATAGAGGTAGAGAGGGAGAGAACTTTTCAATATTTATTTCTTAGTATTTGGCGGACACAACATCTTTGTTTGTATGTGGTGCTGAGGATCGAACCCGGGCCGCACGCACGCCAGGCGAGCGCGCTACCGCTTGAGCCACATCCCAGCCCCCATGAGTTTCTTTGGGGGGGTATTTTTAGAACCAAATCATAATGATAGTATAATAAAATATTAAAGATAATTTCAGTACTTTTTTTTTTTTTTGGTGGTGCCTGGGATTGAACCCAGGGTCTGGTGCATGCTAGGCAAGTGTTCTATCATTGAGCCCCTTGACTAAATTAAAAACAAACAAACAAACAAACAAACAAACCCCAAAACAATTACTTTTTGTGATATACTGTATTTTATGTATTTATTTATTTTTAGAGAGAGGGGGGAGAGAGAGAGAGAGAATTTTTTTTTTTAATATTTATTTTTTAGTTTCCGGCGGACACATCTTTGTTTGTATGTGGTGTTGAGGATCGAACCTGGGCCGCACGCATGCCAGGTGAGCGCGCTACCGCTTGAGCCACATCCCCATCCCAGATAATACTGTATTTTAAAGATTAAATCCCAGCCATAAATATTTGAAAATCATAGTTTTCCCTTAAATTGATTATAGATGAACAAACTATTAGGTAGCAGAGAGCTGGTAAGTCTTGCTTTCTTGTTGGTGACAACAGTAAATCAAAAAGTGACAATCTTATGATATATTCCCACTTTTATCATATTTTCATAGAGTAAAAGTTCTGGCTTTTCACTATCTATTATTATTCCAAAGTATTCATATTCACATGTATATAAATCTCATAAAGTAGTTGATTATTTTCAGAGTATCTTCTTTTAAATTTAATCAATATCAAGCATGCAGATACAATGAAGAAATAATATGACATTCAGTTTGTTTTTATGTCTGATTTCAGTGTAGCACAGTATGAGCCCACGCAAGTGGGTTGGAATGTTGCTTAGCTCAACTGATGATTCAATAGCTACGTATGTGCCGGTAGCTGAAATTCTATTTTCTATAATATTTTTTTATTGGATCATGGAGTAGTATCTTCCTTTGAGGTAGTCGCATATATGTAGGGAGAGGTTAATGCTGTACCCTAGGTGTCTAATTTCAGTGAATGTTGTTCTTTTCAGTAAAGGTGATTTGTCAAATATATAATTAAATGCAATTTAACTTTCATACTTCATGACATTTTCAACATTTTTTTGAGAAGTCTCCAGCAGATGTGTGATTCAGAAAATGAGCTTAATATTACTTAATTCTCTATACCTTCTTGTGCTAACCCTTGGTCTTGTTTGTCTCATACCACTTGATTATCATCTTTTTTTTCTGGAATATTTCTGATTGAGGGAGAATCATATTTAAATTATTTTAATTTTATATTTAAAATATAAAAGTGGGGCTGGGATATAACTCAGTTGTAGAGCAATTGCCTAGTGTGTCCCAGGCCCTGCAAAAAGGGCCTACCATTCTAGGTCCCTTGCCTAGCATCCCAGCACTGCAAAAATCAATAACAAGGGCTGGAGATATAGCTCAGTTGGTAGAGTGCTTGCCTTGTAAGCACAAGGCCCTGAGTTCGATACCCAGCACCAAAAAAAAAAAAAAAAAAATCAACAACAATAAAGTTATAAAAGTTAATTTATTATTATTATTATTTTAAATTCTTTTTTAGTTGTAAATGAACACAATAGATTTTATTTATTTATTTTTACTTAATTCTCTATACCTTCTTGTGATTGAACCCAGTGCCTCACATGTTCTAGGTGAGTGCTCTACCACTGAGGCACAACCCCAGCCTAATATATTATTTTTATGGTTAAAAAAAAAAAAGAAAAGGAAAATTTTCTTTCATGGTTTGTACCCACATTTTCTTCCTCTTCTTTCTCTCCTCTTATCAATATTGCTGGTAACAACTTGTTTTGACTTTTTTATAAATATGCATATATATTTTTCCCAATTTTACAAAATTGGGGGGGAACACAAATATACATATATATTAAAAGAAATAGGAATGGGGATGTGGCTCAAGCAGTAATGCGCTTGCCTGGCATGCGCGGGGCGCTGGGTTCGATCCTCAACACTACATTAAAAAAATAAAATAAAGATGTTATATCCACCAAAAACTGAAAAATAAATATTAAAAAAATTCTCTCTCTAAAAAAGAAATATTTGTAAAAAATATTTCTGGGGGCTGGGGATGTGGCTCAAGCGGTAGCATGTCCGCCTGGCATGCGTGTGGCCCAGGTTCGATCCTCAGCACCACATACAAACAAAGATGTTGTGTCCCCAAAAACTAAAAAAAATAAATATTAAAAATTCTCTCTCTCTCTCTCCTCTCACTCTCTCTTTTTTTTTTTTTTTTTTTTTAAAAGACAATTCACTGTACACATTTTATTTACAGTTTTGTACACTGTCTTAATATGAATGGGACCGATTTTCTACTTGAGCCATTTTTAACCAAAGCAAAATAACCTAAGTAATACAAAGTGTTAAAATACAGCATAAAGATACAAAAACAGACATACTAATTCTAGTTAGGAATGTAATTATGATGTTACATTTTTTTATAATCCACAATTATGTTTAGGAAATCACACAAACATAGATCACTGATTTGAATGAAATGCATAAATTTGTAGCAAAGTTTTGTAGTTACAAAAAACAAAAAAATTACCAAAGAATGCACAAAATTAATGTTTATTCCACCTTTGTGTCATATTCCTGGATCCTTTACCAATGTTACATGAGGAAAAACAAAAGCAAAACAAATGGAAAACTGAAATCAGAATCACTAATGTTATCAAGTAGGGAAACAAATAAATTAAAATCTAGCAGCCATCAGCAAGAGTACAGCAAAGATAATGCTGTCAAAAGAAACAAAGAAAATTGCTAGAAAACTGTATGCATCATACTCTTTCAAACCAGCAAAATATGCCCCTGCATACAATGGAACATAAACTCAACTTTTTTCCTATTAAGGTATAGAAATGCAAGTTCTTTTGAATATTGTGGATGGGTAAAACTTGTTTGTAATGGTAATTCTACTAAGCTAATACAGAGTGGGCCAGGAACACATTTATGGATTCTGGGGATGATGTGGACTGTAATTCTTTGATTGGAATAGTGGACACTATAATAAAAATTAAAAAAAAAAAATGAACACAGAAGTACAAGACAAAGGCGAATGAGACTTCTCTTATATCTGAGTAACATTTAGATGGAATCAAATTTAAATGCAGTCCACTCTGCTTTTGAAGAGGCTTTGGTTCAGCTCCCAAATCTCGATTGCTTGACGCAGTCTCCTATGAGAATACTCAGAAGGTGTCTTCTTAAACAACAAACCTATTTTTAGTGGTGGAGCCGCTCTTAGTAGCTGTGTCTGCATGGGACTGATAACCAATCACTATCTTTGGAGGAAGTCCTAACCTTTCCTTGTATACTCTCCCTATATGTGTAACAGCCTCTCTGTTTTCACATTCAGTAGTCCATATTGCTATCTTATCACCTTTAGCTCTAACATTAACAACAGCTCCACATACATCATCACTGTAGTCATCAAAAGATTCTCCAATAAGGCATAGCAGTGTCTCTAGCCAAAAACGATCGAGGTCACTTGTCTCTGCTGTTTGTTCAATGTAATGAGCCATCTTCCGCCCCGTTTGTTTTTCTCATCTTCCCACATAGGCTCAATACCATCCTTAAAAAGTGAGTAGTCACAGCCAGGCATTAAATTACTAGACAACTGGATATGGTTGTATAGAGCCCAAAAGTCTTCAACAGTATCAAACTTAGAGATCAGTCGAAGGTTTGCTTGCCAAGTTTTACTTTTATCATTTTTAAAAAACCAGAGTGCCCATCTGTTCTGTAGAGGATGTTTTATATAGTGTTCTGGGTTAGCAACCTCCTGATTAGATTCTGTTTTCTCCTCTTCTGTAGGCGGGGGATTAGGAGTAGGGGTGGTTTCCGGTTCCACAGTCGCCATCTTAGATCGATCTCTCTCACTCTCTCTTTAAAAAAAAAATCAAGCCTTAGGTTCTAAGTCCAGCACATGCCCACTCATTCAGACTGTGGTGATCAGATCAGGAACCAAGGCAGGCTTCTCCTGGGGTGCAGCTGAGAGCCAGTTGAGGATAGGGTCATAGGAAGAAGTCCTTTTCTCAACCAGAGTCAAGAGGCTGCTGTAGAGTTTGAGAGCAGAGAGAACAACGCAGAGGATCAGGTGGATGAGAAGAGTTTAGATGTCAGTCTAGGTCCTCTCAGACTCTCCAGCGTGAGGGCATCAGTGTCAGCTGGATGAATGTCTGTTCATTTGCTCCATCATTTATACTAAATTTTTGGGCTTCTGACCATTCTTTCAATCCCTATCAGCTGCCACCGGAATTCGCATTTGCATCTGGTCTGGTGGTCCCCACCCTGATTTTCTTGCCTTTCCCTCTTATGGGACAGCATGACAGAGACTTCACTCTGAGTTTATCAAGGTGGGGAGAAATGACTTGTTTGTGCCTAAGGGCCATACTGGAGGGCTTTGTAGGTGCCAGTGGTGAGATTGCAGGTTTCAAACTGGAGTTTTAAAATGGAGTTGGTAAGGCTAAATCCTAGGGCCATCCTTAAATTTAGTCTCCGCCACTGGGATTACAGGCATGTGCCACCATGCCTGCTTCCTTGTTTAGTTTCTTTATGTAGATGTTCACATATCTGGACATGATAATAAATAAGAAGTGAAATCGCTAGATTTAATATTTTTTAGCTATCGACTGACATTTATTTATTTAAGTTGTAGATGGACAAATATTTTTTATTTTATTTTTTTGGTACTGGGGATTGAACTCAAGGGCACCCGGCCACTGAGCCACATCCTAGCCCTATTTTGTATTTTATTTAGAGATAGGGTCTCACTGAGTTGCTTCTCGCCTTGCTTTTGCTGAGGCTGGCTTTGAACTCTCAATCCTCCTGTCTCAGCCTCCCAGGCCACTTGGGATTATAGGCATGCATCTCTGTACCCGGAAATATCTTTATTTTATGTATTAATTTTTCTGTAGTGCTGCAGATCAAACCCAGTGAGTGACTCACACATGCTAGCAAGCCCTCTACCACCAAGCTGCAACCCCAGCTCCCTTTGTGTGTTTTTATAATTTATTAAAATGTTATCCAATTGCTGGCTTGATATACCATTATATTCATTTTCCTGTAATGTATGAGAGTACCTTCCATATGCTTTCTATAAAATTAGACATTATAAAAATTTTATATATTTTGATCTGAAAAATGATCGTTAGCTTGTTTTTTGTTTTTGTTTTTGCTACTAGGGATTGAACCTAGGGGTGCTTTACCACTGACCTTTTGTTTTTTGAGACAGGGTCTCAATAAATCACTGAGGCTGGCCTCAAAGTTTAGATTCTCCTGCTTCAGCCTCCTGAGTCACTGTGATTGTAAGCATGTGCCAACATGTCTGGCGGCTAGCTTGCTTTGTCACTTGTATTCCTCTGATTAGTGGTCAAGTTGGGCATCTTTCCATATCTTTGTTGGCCTTGTATTTTTTTTTCTGTGAATTGTATATTCTTATTTCTTGTTAGTGTATTTATTGGATTTATAGGGTTTCTTGTGTTGTGGGTGTTAATCCAAATATTAATCCTTTTCCTGTCAGGTATGCTTAGTATTTTCTCCCAGGCTATACTGTACTTTTACCTTTTTTTTTTTTTTTTGATACTGGGGATTGAACCCAGGGATACTTTACCATTAAGCTACATCTCCAGTTCATTGTTTTTTATTTTGAGAGAGGGTCTTGATAAGTTTCTTAGGGCTACATTGCTGAGGCTGGCCTTGAATTTAGGATCCTCCTGCCTCAGCTTCCTGAGTTGCTGGAATTATAGGCATGAACCACTGTGCCAGCTATACTTTTAATCTTTTTAATTATGCATTCTGCTGTGTAGAAGTTTAAAATTTTTTTTCCTTTCTTTTTTTGGGTGGCACTGGGGATTAAACCTAGGGTTTTGTGCATATATGCTAGGTAAGTGCTCTACCAATAAGGTACATCTGCACCCTGCTATATTTTTAATTTTGAGACAGGATCTCGCTAAATTGCCAGGCTGGCCTAGAGTTTGTGATCCTACTGCCATAGCCTTCTGAGTCACTTCTGTACCATTGAGCCTAGCAAATTTTTTTTTGGTACCAGGTATTGAACCAAGGGGCACTTAATCACTGAGCCACATCTCCAGCCCTTTTTTATATTTTATTTAGAGTCAGGGTTGTACTGAATTGCTTAGGGTCTCATTAAGTTGCTGAGGCTAGCTTTGAATTCATGATCCTCATGCCTCAGTTTCCTGAACCAGTGGGTTTACAGGTGTGTGCAACCATGCCTGGCTGAGCCCAGCTAAATTAGCTTTAAATTAAAGACAGTTTGACATCTTCACAATAGTGAATCTCTCCTTATCCTGGAATATGTCCTGTTGTCTCTTTTCCTTTTTCTATTATCATTATCCTTAGAGCTTTGTCATTTTCTTCATATTGGTCTTAATACTTCTCATTAGATCATTAGTTTAAAAGAATCTCCTTTGATTAGTTTTTTTTTTTTGTTTTTAATGCTTCAAGAGAAAAGAAATACCCCAAATTATTTTGGTCACTGCTTATGATGGACTATATATTTTGTGGTGCTGTGGATAGAGCCTAAGGCCTCTTTCATATCTAAGCAAGTGCTCAATTACTGAGGTACATCCTCAGCCCTGTCATAGACTTTAAATAAAAGACTGTTTTATTTTCCTTTTGTTTTTTTGAGTTGACAATAGTTTAGAGGTATTTTTTTTTTTTTTTTTCAATTTCCTTTTGCCCTTGTCATGATAGGGAAGTTGTTATTTCCGTTTTACCCTACATTCTGAGACCAGTACTGTCCTCATTCCTGGGGAATTTAGCAAATCCTAGGCTGGTGTTAATCAGATATTAATCATTTTATATATAATTTAATCTTGCTGTTAATACTTCTGTAGAATAAACTTCTAGGCATCATCTCTTTCTCTCTCTCTCTTTTTTTTTTTTTTTTTTTTGTGGTGCTGGCGATTGAACCCATGGCTTTGTAAACATGCTAGGGGAGGGTATTGTACCTCAGAGCCACATACCCAGTGCTAGAGTAAACTTCTAGAAGCACAATTACTGGGTTAGAGAGAGGGTTAAAGCAAAGGCTATAGTGACAGTACCAATATACTGCTACCAAAGGTATGAATTCTGCTAAATTCATACCATACATATGTGTGTGTGTGTATACACACATATATATGGGGTGTGTGTGTGTGTATATATATATATATATGGATGGGATGTAGCTCAATGATAGAATGCTCTGGATTCAATCCCAGTACTGCCAAAAAAAAAAAAAAGATATGTGTTATTATTTCTCTGTATCCTCACCAGCAGTGTTGAGAATTTAATTTTTTTTGCCAATTTGATAAATGAAAAATTCTATATTGTTATTTTAAGTTTACATTTCCTAGTTTTTAGTAAGATTAAGCATGCTTTAGTCCCATCCCTCCTTTTCCTGGCAGGTCTGGAACTCTGAGCATCAAGAAATCTCTATTTCTGAAGTAGCTGGGAGTCCAGTCCAATCACCTTGCTGGTGATTGAATTTAGGGCCTCACTCATGCTAGGCAAGTGCCCTATCACTGAATTACATGTCTAGACTCTCAGTAGTTTTTTGGGGGGGTACCGGGGATTGAACCCAGGGGCACTAAACCACTGAGCCATATCCCCAGCCCTGTTTTGTATTTTATTTAGAGACAGGGTCTCATTGATTTCCTTAGCACCTCACTGTTGCTGAGGCTTTTGATTCTCTTGCCTCAGCCTCCTGGGCTGCTGGGATTACAGGCCAACGCCACTGTGCCCGGCTCACCAGTTTTTTTTTTTTTTTTTTTAAATTTTTTAATATTTATTTTTTAGTTTTCAGCGGACACATCTTTATTTGTATGTGGTGCTAAGGATCGAACCCAGCGCCGCGTGCATGCCAGGCGAGCGCCCTACCGCTTGAGCCACATCCCCAGCCCCTCACGTTTTTTGACATGTATTTCTTTATATGTTAATTGCCATTTCATATTCTTTGCACATTTAAAAAAATTTGCATGGGCTGAGTGTTTGGCTCAGTGATATAATGTTTGCCTAGTATGCTCAGGGTCCTAAATTTGATCTCCAGCACCATTCCCACTAATTGCATATTTTATATAGGTTTTCTTTCTTTCTTTTTTCTTTTTTTGTTAATTTTAGGAGTATACATCATAGTAGGTAATCATTTGTTTATATATGTTTAGGAATTTTTCTCCCAAAATACCGTTTTCCTTATAATGGGTTATCCTGCTATAGTTTTTTTTTTTTTCTTCTCTCTCTCTCTCTCTTTTTTTTCTGTATTGGAAATTGAACCCAGGGCCTCATTCATGCAAGGTAAACCTCTGACATGAACTATATCCCTAGCTCTTTTTATTTTTTATTTTGAGACAGTATTTCAAAGTTGCCAAGGCTGGCCTTCCTCTTCCAATTCTCCTGCCTCAGCTTACTGAGTACATGGGATTAAAGGTTTGTGTCACCATGCCAGGCATCCCATAGGAGTTTTTAAACATTATCATTTTTAGTAGTCATATTTTTTATAGTATGTTAGTCTTTTCATTCTTGGCTATTTCTTTCTCTCTTGGTGCATTTTATTCTCTCTCCTCCAGTGTGTTTTGTTATCTTGCATTTTATATTATTGTTCCTTTGTGTATGTATGTTTGTATGTGTGTGTGTGTGGGGGGTACTCACACATGTTAGGGAAGTGCTCTACCACTGAATTGTAGCCCATCTCTTTTTAATTTTTTGAGATAGATTTCTAAAGCTGGATTCAAACTTGCCATCCTCCTGACCCAGGTTCCTGAGTAACTGGGACTACAGACATGAGCTGTAGTGACTGGCTTCTACTGCATTTCATTTTATTTTTTGGCACTGGGGATTGAGCCCAGGGTCTTAAGAATGCTGGGCACGTGCTCTACCACTGTACTATATCCCCAGCCATTTTTATTTTTTTATTTTTAGATAGGGTCTCACTTTGTTGTTGAGACTGCCTTCCAACATGTTGTCTTCCTGCCTCAGAGCAGCTGGCTGTGAACTGTCTTTATTTTTCTTTTTTAAAATGTATTTCTTTTTTGCCGCTGTACTTGACAAGTACAGTGGCAAGTCCCACCATTTATGTGGTGCTTAGGATCGAACCCAGTGCCTCGTGCATGCTAGGTGAGCACTCTACCACTGAACCACAACCCCAGCCCAAATAGTTCATTTTAAATGCAGTAACTTCAGTGTGACTTGTAAGCAGTGTAATTAATATGTTAACTTAGTAGTTTTCATGAAATAGCATTTTTGCATATATTTTGTTAAAGTTATCTTCCTTCTAGGGATATAAACCCTAAGTGAAGAAAGAAAATGGAGAAGTGTACATGATTTTATAAGGGGAATTTGAGGTCATTCAGTAGAAACTAGCTTCATTATATACTTGACAAACTAAGATAGCTCTTTTTGCATGATTAAAATTCTGGAAATTTTAAAATTTTAGCACATGTAGGAAGTCATAGTATATCTGAGATGTTTTATATAGGTTTCTGATTCTTAGAATTTTGTAATATTTTAATCTATTGATACTTACATTGTGTTAAACCCTGTGCCAGTTGTTCTGAACGATATAGAAACTGAATTATTGGACATGGTGGCACACACCTGTAATCCCAGTGTTTTGGGTGGCTGAGGCAGGAGATCATGAGTTCAGAGTCACCCTCAGCAACTTAGGGAGGCCCTAAGCAACTCAGTAAGACCTTTTCTCTAAATAAAATATTAAGGGTTGGGGATGTGGCTCTATGGTTAAGTCTCCCAAGTTAAATCTACGTCCTGAGCTCAGTTGTGCACCCCTGTAGTTCCACTTGGTTGGGAGGCTGGGATAGGAGGATTTTTGAGCTCCAGACTTTGGTGCCAAGGTAAACAACATATTGAGACTCCATCTCAAAAAACAAAAACCAAAAACAACAACAACAAAAAACCTTATAATTAAAGGTACTATAGTGTTAGAAAAACTTTACTAAAAAAAAAAAAAAAAAGGAATAACTGAATAATCTGTGTAGGGTGGGGCATGTAGCTCATTGCATGGTGTGTGCAAGGCCCTGGGTTCAATCCCCAGTACTGGGTGGAAAAAAATCACAGTTTCACCATATTTACACGGATCATTCTCCTCCTCTTTCTCTTCCTGGGATTGAATTTAGGGGTCGTCTACCACTGAGCTACTTCTCTTACCCCTTTTCTTTTTTTCTTTTTTATTATTTCTTACATTCATGACAGTAGTGGAGTGCATTACATTCATAATTTTTTTACATTACAATTCTTAATACACCTTTATATTACAATTTAATAATAACTTTTTAACAAAAAGTGTCTTATGTTACTATCACTTTGTGCATTTCCTACATATAAGTCTAGATTTGTTCTTGCTTTCTCCTGTCTTATTTTTTTCTTTTGAGACAGGGTCTTGTTGGATTGCCCCAGCTAATGTCAAACTTGGTGATCTTCCTGCCTCAGCCTCCCAAGTAGCTGGGACTTGCCACTGTACTTGGCAAGTACAGTGGCAAAAAAAAAAAAATGCATTTTAAAAAAGAAAAATAAAGACAGTTCACAGCTATTACAGCAGGAAAGGAAATCTCAGGTACTAAAATTTTGGGAAGGAAAAGAGATCTACTTGCAAAACAGTGCAAGGAGTCAGGCTGCCTTCTATGTTAAAAAATACTTTAAAGTATTGGGAAAAACAGTTAGGCTTTGTGATTTGTCACGCTCAGCAAGGATGTACAGAAATACTTAGGGCCCATGGTAGACATTAAGTGATTTGCTTTTCCCTTACCCCATTACCTCTCTGATTTCATTATTGTTTCCCCATCACTTCTTTTTAGCTCTAATAGCTTCTTAGTTACCCTTCAAACACTCCAGGAAAGCTCCTACTTTATGCCTTTGCATTGTGGTCTTTCTGCCTAGAATATCTTCACAGATACTGCTTATTCTCTCACTTCTTCTAAGTCTGGTTATCTTTTCAGTGAGGGGTTAATCAACCACACTATTTAAACTTGCAGCTCTTCCCAACACTATCGATTTCCCTTTCCTTTTATATTTCCATGGCACTTATTACTATATAGCATGTTATATAAAGTTATTTAAAAAATTAATAGTAGTTTTAGGGCATGTAAACAGAAATCTAGTATCTGGAATGCTCTTTTTTATTTTTTGTAAATGGGAATTGAACCTAGGGGTGTTTGAACCACGGAGCTACACCCCCAATCCTTTTTATTTTTTATTTTGTGTCAGAGTCTCACAAAGTTGCTGAGGGTCTCACTAAATAGCTGAGGCTAATCTTGAACCTGCTATTCTTTTTGCCTTAACCTTCAAAGTTACTGGGGTTACAGTTGAGTGGTTGGGATTATGGACATATAACACTGTGCCCAGGTAGAATGCTAACTCTTAATTTGAATGGATTCAAGGACAACTTTAAAATTTTTTTGAAAGCTGTATGGGTTGCCTTATTATAAGAAAGTAATTAATTGTCCTGAATTGATCTTTAATTGTTAATGAAGAAAGGGGTGATGCCTTTAGTGTCCATCATAAGGGTCATTACCATTATTCCTGCAACAAAATACAAGTTAACAAGAGAAAAGCATAACAATTTGTTTATCCAAAATTTTACGTGATATGAGAGTCTTTATATTAAAAACTAAAGCTATGGGGAAAGCAGGGACAGAGGGAGGGACAGCTATGTAGAACTGTGATTGGATAAAAGTAGTTTTACCCAGTGGAAACAGACTGGAGTGGGGAAACCCAGAAAGTCCTGCCTAGATTCTTCTTGGCCCCTTGCTTACAGTAATTTTTCCTCCTGGGTATGCAGCAGGACTCTTCTGAGATCTTAATTTATTTATGGCTAGCTGTCACACTGAAAGTTAAGGAAGGCTAGAGTAATATTTTTAGGCTTTGAGAAAGGGGGTTCTAGTTTCTGTGACCTGCGTTGGGAAGAAGAATTCTGGTTTCTGTGACTTGTCTCAGAGGAGAATGAGGGGTGAGAGAAGAAAGGTCAGAGAATGTTAGAGAGAAGCTTTGCTTCAGAGGTCTTCATTTTGGAGCATTGTTTTCTGAGCCCCTGTACTAATAATGTGGAGCATTTTCAGTGCTTTTAAAAAAATTGCTCAGAGCGAAATTCTGTAAATTTTCTGATTTTTCCATTTGTTTATTGAATTATGTATTTATGGATATGTGTGTAATTAATATACATAAGAATATTTTCTTTCACAGTTTTAAAAACTTTTTGTATAATAAAATCCATGTTTTCTTTGCTTTCAGCTTGGAAAATTGTCTCATCTTCCTTTTTACTTCTTCCTTGTGTGGCCAGAGATTTGATAAATATTAATTTTTATTTTCTTCTAGCTTCTTCATTCTTTTAAAAAAAGAAAAGCTCTGTAGGTACCATAGAATTTAGGAATCATTGGGTGGAAGAGGTTGTTAGTAGGAGTGTTTAAGTGAAGAGAGAAAAGAAGAGGGGAACTTCACAGAGGACCAACATGTTGGGTACTTGGCAAAGGATGAGTTCAGTAAAGTAGTCTAAAGAAAGTCAGTAGTAGGAGAATAAAGAGAGGAACATAGTAGAGTCCAGGGACAAAGCATATTTTAGGAAGGGTAGAATTGTCGATAGTATCAAATACCTTAGGTCGAGGAATGAAAACTTAAGGCTGAGGACTGAAGAATGATTATTATATTTGGATACTAAGAATTCATTGTTATTATTTTAGTAGGAAGATGAAAGTGGAATACAAATGCATTTGTAGACTTTGTTCAGTAGACTTTGTTCAGATGGCAAGAGATTGGGTTATAGGTTATAAATAAATGGAGTTGAGGAAATGTTTTAGTATTGTTTTGGGTACTGGGGATTTAACCCTAGGCATGTGCTTTACTGTTGAATTACATTCTCCATCCTATTTACTTTGAGACAGGTTCTCACTAATTTGCCCAGGCTGGTCTGGAACTTGTGATCCTCTTACCTCAGCTTCCTGAGTAGCTAGGATTACAGGTGTCTATGTCCAGCTCTGTTTATTTATAGTTATCTTGGAATACTTCTGCCTCAGCCTCCTCAGTTATTGAGATTACAGGTGCACACCACTGTACCTGGGTTCTTTTTTTTTTTTTTGGTTACGGGGGATTGAACTCAGGGTCACTGAACCACTGAGCCACATCCCCAGCCCAATTTTGTATTTTATATTTAGAGACAGGGTCTCACTGAGTTGCTTAGCATGTCATATTGCTGAGGCTGGCTTTGAACTCACGATCCTCCTGTCTCAGTCTCCTGAGTCACTGGGATTTTTTGGCATGCCCCACCACGCCCGGCAATAGTGTCCACCGATATACAAATGTTTTAAATTTTGATATTCTCTTTTGAACTCAGTGTTGTAGTGTTTGCCTAGCATGTGTGAGGCCCTGATTTTTATTCTCAGCACCACAAAATTAAAAAAGAATTTTTTTTGATGTTTACTTATCTGTTTTTTCATTTGTTACCTATGCTTTTGTTATCTTAAGAAATCATTACAAGGGGCTGGGGATGTGGCTCAAGCGGTAGCGCGCTCGCCTGGCATGCGTGCGGCCTGGGTTCGATCCTCAGCACCACATACAAACAAAGATGTTGTGTCTGCCAAATACTAAAAAATAAATATTAAAAAAAAAAAAAAAAAAAAAAAAAAAAAAGAAATCATTACAAGAACCAAGGTTGTGATTTCCCCTTGTTTTTTTTTTTTCCTCTAAAAGTTTCATTAGTTTATTTGATCTGAAATGAGTTAGATTTTGCATATGATGTGAGATAAAGGTCCAATTTAGTTCTGTGAGTGTGTATATCCAGTTGTTCCAGCACCATTTGTTTATTGATTTTCTAATAAATTTAATAAAATATTTCTTCATATTTTGTTTAGTAAAACTTTGTAAACTGGCTTTATCTCTCTCTTTTTGAATTTTTTTTGTAGTTGCAGATGGACAGAATACCTTTATTTTATTTGTTTATTTTTTTAATTTGGTGCTATGGATCAAACCCAGTGCCTCACACATGTTAGACAAGCACTCTGCTACTGAGCTACAGCCCCAGCTCCTGGCTTTATCTATTATTCAAGTTATTATCATATACAGTGAGTTTTTGTAAAAGGTATTCTTATTTATAGAATGCTAAAGTTGGAAGATACCTTAGAGATTTTCTCTTATCTTCTTCATTTTATAAATGTGGAATGAGATCCAGAGAAGTTAATTGATGTCTAAAGTTGTATAGCTAATCAGTTAAAGATTAATGCTATGACTCAGGGCTTTGAAACTTTCTGTTGAAGGCCAGTATTACAGTAAATAGTTTAGCTTCATGGGCCAAGAAGCAAAGTAGAATAGGTATTATGTAGGTGCCTATATAATATGAGATAAAACAAATCTCCATAGTTTTTTTTTTGGTATGGGGGATTGAAACCAGGGGTACTCAACCACTGAGCCACATCTCCAGCCCTTTTTATATTTTATTTAGAGATAGGATCTTGCTAAGTTGCTTAGGGCCTCACTAAATTACTGAGGCTGGCTTTGAACTCGTGATCCTCTTGCCGCAGCCTCCTGAGCTGCTGATGTTATAGGCATGCGCCACCATGCTCAGTCCCATAATTTTTTTTAAATTGGATTCATCTTTAAAAAATTTTTTTTATAATTATGTGTTTATATTTACAGTGTTGGGAATTAAACTCCAGGCTTTGGGCATGGGGGCCAGTCCTATACTACTGAGCTATCTTCATTCCATCCTACAAGTTTTTTATTAGTGAAATTCAAAATATAACAGTACTTTTTAAAATGTTGGTAATGTTGGTAACATGTCTACAGAATAAAATAATGGAATTCTTTTTAGGGAGGATACATTGTGTTTAAATGAGTCTCAAATTTGGTGTTCTTGGGCTGGGGCTGTAGCTCAGTAGCAGAGCATTTGCCCAGAACATGTGAGGCACTGGGTTTGATCCTTAGCACCACATAAAAATAAATAAAATAAAGGCATTCTGTCCATTTACAACTACAAAACAACAACAACAACAATAACAACAACACCCCAAAAACAAACCAAAACCAACTAAGCAAAAAAGTTGGTGTTCTTTAGTATTAAACTGGTTATAAATATTCATCAATTGTCGCTGACCTGTATGAGATTTTATGTGTTGCATCTTCTTTTTTACCTTGAGGTACTGAGGATTGAATCCAGGGGTTTGTACATTTTAGGGAAGCACACTACCACTGAGCTATAAAAGGGAATCCAGCCCTTTTTATTTTTTTATTTTGAAGCAGGATCTCACTAAATTTCCCAGACTGGTTTTGAACTTGGAATCTTCCTGCCTCAGCCTCCCAAATAGCTAGGATTACAGACGTGTGCCAACACACCAACTAACAAACATATTTCTGTCTGAGTATGTTTATCACTTGGATGACATTTATAGAATTCTGTTAGATTCTTTTCCTGATATTTGTATTTTAACATCACTAAAAGATTAATAATTTCCAATTTAAGGGTATGTGGAAACTCCTTAATTTCACAAGTACATGGATTTTGAAATAGGGAAATTCCTTTTTCATTTGCATTAGTGTCTGAAAAATGCTGCTGGAGCTGTATTTTGAACTTGGAAAATATATCCATTGTAAATTTGTATGGGAGTGGACATCCATCTCTTGTGTTATTTTAATTTTTGACAAACTGGGAGGTATATGCAGCTTGATATTACTTGTGATAGAAACAATGTTTTTCACTTAAATGATTTTATTGCAGTGTTGGTTCTGTATATAATAACTTTTTTTTTTTTTGCCCTTTGGCTTCAGGTTGAATTCATTGAGGCATATTAACAAGTCTGTATGGGGCTGGGGATGTGGCTCAAGCGGTAGCGCGCTCGCCTGGCATGCGTGCAGCCCAGGTTCGATCCTCAGCACCACATACAAACAAAGATGTTGTGTCCGCTGAAAACTAAAAAAATAAATATTAAAATTCTCTCTCTCTCTCTCTCTCTCTTAAAAAAAAAAAAAAACCAAGTCTATAGGAAGAGCTAATTTTCAAAGCCATTCAGTGTTTGTTTAATAATAGCAATGGTGATGGTTCTTTAAATTTTTTTTTTTAATGATGTTGAGGATTGAACCTACAGGGCATTCTACCTCTTAGCAACAAATCCCCAGCATGTTTTTCATTTTATTTTTCAATTTTGAGAAAGGGTCTTGCCTCTGCAATTACTGGGATCATAGACATGTGCTGCCATGCCTAGCTTGAGGATGGTTCTTCTCATTTAGAAAAGTCTCAGTTTACCCTGAGCTCAAAAAATTACAATAAAACTGTATATCTGTTGAGCCTGGTAACTGCATAGTAGTAGGATAAGTCAGTCAACTTTTGTTTTTGACAAAAATGAATGAAATCAACAATAGTTAAGTTCCTTGAGAGTGAAGTTAATTGACATTACTGGTTGAATTACACATGATTGATTCAGGTATTTTCTGCAAAATGCCTTCTTTTTATTTTTTTGGTGGTGGTG
Source organism: Marmota monax (assembly GCF_021218885.2). Lineage (NCBI taxonomy): Eukaryota > Metazoa > Chordata > Mammalia > Rodentia > Sciuridae > Marmota > Marmota monax. Next base: position 43,810,254 of record NW_026693777.1, read on the forward strand.
TTGGGGATTAAACCCTGGTCATTGTGCATGCTAGGCAGGTGCTCTACCACTGAGCTACATCCCTAGCCCTTTGCAGAATACCTTCTGATGAATAATGCAGTGAATAATTATGCACTTCCTCTTACATTTATACTTTGTCAGTTCATCTAATTAGATCATTTCTTGCTTCACATATACTTTTACTACCACCAGTTTTAACACATCTTAGCACATCTCACTTTGATTTTACTGAATTTGTATTTTCCTGACTGCTTCTTCAGAAATATCTTTGCTCATTGTTCTGTGTAGATTATTCATAGAGGTGAATTGTTTGATCACTGCAAGCTTGCATTAATTCTTCTAATAACAATAACTGGGAAATGTTGTCTCATTAAGAGCCAAGGAAAACTACTTAAATTCATTTGCCTCGATGGTGCATGATTGTTTTATAACTGAATATGGCTCAAGCTGTAGCATGCTCGCCTGGCATGCGCGGGGCGCTGGGTTCTATCCTCAACACCACATTAAAATAAAGATATTGTGTCCACCTAAAACTAAAAAATAAATATTTTAAAAAAATATTAATTTTTTTGTAGTTGGACACAATACCTTTATTTTATTTATTTATTTTTATGTGGTGCTAAGGATCGAGCCCAGGGCCTCGCACGTGCTAGATGAGCACTCTACTGCTGAGCCACAACCCCATCACTCTTATTGATTGATACATATATATATATATATATATATATATATATATATTTTTTTTTTTTTTAATGTGGTGTCGAGAATCGAACCCAGTGCCTCAGGCATGCTACGTGAGCGTGCTACCACTTGAGCCATCTTCCCAGCCCTCTTACTGATATTTTTAATGCCTTCAACTCTTTGAGTATTCTTGCAAAATGGCTAATAATCTTAAATAAGTTTGTTTATTATTTATTTATTTTAGTACTCTGGATTGAACCAGAGGCACTTTACCACTGAGCTACATCCCCAGTCCTTTTTATTATTTATTTTGAGACAGACAGGGTCTTGCTAAGTTGCTGAGTTTGGCCTCACATTTGGGACTGTCTTGTCCCTGCCTCCAGAGTCATTGGGATTACAGGTGTGCACCACTGAGCCCAGCTATGGTAGTGTTTTAATAAAAAGGTTTATTTTTGGACACTTGAATTATATTAACTCTTACATCATGAAACATTCTTCTTTTGATTTTTTTCCCCCAGTAACTTAAAAATGTAAAAACCAGCTGGGTGTGGCAGCACTTGCCTATAGTTCAAGCCTTGGAAGACTGAGGCAGGAAGATCCCTTGAGCCTAGGAGTTTAATGCCAGTCTAGGCAACATAGCAAGACTCCCTCTTCAAATGTAATAAAACAAAAAGTATGAAACCTTTCTTAGCTCATGGGCTGTACCAAAATAGGCTTAGGCCTGTGGACTATACTAAATTACTAACGCTTAACCCAAAAGAATAGTCTAGTGGGAGTAACATCATATCACACTTGATGTGAGGGAAATAATTTTGGATGACATTTGGATAACCCTTAACTTAGACCTGATATTTGTCAGGCTTGGCACTACCTTGGAAGAAGGGAAAAAGTAAAGGAAAACAGCTAGGGCATGGTGATGCCTGTCTATAATCCTACCTACTTGGGTGGCTAGAGGATTGTGAAGTTTGAGGCTTGGGCAGTGGTAGAGTTACAACATTGGGATTAAAAGCATACTATTCTGGGGCTGGGAGTGTGGCTCAATGGAAGAGCGCTCGTCTAGCATGTGTGAGGTCCTGGGTTCGATCCTCCCATAAAAATAAAAAAATAGGGCTGGGGATGTGGCTCAAGTGGTAGCGCACTCGCCTGACATGTGTGCGGCCCGGGTTCGATCCTCAGCACCACATACAAACAAAGATGTTGTGTCCGCCGAAAATTAAAAAATAAATATTAAAATTCTCTCTCTCTCTCTCTAAAAAAAAATAGTTCTTAAAAAAGAAATAAAAAAATAAAATATAGGTAGTGTGTCCATCTACAACTAAAAAATAAATATTAAAAAAAAAAGCATACAATTCCTAGCTGGGCGCAGTGGAACATGCCTGTAATTTCAACTGCTTGGGAGGTTGAGGTGGGAAAATTGCAAGAGCCAGTCTGGGCAATTTAGGGAGACGCTGTATCAAAAGAAAATATAAAAAGGGCTGAGGGCATAGCTTAGTGGTAGATAGTTTAACCCCAATGTGTGGGGGGTGGGGGAACAAGCATACAATTCCTGATTTATAGTGGAGTTTATAAGTTTATAAGGCATGAGGGAAAGAGTTAAGAAATTAATAAATATTAGACCTGTGGTACCTTCTAGGAAGAATAGATAATGTTGTACTTTGAAAGCATACCATAGTCAGGAAGGTTAGGGATGTAGAATCCACAGGAAGATTTGGTGATTGACTAGTTGTTGGCAGGAGAGAAGGAACATTAAAGTGTCAAGAATCACCTGGGTTTCTGATGTGGGAAACTGTGTAGATAGGTGTAGAGAAAGCCTCACTGGTTTCTAGTTTTGTCATCTTCCATATACAGTACATAGTCAACAAATGCTTGACTCAAGAAATCATTCTCTGTTCTTTTATATCATGTGCTTTAGCACAGGCTATTTCTTATGATTAGTACGCCCTTCCTGCCCTTGTCTACTTTGTCAAATTATAGTCATTCTTTAACACTAAGCCTTAGTTGAAAACTCAGTGAGTTTCTCCTTCCACTATGGTTTTATAGTTTTTCTTTTAAAACATTTAACACTTAAATATTTAAAACATTTAACACTACACACTAGGGATCTAAATAGTGAATTATATCATGAATTAGTGAATGTATATCATGGGCATTATGGACTTGTAGATTGGATGAATATTCTAAGTGTCTAGGCCCATATCATAGGGAAGTAAACTGTTATATCAATTACTTCCTTTTGAAATCAATATCTAACTTGTTAGGTTGATCTCTGCTTAAATGTTTTGCTCTTGGGGCTGGGGTTGTAGCTCAATGTTAGAGTACTTGCCTGGCATGTTTGAGGTACTGGGTTTGATCTTCAGTACTACATTTAGTACTAAAAAAAAGTTTAAAAATGTTTTACAGAAGCAGCCCTCTCTCCAATTTCTGAATATTTTATTATTGTTCTTTTGCTACTTAATTCATAACCACAGTTCATAATTCACCCCCCCCCCCTTTCTCAATTTTATTTTTCCTTTAAGACCCTGCTACAAAGTCCTTTCTTCTTTGTAGCCTTTCTCTTTCTCATGGCTCTGTATATCTATAGTGTTCCCAAAAGGCCTTTTTCACACTGCTAATTACAGTTTTGTGATTGTTGTCCTGTCTTTTTGTCCAGAATTTAAGCTTTTTTTTTTTTAATTTTTTTAGTTGTTGGATACAATTCCTTCCTTCCTTCCTTCCTTCCTTCCTTCCTTCCTTCCTTCCTTTCTTTCTTAAAAAATATTTATTCTTAAGTTTTAGGTGGACACAATATCTTTATTTATATTTATGTGGTGCTGAGGATCGAACTCAGTGCCTTGTGCATGCTAGGCGAGCACTCTACCACTGAGCCACAACCCTAGCCCTATTTTATTTATTTTTATGTGGTACTGAGGATCGAACCCAGTGCTTCACACATGCTAAAGGAGTGCGCTACCACTGAGCCACAACCCAGCCCAGAAGAATTTAAGCTTTTTGAGGGGACTTTTTATTTATTCGGTTTTCTGTGGTTTAGTTCCTAGCACATGTTTAGCAAATATTTGATTGTAGCTTTAATTTATCTTCTTATGCTAATAAGGATAGAAAACCTGGAGAATAGTGGGCAGAATAAAAATTGTGGCCCTATGTAATATCTACAATTTATAATTTGTATTCAGGTAACTTGCATTATGTACTGCATTGAGGTTAATTTTTGTATTCTCTGCTTTAATACAGCTTTTCCCTCTGTTTTAACAGTTATTCCCTGCCCTCCAGTGGTTAAATCACAGCTAACAATTGTAGAGCTAAAAGGTTATAAAAATCCTTAGCGTTTATTTTCTTAGACCTTTTGTGATACTGGGGACTGAACCCAGGGCTTCGTGCATGCTAGGCAAGTGCTCTACCCCTGAGTTACATACATCTCCAACCTCCTTAGTATTTAAGGTAATATTTAAAATCTCATTGGTTTACTTTTCAAACAAAACAAGTTTTTCTCCCTTTTTTTCCTTATGTCTAATATGTCTGAAGCCCAGTTTAAACTAAGTGTAGCTTGATCTAGTCTTTTGCCAGCATTTATTCCAGTTTTTCTTATGTATGCAGTGATTGGGTATGTGCTTCACTCTGACGTTGGTTTCACTAGATTGTTTTGTAGCTTTACTCAAATTCCCAGAATTTTGCCCCAAAGTAAAGGTTATCATCTTATTTTCAGTGTGTCTTCTGCCCCCAAACCCCTCAATACTCAAAGTAGTTTTTTAATTTTGTAACTGTCCTGTGGTCTGGATTGGAGTGCCTTCTGTTGTTGATTCTCTTCTGTATTGAGAAGCTGACTCTTGATTTCTTTCTTTCTTTCTCTCTCTCTCTCTCTCTCTCTCTCTCTCTCTCTTTCTTTCTTTCTCTCTCTCTTTCTTTAATATTTTTTGTTGTAGATTGAGGTTACCCTGGGCAACTTGTACCTTCATTTATTTATTTTTCTGTGGTATTGAGGATTAAACCCAGTGCCTCACACATGCTAGGCAAGCACTCTACCACTGAATCACAATCCCAGCCCCTGACTTGATTTCTTGATGAGAAGTTGACCCTCGACTTCTTGGCAAGATATCCTACCCTAAGACTGTTGATATTTTTTCTTAGAAGACCAAATCTAGGGAGACTGTCATATGACTGATGAGTAATTTCTAAATACCTACCTGCAAAGAAGTTTTCAGTGGTATAGCAAAAATAAGGATGATGGCTGGTGCCTGTAATCCCAGTGACTCAGGAGGCTGAGGCAAGTTTGAGGCCAGCGTGAGCAACTTAGCAAGACCCTGTCTCAAAACAAAAAATAAAAAGAACTAGGGATGTAACTTAGTAATAAAGTGCCCCTGTGTTCAATCCCTAGTACCTCCAAAAAAATAAAAATTGAGGGGCTGGGGTTGTGACTCAGTGGTAGTGCACTTGCCAAGCATGTGTGTGTGGGTCACTGGGTTCAGTCTTCAGCACCCACATAAAAAATAAAGGTTTTAAAAAATAAATCTTTAAAAAAAAATAATGTGCAGAATGTGATGAATTTGGTTTGGTTCAGATTAAAAAATGAAAAAAAGGTCTAAGCATATTGTTCAGTGGTAGAACCCACCTGTGTTTAATTCCCAATACCACCACCACAAAAAAAGCACAATGTAGCTAATTTTTCATTGATATAAGTGTATAAAAGTCAGATATCAAAGATTATATATTGTGATATGTGTCCTCTCTAGTACTTGAACATGGTACTGAGGATTTAACCCAGGGGTAATTTACCACTGAGCTACATCTCCAGCCTTTTTTATTTTCTATTTTGAGACAGGGTCTCACTAAGTTACTTAAATCCCAAGTTTCCAAGGCTAACCCTGAACTTGCAATCCTCCTGTCTCAGCATCCTGAGCTGCTGGGATTACAGGCATTCGCCACCTACCCAGCCAATATTTGATCTTAAAGTGTCCGGTTTTTAGTTTGGCATGGTGATACGTGCCTGTAATCCTAGTTGCTGTGGATGCTGAGGCTGGAGGAAAGCTGAGTCAGGAAGATGGCAAGTTCAAGGCCAGCCTGTGCAATTTATCAAGTGCAAGTTTCAAAATAAAAAAGGCCTGGGTGTATAGCTCAGTGGTAGAGTGCCTCTGGGTTCAATCATTAATACTGGGGAAAAATATTTTTAGAAAGAAATCATGGTAATGGTGGTTGATATATTTGTAAGATAAAATTTTCTTCATCTTATGATGGTCCTTTAAATATTTTTTTTGGGGGAAATTTTACTGAGTGTCTAATAATCTAACACCTGTATTGACACTGTCGTCAATATCTGCAAGGCAGTGGTGTCCTTCATGTAAAATAAGTATGTCGTCGTCGTCTCCCCCCCCCCCCCCCGCCTTTTTTTTTTTTTTTGGTAATAGGGATTGAATTCAGAACCTCACACATGCTACCATGCTACCACTGAGGTAAATTCCTATCCTTTTTTATTTTTAGACAGGGTCTCACCAAGTTGCCCAGATTAACCTCAAACTTGTGACTTTTGTGCCTCAGACTCCTGAGTAGCTGGGACTATAGGAGTGCACCACTGTACTTTACAAATGTGACTTTTTCATATGTATTCGCATTTGCAGACAATTTTCCAGTGAGTTTTTTTTTTTTTTCCGGCGGGGTGTGTGTGTGTATGTGTGATAGGCTTCTTATTGATTTCTGCCTGAGTTCAGCCTTGCAGTTTATTTGCTATACCTCCATCCTTTTATCTTCCCAGTAGTTCTGGTTTCTGTTTTTACACCTTTTGGTGTTTTAAATTTCTGTGCAGGCTTTGGTATAATTAGGTGAAGTTCTTTTGTTCTTCCTTTATGCTTTCCTAGGTAAGCTGTTTCTTCAGAAGGTTTAGTATTATATTGAAAACTTGTTTACATTTTTAGACTTGCGGTCTTTGTTTTATATTCCTCTTGAAGCATTTTCTGAACTTCATGTATTTTTAATGATTTCAGACATTTTCCCAGTCAATTTTAGGATTGAGTGTGTGTTTGTTTTTGTGACATTGGAGATTGAACCCGGGAGTGTTCTGCTTCTGAGGTATATACTCAGCCCTTTTTAAATTTTGAGACCGGTCTTGCTAAATTGCTGAGGGTCATACTAATTTGTCAAGACTGGTCTTGAACTTGTAATACTTGTGCTTCTTCCTCCTACATCACTGGGATTATAGGTGTGTACCACATGCCTGGCTCCTATTGATCTTAGTAAAACAAATTCACTGTTTTATCAAAGTGTCCTTTCATTTTCAAGATATTTACTGTTTTTTCCACTATTGATGAGTATATACAGATGTAAGACTCCATTACAACTTGTTGCTTCTGTTACCAGATGGTAAATTATAGATTCTAGCTCACACTAAGAATCTGTTTTCTAGGTAATAGTCAAAAGGCAATAGTCATATTAAGTGATTAGACATTTTTACAGAAATCTCTCTTCAAGTATCTGACTTGTCAATGATATTCCCCTAAGAAGAAATAATTTGGGCTAAGAATCACTGGGTAGTAGTTTTTTTTTTCTATTTATAGCTATACCCCTTTGGAAAATGTTAGCCAAAGCAGGGCTACTTATGGTATTTGCTTGTATAACTTGACCCCATTTTTCCAGACCCCATGTTATTGGACATTAAATCAAAATTTGACATTTGAACATGCCTGAAATACTGGATTTTTTTTTATTCAGCAAGTATGTGTCTGCTCTGTTCCAGGCATTGTGCTAAAGTATTGGACTAGGTGGAGCTAACAGTCTAGTGGGGAAGACATATGCATAGCTTTATTTATTTTTGGTACTGGGGATTGAGCCCCAGGGCACTTTAAATCTTTTGTTTTTTTTTTTTTTTTTGGTACCAGGGATTGAACTCAGGGGCACTAGTCCACTGAGCTCCATCCCCAGCCCTGTTTTGTATTTTATTAGAGACAGGGTCTCACTGAGTTGCTTAGCACCTTGTCATTGCTGATGGCTGGTTTTGAACTGCTGATCCTCCTGCCTCAGCCTTCCGAGCTGCTGGGATTACAGGTGTGCACCATTGCACCTGGCTGCCCTTTTTATTTTATGAGTCAGGAAAAAAAAAATCAAGATTTTTATGTTGGGCTGAACCAACAGGGTGAGCTATAACTGTAATGAGAGAATTTCAATAGCAAGTTGAAATAGCATCAACTTTGTAGCCAGCTTGGCATTTTAAAATCTTGGGTTATATATAAAGATGCCTTTTAAAGGAAGAAAGTTGTTTTATATCTAAACAATATAACCAAGAACTTAGTTTGAGAAACACTGCATTAAAAGTAGAATGTAACCACTAAAGCTGTTACTTGAAAAAGTGAACAAAATTTAAAAAAACAACAACAACAAAAAAGTGGTTACTTGATAACAGCATGATTGTAAATTGAAACTGGATCACTGAATTGAAACTGCAAGGCTGAACTCAGGGGTATGGCAGTATTATTTTTAGATTATCATATAAAAACATTTACAAGTTCTCAGCAGTCCTTTTTTTTTTTTTCCTCTTCTCTGTACTGGAGGTGGAACCCAGTGGTACTCTATCTTTGAGCTACATCTCAGTCCTTTTTATTTTTGAGACAGGGTCTTCCTAAGTTGCTCAGGTTGTTCTTGAACTTGGGTTCCTCCTTGCCTCAGTTTGCCAAGTAGCTGGAATTACAGGATGGACCACAACACCTGGCTTTAGCATTTTTTATAATAAATCTCCTGACCATTATAGGTTAGATCCACTCCATTTTGAAAAACTATTATGAGGTGGGCTGGGGATGTGGCTCTCCGGTGGAGGCCCTGGGTTCTATCCCCAGTAGGAGGTGTGGGAGGAAGGGAAGGAAGCAAGCAGGCATGTGGTCACTCATGCCTGTAATCTCATCTGCTTTGGAAGCTGAGGCAGGAGGATCACAAGTTCTCAGGCCTGTCTAGGGGCAACTCTTAGAAGGGGCTGGGGATGTAGCTCAGTTGTAGAGTACATGCCTAGCATGCAACAGGCCTGGGTTAAATCCCTCTTATTGCCAAAAACAAAACAAACATGTTAACATGGGTTGCTTACCTCTCTCACTTTTTTTTTTTTTTTGGTATTGGGGTGGAACTTGGGGTTTTATCACTGAGCTACATCTCTAGTCCCCCCTCCCCCTTTAATTTTGAGACAGAATCTCACTAGTTGCTGAGGATCTCGCTGAGATGCTGAGGCTTGCCTCTACCTTGTGATCTTCCTGCCTCAGCCTCATAATAGCTGGCATACAGGCATGTACCACAGCATCCCAACTTTACCACTTACACTTTTAATGCAGTGTTTCTTAAAGGAGATATAGTGCTGAATCTTGAACGTTGTTTTCTTAAATATCTGGTGTTTTGTAATGTTTGCCTGGAATAGGGAAAGAGTACCAAAAAAAATCTCAACTCCCCTTCTTCCATCTAATTTGTCCTCACAGATTTTTTCCCAATTAGAGATGTCATTTTGGTATGCATGGCTGTTAATCAGTCATTCATACCTTAAGAACAAATGTATGAATGCTACATCAACATAAATTTTGTCTCATAAAATGAAAACTTTGTATGAAAAAACTGTAGACCCATGAGAAGGCATTCTTGGATGAGGTGGGAGATTCTGATAAGGCAGTTGTAGGAAAGAGGTTCTTGGAGTCAGGGAAGAGGAGGATGGCATTGAAGTGTTGCTTTTCAATTTTCCTAGGGTCTTGAATGGTTTTGCTGCCAGTGCCTCAATCAGGGGTTTTAGAACAATTCCCGAAGTCTGAACTTTAGTTCTGTAGTCTGGACTATTCCAGCACAATTACCGTACATGTTGTCATCTATTATCTCCTCAGGAAGTGCAGAATGAAGAGAAAGGTGGTCCTTCCCTTAGGAAAGTAGGTCAGATCAGTCCAGTTGACTCAGTGTCCTCCTCTTGACTCTTGCCTTTCAATCTCTTCATAGTCCTTCATAGTGTTTTGTATTGTCATAAAGCACATGTGGGTTCTCAGTATTTACTAATTCTTCTGAGAGTGAAAGCAGTTTTTACGACATTGACCTTGATTTTGTCTGCCCTGGCCACACCCACCCCCTTTTTTTCTGTCATTTTAAACGCTTCCCTTTTACAGGCATGTTAGTAGTACAGAAGATAAAAATGGTAGGTAATGGATAGAGGAGAAAGAAATCTAGTTTTTGATATTTAATTAGGAGAAATACAGACCATTAACTTCAGCCTGACACATAATAATATTTTCTTTGCACCCCATAGCGTAAATGCCTTGAAGAAACAAAAACTGGATACACAGGATATAGGCACTAAAACCCAGATAATACTTTTGCACGTATTTCTCGCTTCCTTGTATTACTGCTTTATCACATCTTTCCTCTTTATATCAGACAGTTTAGTGGTAACTCCTCTTCCTTTCCAACTCCTGAGTTAGGCTTTCGGTCTTCTCCCTATTTTCCTAGTGTTCTTAGGTTGTGGATTTTGCAGACTCAACCACCCTTCTCTCAAGGTCTGTCCTTCAAGGTTTCCCCGAAGCTGTGGCGCTTTTCAAGCCCCCAGCACTTTGGAGAGGAAGTCCTTGGATTCTTGTGATGGGCCTGTGAAGCCAGGGGGTCTGCGGAGCCCAGTGTGGGTGTGGCTGGGCGAGGCAGGGGCGGGGCCTGCAGGGAGCCGGAGGGAAAGGGTGGAAGGCACAGCTTAGAAAGGCCCGGCGGGCAGAGGTTTCAGAGTTTTCACGAAGGCTTCGAGTACGAAGCTGGGGATTTGGTGCCTCCCTCCCTGCCTTGCCTTTCTCGATTCTAGAAGCTTCAGTTGGCTTTTCTGGGTTGCTGGTACGAGGAAAGGCAGCGGCTTCGGCTCCGGGGGCGGGTCCCAAGGGTCTCGTCGCTGCTCCGGGGCCGTTTGGCCTTCTGGCGTTGGGGGAGGGGCATGGGAGTTGCTGCTCTCGCCTCTCTCTGCGCCTGCGCGGCGGGCTCTGCGCGGGTAGGAGCGCGTGCGCGGTGACGTGGACGTCCGGTGCGCGCGCAGGCTCTTCAGCTGGAGCGGACACACGGTGTGCGAACCGAAGAGAATAACCCGCCCCCAGCGGGATATGAAGGACTCCGGGTGAAGCCGGCCACGCCCCGCACGGTAACTGTCGGGCCTGGGTGGAGGGTGTCGCTTTAGTGTTGGCCCGATTGGAGTTTTTCGAGAGTTTGAAGCTCTTGTGTGTTTGAACGGCTTGAGCAGCATTTTACTGAGAGATCTTCGCACGCCCCGGCCAGGCCAGGCCTTGCGCGGGGCCGCCCTTGGCGCGCGCCTATGGTCGCTTAAGCGAGGCTGCGCATGTCACCTCGCCCTCGTCCCCGGCCTCACTTCCGCGTCGCGCTTCTTACTAACTGGGAACATCGACGCCAAAGAAGCGGCCACGAGGCGGGCGGGGTGAGAAACGTCCATGGCGCGGCCCTGCCCTCGCGTGCGTGGGGTGCAGCACCGCATGGTGTGATCCGCGTGAGCATTTCCAATCCGGCACTGGGCTCTAGGTCGAGAGCTGTGCCTGTTCTGCACTTTGCATTTTAGAGCTCAGTTCGCCGGGTTCCAAATCTCCGGAAACAGTGCCGACGTCGCTTTTTCTAAAGAGCTGGGTGCAGCGTTTGACACCTGTACAGACATCTTTTTTAGCTCGTAATTCCTGGTTGTATTGAGGCAAGACTGCGAGTTTAATAAGGGGGGCGAGGAAGAGTTGTATAGCAGTGGGAACTTTGTAAACAAAGGACCTGTGATTCTTACGTGCAAAAATGAGGGCTGGGAAAACAGGTGGAAGAGCAGGTGTTATTTTCTTTTTCCCTTTATGGAATAGCCTTCGACTAGTTTTCCGTTTGTGGGGCTTCTCGTTTCTGTTAAATTGTGAAGTAGGTTTCTGCCCTCAGTGAAAGGTATGTCTGGTGTGTTAATAAGCTCTGATCACCAGTAACTGGAGTTGAGGAATCTGTGTGCGAAGACTTAAAGAGAAGTTAGGGATTATTTTAGTGTATCTGGGATGATAGAGAAGTTGTAGTGTCTGCTGCGAATAATTTTGTCTTGCCTCTCAATCTTTGGGAATGCCTCCTTCCTCTGCTAAGGTTGGAAGCTGGGAGCGGTGAAGGATGCCTGAAAGGAGGGGTTACTGATGGCCGAACAGCGGGAGAAACCAAAGTACTGTACTTCTGAGGGAAAACCACTCTCCCAAGGCTCACGTCGCCCGAGCAGACACGTGGATCTTGCGAAGTCTCTAGCCCACCCGAGAGCTGTCCGTGCGTGTTGCAGAGCTCTCCAGGCTTATGTAGCGGAGTCTCTTGTAACTCTGCCTGCGCTGCTTGCTCCTTTTTGTGCACGACGCTGCTGCTGGGTTTCAGCAAAGGTGCCTGGGGGCGGCGTGACGGCTGCTGGGAATGGGGCTGGCTGGGTGGTTGGTTACGTAGTCTCCACGGTAACAGAATGTGGCTGGGTCCCGCGGTGCGATCACTGGGTTCTGGCCAGCAGCACGTGATCTGTCCGGACTCCTCGTCCCCGGAAGAGCTTTTCTTGCGGCAATTTTTCACGTGGTTCTTTACTAGCTGGCCTCTGCAGTTGAAAAGCTGCGGTTGGGGGCCCTTGATAGTCGACGGTGTCTGTTCCTGACCCTTTCATTTCCAAGGGTATTGGATCGTTCTAGCGTTTATTTCAGTCTTAGGATTATGTTTACAACTGTTGTGTGGGTACAGTAGTAGATTGGGTCCATTTAACAAAAACAAGCTAAAGACCTGGGGAAGTGTAATGCCCTGGGTATTTTGACATACTTTCGCCAAATTTGACTACTGTCCATTTCTTCCATAAAAGTGTTTTTCAGATTCTAGTTAGCAACTGTCAGGAGACCTGAGCCTTGCTACTGCGAATTGAAGTTTGGGCTTCCTTGCTAGAAATAGAAAATGCCTCTGAAGCCAACAATAATAGGGGAAGATAAGCGGATAGGACTACTTTGGGCCAGTACATACCTTTGCCCAGAAACCTGAAAGTGTTTCAGATAATTTTGAAATTTACCCTGTAAGGTTGGAACAGTAAAGTACTAGGCCATTGTCTGGTTCAAAGTGAGTGCTAATTTGAAAGTGCTATTTATTTAATAAAATTAATGAGGGTTAAGAACAATGAAGAAAGTAGTTGGCTATTACTGTCTTTACTATTGTTTACTGTTATATTTTGTGATCATATTCCCACATTTCTTTTGAATTGAAAATTTTGGGGCCAACTATATAAGGCAAAATACTGAAATTCAAGTGAATTAATTTTGTTAAAATTTTTGAGTTTTAAAAACATGATTTAACTTATTTCCTCATAGTGCTTACTCTACAGTACAGCATTTATCTTGTGAAGGTTGTGGTTCTGTTTAGCAATTCAGGAAACTTTGAGAATGTGTTGACCATGATTTGAATATATTAGCTGGGCAGTCTGTAATCCCAGTAGCTAGGGAGGCTGAGACAAGGATTGTGAGTTCAAAGCCAGCCATCAGCAATGGCGAGGTACTAAGCAACTGTCTCCAAATAAAATACAAAATAGGGCTGGGGATGGGGCTCAGTGGCTGAGTGCCCCTGAGTACACTTCCTGATATCAAGAGGAAAAAAAAAAAAGTATTGATTTAGATGGATAAGGTGCCCCCCCCCCCCATACTAGGTGCTATGTCACTGAGCTACATCCCCAGTTGTGATGTGGAATTTTTGTGTATTTAAAAAAAAATTCGGCACATGGAAAAAAAAATTTGTGTGTGTGTGCTATTGGGAATTGAACCCAGGAGAGTTCTATCACTAAGCTACCTATTCCCCCCCCCCCCCCAAAAAAAAAAAAAAAACTTTAAAAAAAACCCGGGCCTCATTAAGTTGCTCAGATTGGCCTGGTATTTGCCATCCTCTTCCCTCAATTTCCCAGGTACTTGAGATACAGGAGTAAACTGGGATTACAGGAGTTCGCCACCATGATGCCCAGTTTGTAAATCATTGAAGTAGCATATATTGTGGGTTGTATGAGGGTCATTAGTAGTTGATGATTTCTCAGAGGTCACTGGTGAAAAGACATTTAGAGTAGGGACTCTGAATTATAACAATTTATGAAACTTGCCACATTACTTTAAAACAATTATGCTTTGAAAGATTGTGTGTATATATTCTGATGTGGTTTTTCAGGACATTAGAATATTTTTCATTTCACAACTAAATTTACCTTTTTGGCCCCTCTCCCACCTCAAGTATAGGGTATTGAACCTAGGAGTGCTCTACCACTGAGCTACTTTCCCAGCTCTTTTTATTTTTTAGTTTGAGATAGTTTTGCTAAATTGCCCAGGCTGGCCTCAAACTCTCCATCCTCCTGTCCTCAGCTTTCTGAGTAGCTGGGATTAGAGGAGAATGCTACCACAATCCAATCCTCTTTATTTTGCTGTTTATAGTGGTTATATCTAGATAAATGCTTGATGTTGAAAAGTTGCACTGAAGTTTTCTTTTTGCTCCCCCCCCCCTTTTTTTTGTATTGGGGATTGAAGCTTGGACCTCATGCATTATAGGCAAGTGCTTTACTGAACTGAAGAATATTTTGAACATAAAGGGATGTATATATATCAAATCTGGTCTTTATTAAAGGTTTTAGAGAGCTAAATACAGTAGTTTTAGAATCTTGCTGTAAAGAGATTTCTTCCTGAGTAGCCCAGCACTTCCAAAGTGCTTTGATTTTTTTTGCAATAGAGTTTTCTTTATGTGTTTGAAACAACTCAGTACCCTGAATTTGATTACCCTTTGGTTAAAAAAGTCCAGTGCAGTAGCCCCAAATATAGGCACATGCCCATGGTGAATGAAATATGTGCTAAATTGATGTGGAATAAGAATTCAATTCCATGTTTTTAAATGGAGCCATTATAGCTTAAAGTAGAGAGAGGTTTTGGTCCTAAATCGGGTCTTCGATTTTATACTTTTTTTTTGCATTATACTGGGAATTGAACCCATGGCTTCCTGCATTTTAGGAAAATGCTCTACCACTGAAGTATATCCCCAGCCCCTGATTTTATGCATTTTGAGTAACTGATGGTATAACTTGATTGATTTAAGCTTTTTTTTTTTTTTAAAAAGATCTTATACAAATTGCAGGTCTGAAAGTTCTAACTCCTCCTGTCTCCCTGGCATATTTTTACCTTTTTAAAAATTATTATTTTTTAATTTGCTGCCTATGTACCAAGTTAGAGTAGAGCAGTCTGACTTTTTGTCCTTAATTTTGTTGTTGAGGCAACAGGAAAAACTAGATATATGTATTATATAGTATAAAATTTATTTCAAGTACAGTGTGTAATTTTCTGTCATTTGGCTCTTTGACATTTTGTAGATTAATGTTTAATAGATAGTGATTTTAAAGTGTTGCTTAAAACATCTCTGTCCTGGCTTTACCTATAATTATCTAAAAACAAAGATTTAATATTATAGAAGATAATGTTTAAGAAATTCTAAATCTGTTCATCTATTTTATAGATTTGGGATAACTAAAAAATTGATCTTTGCCTTCTTAGTCATATTTAAATGCACTTAAGAATGTTTTTCCATATTTCTGACAAAATAGTACTTTGTACCAAAACCTTGTGCTTTATGGATAAATAAATACAAGGTTAGAAGTTTGCATTGTGTGAATTATACACCATTGTAAGAGTGTATAATTGAAACATTACATGCTCATTTACTCTGTGTAACTTTTGGTGAGTTTTCTTAGATTTATTATTTTACAAGGTCATCTTATTTGTGACTTCCATATCTGTTTAATTTTGTTTTGCTGACCTCTGATAGGTATTGCCTTAGCATATTAATTTTAGGAAACCTGTCAAGTTCATAGGTAAAAGCCTGAGGTGTCTTTTTTTTTTTTTTTGTTACTGGAGATTGAACCTAGGGATGCTTAACCATTGAGCTACATCCCCAGCCCTTTTTATTTTTATTTTGAGACAGAGTCTTACCAAGTTGTTTAGGGCCTTGCTAATTTGTGGAGGTTGGCTTTGAACTTGTGATCCTCCTGCCTCAGCCTCTGAAGTTGCTGGAATTAACAGATGTGTGCCATCATTCCCGGCTCTGATGTCTTTTTTTAGAAGAATCACACTAAATTTTACCTACATCTTAAGAATAAACTCCAGGGCCTGAGGGTATAGCTTTAGTGGTAGATTGCTTCCCTAGCATGCACAAAGTTCAATTCCATTTCCAGCACCAAGAAACAACCCCCTCCCCTTCTTGGATACTAATGCTTTTAGTATGGAAATAGGTTTATTTTTATTTTAATCATGACAGAGGACACAGTATCCAACGTTTTGAAGTCTTCAATTTTAAAATGTTCTGTTATCCTTAGGTTAATTAATATTTTAAGTATTGGAGGCTCCATTTCCCACCCCTGTTGGCCAATCCCGTAAAAAGATTGAAAATTCAGATCAGACACTTACTGTTTGTCAGTAGTGCCGATGAAAGGTAAAATTAGACTTAAATGCAGAAGACCAATTATGACTAGTTTTTTTTTAAATTAAAATTTCTAGCCCACTCATATATATGAGTATTGTTTTCTCTTTGTACAAACTAATTAGAGGTGGTAGCTTTGATTTAGGATACCAGTTCAATTATATTTAACAATCTGAGATTTCTTTTACCCCCCCCCCCCCCCCCAGGAATGAACTAAGAATGAACTGAGGAATGAACCCAGGGTTAATAAGCCACTGAGCCATATCCTCACCCCTTTTTGCATTTGTATTTTGAGATAGCGTTTCACTAAGCCTTGCTGAGTTGCTGAGGTTGGTCTTGCATTTGCAGTACTCCTGCCTTAACCTCCTGAGTTTCTAGGATTACAGGTGTGAGCCACCACATCTGGCTTTTTAACTTTTTGAGATATAAGTCGCTTAGCATAAAAGTCATCATTTAAAAGTATGCACCAAAAAGAAATCCTATACCAATTAGCATTTAGTACTAGTTATCCCTCCCCTATACCAGCAACCAACCGCTAAGCTACTTTGTCTTTATATGGATTTACCTATCGTGGATTTTTCATATAAATGGAATTATAGAATATACATGACCTGTTTTCTTTATAACAATCTTGAAGAATTAACTGGCAATTTTAACTTTAATTTTTGAATAGGTTGTATCTTCAAAATGCAAAGAATTTAGAAAGTATCAAAGGGTATATATTTACCAAGCCACCCAGTTTTCCAGTTGCTTTTCTGTCTTCTCAGAGAAAATCTATCTCAAGCAAATATATATATTCTTTTTCTTTGGCTTGGAAAAGAATTTTAAAGAAGTCTAGAATGATTAGCTAGTATGGTGGCACATGCCTGAAATCCCAGCTACTTTGGAGGCTGAGGCTGGAGGATCAGAAATTTAAGGGTGGCCTCAGCAATTTAGGAGAACCCTCAGCAACGTAGTGAGACACTGTATGAAAAAAAGGACTGGGGATATAACAGTGATAGAGCATTCCTGGGTTCATTCCTCAGTATTGCTCCCACCATTTGTCTAGCATAATCTCCAACTCTTTTGAACACTTTATTCTTACTAAATTTTGTGGATAAAGTTTATACATTCTTTTATGGTGCATAGAATTCTACTCTGTTGTTTAATCAATTTCTATTAATGGGTGACCCTCATCTTGGTCTTTTACTGTTATAAATGGAAATGCAAGGGACAGTCTTGTATATATCATTTATCACAAATATGTATATTTAGGATAAAGTTATGGTAGAACTACTGTGTCCTAGAATGTATGCATTGTCCTTTTAAGCATGGTTTTAATTTGTATTTCTCTTATTTTGAAATTATTTTTTTAATAGTTCCTTGCTTTTCTTATTCTTGGCCCCTTTTCTTAATTATTTGTCGTATCTAAAGTAACTGGTTTTCTATAATGGGAATGAGTTATTTATGATGTAAGTTGCAAATACTTTTTGCTAGTTACTCAGTTGCTTTTTGATTTTGCTCATATTTTTTGGGGGGGAAGGTCAGGTTTAAAAATTTGCGTAATGTTGAATTTGTCAAAAAGTATTTTTGTCTTATTGGCTGGTTTTTTGTTTTGTGTCTTAATAAAAAGACTTTGTCAGGAATTCTTTAAGAATTAAAAAATTTCTGGGCGTAGTGGTGTGCCCCTGTAATCCTAGCAGCTCAGGAGGCCAAAGCAGGAGGATTGCAAGTTCAAAGCCAGACTGAGCAACTTAGTGAAAACCTGTTGAAAAATATATAAAAAGGGGTTGGGATGTGGCTCAGCAGTTAAGAGTCCCTGGGTTCCATCCCTGGCGCGTACAAACACACACGTGCGCACACACAAATAAAAAAAATAAAAAAAGTAGGGATATAGCTCAGTGGTAAAGTGCCCAGTGGGCAGGGGTGAGGGGTGTTAAAAAATTGAATATTAGACCTATCCTATATTTTTCCAGTAGAACCAGTAATTTGTCATAGCATCTTTAAATGCAAATGTTAATAAATTAACAGCTCTTTACTTATGTGTGAATTCATGTCAGTGCCCTTGGGGATTGAACCCAGAGCTTCAAGCTTGTTAGGCTAGCACTCTACCGCTGAGTTGTATATACCGCGGCATGTAGATTTGCTTTTTTTTTTTTTAAACTCGTTCCCAAAGAACTTGCTATATAAAGCTATATTTTGGCAAATTAATTTATGAAGTGTTGGGATCATTTTAAAATCTATCTCCTTAAATTTGTATGCTTTTTGTAGTTTTCCTAAAATGAATATACTTTTGTGTTTTTGTGCTCGATCAGGATTTATGGTGAATTTTTATAGGGCTGGAATATTGTTAATTTTACTAGATTGAAGTGAACTAAAAAAATGATTAGAACGATTAGATATTCTGGAATGAATATCCTTGTAGTGATGACAAGAAGGGTATAAACAGTGTCTTAGAGGAATTTAGGAATATTAAGCAGTATCTTAGAGGAATTTAGGAATATTTTGAGGATGACATAATCATTGTATTCGTACAATAAACATTAACTTAATTAAAGGTTTGTTTGTTTTTTTGCTTGTTTTTAGGATGGAAAGGCCATTGTGATTGTGTGATAGCTACAGTTATCATACTACTGAGTTTCCCACTGGAATCATGGAGGAGAAACAGCAGATTATATTGGCTAATCAAGATGGTGGGACAGTGGCAGGAACAGCACCTACCTTTTTTGTCATCCTAAAACAGCCAGGAAATGGCAAAACTGACCAAGGAATTTTGGTTACTAATCGAGATGCCTGTGCTTTGGCTAGTAAGGTGTCATCACCAGGAAAATCTAAAGGGAAGATTTGCCTTCCAGCTGATTGTACTGTGGGAAGAATCACTGTCACACTCGATAACAATAGTATGTGGAATGAGTTCCATAATCGAAGCACAGAGATGATTCTGACCAAGCAGGGAAGACGCATGTTTCCTTATTGTCGTTATTGGATAACAGGTTTAGATTCAAATTTAAAGTATATTCTTGTCATGGATATATCTCCTGTGGATAACCATCGTTACAAGTGGAATGGCCGTTGGTGGGAACCCAGTGGGAAGGCTGAGCCACACGTTTTGGGGAGGGTTTTTATTCATCCAGAATCTCCTTCTACAGGTCATTATTGGATGCATCAACCAGTTTCTTTCTATAAACTCAAACTCACCAACAATACACTGGATCAAGAAGGACATATTATCTTACACTCTATGCATCGCTACCTGCCAAGACTTCATTTGGTACCCGCAGAAAAGGCTACAGAAGTGATACAATTAAATGGTCCTGGTGTCCACACTTTTACCTTCCCCCAGACTGAATTCTTTGCAGTAACAGCTTATCAGAACATTCAGATTACCCAATTGAAAATAGATTACAATCCATTTGCGAAAGGCTTTCGGGATGATGGTCTGAATAGTAAGCCCCAGAGAGATGGAAAACAAAAGAACAATTCTGACCAAGAGGGGAATAGTGTTCCCAGTTCTCCTGGTCATCGGGTTCGTCTCGCAGAAGGTGAGGGGTCAGAGATACAGCCAGTTGATTTTGATCCATCAATAAAGTGTGTGGAGAAGCCACCCCTTAATATAAAACAAGACTTTTTTGGTTTCATGGATACTGATTCAGCACTTGAAGTTCCTCAATTGAAGCAAGAGATTTCTGAAAGGTAGGTAGTAGGTTTTTTAAAATTTATTATTATTTTTTTAATTTTTAGAAATAAAAGCTTGATTGAGAAGGGCCAGATTTTGATTTGACACATTGATTTTGTAGAATACTTTAAACATTGATAAATGTGAGTCACTGTAAAATAGACTACAATTGTTTTACATTCTGTAATACGATTATTCATTTTTCTCAGTTGGATTCAAGATCTAGAATTGAAGGCAAATTGGATAATTTATTGGAGTAGAGTTTTTTGTTTATATTTAGAATGTTCTCTTATTAACATATATAGACAACTAATAATAATTGAAGAGAAAAAGCCCAAGTCATAATTGAAAGGAAATTTATCCAAGTGAGGCACAAAATGTGTTCAGAGTAAACTTGTTTATGTCTATTGTTTATGATTTACTGCCCTATGGATTTCCTAATCTATAAATTTCCCAATTGAAAAACCAAGTTAAAGATTATTATATATTAAGGTAGCATGATGTACCGTTTCTTTTTAAAAATTTTTATGCTGTGTAACTGTGAACCTTGTACTCTTTGATCAATACCTCTCACCCCTGGTAACCATTCTTTGATGGCTACTTTGCAGTGTTTGTCTCTCCGTATCTTCCTTATTTCACTTACAGTGTCTTATAAGCTCATCTATGTTGTCACAACTGATAGGATTTCCTTTTTTTTTTTTTTAATAAAGCTCAGTAATATCCCATTGTAAACATATGCAATCTGGGCACTGTAGCATATAGCAGTTTGGAGGCTGAGTCAGGAGGATTGGAAGTTTGAGGCCAACCTGAGTAGTTTAGTGAGACCATGTCTCAAAAAAGAAAGGGCTGATGGTAGAGCTCAATGGTAGAGAACATGCCTACCATGTGTGAGGCTCTGGGTTTGATCCTGTAGCACCTCAAAAAAAAAAAAAAACCCTTGGGATATAGCTTAGTGGTAGGGTGCCCCTTGAGTTTAATCACCAGTATGGAGGGACAGAAAGTATATCTGTATGGTCTGTATGTGTTTGTATTTCTGGTTTAGAGTGTTGTGGTTTTTGCATACTTATACAGACTTAACTGTGAGCATCCTGAATCTGAAAAGCTTCAATGTCTGAAATACTTCAATGTCTGAAAGCCAGAACTTTGAGGGTCTGTTAATGCTCAAAAGTTTTGGATTTCAGATTTTGGAGTTTTGGATTAGGGATGCTCAAGCTGTATCACTTGTTCTTTATTCTTTCATCTTTCATCATACACTTCAATTGTTTCCCTATCTTGACTGCTTTGCTATTGTGAAAAACAATGATGTTTCTTGATATCTGAATTTTTTTTTTTTTTTTTTAAGATTGAACCCATGGTCTCACACATACTCATTTACCACTGAGTTACATCTTCAGCCCTTTAAAAGATTCTTTATTTTGATAGGTTTTTGCTAAATTCCCTGGCTGGGTTTGAACTTGTGATCCCACTGCTTCCACCTTCTGAATAGCTGGAATTACAGATATGAGCTATCTTTTGAGTATTAGAATCCAAATTCAGCAGAAGTAAATCTGAGCCCACTTTTTTCCTTTGCCTTCCCTTTCTTACTTATTTGTATCCTATTAATAGCTACTGTTCTTTGATTGTAGAATTCCCAGGCTCATGAGATTCTCCATCCTTATCTGTAGGTAGGTTGGTTTTTTGCTTTTTCAACATATACTTTCCACCATGTTTTTCTTTGTAGTTAGAATTAGCAGATACCAGCTTTAATACTTGATTCTCCACTCAGTTTAATTATTTTGATTATCCAGAGCAATTTAAACAATTGATCATCAATTATAGTAATGATGTTGTTGATGATGATTTTTTTTAGTTGCATATGGACTCAATGCCTTTATTTGTTTTTATGTGGTGCTAGGATCGAACCCAGTGCCTCACGCTTGCGAGGTGAGTGCTCTACTACTGAGCTACAACTCCACCTATTATTATTTTTATTTTTTGGTGGTGCTGGAGTTTTCCTCATGCTAGGCAACTACTCTACTACATCTCTGGCTCACAGTTAAAATATTTTTACCCTCATTATCCAAAAGTTTAATATGCTCTTGGATGGTGGAAAATTAATCATTAAAATTCCTTTGGGGGCCTGATGTGGTGGCACATACCTGTAATCCCAGCAGCTCAAGAAGCAGGAGTTCAAAGTCAGCATCTGTAGATATTTTGACTTGTTTACAGACTCTAACAAGCATCAGCAGCTTAGCGAGTCCCTATGCAATTTAGCGAGAACCTGTTTCAAAATGAAATACAAAAAAGGGCTGGGGATGCTAAGTAGTTGAGTGCTCTTGGGTTCAATACTCAGTACCAAAAACAACCAACCAACCAAACGACAACAACCCCCCCCCCCCAAAAAAAAAAATTGGGGGGGACTAAAGAATTCTAGTAGCTCAGTGGTGGAGCATTTGCCTAGCAAGGCCCTGTCTTCAGTTCTCAGTAATGGGTACCTTTGGAAGCCAGTAAAGGAGTTCTGATAGGGGGGTCAGGTGTATTTCTTTGTTATAAATAGCAGCTGATGGATGGGATTATGTATGGTTGAACTTTTGATCTAATGGATTGAGAGAATAGTTCAGAGTAATGACTGAGCCTCTTCATAATTGAAGGGGAAAAAAATAACTTGCATCATGCTCCAAGAAATAACGTCTTCATATGTGAAAATGACATTTAGCTGGATGTAAAGTTTGTCTCCAAATGGCCTGATTTATGATCAGAAATTATTTTAAGGCAAGAGTTGGCTATATTAACCTATAGTCTATTTTTTCTGTGTATATAAGAATATGTGACAGAGACTGTGATGCTTGCAAGACCTAAAATACATACTCTTTACCCTTTTACAGGAAAAGAAAGTATTAACTTTTTATTTAAGGCTTTTAAAAAAAGTATGCATATATATTAGTTCTACTTCCACAGTTTCTCATTTTCTATTTAGTTGGTTGAAATATGACTGCTGTATCATCTTCTTTGTTTTAGCTAATAATGTCACTTTTTTTTGTATGTGTGTGTGTGTGTGTATGTGTGTGTGTCCTAAAGTGGCCATCAATCAGATTCCCCTCCTCTTAAGGTACCAGGGATTGAACCTAGGGGCGCTTAACCACCAAGCCACATCCCAAGCCCTCCAGTCAGATTTTGTAAACACACTCATCTTTAGCCAAGCTTTGCTTGCTAAGTGTGCTATTTAGCCATTTCTTCCCACTCTTAATTTTTCTTCCTTGGTCTTTATCATATTATTCAACTGATTCTTCTAACTCTTGATCCTTTCAGTCATTTTCACTGATGTCTCATAATATATTCAGCCATTTAATAAATGATGATTATTTATTTCCTGGTATTGTGCTCTTGTAGTATTATTATGATTTTGAGCTCTGCTTTCATGTAAGTTTATTATTATTAATTACTTTTTTGGGGGAACAGGATATTGCTATGTTTCCCAGACTGGTTTTGAATTCCTAGGCCCAAGTGATCCTCTCACTCCTGCCTCCTAAGTAGTTGGGACTATAGAATTTCCCACCATGCTCCTCATAGTTTTTTTTTTTTTTAAAGTCTAATAATGTCTTTAGCTTAGTTTTCATTTTTCTTAGTGTTGCCCTATAGCTCAAACTGATTTCTGAAAATTTTAGTCTTAAAACCTGCTCTTTTGTGCTATTGTGGTCATTCAGTTTGTAGATGTATACTTTTTTTTGCCTCCTTTCAAAAATCCACATAAAGTCATTCTTCTGTTGATGGACATTTTGATTATTATTAGTTTTTTACCGTTATGAATAAACTAACATGAATGTTTTTGTGCTCAACTTTTTGTAGACATATGTACTAATAATTTCTGTTTGTTATTTATCTAGGAGTAGGATTGCTGGGACATGAAGTAGACTATATTTTAGTACATACCCCAGAATTTTCCAAAATAATTATACCAATTTTCATTTCCTCAAATAATATATGAGCGTTCCTGTTACTGCCTCATCTTTTTTTTTTTTATAATTTATTTTTTTTTTAAAGAGAGGGGGGGAGAGAGAGAGAATTTTTAATATTTATTTTTTAGTTTTTGGCGGATACAACATCTTTTGTTTTGTATGTGGTGCTGAGGATCGAACCTGGGCCGCACGCATGCCAGGCAAGCACGCTACCGCTTGAGCCACATCCCCAGCCCCTCATCTTTGTTTGTTACATGTAGTAATATCTTTCTTATTTTTAGCTATTCTAGTCTAGCTCAGCTTCCTGAGTTGTTGTAATTACAGGCTTGTGCCTCTGTGCCCAGTGGAAAATATATTTATAAACTATTAAGATTTCTACTCGTGGCCTGGTGCCGTGGCACACGCCTGTAATCCCAGCGGCTCAGAAGACTGAGACTAGAGGATCAAGAGTTCAGAGCCAGCCTCAGCAACCAGGAGGAACTAAGCAACTCAGTGAGACTCTGTCTCTAAATAAAATACAAAGTAGGACTGTGGGGGTGCTGGGGTTCTGGCTCAGTGGTAGAACACATGTGAGGTAATGATTCAATCCTCAGCACCAAATAAAAATAAATGAATAAAATAAAGAAAATAAAGATATCATGTCTATCTACAACTAAAAAAATATTAAAAAAATAGGACTGGGGATGTGGCTCAGTTCAATCCTCGGTATGGGGGTCGGGAGAGGTTGGGGTTTTGCTCTCTTTTATTTAGTCATTCACCAAATAGGACTGAACACCTGGTTTCAGAAACCAAATAAAACACATTGTTGTAGGATCTTATATTCTACATAATTCCAGTCTCAGAATTCACAGATTATTCAGTTTTTCCATGTATGGCCTATGCAGATGTTTTCTCATTAGGTTAATTGCATTCTGCCATGTAGGGGCTCAGATATACGTATTTTTCTCCTAAAAGCACATCAGAAATAAGTAAGAATGACCTTATTATACAGAAAACCACTTTGGTTTAATAGGAAAAAAAAAAGGATTCACGTGTGAAAATTAGACATGAAAATAGTTTTGTAAAGATAAGTTTTCCTGTTTTTTTGTCTGAAACAGTACACATTATATGTCAGCCTTGTTGGAGAGGCTACATTCTGGGCTGGTGTTGTAGCTCAGTGGTAGAGTGCTTACCTGGTACATGTTCATCTACAACTAAAAAATGTTAAAAAAAGACTACATCCTGTAAAATGGATTTGATCACTCATCTGTGGATGGATGTTGAGACTGTTTCATATTTTTAGCCATTATAAATACTGCTTCAGTAAAATTTCTTATGTACATGTCCTTATACATTTTTATAGATACAAAGATCAGTTTATTTATTTATTTTTAATCTTTATTTTGTGTATTTATTTTTATGGCTGCTGAGGATCAAACCCAGGGTCCCACATGTGAGAGCCGAATGCTCTACAACTGAGCCACAACCCCAGCCCCCAAAGATCCGTTCTTAAGAATGGAATTGCTTGGGTCAAAGGGTACGCAGATTTAAAATTTTGGTTAATTGCTGAATCACATTTGAAAAGTTTGTAACCATTTATATTCTCACCTATAGTATGTGAGCCTACTGATTTTTGTGCATTTTTGTCCAAAACACTGTCCCCACTGTATAGTGGTTTCCCAGGTAGATATTATGCTTTCATTTTTCTGCAATTCATGCTCTACTTTTTTTTTGGTGGTGCTGAGGATTGAACCCAGGGCCTTGTGCATGCAAGGCAAGCACTCTACCATCTGAGCTATATCCCTAGTTCTCTGCAGTGATTTTTGAGGCCAGGGCTCCTCTGTGAGTATAATAACAGGATGTGCCCCAGTATCTCCAGGACCTGTGACAGAATCTTTCTTTCCAGGGTGGGTCTCCAGGGGTGTCCTCCATCTAGAAAGCCATGGCTTGACTTCTTGGAGGTGGAATGCTAAGAGGGTATGCAATACCTGAGAACATTCTCTCTCTGTCTCTCTCTCTCTCTCTCTAATACTTATTTTTTAGTTGTAGATGGACACAATATCTTTATTTCATTTTTATGTGGTGCTGAGGATTGAACCCACTGCTTCTTGCATGCTAGGCAAGCATTCTACCTCTGAGCCACAACCCGAGCCTGCATTCTGTATTCTTGAACCCTCTTTTTCTGGATTCTTTGACATCCTCTTTCCTTTACACTAAAAGGCTGCTTGCCCTATTGCTTTGGTCTTGTATCATACTTTCCAGTGTTTGTTGTATCTAAGCCATGTAATTGAATTTCCATTTTAGACCTTTTCCTCTTTATATCCCCCCCCGCCTTTGATACCTTTAGTGCACTTGGTTGCTGTATAGTATTGGTGTCACTGCATAATATTTTAGATCTAGTTTCATGTCTATTTTTATTTTATTCATTATTTTTCTTTAAAAAATATATTTTTAGTTGTAGTTGGACACAATACCTTTATTCCATTCATTTATTTTTATGTGGTGCTGAGGATAGAACCCAGGGCCCTGTGCATGCTAGGTGAGTACTCTACCGCTGAGCCACAATCCCAGCCCAATTTTTTTATTTTTTGTTTTTCTTTCTTTCTTTCTTTTTTTTTTTTTAGAGAGAGAGAATTTTCAATATTTATTCTTTAGTTTTTGGCGGACACAACATACCCGTTTGTATGTGGTGCTGAGGATCGAACCCGGGCCGCACGCATGCCAGGCGAGCGCGCTACCACTTGAGCCACATCCCCAGCCCCTATTCATTATTTTTCTTTAACTACTTTGGATGTTTAGGCTTTTTAGCATGTTCATAGCATTTATCACTATGAAACTATCTTGTTTGTTGACTAGTTTGTACTCTTATTTCCCCACTTCATTATAGGGTTTATGAAAATAAAGATCTTGTTTTACTTGGTATGCTGATGGTTCAACTCCAGGATAATCACTGAGTGGTATTTTACATTTGTGTGTTTTAATTAAAACCTTAATAGTGTTGAATTAATATAAACTTTTGGAATATCAGAAATAACCATTTATAAACATGCATTTGATTTTTCATTACTTTGAGAGTAAAGCTTCAACCTAGCCAGGCATTGTGGTGCATGCCTGTAATCCCAGTGGCTTGGGAGATTGAGACTGGAGGATTGCAAGTTCAAAGCCAGCCTCAGCAAAATCAAGGCTCTAAGTATCTCAGTGAGATCTTGTCTCTAAATAAAAAATACCAAGTAGGGTTCGAGATGTGGCTCAGTGAATTCTCTGAGTTCAAGGGAAGTATATCCCCCACCCCCCGCCCAAATCTTCAACCTGTTATTTAGTTTGACATATTTTTATCCATGGATGTTATATATATTTCAGTGTAATTTTTAGGGGAAGATATTTTACCTTTTAGAAGTTAGACTTCTAAAGCAGAGAGGGAAGCTATTTTTCCATTATGTGTTTTCCAGGAGTTTAAGTTTTTTCCTGCTGTGCCCACTTTTTTTTTTTTTTTCTTTTTTAGATAGGAAAAACAAGCAATTTTTCTTGATTTTGTTTTTTTCTCCTTCATGATCTTTCGTCAAGTTCTTTTATTTGTTGGTAACATTCTTTCATAAGTAATTTTCAGTTATTACCTAAATTTTCTCATTTTTTTTCCTTTCCCTACTCCGCTCCTTCCTTGTGTTGGATCAAACCCTCGGCCTTTCTCAAGCTAAGCATGTGCCCCTGTACTTAACTATATCTCCAGCCCTAGTTCTCCTATGATCTGTCTCCCCTAGCCAGTAAACTGTATATTCTCTCAAAAGTCACGTGTGACACATTTAAGAGATCAGCCAGTTTTTGTTTTTATTGTCAATATTGTCAAATTATTTGACCAATAAAATACTTCATCCTTTTAAGATATTACTATCCTAAGTTTTTGTTTCCTCCTCAGAATATTATCTTTTCAGCCATCACTTTGGGCATCAAAGATTAATATCTTATTCTGCCTACATTGTCATTCTCAATTGCATCCTTTCTTAAGACTCCAGATACCTTTTCTATAGAGATGCTTTCCAAAATGATTCCAATGTGGATTTTATATATAGCCCTAATATTTAGTTATAACTGTTGTTTCTTAAATATGAGAGTCATCTTTTGTTACTTTTTTTCCATTTTATTATTTTTCTACTGCTTCCTGGTATGTGATTTATAACCATTTTACTTATTACAACCATGCTTACTCAGATTCCCATTATTTTATTCCTAAATTTACTGCCATTATCTTGCCATTATTTTCTTCAGTCTCTCCTGCATAGTGCCACCAAATTAAGTGGTTTTGAAGATTGAGCCGGGGGCCCCATGTATGCTAGGCAAGTGCCCTACCACTGAGCCTTTTTTTTTAAATTTAGTTTTAGGTGGACACAGTATCTTTATTTTCTTTTATGTGGTGCTGAGGATCAAACCCAGTGCGTCACGCATGCCAGGCGAGAGCGCTACCACTTGAGCCACATCCCGAGCCCCCACTGAGCTTTTTTTTTTTTTTTCCCCCAGAATTTTATTTTCAGAAAAGGTCTTGTTAAAATTTTACTTCTGCCCAGGTTGGCCTTGAACTTACAATCTTCCTACCTCAGTCTCCCAGATGCCTGGATCTGTGCCAGTCATGTCAGAGAAAAAAGAAATACATAGTGGTGGTTGTGAAATTGCATTTGGTGTTCCTACCAATCCTGATGTGTAAGTATTTGTAACTTTGAGCCGAGACCTCTACAAATAAAAGTACTGTTTCTAGTTAAAAAAACAAAAAAAAAAAACCCCAAAAAAACAAATTGCTCCCACTTTTAACACTTCTGTTCAGTCTTGTACTATATGATATAGTATATATGAATTCCAGATGTGCGCATGGTTCCTTGACATATTTATGTTTTTAAACATGTTTTTTCTTGTCATCCCTCTATTAAAGTATCCTTTAAGAGGCTCTGGACTGGTAGTATAGCTCAGTGGTAGAATAACTGCTTAGTATATGCAAGGCCCTGAGTTCAATCTCCTGTATTGTGTTCCCCTTCCAGCTCTGATTTACCCTCTTGAATTAGTGCCCAACTTACTAAATTGAAAATTTAAAACAAATTACAGATGGATGATTTTTTTAATATTTATTTTTTTTATTATAGGTGGACACAATATTTTATTTTTTATGTGGTACTGAGGATTGAACCCAATGCCTCATGAATGCTCTCCCTCTGAGCCACAATCCCAGCCCCCAGATGGATGAATTTTAAAAAAAAATTTTTTTGTAGTTGTAGATTGATAGAATGCCTTTGTTTTATTTGTTTATTTTTATGTGATGCTGAGGATCAAACCCAGTGCCTCACGCATGCTAGGCAAGTGCTCTGTCCATTCCCAGATGGATGAATTTTACAAATTGAACACAATCATAATCAACATTCATGTCAAAAAACCTCAGTAGTGAGTTTTTGTGTTTTTGGTCTTCTGAACTTTACCCACGGGATAATCATTATAACTTTTAACATTCCAGGTTATTTTTTCCTGTTTTTATGGAAATGATATAATAATACCTTTCTGTGTTTGAGATTTTTAGCTCAATGTTGTGCCTTGCATTTTTATTGTCATATGTTGTAGATTGCTTTGTTCTCATTGCTGTATGGTTTTCTGCTTTTCATTTTTTTTTGCATGGTGCTGTTGTCCATACTTAGAGTCGAGTGCATACTAGTTAAGAGTTCTCCCACTGAGCTAAACCCTAGCCCATCCACTTTTTCAGTGTGTCACATTTTATTGCCATTTAGATAGTTTGCATTCTTTTGGGCATTATGACTAGTCCATTCATGAACATTGTAGTTTTGATCTGCATGTGAGTGCATTTTTTGTGATCTTCCTACCAGTTTCCCAAGTAGCTGAGACTGAAGGTGTGTACTTCCATACCTGGCATGTTGAGTGCATTTCTGTTGAGCATATGCTTAGACATGGAATTACTCAGTCATAGGTTATGCATGCATTCAGTAGATTTCCAAAGTGATTTTACCAACTTAATTTTCCCTTATCTGTGAATAGGAGTTGAGGTTGTTCTTCATTCTTACCAGAACTTTATGTGTGTGTGTGTGTGTGTGTGTATGCATGTGTGTCACATTTGTGAGAGTTTGTTTCTGGGATCTTTGTTATAGTCCATTGGTCTGTGTTTATCTTCAGGCCAGTCCCACACTGTTTTGATTATTGTAGCTTTGTAGTAAGTTTTGAAATTGGGCAGTTGTGATTTCATTTCACCAAGTTCTTATTTCTCAAGATAGTGTTTGGCTATTTGGGATCACTTGAGATTCCATATGAATTTCAGCATCAGTTTTCCTACTTATTCAAAAAAGGCCCTTTGGATTTTAATAAGTTTTGCATTGAATCTCTATCACTTTGAGTAGTCTTCCAATCCAGGAATATGAGATATCTATTTTAAAAATCATTCGACATTTTTCAGTAATGCTTTTATAGCTTTCAGTATGAGAACTTTACTTCCTTAGATATCTATTTGTTGTTATTTTTGTGTGTGTGGTGCTGGAGATTTAATTCAGGGGTTTTGCATGCTAGATGCTAGGCAAGATTTCTACCTTCAGCTACCCCCAGTCCTGTATTATTTTTAAAAGATGCTATTATATATTGAACAATAGTTTTCTTATACTTTCTTTTAGTATTGCCTTTTGTTGTTTTATACTGCATATTATTCATTGTATAGAACTGATTTTTAAGTATTGGTTTTTATATTGCTCAATTTTGCTGAAATTGTTCAAGTTAAAGTATATATAAAAGCAGTTTTTTTGTGGAATTTTTTGGAGTGATTTTTTTTTTTTCCTTCTTTATTGTACTGGGGATTGAACAAACCTAGGGGTACTTTACTACTGAGCTACGTCTCCAGCCCTTTTTTATTTTATTTTTTTATTGTTTATTTGGAGGCAGGGTCTCAAGTTGCTGAGACTGATCTTGAACTTGTGATTCTTTTGCCTCATGAGTCTGGGTGGTGTGGATTCTGGCTTGCAATCCCAGATCCTTAGGAGGCTGAGATGAGGATCATAAATTTAAGGCCAATCTCCCTGACTAAACAAGATCCTATTTAAAATAAAAAATAAAAAAAGGGCTGAAAATGTAGCTGAGTGTTAGAGGGCCCTTAGTAAATTATACCATCTGTGAGTAGAGATAGCTTTACTTAACTCCTTTCTGACTTGAATTCTCCTTATAGTAGTCTCCCCTTTCCCATATTTTCACTTTCTGTGGTTTTAATTACCCATGTAATTCATGTCTGAAAGTACTCAATGGAAAGTTCTAGAAGAAACAAAATTTTGTCTTGGGGCATAGCTCCATGTTACAGCACTCAGTCCAGTGCCCAGTACTGCCCCCCCCGCCCCCCCCCAAAAAAGTTGTACACTGTTATAAGTATTGTGATGATTTTTTTTTTTGCTTTCTCACTCTCTTCCACTCAAGATGTGAATCTCTTTGTCCAGCATATCCTTACTGTATATGCTTTCTACCCATTAGTAGTTATCTCAGATTTCAGATGGACTGTGCAGGTATTACAGTGCTTGTGTTCAGTTAACTTTTACATAGTATTCTGATGCTACTTACATAATGACTAAGTCATTCAACTTCCTTTATTTCATCATGTAGACATTGTGTCATCTCATGTCATTACAAGAAAGGTGATTACAGTATAGTGAGATACCTCTAGAGTAAGATACCTCTAGAGAAAGAGGCAAACTTTCATATAACTTTTATTATAGTATAGTCTTATAATTGTTCTATTTTTTAATATTTAATTTTTAGTTTTCGGTGGATACAACATCTTTATTTTATTTTTATGTGGTGCTGAGGATTGAACCCAGCACCCTGTGCATGCCAGGCGAGCTCACTACCGCTTGAGCCACATCCCCAGCCCTGTTCTATTTTTGTTATTAATGTCTTAACTGTGCCTAAGTTATAAATTAAGCCGTATTGGGGGCTGGGGTTGTGGCTCAGTGGTAGAGTGCCTGCCTAGCACGGGTGTGGCACTATATTATTTCAGTCTACAACTAAAAAAGTCTTAAACAAAAAAAACCTCACGAAACTTTATCATAGTTATACGTATAAGAAAAAACACATTATTTATAGGGTTTAGCAATATCCCTAGTTTCAGGTATCCACTGGGGGTCTTAGATTCTTTGTGAATAATACTACTGTATTTCTTTTTCTTGCCTACTTGCTCTAGATAGACCTTTTAGTACAAGATTGAATAGAAGTGTTCAAAGTGGGAGCAATATGTTTGTATTTAAAAAAAAAATAGAACCAATACTTTTATTTGTAGAGGTCTCAGTTCAAAGTAACAAATAATTACATATCAGGATTGGTAGGAATACGAAATGCAGTTTCACAACCACTACTATGTTTTTCTTTTTCTCTGATACGATTGGCACAGATCCGGGCTTACTAGGTTTATGAGGATTCATTTCTTTTGTCTAAGAGCTTTTAAGTTGTAGATGGATACAGTACCTTTACTTTATTTATTGATTTTTATGTGGTGCTGAGGATTGAACCCATTGTGTCATCTGTGCCAGGCAAGTGCTGTACCACTGAGCCACAACCCCAGCTTGAGCTATGAGAATGCTACTGAAGTTTTCCTTCAATTTCTGGTTATAATTGTTGATTGCTTTTTTCTCTTGATATAAGCACACCCAGTTTTTCAGAAGCATTGTCTTCTCACAGATGGATGTTTATTTCATCAGACCCACACATAATGTATTTGCTGTCAGAGTCCACTTTACACATAAAACATGTTGCATTCATTTGTATTCCCTCCTTCACCTTGTGTCAACAGGAAAGATTTGAATAGGTATATCAAAACTAGCAGACACAAACTCTTCCCTAGTCAGGGAGTAATCCACATCAAGCACTGCAGATAGATGATCCGTGTGGACCATTATGGGAATGTCCAGGGCATAGAAATCAAAAGTAAGTTGTAATCTTCATTTGCTGCAGTAAAAGTAGAAGCTTCCATAGGGTCCCCACAGATTTTAATTGTTCTCATATCTAAGACAATCTTTTACAGAATAGTAGCTTGTCTCATATCATATAGTACCATATTTCTGTCAGCACAACTTCCCAAGAGAAATGTCTCATTTGGGCAAAATTTAACACTTTCCATACTCTCAAATCCCCAGGCCATTGAACATACAGGATTCATTCTTTTTTTCTTTTCTTTTTTTTTTTTAGTTATAGATGGATACAATATGTGTATTTTATTTATTTGTTATTTTTATGAGTTGCTGAGGATTGAACTCAGGGCTTAACACATGCTAGGCAAGCACTCTACTGCTAAGCTATAACCTCAGCCAGGATTGATTCTTTATTCATTCCAAATGTCTGCTTGCCATCCTCATGTGGCAAAAAGCAGGTTCTTTCCAGTGGTGATCAATTCCAGTATACACTGTCTTTCCTAACATTGTGTGTGTGGTTCTTCCTCTTCTCCATAGCCTGGTCCATCTGTCTTCTGTTGTTTCACAGTTTTGTCATCACCAACAGTAAAAGAAGTCCCACAAAAGCAAGTACACGTTCCTTGTACAAAATCTTCACGTGCTTATACTTAACTGTACAAATCACATTTTTGTTAGCCTATCTGTTAAGTCCCATTTGGTTTCATGTATGTAGTTGTTTGGATTCTGTGTCTTAGCATATTCACCTTCATCTTGGTGGCTCTTCATCCTGGACTCCTTGAGCCTTTGTTTTCTCCTGTTAAGTTCATCACTGCCTCCTCCTACATACTCTACTTCCAGCTCTTCACAATATAGGTTTTTTTTTTTTTTTTTTTTTTTTTTTTTTTAAAATTGTGGGTGGACACAATATCTTTATTTTATTTATGTGGTGCTGAGGATCGAACCCAGGGCCTCACACATGGCGAGAGGAGCACTCTACCACTGAGCATAGCCCCAGCCCCCCCCCACAATATGGTTAGTTTCTTTTGACAAGTGGCTCCTGATTGTGCCCAGCCAGACTGCGGCATTCATTAGCCCAATGTCTCCCTCTACAGCATCATGGGCAAATACCTGGTATTCTACTCCTTTGATACCTACTTTATTTTTAGAACCACACACGCAAAACAAAACAGCCTCTCAGGAAAAACCCTCAGAGCCCCAACTGCCACCACTGGCTTCCCACAAGCCTCTCTCTCCAACATGAGCCTCTCTCCACCTCCCACAATCCTCCTGCTCTTGAGGCCGATTGGCTGGGTCACATGGGCGGAGCCAAAAAAGTCCCCCAATGAGCAGCTCCGTGGTCTGAAAGGGCAGGGAAACAGCCCAATGAGCATCACCGCAGAGGAGCCAATCAGCTAGATGTTGCTGGGGCCGCTGTGAGCCAATCATCAGCCGGCAGCTGGAAGTTTGCTGTGGCCCCTTGGGCTGTGGCTCTCAGCAACTATTGAGATTTTTATTGGGCTATCAGATTGTGATTCTCAAGAGTTCATTTATTTTCTTTTATTCTGTATATTTCCTTTTCCCAGGGCATTTCTTTTTTTCTGTTAATTTAAGCACCTATTTATTACAAGTGTTACTTTAGTATATACTTTTAGTACCCCTATCCCTTTGTTATGGCAGATAGTAAATTACATTGTAATTTTCTCCTTTCTCCTACATTAGCCTTTAATGTGTGTTATTTATTTGGCAATCTTTGTGCCCATCAAAAATGACTGGTACTAGAAAGTGCTCCATAAATGTTTTCTGGATGATTTTATCAGTAGCTCTTAAAGCTTTCTAGATGTGTTTCAGAGTAGCTGCTAATATCACATATTAATTAACATTAGGATTTTTTGATGCATTGTTATGTACTGACAAAAATAATCCTGACATTCAAATTAGCTGGTGTGTATAATTCATTAGGTTAGGTATTCATCTACCTAATTTATTTGAATAGAAGTGACTTCTTTTTAAAATTTACTCACTACCAGGAATTGCACTGCACCAGGGTTGTTCTACAGCTGAGCTACAGCTTTAGCCCTTTATTTATTTATTTGGGTGGGTGGAGGTTACCCGGGATTGAATTTAGGGGCATTCAACCAGTGAGCCACACCCCCAGCCCTGTTTTGTATTTTATTTAGAGATAGGGTCTTACTGAGTTGCTTAGTCTCGCTTTTGCCGAGACTGGCTTTGAACTCATGATACTCTTGCCTCAGCCTCCCCGGGCACTGGGATTATAGGCATGTATCACCACACTTGGCTCCTTTTTTATTTTTTGAGACAGGGTCTTGCAAAGTTGTTGCCCAGCCATTAGAAAAAACTTCTTAGAAAAATGAAATTTAGGAATTGTTTTTAGAATCTCCCACCCCAGCAAACTTTCATGCATGATACATGTGTTTAAAACTCTCCTTCTGGGCCTGGGGATGTGGCTGAAGCTGCTAGTGCAGTCACCTGGCATGCATGGGGCGCTGGTTGGATCCTCAGCACCACATACAAATAAAATAAAGATGTTGTGTCCACTGAAAACTAAAAATTAAATATTAAAAAAAATAAATAAAACTCTCCTTCCTGAGAGTTTTTCATCTAGCATGTTTTATTGCCCAAGAAGTTTCAAAAGTACCTGCTGCTGTAGCAGTGAAGATCTAGTCTTATGAGGTTCTCAACTACTGCAGACAAAACAGAAATCAAATGCTAAATGATAAAATGAGAAATGCAGAAAAATACATTTTCAAAGTTGAGTCTTGAAATGTGATGATAATGAGAAAGCTTACCAATAAGCATAATTACTGTATTACTTGATATGGTATTTACTTGTGATATACCTAAGAACTAAGATAATTATGAAAGGGAAAAAAGAGTTGATGATTCTGGAGCTGGAGGTGGTGTCCTGTGCCTTTAATCCCAGGGACATGGGAGGCTGAGGCAGGAGTATCACAATTTCCAGGCCAGCCTCAGCAACTTAAGCCCCAAGCAAATGAAAGAGATCCATCTCAAGATGAAAAGGGCCTGGGATATAGCTCCGCATAATGTGCCCTAGGAGTTAGTCCTCCTCAGCACCCAACAATAAATAAATACCTACCTACCTACCTACTTACCTGCGACTTTTCTTTGGTTTCTAATGACTTACCCTTTAAAAACTGACAGAAGCTGGACGCAGTGGTGCATGCCTGCCATCTCAGCCCAGCAGCTTGGGAGGCTGAGGCAGGAGGATCATGAGTTCAAAGCCAGCCTCGGCAATTTAGTGAGGCTCTAAGCAATTTAGTGAGACCCTGTCTCTAATAAAATAAAAAATAGTGCTAGTGATATGGCTTAGTGATCAAGTGCCCCTGAGTTTAATCCCCAGTACCCTGCCCTCTCAAAAAATGAATAAATAAAAATAAAAATAAATAAAAACAGAAGGAAAGGGGGTCGTGGCTATGGCTACATACTATAACATTAATAAAAATCTTTGTCACTTAAAACAGATGCCTTTTATGTTATGCAACATTATATAATAAAGTTGTAACAAAGAAAAATACTAATAAAAATGTTTTCACCAGTTATGTGAAGTTTTTGAAAAAGGGGATGTTATTTTATCTTTCACATTTAAGTCTGTGACCCATTCTGAATTAGTTTTTGTGTGTGGTATAAAGGATAAAGGTTTATAATTTTCCAGGTGCTCTCATTTATTGAAAATTGCACTGGTGCTTTGGAAAAAACAGGTGACTTTATATAGAGGTGGGTCATTTTTTTTGACTGAATTCTGTTCCATTAAGTTGTCTGTTTTTTGCCAGTACCAGATTGTCCTCTTGATGTTAGGCTTATAGTAAATTTTGGAATCAGATAGTATAAACCTTCTACTACTCCAAGATTATTTTGGTTATTCCGTCTCCTCCTGCTGCTGCTTCCTCTTCTTCTTCCTCTTCCTCCTCCTCCTCCTCTTCTTCCTCCTCCTCTTCCTCCTCTTTTTCCTCTTCTTTTCTTTCTTTGCATTACTGGGAATTGAACCCAGGGGTGCTCTACTAATGAGCTACATCCCCAGCCCATTTGATTTTTTTTTTTTTTTTTTTGAGGCAGGATCTCCATAAATTGTTCAGTTTGGCATTGAATTTATAATCCTCCTGCCTCATTCTCCTGAGTTGCTGGGATTACAGGCATGTGCCACCCCACCTTGCTTGTTTTTATTCTTTTTTTTTGGGGGGGGGGAAGTGTTTAAATTTTTTAATGAAACTTATAATTGATATTTAAAATAATTTCCTTTTTTGATAACATAGAAGAGCAATCAGTTTTTAGATATTGACTTTGTATCTGGTTACCTCTCTGAGTTCACTTAACTACAGTAGTTTATAGATTCCTTTGGATTTACTACATATGCGGTCATCTTACCTGAACAGAGTTTGTTTTGCTTCTTTCTTTGCAGTCTTCACCCCTGTGTCTGTCCTCTTTCTTACTCTCCCCTGTCATTTCTTTCACCTTCTCCCTCTATCCTTCCCGCTTACTTTACTGAATGAACTTCCAGTATTGTGGACAAATAGATATTATGATATTGGGTATAGTTTTTTTTTTTTTGTAGTATGTTTTATCAGATTGAGAAATTTTCTTCTATTTACCATTTTCCTGAGAATTATTAAGAATGAGTGTTGGGGCTGGAGCTGTAGCTCAGTGGCAGAGCACTTGCCTACCATGTGTGAGGCACTGGGTTCGATCCTTAGCATCACATAAAAAATAAATAAATAAAAAATAAATAAAGGCACTCTGTCCATCTACAACTATTTAAAAAAAAAAAAGAATGATTTTTGAGTGGCATCAAATGATTTTCTTGTATCTATTAAGATGTCTCCCCCTATATTTTGTTAATATGGTGAATGACATTTATTTTGCGGGGGCAGGGTCTGCTATTATATGAGCATTGCATTCTTGGACTAAACGTTACCCAGTTGTGATAATATCATTTTTTTTAATATTGCTGGACTTAATTTGCTGAAAATTTGCTTAGGTTTTTTTCACCTAAATTTATGGGAGATATTTATTTTTAGTTTTCTTTCTGATATTAGTACTAGGACTTTGCTTTCCTTAATAAACAGGTTGTGAAGTATTCCATTCTTTTGAGTTCTCCAAGTTTGTGTATTGTTTTTTTCATTATGTGCCCAATGGAATTCATCAGTGAACCCACTGAGTTTTCTTTGTTGGCAAGTTTCACAAATTCAGCTTTTTTATTATTTTCTACTTCATTGATTTTCCTTTGATGTTTATTGTGTGTGATCCACTTGCTTTTTCTTTTTCTTTTTTTTAAAAAAATATTTATTTTTTAGTTGTAGTTGGACACAATGCCTTTATTTTACTTATTTTTATGTGTTGCTGGGGATCGAACTCAGGGCCTCACGCATGCTAGGCAAGCACTCTACTGCTAAACCCCAGCCCCAGCCCTTGCTTTTTCTTTAGTTTGCCTAATATCAGGGTTTGGCAGAGTCCATTTGCTGGAACACAGCTGTGCTTATTTGTACTGTATTATCAAATTTTATGTGTTTTAGTGGCAGAGTTGAGTTGCAGGAGACATAGTATCATCTTGAGAAATTTTTACAGTTTAGCTCTTCACAGAAAAAAATTTGATTTCTGACCTAGAGAATTGATTTTAGCCCTTTTCCTTGATGAATTTAAAACTACAAATTTGCTTTCACATATTTCAGTATGTTACATTTGTGTTTGTTATTGATTTGTAGTTTGATTCTATTGTTGTCAAAGAACACATGACTTAAAACCTTTGAAATTAGTAAGGATTTTCTTTATTTACCAACAGAATCTGTTTTGATTGATAACTTCCTGTATACTTTAATGTGTATATTATATAGATCTTGGATATAATAGTGTTTGGTTTGGTTTTGTACTGGAGATTGAACCCAGGGATGCTTTACCATTGAACTACATGCTCAGTCCTGTTTGTTTTTCATTTTAAGATAGGGTCTCGTTATGGTGCTGAGTCTGGCCTCTAATTTGTGATTCTCCCGCCTTAGCCTCCAAAATTGCTGGGATTACAGCTGTGTGCCACTGGGCTTTGGCTTTAGGTATGACTTTAAAAAAAAAAGTCTCCATTGGTATTTGCTGAGCTTCTTGGATCTATGGGTTCAAATCTTTCATTATTAGATTTTACCTTCAACTATTTCTCTATCTTATTGAAACTGCAGTTGTTAATACACTAGATCTTTTAATGTTATTCTTCAGTCTAGGTGATTTACTACTTTAAAAATTTTGAACTCACTTCTAATTTCAGCCTTGTTACACGGCTCCTTTCTCTGTCAAGATCTTGGGAACCAAGATCTGGAAGAGTACAAGTTCTGTCTTTGCTTTCAGGCCACTTTCTTCTAATGACTATTGCTTATTCCACAGAAGTTCTTTGAAGGATAAGTGGACAGTAGTGGAGACTGGTTTTCTTCTTGGGGCTCTTACAGATTCTGTTCTGCCTATTCCCAGGCATTAAAAGTGTGGCTGGTTTCTCTGCTTTTTGGGGGAAGATCTTTGCCTACAACTCTATTTTTTTCTTTATGTATTTAGGTAGGGTAAATGCTACTAAGGGTTGAAAGCAATAGTAATTTCTGGTCAACTAGAGAAGTCTGGTCCTTCTCGAAAATTCAGTTCATTTAGACTTACTTGTGTCCAGAAATCTTTAGTGGCTTTTAAAGAAAAATAATTTATTTAGTGTTTCTCATTGAAGTGATGATTTTCTGTGATCTTGACATTCTGATTGAAAGTGGAAGTCCTCCATTGGTGGATTTTTTAAAGTTTTATTTTTAATTTTTTATTTTTTATAATTAGTTATGCACGATAGCAGAATGAATTTTGATTCATTGTACACAAATGGAGCACAACCTTTTCTCTGATTGTACATGATGTAGAGTCATACCACATGTGTAGTCATATATGTACTTAGGGTAGTGATGTTCATCTCATTCTACCATCTTTACTGCCCCCATGCCCATTCCCTTTCCCTCCCTTTCCTTTGCCCAAAGTTCCTCCATTCTCCCCCCCCCCCACATCCCCCATTATCAATCAGCATCAATTATCAGAGCAAACATTCAGCCTTTGTTTTTCTGGGATTGGCTTACTTCGCTTAGCATGATATTTTCCATCCATTTGCCTTCAAATGCCATGATTTTATTCTCTTTTAATGCTGAGTAATATTCCATTGTTTATATGTACCACAGTTTCTTTATCTATTTGTTGAAGGGCATCTAGGTTGGTTCCACAGTTTAGCTATTGTGAATTGAGCTGCTGTGAACATTGATATGGCTGGGTCACTATAGTATGCTGATTTTAAGTCCTTTGATCAAGGAGTGGGCTAGCTGGGTCAATGGTGATTCCATTCCAAGTTTTCTAAGGAATCTCCATACTGTTTTCTATAGCGGTTGCACCAATTTGCAGTGCCACCAGTAATATATGAGTGTACCTTTTTCTCCACATCCTCGCCAACACTTATTCTTGCTTGTATATTGATGGATTTTTAATTAAGGTTAAGATTTTATGTTGTTCAGGAACCATTCATGTAATGGTTGCTG
This sequence comes from Marmota monax, assembly GCF_021218885.2. NCBI lineage: Eukaryota > Metazoa > Chordata > Mammalia > Rodentia > Sciuridae > Marmota > Marmota monax. Next base: position 43,850,401 of record NW_026693777.1, read on the forward strand.
TGCATATTTGAGATAAATCTTTGTAAAGACGGTGACTTTAATCGGAATTAGTAGTAAAAAGATTAGTGCTTTATTAATGATGGATATGTGCTGCAAATATATTTGTTTCGTAATTAGATACTAAAGTGAAGGTTTGTGTGAAATCATTTGAGGTACTACATAGGTTTTTGTTTAAGGTGAGCTTGAAAGGATTGAGAATAGATTGTATTTGGACTTTGAAAAGCATACCAGGTGTTTACACTTTTTATTTAGTTTCCAAAGACTTTGAAATGCTTTTGAACAAGAAAATAACAGGAATTCAATTGAATATTTTAGAAAGATAGCTTCAATAATGAAGATTATGAATGTAAAAGTGCCTGAATTATTGGGTATCTAATTAGATTGCCTTATTTTCTTCCCTTTGAGTCCTCAACTGCCTCACTAGTTTTTTGATGTCTTCAAATGGATTTTAAAAAATATGTTTTTTTGGGGGGGGAACCCTTGAAGTCTGGCTTTTCTAGTATTAAATAGAGAGTTACTCTGCTACGAGCTAGTCTGCTATGGAAATTGAAACTTACCTACTTTATTTTAAAGTGATTGACTGGACCAAAATATGATTGCATAAATGCTGTGTGTTTATGTGTAGAAAAGTGCCATCTTTAGTGTTAGACTGAAGTGAAGAAAATATGCCCATAATTCTACTTGATTATCTCTTATTTGTTAGTGAAAGGGTGTCGTGGTAATATGTAGGGTTTTTTTGGGTTTTTTTTGTACTGAGGATTGAACCAAAGTACTTTATCACTGAGCTACATCTCCAGCCTTCCTTATATTTTATTTTGAGACAGGATCTTCCTAGGTTGCTATGACTAGCCTCAAACTTGGGATCCTCTTGCCTCAGCCTCCTAAGTTGTTGCGATACCATCACACATGGTGTATTGCTAACATTTTTGACTTGTGTAGATATGTGGGGGAAATCTTAGAGATACAGAGATTTAAGAGTTTTGTATTCCCTATATCTTGAGAATTCTAATTCCAGCTGTACCACTTTATATAGAATCTTAGATAATTAAACTTGAGTCCAGCTATGTCCTCAAGGTATATTGGAATAATTTTTATCCTTTCAATGACTATTTATTAATAGTGTTTTTAAAATTTTTTTGTAGTTATAGATGGACAGAATGCCTTTATTTTGTTTATTTTTTAGTTTTAGGTGGATACAATATCTTTATTTTTATGTGGTCCTAAGGTTTGAACCCAGTGCCTAATATGTGCTAGGCGAGCACTCTACCACTTGAGCCACAAACCCAGCCCAGTAGTGTTTTTTATTTGAAAAAATTACCCACAGATTCTTTACATTGGAAGTGAGTTTTTAAAGTTGTGAAAAATTGTCTTGTAACAATATTGTGAATATCCTAAAAACACTGTATACTTCAATATGGTTAAGATGTCTCAAAATAAAATGTGCTGGGGATGCAGTTCAGTGGCTAAGCACCTCTGGGTTCAATCACTAGTAAACCCCCCCCCCCCAAGCAAAACAAAACAACGCACACACAAAAACTGGTAATGTAGCTTCATAGGAGGATGCCTCTGGGTTCCATCCCTACCCCCACAACAATCAAAAAAAAAAAGATGTTAGGTTTTGTGTTAGATAAGATCAGCTGGCAATTTGTAAAACTTTTCCTAGTTTGTTGCAATTCCTAGTTGAGAAGTTGCAATTTTTCTTTGCTTACAATTGTTAGTGTGTCAATATTTGTATGATTTTTGGGTCAAAGTGTAATCCATTGATACACTGCTTTTGAGATCTTATTAGGTTATACAGAGTATTTTGGAGGAATATTTCATGAGATCTGATGTGTTACTTTGTTTCAAAACCTTTTTTCCTTCTGAGCTTTGTTTATGGATAATGGATAGTTCTGTACTTTCTGTTCCTCCCTCCCTTGTCTCTTCAGCTTTGTCGGGAACAATTTTAAAGATGGCTCCCATATTGCCTCACCATTAGACCCGAATGGAAACTTCAATGTTGTCATTAAAGAGGAACCTCTAGATGACTATGACTATGAAGTTGGTGGATGCCCAGAAGGGATCACTATAAAACAGGAAGACACAGATGAAGAAACAGATGTATACTCAAACAGTGACGATGATCCTATATTAGAGAAACAACTAAAAAGGCACAATAAAATTGATAACTTAGAAACTGATCATCCATCTTCTAAATGGCTACCAAACAGCCCATCAGGTGTTGCTAAAGCTAAAATGTTCAAATTAGACACTGGAAAGATGCCTGTAGTCTATTTGGAGCCCTGTGCTGTCACCAAAAGCACAGTGAAGATTTCTGAACTGCCTGATAACATACTTTCCACGTCTCGAAAGGATAAATCTCCTGTGTTGGGAGAATTAGAATATTTGCCTACATATATTGAAAATTCTAATGGTACTAGTTTCTACTTAGGCAAGGAATCAGAAAATGGTCTTAGAAAACATTCACTGGATCTCAGAGTAGTACAAAAATGTCCCTTAGTTAAAGAACCTCAATGGAAATGTCCTGATATGTTCGACAGCATTAGCTCAGAAAGAGTACTTGACAGTTCAAAGGGTTCAACTGGGGATTCATTTTCAGGAAAAGAAGACCTGAGCAGAAAGCGAACAACTATGTTTAAAATCTCAGGAACCTCAAAGAATGTAAATGCCAATCAGAATGCCTCTTCTAATGTCCCTGGAAAAAGAGGAAGGCCTCGAAAATTGAAATTCTCTAAGGCAGGACGACCACCTAAAAACACAGGAAGGACTTTAACTTCTTCCAAGAATATCCCTATAATCCCTAGTGGTACCTTTCCTGATGTGAAGCCTGATCTTGAAGATGTGGATGGTGTTCTCTTTGTTTCCTTTGAGTCCAAGGTAAGAATGTAATTTCCATCATTCTTTCCAAGGCCTATTAGTCATTCTTCACATCTATATTGGCTGATAACTAACTCCCATTTTGTGAATAATGGATAGATAGCAAGGGTGTGATATAGAAGGGAAGTGCCTCCATAGTGTTTGATTTAGTAAGCAGTCGTCACTTAAGATATTTTATTTGAATATACTTTTAAAAATTATGTCTGATTGGGCATGGTGATGCATGCCTATAAATCTCACCTAGTTGGGAGGCTAAGGCAAAAGGATAGTAAGCTCAAGGATAGCCTGGGCAATTTAGGCAGACCCTGTTTCGAAAAGGGCAGGGAATGTATCAGTGGTAGAGCAGCATGATTCTTTTCAGTATTTAGATGCTGAGGTTGAGTTTTTCAAACCTTGAGTCTTACTGCAATTTTCATCATTATGTACTTTTAAAAGGCATAAGAAGCCAGGTGTGGTATTGCAGCCTCCATCATAGCTACTCAGGAAGCTGAGGCAGGAGAATCACAAGTTCAATGCCGGTCTGAGCAACTTTAGACCTTGTCTTCAAAATAAAAAATAGAAAGAGCTGGGGTTGTAGCTCAATGGTAGAGCAATTGCCAAGAATGCTTTTTTTTTTTTTTTTTTTTAAGTTTTAGGTGGACACAGTATCTTTTTATGTGATGCTGAGGATTAAACCCAGTGCCTCGCGCATGCCAGGCAAGCGCGCTACCACTTGAGCCACATCCCCAGCCCACCTGTTGTAGCCATAAAAGGGAAGGGGGGCATAAAAAGTTAATTGACTCTGGGTACAATGGTGCATGCTTGTAATCACAGTGATTTGGGAGGTTGCAGCAGGAGGATTGTGAGTTCAAAGCCAACTGTAGCGGTTTATTGAGGCCCTAAGCAACTCAGATAGACCCTGTCTCTAAATAAAAAATAAACAGGGGCTGGAGTTTGGGCTCAGTGGCTAAGTACCCCTGAGTTCAAACCTTCTGTCCCCCGCCCCGCAAAAAAAAAAAAAAAGTTCATTTCCGCTTTGGAGACATCCCATCCAACCCTTTCACTTCTAATCCCTGGCCAGTATTAATGGAATGCTATTGGGGAAATAAATGTTTAATAGTCTTCTTAGTTCTGCTGTCATACACATTGATATCATTTCTTTTTTTTCTTTTTGAGACATAGTCTTGCTGAGTTGCTGAGTGCCTCAATAAGTTGCTGAAGCTGGCTTTGAACTCTCAGTCTTCCTGCCTCAGTTTCCTGAGTTGCTGGGATTACAGAAATGGGCCACCACACCCAGCGATATCGTTTCTTTTTAAAATTCAATTTCAACTTTCCAACCAGATTATTTTTCTTTTTAATTTTTGCAAAGTCACCGTCTTTCTAGGTTGGCTATAAACAGATGTTGGATGTTTAATTCTATTCTTTTCCTCCCTCCTTGTTAGTTGCTGAGTAAGTTATATTTAGGCTTTAAGCAGTAAGTATGTAAATTAGCATAAGTTTAAGTTTAGCTGAGTAATTGTGTGTGTATATTTCTTTTTCTTCTTTTTTTTTTTCCTCCTTCATTTTCAGGATCAAACCCAGGTCCTCAGGGCTGGGGATGTGGCTCAAGTGGTAGCGCGCTCGCCTGGCATGCTTGCGGCCTGGGTTCGATCCTCCGCACCACATACAAACAAAGATGTTGTGTCTGCCAAAAACTAAAAAATAAATATCAAAAAATTCTCTCTCTCTTAAAAAAACAAACAAACAACAACAACAAAAAAAAAACAGGTCCTCACATGTGCCAGGCAGTGTTATACCACTGAACTATATTCCCAGCTCATGATTATTAAAGTAATGTTAGTGTAGAACATTTAAAAAAAAAAACCCCCGAAGTTATGGGAAAAAAAAGTTGCTCCAGTTCTGTGAATTTGGAGTTAAAACTGTATACATGGAGGTGTTTTCCTAGGTTTTAAATTTTTATTTTGTAATGCTGATTTACTTTTAAAAGTTTTAGAAGTGATACTAACTGCATTTTATTTTCATTTTTAATATGTAGGAAGCTCTAGACATTCATGCAGTTGATGGGATAACAGAAGAACCATCTAATCTCCAGGCAACAACCACAAATGACCCAGGTATTGCATAATAGTGTTAAATGAGATACATTTGTGGTTTATCCTCTGGTAGTGAAATATGCATCGTTACTCTTCTGTGTTATACAATATTTTTGGGTTTGTTTTGTGAGTAGGTTGCAGAGAAAGAATTTCCCAGTTGGAAAAGGAATTGATAGAAGATTTGAAGTCTTTGAGGCACAAGCAGGTGATACATCCAGGTCTTCAAGAAGGTAATATTCTCTAAAACATACGCAAGTCAAGTTGTTCTTTTCTTCTTCTCCTCTCCCCTGCTTTGCTTCTACTTTCTCCTCCACCCAGGTGTTTTATTCCTTCCTTTTATCTTTAAATACAATGTTAGGACAAATGAACCCAGGGCCATATACATGCTACACAATTACTTTGCCTTTGAGCCATGTCCCCAGCCTCTTGATTTCATTTCTCAGTTTCCAATTTTTTTTTTTTGCTTCCACAGTTTTCCTTTTAACATAAAAGCATATCTGGGTCTTCTTTATCTTAATAGCTTGGGTATGGAAAAAATGTATCATGGTAAGAAAGTGGTATTTTCTCTGTTTATTCTTGTAGCCCATTGTTTTCCCTCTGCCCCCATCTCATTGCTTAGTTGTTTTTGTTTACATGCTTATTGGGGAGTGTCCTACTTGTTCCTATATCCCTAGTAATATATTTAGGTGTATAAATAGAAGAATACTTTTTTTTTCAATTTTGTGACTGCAAACATATATTTTATATATTTGTATCATTGGGTCTTTAATTTAAAATTTTAATTATTATCTTTATTGTAATAGATTATCTTGGCCTAGATTATGTTGCTTAATCCTTTTTTCTGATAATAAAATATATAGTTTCTATAATCATGTTAATACTTAACTATTCCTCTTTACATCGTTATTTTTTTTCCCAATCTTTCTTCACAATGTTTAAAGTCTCCTACCTTTTTTTAAGCTACTCTACTATGGTATACATAGTCTTATTTAAACCATAATTACTTATAAATACACTAATTTAACTTTTTCATTTATTGTACAAAACAGGACAATGAATAAGACATTATTGTTATGATTTTGCAGATGAGAAAAATTAGAGCTCAGTGAGTTGAGCAAGTGCACACAGTTTTGTTTAGTACCACATCTCAAAGCCAGTGTTTGACAGTTTTATTTGAATGGATATTTTTGTTTGCTTCTACTTTTTTTGTTTTCATATGTATCCCAGAGAGTATTTTCTCCCAATATTTGCTGTCTATTTTAGTCTGTCTGTATTAAAAGAAAAAATTCCAAAGGAAAAAAAAAAGATTGGGAGATGCCACAATTTTTCGTTTGTCATGTCCTTGATTTTAGGTGGATTTCTTGGAGAGCTTATTGTATTTTTAAACTCTTAGCAGTTTTCAAGGAACTGTTTATATTATAATTATTTAACTGAGAGTTTAAACATTACAAATTGTCCAACAAAAGATTGATTTATAAAATGATTATTTAATTACCAAATCAAATGATAGTACTTATATGATTTTTGCCTTAATGGGAGGCAAAAAAGTGATAAGGACTGAATGTAGTAGATATTGTAATGGACAGTCACATCTCAGCAGTTTTGCTGTTTATCAGTTAACCTGCTTATCTTGTACCCTCTTCCATTTCTACTTTTAGTTATATACTGTACTTTAGTAGTGTAGAAATATTGTGACATTATATTGTGTTCTTTTGACTTAAAATCAAGTTTGTTTTAATTTTGGTTTTAGAATTAATATCCAGTGCCCACATCCAGTCTTTTTTTGCTCTAATTGCCTGTTGCTTACTGATTGGCTAAGGTTTGGCTTTTCCCCCTATTATTGCAGGCATTTTTGCCAAAACTGATCTTTTTCATTATGGAATGGGGAATTCAAAGTCAAATGCTTATGGAATCTTAAGTGGGTGACAAAGTGAAATTAGTGGGAATTTGAGTTGGTCTTTGCAGGCCTGGAGTATCTTTTAAAGAGAAGGCCACATCATTGAATTGTTGTAATAGGAAAATTTGGGCCTAGTGTTCTTAGGTCTTGTATTTTTCATTTGAAATTAGAGTGAGTCAGTTCCATGAGGTCCCTCAATTTTTACATGGTGACAGCTAGAGTTAGTTTTTTGGCAGGAAACTCAAGACTTTAAAGCCAAATAAAACATTTTTATGATCCATCACTTTTCACTTTATTTACACGATTCAGCATTTAGTTTAAGTCTGTACTTAATCCAAAAGTTGTTAAAATTTATTCAATCGTAAGCTGGGCACTGTGGGGTACACATATAATTCCAGTTAATTGGGACGCTGAGGTATGGGAGGATCACTTTTGAGCCCAGGAGTTTGACACCAGTCTAGGCAGTATATCAGACCCCGTTTCAAGAAAAAATAGCTAGGTGTGGTAGCACATTACTATAATACCGAGCTACCTGGAAGGCTGAGGCAGGAGGCTGGCAAGTTCAAAGACTTAGCAATTTAGGGATCAAAAGAGCTGGGGAGGTAACTTTAAAACTATTGCCTACTAGTATGAATACTGGGTTCTCTCCCCAGCCCTGGGAAGAGGGTGGATCAGCTAGATTCCCCCCCTTTTTTTTTTTTGGTGGTGATAAGGGGTACTAGGGATTGAATTCTGGGCACTCAACCACTAAATCACATCCCAGCCATATTTTGTATTTTATTTAGAGATAGGGTCTCACTGAGTTACTTAGTGCCTTGCCATTGCTAAGGCTGACTTTGACTCATGATTCTTCTGTCTCACCCTCCCAAGCCACTGGGATTACAGGCATGTGCCACTATGCCTGGCTTAGCTGGATTCCTAACAGTTTCATTTTCTTAAAGAGTTAACTCTGAATCCTAGTAGTACTTAAACTTTTCAAGGTGTGAGATAGTTCTTTTATGGAGTTCTTCCCTCTATTTTCACTTTTGTGATATTTCTCCCAATCTTTGTTTCCTTTAAATAGCTAGATTTATAGTTTTAAAAGGAGAAATTAAGCCCCGTATAGTGGTGCGTTTCTGTAATTCCATCGACTTTGGAGGCTGAAGCAGGAGGACTGAAAGTTCTAGGCCAGCCCCAGCAATATAGCAAGGCTCTAAGCAACTCACAAGACCCTGTCTCAAAATAAAATGTAAAAGCAGCTGGGGATTTAGTTCAGTGGTAGAGCACCCTGGGCTCAATCCTTAGTATTGTGGGGGAAAAAAATAAATAAGTTTTCTTTATTTGTTCTTAGGACTTGGTACCACTTGGAGGACAGTTCAAAATATAGGAGTAAATGTAGACAAGACAATGGATAGGAAACAGTCTCTAAATCTGATTGTATGAGTCTTGATTTTAAATATTTACCTATTTGCCAAAATGAGCACATTTTAAGTTTTCTTTTGTCATAGGCATGTGTTCTGGCTTTTTTTTTTTTTTTTACTGGGGGTTGAACGAAAGATTTGACACAGGATCTCACTGAATTGCCCAGGCTGATCTTGAACTTGTTGAGATCCTCCTAAGTAGCTGGGATTACAGGCGAGTGCCACCACATATGGTTTGTTCTGTCAGGTTTTTTTTTTTTTTTTTTTAATTTGATTGATTTAATTTTTTTTAAAGGGGAGAGAATTTTCATTTATTTATTTATTTTAGCTTTCGGCGGATACAACATCTTTGTTTGTATGTGGTGCTGAGGATCGAACCCGGGCCGCACGCATACCAGGCGAGTGCGCTACCGCTTGAGCCACATCCCCAGCCCCGATTTAATTTTTTTAATATTTATTTTTTAGTTGTAGTTGGACACAACACCTTTATTTCAATTATTTATTTTTGTATGTGGTGCTGAGGATCGAACCCAGGGTCTCGCACGTGCGAGGCGAGCGCTCTATCCCTGAGCCACAACCCCAGCCCATTTTATTTTTTTTAAATACATGACAACGGAATGCATTATAATTCTTATTACACATATAGAGCACAATTTTTCATCTTTGTATATAAAGTGTGTTCATGCCAATTCATGTCTTTATACATGTACTTTTTTTTTTTTGTAATTCTTACTACACATATGTACCACAATTTTTCAAATCTCTGTTTGTGTATAAAGTAGGTTGACACCCAATTTGTGTCTTTATACATGTACTTTGGATAATGATGTCCATCACATTCCACCATCCTTGCTAATTCCCTGCCTCCTCCCTTCCCCTCCCACCCCTCTTTCCTATCTAGAATTCATCTATTCCTCCTATGCCCCCCTCCCTATCCCACTATGAGTCAGCCTCCTTGTATCAGAGAAAACATTTGGCACTTGTTTTTTTGGGATTGGCTAACTTCACTTAGCATTATCTTCTCCAACGCCATCCATTTACCTGCAAATGCCATGATTTTATTCTCTTTTATTGCTGAGTAATATTCCGTTGTGTATAAATACCACATTTTCTTTATCCATTCATCTACTGAAGGGCATCTAGGTTGGCTCCACAGGTTAGCTATTGTGAATTGTGCTGCTATAAACATTGATGTGGCTGTGTCCCTGTAGTATGCTGTTTTTAAGTTCTTTGGGTATAGACTGAGGAGGGGGATAGCTGGGTCAAATGGTGGTTCCATTCCCAGATTTCCAAGGAATCTCCATACTGCTTTCCATATTGGCTGCACCAATGTATGAGTGTACCGTTTCCCCCACATCCTCGCCAACACTTATTGTTGTTTGTCTTCATATTAGCTGCTATTCTGACTGGAGTGAGATGATATCTTAGAGTAGTTTTGATTTGCATTTCTCTGATTGCTAGAGATGATGAGCATTTTTTTCATGTATTTGTTGATTGATTGTATATCCTCATCTGAGAAGTGTCTGTTCAGGTCCTTGGCCAATTTATTGATTGGGTTATTTGTTTTTTCAGTGCTTATCTTTTTGAGTTCTTTATATACCCTAGAGATTAGTGTTCTGTCTGATATGTGAGAGGTAAAAATTTACTCCCAGGATGTAGGCTCTCTGGTCACCTCACAGATTGTTTCTTTTGCTGAGAAGAAACTTTTTAGTTTGATTCCATTCCATTTATTGATTCTTGGTTTTAATTCTTACGATATAGGAGTCTTATTAAGGAAGTTCGGGCCAAATCTACATGATGAAGATTAGGGCCTACTTTTTCTTCTATTAGATGCAGAGTCTCTGGTTTAATTCCTAGGTCCTTGATCCATTTTGAGTTAAGTTTTGTGCATAGTGAGAGAGATAGGTTTAATTTCATTTTGTTGCATATGGATTTCCAGTTTCCCCAGCACCATTTGTTGAAGATGCTATCTTTTCTCCAGTGCATGATTTTGGCACCTTTGTCTAATATAAGATAATTGTAATTTTGTAGGTTAGTCTCTGTGTCCTCTATTCTGTACCATTGGTCTACCAGACTGTTTTGGTGCCAAATACTATGCTGTTTTTGTTACTGTTGCTCTGTAGTTTAGTTTAAGGTCTGGTATAGTGATGCCACCTGCTTTGCTCTTCCTGCTAAGGATTGCTTTAGCTTTTCTGGGTCTCTTATTTTTCCAGATGAATTTTATGATTGCTTTTTGTATTTCTATCAGGAATGCCACTGGGATTTTGATCGGAATTGCATTAAATCTGTATAGTGCTTTTGGTAGTATGAAAACATTAATTCAGTTTATCCAAGAGCAAGGTAGATCTTTCCATCTTCTAAGGTCTTTGATTTCTCTCTTTAGGGTTCTGTAGTTTTCATTGTACAGATCTTTCACCTCTTTTGTTAAGTTGATTCCTAACTATCTTATTTTTTTTTCCTGTTTTTTTTTTTTTGAGGTTATTGTGAATGGGATAGTTTTCCTCATTTCCTTCTCAGAGGCATTGCACTGATATACAGAAATGCCTTTGATTTATGGGTGTTGATTTTATATCCTGCTAATTTCCTGAATTCATTTACTAGTTCTAGAAGTTTTCTGGTGGAGTTTTTTGGATCTTCTAGGTAGAGAATCATATCGTCAGCAAATAGTGCTAATTTAAGTTGTTCTTCTTTTCCTATACATATCCCTTTGATTTCTTTGGTCTAATTGCTCTGGCCAGTGTTTCATAGCTTTTGCTAGCTATTCATTCATTCATTCATTCATTCATTCATTCATTCATTCATTATTTGGCGCTGGGGATTGAACCCAGGGCCTGTGCATGCAAGGCAAGTACTGTACCAACTGCGCTAAATCTCCATCTCCAGTTTTTGTTATTACTAATGAATAATATTTTTCTTTTTCAGAAGACTATAATATCTCCTTTGGTCTTTTGATTAGAATTCATTTCTACCTTGAATTTCTGCTGCTGCTTCTTGTTTTCTGGTTCCACTTTTGATTTTTTCTTCCTATCTTCCTTAATTTCTGCTTGTTCTGACTTTAAGTTACACTTCTGGTAATTTTACTAAAATTACCAAAAAAATTCACTTGGGGTTTTTGCTATTTCTTTTTCTTTTTTAAACCACTAATGGAACTTATTTACCGTTTTGTAACTACTAATGAATCAGTTGGAAATATAACACTAATGTTCCTTAAAGTCTGGAGAATGTCTTTTTATCTAAGATGATTTGTATTATAGTCTAAGATGATTTGTATTATAGAAAAGGTAAATTCTCAAAGCATATAGCCCAATGTGGCTGATTGATGTTCATTTTACCATTGTGGAAACTACAGCCAAAGACAAGTTTAGCCCAGGTTTCATGATTAAGAAATAGTGAAGACAATATTTAAAAAAAAAAAAAAAAAAGGAAAGAAAAAAACAGTTGTTGGGACTCATAATCTTATCCCTTTAGTTGACTTGTAATCTGAGGAAAGAAAGTTTTATTCTATTGAATTTTGTGTTAATTACTTCGTGCATTTAAATAAATGTGATAAAGTAAAGTACTTAAAGAGGCAGAATTGCAGATAGGTTCTATGTGGTTAATACACAAATTAGCCATATGAATTGTGGCCCAATCTACCTGATGTCTTCACCTTTTAGAGAATCAACGCTATGAAATTTTTGTTGAAAACATACACCTATGACTTTTAATAGTTTTACTATAATAATACTTCAAATTCCTCTTGGTTTCCATTTTGTTAAAATTTAAATACTTTCCTAAAAGATTGCTTTGTAATAACATTTAAAAAATTCATATTTATGGGTTCACTTAACCATAATGTCATTAATAATAGCCATAATCAGACTAAAAACTCTGTTGATGGCAAGTTCTGTTTAGAGGTTCTAGAAAGTTTCTGGACCACCGGGGCATAAAAGATCTGAATTCTGCCATTTTGATATGTTAGTCACCTATTGTTACTTAATGAGTTACCACACATTTAACAATTTAATATCACATTTGCTGTTTCATGTTTTCTTTGTAATAGCAGTTTTAGCATCGCTTACTTTGGGTCTTCTGTTTAAGGTCTCAGAAATCTGTAATTAAGACATTGCCTAGACTTATTTTCTCATTAGAATCCAGACTGGGGAGGGATCTGCTTCCAGTTTTCCTCAGCATGTTGGCAGAATTTATTTCCTTGAAGCTCTATCATGAGGGATACTATACTCTGTATTTTAATCACAAACATATATCCTCATCCCTTTTGCTACATTCCATTGGTTAGAAACAAATCACAGACCTTAATCATACTCAAATGAGTAATATGAGAAATGTGGATTATAGGGTCATCTTAAAATAACTCTGTCACTGTTAATTTTTATTTAAAATAAATTAATTTGGTTGTCACCATCTCCTTTTTCTCTGTTAACTGCTCCCTTCCCCCAGTCAAAGGTTAAAAAACAAAAAGGAGATAATATGATTTGTTTTTTTTTTTTTTTTTTCCCTTATAGTGGGTTTAAAGTTGAATTCAGTGGATCCAACAATGAGCATTGATCTTAAATACTTGGGAGTACAGCTACCTTTGGCTCCAGCTACTAGCTTTCCTTTTTGGAACCTTGTGGGAACCAACCCTGCTTCTCCTGGTGAGTGTATAGCTTTTATAAAGCCAAATACTTTTTTTTAGATTAAAGTTTAGGTAATTTATGATATACGTTCAGGATAGTTTATGGCAGATGTTTTGTCTCTTGGCAGAGTATTAATAAGTGATTTATACATTTTCTTTTTTTTAATATTTATTTATTTATTTATTTTAGTTCTCGGCAGACACAACATCTTTGTTTGTATGTGGTGCTGAGGATCGAACCCCGGCCGCACGCATGCCAGGCGAGCGTGCTACCGCTTGAGCCACATCCCCAGCCCCATTTATACATTTTCGATAAGACTTGATCTTTTGTCTTATGATGTTGACTTTGCTGGAATTTGGTCATCTCTTTTACTTTTTCTTTTATAGATGCTGGATTTCCCTTTGTTTCTAGGACTGGGAAGACCAATGACTTCACCAAGATCAAAGGATGGAGGGGGAAATTTCATAGTGCATCTTCATCTAGGAATGAAGGTAGTTAGTTTTTTAAAATATTCTAAATATAAGGGGCTGGGGTCATGGTTAGCGGTAGAGCGCTCGCCTCGTGCATGCAGGGCCCTAGGTTCAATCCTCAGCACCACATATAAATAAATAAAAGTTATTGTGTCCAACTACAACTACTAAAAATAAATATTAAAAAAAACTCTAAATATGCTCTGAAACATAGCTACAAATTTTTGTTAAAAGTCTTAGCTAACCATTGTTTTATATTCCTTCTCTCTAGCATTTAAACTGAACTGAATAATTGTCTCGTTAATTTGTTTTCCCCATAACCACAATCTTGAGGGTGCAGTCCCTGCTTTTTTTTAATACTGGCAATTGAACTTCGGCGCACTCAATCACTGAGCCACATCCCCAGCCTTTTTTGTAATCTTTGAATCTTTGTATAGTGTTAAAACAGTAAAGTCCTTGACTCTCTCCTGAACTTATTTTTTTCTTCCTTAAAAGCTAAATATTGGAGCCGGTGTGGTGGTGGATACCTGTAATCCCAACTACTTGTGAGGCTGAGGCAGGAGGATTGCAAGTTTGAGGCCAGCCTGGGCAATTTAGCAAGACCTTGTTTCAAAATAAATTCTCATAAAAATGGTGTGGGACTGTAACTCTGTGTTATTGTTCTTGTTTAGCATGCACAAGGCCCTTGGGTTAATTTCTAATATGTGGGGAAGTGGGAACCCTAAGTATTATGCTCTTGTGACTTTAACTGTGCCCTTGCACTTTGTATCAGATTCTAGTACTCCAGTGTCTTAAGTAATCCCTTGACATTCTGTTGAGGTTTGCTTTGATTTATTTCTATATTTTTTTGCTATTATGATTTTTTACTTATTTAGGTCAAAAGTTGTCAAAGTTTGATGACTTAATGACTCTTTAACACTTTGCAAAAATCATTGTTGATTAAGAAATGTAATTTGATAATTTTAAGGTAAAGCATAATTTTAGAAAATGGAATGGAGACCACAGAGTGGATTTTTATGTAATTAGTATCTCAGACTCAGTCTCATCTTTTGGTTTTATTTTTCCTTCTTTGTGAGGAGGGAGACTTTGGAAGTCTCATTAGCTTGTAGTTCAGTACTCCTGGCCTTTTTGAGTCATTTCTAGGGAACTAAGGATCTGTCCTAGATTTCTTTAAGTATCTTTTGTCTCCTTATTTCTAGGTGGAAATTCAGAAGGTTCACTGAAAAACCGTTCTGCTTTCTGTAGTGATAAGCTAGATGAATACTTGGAAAATGAAGGCAAGCTTATGGAAACAAGCATGGGTTTCTCTTCCAATGCTCCCACATCTCCTGTGGTATACCAGCTTCCCACCAAGAGTACCAGCTATGTACGAACACTTGATAGTGTACTGAAGAAGCAATCTACCATTTCCCCTTCTACCTCTTATTCTTTGAAGCCTCATTCTGTACCCACTGCCTCTCGAAAGGCAAAGTCTCAAAATAAACAGGCAACACTCAGTGGCCGAACTAAATCATCTTATAAATCCATTTTACCATATCCTGTTTCACCAAAGCAGAAGCACACCCCTGTGATTCTGGGAGATAAGAATACCAAGAATACTTCGAACATCATCGCAGATAATCAGGTGAATAACTTTGCTGTACCAACTTTAGATGAAAATATATTTCCAAAGCAGATTAGTTTGCGGCAGGCGCAGCAGCAGCAGCAGCAGCAACAACAACAACAACAACAGGGAACTCGTCCTCCAGGCTTGTCTAAATCTCAGGTGAAGCTAATGGACCTGGAAGACTGTGCACTTTGGGAAGGAAAACCAAGGACCTATATCACTGAAGAGCGAGCAGATGTATCCTTGACAACACTGCTTACAGCTCAAGTATGTATTTGCTGTTTTCTGGAAGTATATTGATGCTTGACTAGAAAGGGAATGGGGCCTTTTGGCAGAAGAATCAGGAAATTTTTAATCACCTGGGTGACAACTAAGATGTCTTGTTCCGTTTTTTATCAACCTGTTTTTCAATTGTAGAGCCCTCCTGCTAAGTTGGGCTTTTGAATAACACCCTTCAGCTGTATAAAGGTAGCTGGCCATTCTGAAAATTTCTGATTTCATTCTTATGTGAACAAATACATTTGCTAATCTTGTTAAAATATTTAAAAATTCTGCTTAAAGGCACCAAATCCCAGAAAATCCAAAGAATTATTAACCTCTGGGGAAAAGTCTTATGTCTTTTATAAAATTTTATACTAAGATTTATACTAATTTATTAATGATACACCTAAGAAGCCTCAAGTGCATTTGAAATGACAGAACAGCCTGTGGATAATTTTTTAGCTTTGAATTTTTATATCGTATCTTCCATTTTAAAGTTCTGAACTGAACCCTGCAGGTGTAGCGCAGTGGCAGAACATGTACTTTTTGTGTACAGGCCCTGGATTCAGTTCTCAACACTGAAAAAAATTTCTATACTGAATTGTAGAGCTGAATATTGTCAGATGTTGATTGATACTCATTACAGACCGTGTCCTTTATTATGAATCATTCATAGACTTGCACAAATATAATTCTCTTCCCTTTTTATTAATTACTCTAGAGCAAATGCCAGCTGAATATTTACTGTCTCACTATAAAGAGTGAGATAGTAAATATTTTGGACTTTGCAGACTATATATTCTGTTGTAGTTATTTTAACTCCACTGTTGTACCATAGAAAATATGTAAATGAGAAAGCCTGGCTGTGTTCCATTGAGACTTTATGAAGCTTACTGGATTTGGCCCAGGATCCTTAGGTTTATCAGCCTCTGCTAAAGAACATTATGTGCAGTTTCTGTTTAATAAAACCATCTTTGGTTTTCTTTGCTCATAATTAGAATATCTATTCTCTTGATTACTTGTGCTATGTATTAGAATGGGAGATTACTTAGAATCCTAGTTGTGTGCATTTCTGTCCTTTGAATTTGTATTATTCTTATGCTGTTAGTACTCAGAAGAAAGGAGACCAATATATGACTGTAAGTTGTTGGTATCAGAGGATGATTTAGTAGAGTTATAATTTTCTGCTTTAACTTTAGGCATCTCTCAAAACTAAACCTATCCACACAATCATAAGGAAACGAGCCCCTCCGTGCAACAACGATTTCTGTCGCCTGGGTTGTGTGTGTTCCAGTCTAGCTTTAGAAAAGCGCCAACCTGCTCACTGCCGTCGACCAGATTGCATGTTTGGCTGCACTTGTTTGAAAAGAAAAGTTGTACTTGTTAAAGGAGGATCCAAAACTAAGCATTTCCAGAGGAAGGCTGTTCATCGAGATCCAGTACTTTATGATGCTCTGGGAGAGGAGACAAGGGAAGAAGAAGGAGTCAGGGAGGAGGAGGAACTACTCAAAGAGAAAAAGAAGAGAAAGAAGCTGGAATACAGTGAGTATTAATTGAGTTAAATGTGTAATATTATGTTTTGGAAAAGTATGATTATTTAAAGATAGTATTACCTACTTTCATTTTGATTGATGGTAAGAATTTTGAGAATTCTCATCCTTACATGTCCTTTCTTTATAATGTGTTATATTCACACATTTAAAAAAAAATTTTGGTTTTTAGTTGTAGTTGGACACAATACCTTCATTTTATTTATTTATTTTTATGTGGTGCTGAGGATAGAACCCCCGGGCTGCACATGTGCGAGGCGAGCGCTCTACCACTGAGCCACAATCCCAGCCCCTATATTCACACATTTTTAAAATTTAGTTTTTCTTTGAAAATGGCTTTTCTCTGTGTGCTGAATTTGAATATTTTTTTTTTTATTGTTGGTTGTTCAAAACATTACATAGTTCTTGATATATCATCTTTCACACTTTGCTTGAAGTGGGTTATGAACTCCCATTTTTAGCCCATATACAGATTGCAGTATCACATCAATTACACATCCATTGATTTACATATTGCCATACTAGTGACTGTCGTGTTCTGCTACCTTTCCTATCCTCTACTATCCCCCCTCCCCTCCCCTCCCCTCCCCTCTTCTCTCTCTACCCCCTCTACTGACCTTCATTTCTCCCCCTTGTATTATTTTTCCCTTTCCCCTCATTTCCTCTTGTATGTTCTTTTGTATAACCCTGAAGGTCTCCTTCCATTTCCATGCGATTTCCCTTTTCTCTCCCTTTCCCTCCCACCTCTCATCTCTGTTTAATGTTAATCTTCTTCTCATGCTCTTCGTCCCTACTCTGTTCTTAGTTACTCTCCTTATATCAAAGAAGACATTTGGCATTTGTTTTTTAGGGATTGGCTAGCTTCACTTAGCATAATCCTGAATTTGAATCTTACTCCTAGACTTCCAGAATGCTTTTACTCCATTTTCTGTAATTCTCTACCTTCATTCCTACAAAGGTTCAGCTGTTCCTTGGAAATAATATTGTTTAAAAGGAAAATTTGTAATAAAGGTGTCTCTCTGTTTATGGTTGGAGAAGTTCTCCAAATGGCTGGAGTTTTGGGGACAAATGTTTTGTATTTTATTTAGAGACAGGATCTCACTGAGTTGCTTATGCCTCCCTTTTGCTGAGGCTGGCTTTGAGTGCAGCCTCCAAGCCACGGAGATTACTACCGTGCCCCGCAAAAGCCTTTTTTTTGGTGCCAGGGATTGAACCCTGGGGGCTTGGGTGCTTTACCATTGAGCCACATCCCCAGCACATACATACCCCCCAAAATATAGTTTTTAGTTGTAGGTGGACACAATACCTTTATTTTATGTATCTATGAACCACTGCGCCTGGCTAGAAAGCTAATTTTTTTCATTTTGGACAAATGTGGTATAGACCCAAGTTCGCTTTTATTTTATTCTCAACTTTTCACTTACTGTGATTTCTTTGTATTCAAATATTATTACATATGATTTCATTATGTAAAGGGTTTCTTGTTTCTTAATTTACCAGGGAATTAATATTCCTTTTTTGGGCAGTTTATATTTCTTATTGTTTACTATGTACTCATTTTAATCAGAGATGATGACTAATATTTCTTTTTTGGGGGGTGGGGGCAACAGTGTTTGGGATTGAACCCAGGGCTTGTGCAAGCTAAGCAAGCCCTCTACCACTAAACTACATTCCAGTTCTATTCATTCATTTATTTTTTGGTTAGACACAATACCTTTATTTTGTTTATTTCTATGTGGTGTTGAGGATCGAACCCAGGGCCTTGCGCATGCTAGGCAAGCGCTCTACTGGTGAGCCACAATCCAGCCCTCTTTTTATTTTTTATTTTGATATAGTCTCACTAATTTCTCAGACTGGTCTCAAACTTGTGATCCTCTTATCTCTTTGAATGGATTTTTTGTGTGATTCCACTTGTATGTGTTTATATATTTATGGAAGTAGAGTATACATATGTGGTGTAATAAGCATTTTAAGGTCATAAGGTCACATTCTTTATCAAGAATTTATCTAATACTGATTTTAATAATGTCATTATTACAATCCTTTTTTGTTGGACATTTAGCTTTTGGGGGTTTTGTTTGTTATAAATAATACAGTAATTAGTATCCATGTTTAGGATAGCCAGGTTTAAGATTTTATTGCTGGTAAATCTCTGAAAAAAAAGTGAAATTTCTATGGCAGTGAATGTCTTTAAACATTTATAGATGTTTCTAGAATCATATCAACTTACACATGCTAGTTGTGCCAATTTTTCTATTCTTTTAAAACTGGATGTTTAAAAAAAATTTAAAACAGTCTTAAACTGGTAGGTAGAAATTGGAATTATTTTAAATTTGTACTTCTTCAGTGATAGATTTATTGACCATTTGTCATAAATCATCTTCTGTAAGGTACCTATTTTGGGGGGAGGAGGTGTACCGGGGATTGAACTCAGGGGGCACTCAACCACTGAGCCCCATCCCCATCCCTATTTTGTATTTTATTTAGAGACAAGGTCTCACTGAGTTGCTTAGCACCTCACTTTTGCTGAGGTTGGCTTTGAAGTTATGATCCTCCTGCCTCATCTTCCTGAGCTGCTGGGATTACAGGTGTGCGCCACTGTGCCTGGTTGTAAGGTGCCTTTTTGAATCTTTTCTTTTACTGGAGTAATTTGCAGGAGTTTTATTTTTCCCAGGTTTTAATTTTGTGATTTATGTTTTAATTTTGTTCAAGGTCTCATCCCACCCTTAAATAAATAAAAAAAAAATGATTAAAACAGATAGTTAAATATCTCAGTCTTTTCCTTTTGTTTTCTGTCTTTGGGATTTTACTAAAAATGTCTTTATCCGTAAGATTATAAAATTAAACCTGGGGACTGTGGCACATGCCTTTAATTCCAGCTGCTCTCTGGAGGCTAAGGAAGGAGGATCGAGAGTTTAAAGCTAGCCTCTGCAATTTAGCAAGGCCCTAATTTAAAGTCAGTGAGACTTTAAATAAAATATCAAAAAAGGGCTAGGGATGTGACTCCATGATTAAGTGCCACTGGGTTCAATTCCTGCTACCAAGGGGAGCGGGGGAAAGCTAAAATAATAAAATAAAAATAAAACTGTATTTAACATATGTATGTGCTTAAAAATTGTTACTATGTGTGAAATTTATTTGATATGAGATTTGTCCTCAAGAAAGTTGCTCCTCAAATGGCTCAGTTGTACCATTGCTGAAAAATATATACTTTTTAAAGGTGACATTTTAAATGTCGCCTGTAATGTAGTAACGTTAACATGCTAATGTTTGGGTCTCTTTTTGGTTTCTGTTGTTTGTAATCAGTGCCAGGCTATTCTAATTACTATTTTAGTGTATAAAGGAGATATTGTCTTCATATAGCTAGATAAGGTTTAAAATGAAATATAATGCAAAGTTATTAGTTTAGTTGTATTTCTATCTTCTTGCTTGGTTTTGTTCTCATCTTAAATTTAAAGCAACACATTTTCATTTCAAAGGAACAAGAAAAAGTTGTTAAAGCTACATATGCATGAATAATGTTTATCTGTTAGACTTTCTGCTTTCTTGATTAGTGTCATTATTGTGTGTTCTACCCTTGATCAGAATTAGCTCCAGAAGCCAGCCAATTATCAGGTTATAATTTGGTTTTCTTGCTGGTAAAAATATATTATTAAAAATATTGCCTTTTTTTCTTCAATTTTCTTTTACTGTTAGGGAAGAATGAATAAAGGAAGGAAGATATTTTTGTTACAATTGCTGTATAAAGGGAGAAATAAGGAAGAGTTCTTAGAGGGAAAAGTGGCAAGCTTAAAAAGAAAAAAATAAGTACATAAACTGGAAAAGGTTGAAATCTTTTTGTGTGCTTTACAAAAAGATAGGTGGAAAATGAGGAAGAATTTTTGGATCATATGGAGGAATTTGAAAAAAGAAAGGAAGAATGAAACAGAAAATGAAAAGGATAATATACTTAAAAGGATGAAAGAAGCAGGAGATGGTGGTGCATACCTGCAATCTCATCTCTTTGGGAAGCTGAGGCAGGAGGATTTCGAGTTTAAGGCCAACCTGTGCAGCTTAGAAAGACCCTGTTTCAACTCAAAATATTATGTGAAAGGACTGGGGATATAGCTCAGAGTTAGAAATGCACCTGGGTTCAATTTCCATGATCCCTAGTAGCATAAAAAAATTTACTTAATAAATGGTGGAAGAATATATTTCGGAGCCAAAGGACACAAAATTTCAGATTAAATGGGCTCACTGGACATCTGACCATAAAATTTTAAGAAGATCCCCATTTGGATACTTTCTTCTGGTATTTCAGAACGTAAAGAATATATTTGAATACTCTTTTGGGGAGTGGAGGCAGTACTGGGGATTGAACCTGGGAATACTCTATTCCTGATCTACATACCTAGTCCTTTTTATTTTGAGGCAGGATTTTACCAGATTGCCAAGGCTGTCTTTGACTTGAAAATCCTCTTGCCTCAGCCTCCCCAGTAGCTGGGATTATAGGTGTGCCACTGCACCTGGCTTAATCTTTAAAGAGAAGGCATTTTGCGTTAGAAAGATTTAAAAATTCAGTTTGAGGGCTGGAGATGTGGCTCAAGTGGTAGCGCACTCACCCGGCATTCGTGCGGCCCGGGTTCGATCCTCAGCACCACATACAAACAAAGGATGTTGTGTCTGCCGAGAACTAAAAAAGAAATAAATATTAAAATCTCTCTCTCTCTCTCTCTAAAAAAAAAAATTAAAAAAAAATTCTGTTTGATGTTAAAGAGAAGATCAGTAAAGCTGGATTTTTAGTTGTTTTTTATTTCTGAAATCACAGAAGTGGTAGGGACCATGCATGATATATCAACCTAGCTAGCCAACTGAATTATCAAGTGTGTGCATAAAATAATGATATTAATGCATTCAGTAGGGTGGAAAGATGGACCTCTTACAAACTCTAGGTGAATTCCCTGAGGTTGTGTTCTGGAAAATTAAAAGGAATTCAAGAAGCAGGAGATGTCCTCTAATACAAGAAAATTTAGCCTAAGGGTAGAGGGTGGAGTAAAATTTTTAGGATGTCATCTACATTATAGTACTATAAAGTAGCATATTATTAAAATAAAAACTCAGATGCAGATAAGAATGTCTTCAAAAAGATATTCAATTTATTTTAAGAACATGATTTAAGAACTGGGATGATCTCCATGATTATAAGAAAAATAAGAAGAGCCTGGTGCGGTTATCCCAGTGACTCAGTAGGCTGAGGCAGGAGGATTATGAGTTCAAAGCCAGCCTCAGCAACTTAGGGAGGCCCTAAGCAACTTGGCAAGACCCTGTTTCTAAATAAAATACAAAAAAGGGCTGGGGATGTGACTCATTGGTTAAGCAATCCCCCAGGTTCAATCCCCAGTATTAAAAACAAAACAAACAAAAAATAAGGGCTGGGGATACAACTGAGTTGGTAGAGTTCTTGTCTAGCGTGGCACAAGACCGTGGGTTCAATCCCCAGTACCAAAAAAAAAAAAAAAAGGCCAAAATTTGTTCAGGAACATTATACTATAATTATGAATAAATAAAAAGTTTTGGTAAAATTTTGACTAGCAAGTAAAAATAAAGCTGAATAAATAAAAAGTTTTGGTAAAACTTTGACCAGTAAGTAAAAATAAAGATGAATAAATTCACTTTATTAATTAGTGACATAGAATTACCTTTCTTCCTCTAAAGGACCATTCACCCTAATTGGTTCTACAAGCATTAATCACATAAGCATATAAAAAATGCTAATGACTTAAATGTAATTATAGAAATCAGTCATACAAACCTTGACAATGTGTAAATAACAGTAGCTAATAGAAGTGGAGAGGTGCAGCAAGTTTATAATGCCGATTTCCTTCTCTCATTATATGGAGTTCTTAGCTACTGCTAAGTTATGAAATTGAAGTTCATTTTATTTAGGATAATTGAGGTAACCACTAAAACTAAACAGAAATTGTTAAAAATAGTCACTTGGGGACTGTGGCACTGATTATAGTGGAAGACTTTCTTTTTTCTTATAATTTTATATTTTACATGGTTATTATTCATTATGTAGTTAAAATATAAATTAAAAGTTTTCTCAGTTCATGAAATTTTAGACATTTAATAACCATATATTTTTAAAAATTTTTAGATGTTGGACTTGTCTTTCTCCTCCCTCCCTCCCCCCCCCCTCTCTCTCTCTCTTTCAGAATTGAACCCAATACCTCACATATACTAGGCAAGAGCTCTACCACTGAGCCACAACCCCAGCCCAACCATACATTTTTTTTTTTTTTTAGGTGTAATGGTACACACTTTAAAAAAATTTTTTTTTTAGTTGTAGGTGGACACAGTATCTTTATTTATTTTTACGTGGTGCTGGGGATCGAACCCAGGGCCTCACCCATGCTAGGTGAGCGCTCTACCACTGAGCCACAACCCCAGCCCCAGTGGTGCACACTTATAAGGAAGGCTTAGGAAGGAAGAGTATGTTCAAGGCCAACCTCGGCAACTTAGTAAATCCTCAAAAATTAAAACTATCTCAAAAATTAAAATAAAGCCAGGAACAGTGGCATGAGCCTGTAAGCTCAGGAGCTTAGGAAGCTGAAGCAGGAGGTTTGTGAATTCAAAGCCAGCCTTAGCAAGTTAGCAAAGCCCTAAGCAACTTGGCAAGACCCTGTTTCTAAATAAAATATAGAAATGGGTTGGGGGCACTGGGATTGTGGCTCAGCGGTAGAGTGCTTGCCTGGCATGGGCAGGTCCCGGGTTCCATCCTCAGCACCACATTAAAAAAAAAAAAAAGGCATTGTGTTGTGTCCATCTACACCTAAAAAAAAAAAAAAAAAAAATGGGTTGGGGATGTGGCTTAGTGTTAAGCACCTCTGGGTTCAACCCCAGGCACCAAAAATATAAATGAATGAATGAATAAATGAACAAACGAATAAAGAATGAAAGAAAGAAAGAATAGCTGGGTGTTATGGCCCATGCCTGTGCTCCCAGCAGGAGGGTGAGGTAGGAGAATTGTGAGTTCAAAGTCAGCCTCAGCAAAGGTGAGGTGTTAAGCAACTCAGTGAGACCCTGTCTCTAAATAAAATACAAAATAGGGCTGGCAGTGTGACTCTGGTTGAGTGCCCCGTACTCCCCCTACCCACCTGCAAAAAAAAAAAAAAAAAGGACTGGGTACGTAGCTCAGAGTACTTGCCTAGCATGCTTGAGGTCATGGATTCAATCCCTGGTTCTGCAATAAATAAATTAATAAGTAAATAAGTTTTTTGGAATGGTAATAGACTTACCTATAATTAATGACCCATTAATTCTTTGGTGTGAACAGAGGAGTACTAACATTATTGGACAGTCCATGCAGAACTATAGCCTGTGCAGGCTATATCATTTTAGTTTTGCAGTCTTATATAATAAGGAAGCTTTCTTCTCTATTATACAAATGACCCTACTGAATTTGTAAGAGTTTAACTTGTTCTCAAAATCAGTATATATAAGTAAACAATAGGGATTCATAGTTAAGTTTTTCTGACTTCAAAGTCCATGTGTGTTTTCTAGTGTGTAAGGTGTGATTTCTGGAATTTTAATCACTTCTCCTTGTTGTATTCCCTTTTGAGCATCACTGTTACCACCTGTTTGTCCTTTGGTTTGTTGAAAAATACTGTTGGCTGTGTAAAGGCACTGTGCTTACCTGCTGTGACCAATACTAAGAGAAAGGATAAAACTTGGCATTTCAGCTTTCTTAGCCCACTCGAGTTTTGTTAAACATAGGACATATCCCTCCAAGTTAACTAAAAATGTAAGTAAAAGATCAGTAAAATTGATACCTGTAGCCATATTGATTGGAAAAACGAGAACATACAAATTACCAATATTAGGAGTAGACGTGACTTCACTATAGAAGTTAAAAAGAAGAACAAGGGACAACTCAAATGAAATAAACAAATTCTTTAAAGACTCAGAGGAATCCAATTCACCGAAGAAGAACTAGATAATGGTTTAGTTTTATTAAAGAATTTTAATTTGTAATGAAAATTCTCAGTGTCAACTCATCAGTGGCTTCACTGATGAATTCTGTAAAACATTAGGGAATACATAATGCCATTATATATATTCCATAGAAAGGTCTTGTTCTATGAGACCAGTATTACCCACAGACTCAGTAGAGAAAAAGATATTACAAGAAAACTGTAGACCAGTATCCCTTAGGAACATAGATACCAAAAAAGAAAACAAAACAAAACAACAACAACAAAAAACTCCTAAGTAAAATTTTAGCATATCAAATCCAACAATATGCTTAAAGGATAATCATGCTAATAGATTTACCAGGAAACTAAGACATTTTTTAGATCTTTTTTTTTTTTTTTTTTTTTTTTTTAAGGATGATTGAGATAGCCACTAAAACACAAATAGTTAAAAAGTAGTCACTATGGAGCTGTGATACTGGGTATGGTAGAAGACTTATTTTTATTATACTTATTTTCTATATGTATTAAGATTTTTTGGTCCAAAGTTGCTTTAACATTTGAAAATCTGTCAATGTAGTTTTGTTTTGTTTTCTTTTTTTAAAAAATATTTTTGTAGTTGTCAATGGATATCTATCTATTTATTTATTTATTTATTTATTTATTTGTTTATTTATTTATTTATATGTGGTGCTGAGGATTGAACCCAGTGCCTCACACATCCAGGCAAGTGCGCTACCGTTGAGCCACAGCCTCAGCCCTGTAGTTTTCTTTTCTTTTCTTTTTTTTTTAAATATATATATATTTATTTTTTAGTTGTAGTTGGACACAATACCTTTAGTTTAATTATTTATTTTTATGTGGTGCTTAGGATCGAACCCAGGACCTCGCCTATGCTAGGCAAGCGCTGTACCTCTGAGTCACAACCCCAGCCCCTGTAGTTTTCTTTTCCTTTTTTTTTTTTTTTTGTTCTGGGGATTGAACCCAGGAGCACTTAACCACTGGACCACATCCCCACCCCACCACCTGCTTTAAGTTTTTTATTTTGACACAGTGTCTGGCTAAGTTGCCTAGGGTGTCCTAAAACTTGTGATCCTCTAACTCAGCCTCCTGAGTTGCTGGGATTACACTACTGCACTGGGTTAAATAATTTTTCATTGTCACAATAGACTATAAAATAAAGGCCATATAATTGTCTCAACAGATTTATATATAAATATACATATATGTGTGTTTTAGTTGTAGTTGGACACAATATCTCCATTTTGTTTGTTTATTTATTTGATGTATACATATATATACACACACACACACACATATATATGTGTATATATATATTTAGTTGGGCACAATACCTTTGTTTTGTTTGTTTATTTTTTATGTGGTGCTGAGGATCAAACCCAGTGCCTGGCACGAGCTAGGCAAGTGCTCTACCACTGAGCTACAACAATAGATATTTTTGAAGAAATGACAAAATCCATTTCTTTTAAAAATTCTGAGTATTTCAGGAATAGAAAGCAGGTTTCTCAATCTGGTAAGCCCATCTATGAAAAACTTTATACAGTTGAAATATTAATAGTGAAAGGATTGAGTGGTTTCTCCCAGATATTGGGAATGGAGGAAGAATGTGTGGTTTCATCACTAAGAACTGTGTACAGTCACCTGTGTGTGTAGTTCCAGTAGCCAGTAACTAGAATGCTTTGGCAGGAGGGCTACTTGAGCCCACTAGATTGAGAAGACTAGCCTGAGTAACAAAGCAATGCTGTGTTTCAAAAAACAAAAACAACACAATCCCCAAAACAACAGACTGAAGATCCCAGACAGTGTGGTAAGGATTAAAGAAAGACATCCAATGTGATAAGGAAAAATTAAAATTGGCTTTGTTTATAGATAGGAAGATCCTGACCAGTGTATAAAACAGCCAGTAAAATCATTAGTTTAGTTAAGATTGTGTAGCACACATAGTCAGTATACAACATATAAGCAACAAACAACTAGCAATTGAAATTTTTAAAAATACAACTTACAATAACCTCCAAAGAAATAAAATAGTTAAGGATAAATTTGACAAAAGATGCATATGATGCATATACTGAGAACTTTGTTTCATTCCTATCTATGTTCACTCTAGTGCCTAAAATAGATAGTAGATATTCGATAAATATTTGATTAATAGATGAATAAATTAAGGTACATGGGGAGGTTTTTAGGGAGCATCTATTTGACTATTATTTTGAGTTACTGTCTTTGTGAGGGAATAAATTTTGTTTGGCATTGCTTCAGTGATGAACTTCAGTTGCCTAAAGCACCTAAAATCTTAATTTTTTGTTAAGCTATATGTGAAACAGAGCCTGAGCAGCCTGTTCGACATTACCCATTGTGGGTGAAAGTAGAAGGTGAAGTAGATCCGGAGCCAGTTTATATCCCAACACCCTCAGTCATTGAGCCTATGAAACCATTATTGTTGCCTCAGCCAGAAGTATTATCTACTACTGTGAAAGGCAAACTGCTTACTGGAATTAAACCTTCACGGGCATATACTCCCAAGCCCAATCCTGTGGTAAGTGCGCCTGGAGTTTCTTTTCTTTCCTTTTTTTTTTTTTTTTGCAAGTTACAAAAGTCATCTGTAGAAGTGATAGATTTGAGCCAGATTTTCGGTTTATATTCTGTGAGCAATTTTTAATGGGTTTGTAAGACATTGTCTTTTTTTGTTTAATCAGTTTTTTAGTTGCTGAAACTTTTTAAATGTCATAAAAATAGAAATGAATCAGTGATTCTTAAAGATAGCCATGTCTTTCTTCAAGAAGTTCATGGAAAGCTGGGCTTTTTACATGACTTGCAAAGTCTTTTAAAGGTACTGTTATTCCAGTAGTATAAACTCTTGTGTAATTGAGACACAAAATGCTAGAAAATGTAGAAAAATATTAAGAAAAGCCTTTTAAAAGCAAATTTTTAAATAGTAATAAGAGTTCCAGATTTAAGAAACAGTTGATATATTGTGTATCTGTGAAGATGGATAGGGAAAAGTAAGACTTCCCAGTCCACTCATTTGAAAAAGAATCCTCTACAGTGCAACACAGCATACATGGTGTCTGTACCAGTGGTGGTCTAAAACTTTGTTACTGGTCTGTGATGAAATAAATATAAGAACAGATCTTTGAGCCATGCATGCCTTTAATCCCAATGACTCAGGAGACTGAGGCAGTAGAATTGCCATTTGAAGTCAGCCTCAGCAACTTAGTGAGACCCTCACTCAAAATAAAAAGGGCTGAGAATGTGGCTCATTGTTAAAATACCCTTGAATACAATCCCCAATTCCAAAGGGGGAAAACAAACAACTTCTACAGCAAGTTGATTAAGGTAAATCTATTGTATTGAAAAATTTGAGCTTGCAGTAATTTTACATGTCTTTTATTTATTTATTTATTTATCTGTTTATTTATTTTAATTGTAGTTGGACACAATACTTTTATTTTCTCTATTTATTTTTATGTGATGCAGAGGATTGAACCCAGAACCGCACAAGTGGTAGGCGAGCGCTGTACCTCTGAGCCACAACCCTAGCCCATAATGTCTTTTATTTTTCTATTTTTTGGGGGGTAGGGTAGGGTGGACACTGAGGATTGAACACAGGGCACTCAACCATTGAGCCGCATCCACAGCCCTATTTTGTATTTTATTTAGAGATGCGGTCTCTCTGAGTTGCTTAGTACCTCGCTATTGCTGAGGCTGGCTTTGAACTGGTCCTCCTGCCTCAGCCTCCTGAGCTGCTGGGATTATAGGCGTGCCCAGCTCTAGTAATTTGTTTTATTGTACTCTATCAGTCTGTGTTTGACTGGTGATTAACAAATGTGTATATTAGCACAGATGACTTGAAAGCACTGCTCTGGTGTAATCTGAATTTCCTGATACTGAATGAAATCTTTCTGATTGCCCCAAGATTTAGCACATACAAACTGTACTTATACTGTTTAATTTTAAAACTTGCATTTAAAAATTTCAGCTGATGGAATGGAAACACAGATATTTGTCTTCATTTAGAGTATAGGAGACTTTTTTTCACTATTGTATCAGATGTTTTGATACATAAAACTTGCAGATAAGGGAAGAGGACAAAGATCCAGTCTATTTGTACTTTGAAAGTATGATGACTTGTGCCCGCGTTCGAGTATATGAACGAAAAAAAGAGGAACACAGACAACCATCCTTGTCTCCATCCTTGTCTCCATCACTTCAGCAGCAGAACTCATGTCATTCTAGTCCTGGGAACCATAGTTCAAAGGTGATTACTTGTTACACAATTGTTTTTTAACTTTTAATTCCTTGTTGCTGGTATTAGAACTTGAATTACTATCAGAATGATTAGAATTTTCATGCTATAAGAATAATTAATGTACTCTAGACTTATATGACATGTAAATTAATTTATTTTTCTCCATACTTTGGTGTTCTATACCTTAGGGTTACTAAAAGTATTATTTTTCTGACCTTGGAGTAATTAAAACACAACACAAATACTTCTGGGTTTAATTAAATTATTTATCTGTAATTAGTAAGATTTATGTCTTCCCACACTGATGAATTTTTTAAGTAACTGAAGCTTGTTCTGTTAAACCTAAAATATTTTCCTTCTTCACTAGAGTAACTGTAGAGTACAATGCACATGACAACGATGATGGCGATGATGTTTTTTTTGTTTTTGGTGGTGGTGGTGCTGGCGATTAAATCCAGGGCCTCAAAGGAGCTATACCACTGAGCAATATTCCCAGGCCCTGATAATTGTTTTCTTGATGACTTAGTCATTGTTAAAAACATTAGAACAAGACTACTTGTTTTTTTTTCCCCAGGATTCTAGTAATGTAGTTGTGTGTTCAGATGGGAAGCTGTTTTAGTCAGCTTTTTCACTAAAGGATCTGACCAGAAAAATTATAAAGAAGGAAAAGTTTATATGAGGGCTCATGGTTTCAGAGGTCTTAGTTCATAGAAGGCTGCCTCCATTTCTCAGAGCTTGAGATGAGGTTGAACTCATGGTGGATGTGTGGCAGAGGGAAGCAGCTCACATCATGGTCAAGAAGCAGAGAGAACTCCACTTGCCAGATATAAATATATACCTCAAAGCTATGCCCTAAACCCCACCTCCTCCAGGCACACCCTACCACTTCAGTTACCACTCAGTTAATCCCTCTCAGGGGATTAATTCACTGAGTGGGTTAAGATTCTCACAACCCAATCATTTCTCCCCTGAACCATCTTGCATTGTCTCACATATGAGCTTTTGGGGGACACCTCACATGCAAACCATAACAGAAGCTGTTGATTATTTATTCTACTAATTTAACTTCTGTAAGAGATTTAATGTTTATGTCTTACTCTTACTCTTTATAGATACTAGTATTTCTGTGTCATTTCCTTCCTTAGGAACCTGATTCTGAACAGCAACCCTTAAAACAACTCATTTGTGACTTGGAGGATGATTCTGATAAATCACAAGGTCAGAATCTTAATAGTAGTTAATAGTAGTTACTGGTAATTATATATGTCTGGATTATATAATGTCAGAAAACCAAAACTAGCAATTCAGAGTATGTCACTTACCCTTTTTCTGGTTTCTGCCAAAAATAGAGATTAATAAGTAAGCATCTTATTTTTTGTTTGTTATTTGGTTTGTTTAATAATTCTCAAAAATAAATTTATTCATATTGATGTGGTATGTTATGAGAGACTTTTAGAGATGAGGTCAGTGAAAATTTTTTTTTAGCTCTCTTTACCAAACCTTAGCAATATTGGCATTATTAGCTATTTAAAATTTGCCTCAGGTCTTTCTTACCTGCCACTATCAGGGAAATGCAGAGGAAGAGAAAGAATATCACTGATTTGTCTAATAGAGAATACTTCCTGAATTACTGTAATGAGAGGTAATAGTAATAACCTGGAAGTTACCTCTGGGCTTTTTTTTTTTTTTTTGGCTATGCTTTGTAAGTCTTATTCATGCAGTAGTACTTCCTGTCTTTAAAAAATGTCATGGTATGCAGAAAATATGTTTCCATAGCACAGAGAGATTTTGAAAAAGTTGCTTGGGTGGAAGAAACCTGGCTGAGAGCATGAGCACCCTGGGGGCCATGGGAATCAGTATCCTGGACATAACTATAATTATAGCATATTGGTTGGGAAAGTCTGTTGTAGAGATCTCAGTATCTAATGAAATACATATTTTTCAACATGTCGCCATGGATAGAAATATATTGGGGAGTTGAATGAAATCTTTCTGATTGCCCCAAGATTTAGCACGTCAGAGCATGTTTCAGAGCAAACTTGCAAGTATTTTTGCTTTGCCCAATGAATAACAGAATAGTAACCTAAGCCAAATAATCAACCTTGGTTATAGGTCATGCTTTGTTTGCAAGCTAGCACTTCTTAGATAATAGTTAAGGCCTCTTAGAGTAATGTTAAAGGAACTTCCTTTTTATCAGAGGATAGTGAAGACAATTTTGTGAGATCTTTCTTCTTTCTAGAAAACTCCCAAATTATGAATGTTAAACTTACATATTAGGTTACCCCTGGAAAGTATATGGGAATAGAACATTGAGACATTGTTGAATATCTTTTAAAAGTCCAGTAGTATAGAATTGCTGTGATTCAGAAAAATTTTTCAATTTTTTATCAGAAAAGAGCTGGAAATCTTCCTGCAATGAAGGGGAATCCTCTTCTACCTCTTACGTGCATCAGAGGTCACCTGGTGGTCCCACCAAACTGATAGAGATCATCTCAGACTGCAACTGGGAGGAAGATCGAAACAAGATTTTGAGCATCTTATCCCAGCACATCAATAGCAACATGCCACAATCACTTAAGGTGGGCAGCTTCATCATTGAGTTGGCTTCTCAACGAAAGAGCCGGGGTGAGAAGAACCCTCCTGTTTATTCTTCTCGTGTCAAAATCTCTATGCCGTCATGTCAAGATCAAGATGATATGGCTGATAAATCTGGATCAGAGACTCCTGGTGGTCCATTGTCCCCTGGGAAAATGGATGATATCTCTCCTGTGCAGACAGATGCTCTGGATTCAGTGAGGGAGAGATTACATGGAGGCAAAGGTCTGCCTTTTTATGCAGGGCTTTCTCCTGCAGGGAAGCTTGTGGCCTATAAGCGTAAACCCAGTTCAAGCACATCTGGGCTTATCCAGGTGAGAATTATCTTTAATCTGGACATAGCACCTTTTTGTATTTAGGTGACATTTTAATTTTTTTCAGAGCCCTTATTGGGCCTTAAGTCCTTTATCTTCACATTTCCTGGTAACTGGGTAACAAAATCATTATTCCTTTTTCTAATAGGTCAGTTAGATGCATACCTACAGTGAATTTTTGGAACATTTATACACAGAAACAGAGCCTTGTATTATTAGATTTTTCTTTCTATTCTTTTCAGAAAGTTATTCTTAAACTTTATTGCGTAGACTCTAGTGATATTTTGAGAACCAAAGATAGGAATTTTTAAAATGTATTATTAGCATACAGCTTTCAATAAGAATCTCTTGTATAGAATGTTAAGGCTAGTAAAGGGAAGATGATGAACTTGACTTTCAGACAGGCAGTTGGCAGTATATATTTAGAAACTTGGAGATATTTTATCTTATTTTTGTGGTGCTAGGGATTGAATTTGGTGCTCTATTAGTGAGTCATGTCCCTACTCCTGGGGAAAATTTTAATTTATGAGAAATTCAAATACATAGAATTAAAAAAAAATGAGTCATATATTTTTCTTTGATTTGTGAGGTTTTATCAGTGTAGTCACTTTAGGACAAATATATGTATCCTTGCTGTTCAGTAATTCATGCAGAATATATTTGTAAAATTATACCAACATCTAGGAAATCCTTGGAAAGAGAAGTTCCAAATGAAAATGTTAGTCATTGTCAAGGTTTTCTTCTTGCTCATTGGTATAAAATATATTTTTATAAGGGTAGAAAATGTATGCAAGTGTCCCATGTTATTGCTAAGGTTACTCAACTTTGGACTAAGGACTGCTCCATTAATATATAACTGGTCTACTTTAAAAAAAAAATTTATTGTAGTTTACTCTTGCTGGTGCTATGTCATTGCTTCTGTTGGTATTTCTTAAACTCTTAATGATGGAGAGAAAGATATTTCTTTCTTCATTTATTGATTAATACTTTGGAAATAGTGACTTAACTGAGATTTCTAATAAGACTCCCTGAAATAAAGGCATAGAGATTTTGTGTTCTCTCCTGATCAGGACTTCCAAAGCCACCATGGAGTGTCATTTGCATAAGCAGTCAAGCAGTTTATAATATATGTTGAGCATCCTTAACCCAAAAAATATAAAATTCAAAATGATCCAAGAGCCAAAACTTTTTGAGCATTGACATGACCCCATAAATAGAAAATTCCATACCTGACCTCATGTTGTTAAGAGGGCAAACATACTAAAAATATTGTATAAAATTAATTACCTTCAGACTGTGAACACAGTTTAAGGTGTATATGAAGCATAAGTCAATTTTTTATTTAGATTTGGGTTTCATCCCCAAGATATCTCATTACATATGCAAATATTTTAAAGTCTAAATTTCAAAAACATTCCTAGTCACAAGCATTTTGGATAAGGAATATTTAATGTATGTAGACTTTGGGGAAGCTTCTGAGTAGTCTTAAGCAGTCCCAACAGAACAGGCAGGACTGTCTGACCTAGATGCCACATAGCCTGAAAATCTGTACTAAAGTTTACTTTGGGATGGAGAGATCAATTTTTTTTTTTTTGTACTAAACTTGGATATTCCTGATCTCTCTGGGAATAATCACAATATACTTAAGTAGCAAAGAGTAGTTTTATTTTGCATCTTGGAAGATAGAATAGTTTGCTCTAGCTATCCTCCTTACTAACTTCCTATTAAGAGAGTAGATTCTACCTCAGTCCACCCTCTGTCCACCACTTTTTTCTTTTTTTTGGTACCAAGGGCACTTAGCCATATCCCTGCCCTTTTTATTTTGAGACAGGTTCTCACTAGTTAGTCAGGGCCTCACTTAGTTGGTGAGGCTGGCTTTGAACTTAGAATCCTCCTGCCTCAGCCTCCTGAGCCACTGTGATTACAGTGTATGCCACTGTGTCCTGTCCCCCACTTGATAAAAAGAAGTCATAGAAAAGGTTATTTCCTCTAGAGTCACCAGTAATATGACCTAGAGAACATGGGTAAGAAAAATGGGAGGTTTTTGTTTTCTTTCCTTTAAAATAAAAAAGGGCCAGACATGGTGGCATATGCCTGTAATTCCAGCAGCTAGGGAGGCTGAGGCAGAAGGATCGCAAGTTCAAAGCCAGCCTCAGCAACTTAGCGAGTTCCTAAGCAACTTAGCAAGACTCTTGTCTCAAAATAAAAATAAAAAGTTCTATGTATGTAACTCAGTGGTAAAGTGCCTCTGAGTTAATTCCCCAGTTCCAAAAAGAAAAGAAATAAAAATTTTAAAAAAGGAAAGAAGCAACAACAACAAAACTATCTCTCTGTCCAAGATGGGCAGTGTAATCAACTCAGCAGAGAAAATCTGTGCCATATTTGGTTTGTTGGTTTACCATGTCTGATAGTTTTCTGACTGTGTCTAGTTACATTGAGTTTTTACCAGCATTTGTTTTGAGCCCATATTTTGTCCAAAATATGAAGACAACATCTTCAAATTTGAGCCTTTTGATAACCAAAAACTGAAGTGACTTTGTAGCTTAGGTTATTGTAACAGTGGTTGTCATAAGAACTTAAAGTAGATTTATCATATATATATTTCAAATATAAAGGATGCTGGAAAAGACCCTCATTTCAGGGCCTCATTATTCTTCTCTGGTCAGAGAGAGGATTCTGTGGAAGACAGAATTTTTGCTGATGATTGTTAACCATTTTTGCTGATGATTGTTAATAGCTTAATTAATTTTTTAAATTAAAATAAAACAATTGCATGATTCTTCGGACACATTCATGTGACTTTCCAATATCTAGGATGCAGAAGTGATGAGTTTCTAAGATTCTCTGTTTCTGTACTACAAAATGAAGAAAATGGAATTAGTTCTGAATACCAGATGATGGCATTTTTCTACTTCCCTGTTACTCAGATTGTCCTGAATAGAAAAAGCCCACTTCTTTTTTTCCCCTTCACATCTGAAGAGTAGACTTTTAAAACCTTGTAAAAATGAAACCCCTGTCAAGGGAGAAGAGTTAGCAAGAGAATTTTATCTTTACAGAATTTCTCTTTGCCACTTGTTTCAGGTTAATGGTAAGAGTTACCCGCAGGCTAAGTTGCTATTGGGACAGATGGGGGCATTGCATCCAGCCAATAGGCTAGCTGCTTATATCACAGGCAGGTTGCGACCCTCAGTCCTGGACCTCTCAACCCTCAGTACTGTCATCTCCAAGGTAGCATCCAATGCCAAGGTGGCTGCATCCAGGAAACCACGTACCCTGTTGCCTTCTACATCCAACTCCAAAACGACATCCTCCTCTGGCACTACCACAAATCGTCCTGGGAAGAATACGAAGGCATTTGTCCCAGCAAAAAGGCCAATTGGTAAGTTGGAGAGTACATATAGCTTGGAAAGGATTATAATTTAGTGCTGGATCAGTTATTACAGGTGTGAGGACTGTTAAAATTAGAAAAGTACAGGATTTGGCATAATTATTATTGATGTCTGTGTTACCTGAATCTGTTTTTTTTTTTTTGTAAACTCTTCTGATGGCTTATGATTCTAGATGAATTAGAGTCTAGTTACTAGTTACTGTTAGAATTATTTTTGAGTCTTCTACATATTAATATAGAAAAGACGTGATTTAATTTTTTAAAAAATATTTTCTCTAGTAATTTTCCTGTAAGGACGAGGAGTTTTGGCATCAATCAAAAAATGCATGTTCCTTGATCTTAAGATTTCAAGAAGCTAGAAAAGCTAGAGAGTTGGGTTAGTATAGGCTCAGAGTAGAAAGTTTTTTTTTTATAAAACATGGTTTTCAAAATGTTACATTGTTCCATACATCCCTGTTTTGTGAACCTTTATTTTGCTCAACATTTCATTTCTAGAGTACGTAATAAATTGCCTTCTAGAAGCACTTGTTTTAGCATTTAGAGAATCAACAGTTGCTTTATTGAATTCCTCTTTCTGTTGTTTCAAATCTATTTAGGAATGTTAAGTAAAAGTGTCAATTGTGTCTTCATTCTTATTCCTCTAACAGGAAATTGAAATATCTGGCTGAAGGCTGGAGTTGTGTGAAGATAGAGGATAGGCATTGTATGCCTTAAAAAGAACCTATTTTGCCTCCTTTAAAAAAACAACTTTAATTGTGATTTTAAAACAACAACAACAACAACAACAAAAATGCAGCCCTGTCCTGCACTCTTTTGAAAAAATATCTATGCATTTTAAGAATATGCAATACTTAACTGTCTTATTCATAAGAGACAGCCTTAAAGAGGTGGAGGTGCTGGTATAGGAGGAAGTGGTGGAAATAAGTTTTAAAATTAGGATTAGGCAAAAAATCCTCTTCTTTTTACTTTCTGTTTTAGGTGGTGAAGTTTTACTGCTGTATTGTCTTTTTAGTGTCCTGACGAATTGAATATTTTGCATAGCCAGAGAATTTTAATAGGAACACTCAGTTTTAAACCCTTTCTTGTTGGAATTATTTGCCATTGTTTTGGATTGAGGGAAGTGTTTTGATTTCTGTGGGTGGAAATTGGCACATATAATACAGGTAGGTAGT
The DNA here is from genome assembly GCF_021218885.2 of Marmota monax. Lineage (NCBI taxonomy): Eukaryota > Metazoa > Chordata > Mammalia > Rodentia > Sciuridae > Marmota > Marmota monax. The sequence continues at coordinate 43,886,850 of NW_026693777.1, forward strand.
ACCTGTAAGAAATTGACCCAGTGGTGCACAATTAATGTTGATAAGCACAGTCACTAGGAGGGTAAAATAAGAGAACTGAAGATTTTTGACCTGCAAATTTTTATTTGCAGCGGCTCGACCCTCTCCTGGTGGTGTGTTCACACAGTTTGTGATGAGTAAAGTTGGAGCCTTGCAGCAGAAGATACCTGGAGTTAGCACACCCCAACCCCTGACAGGGCCACAGAAGTTCAGTATCAGACCTTCTCCAGTAATGGTCGTCACACCTGTGGTTTCTTCTGAGCCAGTTCAGGTGTGCAGTCCCGTGACTGCTGCTGTCACTACTTCCACCCCTCAAGTGTTTTTAGAGAATGTTACTGCTGTGACATCTATGACTGCTATTTCTGACGTGGGAACTAAAGAAACTACTTATTCTTCTGGTGCCACCACTGCAGGGGTTATTGAGGTCTCTGAAACTAATACCAGCACCCCTGTAACATCTACCCAGTCTACAGCCACTGTGAACCTTACCAAAACTACTGGGATAACTACCCCTGTGGCTTCAGTTACTTTTCCTAAGTCTTTGGTAGCATCTCCTCCAACCATAACTCTTCCTGTTGCTTCCACTGCCTCCACCTCCATAGTCATGGTGACCACAGCTGCGTCTTCCTCCATGGTGACCACACCTACTTCATCTCTGGGCTCTGTTCCTATTATACTCTCAGGAATTAATGGGAGTCCACCAGTGAGCCAGAGACCAGGTAAGGCCTAATTATTACTAGTTGCTTAACTGTATAGTTGTTTATGTAATTTTGCAGCTGGGGGTAGGATCTTTCTGTTTGTCTGTCATCTGTCTCAGGATAATCATGTAGGTGTTTTCTGCTATGAAATTTGAGTGTATTTCTGAAAATATTTGCATTCTGCAAAACTGAATATTTTAAAATAATAGAGCTCATGGTTAATGCAGTTAGATCACTGAAAATATATAATTTTGTAAGTAAAACACTGCAGAAACAACTTATTCCTTGGGAGATGATCAGTAGAACTTAGTGGGCCTGCAGGTTGCCTCAGGAGATAACAAAAAAACTATTGAAAAACATTAGAATAGAAATGCTGGCTGAAGGACACCGAAATAATTAGATGAGAGTGGAGCTCTGAGCCACTAGAGCAGTCATTAAGGTGAGCATGGGAGAAAGTACAACCTATTATGTGACATGCTGAGATCTAGGAGTACATATCCTTAAGAAGGGAACCATATGTACAGATGCTCTTTTTTGGGGTGTGTGTGTGCTGCATTTTAATTTAAAAAACCGAAATGAAAGGGTTTCTGCCAATGCTTTATCCAAGCTGAGGGCTTTTTTTTTTCTTTTTTGAAGATTAAAATATACTTCTGCTGGGTGTGGTGACACATGCCTATAAATTCCAGCAACTTAAGAGGCTAAGATAGAAGGATTGAAAGTTTTGAGACCAGCCTCAGCAATTTAACAGGGCCCTAAGCAACTTAGCAAGACCCTGTCTCAAAATAAAAAATAAAAAGGGATGAAGATTTGGCTTAGGCACACTTGAATATACTCCTGCTATTCTAGCTCTTCTCGTCTAGCAAAAATCATTTTTATTTATTTTATGTGGCTCTGAGGATCGAACTCGGTGCTTCATGTGTGCCAGGCAAGCCCTCAACCACTGAGCTACAACCCCAGCCCTCATATTTTAAATTCTCAACTTCTTAGTTAAAATTTTCCTCTTGTTGGCTTAGGTTAAACAAATTCATAATAGGAATATTATGTGCTTTGGTATATTTTATATCCAAATGCAACTACATAAAGTAGGTGATTCTTTTAGTCTATTCAGAGAAGAATTAATGTATATAAAACTGAGAAACTTTGCAGAATTCAAGGGAAATAACTACCCAGTATCATTATATTGCTCTGAATCCCATTTGTACTATTTTTTTATATTTATTTATTTATTTTAGTTTTAGGTTGACACAATGTCTTTATTTTATATTTATGTGGTGCTGAGGATTGAACCCAGTGCCTCATGCAAACTAGGCGAACACTCTACCACAGAGCCACAACCCCAGCCCCCCATTTGTACTATTTTAAAAATTATTGTTTTAATTAACTATTTTTTAATATAAATGTTTTTAAGAGACTGAGTGGAAGCCAATGTTACTTGGCAAAAGACAGGTTGACCTCATAAACAAGTAGTAAATAAAATATATTAATAAATTCAAATATTTACTGTAAGTTCTGTGCTTGTGGCATCTCTTTCTGTTGATGAAGAGAGCTAGAAAATACTGAAGTCATTTTTTAAAGATAAAATATCTAAGATTGTGGGGCTGTGGCTCAGTGGTAGCGCACTGGCATGTGTGAAGCACTGGGTTCAGTTCTCAGCACCACGTATAAATAAATAAAGGTCTGTCAACAACTTAAAAAAATCCAAGACTGGTACTTTCTTATGTATATAATCAAAAGATTAAAATTGAAATGGGAATGGCTTTTCTATCAGTGTGATACAGTGTTACTTTATATTCATATATCACTTAAAATATTTTGTTGAATGCCACTTAAAGAAATAGTGATTGTATTTTATTTTTTGGTACTGGGAATTGAACTTAGGAGCACTTAACCACTGAGCTACTTCCCCAGCCCAAAATAGTGATGTTAATAAATTTCCTTATCTCTTCTATAAATACAGAGAACTCAGGTAACTGCTAGTTCTAAGGAAGTGGACATTTTATTCTCAGTTCATAAAGAGCATATCAAGTTGGATATTTTGATTGTCTGTTTTTTTCGTTTGACTTATGTTTTTCTCTTTCCCTGATCCTCACCAACATTTAAGTAACTTATCGCATTTTCAGTGGGTATAAGAAAGATTGCTTTCATTCTTTGAATTGAGGTAATTTAGGTTTTGAATCACTCTAAAAATAAATTTGAAAAGTTTGAGAAATTGTGTTAACATTTTCTTAATTCATGTAAGATAGGTGAATGTTTTTTGTTTAAATTGCACAGTATTATTTTCATGAACAAACTGGTCTTTGTTTTATTTCATTTTTAGAATAGTCCTAGATTTTTTATGTTACAGTTTATCATCTAAATGTTATGAGCATGGGGCCAGGTGTGGTGTTTCACACCTATAATCGCAGTGGCTCAGGAGACTGAATCAGGAAGATCACAAGGTCAAAGCCGGCCCCAACAACTTAGGAAGGCGCTAAGCAACTCAGACACTGTCTCTAAATAAAATATTAAAAAGGGAAAGGCTGGGGATGTGCTCAGTGGTTGAATGTCCCTGGGTTTACTCCTTAGTACAAAAAAGTTATTAATATGATTTTCTCTTAGAATTGTAATGTTTTGTGTGGACACAATGCATATCTGATAGAAAATCACATTAAGCCAGAAATTTTTGGGTTTAATTTTTTTCCTTTATTGGCAGACTATTAAATTTTTTACAAATTTATAAAATAAAGTCAAATAAGTTCACCAATTTGAATTATAATCATTTGTGTTAAAACTGTCTTTTCCCTCCTCTTGTCAGGCTTTATTTATCTTTTTTTTTTTAATTTTTTTTTTTAGTTTAGATGGACACAATACCTTTCATTTTATTTATTTTTTATGTGGTGCTGAGGATTGTACCCAGGGTCTCAAAAGTGCTAGGCGAGCACTCTACCACTGAGCTATGACACCAGCCTTTATCTATCTCTTTGATTTAATATGAATCCAAATTTAGAGGAATACCCTGGTTGTCATTAGGCAAAAGCAATATCTCTATAAAAGCACCTCTTGACAGTTAATGCTTTTTTTTTTTTTTTTTAATCATTCTGGGTTCTCTTGCGGGGAGGTGATAGGGATTGAACTCAAGGCCTTGTGCACGTAAGGCAAGCACTCTACCAACAGAGCTATGTCTCCAGCCTTTTAATCATTCCGAATGCAAAACTCTACAATGTCTGGTTAGTTACTCGAGTTTAAAACAAATTCCTCTCAGCCATAAAGAGTGTATTATAGAGGGACAAGATTTTTCCAATTTTATAATTCAAATTAGAAGTTGCTTGTAGCATTGTCAGATCTTGTATTTGTTGTCATAGCTTTTTTCCTTCATGTGTTGAGGGAGAATTCTGATATTATGTTTCTGTTTTGTTTTTTAGAAAGTGCCCCTCAAATTCCAGTGGCTACTCCACAGATCTCTCCTAACACAGTGAAACGTACTGGACCACGATTGTTGTTGATTCCAGTACAGCAGGGTTCTCCTACGCTTAGACCTGTCCCAAACCCACAACTTCAGGGACATCGGATGGTCTTGCAGCCTGTAAGGAGTCCAAGTGGAATGAACCTGTTCAGGCATCCCAATGGGCAGATTGTCCAGCTCCTGCCTTTGCATCAGATTCGAAGCTCTAATACCCAGCCCAGTTTACAGCCTGTCATGTTTCGGAACCCAGGTATAAAGTTAGAGATCTTTCTAATGAATTTTTCTTTAAGTAAATCAGTTGGCTATATGATTTATTACTATACCAGGATTATTCTTAGTCTCTTAGAGTCACATGTCCAAAAAAGAAAAACACCAGTGAATTATTGAGATGGGCAGTCATGATTTAAATTTTCTTTTTCTTTCTTTCAGGGTCTGTGATGGGAATCCGGTTACCTGCTCCTTCCAAACCTTCTGAGACTCCACCATCTTCCAGTTCATCCTCTGCTTTCTCTGTTATGAATCCTGTAATTCAGGCTGTTGGGTCTTCTCCAGCAGTGAATGTTATCACTCAAGCACCATCATTGCTTTCCTCTGGACCTAGTTTTGTCTCTCAGGCTGGCACATTGACCCTGAGAATTTCTCCTCCCGAACCACAAAGTTTTGCAAGTAAATCAGGCTCTGAAACCAAAATTACCTATAGCTCAGGAGGGCAGCCTGTTGGTACAGCCAGTCTTATTCCTCTCCAGTCTGGTAGTTTTGCCTTGTTACAGCTCCCAGGACAAAAGCCTGTTCCTAGCTCCATTCTTCAGCATGTTGCTTCCCTTCAAATGAAGAAGGAATTCCAGAATATAGATCAAAAAGATGAAATGAACTCTATAAAAAAAGAGAAGGAAACTAGGAAAACTCTACAGTCAGAAGGAGAAGCTACAGACCCAGAGGCTAATAAACAAAATTCAGGAACTATTGCCTCAGAGGAAACTCTGAATATTTCCTTGGAAGATGGGGGTGATCGTTTGGATGAAGATTCTCTTACAGAAGAAGGTCCCACAACTGTCAAACCTTCTAAACTCTCCTATATGGCTGGGTCACACACAGATGAAGACTATAAAAATATTAATGAAGAGAGTGGGACTAGAAATCATAGTAGTTCTAAAGAAAAACTGTCTCTTCTAGAAGTTAGGACGATTTCTGAAAAAGCCAATATTATGACAGTACAAAATGTAAATAAAGTACAGCTACAGAACTGTGCTGTGAAGGTGGAACAGCAGAAGGGATTCGACAATCCAGAGGAAAAACTAAATGAGTTTCCAGTCATCTCTAATGAAGAAAGTAAACTTGAATTGTCAGGGAGCAAAATTATTATGGAGCAGCAGTCTAATCCACGGGCCAAGGAGAAGGAATGTGGAGACTCTAGGGAGAAGGACAGTATTAGGGAAAAATGGAGAAAACACCTGAAGGGCCCTTTGACCCGGAATTATGTGGGAACTTTGCAAGAATGTAAGAAGGAGACAGATGAGTTGTTAATTAGAGAAGCAAAGCCATGTCAAGAAAATTCAGATGTATTTCAAGAACAGGGGATCTCTGACTTACTTGGAAAAAGTGGAACTACTGGGAATGCCAGAGTTTTAAAAACTGAATGTGATTCTTGGAGTATGATTTCTAATCCTGCAGCCTTCTCCATTGTTCCTAGGAGAGCTACAAAAGGAAGCAAAGGGAATGGACACTTTCAGGGTCACTTATTGCTACCAGGAGAACAGATACAACCAAAGCAAGAGAAGAAGGGTGGGAGAAAAAGTACTGGCTTTACTGTTTTGGATTTGGAAGAAGAGGATGAAGAAGATGAGAATGAGAAAACCGATGATTCTATTGATGAAATTGTGGATGTTGTTTCTGACTACCAGAGTGAGGATGTTGATGATGTAGAAAAGGTGGTGAGCCCATTTTTGTTGTGACTGAAACCTCAAGGATTTAAATGATTTATTAGAGACAGTAGCTTTTCCAGAAGATCAATAAGACCTAATACATTCAATTGGATGCCTAGGTTTAGATCATTATTAACAGCCCTGTAGCTTTTAGGATGTATCAGACAGGCAACATTTATTGGGCTTATCCTTTGACATTTGTCTGTTTTTTATGGTAAGGGTAGCTTGAACTTCTGGGGTATAGATGCTTGAGAATCCCTAGTAGCTTTAAAAGGAATGTTTTGAAACCACTACACCCATTTGATCTCAGTAGTTTCTTTGACATTTGCTACATGGAGTGATTCTAACTTATCTGTTAGATATAATATGTAAGAAACAGAATGAATGGGTGACCTTTGAACTGGAGGATAACCCTGTCTACCTGCATTTAGAGTGAAGTTTTTGTTTTGGAGAAAAACTAAAAAATACCATCTAATATTTTAACGTAATTCTGCCTTAAATTGCCTTTTAATTATCCTCTGAAGACTTAGTTTCCAGAATTTATATTTTAGACTTTAATTATAATCCTTTGTAATATGACTTTTATAATTGATTATTAAAAATTTCCTGAAGCATTTTTATAGGCCTCCGACTTAGGGGTGTATTAACTGAACTAAGTAATTGTGAGTCAGGTGTGATACAAAGCAGGAGTTAGAAAAGCTTTTTCTGTGAAGAGCCAGATAGTAAATATTTTAGATTTTGCAGGCTGCTGTTGTAGTGTGGTAGCAGCCACAAACAATACATATGTTAATGACTGTGGCTTTGTTCCAGTAAATCAGGCTTTGATTTGCCAAATTCTGATAGAGGGTCTGATGTAAAACATGAAACCATAGACAATCTATGGGGTGCCCTGAAATTTAAACAATCTCCCTCTTTTTGGGAGCAGATGACATAGCCTTCTGAACCGATTATCATGTGGTTGATTGTTTCAGAATCTCACTTCCTTAAGATTCATTCAGCTCCTGAATTGTTTGGTCTTTTTTTGTTAATCCCTAATGACCTTATGCAGATAAAATATAACAAAAAGGTTAGTATTTTAAAACTCTAAAATGTTTAAATATTTTAATGTTCCTGGTTCATTATTTTTGAACCTCAGTTGTCTGATTTATAAGTGAGGATCTAGCTCTAAAATTGAATGATTCTATATGCATTTGCCTTATAATTTTCTTTGTAATCCTTTTCAAGGTTATATATCTAGAAATCTGAATTCATTGAGTTTAAAAGTTATATTGCAGATCTTACAGTGCTTTTTGTGATCTCCCATTGTAGTCAATCCAGAGAAAAATCAGACCAAAAAATAGTTCAACTTTAAAACTATTGCTAGTTACAGAATTGATTTTAATCGAGTCAGTTCTTTAGAGTGCCATAATTGCAAGGAGATACTGCTTGAAGGTGCAAGTTGGGAATTTCATAGATAATTTACACAGATTTTTTAAAAAGTAAGAACAGTATTTTAAATGATCTCCAAAATCTAAATTCTATATCATTTTTATGTACATGCCCCATGCTTAAGTTATTTTTATACTTGTTATTAGAATTAGATTGAAATGGTGTGAGCAAAGCTGTGAATAGCCACTTTAATGAAATACTGGGTACTTTTTTTTGGAAAGTCTACAGTTGAAACTATGCAGTAGGCAGACATTCTTCAGTCTAAATATCACAAAGCATATATAACTGAAATACTAACTAAAAATTCTGTTGGGATGCTGTTGATTTTGCTTCCTAGAATTAATGTTTATATACACTGTTTAAATTTAATGTATATTGTTTAAGTTGTACTTAAATTGGGGTGGGAACAAAAGATAGTTTGTATTTAGTGTCTATTGATCTTACAAAACCTATAATTTGGGGGTAAGTAATTTTTCCAAAAAGTCTATAAACATAACGAGGTGGTTGGGATGTTGTCTCTCTCTGGTACAGTGTGAGTATATATAAGAGATAATGTATTTCTTATTTAGTTTGTGGCATAGTAAACACTACTTTTAAAGGTGGACTTAAAAATATCTGCTTGTCCCATATATTCATATAACTTTAGTGTTATAAACAGTGAATTTTTATGATAGATGCATATTGGTAAATGCTTACTTGATTGACTTCTTCTTTGGTATAAGGAACCACAACAATCCTGGGTTTCTTTTGAAATCTGAAATTCCTTAAGAGTTCTCATTCTGTGAGGTTGAGAGACTTTGAATATTGTCTGGGTTGTATTCTGTACCATATCTGCCTTGTGTGTGTTGATTTATTGGCATCGGATATGGTGTTAGTCATGAAACCCACTTAGGAAAGGGTTCTTCTCCTCCTCCTTCTCTGTCCTTCTTTTTTCTCCTTCTTTTTCCTCTTCATCCTCCAGGCCTCTTCTCTCCTTTTTCCTCCTCATTGGAACCCAGGGCCTTGCGCATGCTATTCAGTGTTCTACCACTGAGCTATACCCCAATTCCCAAATAGAATTTTGTTCTTTCCATATTCCTCCTTTCCAAATTTTATTTCGCTGGCGTTTGATCTTAAGATTTAGGAAACCATAGCCAGGCACAGTGGTACTACCTGTAACCCCAGCTACTCAGGAAGCTGAGGCAGAAGGATCACAAGTTTAAGGTCAGCCTTGGCGACATAGTAAGATCCTGTCTTAAAAAGGGCTGGGGATGTATCATAGTGATAGAGTGTCCTGGGGTTCAACCCCCAGCACTCCTACCCGCCAAAAAAAAGGCAAGGGGGTGGATTTGGGAAAGCCTTAATGAAGCCATACCTGAATTTTATCTTCTAGAGGTAACATTGAAGCATTAATGCATCCCGTTGGGAACTCTCTTTAGCTTCAGAATTAATGATGTCTGTTTAATATATATCTGTGAGTTTTGTAGTTCTTGGTGGTTAACTCAAATCATATGTTGTCTGACTTAATTCTTTTTTTTATGATTAACAAGTTTACAATTGTCAAATACTCCAGTGTAAGATCAGTGTTTGGTAGTAGTTGATTTTATAAAGTGAGTATGCAGTTGGAAAGTTTAGGTGTGGGTGCACCTCAATACTTTATTTACTGTTGAAATGATGTTTTTCAGAATAACTGTGTAGAATACGTTGAGGATGATGAGGAACAAGTGGACATTGAGACTATAGAAGAGCTCTCACAGGAAATTAATGTTACCCACAAGAAGACCACTGTAGTTCACACACAGTCATTCAAACAGCCGTAAGTCTTAATTTATCTTTGAGTTATAATTGTTGTTCCTGTTATAATTGTTGTTATTTTTTAATCAGAAAAAACCTATATGTTCTTTTTAGGACATTTAGGTAACTGACCTGGTTCCTTTATTCTTCTAGCTTTTTTTCTGACTAGTATAGATGAAAAGAGAAGCTGTGATTAGGAGCTGATTTGCTTGCCTTGGTTATTGTTCGGAGGCAGGGTATAAATGTCAGTAATAGATGCTTTTGGAGAGTGATAGACTGGTGTTAAAATACTAGTTTTGAAGTGTTGAATAATACATGTAACTTGCATAATAACTGACACAGTGGACTACTCAACAAATGTTATTTATCTTTTAAGAATAAGGCATTAAATTCTAAATTTGTTTATTTTACTAGTTAAACAGGTGAGTTACAGGTTTGAAAATTTTCCTGCCTCTTCGGCTGATAAAATGAAAATACGGAGGATATGAGGACTTGCTCAGGAATATTTCCTTTTCTGTTTTAGTAAACTTTGTATTGATTAGGGACTGGGATTTGAGAGAGAAGGGAAGGAAGATACGACTTCTTGTTTTCTGCTAGACCTTGTACTTCTCCTGTTACATATGAAGTAGCAATGATCTGAGAAAGTAACTCTTCATCCCTACTGATGCTGAAAAAGTCTGAGGAATAGAAGGTAGGACTAGTAATTATCTTTACACCAGAACTATTTGCAGGCTACTTCAGTTACCTACTGGTTAAGCATGAAAGAGTTTTGAGTCTCTTAACTGAATTAGACTTAATAAGCTAAACAGTATTGTTGAATTAATAAAGCATGTTTTAAAACTGAGTTCCTAAACAGTAACAACAAACAAAATCTAAAACATACCATTTACACGAGTAACAGGAAAAAGAAAGTTTCCTTGAAATATATCTAATAAAAGCTGTGCAAGACTTTAATTATAAACTCATACTAAAAGACTTGATATAATAATTCAGTCAATAGAGAGAAACCATATTAGTGGGTTAGAATAACAAAGGACCAAGCATAACCAATACAGAAAGAGCACAAACTATAAAGGAATAGATTGAAACTAAAGATTTAAGAGCCATGTTTAGTGTTCCTGAGGCCCTGAGTTCAGTCCCCAACCCTGCCCCCCACCTCAAAAAAAATAATAAAGATTTAATTTTTAAGTCTAATTAAATGTAAAACTTTAGCCGGGCACAGTGGCATTGGAGGCTAAAGCAGGAGGATGGAGAATTCAAAGCCAGCCTCAGCAATTTAGGAGGCCCTAAGCAACTCAGTGAGACCCTGTCTCTAAATAAAACATTAAAAAAGGCAGAGGGCTGGGCCTCAGTTGTAAAGTGCCCCTGGGTTCAATCCCTGGTACTCCCCCCCACCACACACACACAAACCTCAAAATTCTGTCAGAACACCTTGAAAACCATGAGAAGGCAAGCTTAGTCTATAAGTATTTGTAGTAACATAAAACTGACAAAGGGTTATTAGTATTAGGATATTAAAAATTTGTTACCAGTCTATTAGAAAAAGATAATTCAGGGCTGGGGGTGTGGTTCAGTGGCACACTACTTGCCTAGTATGTGCAGGGCCCTGGGTTTGATCTCCAGCACTGCAAAAACAAAATATGATTCAGTAGAAAAATATGGATATCACAAGCTGAAAGCTTACAGAAGAGGAAACCTAAAAGGCCAGTAAGCATGTACAGATTTGTTCATCTTCACAAGACATTAGGGAAATGCAAATTAAACTGCAGTAACTGTATCAATTCATACTCTTAATATTCAAGTGTGTCAAAAATAGAAATTTATGATAGTACCATATAAGCGTGGAGCAATGGGAACTCATAAAATTGTTAATGACCACTATGAGGTGCAGTTTAACATCTAAAGTTGAAGATGTGCATACCTCTTTCTTGAACCTAGTAATTCCACTCTTATGTTACCATACAACAGCTTACAACATGTGTACAAGGAATCATTGTTTTGCTGTTGTGAAGATTTAGAAATGACCTAATAACAATATAAAAACTACTGATATTCTTAAAAAATTTTTTGGTGGGCAGGGGGGATTCACACTGTGCAATACTGTATGCTAGTTGAAATAATCAGATTAGAACTATGTATACAACATATCTCAGGTGTAATGATGAAACAACTCAGTTGCAGAAAGATACAATATACTATTTAAAATGATACATAAATTTTTTTGTTTAGAAATGGACATTCCTAAGAAAACTGAAGAAACACATTGAAACTCAATTCAGGAGTATTTACCTATGAGAAGGATGGAAGGGAATGTGATTGAATAGTCTGCATTTGGGGGTTGGTTTTGTTTTTTTATGGTGCTGGGGATTGGCCACTGAGCTACATCCCCCCTTTTTTATTTTTTTAAATTTTGAGATGGGTTGTTGCTAAGTTTGCTGAGTATAGTCTCAAATTTGTGATCTTGCGTCATTTCCCGAGTTACTGGGATTATAGGCATCTCATTGTACACAGGCTTTTCTTAGAGGAAAAAAAAAGTATGCTGTTGAATAAATAATATGGCCCACTACCACACCTTGGGGAAAATAAATTGGTTGTAATTTAGACAATTTAGGGTGGTGTGCTTTAATATAGTTGTTAAATAGGTCTTAGATTGTTGAATTTCAATAAGACATTGAAAAATACTATATTTACCTAGGTGCCGTACCCATATCTCTGCTGATGAAAAAGCTGCTGAAAGGAGTCGAAAGGTATTTAGAACATATTTAATGATAATTACTCATTTAATAAAATTGGTAATGTTTATGTTAGAGTTGAAATAATATTAGCTATATTAACTGAGATTTTTTTCAAGGATGTTTTTCTCAAGAAGTTCATATAATCAACTTGTCCCCCCTTAACAAAATTGTACTGTTAATGTGCTTTTCTCCCTTTTAGTTCTACTTCCCCCAGAGAGGGAATAATTGAGTTCAAATGGGTATGAAGCCTATGAAAATTTATTTGCTTATTTGAAAACTAATCGTATATTGTAATGATTTGATGTGAAACAAGCTGGCATTCTTACTTGTAAGCCTAGGCTTGTACTTTTCAGTGGTCCAGATTGAGCCATGAAGTTATAAACTACCTTTAATTTTTTAAATGTACCATGTTACTGTGTTTTCTTTATTTAAGAGATAAGGCAGTGATGGGGATTAGGTTGAGGTGGAGGGTGGCATTTCATTTCAAATTCTCTCAAAAACCCTGCAGCATGATTGTTTGGCTATTTGAGGATCATAGGAAACATATGTGCATGGTTGTAATCATTTTTCATAAATATCACTATATTTGGTTATTTTTGTTTATTCTAAAACATATATTTAGATGGCAGAGCTTTCATAATAGCTTATTTACATAATCTTTTGTTTTATACCCAAATTATTATAAGCAAGTACTTGCAGTGCTTTCCTTTATTTAAGTTTCTTCTATCTTATTATTGCATTTTTGATTCTCCCATACTAAGTTAATGTACAGAGGGTTCAACTTTAGAAAAAATGTCTTTACCTTAAGAGTTTTTGGGCACTGTAAAGGTAATGATGAAAACAGACAGTATCAGGAAAGATAATTAACAGCCTCAGAGGGGGAATAAAAACAAAGCTGTGTAAGATAGGAAATGTAATTATTCAGTTTCTATGAATATTTATAGTGTCAGAATAGTATAAATACCCTCAGTGATTTTTTTTTAAGAATTTGTATAACTCTGAGTAAAACATGAAAAACCTAATTTTATTCTTGAAAAATGTCTAAATATATATCACAGATTGTGCAGTGAAAGGGAAGAAAAAAAGAGAAGGATATAGATACCAATACCCTCATTTTACAAAGTGGAAAGTCAAAATAATCTATTTATTGTTATAAAACAAGAAATTAAGAACTATGTATTCAAGTTGCTAAGGGATCTAGTGAAGAACTAAAATTAGTGATATAGCTATATTAGAAAAATAGAGTGGCAAAGATATAAAAATGAAGTGAGTTAAATCCTTTTCTGCATAGCAAGTAGTCAATAGACAGCATGAAACTATATAAGTTCTTCATGTATTTTTAACCTTACATTTATCTATAACTTGTTCATAAGAAGTAAATAATATTTAAAATTGAAATAGAATAAAAAAGATTAAAGGAGGCCTAAGGGGTTCTGAGAGTGAAGGCAGACTTTGCTGGGAAAAGTACAATGTTTGAGTTTTAGATGTTAAATTTTAAGTGCTATGGAAGATTGGGAGGGACAAAGGGGAGGGGTCATCAGGTGTATGCAAAAGGGGAGGTGTAGGATTGCCTTGTATGTTTTTGGAATTTCTAACAGTTAGGAATGGCTGGAAAAAAAGGTGATTTAGAAGAGTGGAAGTTGATCCTTTATGGAGCTGTGAAAGATCTTACAGTATTTTTTTAAAAAATTCTTTTTTAATCATTTTTCCACTAATCAAGATTTTTTTTATATAATTTGTATCATGAAAATTAGTTTTGATAATAATAAATTATATAAATAAGCTTTACAAAAGATCCCATGTTCCAGACCGGATGTGGTGGTGCATGCCTATAATTCCAGTGACTTGGGAAGCTGAGGCAGGAGGATTGCAAGGTCAGCCTCAGGAAATTAGCGAGGCCCCAAGAACTTAGCAAGACCCTGTCTCAAAATAAAAACATTAAAGGGGGGTGCTGTGGATGTGGCTCAGTGGTTTAGTGACCCTGGGTTTAATCCCTGATTGCAAAACTAACCTCAACAATAAAAGATGCCATGTTCCCTCTTGCTCCCATACTTTTCCTCATTTGAGAACCACTGAAATTGAGTTGGAAATTGATATGATTATATTAGCATGTATTTGAATTTATACTGTTGACATTGTTGAAATTAGATTTGGAGGAAGGATAGCGTGGTATTAAGATGAGCAATCAAGACGCTGTTATAACAATCCAGGCAGAAGATGATGGGTACCTGAGATAGAGCAATGCTGTTTGGGATAGTAGTAGAGGGCAGGTACATGTGAAAGATGTTGAGGAGGCAATCTCATTTGGACAGGCTCCACAAATTCCTTTAAAACTGAAACCTGATTACTGGAATGACAAACTACAGAAAGAAGCAGAAGCTTTTGCCTATTATCGCCGGACACACACTGCCAATGAGCGTCGGCGACGTGGTGAAATGAGAGATCTCTTTGAAAAATTGAAGATTACATTGGGATTGCTTCATTCTTCCAAGGTTTCCAAGAGTCTCATTCTTACGCGGGTAAGTGTGTGTCTAAGAGAACCTTATAGATAATATGGGAAAGGGGACCCATTGTCATGTGATGGAAATTGAAATAGAGCTACTTTAACAACTGAATGTGTACTAGCGAATGTTCAGTAAATTTCTTAGAGGGGGAAATTGTTATATTGAGTCAGAGTAGGTTTTTATTGAAAGCTAATTTAACTAACAGAGTTATCTTCCTTTAAATAAAATCAGAAACTCTAGGTAACTCTGTTTACCACATTCTCTTTACGTTGTTCCTACTAGTACTTAGAAGAGTTTGTCACAGTATGAAGCATAGCATAAGTGATATATTCTTTTAATTGCAGATGGACACAGTGCCTTTTTTATTATTTGTTTTTATGTGATGCTGAGGATCTAACCCAGTGCCTCTCACATGTGCTAGGCAAGTGCTCTATCACTGAGCTGCAACCCCTGCCCATAAGTGATATTTTAACATACTTCATAACAGTTGACATTTTAAAAGAAAATCTGAAATATTCACACTAGGAGAAGTTTTAACTTTGCGCATAGAATAGCTTAGGGTAGTTTTGTTTAAATTGCTTTTAAGTAGAAGTTGGAGATATAGCTGGGCATGGTGGCACATACTTGTAATCCCAGCATCTAGGGAGGATGGGGTAGTTCAAAGCCAGCCTCAGCAACTTAGTAAGACCTTGTCTCAAAACATAAAAGGGGCTGGGAGTGTGGCTCAGTTGTTTAAGTGCCCCTGGTTTCAGTCCCTGATACAAAAAAAAAGTTGTTGAGAAATAATAGGGTAAGTATTCATATACCTCTAGCACAGTGTTCTTTCAACCAAATGTATGCTAGAAGATTAAAGTTGATTAAAATCTAAACTGAACGTGAATATTTTATATCTCTCTTCAAGAAATAGTAGAGCACCTGTTACTCAGTGATATTTTCTTTGAAAATAATCATTATCTAAATTCCCTGAAAGTATAACCCAGAAAACTCCATGTGGTTTTACAAAAAAAAGTTCTTATATATAAATAGTTGTTTTAAATGGTATTTTAAAGATCTTTAAATTATTAATTTATGATTTTGTCACTAAGAAAACTGTGTGTGGGAACATTATGCCTATAATCCCAGTGATGTGGGAGACTAAGGCAAGAGAATCTCAGGTTTGAGGCTAGCCTAGGCAACTTAGGAAGACTCTGTTTCACAATAAAAAAATAAAATGGGTTGGGGATATAACTCAGTGGTAGAACACCCCTGGGTTCAATCCCTAGGGATTACCCACCCACCCAATTTATTAAAGAAATTTGTTAGCCTTCCTTGTTTTTGGCAAAGAATGGATCAATTGACATAATATTGCTATTTCTTTTCTAGGCATTCAGTGAAATTCAGGGACTTACAGATCAAGCAGACAAATTGATAGGACAGAAAAATCTCCTGACTCGAAAACGAAATATTCTGATACGGAAGGTATCATCTCTTTCAGGTGAGATAAGTAAATGGTCTTTGATAAAGAGCATAGTAACAGCTTTAGCAAGGAGAAATCCTCAGTAGACCTTTCCAGATACTACTTTAGTTTAAGGCTTGGTGTTCCCTAAGTTTATATTAGAGTTATCTTTTGACTGGGTGGGACATACTTCTGGATTATAATCACTCTTGCCTTCCATAGTTTTGGGGAATATAGTTAAATCAACTGGATTTCAGTTGACTCTATTTCTCATTATTATGTGGGGTCATTCAGAGAGTGATAATTTATTCCCTATCAACCTGTAGGTAAGACAGAAGAAGTGGTCCTGAAGAAGCTAGAGTATATTTATGCAAAACAGCAAGCACTAGAGGCACAAAAAAGAAAAAAGAAGATGGGATCAGATGAGTTTGATGTGTCTCCCAGAACTAGCAAACAGCAGGAAGGATCTTCTACATCATCTGTAGATCTCGGACAGATGTTTATAAATAACAGGAGGGGGAAACCTTTGATTCTTTCCAGAAAAAGAGACCAGGCCACAGGTAGGAGGGACATTCTTTGCTTTCCTTAATATAGATGAACATCAATTTAATTAGTGGACTGAATGTCTTCTCTTGGCCATAATTTTAGTTAAATAAAAATGAATTATATAAAAAGTTGAATTAACATTAGATTTTTATTTCCACCTTTACACACTCAAGCAACTCTTGAGAAGCTAACCAGTTCTGATTAACATGTTGATCCTAATTTGATGGTAGTCTATAGTTAGGTGATTTTAGTAAATGCCAACTTTTCAAACTATATATATTCCCCCACCCCTATCCCTCCTGGCAATTCTGCCAATGGGTTGATAAAATTTGGGTCTGAGACAAACTGGATTTTTTTTTTTTTTTTTTTTTTTTTTAAATTTTGAGCTGGACATGATGATGTGACCTACTTGGGAGACTTAAGTTAGGAGAATTGTTTGAGCCTAGGAGTTTAGGTCTGGGCAACATAGTGTGAGACCTTGTTTCTTTTTAAAATAAATAAATAAATAATAATTTTTTTTTTGTTGAATAGACTCTGTTTCTCATCAGATCTATTAAGGAACAAGGTAAATTGTTTTAATTTAAGTTCTTTCTATTTGATTCTGAGAGTTAGGCTATACTTATTTTATATTATTTGTTTTTATCCTTAAAAGTAACATATATCTTTTTTTACTCAGGCTAGCCCAGTGTACAAACCAGAAAATATAGCTTAGTATATTAAAACCAGATGGATACTAAAATACAAGTTAGTTTTAACATTGCCAAATCCAATGACATTATCATCAAGAAAGGAATTTGATAGTATTATCTCATTTCACAGGTGGGAAAAACTGAGGCCTGGAAACTTGAAATACTTTATTAGAAGTGGATAGGAAAGGAAACCTAGGGATAAAATTTTTCTTCATTCTGACTGTCTGTCTAGTCCGTCAAAAGCATTCCATTGAAAAACTGCTTCCCTAGCTCTATTCCTCAACAAATCATTTCTTTCCCTTAGGGAGAATCTTTGAACAGGTAACCATTACTCAGTGAAAAGTGGTTCAAAAAAGCAAGCTCCGCTAGATTAGTTTTACTAAATTGAAATTTACTTCTTTTTTTTCAAGTCAGAGTTTGGTTTTGGGAATGCCTCCTAGACTCCTGGACTACACTAGCATTAATTGAACATATTTTATCCATAACTAATTTCTAATCTTCCTTACAGAAAACCTCTCATCCTCTAATACTCCACACACTTCTGCCAACCTCGTGATGACCCCACAAGGACAAGTGCTCACTTTAAAAGGTCCCCTATTCTCAGGACCAGTAGTAACTGTTCCTCCTGCTCTCTTAGAAACTGATCTGAAACCTCAAGTTGCAGGCGGTACTGTAGCTCAATCAGGTATGTCATGTTGACTCTATGGGTAGTGGAAAAAAGTTCTCGCAGGTGTCTTACAGTGACAGAGGTAGCCCTTGGTTGCATTCTCTAATGATGGAAAGCTGTTCTGTTGGCAATGCCTTGGTGAGAGATAACATGTTTAACTTGGTCTTATGGCACTGATTAGTGTATTTTACCTGGGATTGGGGACTATTTTGTGAACTCTATTTTTTTCCTAAGTAGAAGAATAAAAAAGGATGTCAAAAGTGAAAGGAATATGTTGAAAAGTCATTATCTTAATTTTTGGTGTTAATAAATATTTATCATAAATTTTTATGTTATACTCAGAAATCATGCACCTCCCACATTTCCAGCCTGTTTCAGTTTGAGCACCACTCCTTTTGGGGGTAAAGGGTTAAAAAGAACGTGTCATTTTGATGATTTAGGTTTCAGGCACCAAAATTTCTGTTAAAAAAAGGGTAAAGGGGATCCTCATCGACATTAAAGTCCTAGTTACTTTGTTGCCATTGCTAACAATAATTCCTTGTCTATACTACTACATCCACTCTGGAGGACTCCTCTGTTTCTTTTACTGTGCTCCTTCTAGGCTTTCATTTTACCTTCAAAGTAACAGCTAATTGGGTGAATCAAGATGCATTTTTGTCTTAGGATAAGAAGTAACTTGGCGAGCTTTTCTAAAAAATGATTCAGTGGAACTTTTTATTAATAATGGAATACCAGAGGGTCTTTTGGTTGTATTTTATTTGACTTATTATATTTCTTTCTTCTTGACAAAAGTAGACTGGTGAATTTTAACAATTCCCTAAGGTGTATGAATGGTGAGGAGTGGATGGGACAATTACTACTGTAGATCTAAATGAATTTCTTTTTTTCCAAATTTTTGTTTTTCAGAAAATGATGACTTATTTATGATGCCACGGATTGTTAATGTGACATCCTTGGCCACAGATGGAGGTGTGGTAGATATGGGTGGCAACAAATATCCACATGAAGGTACTGATGGGAAACCACTTGACCATCTGAAAGACACTGTCAGAAATGAAGATACCTCCTTAAAAGAATTGGATAGAATCTCTTCCAGAGGAAGCCATAGAGATGGCAGAATGGCATTGGGTCCAGCACAAGTTTTTCTGGCAAATAAAGATTGTGGTTTTCCACAAATCATTGATGTTTCCAGTATGCAGGAAGCACAGGAGTTCTTACCTAAAAAGATTACTGGTGATATGAGAGGGATTCGGTATAAATGGAAAGAGGGTGAATCAAGAGGGGAGAGACTAAAGTCTAAGGAATCTCCATTTCATAAATTAAAGATGAAAGATCTCAAAGACTCAAGCATAGAAATGGAACTGAGGAAAGTAGCATCAGCCATTGAGGAAGCAGCTCTTGATCCCAGTGAACTGCTAACTAGCATGGAAGATGAGGATGATACTGATGAGACACTGACTTCACTGCTCAATGAGATTGCCTTTCTTAATCAGCAACTAAATGATGACTCTGTTAGCCTGGCTGAACTGCCTAGCTCTATGGATACGGAGTTCTCAGAGGATGCTCGTCAGGCTTTTATCACTAAGCTGCCTCCCCGGAACAGAGCAACTTTCCAGGTTGGCCACTTGGGAACAGACTTGAAAGAATTGTCTGATGATATTCAAAGGGAGAGTGACTCCATCAGCCCCCTCCTCTTGCACTTGGAAGATGATGACTTTTCTGAGAATGAAAAACAACTTGTGGAAACAGCTTCTGAGCCAGATGTCCTTAAGATTGTTATTGACTCCGAGATAAAGGATTCCCTTCCTTCCCACAGGAAATCTAGTGATGGAGGGAAGAGTACATCTGGCCTCCCTACAGAGCCTGAAAGTGTGTCCTCACCGCCCATCCTACACATGAAGACTGGTCTAGAGAACAGCAACACAGATACTTTGTGGAGGCCTATGCCAAAGTTGGCACCTTTAGGTTTAAAAGTAGCTAATCCTCCTAGTGATGCAGATGGTCAGAGTCTGAAGGTGATGCCTTGTTTGGCACCTGTAGCTGCCAAAGTTGGGTCATTTGGACACAAAATGAACTTAACAGGGAATGATCAGGAAGGCCGGGATAGCAAGGTGATGCCTACATTGGCACCTATTGTGGCTAAATTGGGCAATCCTGGAGTCTCACCAGGTTCTGCAGGGAAATGAACTTTTTGTCCTCAGGCTGTGAGGGGAAATTGAATCTCAACTCCTTTCTCTGCAGACATCTGTTTATTTGTGTCATGGAACTATGCTCCTTGATTGGCTGTGATGGTATATATGGTGGATAATAATGGAGAAAGGGGGTAGGGGTGCTGGCCCTGGTATAAGAAATACTATGAAATTCTGATCATGTTAAAATGTGTTACCTCACTTGTGGTGCTGGGTCCCCTCATCCTAAAATGTGATCCATTATTGAACACGAGGTGCCCCTCTTACCCAAGGCATTGATAACAAGACTGGCTCCATAGTGGTACCTAGTTCTCTCCCCAGAGAGAAAAGGCTGCTTGAGACTTTGGAATTGCTGTGGACTGAACTGTAGTTGATAGCAGTTAGATTGTCTAAAATCTAAGGAATGTGATGCACTTGTGCAAAGGGATTCAGAAGAGAGTTTTTAGTTGGCCTTTTAATAATAGGGAAAGATAGGTACCATGAAATACCAAAGTGAAGGATTTTATGTGACTCAGCAAAATCGTTTCTTTCATATCCCAACTAGCTTTCATTCCCTCACCTTTTCAATCAGAATTAACAAATTTTAAGCCTTCTGGTAAAGTAGGGATGAATTTAACTTTTACTATTAAGGTAATTATTTTGAGATGTTAAAGTGCTCCCTTATTGTCTTTGAGGGTATTAAAAAAATTATTTCATAGTGCCAGGGATTTCTGGAATATGTATTTTGGAGGTAGACATGGAGGGAGCCCTTCCCCATTCACAAATCATATCACTCTAGACAGCTAATGTGAAAAGCATTCTCTGTCCAGACCAGAGACAGTAGCCAAAATTACACAAACAAAAAACAAACAAAAAAAAAAGAAAACAAAAGAAAAAAAAAATGGGGCTGGATATTTCCTAAATTAGCCTCCTGGTGCTTGAAGGTTTCATTCACTGTTACCTGCACATGATGTAAAGAAAAGTCAAGTCACAGTAGGCACTCTTTACCAGGGAAATAAGGCAGTATTTGAATCACAAGATATATTTTTTATCTGCTACCATGGATTCAATGATCTGTAGAGCTTTTTCACTCATTTGCTGTCAGGGTATGAACTGACAGCCTGTAAAGATAAAGATATTTATATTTTTGTATAGTTGTTTTCATAGATTTCTCAAAGGCTGAAGTTTTCAACCTAGAAGATGAGATTTGTATTGAGTATAGAAATGTTTCCTATCTAGTTTGTAAATAATCATGGTGCACTTGAGGGGTCTCTTGGAAACTCCTGGGGGCAAGAATCACTATTCTGAAAATGTATAGACTGGGATTTAGCTGCTGCATTTTGCCTTTCTTAAATGATTATATTTCGGAATGTAACCCCTGTTCTGTCTTCATTGACAGGATTTGCTTGTGTTGTAAAACACTAACACAAGAGCTTCCAGTGCCTGGGCTGTGCCTGGGTTATGCTGTTTCTTCTGTATCCCCTGCCTTCTTTATCCCAAGTCCCACTCAGCATTATTCAGACCTAGGTTATGAGACCAACTTTGGAATGGATCTAGCCAGTGAATTATTACTTCCATAGTGATTCCTTTTCTATTAACTCTGGTAATCAACAGATTGAAAAGGATGGGAAAATTTACTCTGCAAAGTGCCCTGGGGTAAATTCTTTGTTGGTTTTGTGCTGCTTGCCTTTCTAGACCTGCTTATCGGCACTTAACCTTCACTCATTGCTGAAGAAGCTTGAAGTAGTTAAAAGAATGCTCCTCATTATTTCTTCTACTCTTTACCCAACAGATATCATCCAATGCCTTAGCCAAGGAGTCCAGCCCCTGTCTTCCTTCCTAAAAATTGTTCTTGGAGATGCCAGTTCTTTAGCCTGGGTATAGCAGTTTCCCATTATTTCGTTGTCTCATCCCCACATTTCCTCCTGACTTCCCAAGGCTCTTGTTCAGTGGCTTTTGAGGGTCAGCCAAGGAGCAAGCAAGGGAGTGAGTAATCCTCAGGAAAAGAAGGACCATTTAAGCTTTTGAACACTTTCCCTTCCTTAGAAGAAAATAGGCAGATGGGCCAAGGTCAGTTCCTGATTAAAGGATATTTGGCTGTGCTTATATGAGGTGAAAAAGACAGAAATGAGGGATAATTCCCTGTGTTCAGAGAAGACTGTAGATGTCATTACAATCCCCACAAGCGCCAAGATACAGTGTTCTTAATACAGAGCTAATTTGAGGAGAGCTCAGTCTTCAGAACAAACCTGCAGTTTGGGCAGCAATCTGAAATCTCCAAAAATGCTTACCCTTTCACCTTACCCTAGGAAAAACTGATCTATGAAAATTACATGTGTGATTATGAAAGATGAAGTTGAGAGAGAAGAGTTGAGGAACCTGGAAGACAGTGAGCTGTCACTCTAACTCTTATAAGAAGCATGATCTCAGTAGA
Organism: Marmota monax; assembly: GCF_021218885.2. Taxonomy (NCBI): domain Eukaryota; kingdom Metazoa; phylum Chordata; class Mammalia; order Rodentia; family Sciuridae; genus Marmota; species Marmota monax. The sequence goes on from NW_026693777.1 coordinate 43,909,309, forward strand.
CCAATAATTCGCCTTTTTATACAACTGTAAATAAATGGAATGTTTTTAAGAATATAATTATGTCAGATTTAGCATTTTCTTTTATATATTAAATATATATATATATATATATCTTTCCTTTTCTGCTTTTGAAAGTGACTATTTTTTTAGAAACAAGAATAGAAGTTGTTTGGCAATTAAAGGGCAGGATGTGTAAGCCTGAAATAAATTAGTTGTACTAATGAAAGCAGGACTTGGTGTTGGGAGGTTTGTGCCGAGTTGGAGTATATAATTCTTAATGCCCTGAGACCTATTTAAGAGCAGGTATCTTCGAAGTAGTTTTTTATGGGAATTTCTTCCTGTTTGCAAAGTTTTTGACATGCCATTTGGGGGAGGTTTATTATTCTAATCCTTGTAGCATGTCATACATGGAGGCTTCAAAATTTTGAACAACCTGATGGCAAATATTTGTTTCAGAAGTCATTCTGCAGTGAAGAAAGGCTAGCCTAATACTTTGTGCAAGGCAGTTTGTTACCTTGGGAAATAACAGGATATAAAACAACAATCTTAGTAGCTAATACTTACTGAAGTATTCTTGAGGCAAGCAGGATACTATGACTACTTTGATAATTTACAAAAAGTTTTATTAAAGGCATTTTTTAGAAGTTGAGCTACTCCTATTTAAGAGGTCTCTAACAGATCAAGTTCAGTAATACAAGCTTCATATAGATTACTTACTTTGTATAATTTTATAATAAATGCAGTTGCTTTTTCCCACAATTATGGATGAAATACCTGATGCTAGATCTTTCTGTAACTGGCTTGAAAATATTTTGAATATAGGACAAAGGCAGACAATCCATGTGTTATTTTTGACAGTGTTTATTAGTATATATTTTTTTCCTTAACTATACTGATTGAGATATTTGAAAAGGAATGGGGTGGGATGAATTGAGAGGTAAATGCACTTTGAAGACAGGTCTAGAAAATAATGATTACCCTTGTCCCTCACTCCCAGAATTAACAAACAACAAACAAACACAACAACTATACACCATGTAGGTAGCACATTTCAGGTACTTCTATGAAGAATGACTAATAAACCAAGAATCAATACTTTTCTTGCACAAAATGTTGGTTTTGGAGAAAGTACTATGAGGAAAATAAATTTTACATGGGCATGAATGGCTGGTGCATGGAAAATTAAAGCGAAGTTAGACTTACTGTCAGTCGAACAAAAACAGTTAAAATACATATTTGAAATAAAAGGAAATTATTTGATATGTTTTTAAACCGGGACAACTGTAATATATTAAAAATGACTGAACTGTTCTACAAAGGCACATAAATATTAATAGTGATGGAGGTGAGTGTGGAGGGTGCTAAGGCTAAACCATTAAATTTTATCATTGTAAACTGCTGGTAGAAGAGATTTTTGTTGAATAGGAAAGCAGCATTGGAAGCATTGTCTTGAAATCTGTCCCCTTTCCAACTGCAGTCTTTGGTCTCAGCTGTCTCACAGTGCCTTGCATGTAAAGGTGCTCAATAAATTTGAGTTGATTAGCAAATGTTTAGCCTGTTAAGTTTTCCAGAATCATTTAATTGCCCCTTACTTGCCTAGGGTGAATATACAGCTTGCATCTAAAGAGCATAATGCTAAACAAGACAACTATATAACATTTATTCCCAGACATCTAGAATTTTAGAATATGACAAACATGCATACAGATTTAGTACATATACAAGGAGAATGAATAGTGAAATAGTGTATGGACAATGAAATACTTTTATATAAAGAGACAACTGCATTTTGGAGAGTTGGGATGACAAGTATTTAAGGGGAGAGTTAAGGGAGTAACACTGATATTCATACTGGACCTGGGATTTTTTTTTTTTTTTTTTTTTTTTTTTGTAGTGTAGATGGACAGAATGCCTTTATTTTATTTCTATGTGGTGCTAAGGATGGAACCCAGTTCCTTGCACATGCTGGGCAAGCGCTCTGCCACTGAACTACAGCCCCTGCCCTGGGAGTGTTGTTTTCTAAGGATTTCATGAAGCATGTGAACAGCCTGCACTTATTTCCATATTGGCATCTCAAAAGGTGGTATGGTACTTGGACAATAAAGGTTGGCTTGAATTGTGAAAAATTAAAAATGTGATTTTGGGCTTTGGAAGTTTCCAGATTCCAGCCTCTCATTACACTGTTCTCAGTTGTATTTTATCTTAAAAAAGGATCATCTTAGTAGATCATCTCAGACAAGAAAAGCAGGAGCTTTGCCAGTGCAACTTCAATTTAAAATGAGAACAATTCAGAGAACCTTTTCTCTGAAACTAAACTGAAGTAGCTTTAGATAAGAAATAACCAATGACACTTAATAAACCCTTTATTTGGCCATGAGTGGGTAGGTGAGAAAGCTGTCAGTGGACCCAAAAATGACCTGGAGAGAATTTAAAAAACTGTGGGCACACTTTTTTCTTGTTTCATGGATAGAAGTGGAAGTTGCTAGGGTTGGCTGCACACAAGTAAAAAACACCAGGTGGCACCATTTATTAGCAGTGTTATATTAGCTTTGTGGAAAAGTCCAAGCACAGACTGGCAAGGTGTTTCTGGAGTCAACCACCTGTTTGTACAATTAAGGCTAATGCCTCTTGCCTCCTTTTTCCAGTTTTGGGAAAGTCCCATTTTAGTTTCATTAGATCTACAATGCATTGTTGAAGGGTAGAAGGCCTGACTCAATCTATTGCCAGTGAGATGTTATAAGGGGTGACATCTTTCCTGTCCATGTCAACCTGTGAACTTTTATGAATCTTGTTTTTAATATGTGGCCAAAGTATACGCAACACCTGCTTTGCCATTTGGTTGTATCAGGTCTACCCACTGTTTAGTCGTCTTTCTTGCTAATATATAATCTTCCTCAGGAATGCCAAAGATCTGGATAGGGTGAGACAGTGTACTACTATTCTTCAGGTCCAAGTTTTCTGACGTAGGCTTAACTTTTATCTATGAAATAGGAATACGTAGTGATATTTCCATGTGTTCCCCTCACCTCCATGAGCAGGAAAAACTACCACCAAATAGTCCAAGAAGGCTTCACAGTGACCTCGGCAAGTATCCCTGGGGAAGAGGGAGTAGTATTCACAAGTAAAACTTGACAGGACCGAGGGAAACATCTGGAATAACACAGGCCTGGTTAACTGCGGGGAGAGCAGTACAGGACACAAAACAAATCCCATAAACTAATTGACTTGGTTTCACTCCTGGCTCGCCTAAAGCTGTATTCGAAGTTTCTGTCTCCCGCCCCTTTCTTCCATCACGACCAATCAGCTTGCCCAGGTGAAACCCTGTTGTTAGCGTTTGAATTGGATTACTCCAAAGAATCTTTTAACACGTGGGCCAAGCACTAGGTTGGCCGTGATCAGAAACTATTGGAACCGCTTTAAATCCTAGCGTTTGGGGTGGGATGGGAGCCGAGTTTTTTGGCTGTATCTCAACCTTGTAATTCTGAGCTAGTTTGTTTCAGCCACGGTCCCTCGGGCCTATCAAAAGCCAACGTTAGCACTCTGGGGGCGTGGTTATCGTCTTGGGGCTCTGGGAAGTGCAGTTCTCTGGGGCACCAGGCTTATAATACCATAAAAGGCCTGGTTCTCTCAATTCTGAAGCCGTGTTCTGTTGACCTTCTTCTAAGAGCGGTACCCAACAATTATACTGTGCGGAATCCGTAGTTCTTCAGTCCCGAGTCCTTGTCTTCCTAGGTCTTTCGCTGGCTCCGCCCCCGCAAGCCTGGTTTGTCCAGTCGCGAAACGACCTCCTGGCTACAGACCGCACCCCCTTGCGTCGGCTCCTCCTTCCCAGTCCCTAGCTTGGCCCAAGCGCTAGTTCGCGTTTTGAGCCGCTCGTGCCACCATAGCTGCTGCTGCCGCGGCCGCAGCGGAGCTGAAATCGCCGAGCGCGATGCCTGAGGGCGCTGTGAGCCGGGCAGCCCTCGAGCCCCGGGGCTGGTGAGGCTGGGCCCGAGCGGGGGCGCTGACGAGTAGCAGGGGCTTCTGAGGCGGGTGAAAGAAAAGTCTAGGCGGTTGTGGAGGGCGGAGAGCGAGCTCCTGAGGGTCGGGGGTGGGGGAGGGAGGCTCCCTTAGCAGAACGAGTTGCAGGGCCATCACGAGCCCAGCCACACCGTGTCCTCGCAACCCCCAGCACGGTCCCCCGTGAACCTCCCAGTGGCCGCTTCCTCTGAACAGTGCGGTTTCCATGGGAACAGTTCGGCGTTAACGGAGAACATACCTTCCAGTAGTTCTACTAGAATCTGCCCCATTCTCCAGTTAAATGCCTCTCGCAGGCGTGGGCCTGGCATCTGTTCGCAGTTCAGGGTCCCCCCCGCCCCTTTCGTGTAGCTCCTTCCCACGTTGTAAGAAACCACGCAGGGCTTAAAGGTGGGGATGAAGGAAAAGGGGAGGGCAATACCTAGGGATAAGAGTGGCAGACAGGTAGGCAGAAGACACCTACTGTGATGTTGAGGTGGCTTCTGCCATCTCAGGCCAGTGAGAGGTCATTTTGGAAGGCTGTTTGGAGTGAGAAGGCAGTGCCACAGTTGAGACAGGTCCCAAGACTGGACCAGGGACTGTCCCACCGGGCTCCTCATCATGATGGCGGTGGAAGGGTCAACCATTACCAGCCGGATTAAGAATCTGCTGCGGTCCCCATCCATCAAATTACGCAGGAGTAAGGCAGGAAACAGGCGAGAGGACCTCAGCTCCAAGGTGAGTCATAGCCACCCTCTTTCCATCTCTTTATCTTCTCCTTGCTCCATGTTCCTATTTCACCTTCTTTCTTGGGAAAGAAGAGAGCTAGACACTCCTGTTGTCTCTAAAAGATCAAATATGCAGGCCTCTGCCTCTCAAGCAGGCAGTGATTTGGTTTTGGGTTGGAGGAAAAAGAGCGGTGTGGGTAGGCAGTGGTGAGATTCATCCATGAAAAGAGGTGAATAGTAGGAAGGTGAGTTCAACTGTGATCTCACTACAAATTAAGTGTTTGCTTCGGGAAGCTAGTTGATATACTATGACTCAGTTTCCCTTCTTGGAAAGGGCTAATGGGACTACATACCCTATGTGACTAATGTGGCTGCAGTATTGACAGCTGGGTTTATGTAAGACTGTAGTAACAGAAAGAAATACCTTAACATCTTAAGCACCTTGTCTGAAATATTGGTCTGGTAATTGCTCTTACCTGGGGTCAAAACAAATTTGTTTCTTTAAGAGACCTAATTAATTAACTGGAGTATCTTGGCCTTCTTAGGAATGAAAACATGCAAGGAGCCACATATGTGCCAGCAAAAACAGTTCTCTTAAGTTTGCCCTTGATATTGCTTATCCCATTCACTGTATGCCAAGAGCCAAGTGGTTCCCAGAGGCAAAGTCCTTTTTTCCATTCCATCACTTGTCTGGGTTTTGGTCCTTATGCTTTATTCAACTTTGTTAAACCCCACAACTTTGGTAATACAAAAATAGACTAAATTTATTTACTCCCTCAAGGGAATCTATGTCTTTGTTCCCACAGGATCAGATTAAATTGTGTGTCTTATTAGCAGTCTGTAAACACAATAGGCTTGTGTGGTACAGGACTGCTATAGGGAGAGTCATTTGAGACAGTAGCATTTTATTGCCTTGCCTGACTGTGAGAGATGAGTAAACCTGGTGAATGAGTTAAGAGTGCTGATGTACAACATGACAGGGTTCTGGGAGGACTTAGTTCAGACCCCTGTCCTTTAGCAGAACCTTAATTGGATTTGAATAAGAAGGTGAACAGCTTTTCTTTATATTTCAACAGGGGATATAGTGAATAAAAATTTGCCTCAACGTTCCATGGTGGTGTAGATAGTGATCCTTCCAAGTCCTTTTTTTGTTTGTTTTTTTAAAAGATGGGTTCTCACACAGGGTCGGATGGTACATTCCTATATTCCCAGAAGCTTGGGAGGCTGAGATAGGAGGATTGAAAGTTAAAATCCAGCCTCAGCAATTTAGCAAGACTGTGTCTCAAAATAAAAAATAAACAAGGATGGTGTTGTGGCTCAGTGATTAAGCACCCTAGGTTCAATCTCTGGTACAAAAACAAACAAACAAACAAACAAAAAATGGGTTCTTGCTTGTTGTCCAAGCTGGTTTCTAACTTCTGGACTGAAGCAATTTTCCTGCCTCAGCCTCCTGAGTAGCTGGAACTCTGTAGGTGCAGACCACCATGCTTGGATTTTTAAAGAACTCTTAATAATCATTGTTCCTATTTTCTAGAGGCAGGAGAATGAACCTCAAAGTTAGAAATTGTCTTAGATATGACACTTTTTGCTCATTCTTAATACTGCAGATGCTCATATTCATGGCCAGTAACTTGGCAGTGATCAGAACTATTAGAACAATCTTCAGGAATGGAATATATGGCAGAAATATATAATGGAAGTTTAGTTTTCAGTGTGAATACTTTACTGCAATTTTGGTCTGGAATCCAGATAGTACCATCACCATTTTTTAAAACTGTCATTCATCATTAATGTAGTCAACAAGTGTTTATTTAGTCCTATTAGGTATAGAGTCAGGGATGAATAAAACACTAGCTTTACCATCAGAGAACTTGTGGCTATTTAAACAAATAATTATAGGGGCTGTTCTAGAAGTATGCAGTAAGTTGTTAATGGAATCACAGGGTCAGACTATAAGTCAGTTTAGGGGAAGTAGGAAAGACATCTTAGAGGAGGGGTTGCTTGAATCGTAACTCCTGAGTCAAGAGAAGAGCTTTCCAGGAAAACTGAAAAAAAGGGGACATCTCTGTGATCACCATTAAACATCTCTGTTTCTAATATCAATTCAGTACTTCAGACTGCTTTAAAGGTTTTGTCTGTCCTAAACCTAAGTATGAAGGGAATATTTATGAAAAATTGAATGACCCATGAATGATATGACAAAGGAAGAGTGCTATCTTTAACACCCAAGAGTATGAACAGTTTTTGGTTATCTAGTACCCAAGATGCCTCTTGGGTATCTCCCCACACTCTTAGCGAAGGATCTTTGCCTAAGATTATTCTAAAAAGCCTGCTTTGTGGTAACCCACATAGGACCTAGTCTGTTAAATTCATGAGTTGCTCTAATATATGGTGGCTGTGGGTAATCAGTAACAGAAAACTTGTGGCTCAAGGATAACTAATTCTGAAATAAAATTTGAAGACAAAAAGACAAGCCTCTTTTGAGGGGGCAATGTCAGGATCTTTATACAGCTCTTACCTTAGGTGGTCTCCTGCTTTGAATAATACTGTTCTAAGGTTGCTTTCTTACTCCTTTTCATCAAATTCTGTATTACTTTTAGAGTCATCTCCATATTTTCCAAAGACACAGGGCCTTTTTGGACTAGTCTCACTACCTTGAAATCAATCACTCTTTCTTTTATTTATGTCTTCATTTCCTAAGGTCAGGGGTCATGTTCTTTATTTCTTTTACATCACACTGTTTAGGACAGTGTATATAGTATGTACAGTATGTAGTAAATATTAAAGGAGTAAATGAATGAGAATAGTTTAGACATGACATGTCTAATAAGTACAGAAGAATAAAAAATGATCAGGAGGATTTGTGACCTTTTTAGAAGAGAAATCAAAACTAGGAATAATAAAATGATGAAAAAGAAGAGATTCAAGTAAGTGAAAAGAAGAGATTATATGGTGGTGCTTTGAGCCTTTTAATATGTGCCTATTTAGTTGAAAGGATATAAGAGGGCTGGGGTTGTGGCTCAATGGTAGACCGCTTGCCTAGCATGTGTGAGGCACTGGGTTTGATTTTAACCATATACATATGGTTAAAATGTGATTAAGCTAAACAGGAAGCCCTCACCTGTAATTCCAGGGGCTTAAGAAGCTGAGGCAGGAGAATAGCAAATTCAAAGCTGACCTTAGCAACTTAGGGAGATGCTGTCTCAAAATAAAAAGGGCCAGGGGCTGGGGTTGTGGCTCAGTGGTAGAGCGCTCACCTAGCACATGCGAGGCCCTGGGTTCGATCCTCAACACCACATAAAAATAAATAAAGATATTGTGTCCAACTAAAAAATAAATATTTAATAAATAAATGAATGAAGAAATAAATAAAGATATTGTGTCCAGCCAAAAAAAAACTTTAAAAATAAAAAAATAATAAAATAAAAAGGGCTGGAGATGTGGCTCAGTGATAAAACACCCAAGTATAATCCATGCTACCAAAAAAAAAAAAAAAAACCCCAAAAAAACCAACTTATATTTAAATTAAATGTATAGTTTAAATGAGAAAGCCAGTAGAGGTGGGGATTTAAATTACTACAAAGAGTAGATGAGAGCTGAGATATTTATAAGGTTTTTAAAGGGAGGAAAGTCTCTTCAGTGGAGTAAATTGAAAAAGAGTGATTTGAAGTTTTGTGCCAGATCTATCTGCTGAGTCTTGATAAAGTATAGATGGAAGTTATCAGTTATAAATACCTTTCAAGTTTAAATCCTGTACATTTGTCAGTTCTTGCCTGTCATCTCAGTTGAGGCTGTTTTCTGTAAGAAGCAAATGTCTATGCTCTTGGTAACTAACCCTCCCACTCTAAAGTTACTGAATGATTTTTATATGGAGGTAGCTGAGTTTTTTTTTTTTTTTTTTTTAAACAAAGCACAGAAATGGACTGAAGCAGAGCAGGCAAGATTTAAGTTAGGGATACAAAAAGATTACCTGTGCTGGAGATTTGTTAAATTTTGAAAAAATAAGTGAAGGAGGTTTTGAAATCTTCCTTGTTAATAGCTATTAATCCAGTCTGGGTTATATATTATTTTGCTGGAAACGATGGGCAGGGGGACTTTCTTTTAGTTCTGTTTTTATGATTGTAAATCTAATCCTTCCTTTCTCACTCTCAAGCGTGCTCTCTTTCTCCCTTCCCCCCACCAAATATGATTATACGGTGGTGCTTTGATCTTTTTAATATGTGGCTCTAAGAAGAGTTTGTGTAGGTGGGTTTATGAAGGAGAAAAGATTGGCAGTAATCTAATTGCAGCTTTTGTTCAATGTTTACGCCTAGATGTTAGTATCGAAATTCTTTAATCTATTTGGGAGAGGGAACTTAATCATTTTCAAAGCATGTGAATCATTAGCTCTAGCTTAGTGGCTCTCAACTTGGGAGACGATTAGAAAGGCCATGAGGCATCAGAATATCTGTAACATTTTAAAATATACATTCCTGAGGCCCATCCTAGCTCTGTGGAATCAGAACTTCTGAGGGTAGTGTTTGGTAGTTGCTTAAAATATTAAGTTTCATCTGATGCCCACTGCTGGTTATGAAACCTTGGACTAGGTGCTAGGATCCTAAGATCTGTTTCTTCATATCCAATTCCTCACTGAGACTTCTTTCTGAAAGTATATCAAGCTAGCCCAGTAAGTATACTTTCTTCCTTGAGTAGTTTTTATCTCTTCTGTGTCTTCTAGACAGATTACTCACAAACTGCTTTGTCAGGGATCAGTTTGATAGAACTTTGCATTGTGAAGTCAGATGTGAGGAGCTGATCAGTGCCTTACTAAGGAAAATCAGCAGGAATTTCCCTTGTGAAACTTTATGATGAAGTAGTAAGAAACTTTATGTATGTAAAGTAGTAAGAAACTTTATGATGATATCTGGGAGTCCTGGCCAGTCATTGCTCTCACCATTCCACTACCCACTTCCCCTAGAACCCGTAGGAACCAACAGTGTTTTAGAGGTTTTTATTGTTGTTGTTGTTTATTTGTTTTTGGTACCAGGGATTGAACTTCAGGGCACTCAACCACTGAGCCACATCCCCAGCCCTATTTAGTATTTTTATTTAGAGACAGGGTCTCGTTGAGTTGCTTAGCACCTTGCTTTTGCGAGGCTGGCTTTGAACTCTTGATCTTCTCGTCTTAGCCTCCAGAGCCGCTGAAATTGGTGTGTGCCATCATGTTTTAGTGTTTGATACAGATTCTCCAGGCTCCCCACCTAGAATACATGATCAGGAGCAGAAGCCCCTGTGGCCAGCCTCTCACCGTCCTTTGTTGAGTGACGTTGGGTCAAGTTCACATTTTCTGTCTCTGATGTGTTTTTTTTTTTTAATATATATATTTAACATTTAATTGTGGATGAGCACAATACCTTTCTTTTGTTTATTTATTTATTTTTTGTAGTTGTAGATGGACAGAGTGCCTTTATTTTATTTTTACTTTTATGTGGTGTTAAAGATTGAACCCAGTGCCCCACACATGCTTGACAAGCTCACTGCCATTGAGCTACAGCCCCAGCCCATTGTTTGTTTATTTTTATGTAGTGCTGAGGATTGAACCCAGTGCCTCACACATGCTAAGCAAGCACTTTTCCACTGAGCTACAACCCCAGCCCTCTGATGTGTTCTTGAATTAAGCTTGTGGAGTGTCTTGAGATCCTTGGAACAGGTGGTTTACCATGAAAAGTTTCGGTGTTCTCCTGGTTTTGTTTGATCTTTGTTTCATCTTCCTTCCGGCGCCTGCAGCTGCCTTCAGTCTTCAAAATGATCCTCATCAGAAAGAGAATTCCCTCCCTGGACCCAACAACACATCTCTTCCTTTACTGTCTAAAAGTATTCCAGCCTCTTGAAGTTCTGGATTGTTTTTTTTGGAGGCTTCCTACATCTACTTGGCCTCACTCATAGTTTTCCAAGTTTGTTTTCCCTCTCTCACTTTGCAATTTAGGGCAAGTTCCCCGGTCTTACTTCCTGCCAGTATCTTGAATGTCTTTGGGACCTTGGTATTTCTCTGATTTCACTTCTGTCTTCTATTTGTCTTCCACATGTGTTTTCATTTCTTGACTAATGAAAAACACAGGTAGATGTGAGGCTTTAGCCTGACCTCTGCAATCTTCTTACCAACCCCTAGAATCTCAAATTTGGGCTTGTGACTGTTATCACTGCCCTTTGTTTGAAGAGCAATCCAGGGCTTGAAATTTGGGACTGTGTTTATTCACGCTAAACTTCTCTGAGAACATAGTCTGTCCTACTGTTCTCAGCATTTCTGGTGGTTTTCCTTCATGGTCAGACTGCAGTGTTGTTAAGGGGAAAAAAGCTACAGTGTTTTCAGTAGGATTTGTTATATTATACATGGCATTCCCATTGCTACAAATTAAGCCTCTCCTCTGGGTTCCATTGTTTAAAGCAAGATAAGTCCAGGTTTTCTGCCAGTTTTCTTTTCACAGCAGTTCTTAGTAGAGGTGTAGAATGAGAATTACTCACTTTTTTGGGTGTTAACTAACCCTGTTAATGGATTTTACCTTCTCTTGCCTCTTAAAATAAAAAAAAAAAAGAAAGAAAAAAAAGGGCATGTGTTTGGGGGAATAATAATATTGAGTATGACAGTCAGACTGGGCAGTGTGGATCTTTAGGGTTTTTTTTTTATTTTTATTTTTTTGTGGTACTGGGGATTAAACCAAGAGGCACTTTACCACTGAGCTACACCCCCAGACCTGTTTTTATTTTTGAAATGGTTTTGTTAAGTTGCTGAGACTGGCCTCAAACTTTTGTATACTCCTGCCTCAGTCTCCTGAGTAACTGGGATTATAGGCATGCTCCACCAAACCTAGTTTAGGGTTGGTATTTTTGATTGTTCAGATTTTCCAAATCTTTCCTTCCTTCCAGTGGTTATAGCAGCACATCTATAGTGCTTCTTAATTAACCACAGTATTTTCCTTTTTTAAATAAACTGTTCAGAATTCCTTCAACTTTAATTGTGGGGGTAAAAATATGGAACATTTCAAGAATTTGTGTGTCACCCTTGAGCACAGGCCATTGCTAATCTCTGTATTGTTCCAATTTTAGTATATGTGCTGCCTAAGCGAGCACAGTATTTTCCTTTGGTTTAGAAGAACACTTACAGGAGAATGATTTTATAGTGTAGCTGTCTTCTCTTATACTTCTGTCTTTATCACAGAGAATATTTGTAATGCTTTTTTGTTTTTGTTTTTGTTGCTTTCCTAGTCTACAAAACGGGTTTTTTTAAGACTGAATTCTAAGTTTACACATCTCATCTTTCTCCCTCAAACTGAGGTGAAGTCATTCAGAGTTAAAATTTAAATTTACTTGAAGATCTTGTAACAGCCTTTTGTGAAACCATATGGCTGATTTTTCCCCCCAACTTTGCTCTTTTGGAGGAATCCTGAGAAGGAGGATTCCTTCTTTAGTTCTTCAGATTTCTTTTTCTCCTAGTGCTGGGAATTGAACTTTAGGGTTTTGTGCATTCTAGCAAGTGACCTACTACTGAGCTATATATAACCCTGCATTCTTCCAGGATTTGAATTTTGCTTTTCATTTATACCGAACTTGTAATTTCTAACTTTCATCATCATTTCTTATCAGTTTTTGAGGTCTATTTTCCTTTAGAGTGCTTCTGATCTTTTCTCCATAAGTTCAATTGACCCTTTTAAAGGTGCTGGCACTTAAAAATAAAACTTTAAAAAATTACAAAATATTACATATCAGAAAGCTTATGAAATGTAATATTATATTATGAATAATTTTAAAATGTTCTTCTATGTTTACAGCCACCCAAGTTAAAAAAAAATAGAACAATGCCAAGGTGTTTGCAGCTTCTGAAAGATATGATGTTAATAGTGTCGTCAAGGTGTTTGAAAATAAAGATGAGGTTTTATCTTACATAATCAAGATGGGTTGTATGTGTGTGTGTGTGTGTGTGAATTGAATTCAAATGAGGATTGAACCCAGGACTTTGTACATGCTAGTTAAGTATTCTACCACTGAGCTACTGAGCCATACTCCCCAGCCTCAAGATGACTTATTTTAAAAAATTAATATACCTAAGGAGTTGATTTTGATATTTTGTTTTTCAAGTTTCTTTTCCCGACTATGTCGTTTTATGCCATTCAGTGTTTTCAGGTAGTATGAACCACTATGTCCAACCTTTGTTAGGCAACTGGCAGTGTATTTGTACTACTAATAATAGGAATAATAGTATTTGCAGTGGTAATAATAATTAAGATTTATTTTGCTATGTACTAGGTACTGTGCTTTGCATTTTACATGTATTATTCAAATTTTACTCAACTCTACCATAATCCCATTTTTGTAGATAAAGAAAGTGATGATAGGAGAGGTCAGGTGAGTAGAGGATGGTTACACAATTAGTAGATGGCTAAGCTGGAATTCAACCTAGGCTTTCCTAACTCCAAAGCCCACCCACACTTTATTCAATTCTCTTCCTAGGGAGGATTTAGGTTCAAAATATTGCACTGAGCACAAAAATATGCCTTGAATTGCTGTAGCCAAGAGTCATCTCCTATATTCAGCTTAGGAAAAGGTATTTCCTTTAAAAAATACACTTTTTCTTCACTATTCCCCATAGAAATCAATTTAAATTCTTAGACTTATTTTAGAGCCATTATTCAGTAATTCCTGTTACTCTATTATTGCTCCTTTCTCACCTCCACCTCCAAATTTCCTGTTTCCCCCTTTCTTGTTATGTGGTACTCTTAGGTTTTGTTTTTGTTTTTTTGTTTTTTGTACCTGGGAGTGAACTCAGGGGTGCTTAACCATTGAGCCACACTGTGGTACTGTTAGGAACCATGCAACTTGTGGTTTTGTGGGAATTTGAATCAAGTCGATGGGGTGCAGCTGCGTGGTTCTAAATGACTGTAAGTTACAAGAAGTTGCTGCTTCTCTGTTGGAGTTGTATGGGGAGTGAATTGAAGACCTACAGATGACTTGATTAGTTTTGTGTGTGGGTATTACTGAGCTTTAATCTGTGGTGGCTTGGTTGGCAGGTTGATTGTGTACTTTATGCTCTTGACTAGTTGCTAGTGCTATCCTAGACCTATTACCTCTGAATTCCACCTCTTTGTTATCTTTACAGCTCACAACTGACCTTGTTTTTGAAGCAGTGGAGAGTACCTGGATCAAAATGCCTCTTTCTGTGTGGATAGGGGAGGTTCTAAAATGTTCCATACCAGGAACTGATCTTGTTTATGACAGTTGGGGTTCAGTGAATTTGAACGTACATAAAAATAAGGTCACTTGCCCACCTGACTCCTTTTGGCTATGTGGGCTCCAGGGTTGCAAAGTTCTTGAGCAAGTGCCTTGCCTTCACCTGGTTTCAAATTTGAATTATTTTGATTTCTTCTCTCAAATAGGCAAATGTGATTTCACGGTATAGTACAAAAGCATGGGATCTCAAGGTCTGCTTCCCTGCACTGCCTCAGTTTGCCCTGAGCAGAGGAAGCCCTAAGCCAAGTGGTTTGGATGGCGGGCAGCTCACAGGTAGTTTGCTACAGTTGGCAAGGAGGGAGGAGGGTGGAGCATGTTAAAACAAACAAACAAACAAACAAACAACAACAAAAAAAAACCCAACTCTTGCCACCTCCCAGCTCCTACCTTAGAGAAAAGCAAGCAGCTGCTTGTCAGAATTAAATTTGCAGCAGGCAGGTAGGCCTTCCTCTGCTACCTTGACACTCATTGGTTGGCTTCTCAATTTGCAGAGGACAGTATTTGCACATCATGATTGTTTTCATATGACTTAATAACCTACTGCAGACTTCTCTAACGATGTTCTTTCTGCTTATGATGCCCTTCCTCCCCAGACTGCTGGGTCTCTCTTGTGAGGACTGTACTGCAGCTATCACAGACTTTGCCTCATAACAAACTCAGAACTGACTGGTGAACAAGGCTTCTCAAGAATTAATGGGTAGGCCCCTGGGGCTGGGGTGGGAGGTGGGCAGAAGTATTGCCAAAAGGCAGACTCAAGGCTCATCCTGAGACTCTGCATTTCTACCAAGCTTCGAAGTAATGCCCAGGCTGTCTTACTTGGGCCACACTTTGAGTAGCCTGGTGGTGTGAGTGCGTGTGATTGAGGGGAATATATGTGTGTGTTGGGGTTGGGGAGCAATATCCTCACATCTGAGGGAGCTGACCTCTCTCATTTGTAAAATTGGAATACTAATGCCTTCCAGGGTTGTGGTGAGGGTTAAATGAGATTTAGTGAATGTGAAAGCACACTGTAAGCCTAAATAACTTTACAGCTATAAAGAGATTGCTAATATTATCAGGGTTCACAGATTTCTAGAATACCAAGTAATTTTCTTCTAGTTTGCTGGCAAGATTTTATTCCTTCAAGTTTCCATTTGTGAGCAGTCCCTTTTTTGCAGGTTCGGCTTCTTTCATTCCAACATTTAATAATGACACTTTCTGCATGGCTTTTCTTTGTGACCTGTCCTCTACCTTTTTCTTGCCAATATTCTGACTTGTATCAACAGTACTTTAACTACCGACCAAAAGGAGGGCATAGCAAATGTTATTTTTGATACCAACTATTGTGTAATTTATTTCAGGGCTACAGATATAAGTTTTTTAAAATGAAAAAAAGAAAGTAAAACCAGTGAACTCCAAGGGGTTGGAGGAGTCCTAATTTTCTGTCAGGATAGAAACCACTAGGGTGGTGAGCATGCTTTTTAACAGCAGTAGCTTCTCCAGATATGGGAATAACTTTTTATTTTAGAGCAAATTCATTATACTGAGAAATAATTTGAGAAGTGAGTTGTTCCTGTAGTTTCCTTTCAGTCTAAGAATTTCAGGCAGTATAAAAACATGTTTGTTTATAACCTATTAAGTCTCTATAATGTTGTGACCAGAATATTTAAATATTCTATTTAAATAATTTTTGCTTATAAAAACAAGATATGTGAAGATGTACGGATGTAAGTAGAGTCATACATAACTTGTACTGTTGGAAAGCATACATTTATCCAACTTGCTTAGAGAAGAATTTGATAATATATATTAAAAGAAAAATTTGTATGTTCATACCTTTTGATCTAGCAGTTATAATTTTGGTGTCTTACTTTATGCACACACACTACACAGATGTTGTATAATTGAATTTTTTTTGGTGTTACTCATAATGGTGATATCTTTGAAGTTATCCAAGTAATTATCAATAGGGGACTGGAATACATCCATGAAATTAAATTCTCTGTACCTGCTAAAAAGAATGAAGTCTTCTGTATGTATGGATATGGAAGGATATATAAGATAGAAATGGGGAAGAAAAGCAAATTGTATAACAGTTTCTTGTTAATGACTATTTATATGTTTGTTAAAGCATATACATGTGAGCATATGCATATAAAAAAGTGAGGCTATAAATACCAAATTGTTAATGTTGGTTATCTCAGGGAGGGATAGTAGATTATGGTGGACTTTCACTATCTACATTATATATTTCTGTAATGTTTGAATTTTAAACAATAAACTTGTATTATTTTTGTAAGTAGAAAAACAATAAAGATGAATGTCTCTCCAATTTAAACGTGTGTTTGATATTTAAGTCTAAAATGTTTAAAATTTACTGTATATTTCATCAAAGCAGTTATACACAAGTGTTACTTTAAAATATATCTCAAGTAATAGGCTTAGTTTTTAAAGTGGTAATAGATAATAACAATTTTTATTTCTTGCAAATCTATGATTAGAGCTTGTTTAATTTTTCATAATTCATTTCTAACATCTTCAAAAATATTTTCTTGGTTAGTAAGTTTAATAAATGAAATATTTTTGATACTTCTTGAAGTACATGTGCTTTCTGAAAAGATTTTACACAAGTAATATAGAGACTCATAAAGAAGAAAAGTCTTTCATAATTCTAACCTCAGAGATAACACTGTTAATACCACTATCATAGATACATCTGTTTCTGATTATAAAGGACGTGTGTGTGTGTGTGTGTGTGTGTGTTATACTGGGTATTTAACCCAGGGGTGCTTTACCACTGAGCCACATCCCCAGTCTTTTTTATTTTTTATTTTGGGATAGGGTCTCACCAAGTTGCTGAGGCTGGCCTCAAACTTGTGATCCGCCTGGCTATAAAGGACATTTAAATCTCTTTTTAAGCATAACATTGGTCATTTAATTTTTAAAATTGTCTTTATTATTTTTTAACTTATTCGTGTGTGTGTGTGTGTGTGTGTGTTGCTTGGGATTGAACCTAGGATCTTGTACATGCGAGACAAATGTTCTACTGCTGAGCTACACCCCCAAAACTTTGAACTTAACTCTTTGTCTCCCTCCCTCCGTCCCTCCCTTCCTTTCTTCCTTCTTCTATTTCTTCTCTCCCTCCCAGTACTGAGGATTAAACCCAGGGATGCATTACCACTGAGAAACACCTACAGGCCCCCTGCCCCCACCTTTTTTTTTCTTTTTTTTTTTTTGTTACTAGGGATTGAAGCCAGGGGTCACTGAGGTACAGCCCCTTTTCTTTTTATTTTTTTATTTTGAGACAGGGTCTCACTAAGTTGCTGAGGGTCTCTGAGTTGCTGCAGCTGGCCTAGGACTTGGAGTTTCTCCTGCCTCAGCCTTCCAAGTTGCTGGAATTATAGACATGCACCACTGTGCCATCTTGTACTTCTCTTTATAGTGTAAATGAGATAAGGGATAAGAGTATTTGTGGTGATTTATGCACATGGATTATGTCATTCAGGCCCTCCTCTTTCTGGAAAGGCATCAAAGTCTTGCTTCCTGCTCCATCTTCTAGGGCAGGCAGTGACAGATAGTTGGAGAATTCTCTGGAAGAATTAGTAACATTAACTAGAGTATTCATAAGTATTTTTATTTAAGATATTGTAAAGAATTTGATTGGGGCTGGCATAGTGGTGCACGTGGTGCACGCCTGTGTTCCCAGTGACTTGGGAGGCTGAGGCAGAAGGATCATGAGTTCAAAGTCAGCCTCAGCAACTTAGGGAGGCCCTAAGCAACTTTAGCAAGACTCTGTCTCTAAATAAAATATAAAAAAAGGAATGGGAATGTGTCAGTAGTTAAGTGCCCCTGGGTTCAATCTCTGGTACTAAAAAGAAAATAATAATTTTATGTATATAAAAATTATATATATACACGTGTGTGTGTGTGTATGTATGTTTGGTAGGAGAAAAAGGAATTTAGTATTTAAAAGGTGGATTCAGCCTGGCATGTTGGTACATGTCTATAATCCTAGCTACTCAGGAGGTTGAGGCTGTAGGATCTCAAACCAAAGGCCAAGCTCAGCAATTTATTGAGACCCTATATCAAAAAAAGAGCTGAAGATGTAGCTCAGTGTTAAGGGTTCAATACCATAAATAAATAAAAAAGATTCAACAGACATATTAAACACTGTGACCTGGGCTATAAGCATAGTTTTATGAGACACAGTCTCTGCCCTCCAGTTGATTATAGACTATTAAGAGAGATGAGACAAATCCATAAAGAATTTCTGTATAAGGTACTAAGTGGTACCTGCTGTGTGGGTGATGCAAGTTAAATGCTGCTGTAAGAGTCCCAAGTAGGGAGAAATCATTTTGGCCAGGTGATCATTGAAAGGTCCAGACACAGGGGATATGACATTTGAGCTGGTCCTCAGAGGAAGGGATTCCAGGTAGAAGAATATAGCTAAAGCCCTGAGGCTTCTTTCCAGAATAATAAATAATCCAGGTTGATAAATGCACATGATTCATATAGGTGAGTAGAAGGAAATAGAAGAAAAATAGGACCCATTGATGCTAGGCTAAGATATTTATTCTTCATTTAGCTGACAGTAAGAGCCACTGAATGTTTTTGAACAGCAGAGAGACATAATCCAAGCTCTGCTAATCAAATGTTACTCTGACAGGTTAGGGAGGGAAGGACAGGGTGTACAATAAGAAGATTGATCTGAAAGCCGTTGTTATATCCAGGAATGTAGTGCTGAGGGCTTAAACTGAAGTGATGGCACTGAGAATGGAAAGGAAGTAAGTATTTTGTAGAGAATAATTAGTTGAAGAAACATTCCCTTTTCTCAGGGAAGCCTCATGGCACAAATTATTCTGATTACAGGGGCACTGAGAGCCCTCCCCACATCATTCTTGTTCTAGGACGCACATTCACTTTGTACACTTAGTCCAGATAAGGAACAATTAGTAATATCTCCAGTTATTAAATTGGAAACCAAGAGATTAAGAAAACTAGGATATGTAGAGATAGTGTCCCTTCGTTCCCTCCTCTTCAGTCTGATGTCTTCCTTACTTCTTTCTCCATATGCATATAAAATCAGGTTTTCCTGCTTCTGACACTGCAATGCCAGTTGCCTTGGAAACAGGTGTCAGCTGTACATATTGACTATAGGTTGTAGCATGACCTGGACATGAGCAAGCTCTGACCACATGGGATACTCTGACATTAGGAAAACCCTCCCTTCCTCTTTTTCTGCAACCATCTCAGTGAGGAAAGGTCAGAACTCATTTTTAAGACTCATTTCAACTACTGATAAGTTCTGGTAATTTAAAAAATACATTAAAACTAGCATGTGAAGACCTCTACTTCATCCTGATGCCCTCTGCCCTACTGTTTTCTTTCTTTCTTTCTTTTTTTTTTTTTTGTTGTTTGTTTTTAAAAGAGATGGAGTCTTGGATGTTATTCAGGCAGTTCTTGAACTTTTGTGTTCAAGTGATCCTCACTCAGCCTCAGCCTCCCAAGTAGCTGGGGCTACCAGCACAACCCCACTATGCCTGACTGCCCTCTGCCTTCTATTTTGGGCCTAAGGCCTGTTGCTAAGACCCACATGGAGGCTTGGTGACTTCCCTCTGTGCTCTGCCAGAAACAGAAACATTCTCGTGATGTTGGAAAACCTGAACCCCTTTCTTAGGATATCATAGTTTCTGGAACAAGACAGCCCTAGATCTAAATCCTGGTTCTTCTACTTACTACTTACTTTATTCCTTCATCTGTAAAATGTACTTAATACTAGTCCTTCATAAAGTTGTCAAGGATATTAAATTAGATAATCTGTGTGAAGTACTTGAGTGGTTGCTGCTACAGAGCATACATTTCAGTAAATGGTAGCTCTTACTGCTGTAGCGCCTCTCTCTACACAAGAACCTCTTGCCCCCCATGGGTATCTTTTCAGACTTGGAATACTTTTCTCCTCTTAGTCTCAGGAGTGGCCAAAATTTGGAAATAAAATGGCAAGATGCTTTAAGTTTAATAGTTCACAGCCTGATCATTAGAACTATCATCAGAACCACCTAGAGAGGGCTTTTTTAAAAATTATTTTTTAATTTTTTGACAGCAGGTTTGACTATGTTGCCTATGTTGGCCTCTAACTCCTAGCCTGAAGCAATCCTTTTGCTCCAGTTTCCCAAGTAGTTGGAATTATAGGCATGCCCTACCACACTGGCTTTGAAGAGTTTTTAATAAGCACATTCTTAAACCTTACCCTGTATCTTTTGATCCAGAATTTTTTTTTTTATGGTGCTGGAAATTGAACCCAGGGTTGCTCTATCACTGAGCATATATCCCCAGGCCTTAAAAAAAAATACATATGTTATATACACATTTTTTTTTTCCTTTTTGAGAGGGTCTAGCTAAATTGCCCAGGTTGGCTTCAAAACTTGAGTTCCTCCTGTCTTAGCCTCGCAAGTAGCTGGGATTACAGGCAGGCACCACCATGCCTAACTTGATTCAAAATCTTTTTTTTTTTTTTTTTTATTTTTAAAGAGAGAGTGAGAGAGATAGAGGTAGAGAGAGAGAGAATTTTTTAATATTTATTTTTTAGTATTTGGCGGACACAACATCTTTGTTTGTATGTGGTGCTGAGGATCGAACCCGGGCCGCACGCATGCCAGGCGAGCGCGCTACCGCTTGAGCCACATCCCAGCCCCAGATTCAAAATCTTGAAAAGCCTGGTACAACTGGTGCAAAACCCTCTCTCTCTCAAATAAATAAATAAGACTGGGGAGATGTAGCTCAGTAGTAGAGTGACCTTGAGTTTAATCCCCAGTATTGCAAAATAAATAAGTTAATTAAATAAAAAGTAGTTGCCAGCTGTGGAAGAGGATATAGAAATGGGATGGGGACTGCAATCTGAAAAAAAGAAAAAAAAAATAATTCCACTGATAGACCAGGTTTGGGATTCTTTGTTCTAGATTCCCAGTCTCAGTGGTTTATGGCTAGAGGATCTCTAAGGTCACCTTTTCCCAGATTTACCTACCTTAGAAGCTGAGGCTATTTTAATTCCAGCACAGGAGAGTTGACTCAGTTCCAACTAATTCTCAGCTATTAAGCAAGAAAGCCTGGTTTTTCTGTCTAATTGGAAATTGTTGGTTTCTGGAAACCTTTGTAGTATATAATTTAGACAGTGGAACTGTAAATCGGTCTAACTGGGTAGAGATAAGAGCAGAGTCAAGAGGCCAGGTCTGTTTGCCTGTCTTGGAATGGCCATTTTGCCCCTACCTACCTTTGACCAGTTGGCATTTTGGACTTTGAAGGAGTATAGTAAGTGGTGTTTCCATACCCTCGTCCCAGGTCCAGTATCGAGTCTCTGCCCAGCCCCCCAAGTCTCTGCATAAAACATGCTGACCTTGGGCTTCCTTTGTGGCTTTTGCATAAGTGGCAATTCTCAGAATCTTAGTGGAGAATCTTCTTTGTGAGATTAGAGTGTAGTGTGTGGGCAAGAGACAAACATAGTTATTCTTAACCTGAAGGCAGGGAGGGCAGGGCAGGGAGTGCTCTGCTTTGGACAGGTCTCTAACATGCTTGTTTATAGAAACAGAAAGCCATGATTTGGCTGAAATGACTTACAACTCAGGTATTTATAACTTGTATTGAGTGGAATTAAGAAGTGGGGGAAGGGAGAAGAAGGAAGAAGGAAGTTGGTGGCAACAAAAACAGATTGGTTTCATCCCAGTTGCTAGAGTTTCATTACCAGTTTGAGGTCTGTCAAATCTTAGGTGACCTTGGCCTTTGTGACTCTGGCCTCTTAGTTCTCTATTTTGAGGGAACACCCATTCCCATGCCATCAGCAGAGTCCCTGTAGTAGTCCTCACTAAGAAAAGGAGAGAAAATCTTTACAGTTTATGCCAGGGTTCCAAGCAAGAATCTCTTTCCTTGTGCTGCCTTTATCTTGGCTCCTACAGACTGGTTGTTTCACTGGCTGATACCTTCCCTATAGATCATGGGTCAGTTGTATTCAGGGCCAGAGAGGTAGGCAAATAGACACCACAGCAGAGTAAGACAGAGATTAGAGAAGTTTAGAAAGCCCTGCCCAAAGATGCTGGGATTGTTTTTAGGGGTCTGGGACTACTGGAGTCCCTGTGTGGTACCACCTGCATTGCATATGGTCTGGACTCTGAAGAGTCCATTCTTTTCTTTACTTTTTGAAATACTGGGGTTGAACTCAGGGATGCTCTACTACTTAGTACATCTCATCCCTTTTTATTTATTTTTTTAAAAATTCAGACAGGGTCTCACTAAGTTGCCCAGGTCAACCTCAAATTTGTGATTCTCTTGCTGCTGCCTCCCAAATAGCATGTGTCACCATGCCCAGCCTTTACTTCTTGTAGTGCTCACTTGTCTGCTCCTCCCATCTAGGAACTCTCCCCTTCACTGGTTTCCTGGTTGTCCTCTTTCCTTTAAAAACTAACTGCTGGGCATTGTGGCACATGCCTGTAATCCCAACAATTTGGGAGGCTGAGGCAGGAGGATTGCAGGTTTGAAGCCAGCCTCAGCAAAATTTAGCGAGGCCTAAGCAACTTAGAGAGATCCTGTCTCAAAAAATAAAAAGGGATAGGGATGTGGCTCAATGGTTAAGTGCTTCTGGGTTCAATCCTGGTGCCCAAAACAATAACAACAACACAACAATAAAAAAAACAAAACTGATACCTCATTTTCTCCATATGCTAAAAACAGGTTTCCCTTCAAGCTGTCTTTAGTTTCTCTTCTATTCCTCTTTTCTTCTCTTTTCTCCTATCTCATTGGACTTTCAGTGGTGGTTTTCACCTCCATGTGAATAATTATTTTTTTCCTTTTAATATTTTTTTTTAGTTGTAGTTGGACACAGTATCTTTATTTATTTATGTGGTGCTGAGGATTAAACCCGTGCCTCACACGTGTGAGGCTAGCGCTCTACCACTGAGCCACAACCCCAGCCCCCATGTGAATAATTCTTAAATGTTTCTCCTTCTGACCTCTCTCCAAGCATTAATTTTATGTTGCTAAATTGAGTGTTTCTGTAGTTCCTCTCAAATTATCTCTAAAGTGCCTCAGATTGAACATGTCTAAAACAGATGTTATGTGCTTCTATCTCCTTGGACCTGACTCAGATCTTCTTTCTGCTCATGGCATCACCTTGTTTGCTACATCTGAGGTTCAGAATTTTGAGTTTGTCTTTTTTTCCTCCACAGTTGTACATTGCCCAATCTTGCTAATTCTATTTGCTTTATTGCTTTTGAATGCATTTCTTTTTCATTCCCACTATCTTCCATGCTGGTCTAGATTTTCATTACTTCTCATCTGAACTATTGTAACAGCTCCCTAATTAGGCTCCCTGCCTAGTATGTCTCACATACATTATCACCAAAACATAGCTTTGATTGTGTCTCCTGTTTGGAATCCTTCCGTGGCTTCCCAGAGCCTGCAGATTACCCCACTTGGTTTGACATTCAAGGTCTTTCCTCTTCTGGTTACACTCTGTCTCTCCTGACTTAATACTTTCATACAATCTTTGCTTTTACCATTGCTCACCTGCTGTGTTATTTCCTGTCACCAAACTTGGGCTCATACAGCTTTCTTTACAGAGGGTTTCTTCTCTCTGTATTTTCTGATTTACAGTGAGACCCAGACACTTTCAAGAAAGCTTCCTTGTTTCTCTTCCCTGTTTGCTCAATAGTCATCTCTCTTCCTCTTCTTTATGACCTTTATTACATGTTAGATTATTGTATAATTAACCATTCATCTTTCCTAATGGATTGTGAGGGCAGTGGGTAGAATCTTCATTTTAGGATTCCCTCATAGCATTCCAGTGACTTTGAAACTTTTATTTATTTATTTATTTATTTATTTTTGTACTGATCCTCATCCCCAAGCCCTTTTAATATTTTATTTTGAGACAGGTCTCACTAAGTTGTTCAGGGCCTCACTAAATTGCTAAGGCTGGCCTCCACCTGCCAGAGCAAAAGCTGGTCACAACTCACAACTCTTGCTTCATTCTCCCAGGTCACTGGGATTACAGGCATGAGTCATCAGGCCTGGCTAAAATGTTTTTTGTTTGTTTGTTTGTTTGTTTTTTGATACCAGGGATTGGACCCAGCGGCACTCAACCCCTGAACCAGCCCTTTTTTATATTTTAGTTAGAGACACAGCCTCATTAAGTTGCTTAGGGACTTCCTAAGTTGCAAGGGTTGGCTTTGAACTCTGGTTCCTTCTGCCTCAGCCTCCCAAGCTGCTGGGATCACAGGAGTGCACCACTGTGCTGGGCTTAAGATGTATTTCTTTCTTTTCTTTATAAATGAACTCCTATATACTCTTTTTAAAAATTATTTATTTATTTATTTTTTATGTGGTGCTCAGGATCAAACCCAGTGCTTCATACGTGCGAGGCGGGCACTCTACCACTGAGCTATAGCCCCAGCCCTAAAATGTATTTCTTAATGTGGATTGTTCTCAAAATTTTTTGAAAGAGCCATGCATGGTGGCTCACTTACTACCTACTGTGCAATATTTTGTACTATTCTGTTTATTCATTATCAACTAAATGGATTTCAAGTCTCATTAATAGGTTGCAATCTACAGGTTGGAACTGTTCTATCTAGAATGAACGGGTAGCCCTGTTGTCTGTTTTGTTTTTTTTTTTTCATCTTCTTTAATGAGAACCAGAAGAACACTTAAACACATGGTTTTATTCTTTCCTTCTCTCTTGAGAATAGGCTACTAAGAGGTTATCTTTTTTATATATATATATATTTTTAAAGAGAGTGAGAGAGGGAGGGAGGGAGAGAGAGAGAGAATTTTTAATATTTATTTTTTAGTTATTGGCGGACACAACATCTTTGTTTGTATGTGGTTCTGAGGATCGAACCCGGGCCGCACGCATGCCAGGCGAGCGCGCTACCACTTGAGCCACATTCCCAGCCCAAGAGGTTATCTTTCTATCTTATTAAAGTGAGGAAGATTTGGCCTGCCTCCTTTCTTTCAGGAAGACACAATATTGCCCTGCCTATTTCATATGGGGAGTGGAAGTCATGTAAGCCCTTCCTCACAGGATACTTTTATCCTGCAGACCAATAGCCTGGCTTCAAAGGAAAGATGACACTTTGTTTCAGGTTGGTATAGGCTTTCTCCATCTCTCATCTCAACACTCTCCACCTGCCAGAGCAAAAGCTGGTCACAACTCAGGTGTTCTCCCTGCTTCTAGGCTTCATTGTGGGTGTAGAGTACAAAGTGGATGTTCTTCTTAGTTCTGTGTTTTCATTTGTGCATGAAGTGGTGTTCCTAGGGCTGTGAAAAAAATCAGAATGCCAACTGCATGAGACATTTGTGTCCCAAGACACTGGCCACAAGCAGTTACCTGGACTGTGATATCTCTTGGGCTAAGTTTTATTGGCATTTGGATCTTGAAGGTTTGGAGCTGAAGTTTCTATCAACTTTGGGCCACATCCAAGACTTTGAGGCTATTTCTTTCATAGGGCCTCTTTCCTGCCTCAGTTTCTTCAAGTGATGCTTAGTCCAGAACTCTCACACTAGTAAGCTTATTTTCTTACATGTAAAGATGCTGTAGTATTCAGGAGGGGTTATGTCATTGAATCTTAGTGGTCTAAGAACACTTGGCATTCCCAAAACCCTATTAGGGAGTCCATGATATCTTCCCTTGTCCAACTATATAGCCAAATGAGGCCAGATTTTTTTTAATTTTACTTCAACTAACAGATTGAATGCAGATGCAGATATTAGAATCCAGCTGTTTTCTATTAAGGCAGACATTAAAAAGCTTGGTAAAAATATAAAACAGTGCCACTCTTCTTACTAAGTTTTTTGGGGAAAATAGTTATTTTTAATAAAAATGTTAAATGAGTAATGGATTTATTATTATTACTTTTAAATGACTTAATAAATAAAGTACTTTCTATTGTGATTTCAAATATAGTAAATATTGGTAAATATAATCTGTACAAACAAAAGCTCTTTTGGGGTCCTTGATTAATTCTAAGAGTATGAAAAGGTCTTGAGATCAACAGGTTTGAAAAATATGTGGACCAGTAATCCTTGGTAACAAACCACTTCAAAATCTCCATGGCCTAGCTGGTAGTTTATTTCTTGTTCATCCTACATATTCAGTATGGGTCAGCACGGAGGCTCTGTTCAACATAGTTACTCAGAAAGCCCATCTTACCCCCGGTTCCCCTGCTTAGCAGTCAGGAAAAGGACTATGTGTAGTGCTTCTTAAAAGTCATATGTTGGAGGGCTGGGGATATAGCTCAGTTGGTAGAGGGCTTGTATTGCATGCACAAGGCCCTGGGTTCAATCCCCAGCACCAAAAGAAAAAAAAAATTGATATGTTGGGGCTGGAGTTGTGTAGCTCAGTGCTAGAGCACTAGCCTAGCACGTGTAAGGCACTGGACTCTATCCTCAGTACCACATAAAAATATAAATATAGGTATTGTGTCCATCTACAATTAAAAATATTTATGTTATCAGGTATGGTAGTACATGCCTGTAATCGCAATAACTTGGGAGGCTGAGGCAGGAGGATTGCGAGTTTGAGGCCAGTTTCAGCAATTTAGTGATACCCCATCTAAAAATACTGTGGCTCAGTGGTAAAGCACTTGCCTAGCATGTGTAAGGCACTGGGTTCGATTCTCAGCACCACATATAAATAAATGAATAAAATAAAGGTCCATGCATCTAAAAAAATATTAAAAAAAAAAATATCAAGGGCTGGGGATGTGACTCAGTGGTTAAGTGCCCCTGTGTTCAATCCCTGGTACCAAAAAAAAAAAAAAAAAAAAAAAGTGACATGTCAGAGCATTATGTAAATATGCAGTCTTATCAATACTTGATAAGAAACTTAAATCAAGTAAAAACACATATTGAGTTCTTTGTATCCTTTTCCCCAAATTGCTAGGTCAAGAGTGTGCCAATAAACCACTCAGAGATTTGTTGTTTTTTGATACTGGGAATTGAACCCAGAGGTGCTTAACCACTGAACCACACCCCCACCCCTTTTTATTTTTTATTTTCAGACAGGGTCTCATTAAGTTGCTAAGGCTGGCTTTGAATTTGTGATCTTCCTGTCTCAGCATCCTCTCTTTTTCAATATTTATTATGCAATATTTAAGACATATAATAAAGACATGGAATAATAAGAGTGAACAGTTGTATACTCACCATCAGTTTAAAAAACAGAATATTGTCTCTACTATTAACTGTCTTTGTGCTTGTCCTCAGCTGGACATGGCCACTCTGTCTTAGTTACATTGTAAAGAGCATTTCTTTTTTTTTTTTTTTTTTTTTTTTTAATTTTTTATTGTTGGTTGTTCAAAACATTACATAGTTCTTGATATATCATATTTCACAATTTGATTCAAGTGGGTTATGAGCTCCCATTTTTACCCCATATACAGATTGCAGAATCACATCAGTTACACATCCATTGATTTACATATTGCCATACTAGTGTCTGTTGTATTCTGCTGCCTTTCCTATCCTCTACTATCCCCCCTCCCCTCCCCTCCCCTCCCTAAAGAGCATTTCTGTTGACCTGAAATACCCCAGTTTTCCTGGACTTACTCATGTCTGATCTATCATTGTTCCTGAAGCCTCTGCCAGGCATTTATTTATTCATCAAATATGTTTCAAGTGCCCATTATATGCCAGACACTGTTCAAAGTGCTTGGGAGTACTGTAGTGAGGGATAGCAATTTAGATCCTATCCTCAAGGAGCTCCCATTCTGCTGGGGAAGACAGACAGTAAGTACTTGTACAGAGATGGAATCAGGTTCACTACCTGCCTCTGTGTACCATGAAGAAAAATAAAAGCTGGGTAAGTCCAATATGGAAAGATGGCAGTAAAGCTACTCTGGAAAAACCCTCCCAAAAATGTTGGAGCAGGGGCTGGGGATGTGGCTCAAGCGGTAGCACCCTCACCTGGCATGCACGGGGCACTAGGTTCAATCCTCAGCACCATATAAAAATAAAATAAAGATGTTGTGTCCACCGAAAACTGAAAAATAAATATTAAAAAATTCTCTCTCTCTCTCTCTCTCTCTCTCTCTCTCTCTCTATATATATATATATATATATATATATATATATATATATCCTCTCTCTCTCTCTCTCTAAAAAACAAAACAAAACAAAAAATCTTGGAGCAAAGACCTGAGTGAATTAGCTATGTGAATAGCAGAAAAGTACTGGGGGCTAGAGCAGTTTAAGGTGCTTTAAAGTTGCTAGTGTGGCTGGGGTGGAGTGGTGGGGAAGCATATAGGAAATGAGGTGTGAGAGAGAGAGCTAGAGGCTGGGTGATTTAGGGCCTTATAAATTTGGGTCAAGTATTTGAACTTACTGGAGATGGGAAGCCATTGAAGGATTTTTGAACAAAGAAATTATTTTATTTTTAATTTAAAAGTATCACTGCAGGGGCTAGGGTTGTGGCTCAGTGGAAAGGCATTTGCCTAGCATGTGTGAGGCATTGGATTCTATCCTCAGCACCACATAAAAATATAAATAAAGTCATTGTGTCCATCTAAAGTTAAAAAATATTAATTAAAAAAAAATATCACTGCAACCTGCCATGCCCAAGAAATGCTGTAGGGGGCAAAGCCTGCAGGAGAGAGAACACTTTGTCCAAGGGAGGGATGATAGTGGCTGGAACTCAGTGGTATGCTGGTGAATGTTTACAGGTTCTTTGAGAAGGGAAGGAAAGTCTGTGTAAGTACTCCCACAATGGTGATTTCGAGGCTATCAGTGTGCGATCACTGAATATGGGAAAAGCTGTGCACAGTCATATGAGCTGGTGTAAGGCAATGCTTGCATACCACTAATGGTACTTGGATGCATTTAGCTTGTGGCATTTGCAAGAGGTGTCCATTCTCTAGGGTGGGTGGAAGCTTTACTACATTTTGGGAAAGAGAGGGAGGGAAAAGATTATCAGAGGAGGAAGAGAGTCCATTTATAAAGTCCATTGTGTTAGTCTTGCAAAATAAACCTAGATGTTGGAGGCTTCACAGGAGCTCTGGACTCTCAGATCCTTTGAAAGTGGAGCTCAGCCCAAACCTCCCTGCAAACAGGAAGCTGGTTTGAGTTAAGAACATAAAATAAAAACCAGCTGATGCCCCTGAATGTTTTCCCCTACTCCTCCCTCTCTACAGAGCCAAAGGAAACTGCTTTTTTCCCCCTTGAATAACTTTAGAGAGCCAGAAAAAGCCAAAAACCATAACTCCTTTGAAAATAAGCCAAGTTTTGAGCCCAGGCAAACTCCTGCCTGTGAGGTTTTCCTAGTCTGGAATTATGTTCCACTGTGCAGAGTCTTAGAGGAAAATGACTGAAGAACACAAAGGTGTCAGTGACCCAAGTCTGGCAGAGAGAAATGGTCTGTATGTAGCAGGTTTCCCAAACTAGATCTTCCAGCCCATTGTAGGTCATGATATCAATAAAGTAGGTCATAACTAGAATTATTATTATCATTATTAATAGTAGTAGTAGTTGTTGTTGTCATTGTAAAGGGGATTGAACCCAGGGGCAATTTACAACTGAGCCACCTACCCAGCCCTTTTTACTTTTTGAGACAGGGTCTTGCTGAGTTTCTGAGGCTGACTTTGAACTCTTATGATCCTCTTGCCTCAGCCGCCTGAGCCACTAGAATTTACAGGCATGGGCTACCACACCAAGCCCCAGTTCTTTTTTATTTTTTTTAAGAAATTTTTAAATATTTTTAAGTTTTTGGTGGACACAACATCTTTGTTTTTATGTAGTGCTGAGGATCTAACCACATACAAATAAAGATGTTGAGGCGAGTGTGCTACTGCTTGAGCCACATCCCCAGCCCCTTTATTTTTTATTTTGAGACTGGGTCTCAACTAAGTTCCTTATGGCCTCGCTAAATTGCCAAATCTGGCCTCGAATTTGTGATCTTCCTGCCTCACTCTCTTGAGTACTGGGATTACAGGTGTGTGCCACCATACCTGTCCAGGTAATGAAATGAAATATACTAGAGTACATCACATGCAATAAAAATTTTGCGAAACTTTTTAGCTTTATGCTGAAAAAGTATATCCAGATATACATATATGTATACACTGGGATATAAAGTATGTTTCTTACTATGGGTCATGGTCAAAAAATTTGATAATCACTGGTCTTTTAGGGCCTGAGTAACCTACATCTCCTCCTGCTTTAGATTGCTGTTGAAAAGTACAAGCTAGTTTCACAGTTCTCTGAGGAACTGGATCATTTACCCACAAAACACCTACTCAAATTCCTATCAGAGGGAAGAGCATCTGAGAGCCAGCTGACTTGTTCTGATTCTTTGGGACCAACATTCAAACATAAGGAGGGAAGGAGTTGATGCTAATTTGAACCGAAAGGATTTGCCTTAAATCAGATTAGCTTGAATAGAATAGGAGTTATGTAGCCTTTTAGCTCACTGTACTTAATTTTGTGACTTCTGCCATCCATGTGGGTCATGCCTCAGTATCCTCTCTCTCCACTGTACAGGCAGTAGTTATAGCAGGAATGTTCCTGAGCACCCCTTCCTCTGGGGTAATTAAAGGTGTAGTGCTAAGATGAGTATCTTCCAGATTTCCCCAGGATGAATATGTACTCTCTAGCCAGTGTCAGTTAACTAGATGCCGGGGGTGGGGGGGTCATTAAGCTGAGAAAAGAGTAGAAAGAGGCATAAATTAGGGAAAACTGCCCAATGTGGTGGTTCATACTTGTAATCTCAGCTGTTTGGGCAGTTGAGGCAGGAGGATTGCAAGTTTGAGGCCAGCTGGGGCAATTTAGTAAGACCATGTATCAAAATAAAAAGTAAAAAGGCCAGGAAATGCAGTTCAGTGGTAGATTGCCCCTGGAGTCAATCCCTAATAAAAGAAAGAAGGTAAGGGAAAACTATTAAGAATGTCTAGGATAAGGTAAAGTTAGTCACTCTCTCATCAGATTTACTGAGTCAACTAGGCCAAGGGTAACTGACAAATTTGGTACTGGCCAGGTGGCTGTGGATGGTGCCTTATAACTAAACCACTTCTATCACTGTATAGATACAAGTTGGAGTTCTTGATCCATATCCCCCTGAAGTACAGAAGACTCTTGGGAACCTTTCTGAGGAAAAGGTTTCAGCTATATCATCCTGGGAAGTTTATGTTTGGTCTTTGACCAACACAGGGCATTTCTTTCCAGCCTAATTCAAACCAAAATGATCCTTGGAGATAACAAAGAGTACTTTCAGTTCTACTATTGGAATAGTAAGAGGAAACTATCCTGATTGATTCTGGGATTACCCTCTCTAGAAACTGGCCTGAACTGGGTGTCACAAGTATGAATACCTTTTAGGTGTTTCTGGTTCACATTGCTCCCCTGGGATTTCCAAGACTCCTCAGGTTCAGAGTTTTCATATCAGACTTTAGTGTAGCCTGTTTACATGGCTATTCTGCATTCAGAAGCTCAGAAGCTTTCTGAGTGAAGGGAGAGCAAGGACATCCCTAAAGAGGACTGGTGCAAGAAGTGCCTTCTGACAGTACTGGAAGAGACTGGACCTGGAGTAACCAGCAAACTATCCTGTAGCAGAGGGTGAGGTGGAGCAGTAAGCAAAAGCTTACAGGGCAGTCTGAACCTCATATGGCATCATCTAGCAGAGAGACCAGTGATGGGTTAATTTAAGTTTAGTCCATATGGGTCTTAGGGCTGCAGACAGCATGGGGTGATAATACTTATGATGAGAGTGATGAATGACTCGTGTGACCATGTCCTTTTAGAATCTCTGAGCACTTTGCATGTTTCCCTATCATCTCTGTGGGAGACGTGGCTTAAATAATAATAGAGTATCCTCAGCATCTATGCTTTACAAAACACAACATTAAGCCATGTTTCTGCCTCCTAGGCTCAAAGTCTGTATGAACTGGTAGACATTTGGGAGGTAGAGACCTCTGATGGGGAGGGGAAGAACATGATAGAATGTAGAGGTCAAGGATAGTTGATGGACCTGATGGTGCATACCTGTAACCCCAGCAACTTGGGAGGCTTAGGCAGGATGATTGCAAATTTGAGGCCAGCCTCAGCAACTTAGTGAGACCCTGTCTAAAAAAAAAAAAAAAAAAAAAACCAAACCTGGGGATGTAGCTCAGTGATGAAGTATCATTGGGTTCACTCCTTAGTACCCCCCCCCCAAAAAAAAAAGTTAAGGGATATTATGAGTCACCTAATCAATACCTAACATCCTTTTGGTTCTTAGTAGATCACAATGGCCTATCCTTCATGCCTGACAAGGCATGAAGATCAGTACCTTCCCTGAACTTTATATTACACATGGTTCCCTGAGTCTCATAGACCCAAAAGCCCAATCTAGGGACCCAAGGCCCTAGCTTGTAAATAGTGCCTTCCTGGATTGCTTATTGTTCTTTAGCCATGGATTGTGCTTTAACCTGTTGATTTTCTTTCCCACAGTACCTGTACATTGAATCTGGTTAAACACAGGTGATGCACACTGAAATTTTCCAATATTATCAAAAGTCCTTTGACCTAAACAGAGCTTGGAGAAATCATAGCTCCATTTTCTTGAAGATAAGGGCATCAGGAAAGCACTTCATCACCTCCGTCCTGAACCTACTCTGTCTATAACATGTCACTTTCTGTCTTGTTCTAACAGGTAACCTTGGAGAAGGTGTTGGGAATAACAGTGTCTGGAGGCAGAGGACTTGCCTGTGATCCCCGATCAGGCTTAGTTGCCTACCCAGCTGGGTAAGTGCCTTGGAAGAAGGGATCTTGTTGTTGCACGGGAGTTTATAGAAATGCTAGACCAGGTGGGGTGGGCTGGCATTTTCTGGTATCTTCTGGGAGATGTATCCAGGTTAATGTTTTAGTGCCATTTCTGTAACTAGGTAAAGGTCTTTATTGGGTATTGTCCTTATTGCTATCCTATCCTGCTTTTTGACCATCTGTCCCCATCTACCCATACAAATTTATACTTTATATTACGCATGGTTCCCAGCACCATCTTCAATAACTACCTTCTAGCCATTGTTAAAAACACCTTTATTGAGGGCTGGGGATATAGCTCAGTTGGTAGAGTGCCTGCCTCCCACGCACAAGGTCCTGAAGGTCCTGAGTTCAATCCCTAGCACCACCAAAAATAAACCCAAACAAAACAAAACACCTTTATTGAGATTTAAAATGTCCAATTGAGAACTGGATATAGCTCGAGAGAGTACTTGCCTAGCTTGTGCAAGGCCCTGGTTTTGATCCCCCAGCACTGCAATAAATAAACAAATATCTACTATCATAGTCTTTAGTATTTTCACAGAGTTGTGCAGACATCACCACAGTTGATTTAAGAAAAATTTTATTGCCCTAAAAAGAAACTCCAGCTGGGTACAGTGGTGTATGCCTGCATTCCCAGCAACTGAGGAGGGTGAGGTGAGAAGATAACAAGTTTGAGGTCAGCCTCAGCAACGTAATAAGATCCTGTGTCAAAACAAAAAAGGGCTGGGGGTGTAACAGTGGTAGAGGACCTCTGGCTTCAATCCCCAGCACTGGAATCAAAAAACAAACCAAAAAAAACCCCTCCATATAGGTGGGTATGATGGCATGTGCTTATAGTCCCAGCCATTGGGGTGGCTAAAGCAGGATCATTTGAGACCAGGAG
Organism: Marmota monax; assembly: GCF_021218885.2. NCBI lineage: Eukaryota > Metazoa > Chordata > Mammalia > Rodentia > Sciuridae > Marmota > Marmota monax. Next base: position 43,942,933 of record NW_026693777.1, read on the forward strand.
GTCGAGACCAGCTTGGATAACATAGTGAGACTGTCTCAAAAACAAATTTATAAGGAAAAAAAAGAAAGAAACTCCATACCCATTACCAGTCACTCTCCAATCCCCCTCCCCAAATCCTCAGCCCTAGGCAAGTGCTAGTCTACTTTTTTGTCTCCACAGATTTGCCTATTTGGGACATTTCATATAAATGGAATCATATATTTGGCTTTTTGTGACTGTCTTCTTTCACTTAGCCTAATGTTTTCAAGATTTGTTCATGTCACATGTATCAGTACTCCATTCCTTTTTATATGTTCCATCATATAGCTATATCACATTTTAACTGTTCTTTGGTTGATGGATATTTGACTCATTTCCACTTATTAGAAATAATCCTGATATTACTGTTTATCTGCTTTAAGTAGTGTCCGTGCCATGAAAGAGAAGTAGGGGCCTGGGGATAATGTTATTGCTGTTGTTTTAATCTTCTGCTCCTACAAATCTCCTCCATTTGAGAAACCTGAATCATAGTTTCTTAGGCTTTTATAGAAGTGTTTTTTCTGGGGGGCAGTCCCACCTTCTTCTAATCCTTTCTGTCCCTTGCTGATGGGTTCAGGAACATGAAAATAAGAAAGCCACTGTTTTAATTTTCTTACCCTACCCTCAACTTTGGAATGCCTAGTTCCCCAATGTAATTTCCCTAGCAACTTATATAGTTTTTATACCGGATACGTGATTTACTTAGTTTCATAATCTCATCAAAAAAGCTACCTTTATAAAATACTTATTATGGTCCAGGTACTCTTTAAGCACTTTATACTGTTTAATACTCAGAGCAGTCCTGTGGGGTTGTTACTCTTACCCCAATTATTTATTTATTGGTCGGGGGCAGTGCTGGGGATTGAACCCAGATGCTCCTTACCTTGAGCTACATTCCCTGTCTTTTTATTTTTCAAATTTTTTTAAATCTTGAAACAGGGTCTAAGGATTTCACTAAATTGCTGAGGCTGGGATCCTTCTAAGGTTGTGATTCTCCTGCCTTAGCCTTCTGGGTTGCTGGGATAGCAGGCATGTGCTACTCCATCCCATCTGTCTTCATATCTCTCTCTCTCTCTCTCTCTCTCTATATATATATATATATATATATATATATATTTTTTTTTTTTTTTTTTTTTTTTTTTTTTGGTACCAGGGATTGAACTTAAGGGCATTTGACCACTGAGCTACATCCCCAGCCCTATTTTGTATTTTATTTAGAGACAGGGTCCCATTGAGTTGCTTAGCACCTCACCATTGCTAAGGCTGGCTTTGAACTTGTGATCCTCCTGTCTCAGCCTCCAGAGTCACTGGGATTACAGACATGTGCCACCATGCCCAGCCTAGTCACCTCCATATTTTAGAGGATGAAACATATTCAATGAGGTAAAGCAATTTGCTCAAGGTTACATAATTAATGTCTGAATTGGGGTTACAATCCAAGAAGTCTGACCTCAGAGCTCTAACTCTTAAAATGGCATAGGATAGGGAAGACCAGACTTGCAGATTATTTTTCAAAGCTGCTTTTCCTCTAAAGCTGTCTGTCATTTGAATGAAAAGAGCCTAATTTATGGGCAGCTCATTCTGTGCCAGAGTCTTTTATCCCTGGGTTCTGAGGTCAGCGTCTCTCCTGAGGGGCCCTCTGGTGTTTGGTGTCTGTAGTGGGGGGACTATGGGAGCTGCACTGGCTCTACCTGGCAAAGGTTGGGTTGGTCTTCTCCCCCTCCAGAGGCAAGTTGATGAAGGACCTCTGTTGCTGGATAACCCTGTACAGCCTGCCTCAGGGGAATTCCACTCATTCCTGCCTTTGCCTGGGAAAGCCAGGCTCCTTCTTGTTGGGGGTGGGGCTGGATCTAGATGAAGAATAGGCAGGAAAGGCCTGGTGTTTGCTGAATTGGGGAGTGTGGAACCCTGTGCCCTCCTTCTTCCCTAAGAGACCCCAGGCCTGGCCCCTTTAAGGATATGTGCTTATGTTTATGGGCAAGTCCCAGCCTAGCACATGTGGCTGGGAGTCATTATCTTTACAGGTGGTGTATGCAGGCTTCCCTGACACTGCAACCTCTAGTAGGTCTTCCAACTGTGCTTCACTTGGGCCTGTGCTGGGCTCTGCCCCTGATCAGTTTGTCTTCTGACCTTTGAATTTTTGTCAGTTCAAAGAAACTTTGATTTTTCTCTTTGAAAATGTCCTCTTTCTGGGGTTTTAATTCTACTCTTTGCTGAACTCCCTAATGTGCTTCTGGGATCTCCAGGGACCACCATAATTTGTGTGAGCCCAAACTGGTTCTTTCTTTCCCTGTCTTCCTTCTCTTGCAATGTGGTAATCCTAACACCACTCCCAACCCCCACTCTTGCTCCTGCTGTGCTTGTTGCTCCAGAAGCCCTCTCAGGTATCCTAGAAACAAGAGAAGAAACAAAACTTCGAAAATTCTCCCAGAGGCCTAGAGGCAAATATCAAACCAAAACAAAGTTTTCTGAGAGGAAATGAAACAGCACAAGGAAAGAAGGGTGGACAGCATATATCAGACAGCAGTATGGTTTGGAACTCCAGGCTGAGTGTGGAGTCTTTGTTAGAGACCCCTCAGTTATAGTGGCTCCTGCTTCTCCTCTCCAAAGCTCTCCCTTTGCTGTCATTTTCTCTACTGCCCGCCCTCATCTGTCATGCTTTAAGCCCTCCTACCCTAGGATGCCAGCTTAATCCCCATATAGCTTCTTTGAGGGACTTAATTTAGTTGAACACTCTTTTTTCTACTTTACTTCACAGCCCCTGTTGTCACTTTGGAGCAAGTTAGTTCTGAGTATGGGTTTCTCTTGGCCTCATTGCCTGAGTAACCTGGGTAAGTGCTCTGGGAAGAGCTGCTCTTTGACCACTGGAATAAAAAGTGTCCTAGCAAGGTGACTAGGCTCATCCAGCAGCTAAGAGAGTTCATGACTCCTTAGGTTGAGAGGTGGGGGAAAGAGGGAAACTGACTTCACCTGAGAAGGCCCTTCAGTCTACTCAGCCCATGTTGGAATTTATTTTGGGATCCCCCCTTCAAAGCATTGGACAAGGTGTGACGAAGTGACAGAAACTCCTCTTATGCTGTATTCTAGTAACATCTGAGCTGAAGAAACAGAGAGTTCCCTTCTTACTCTCTGAGGCAAGCCTTGTGTGGGTGTTTGCCAGGAAGTGTGTGGGACAATGGAGAGACCAGGTGGGCCTGAGAGGAGGATACTTGGACTTGGTGCCCTGATGAAATCATATGCAGGGGTACATACAAGCGGGGGCAAAGGGGGGGGGGCTTGGTACCTTTCCTTTCAACTTCCCTATATATCTTACACTGGAAACCAGTACCCCTTAGTTCTTCCCACAACAGTTTATTAATTGATGCATTCATTTGTTTAGCAGGTATTTGTTGAGAACCTGCTCTGGGCCAGATACTGGGGATGTAGCAGTAAGTAAGACAGACAGGGTCACTGCTTCTATGGGGTTTAGCTTCAAGAAGGGTGAGCAGACAATAAGCATTTAAGCAAGTAAGTGAACAAGGTAGTGTCAGACAATAGTTAAAACAAAATAAGGGGAAAACAAAATAAGGGGAGGAAAGAGATTAAGTGAAAAACTGGGAGCGGGGAAGGGCTACTTTAAGATTGGGTGGTCAGGGATCAATCATTTGAATAGTATCTAAATAATAAGGAGGCAGCAACATGTACGATTTGACCCCAAAAAGTTTCAGAAGAAGGAAATGTCAAAGATGGTGAAGGAAGGAGGACTCAATTCACTTGAATTAATGAGAAGAAGGGTATGTGAACGCTTCCTTTTTGACCTGGCTTCTAAGTCTTGCAATTCACTTTTTGTCAAGGAAAGGATTATGTTTAGAGTCCTCTGGGCAAAGAAAAGCATGCTGATAGCCCTAAATCATTGGGCACATAATTCACAGGGTAATATAACATCTTGAGGGGGCTCAAGAAACAGTGTTCCAGAAACCAGAGATGCCAGTAGACCTCATAACCTGGTTCACTTAACTTAACCTCAATTTTCTCATCTATAAAACAGAAGTAATGTCTACCTCAGAATTGTTGTGAGAATTGAAGATAGTGTCCAAAATAACCAACATGGTGCTCTTGAAGGGTCCCCTAATACAAGGAAAGGGCTATCCAGGGGGTCAGCAGAGAAGTGAAGGTAGATGTCCAAGATCATAGAATACGTTAGCAGAGAGGTGTTCTTGCTCTTTCTTCTGCCATATTGCCCTTAGGCATCAGTGGGTCATCCAAAATGCCTACCATGTGGGAGAACCATAGACCTGTGCTAGGACCTGTCCTGGTTCACAGGTCTACTACCCAGGAGATTTCTCAGCAGTCAGAGCTTTGAGATCTTGCAGCTAGTAACTTAAAGTTGTATTCACTCATCCATAAATGCTTACTGAGTGCCTATCTTCCAGGCCCTAAGGACTTACCAGTAAATAAAAAAGACCAAAAAAAAAAAAAAAAAAAAAAGTCCTCTTCACAGAGCTGGCAATCTAGTGTGTGAAATTAAATTATGTAGAATATTACAAGTAAATGTGCACTTGGAAAAAAGTATAAGCAATGATGTTAAAGAGCAATAGAGAATGTGGAGAGTAGGTTTTTAGTCATAATTAGGGGTAGAGGATGACATTTGAGCGAGGCTTGAAGGACCTTTGGTATACCTCATTGAGTCACTCTTTGATTTTATTTGATCTGAAAGAAGAAATTTGAAGGCACAGGATCTCTGATTGAACCTTCTGTGCCTGCTCCCTGCATGTGCTGCTTCAGTCATAACTCATTTCAGGGTTCATTTAGTGCTGCCTTCTGGAAGTTGGAGAATGGTAGAAGGTGGATCCTATTGGGTATGCTGGGTTCTTCTTGATGGTAGCAGGCCTGGACCTGTGCAGGGAATTGGGTAATCTTGAGGGGTTGGCCCTTCCTGGCACTAGTGTTCCACACATGACTCCCAGGAGCTGAAGCCCAGAGGGACTGAGGCCTTACCTTCTTCCTGTGAGAGCAGGCAATCTCTCTGTACCCTCAGGTTCTGAGTTACAGGAGTTAGACTGTTGGGCCAGCCCAGCCAGCCCAGCCAGCCCTGCCCTTGTCATGTTGAGGATTTCAGTTAGAACTGCTGCAAGGCTCATGCTGCCGGGCAGGGATGTAGAAATAGAGGGCCAAAGACTGATGACAATTGTGCTTCCCCCTGCTTTTCCTAGCTGACTGAGGAACTTGCTGAATGTTCACCAAGAAGAACGAGGAGGCTCCTTCCTGAACAGGACCTCCTGTTTTCTTGGGAGCTCAAACAGTTAGGCACACAGGGAGCCGTTCAGCATCTACATTATTGTCTCCACAGTGGAGCTGTTTCCATGGGTTGGTCTCTTCCTTTTTCCCTGTGTTGAATGGTTTTCAAATCTGAATAACTAGGAGTAAAAAGTTGAGATTAAGAGCCTCCCTCTGTGTGTTTCTCTCCCTTTCTTAACTCTTCCATGCCATACCTGAGAATTTCCTAGGCTAACTAGTGGAGCAGGTGAATATTAGAGAAGGGAGAGTTTGTTCATCTGCCTCTAGATACACACACACACACACATACATACACACACTGCTGCTTTTTCTCTTCCTCCCACCATGGAGTCAAACTTAGGAGAAGGAGGAAACAGGATGTTTTGTCCCAAGAAGTCTCAGAATAATGACCTGGAAAAGTTTGGAGCAATGACCTGGAAAGTGTTTTAAGCAGTCTGATGCACTGCCCTTTAAAAGCTATAATGCTGCTTTGGGACAGTGGGCTTAAGGGAAAACTCACAGGCTTATTGTAGAGCCATCAACACTTAACTTTTTCTGGATGTGGTGTGTGGTTGGTTGGATTGTATATCAAGTCAATTCAAGTATATCAACTCTTGAGTAGAAGCCCTCTGCCATCGTTGATCTGTAACTAATCAGAAAGCTAGGTAACTGGGCTCAGGATGTAGCTCAGTGGTAAAGTGCTTACCTAACACATGTGAGGCCCTGAGTTAAATTCCCAGGTTACTAGGTAATTCATAAACCAATCAGACTATGGAAGCCTTTGCTAAAGAGATGAACCTATACAGGGCCTCCTTAACCAGTCAGCACGGATTTTAAGAAGGTTCAGAAAATATCATTTGGCCACTGAAAATTGCTGGGCTGAATTCATGATGATGACAGACCTGGGGTGGATTTTTTTCATACACTGGAAAAAAGCCTTAAAATCTGAATATCTAAATCTGTAGACTTTCAACTATAACTGCTATATATATTTTTTTCATACACCTATTCAGGCGTGATTGAGCACAGTTTCCAAAGTCATCTTGTTTTTGTCATTTTGTAAAGCTCTCCTGACCACAACATTCTAGAAGGGAGAAATGAAAAAAAGAAAGGAGAAAAAGCATAAAGGGAACAAGGAAAGAGTAGATGGGGAGAGGAGGGGGAAAATGGTGAGGAAGGAATGGGTAGATTGAGTTAGAGGAGATTATGGGCTCAGGAATTCCAAAGCTATTGGTCAGCTAAGCATTCACTAGCAACTTGTATCTCTTCCACTTCTAGTTTTCAGCAGCAGTGGGGTTTAGATATGGGGACTGCAGTGGGCTTCCCCCTAACAAAAGTTTAGGACTTGGGGAAGTAGCTATTTGCTCATTCTTCTTCTCCTCTTCCCTGGTGTAGCAGCCTCCAAGCTTGCTCTTGTCAGCTAGTTCCACTGCTAATGAACAGGGGAGGAAGGTGGGGAACAGGCCAGAGCCTGCTCAAAGCCAAGGAGCCTAACAAGAACACTGCCTGGCTACTGGCTTCTGGCTTCTTCCTTTTGATGCCTGCCACCCAGCTTCCCTCCCTGGAGCTGCCTCTGGGCAATCTGGACCTGATCCTGTTCAGCAGTCTTATTACCTGGCTGGAGTGCTCAATCACTCCTGAATAGGTGTATGAAAAAAATATAGTAGTTATAGTTGAAATTTTACAGATTTAGATATTCAGATTTTAAGACTTTTTTCTTTTTTTTTTAATATTTATTTACTTTTTTTTAGTTTTCGGCAAATACAATATCTTTGTTTGTATGTGGTGCTGAGGATCAAACCTGGGCCTCCCGCATGCCAAGCGAGCGCGCTACCGCTTGAGCCACATCCCCAGCCCAAGACTTTTTTTCAGTGTATGAAAAAAATACACCCCAGGTCTGTCATCATCATGAATTCAGCCCAGCAATTTTTAGTGGCCAAATGATATTTTCTGAACCTTCTGTGCAAGGCAGGCAAAGTCCCTTCTTATCCTTTTGTAGCAGTCAGGAGGCCCTATTCAGGGATTATCTGAGATGGGCTTGGGAGCTCTGTGGCTCTGTAAGGTTTTCTCAGGTCCTCTCAAGCTATCTCTATCTCTTATTCCTGTCTTACCAGGCCTCCCTGTAGTTTTGGTCCCCTTGAGGCCTCCCATGTTCTTCCTTATCCAATATGTAGAAGTTTTGAAGGCCAGTTCCTGCCAGGTGTACACACGTCCACACACATGAGAGGCCTTACTCCTCCTTTGGGCACAAATGATTGACACACAAATGGCTGTGTCAGGCTCTAAGCCTGAGAACAGGCTGTACCCTGAGGCCTGCTTTACCTAAATCACATTGATTCTTCCCTCCTTTACTCCTTCCTCAGGTATTTGCAAGGGCTTTGGGAAGGCCTGTGTTCCTGCTGCTCTTTGTAGCTATGGCCAGAGATTGTGGGTTGGTACTTGGGAACTTGGTGGGTATAGATGTCCAGGGAGCCTTTTTATCCTGCGGGGCTACAGAGACAGTCTCTCTTGGATGGAGAAAGGAAGCAAGAACAGGTTTCCAGGAGAAAGCATAGGAATCTTTCTGAGCTTGAATGTTTCCTCTGCTGGGTGACTGGAAGTCTTAGATGGCCTGCGAGCTTCTGGGGAAGCTATGATTTGGTGCTGAGTCTCATGTCTCACTCATCTCCTCAGGTGTGTGGTTGTGCTTTTCAATCCCCGGAAACACAAACAGCATCACATCCTCAACAGTTCCAGGTAGGTAGGCCTGGCTTCAGGGAAAACTTCTTCCTCCTGGCAGCATGAGAGGACACTGAGACTCTGACTGGGACATGGTTGGGGCCAGGGCCAGATAAGGCAGTGCTATGCCATTTGAGTCTCCTGGTTGTGCCTTTGGGAGAGGTCCTGGCAGTGGGTAGGGGGGGGGGCAGATTGCCACTGCCCCTCTGAATCTGCCCCATCTCTTGCAGGAAAACTATCACTGCTCTTGCCTTCTCCCCTGATGGCAAGTACTTGGTCACTGGAGAGGTGAGTGAAGGAGAGAAGCAGCAATTCTATTAAGAGTGTGGGTTGTCTGCCCTCAGCAAAACCATAATCCTGTGTTCAGTTAGGCTATTGTCAATTTGTCTTCCTGAACTGATGCCAAATCCTGTTTTTTCTATACCTTAAACAAGTAGTTCTAAGCATTGGTATGCATCAGAATCACCTGGAAGGCTTGTTAAAGTACATGTTACTGGGCCTGCCCTCAGAGTTGTCTGATTCTACAGGTCTGGGAATCCCCAAATGACTTTTCTAACAAGTTCCCAGAGAATAATGATGTGGGTGGTTAGGGAAGCATACAGAAAACCACTGACCTAAAATATTCCTTATCCCTGGAGGCCCCCTGCTGGGCACATGCAGAATACTTCTGCCCTCTCAGTCTCTTACAGGAAGGGTAGAAACAGACATGAGTGGTGATAGAAGGCTATCTGTCCATCAGAATCATTCAAGGAGCTTTGGCCTAATACGGAGGTCTGGGCCTCTACCCAGATACACTGAATAAAATCTGGAACCACTGTATCTCTAATAATCACTGACACCGTCAGATATTTATCATGTCTCCTCTATATCTTTGTTCTGAATAGCACCCTGCTCTTGACTTTTGGCCAGGGGACCATTAGAGATGGTGTCCAGTAGTAAGGAGGTGAGGGCTCCCACTCTGAAAGGCCTTTAAGGGAGGCTATAATCTATCTATGGTCCTCACTTACAGTTCTTACCTCCCTGCAGAGTGGGCACATGCCTGCCGTGCGGGTTTGGGATGTGGCTGAGCATAGCCAAGTGGCAGAGCTGCAAGAGCATAAGTATGGTGTGGCTTGTGTGGCCTTCTCCCCTAGTGCCAAGTACATTGTCTCCGTGGGCTACCAGCATGATATGATTGTCAACGTTTGGGCCTGGAAGGTGAGTGGTAGGTGGGATGGCCTGGAAGCTTTGTGGGAGTCCAATTGTCAATTGGGGAGTCAGGAAGCTGTTGCCCTGAGCTGCTGCCCTGAGCTACTTCAATCGACTTTGCTGATCTCAGTCTCATCCTAGAAAAAGATCTGAAGAAGAAAATAGCAACTGTGTTTCAACCATGTTGCTAGAAAGGGCTTGCTTTGTGTCTTTCTGACCTCTAAAGGAAATGTATCTTTTCAATTCCTCTAGAAAGGAATTCTCTTCTACCCCTCTTTTTTCCAGCAGATCTTAGAAAGAAACATTTTTTCCCCCAAGTAGAATTTTTTTCTAACTCTCTTCTATTTGAGTCTCTTTCTTCTTAGCCCAGAGAGACAAACCCTTGATTCTTCTTTTGACTTTCCCACCAGAAAAACATTGTGGTGGCCTCCAATAAGGTGTCCAGTCGGGTGACAGCTGTGTCCTTCTCTGAAGATTGCAGCTACTTTGTCACTGCAGGCAACCGACACATCAAATTCTGGTACCTTGATGACAGCAAGACTTCAAAGGTGAGGTGCTGAGATAGTCTCCAACTCTGGGAGAAGACTATTCCACTTGGGCCTCTTCTGCCTGCTCAGCCACCACACAGAAATTTTGAATGAGCCAGGTGTTATATGGGCTAAAACAGTAGTCTCAAAAAGCAAGGGACCTTGCCACTTCCCCTCTCCTAGGACCTCTTTTCTAGGGGGAAGGATCTGGGGTGGATGGATGGCTAGTGGTGGCATGTCTCTACAGGTAAATGCCACTGTACCCCTGCTGGGCCGCTCAGGGTTGCTGGGGGAGCTACGGAACAACCTGTTTACTGATGTGGCCTGTGGCCGAGGAAAGAAAGCCGACAGCACTTTCTGCATCACATCCTCAGGCCTGCTGTGTGAGTTCAGTGATCGCAGGCTTTTGGACAAGTGGGTGGAGCTGAGAGTAAGTACCTCTGTACCAGAGAAGGGCATGGCTCAAGTTGGGAGAACTGATGTTGGGGGCTCCAGATCCTAGGTTGTGGGCCTTCATGCATGCAGGAGGGGACTCCAGAAGAAGGAAGCCTGGGTTGCGAGAGTTGGCCCAGTGCCAGCTCCTGGTGATCTGTGTAACTGCCTCCTCTTGCTCTCTCTCTTTCTTGCTCTCTCCCCTGCTTTCCTCTTCTGCTCAGAACACAGACAGCTTCACAGTAAGTGCTGCCTAGACCTCCTCTATTCCTCAGACTGTTTCTCTCTGCTAGGCTTTTCCTACTTTATCTTTTTTTTTTTTTTTTGATACTAGGGATTGAAGCCAGGGGTACTCAACCACTGAGTTACAGCCCCAGCCCTTTTTATTTTTTATTTTGAGACAGGGTCTCACTGAGTTGCTGAGGGTATTGCTAAATTGCTGAGACTGGCTTTGAACTTTGAACTGCCTCAGCCTTTCAAGCTGCTAGGATTATAGGCATATGCCCCGCACCTGGCACTTTATCCTCTTTGCCAAAACTTCTGGTGCCTTAGATCTCCCTGATCTCCATCCCTCAACTGCATAGGACCCTGGGCCCTCTGGCCACCTGTTGCTGGAGGGAGAGTACCACTGGATGATAGTTGAGGGGCTCAAGACATAGCAGCTGGGCTGCTATTCCCTCATCCCCACCTTGACTTTTCTCTCCTCTCAGCAGGGGACTGTTATTGAGGGGTTTGGGAAGAGAAGAAAAGACTGAATGGGCAGGTGGCTCTTACTGACCTGAGTTACTTTGCCCACAGACCACAGTGGCCCACTGCATCTCTGTGAGCCAAGACTACATCTTCTGTGGCTGTGCTGATGGTACTGTGCGTCTTTTCAACCCCTCTAACCTACACTTCCTCAGCACTTTGCCCAGACCCCATGCCTTGGGGACAGACATTGCCAGTATCACTGAGGCCAGGTGAGCTATGTGGGCCCTTGCCTCCATTCATTGCCTTACCATGTACCCAGACTTCCTTGTCAAAAGTGCTTCAGAGAAATAAATAAAGAGTGTATTGATGCCCAGAGATTACCAGGATCACCTCTGTAGACAAATTCATTTGGTTTTATTGATACTTTTGGAACCAAGGAGACCTTGCACCATGGAGGACCAGGGAGTATCTCAGTAGGTGGGTGTTTAGAATAGCTTATTATAGGATTTGGGATTGCATTAGATTATTTTAGGAATAGTTTAAGGGATTGAAGTTTTTTTCTGGTTGGATGCTATTAGGGAACAATTCCTAGGGGAAATTTCACAACTGGTCCTCTTGATGCTTTTTATCTAAGAACCAGAAGGAAGAGTATGGGGTTAAGCTGTTATATGGTAAAGAAGTGGCCATCAATTGTGTTAGACAGGAAAGGGTGATGTTTGGTCATTTTTGAGGCTTGGATGGTGATCTTGTTTTCCTCTGTGTGCAGAAATGATTGCAGAATAGTCTCATTTTGTTTTGCCCTATTATGGCTACAGAATCACCTTGTCTGGCTTTGATATTCTGTGAACTTAATTCTGTTCATCAGGAGAGCATTGTGGCCCAGTAGCTAGTACTAGTCAACTATCAGCTGATGGGTATAAGAGGCTGCTTCTTTGTTCTCAAGCAACTACCTCTAAACTTGCATGTCTACAGGGGATGCCCATGTCCTGCCCTTTCTTGTGAGTCAGCTTCTCTTCATTCCCTTTAGTCTCACCAGTTTGTTTTGTCCTCTCCCCAACAGTCGCCTCTTTTCTGGAGGGGCAAATGCTAGGTATCCAGACACCATTGCCTTGACCTTCGATCCAACTAATCAGTGGCTGTCTTGTGTGTACAATGACCACAGCATCTATGTTTGGGATGTGAGGGACCCTAAGAAAGTGGGCAAGGTGTACTCGGCTCTGTATCATTCCTCCTGCGTCTGGAGTGTGGAGGTATGTGAGTTGACTTGGTTTGCTGGGATGCCATTTTGAGGACAGAAAGTGGGGAACCCTAAGTATAACCATATGTTCCTGCTGCCTCCCTATTTCTCCAGTGATGTCCCGGTTGTGGATCCTGGGATTGAGCTTGAATTTTACTGCTATGCATCCTAGGCTTCTTCCAATCTGACCCATCTGTCCTTGGTTTTGCCTCATCCTGGGATCAGTGATTTTGAACAAGTTATTAAACTTGACCAAGCCTCAGTTTCCTCAGCTATAAAATGATATTCCTGATTCATCTAATTATTGTAAGAATAAAATGAAAAGATATAAGTGGGAGACGTAGAGGAGTGGTGCGTAGTAAGTGCTTGGTTAATGGGTTTTCCCTTAGTCATTATATAAAGTATGGGGCTGGGGTTGTGGCTCAGTGGTAGAGTGCCGGCCTGGCACATGTGAGGCACTGGGTTTGATCTTCAGCACCATATAAAAATAAACAAACAAATAAATAAAGGTATTGTTTTCCTCTACAACTAAAAAAATATTTCAAAAAAAATATATAGAGTATATGTTATGGCTTTGCATACTATATGTGGAGTACCCAGCTAAGTCATAGCCAGCATTCTGTTTTTAATTTCATTCCCTTTCATTTCCTTGGGCAGAGAATGGACCCTTTCCCTTTGTCTCTCTTCCCTTTGTCCCTCTAGGTGTATCCTGAGGTGAAGGACAGTAACCAGGCCTGCCTGCCCCCCAGTTCCTTTATTACCTGTTCCTCAGACAACACCATCCGCCTGTGGAACACTGAGAGCTCAGGAGTACATGGCTCCACCCTGCACAGAAACATTCTCAGTAATGTGAGCCTGAGACCCTGGGGCCCCCACTCCATACTTAATTCTCCCATACCTACAGCCTTCACACATCATTCTCAACAACTGGGCCCTCAGACCTTGATTTTCCAGCTCTTGTTTGGTTGGGCTATATGAGTCAAGGTTTATATTGCCCAGCATTCCTTTCTTTTCTCAGCTATACTATCAAGTTTCCCTTATCCACATCTTCTAACCTGTTCTACTAGGATCTCATTAAGATAATCTATGTGGATGGGAACACTCAGGCCCTGCTGGACACTGAGATGCCTGGAGGAGACAAAGCTGATGGTTCCCTGATGGATCCCCGTGTGGGCATTCGCTCTGTGTGTATTAGCCCCAATGGACAGCATCTAGCTTCTGGAGACCGTATGGGCACACTTAGGTAATGCCAGGTCCAGAGTGGGTACTGACCTATGGTGTAGGCTGGGGTAGTTAGGGCCCCAAGAACAGAGCTTTAGGAGGATTTGTCTCAAAAAGGTTGAGGAACAATTATTTATTAACTTGAAAGGAAATGATAATAACTTTACCATGAGAGAGACCATCTTAATCAAGTGATAATAGTTAATATCCACACATCAACATGATGAAGCCTATAATACGATGTTCTAAGTATATAACATTGTTTCTGTGGTCTTCTTACCCAAAATGCATAAACTCAATTCACTCATGAGAAAACCCCAGACGGACTCAAATTGAGATACATACAACAGAGTGAGGGACTTTTCAAAAGTATCAAGGACATGAAAGGTAAGGAAGGATTGAAAAACTATTATAGACTACAGGAAGTTAAGAAGTAACAAATAGATGACATTTGTACTCTGGGTAGGATCCTGGATCAAGTAAAAAGGACTTGTGAAAAAAATGGTGAAATTTGAGTAAGGTCTTTGTTTTTGTTTTCTTTGTCACTATTTAGGGATACTTAAATGGTTTCAATAATCAAGCATTGATAAGCTCTTTCATATTTAATATATTATGTTACTTCTGTACAAATGGAAACAGTATTGTACCACTGTAAATTTCCTAGTTCTGATAATTGTACTATCATGTTATACAAAATGTTAACATTAGCAAAAGCTGAGGAAGGAAAATAAGAAACCTCTGTACTCTTTTTGGAACTTTTTTCTAAGCTTAAAAGTTTGAAAAGAAGAATTTGGAGGAGAAGATATAGTAGACAAAGGGGATGAGTCCTTCCTCCTGTGGCCTGGCAGTGACCTCTTTCTTCCTCTGCTCCTCTTTGTAGGGTGCATGAACTGCAGTCTCTGAGTGAGATGCTGAAGGTGGAGGCACATGACTCAGAGATCCTGTGCCTGGAGTACTCTAAGCCAGATACAGGTAAGCAGGATGCCCATTCTGTAGCCCAAAATGGCATAGAGTCCTCCAATCCCTCTAGTGCCACTTATATGTATCCTAGCTCTTATATGTGAGGCTGATCATCTTTTAGATTATTTGGTCTTTGTAGAGTTAGAAGAGAACAGCTCTGTCCCTGCTCCATGATTGATGTAGCTTGGAGACGTGAGGTTCAATTTCTTTGGGGCTCTTTGTCAGGCCTAGTTAAGAACATGCTCAGGGAACATGTGGGTTGATTGAATTCTTCCAACCCTAGGTCTGAAGCTGCTAGCGTCAGCAAGCCGTGACCGGCTGATCCACGTACTAGATGCTGGGCGGGAGTATAGCCTACAGCAGACGCTGGATGAGCACTCATCTTCCATCACTGCTGTCAAATTTGCAGGTGGGACAGGGCAATTGAGATACATTCTGCCACCTACACCACCTTCTATTTCTGTGAAAAAGGTCTGCCAGTGGTGTGGAAGTTGGACAGCAGCTGGGAGGCCTGGGGTTGGATGGGAAGACAAATGGAATATAGTCTTTCAGTCTGGAGGACCCTGAGCAAACTAGTTTGGGTTGAGGATGGGGAAAAAGGAAAACCTGGGTTTAGAGGGAAGCATTCTTATTTAATTGGTTGACCCACCATGTAGAATAGCTTGAATGGGTGAAAACACAGAGGAAAGTTGCTCCCATGCAGTGGGAATAGTGGGAGTAGCTAGGTCCCCTTCCTCCATAGCCAGCGATGGGCAAGTGCGCATGATCAGCTGTGGAGCAGACAAGAGCATCTACTTCCGCACTGCACAGAAGGTGAGGGTACTGGGAGGTGAAGGGGGGTAAAAGCAGGGCTCAGTGGGTCTGGTGAGGCATTTGGGTATGGGACTGACCACATGCTCCACCTCTGCAGTCTGGAGATGGAGTACACTTTACACGGACACA
Organism: Marmota monax; assembly: GCF_021218885.2. Classification (NCBI taxonomy): domain Eukaryota; kingdom Metazoa; phylum Chordata; class Mammalia; order Rodentia; family Sciuridae; genus Marmota; species Marmota monax. Next base: position 43,958,122 of record NW_026693777.1, read on the forward strand.
CCATGTGGTACGCAAGACAACCCTCTATGACATGGATGTAGAGCCTAGCTGGAAGTACACGGCCATCGGCTGCCAGGACAGAAATATTCGGTGGGCATCCCCCTCTCAGATTGTCAGACCACATTCTTTCGTGTTCTAAGGAATCAACTCTATACAGCTCATTTCCCATATGTATCTTTTTGTCCAGGACTTTGTATCCCCTTGAACTTACACAATAAGTACTGTGCCTCACCCAAGAATGGTGGCCCCTATGGTGTTGGGGGTTAGCTCCCAGGAGTGACTGCTGGCATTTCTACCACCCAAGTGTGCTTGATTGTCACTCCTCCTTATAAGAGCAAGTGTGTGTGTGTATGTGTGTGTGTGTTTTTATAGGATCTTCAACATCAGCAGTGGGAAGCAGAAAAAGCTGTTTAAAGGATCACAGGGTGAGGATGGCACTCTAATTAAGGTAAGGGCCTAGTGGGATGGGCACTGGGCCAAGGTACAAGGGGACAGAAAAGTATGAGGTGAAGAAGCAGTGGCTCTTTTGTACTCTTCATCTATGTGACTCCACTCCTCAGGTGCAGACAGACCCTTCAGGGATCTACATTGCCACCAGTTGTTCCGACAAGAACCTCTCAATTTTTGACTTCTCCTCAGGCGAGTGCGTGGCCACCATGTTTGGCCATTCAGGTGAGTGTAGCCCCACTACTCTACTCCTAGAACTCTACTCTTTCTTCACTTAGTTTCTTGTGACCCAACAGAGCTATCTGACCTTCCCTCCAACCAGCCACCATCTCCACAGTTAGGTCAGACAGGAGTGGTTGGAAATTCAGGGTGGCTTATATTCTTTGTTCTTCACAGAGATTGTCACTGGCATGAAATTTAGTAATGATTGCAAACATCTCATCAGTGTTTCAGGGGACAGGTAAGTAGAAGCCAGCTTCCCCTAGAAACATATTCTTTGTCTGTGCCACAAGCACACACTGTCCTTCCCCTCTGTTCATCTCACATATCTCTGGAAAGTAGGGCTGAACATGGAAATTTCTTGACTGGGCCTACCCTGGCAGTGGAGGGTGGCTGTGATCTTCTTGCTAGTCCACAGGAAAGGAGGACTAATGGTGTTGCCACCTCCAGAGTCCTGCCCTGCCTCTCCCTTACCCAACTCTGTGGCTATATCCCAGCTGCATATTTGTATGGCGTCTGAGCTCTGAGATGACCATCAGCATGAGGCAACGTCTGGCCGAGCTGCGCCAGCGTCAGCGAGGGGGCAAACAGCAAGGACCCACCTCTCCCCAAAGGGCTTCCGGACCAAACTGGTGAGAACAAAATATGGGAAAATGATGGGTGGGTGTCCAGATGGCTTGCTGTGATCTCACTGCTCCTCTTGCCATTCAGCAACTTTATCTCCCAAGGTCTTGCTTCTCAAACACAGAGTATTATCATCCTGACTTTTTCCTCAGTGTATCTGCTATCCCCATGACCTCCCTTATCTTGGACTCAGGCCCCAGACCCCAGTGATGCTCTCTCCTGGACCAGCTCTCTCATCAGACAGTGACAAGGAGGGAGAAGATGAGGGTACTGAAGAAGAAGAACTGCCAGCTCTTCCCATCCTTGCCAAGAGTACCAAGAAAGAGCCTGGTCTGTAGCAGTCTGGTGTGGGGCCAGAGAGCCAACAGATGGTGTAATGGCTAGATAGATCCTTTCTGTGACCCTAGGGTGAGATTAGCATGAACTGAGGAAACTGGGGCATCACTGTGGCAATGCAGGGGATAGGCTGATGTGGGGTCCCAGTTCCAGGGGTGGGTAGTCAGGAGAAACTCCTTCTCACTTCCCATTTCTTTCTAGCCTCGGTCCCCAGCCCAGCCCTGTCCCGAAGCCTGTCCCATTGGGAGATGAGCCGAGTAAGTCTCCTTCATTCAAATGTGCTTCCAGGGTTACAGGAGGTGAAATGGTGGTGGTGAGGGAGCAGAGCCCTTTGTGTGTTGTGAGGTATTTGGACAGAGGGTCTGCTCGTATGCTCCAAGAAAGGCATTACCAGAAGGAGTTCAAGCAGCTGGTCCCAGTTAAGAGTGAAGAAAGTCCTAGTCTTTCCATCCTGTACCAGAAAATGTTGTTTAGCACTAGGGGAGCTGCTCCAACCCGTTCAGCTGCCTAGGGCCTGGGAGAAATGCCATCTGAAAGCAACTTGAGGTGGGGAATAGAAAAGGGCATCTGAGCCACATGGTTAGAATTAAAGTCCAGGAAAACCAAGTGTACAAAAAGCAGAAATGAGAAAGTGTAGGTCTAAAGAGTACACTACTCCCAATTAGGAGAGGTAAGCATAGTATTTGCAGAATAGTTGGAGGGAAAAGGCTATAAAAGGACCAATTACTGAGTGACTACTTGAGAGTAGCCAGAGGGGGTTAAAGGCTTTCACAGCAAACCCCAAAGCAGCCCAGCCCTCATATGTCCCATGGAGATATTTCAAGCCAATCACCCTGTATTAGTAGCTGCAGTTTCACAGAGTGATGGTAGAATTGTACCTGCTGTGTTATTTTGACCACATCATGCATCTCAAGCTGGATTTTGGTCCTTCATTTTGTGAAGGAACTTTGGGGCCCTGTTAGGTCTGACCTCAGGGTAAAGGACCTTTAGAGACATGGTGAAGACAGAGACTAGACATTCCTATGTGAAGGTATGAAAAGCAGTGAAGGGATGAACTCTGGAGCCAGCCCCACCTGAAGGCCACCTATTGTTTGTGAGACTTGGACTGGTCACTTAAGCCCTGTGTGCTTTCATCCCCTCATCTGTAAGAATGGGGATGATACCTACTTCATAAGATTGTTGTGAGGATGAAATGAACTAGTTCCTGGCATATAGTAAGGGACATATGAGTGCTTATTGATAGCATTGTGTGGTTCTTGTTGTTATTCCTCCTTTACTTTTTATCTGTACCAGGCACAGGAGACAGTGGAATTCCTAGACCCAGCTCCTGTAGCCAACTCAGGACCCAGAAGAAGGGGGCGTTGGGCTCAGCCAGGCGTAGAACTGAGTGTTTGCTCTATGTTGGACCTGCGGCAGCTGGAGACCCTTACCCCAAGCCCTCAGGGCCACTGCCAGGACTCTCTGGCCATGACTCCATCTGGTCCTGGAAAGCATGGTCAGAAAGCCCCTGTAACCTCACATGCTAGCCAGGTGAGCCAGCTTTTCCCCAGATCTCTAGCGGTCTCCAGGGAGCCTTAATCAGTTTCATGCCAATATCTCATGCCAATAGCTGCAGCCTGAGTATTGGTCCATCTATGCTTGCTTTGCTTCTGTGGCACATAGGTCACCTGAACTGCAAGTTCAGGTTAAGGCTGGCTAGTTGTATGGTATGGTGATGGAGGTGGGCAGAGAAGGGGTGGGGGTGAAGAGAGAAAGATGACCTTTGCCCTGGGCCAGCCAGGTTCCTTGGAGGACTTGGTATTAAGTGGGGCTGGAGGTTGGCAGCACAGAGTGTGCTAATATAGGTCTTCAGAAGCTCACAATACCAGTCAGAGCCTAGTCTAGCTGTCTGGTGTCTGTCCTCAGAGTTGAAGTACTCAGTTTTCTCAGAATTGGTGCACACCAAATCCTTACCCGCCTTCACCTCTTTACCAGGACCCTCTTCTCTCCTTAGTAACTCCCATAATGTTCTTTTGTATGTTCCCAGAATGAAAAATCCCCTCAGCTTCAGGCTTCCCAACCCTGTTCCTGTCCCCACCTTATCCGATTGTTGTCACAAGAAGAAGGGGTCTTTGCCCAAGATCTGGAGGCCGCACCCAGTGAAGATGGTATTGTCTACCCAGAACCTAGTGACAGCCCCACCATGGATACCAGGCAAGGGTTCTGCCCTGGCCACAGCCCTGTTTTCTCCTTCCCTCTGAGCATTTTTCAGCTGGGTGAGGGCTGGGCCCCAGGTTGCTAAGGGCTTGTCTGACACCTTACCACCACCTCCTCCCTAGTCCTGCTCCCAGGCAGGAATCCAGTGGGGCTGCTGCTCTCTTATGCTCACTGCCTCTTCTTTTCTAGCAGTGAGTTCCAGGTGCAGGCTCCAACCCGAGGAGCCCTAGGAAGAGTGTACCCAGGTAGCAGGGGCTCAGAAAAGCACAGCCCTGACAGTGCCTGCTCTGTGGATTACAGCAGCAGCCGCCTTTCCAGCCCTGAGCACCCCAATGAAGGTGAGGCTACATCCCTGAGGGAGGGACCAGTTGACTGAAGCAGGGGATGCTTCAGATGGGTGCAGTGTGATGCCTCTCCACTCCCCCACATCCAGACTCCGAGAGCACGGAGCCCCTAAGTGTGGATGGCATCTCCTCAGACCTTGAAGAACCAGCTGAGGGTGATGAAGAAGAGGAGGAAGAGGAGGGAAGAACTGGCCCTTATGAGCTGCAAGAAGGCAGCCCCCATACCCCGGACCAGGAGCAGTTTCTAAAACAGCACTTTGAGACTCTGGCCAATGGGGCTGCTCCAGGTGTGGCCAGAGGGTCAATATTTGGTCACTACAGTCTGCCCTCTTCCTCTCCTTGCCCAGCTGAGAGGGAGGGTCAGGAAGGCAATGCTTTGGGGTTTGCCTCTAGGGGAAGCAGAATCTGGGGCAAAGTCTTGGCTTTTTGTCTCAATTCATGATTTCCATGACTGGCAGGGGGCCCAGTGCGGGTACCAGAGAGGACAGAATCTCAAAGCATCTCTTCACGATTCCTGTTGCAAGCACAGACTCCTCCACTCAGGTACAGAGACCCCTCCCCACAGAAGCTTGGCTCTGCTAACTTCCCAGTGCTCCTACCTCTGGGGAGTACACAGCCCTCCTGTCCCCCTTTCTAAGGGTGTTCTGTGCTCCAAATATTAGGACAACTGGTCTCACCTCAACCATGGTGGACTGGATTGTGCCTGTCTTCTCCTGGCACTTGTCTGGCACTTGTCTGGTGCAGGAATCAATATGCTCCCTCTGTGCCTCCCCTCCCTCCCGCCCCGCTGCTTAGTGGAAGAAACACTAAGTTTTCTCTGGGCCTTATTCTACATCTCCTCCCTATAGGGACCCATCCTCTTCAAGCCTGGCATTGATGTCGAGACACATCCAGGTGTCACAGGTGTCTGGCGAGCAACAGAGAGGCAGTGATGCTAACCCCCCAGGAGCACCTCCAGAGGTGGAGCCCTCCCCTGCCAACCCCAGCCCCCATCAGGCAGCCCCTGTGCTATTGCCACGTCGTCGTCACAACCTGGACAGCAGCTGGGCTCCCAAGAGAGTGATCACAGCTGGCTTCTCAGCTGGACTCCAGAAAGCCCAGTCTGTGCACAGTCTGGTGCCACAGGGTGAGGAGCCTGATGAGCTCAGCCCCAGAATGTGGGGAGTGTGGAACTCATGGGTGTACTAGAGGAGGGTAGGAATGGTGTGTCTGCCAGTGGGTATCCTTAGTGGGCATGTGCAAGGGAACACCAGCTCCTAAGGTTTGAGCTGTAGCACCCGGGTGTCCTTCCTCATCACTTGACCTGTATATATCTCTTGTCTCCTCAGCAAATGAGATGCCTTCATCAGGCCCATTGCTCTCACGGGACATGGAAGTCCAGGATGGCCTGGATTCCCTGCCCCAGGTTGATGGCTGTCCATCTTGGCCCTACTCCTACCAGAACCCTACCACCAGTTCTATGGCTAAGATATCCCGCAGCGTCTCTGTTGGGGAGAACCTAGGCCTAATGGCAGAAACTCAAGCTCCTGTCTCTATTCGAAACTCACCACTCAGCAAACTGGCCCTTCCTAGCCGGGCTCATCTGGTCTTGGACATCCCCAAACCACTGCCTGATCATCCTACTCTAGCTACATTCTCACCTGTAACGAAGGGCTGGGCCCCTGATGAGGCAGAACAGGCTGGCTCCCCAGCAGGCCTAGGAAAGGCTCATAGCACATCTGAGCGGCGGGCCTGTTTGGGTGAGGGTACTGCTCCCAAGCCTAGGATGGAGTGCCAGGCTCAGCCTGGGCCCAACAGACCCAGTGCCCAGCAACTGCCAGTCAGCCTCCTCCGAAGCCCTGAGAACCTGCAGCCCCTACCCCCTGAGAGGACTCCCAATCCCATGGAATGTATCAGGCCAGGCGCAGCCCTGAGCCAGAACTCAGGTGTGCACAGCTTCCAGCTCTTATCTCCTGCCCCATCCTCTCTCTTCTGTCTCTGTTAGCCACTCTCTGGTCCATCCCATTTCTGTGCATCCAGCCTCTAGTGTTCTTCATCCTGTCTGCTCCTGTCTCATTCAACCCATAAGTCATATCCCTGATGGTGAGACACTCCTGCCAACCTTCATGATCTCTTTGTGACCAACTTACCCCTTCTGGATCTTGGGGTTTGAGCTGGCTCTCTCCTCTGGACTTTGTTGTCTGTGTGGTTTTGGAGAATGTATTATAAGGGAAGGGGGGAAACAAGGCACAGTGGCACAGGCCTGTAGTCCCAGCTACTTGTGAGGCATAAGCAGAAGGATCACTTGAGCCCACAAGTTCAAGACCAGCCTGGGCAATGTAGTGAGACCCTCATCTCAAGAAAAGAAAAGAAAAAGAAAAAAAGGGACATGAGGAAGGGATTCAAGAAAAGAAAAGAAAAAGAAAAAAAGGGACAGGAGGAAGGGATTGAGGGCTGGTGGGGGTTTCAGTGCTGAGGGGTAGGCCTCTCTTGCTCTGAGCAGCCCTGGATGGGAAAGTCTGAAATGGCTTGCTGAGCCTTTCTGGTGTGTTTTTTTTTCTTTTTCTTTTTTGGAACTGGGGGTTGTACTTAGGGCTTTGCGAATGCAAGGTAGACACTAAGCTACATCCCAGCCCTTGCTGAGCCTTTCTGAGCTGTATCTGTTCCTCACAGAACTGGTGGTGAGCCTGGAGCAGTGTGAAAAACTTGTGGCAGAGCTCCGTGGGAATGTGCACCAGGCTGTACAGCTCTACCACTCGGTAAGCGTTGGGCACCACCTGGCAGGAAGACAGAGCGTGACAGTAGTGCGAGGTGTTTGATAGCTGAGTGTCAACAATGATAAAAAGGATCTTCCACTAACAGTGTGAAGCACTCAAGACATCCGGGCAGAAGAAGCAAGGGAGTTATAGGCCAGTCCAGACCTCTTGAACTAGGTACCTACTGGTCATTTCTAGTTAAGAGCTTGAGGTCTCCTCAGACAGGAGGATAGACCATGGAAAGACTCATGTTCTAATTTTCTCAAGACACTCCCAGTTTATGCCTGTTGTCCCTGTGTAATTATTAACAGTATCCCTTTTCATTTTTTTTAATTTAAATTTTCCAAAATTATCTGGCTACAGTCCAACAGGGCCCAAGTTTTGAAAGAGAAAGTGGAGCCTACATGAATTGTAAGGAGTGGTTAACAATATATAGGTAATTCCATAATCTGAAGGGATCCTCTTCTGGTTCACCTTCTAGTCTGTGAGGGTCCCATATTCCCAGGTCATAATGAAATTGATTCTTGGAGTGTGGAACTCCCAACCAGTCCCTTCTTCTGAGGCAGCAAGGGAGTTATAGGCCAGTCCAGACCTCTTGAACTAGGTACCTACTGGTACCTGGAGCAGGTGGGGCCCCTCCCTTTTACATATACATTGACAAGACCCTTCACTGTTCCTTCAGCTCACTTCTAGGGGTCTTATTGCAGGTGGCTGGCTGCAAGACGCCCTCAGCAGAGCAAAGTCGAATCACTCAGCTCCTCAGAGACACCTTCTCTTCAGTGCGTCAGGAGCTAGAGGCCCTGGCTGGTGCAGCCTTGTCCAGTCCAGGCGGTAGCCCTGGGGCTGTGGGAGCTGAGCAGACACAGGCCCTACTAGAGCAATACTCAGAGTTGTTGCTTCGAGCCGTGGAGCAGCGAATGGAACGCAGACTCTAGCTTCAGAAGCCTGTCCCAAGTGAATGCTTCCCCATTCCAAACTGTAGCCCCTCTTCCACTTACCAAAACCTGTGGGGAGTGGATAGCAGGGATCAGTGCTCAGAGGTGAAGCAGCTTTCCCAGCTACTACTCCAGGAGCCCCTGTATTTATTAATTTATTTCCCAGACTGTTGCCTCACATCTTTGAAACTCCAGCCTCCACAGCCGTTCTAGTGGGTCATGGCAGGGGTAGGTCTTGGGTCTTTGTCATCATGGTGCTGTGAGGGCTAGGAGGGCAGCCTGCCCCATCTGGGGGACACTGGGAAGGGCTTGCCCTCTTTTTTAGAAGCCATTTGAAATTACTTCAGGGATCAGCTCCCTGGGGTGGAGCATTCACAGGGTACTCCATGGGGGTAGAGGTGAGAGGTAATGTGGTATTCAATGCCCTTCAGTCAACTGAGGACTTTCACCTCTATTTCCTTTCCCCTCCCACACCAGCTACACTCTCCTGGCTGCCAGAGCAGGCGTTGTTTCCCCCAGTTCCTGGCAGTTTAGGAAGGCGGACAGAGCTGCCAGGACTTCCAGAGCATCCCCAGCCATCAGGAAACTCAAATTGGTATCAGGACCTGAGCCTCCACATTCCACTTCCACTCAACCCCCAAGAGGGCCCTCGTATTGTCTCTACCCTTGTGCCCCCTTTTCTCTCTCTGGCAGAGCTTGTGGATCCAGCTCTGTGCCATTGCTGCAGGACAGTAAGGTCCTCTGCTGGGCAAACATGAAGCCCTGTCCTCCTTTCCTTAGTTCCTTAGCCTTCTCTATCCTCCAGCCCTAGTCCTCAGCAGGCTACAGAAGCCCAAGGGTCACCAAGTTCTCCCTGCATCCTGAGTGATGCTGTCAGAAGCCTGTGTGAAATTTCCTTCATGGTTTACAGGGCACTTACACACCTTCTGAGGACCTTGGCCACAGATGAAGTCTCACATATACGTACAAAATGTACACACACAAACAGTTGGGTGCTCATTGCTAAAGTCCTTGGATGGCTGATATGTGCCTGGGTTCCTCTCATATTCTGCCTCAGTTTCACTACCTTAACTTGTGTGGAACTTAAAAAGGAATGGAACACACTACATCCAAATTCTGGATTCTTCATGTCCACAGCCTAGCTATGTGATGGACCATTAGACACCTAGTATGAGGAGCCTCCTCAAAGACAGTGCTGGGTACCCATCAAGGGCTCTACAGATACTGGAGGTTGTGGGGAGGGAGGCAGCAGGGCCAAGAGACACACAGGAAAAGTGGTAGGTGGGACAGGTAAGTGGCAGAGGTGAGGGACAGATTAGAATTTAAGGGGCCATTCTTGGGTTGAGGGGAAGGAGAGGGTGTAGTAGGCCCATGGTGTTGGACCAAGTAGTGATGCAGTTGTTTCAGAGTAGGGGTGAAGAATGTGTCTCTGGGCCCTCCTGCTTCTCTCTGCCCCAGGTAAAGCAGGGCAGCTTTTACCACAGCTTCAGGCCACAAAAAAGCCGGCTTATCTGGCTGCAAGCTCTGTATGTAGAAGCTATGAAAAAAATTGGGTTATGGAGCATGCCCAGCTCTGTTCAATCAGCCTGAATGCCCTAAGAAGACCAAAACGTTTCATGCCCCCACTCTTCTCTACCACCAGCATCTGCATGGTAAAACTCAAATGAAATCCTGGCCTCCAAAACTCTCACAGCTGGCTGTGGACCCCTGTCAGCACTGTAGCTGCCTGCCTGAGGGTAGAAATTCACTCCATCTGTGCCTGCCCCCATCACCACCAACAGCCACAGCCCACCACAAAGGCTCAGGCTTGGCACTGCAACCCCCTTGCTCCACCCCGGGGCCAGGTTCTTAGCAATCCTCAGTCAGATGCTTTAGGAGAGAGCTACATTCCTGCTTAGGTTTGTGAGAAGGTAGCTGCCCTTTCCCTATCCCCTGCCCAGGGTGGGTGGGGGTCTTGTGGCCGTGTCGGCACCCCGACCCCTTCTGCATGTCTGAGGCCACCGGTAACTGCCGCCCCTGTCCATACTACCCCGTCCCAGTTTTGAAAGCCCCTTATTTATAACTTTTATACTTTGTTCCGGCAGTGGCGCTTGTCTCCTCCCCAGCCGCACGGGGCGGGAGCTGTTTTTAACGTGTCCGTTTGTACTGATGTATGAACTTGTCAATAAATACAATCATTTGTTAACTCTGGGGTGGCAGCAAGTGAGGCCTGCGAAAGAAATCACTGCTTCTCGCTCCATCCAGTGGAAAGGGGTCCAGCGGCCTGGCGAGAGCTGAGGAGTGTGGGGCGGGGCCGGCCGGGGGCGGGGCTTCGGACGGCGGGCGTCATGGCGGCGGCGGCTTTGGACGCTTTGCAAAGGGCGTTACGAGAGTTCCCGGCCGCGGCACGGGGTGAGTGCGCTAGCGGGGCAGGCGCCCGACCCGAGAGGGGTCCCGGGGACCGCCGACACCTCGCACCCCTGCGCGAGAGTGGTTGGCACCCCCGCTAGGCTCGCTCTAGTCACGGCCCCTCCCCCAGCCGGCCGGTGGGTCGCGGTCGCACGCGCTGTGGCTTTATGGAGTGTGTGTTTTCGTTATTTCAAGGCCTGGTGGTGTTGTGCTGGGTTCCCAGGGTCAGTCTGTGCTTAATAAATCTGGGCAGTGCATTGTTGCTCTTCCCGTAAAGAAGTCTCATTTGTAACCTCAAATGTCCACAGGTGGTGGTGGGCTTCTGTCTCTGAACCCCTGCAGAAAGGAGACAGTCGTCTTTATTCAGAACAGACTCCTCCAAGCTGTGGGCGTGCAAAGTTTTGGGAGAATTGTAGACAGCTGTTCAAGTGATCCTGGTTCTTACCCTTACTGTTTTTTTTTTTTCCTTTCCTCTCTTCCTCTAGTCCTTCCTCATCACCCGCACCCCGCAACCTCCTGGCTTTTTAAATTTTTCTTCTTTCTGTTTTTATTATATACTTGTTTGTATCAGTACTGGGGATTGAACCCAAGGACACTCTACCAGTGAGCCCTTTTATTTTGAAATAGGGTCTCACTAAGTTATCCAGGCTGGCCTTGATCTTGCCATCCTCCTGCCTCAGCCTCCTGAGTTACTGGGATTACATGCCTGTACCACCAGGCCTGTTTTTAAATGATTTTTCTTTTTTCTCTCCTTCCTTATTTCTTATTTATTTTTAATGATTTTGTATCACTGACCAGCAACACAGGCACCTGACCTGAGTATTTAATGTAAATAAAATAAGCTTCCCACTGTCAGCCCCACTTTGCATTCTTCCAGGAAGATTCTTTTTAAATCCATGCACACAGGACTGTACCCTTTTAAAAACTTTTCTGCATTGTGCATCCTGGAAGTCATTCCACATCTATCTCATTCATCTGTGAAACGGTGAAATTCACTGAAGCAGCCCACTATTGATAGGCATGTCAGTTATTTTTAGTCTATTGTTTTCAATAATTCTACAGCTAATACTTGAGTTTTCATTTAATATATTCTTTAAGCACCTCCATGTGCTAGGTTCTGTTTAGTATATTGCGGTACATCATTGCACGAATAAAACAAGCTCTTAGAGCTTACATTCTAAGTGAGGTGACAGACAACCGCACTGAACATGTAAATCATGAAGTTGGTTAGAAGACAAGTGCAGGGCCAGCAGCTCCTTAGGTGGGAGAGTGCTTGGTGCATTCAGGGAACAGTGTCTGGAGCAGTTTTTGTGCACAAGTGCAAATACTTTTTAAATAAATAAATATATATATATATATATATATATATATATATATATATATATTTAGTTGTAGATGGACACAATATCTGTATTTTATTTACTTTTATGTGGTGTTGAGGATTGAACCCAGTGCCCCATGTATGCGAGGCACGCACTCTATCACTGAGCTACAACCCCAGCCCTGTGCAAATACTTTTGTTGGTTAAATTCTTAGAACTGTTGGGTCAAAGGAATTGTTTGGATCCCTTTGAAATTCTCTCTCTGAAGCCCCAGGAGAGAAAAATAGCCATTCTCTAAAGGAATGATAAGCAAGGAAATCTGATACAATTGTTAAAAATCCAAAGGATGAAAAGAAAAAGGCAGTTTCCACATGTTTTATGAATCCCATGACTCGGTGGGGTAGCTTAGTGGTAGAGTGCTTGCCTGGCATGAATGAGGCCTTAGTTCAATTCCCAGAACAGCAGAGGCAAAAAGGAATAAAGCCTAATGAGTACAACAGGGAGATGTACTAGCCTCAGCCCATCTCCCAGGGTAACTGCTTGGGAGATGGCAGAGCCCATCTTGTCCCTACCCAGGAAAAATAAACACACATGCCAGATTTTTCATTTTCAGTTTTCTTGGGCCCACCAAGGTCTTCCCATTCAGTTTCAGTTTCTGATCTTAAGACATTTGCTTTCTTACTGATTGCAAGGTAAGGATTACTGGCATAAAGACATAGCATGAGAGGTGGAGTATGACCTTAGAGGTGAAAATGAATGACATGGTCATTGGAGCAGGTTGTAGTAACCACTGATTGGGGCCAAGGAGGAGGAAAGCGAAGCCCTATGCTCTTGTAAAAATCTGGAGAAAGGCATTTAGTCTGAGTGAGCAGCAGGAACAAAGTGTGGTACTGCCTGAGTAGAGGGTGTGTGGTAAGGGGAAGGCAGGAGTCAGGAGCAAATCAAACTGGAAAAATAGGTTGGGCCTAATGATGGAACACCTTGAATGCAGATTATGCTGTAATGAATAGTGGTAAGCCATCAAAGGATTCTTTACTAGGGGCGTGAGGAGTTCAGATTGTATTTTCAAATGACTGGGCCAGATAATGGATACTCTGAGGGGGAGTAGAATTAGGCCAGAAAAAAACAGTTGAATGGTTTGATGATTCCCTGCAGAAATCATTCAGCCAAGATATTGGAGACTTTCATTCAACTGTTAAGCAAATATTTACTGAGCACCTGCCATATGCTAGGTACTGTTCTAGGGATGCATCGGTGAACAAGACAAACTACCTTATGTAGCTTCAGTCTTTCGAGGGAGACAGACCAATAAACAATTTTAAATAAGTGAAATATATAGCATGTCATTTGGTGATAAACACTAAGAAGAAAAAATAAGGGATTTAAGAATTGGGAATGGATTGCAATTTTAGAGTGGACAACCTAGCAACTCAGGGTGCTGAGGCAGGAGGATTGCAAGTTGAAGGCCAGCCTTGTCAACTGAGTGAGACCCTGTCTAAAAGAGCAGGATTGGGGGGTGTAGCTCAGTGATGGAGCAGGTGCTTAGCATGCCATGAGGCCCTGGGTTCAATCCCCAGTACCCCACCCTACACACACACACACAAAAGAATAAATAAAAATAAACCAGGATACACCTCAGTGGTGGAGCACTTCCAAGTCGAATCCTTAGTACTGCAAAAAAAAAAAAAAAAAAAAAAAAAAGTGCTCAGGGAAGGAATCCTCAATATTGTAATTTTTTAACAAGGACCCAAAGTAGCAGAGGAAAGAAAGAGATAGTGGCTTTGAGAAATAGTAGGATGACAGGAGCAACTAAGGGTGAGTCATAAATAATAGATTGCATTTAAGGGTGATGTAGGACCACTGTAGACGTCCAAACAGGTGGCACATTGCGTAAGCTGCTCAAATATACATGGTGGCCCTGGGCATCTAAGGATGATGCTGCTGTTCAGTGAGACCCAAAACACAGTTTAGCCTCTATTTCATCTGGTATCTTTTCACCCCAGGTAGATTGTAAGCTGCTTGAGATGATTATTGGATCATCCTTTGATATCCACACTGACCAGGCCAAGTGTGAGCACATTCCAGGTGCTCAGATGTGTCACTTTTGAAGGGGTCTTTCTAGAGCCTCACCCCCAGCCCAGCCATGGCCTTGGGCCTTGTCCCTAGTCATTCTAGACCTCCCACCACCAATTCTGTGGCTCCATTTCCAAATGGATGCTGTAAGATTTGCCCTCCTTATGGGAAAGCCGAGGGTCTACTGTATAAAGCCAATACATGGACCCATGTAGGATTTAGGTCATAGGCTGAGCAGCAGCCCATGGTGGCCCATCTTGGTGTGTGTTACTTTATGCTTTCTCACTTCAACTTCTCACTCTTCTATTCCTGGTTGTCTAGGGTCCTATGGTCACCAGTGGGCATGGCTTAGTGACATAGTATGGCCTTCCTAGGGAGGGTATTTCTTATGCAGGAAATGGGACAAAGACTGAGTGCTGCTGCCTTCAGCCTCCCCACCACCACCACCCGCCTTTCCCTCTTTTTCTCAGAGCTCAGTGTGCCTCTTGATGTGCCTTACCTGGATGAGCCCCCTACTCCACTCCACTTCTATCGGGACTGGGTGTGCCCCAACAGGCCATGCATTATTCGAAATGCCCTGAAGCACTGGTCAGCTCTCCAGAAGTGGTCCCTCCCCTACTTAAGGTGGGAGCCTCCCTGGGGTGGTGGATGGGCAGTGATTACTGACAACTGGGCATGAGCTGAGTATCCATTCCTCCAGAGCCACAGTGGGTTCCACAGAGGTGAGTGTGGCTGTGACTCCAGACGGTTATGCAGATGCAGTGCGAGGGGACCGCTTTGTAATGCCTGCTGAGCGCCGCCTGCCCCTCAGCTATGTACTGGATGTGCTGGAGGGCCAGGCCCAACACCCAGGAGTCCTCTATGTGCAGAAGCAGTGTTCCAACCTGCCCACTGAGCTGCCCCAACTGCTGTCTGATCTGGAGCCTCATGTACCCTGGGCCTCTGAGGCACTGGGTGAGTGAAGGCAGGTGGGGAAGGGGGGTGCAAGGTGATCTCTGACCAGGAGGCAGGGCAGGGAATCTGGGAAGGAAGGGATCAGTCTGCTTGTTCATTCTCTCCCTTTGCTTTTTATTTGGTCCACACACTTGGGCCTGTGTGGTCAGGTGCTACCCACCTGCCTTCCTCAGGCCTTGACTTCATATTAGATGAATAAGGAAGCACTCCCAACTTCTTCCTCTTCTCCTTGAGATTTCTTCACTCCCACCCAGCTTTTTGCCTAGTATCCCTGTGTGTTGGCCCAGCTAGCATGTCCTTCCTAACTTGTCATCTGCCCCACAGGAAAGATGCCTGATGCTGTGAACTTCTGGCTGGGGGAGGCAGCTGCAGTGACATCCTGTAGGTGTTGGGGAACAAGCTGGAGGGGCAGAGGAAGGGAAGATGAGTTCCGGTGAGGAAGGTTGGGCTGGACTGAAGATAGGCTGGCTGTTCTTTCACATTTCCCTTGGGGTTCTAGACTCCGACACCACAAAAGGTCTCCCCTGACAGCTGAGTTGGGTAGCTACCCATGGTATTGAGACCAAAGTGCACCATTTTTTTTCCTGTTGATCCCTAGAAGCTCTCTGAAGGCCAACTAGGTCAGGAGGGAATTTAGGAGAAATCTGATGGCACCACTTCCCCTCTTGGTGGAGGTGAGCCCAGGGCCTGACCAGATCTGTTCCCTGGTGTGCTGAGTTCTGCAATGTCCACCAGCATCCTTGGTGTCTCCTTGAGCCAGATGACCCTTTATGATCTCTTCCTTTTGCCATAGGCAGTCTTGAGCTTCAGGGTTGAGGTGGTTGGCTCCCCTCTGTCCTCCAACCTCACCTCCAGGCTTTACTTACATTGACAGTGCACAAGGACCACTATGAGAACCTGTACTGTGTGGTCTCAGGGGAGAAATACTTTCTGTTACATCCACCCAGTGACCGGCCCTTCATCCCTTACGGTAGGGGACATGGCCTGGAGGGGGCTTTGGGGGAACAGGTGGCCTGCGGTGGAGGGAGGACAGCAAGATCCCGGGGCAGGCTGGTGCCTAGGCCTGAAACATGACCACAGGTCTAAAGTGCACCAGGACTCCCAACCCTCTGGACCCTGTACCTAGGGAACATGTGTGCTGGCTGGGGTAGGGAGGAACTGGCAAGCTGTGGATCACTTGAGGTTCCCCACAACCTTCTCCCTTGGGCTTTAGAACTGTACACACCTGCAACCTACCAACTAACTGAAGAGGGTACCTTTAAGATGGTGGATGAAGAAGCCATGGAGAAGGTGTCTGTTCTGTTCCTGGGTTCTGGGGAGGGGAAGGAGCAAGAACCTGAGCCCCAGAGGATAAGCACAAAAGGTCTGGGGAGGTGATACCTTGCTCTGAAAAATTGTAAGTATGGGGCTTTTTCATGCTAAGTAGAGCAGGGTTCATGGTATTCAGCTTGGGAAGGGACAGAGATGGAGGACCTGGAACTTTGGGGCCTGTTTCCTGGAAACTGCTGTGTCCCTAGGTGCCCTGGATCCCACTAGACCCACTGGCTCCAGACTTGACCCAGTACCCCAGTTACAGTCAGGCACAGGCCCTCCGCTGTACTGTGCGGGCTGGTGAGCTGCTCTACCTGCCATCTCTATGGTTCCACCATGTCCAGCAGTCCCATGGCTGCATTGCTGGTGAGGAACACACAGGCCACCCAAGGGAAAGCCCTGTCAAGGCCCAGTAGGGCATCTTTGGGAGAGGTTGGGGGCTCAGGATTAAAAGAGGGACCCTCATGTTCAGATCTCTGTTCTCCCCACAGTGAACTTCTGGTATGACATGGAATATGACCTCAAGTACAGTTATTTCCAGCTGCTCGACTCCCTAACTAAGGCTGCAGTCCTTGACTGATGTACCACTGGTGAATACTGCTAAGGACATCTTGAGGGAGAGGTTGAGCCCCTCCTAGGCTGCTGGCTTAATTCTAGAGACCACCTGGAGTTTAAGTACTTGTCTGCTGCTCAGGGTCCAGCTTAATTTGGAATCAGCCTTGGATGATCTTGGGATATGATCTTGGGATGTGATTAGGAGATGCCAGGCAGGTTTGAGTGAGCGTGCCCAGGAAGTTGCCACACAGATGAGGAGGAGTGGGGATCAGGTCCTACAGCACCTTTTACCAGTGTTGAGACTCTGGGCAAGTCACCACCTGTTGGCATTGGTGTCCTGGCTGTAAACTGGAGATAATAATGGTTCTACTGCACAGGGATGGAGATGATATCTGTAAGGTCCAGCATGGACCAGCACAAAGGAAGTGGTCAATAAAAGGTAGCTGTGAGTCATTTGTTCTGATACTCCCTGTCACAGTAGTTCCTGTGGCCCAATGAGGGCTTGAGGGTTTAGGTGAAAATTTCAGGGTAACCCTGACTGGGGCTGTGGGCCAGATCCAGGCATGGGAAGCTGTTTGCTACCCAGACCCCTTGTCTGTGACAGCCTATACAGTCCCTCAATGAGAAAAATGGACTGACCTCAGTCTTGTAACTGCCTGACTGGGCCCTCCTTGGCTGAAGGCCTCTAATGCTATTCGCAGGTTTATCCTGGCCTGGTTTGCTCTTGTCCCCTGGCTCCATGGCTGCAGGTGGGATCTCTTGTCCTAGGGTAACCTCTATTCTACAACAAGCACTGGCGGGAAGGGACAAAAACCCTACCCCTCCTGGGACATCCCTCTGAGGAAAGATTTGGTTTCCACACTCAGCCTCCCTCTGCACCCATCTGAAGAGCAGGAATGTCAACCTACCAGCCTTATCCCCGGCCACCCAACTCCAAGGGTGGAGGCAATCCAGACATGGCTTTGAAGGGCTATTTTATGTGACAGCCACACCCCCTGCCAGTTGTGATGGAGCCTGGGGTACTCCTCTCAGATTGGCAAAGGGCTCCAGTCAGGACTGGGCATTCCTGTCTTACTGGCGCTGGGAGGTTGTGCAATACCCTGCTGCTGAAGATGCTCAACTCCTCTGTTCACCACTGCTGTGGGACCCACTGTCTGCCTTCCTTCTGCTCAACACCTGACAGCACCTCTCCCGGAGCTCCCTCCTATAAGTCAGGGCTGACTGGGGCAGGCCCAGATGGTGATGGCTGCAGAGTGGGACCTCGGGGAACCAGGGCTGACACAAGAGGGTGTCAGTGGCTCTGGGACATGCTTAAGGTGCCTCATTTCCTGGACAGGTGGTGGGTGTGGGCCTTGGGTGGAGTGAAAGAGGCATATGGGAGGGGCTGGGGAGGTGCTCGGGGCTAGCTAGAGCACCCTGTCTCTGGGTTAAAAGCTGGAAGTCCTTGGTCCTGTGGCTGCTGCCTCATCATTCCTGCTCCTGAGAACTTGGCCTCATGGCTCTGGTAAGGCCTTCCAGGGCACTGGGCCCTCACTTCAAACCCAGATCCCCATCCAGGGTCTGATTATTGCTGTTTCTTAGAGAAGCTGTGGTCTTCTTGAGGTTTAGCAAGGAATATTTGCTGGTTGCAAGATGAGACCAGTTAGTAGTAGCCAGGGGAGAAGCAGTGACCTGGGTGAGGGACTACCCCAAGTTCTTTCTGTCCTGGAAATGGCTCCAGGTTGACCACAGGGAATTGGGTCTTGGGAACTCAAAGGCTCCCAGCTGCTGTCCTGGGGCCCCAGAAGGAAGTGGCTGCTTGATGCTCCTTCTGACTCAATTGCTTGGGATGCGAGAGCCCCAGGACTGCCACAGGTGGATGAGCTTCCCCATCTCTGATCCTGACCTTGGTAGCTTCTTGGACTTGATCTGTCAGCACCCTTCCAGAGGCAGAACTGAAAATCAGCGGGAAGTACTAGTTGGCACAGGCTTTCTCTGCCCTGGCTACTTTATAAACCCGAACCAAGGAGTGTGTTTGGAGGGAGCTCTCTGGAGACCATCATAGAGCAGAGAGCCCATTTCCAGAATGGGGTGGACAGTATAGGAAATGGCTCATCCATGATGTCCAAGGCCCTGACATACCCCTTCATCTCCCTTGATAGCTTACATCCCAATCTGCCCGAGACCAGACTCAAAGCTGCTTAGCTGGGGTGTGTGGTGAGGCTGTGGGATGGAAAGACTGAAGGATGCTGTATTCAGGATATAGAAGTACCTGTGTATGGGGCTTAAATTGGAGCTAGCCTGGTAACTAGATCTCCCCCAGGCAAGCGGCTATGTCTCCATGCCTCAGTTTCTTTATGGATTGATCCTAATAGGGCCCCTGCATAGGGTAGTCATGTGACAAATGAGTTCATGTATATAGAACCCTTGGCACAGAGCTGGACACAGCATTATATAGATGTGGGCAGATGTCAGCAAGGAGATACCATATCTCCTATGGAATCAGAAGTCTGAAGGGGTGGAGGGTGGGCCTGAGCCTGATCCTTTTGGTTCAGGATTAGGCCTCGAGGGACTGCCCCAGCTTCCCCTATGGACATTGACATTGTTGGCCTCATCTACCTGCAGTAAACCTGTCCCCTTTCCCTCCTCTGTAGGCAAAGGTGCCTGGCACCTGCCTGCTCACTGTGCGTGTCCTGCAGGCCCATGGTCTGCCTTCCAAGGACTTAGGTGAGTGTGCTGTTCCCCTGGCCCTGTGCTGGGCCAAGGAAAGTGGAGAGTACTACAGCTGGCTTCAGTGGGCAGTGTCAGTGGGAAGAGATAGGAGGAGGGGTCCTGGAATAGAGTGCTAGGAGAAGATTCTGAGTAGATGGTGGCAGTGGGGTCACCCATTAGACATGAGTGATGGAGACTCTGGTGGCTGGGCTGGGAAGGGCTGTTGGTCATCACTGCGCACTTGTTCATCCTCCCTGCAGTGACCCCCTCTGATTGCTATGTGACTCTGTGGCTGCCCACGGCCTCCAGCCACAGGTTTCAGACACGCACGGTCAAGAACAGCAGAAACCCCATCTGGAATCAGAGCTTTCACTTCCGAATCCACAGCCAGCTCAAGGTGGCCAGGCATCAAATCCAGCCCTACTCACCATCCCCTTGAAGCCACTGCTACCTGTCCTCTCCCAGGCCCTCATTGCCTGCCCTACCCCCTTTCCCATCTTACCCTCCTTTCTGCAGTCTTCTTACTCTGTTTCCTTTCCAGAATATCATGGAATTAAAAGTTTTTGACCAGGACCTGTTGACCAAAGATGACCCAGTGTTGTCAGTGCTATTTGATGTGGGGACCCTGCAGCCTGGGGAGTTTAGACATCAGAACTTCTCGCTGAGCTCACAGGCAAGGCTGTACTCAAGGCAGCAGGGGCTCCCCAACCTGGGAAAGGGGATACTTTGGAGAGTAGCTGGCCCAGGTATCTGTCACATCCCAGAGGCCTCTGCCAATTAGGAGTGACTTTTCATCAAGGAGCAGACCTTCCTCATCCTTTCTTGCCTTCTGAACCAAAGAACAGCTTTCTTGGAACAGCCAAAGGAATGTGGACACAGTAGCCTGGAGAGGGACAATGGCCCTTCCCTCAGACCCCTTCCTTCACCTTTACTTCAGCATCCCTAGCTGGTGTCTGGGTTGGAATCTACACACACACACACACACAAATACACACACACCACTCTTCTCATTCTTTCTAACTTGCTTCTCTATCTCCCCAGGGTGAGGAGCGGCTAGAAGTTGAGTTTCAACTGCAGAGCCTGTGAGTTGGGCCATGGGGCAGTCCCAGGTGGGAATGGAATGCTTCCTTCTGGGAATGACAGTGCCACCCAGAGCTGGCGCCGTTCCCTGGTGGAGAAGTGGTGCCCAGGACTCTAGGGGGTGAGAACCTGGGTTCTTGCAAAGGGTCACTGGGGGCTCTTTCCAGGACAGACTGTGTGGAGCAGCTTATCAGCAATGGCATCCTGGTGGTGAGTCAGGAATGGTGCTTGGGGGGTGACTAGGGGTCCCCAGGTTCCCTCATGCCATCTTCTTGCTCTTCATACCCATGGCTGCCTGGGTTAGAGTAAGCTGGTTGGGGAGCTTTGGGGTGTTAGTGCCTTGAGGGAGTACAATCTCAAGCAAATGCTAGGTAACTGGGAGCCAAGGTAATGAAGTGCTGAAGAGGAGGAGGCAGGGTGCTAGGAGGGTGGGGCCCTCAAGCAGGGGTGTCGATGATAGCTGAGGAGCTCTCTTAACAACGCAGGCCCGGGAGCTCTCCTGCTTGCATGTTCAGCTGGAAAAGACTGGGGACCAGAAGGGTGAGTTCCCAACCTACTGGGATAGTCCCTCCACCTTTTTGTTTGTTTGTTTGTTTGTTTAGTTGTAGGTGGACACAATGTCTTTATTTATTTATTTTTATGTGGTGCTAAGAATCGAACTCAGTGCCTCGTGCATGCTAGGCAAGTACTTTGCCACTGAGCCACAACCCTAGCCCCAAGTCCCTCCACCTTTATTCCTTATCTTCCTCCTTTCTAAGGGGAAGGCACTAGCTGTCTTCAGTTCCCAAAGGCAGGAATAAGGGCTAGAGAATAAGTCTGTGCTGGGGCTTCACAGGAGCCAAGATTTTCCACCTAGCATTCAGAGTGTGGTGTGGGCTCCAACATCCAACCTGGACCAACCAACCCTCCATTTCAGAGAGAAGGAAATGCCCTCCAGGAATAGTGAGAGATGCCTTGGGCAGAGATCCTAGCACTGTCCTCTCTGCTCTATTTCCTGTTTCCAGGGTCAGAGACCAGAGTTCAGCTTGTAGTTCCAGGGGCCTGTGAGGGACTTCAGGAGGCCTCTGTGGGCACTGGCTCTTTCTGTTTCCATTTCCCAGCCTGCTGGGAGCAGGAACTGAACATCCATCTACAGGTAATGGCCTCATTCCCAGGAGCTGGGTCCCCAAGGCCACCCTCACTCCCTCCGCACCTCCTCCCAGCCTGACCTCTGCTTGCCTGTACCCCACTTCCTTTACCCTTCTCCCTGACAGAGGCAGGCAGGCCCCTGGGTAGAGTGTATGGGGTTCCTGTTCCCCTCCCTCCTATTCCTTTTTTGCTGCCAAGGGGAGTTGGTGGGGTTCTTGCTGACAGGGAGGGTAAAGGATTCATGGGTTTTCTCTGTTCCCCTACAGAATGACCCTCAGGAACAACTGAAGGTGCCACTACAGACCCTGCCCACTGACCAGTTGGTGAGACTCATCTTTCCCACATCACAGGTACTGGTCACCCAGAGAAGGAAAGCTCAAGGTACAGACTGGGCTGGCACTGACCCCAGCCCTTTCCTTAAAGGGAGAGGCCTGCTTCTATAGCTACTTTTCTCCTCAGGCTATGCACTGAACAAGTGCTAGGGCCAGGCTTTGGGTAAGAGGGTGGCCTCTATGGAGTTGGTTGGGGGCCTGAGGGTGTATGGGGCTATCTAGGGCCCGGTGAGAGGAAGGGCCGAACAGAGGTGGCCAAGCTTTGTGATGGGGTTTTCATGGTTTCCAGGAACCCTTACTGAGGGTGGAACTGAAGAAAGAAGAAGGGTGAGAGGCCTGGCTGGGGCTTGGGAAAGCAACCAGGTAGGGGTGGTGAAGGTTGGGCCTCTGGCCTGCAGAAGCGACAGGGAGAGGTGGGGAGCTTGCAGCACAGTTGCACCTCTGGGCACCGCTTCCCTCACATGTAGAGCACAAAGTGCCAGAGGAAGCCTCAAAAAGCTTATTTTCTTAACTGTTTTTTCATTTGTTTCTGCTCTAGTTTGAGGGGTGCCAGTGCCTGACACTGGGCCCTGGATAAATAAATGTTTGGCTAAAAAACAGGTGGGGAGGTGAGGATAGTAGCAGGGCTTGAGGCACAGAGAAGGCAATGAAAATGAAACAGGAAGTTGTGCTGTTTGGGTGGGAGCCATTGTGGATGGACCTTAAATGCCTTCTTTTTTTAAAATTTTATTTAAAATGTTTTTTTTTAAACTTCCTTGAAAAATATTTTTAGTTATAGATGAATACAATAACTTTATTTTGCCTATTTGTTTTTATGTAGTGCTGAGGATTGAACTCAGTGCCTCACATGTGCTAGTCAAGCTCTCTACCACTGAGCCACAACCCCAGCCCCTTAAATGCCTTCTTAGGAGGAGTTGCCATCAGCCCTCTCTGTCTTGGGAAGTAACTTCTCACCATGAGAGGAGGAGGGCATTGGACCTTCTTTCATGCCCCCTCTATTGTCATTTTTGGAATTGGTGGGCAATAGAGAGAAGATGAGCCTTGGAAGTGGGATTCACAGTTTCAGGTCCCTGCATCGGGGGCCTGAGTGGCCCCTTCAGTCCCTGTATTCCCAGGCTCATGTGAATGTCCATGTGTGGGTCTGGGCCCCTCAACTCCCTGTCACACTTCACAATGTCAGGCTTCTGAGCACACAGGAGTGGTGGTGTGCATTGAGGAACGGGGAATCTTGAGAGTTTAGTGGCTATGTTGAGGCAAGCCCAGCATTCCCTTTTTCTGGTGTGGTTGGGAGCTGCCTCACAGACTTTTCCTCCTCTTCCAGCCCACGAGAGCTGGCCGTGCGTCTGGGCTGCAGGCCCTGTGCAGAGGAGCAGGCCTTCTTGAACAGGAGGAAGCAGGTGGTAGCTGGGGCCCTGAAGCAGGCCCTGCAGCTGGACAGAGACCTGCGAGAGGATGAGGTATGGGTCTGGGCAAGATTTGGTTGGGGCAGCCCTGGGCTTGCTTGGGCCCTGGGTTGAACACAGATTGTTTGTTTATAAGGAGCCCAGAGCTGGTGCCAACCTACATCTGTGGCTGCCGCCTGCCCTGCCCTGTTTCCTCTTGCGTGACGCAGTCAGGGGCTGTAAGTGCAGTGTTTTGCATGAGGCACTTGGAGCTCTCTGGCAGGAACTTCCCCACTGGGCTGGCTTTCTTCTCTTCGTTTCTTGGTCTTTACCCTGGTCCAGGTTTTTGGAATAGGTCCCATCTAACTGATTAGTGACAAGATAGCTAGTATAAGGATGGCCCCCTGGCATGGGTGGTCCCATGGGTCTGGGTCATCTAGTGGGGGAATGACATCTAGCAAATAGAAGGAGACTTTGGAGTTTGTATTGAGGCTTCCAGAAAGTGATACCAGAAACTTAGGGGCTGAGGGAGAAATGAGGCCTGGCATCTGTCAGGCCCTGACCCCTCACAACTGGAGAAGCCCAGCCCTCAGGAGGCCCTCTCTGAATCAGAGCTGGCCCAAGTCCCCCTGACACATATTGACTGGTCTTAGTTGTGAAGCAAGCTGAATGATTCCTTGATCTGTTTTCTTTTTCTTTTTTATTTTTAATATTTATTTTTTAGTTTTAGGTGGACACAATATCTTTATTTTATTTTTTTTATGAGGTGTTGAGGATCAAACCCAGTGCCTCACACATGCCAGGCGAGCACGCTCCCACTTGAGCCACATCCCCAGCCCCTTGACCTGTTTTCTTGCATGGCTTTTTCCATCCCTCAGGCCTTTCCAAGCCTGACTGTCCTCTCTTCTAGATCCCAGTGGTAGCTGTTATGGCCACTGGCGGAGGGATCCGGGCAATGACTTCCCTGTATGGGCAGCTGGCTGCTCTGAAGGAGCTGGGCCTCTTGGATTGCGTCTCTTACATCACAGGGGCCTCAGGCTCCACCTGGTGAGCTGGTAGCAAGTTGAGTGCTGGAGCCCGTGTGTGGCTGGTTGTATTGTGGGAGGGAGTGCTGGTGGTAAGGTGCTCCTAGGACCCAGAGGCTCTGAGCAAACTGGAAGGGCTGGGAAAACGCATGTGCTAGGGAGAAATATGCTCCCAGGCTCTCTTAAAGGTGCCTGCCAGAGGTACCTGTTGTCCTAGAAGAGAAAGTTTAAGGCATGTGAAGTCTGGATGGGATCCTTAAGTGACATCCCCCCTCGCCTGTGCTTTGACTTTTCTCAGGGCCTTGGCCAACCTCTATGAGGACCCAGAATGGTCTCAGAAGGACCTGGCAGGGCCCACCGAGTTGCTGAAGACCCAGGTGACGAAGAGCAAGCTGAGTGTGCTGGCTCCCAGCCGGCTGCAGTGGTATCAGCAGGAGCTAGCCGAGCGTGCCCGCCTGGGTCACCCAACCTGCTTCACCAACCTGTGGGCCCTCATTAATGAGGCGCTGCTGCATGATGAGGTGTTGGGGGTAGACCCTGGATGGGGTGCAAAGCCAGGGCAGGGTTCAGAACTTGAGCCTATCCCCTGGTAAAGGGTGGGAAGGGCTCCAGGCACCAGGGAGCTATAGGCTTAGTGCTGATCATCTTTCCCCAGCCTTGTGACCACAAACTCTCAGATCAAAGGGAAGCCCTGAGTCGTGGCCAGAATCCTCTGCCCATCTACTGTGCCCTCAACACTAAGGGGCAGAACCTGACAACCTTTGAATTTGCCGGTGAGTGGCCTCAGAGCTGAGATATATGCTCTTATGGATGGTGGGATAAGGGATAACCTGGCCTATAAGAGGTGGATCTTACACCCACATCTGCTGGCCATTTCCCAGAGACTGTCATCTTACTAGGCCTTTGGATGAAGCAAGGGCCTTAGGTTGTGTACTTAAAGTCACAGCAACAAGGTCTGAGCCTCCTAGTCACCAGGCTGTCCTCAAGTGAAATCCATAGTGGATGTATGGATGTCTGAAGGTCCCATGCCCTATGGCTGAGTGTATGGCCTCCTCACAGAGTGGTGCGAGTTCTCCCCCTATGAGGTCGGCTTCCCCAAGTATGGGGCCTTCATCCCCTCTGAGCTCTTCGGCTCTGAATTCTTCATGGGGCAGCTGGTGAAGCAGCTCCCAGAGTCCCGCATCTGCTACCTGGAAGGTGAGAAACATCTTCTCCACCCAGGCTGGAGAACTGGGTGGAGTGGGGAGAGTGGGTCTTCAGCCTGGCCAGCTCAGTCACTGGGAAGTTTACTGGTCTAGGAGGGGCCATGAGGATTGTGATGGGGATAGGGGACTCTTCCCTTCATGTCCTTCTCTCAGGTATCTGGAGCAATCTGTATGCAGCCAGCCTCCAGGACAGTTTGTACTGGGCCTCAGAGCCCAGCCAGTTCTGGGACCGCTGGGCCCAGGATCGGGCCAGCCTGGGTAGGTGCTTGGGTTCCTTTATTGGATGCAAAGGGGCAGCCAGTTGGGGAAATGTTTGGGGCATGGTAGAGGTGGCTCTTGGGTCTTTGGGGGCCTCAACTGTTTCCCTCCAGGGTCATCACAGGGGCTAGGATAAAGGTTCCTCCCACCCCTGCCTGTATAGACAAGGAGCAGGTGCCCCATCTGAAGGTAGAAGAACCACCCACAAGAGCTGGCAGGATTGCTGAGTTTTTCACTGACCTTCTGACGAGGCGCCCACTTGCCCAGGCCACTCATAATTTCCTACATGGCCTCCATTTCCACAAGGACTATTTCCATCATCCTCACTTCTCCACCTGGAAAGGTATCTGCTTCTTTGCCCTGGTCTTAGGCATCAAGCCTGAGCCCTGCAGCACCCACTGTACTCTCGCCTTTCTTTCTCCTTGGCACCACACCCTTTGAGACCAGTGCCCTGGCTATGGGGTGCAGGGACTCCTTTCTTCTCTCCTTGGGTTGGAGGTTCAGGTTGTGGGGGTGCTTCTTTAGCAGGAGAGCAGGGGCCCAGGGACACAGTCTCTCCTCTTACCAGTGTCAAGACTTGTTGTCAGCCCTGAGGAGCCCTCAGAGTCAGTGACTGTTGCTGCTTCTCCTGCTCCATCCCCACACTTTTGCAGCTACCAAACTGGATGGGCTCCCCCATCAGCTGACACCCATGGAGCCCCACCTTTGCCTGCTGGATGTCGGCTACTTTGTCAATACTAGCTGCCCACCCCTCCTGCAGCCCACCCGGGATGTGGACCTCATCCTGTCACTGGACTACAATCTCCATGGAGCTTTTCAGGTTGGGAGTGGGGTGGGTGGGACTTCTTACAGGACTGGAAGGTTGGGGCAGGAGTGGGAAGTGGTGGGCCAACTCCAGCTGGGCCTGTCTTGGCCCCTGGCAAGATCTGCTTTGGAGTTCAGTAAATGTCTGGCCCAGCTTCCCTTAGGCGGCATGGCAGTGACACCATGTGGAATGGAACACAGACTATTAACTCCCCACTGTGGAGAACTTGCTTCTTCTGATGCCTTCTACCTGCCCTGCAGCAGCTGCAACTCTTGGGCCGGTTCTGCCAGGAGCAGGGGATCCCATTCCCACCCATCACACCCAGTCCAGAAGAACAGCACCAGCCTCAGGAGTGCCATGCCTTCTCTGACCCTGCCCAGCCTGAAGCCCCTGCTGTGCTGCACTTCCCTCTGGTCAATGACTCCTTCCAGGAATACTCAGCCCCTGGTAAGCCACGTTCCACCTGCATCCTTCCTGTCTCTCTTCAAGTGACCCTAGACTACCTCTCCAGAGCCCTTTCCCTCCCTGGCTAGGCTGCACTCTCTCCCCAGGGGTGCGGCGGACACCTGCAGAGAAGGCAGCTGGGGAGGTCAACCTCTCTCCTTCTGACTCCCCATACCACTACACAAAAGTGACCTACAGCCCAGCGGACACAGACAAGCTGCTTCACCTGACACATTACAATATCTGCAACAACCAGGAGCGGCTGCTGGAGGCCCTGCACCAGGCCGTGCATCGGCGGAGACAGAAGCAGCAACACAGACCTGAGTGATACCAGGGAGGTGTACTGGCTGGGCTCCCACCTGGTCCCTGCCAGCTTTGACTCTTTGAGCATCACCAAATGTTCTGGAGCTCTGGTGTCCATGCATAGCTCAACCAAGGTGTATTCTGAGGATCATCTAGAGGTGGCAATGAAGCCAGCAACGACTTTATCCACAGCATCCAGGCTAAAGCCTGTAAGCAGAGAGGCTGGACTCCCTTCCTCCTTCAGAAGGCTGGGAGTGAGGGGCCCAGCTCATTGTAGCTGTAGTTAGGACCAGGGCTACCTTCTTTACAAAGGGGGATGGGATTTGGGGCTCAACATTTCCATGACAGCAGGGGGTAGAGATGGGGATAAAGTGGCCAAATGGACAGAGTAAAGTGGAGCACTTTATGTATTACAGCGGCTCTTGCAAATAGGAAGTACTGTCTGAAATTATCTGTCATCCCAGGCTCTTAGTTGCATATGGTCAGGACTGGCTTAAAAAGCAAATTGACACACCATCTCCCCAGGTACCTGGTATAGTGAGCTCACCAGTGCAGATTCCCCTCAAGGAGCAGGGCATCTGCTTGGGTCACCCTTTCTAAGCAGAGTGGAGACCAGTGGAGTCCAGGGGTCACTAATGCTGTAGCCCTGGCCTTGCCTAGGTTAGCAGACTCCCAGGCTGTCCTCTTCACCCATGCAGGGATCTTGGGGTGAGGCCACAGTCCAGTTAAGGGGCTGTTTCTTGCCACATGGTAGGGGTTGCCAGACTTGGGATCAGATGAACCAAAAAGAGACTAGTAACAGTGAGGTAACTAGCAGCTTGTGATCATGATGGGATACATCTAAAAGGAACTGTCTATCCCAGAAGCAGCCAGGGTAGGGATGTCCTTGTGCTGATAGCTGTCACTGGTTCCCCAGATAGAGTCTTCACGTGGCACCTGGAGGTTTGGTATTGCCCTGGGGTTCACTTCAAGGCCCAGGCCTGTTGAAAGAAGAGAGAGAGAGAGAGAGATAGGGACTGACCATCCCAGAATCTTCCTTGAGCAGTCATCAAGCTCTCTGGCCTCTCTTGGAACACTCCTTCTAGAAGCTGTTTCTAGAAGCTGACAGGCAACAACAGTTTTATAGAAAGAATGGGAGGTAATTTCCTTGATTCTCGTGATCCAACTTGCTATAGCTGCCAGACCTGACCAAGTGACTCTCAGATCCTTCCCTAGGCATGTGTCTGGAGTCACAGAGCCAAAAAAAAAATGGCTATCCTGGTAGTCCCAGAATTCACTGTGTCTAGGACAAGTCCCTTCAGCAACACATCATCTAAACTTGGAACCCATGGGCTCTGCAGGAGTACGAGTGGATAATTACACCAGAGACCATAGCCAGCTGCTTCCTGTTATAGGGCACGTGGTTGTGTGTGACATACAGACTGATACTGGGCCTGGGGTCCCCTGTATGGAGGATTTCACACTGCTTTCTCCAATCTCTCTCCCATGATCTCCCAACTCAAGTGTCCTCTCCACTGGTTTGCAGGTGGGAAAGATGTGGGTAAGGTAGTTAAATATCAGAATTATGCTAGGATCTATAGGAGGCTGAGGACCTGCAAAAAAGAGTCGTGTGTTTCTCTGCCTCAACCTGCCATGCTCTCCTAGCCTTTGCATTTCTTGCCCTTGGTCTGTAATATCAGGGACATGCTGACATCTTGGCCCTTTGTTCCTAGGGAGCAGGGCTGGGAAGTCGGAGAGGATGGAGATAGAGCAGGGTATGAGCAAGGGCAGATGGTTGGGCTATGCTGCAAATGAACACTATTGTTTGAAGAGGAAAGAAGGGGAGCTTTCTAGCAATGTGTAAGGGAAGCCTAGGATACCTCCTCCCTTGGGGCAGGCTGGAGCAGGAAAGGTCTTATACAGCCTCTGTGGCAGAGCTGGCCATCTGCTGGGTCTGGCCCAATGTGGAGGATGGGGCAGGCAGAGCCGAAGTGGAGTGAGGTTCTGGGAGGTGACAGTCATATCTGTGGGGAAAGAACCTTGTGGCTTGGGCTCTGCCATCACAACTGTGAATGGGGTTTGCACCCAGAGTAGGGGTGTAGGGCTTCCTATTTCCCAGGGGTAGCTGAAGGTTCTCAAAGGCAAGGGACCCCCCATACCCCAGCAGAATAGGTCAGAGTTCCAGGACCTTGTGTGTGAGAATAGCCTTGGTGCCAGTCATTGAAGCTCAGAATCCTCGCCCCCGACCACCACCACCTACTCAAGCATCCCACCTGAGCAAAGCAGCTGCATTCTCTGCCAGGAGTCTGGCCTTGGGTTCCAGGCTTAGATTCTGGGCTGTAGAGCAAGGGAAAAAGGACAGTTACCCTGGCTCAGACCCAAGCCATCCCAGGCAGCCAACTCCCCTGCTGCTCCTTCCTCCTGCCCCTGGAGGTTTTGCCCTGCTCTACTGAGCATCCCACATGGACAGTGAGGGTGAGCAGTTTCCCCAGGGCATCCTGTCTCCTGGACACTCAACACAGCCAGGAGAGGAGCAGCCTAGACGAGTGGGAGGTACTGAAAACTGAAGAAACTTCAGGTCTTTTAGGAGTTGTGGGAAGATGTCCACAAAGATAGAGCCCAGGGGAAACTGAGGAATGGGGCCAGACCCCAGGACATTCCCTGATCACACTGTCAACACAGAGCCTTGCAACAACCCAACAAAGGCTAAAATGGTTGAAGGGGGTGCTTTCTGGTGTTCCTCCTGGTGGTAGAACTGGGCTTGATCACTGTTCACAAGACCCCTCAAGGAGGTGGCATTCAGAGGTGTCTGAGGATTAGAGAAATCCCTCAGGAGCAGATAAAGCAGAACCTGTAATATCCTTGACAGAACAGAATCCACAAGGATCCTGGCAGGAAGGGCTTGGGTGTGGGTTTCAAAAGTGGTAGACTACAAAGGGGGTGGAACAGGACTATGAGGCAGCTGGGGGTCAGACAGGCTCCACCTCCTACCAATTAGCTGCGTAACTTTAAACAAGTTACTTAACATCTCTGGGCCTTGAATTCTTTGAGGAAAGAAAATAAGTCCCAGGTATTTCTCAGGGGTTAGAAATACTTGATGTGAAAATTTCCAGTGCCAGTTGAATTGGGAGTTTAGGACCCAGGGAATCAATACCCTGCCCCTGCCATCACCAATCCTTCCCCATAAGCCTACCTGCTGCACTGCCCAGGGCTTGCCGCCAGCGCTCAGCCTGCTCTTCAGATGGTGCTGCAAACAGGATCTCTGCCCCGTTGCTCAGCCTGGCACCCAAGCAGCCATGGGTCAAACTCAACCACTGCCTCCAACCACTGCCTCCAGCCCCTCAGCTTTATGGCTGCAGGTGGAGTCAATCTCACCTTAAGGAGAACACATGCTTCCTGCCCTGGTGGTCCTTCATCTTCTCACACTGGGCTCCCTCAAGGTCAAGGGGGACAGTGGAAGCCACTTTCTGAGGAGAAATTAGGTACAGGGTAACTGTGGACATCTACGCTTTTCCCTATGGATTTCTTTCTGTCCTCTGACCCCTTAGCCTTGTCTCCAGCCCTCAAAAGTCCATTTCTTGCTCCCTTTGCTATCTGGTACCTCCACTGCCATCTTCTCATCCAAGAACAACCTCAGAGAGCTGCCTTCCAAGGCCCCATAGCAACTGTCCCAGGAGCTGGCATCATGCTGTGGAGAGAGGTGGTGAGGTAGCACACAAAGGGGAGGCGACAGCCAGGTCTGGTCCCATCATTTGTCCAGAGCCCCCCAGGGGAAGTCCTGGGCTGCACCAAGGTCATTAGAACCAGGAGGGACTCTAACAAGGAAACCAAGAAAAGTAGGAAGAGAGGAGCAGCCCTACCCCTTCTGGGTGGGACAGAGGTTGTGAAGTACCTGGGAGCAGGGACTCAGTTGCTCTATCCAAATCCAAAAGACAAGCCCCAGGTGGCACTTCTGAGCCAGAGTGGTTTTGCAAAGGGGGACTGCATGGGGAATTTTCTGGCACTTACCACCTTCCCCCCAGGCAGGAGCTGCTGCTTAAGCTCGAGAGACCCCTTCATGGCAGGGGTACTCTTTGTCTCCTGAAAAGATGGGATCAGCACAATGATCCTTTTCTGGAAGGTCCTCCTAACCTGCTCCTACTCTACTTTTTTTATTTCTAATGTCCCTCAACTCTATGGACAGTGTGCCCAGCTCCTGCTGATTGTTCCAGGGGATGGGTCCTTACCACCTTGGGTTCCTGGGCTCCTGCTGTCTGGCCGTATGCTCCAGGGAGATGCTGGTGGTGAGGGGAGCCCTGACTTTCAGGCTTAGAGACTCTCCCCATGCACTACCCTCAGGCTCTGTTCTCCAGGTGTACCAAGCCTTTGCTTGCCCCTTGCCCCAGCGTCTCCGCACCTCTGTCATCTTCTGCAGCTGGGCAAACTTCTCCTTCTGAACTGCCAGCAGCTTTTCTAAATCCTTGTGTCTGTGGAGCAGCAGCTCTACATCTGACACTGAGCGCTAGAGAGAAGTGAGTCAGGGTAAGGTCCAGTTTATTGGGTGCTGAGAGCCTTCCCTCACCCTCCACAACCCAGCCTGGGTGACCAGTGAGTGGAACAGCAGCAGGGTCTGTTCTGGGCCATGGCTGCCAGAGGACATTTGGCTCTGGGCAGTCTCCACTCACCCCAAAACTGGGCTCCAGCAAGAGGCCCTCCCTGGAAGCCAGCCAGGCATCTGCCTGCTCCACACCCTGCCTCAGCTTCTGCAGATCCCAGGTCTGTTTGAGGCGTTGCTGGCACAGGGTCCACTCTGCCTGGAGCTCCTGCAGCTGCCAATGCAGGTCCTGCAGATACTCTGCCACCTGAAAGGGAAGGACAGCTGCAATGAGAGCTGGGCACTCGTGGCACTCCCACTCCAGGAAGGGCAGGAGAACCAAATTGAAAGCAGAGGGACCTTCCCCATTGTGGCCGCTCTTTCCCTCCCTGGCCTTCCTGTACTGCTGGTTTTCACACCTGCTCAGGTTCCAAGGCATTGGGAAGTTGGGCTCATCCCACCCTCTATGCTCACACCTCCAGGGACATAAAGTGGCCATTTTCCACCATTTTCTGCCCTTCCTTTTGTATGTCCTGGGCTTGAAGGCAATGTTCCTGGATTTCTTGCTGCAGTTCCTCATGCTGCCCAAGAAGCTGCTCAGTCCCCACCATGTCCCCAGCCAGCTCCTGGGAAGACACCAGCACCTTCCTCTCCTGAGCCCATGCTCTGCAGGGAAAGAAAGCTGCTACCAGAGCTGGCAGGACAGCCTGGGGGACAAGGGCAGAGACAGTTCTGCTCCCCCAAATCCAGGATGACCGCCATCTCTCAAGGCAGAGCTGAACCAACTGCCAAGGCAGAAGACCACCTACAATAATTCCCGGCAGTGCCCAAGGAAGGCATGGCCTTGGGCAGCCTGTGCCAACTGCTGGTCCCACTCCTGCGCCTTCACCTCCAGGGTGGCCCAGGCCTTCTGCACCTTGGCCAACTGCTTGGCCAGGCCCTCTTGAGCCTCAGGGTGCCACTGGCCCAGTCTGCAGGTTTCCATCTGTACCCGTGCCAACTCCTTTTTGATAGCCTCCAGTTCTCTCTGCAACCAGAACACAAGATCAGCCCACAGTCTCCCCTTTGAACCCCCATTCATGCATGTTCCCCATTCAGAAGCCCAGGTCTCTCTAAGGAGCACCCTACATTCTGCTCTATAATCTGGGCCAAGTTCCAGGGCCCTGAGGGGGAAGGCCCAAATAGAATCCCTGGGTGCAGGGGACTCCTGTGGACCTCTGGGAAGGGGCTGAGATGAACAGATACACTTCTGGCTTCTGGGAGGTGCTCAGATGGGAAGGCCTTGGGCAAGGTCCTCACCTGCAGGCGCCTGTGCTGGGGCTGCAAGGACTGCACAGATGACACGCAGTGGCTATGGATCTTTCCCTCAATCAGGGCAGTTTTCTCCTGCATCCAGCCCTGAAGCTCTGTCACTGCCTTTTCTAAGCCACGGACCTCTCGGGCTGCAACCAAGTTCTGGGAGAGAAAGGAGGCCCTGCTGGGGCTGCATTCTGTTCCCAGGGTCCCTTCTCCCTGAGACATGGCCTCTTCAGTTATCTCCTTTTGAATGAGGATGTAGTGACTCATCCATGACCCCCAGGAAATATCCTAGACGTGGCAGCTATACAATGAATGTGATGTTACTGGGGTTGAGAAGGAGCTTTCAGTACTCATCTCATGGGAAAGACAAGCATGGCCCTGGAGTGCTTGAGGACACATCCATTCATGTAAAGAGCAGGCTGGTCTGTGGGAGGGTCTGGGCAGGCCACAGCTGTAGCATTTCTGCTGGGGCCAGGACAGGAGGAGTGGGTTAGCTCTGGAGCTGACTGCCCCAGGCCAGGATCCTTGGGCTGTGGGGTCAGCCAAGGACTCAATGAGCTGGACTGCTCTCAGAAACCAGCAGCTGTGGTCAAGAGCTAAGGTTCTGGAAGAAAACGGATTTCCTTAGTGAACAAACCCACTCAGAGCATTTAGATTTGGGGAGTGGGTGAGGGAGAAGGGGGAGAACTTGGCACTGCAAGAGGAGAGAGCACATGGAGTTAAGTGTGAGACTGTTGAAGAAGAGAAGGGACAAGGTTTGTCTTATTAGAACTGGAGCCCATGTTTGGGAAAGGGAAAGGCTTCAATGGATTTAGAAGCTGGCCAGACACACTACCTGATGCTTCTTGAAGCTGTCGATGGTACTAGGAGGAAGCCAGATCAGTTGAGAGAGCTAGATGGGGGGACTGAGGCCCCCACCTGCTTGTCTTTGGGAATTAGACCAGTGCACGCATGCACACACTCCACAGCTGATAGGGCTGCTTGTTTCTGGTCCTGGCAGTGAACAGGATGGGCCAGCCCCTTGGCTACCCTGTCCACCCTGGTCTGTGGGTGCCTACCTCTGTACGCACTTTGATTGTCCTGTCCAGCCTCTCCCAAGTGGCCTCAATGCGGCTCTTCTGGGCTTGAATCTGGGGATAGTACCTGGGTGCTCCTTTCTCCAGGGGCCTTGCCAGATCCCTCAGGGCCTGCACCTTGACCTGCCCCAGGCTCTGGATTTCCCTCCTGAAAGCATCAAACTTCTCTTCCAGCACCTGCAAGGTTGTGGAACCAGGTAGTGTCACTCTGAAGGTAGTGTCTAGAAGCCTGTGGAGCTCATGAAGAACTTGGCAGGATCCAATGGCTACATAATCTGTCGGCCCTGGTTCTAGAACCACAGGGATCCTCCTAAAGATGCCCCTTCCCATTTCCTTGCTGCACCCCCACGGCATCCCTCTCATCCTCAAACACAGGCCTTCCTCACTCTTGCTCAGCCTGAATTCACTGTCCCCCAGGTTTGCCCAGGACTGACCCACCTTGACACTCTCCAGGTCCTGCCCATAGTCCTGGGACTCAGCGATGGCCACCCTGGTGGTCAGCCAGGCATCGAGGAGCAGGGTCTCTTGCTCCAGTTGGTGGAGCTGTAGCTGCTCCTGCAGGCCCTGCCCCCTGCCCTCCAACCTCCGGAGCAGCTGCACGTGGGCCTTGCTCACAGCTTGCAGCTGAGCCAGCACCTTGGGGCTGCAGCAGGAAGGATAGTTAGGACTGGCACCCTTCTGCAGGCTGGACTAGCTAGCCTCAGGCACCTCTGTGGGGGGCACTCTTCTCCTCCCAGGAGGGTTGGCTGTGGCCCACCTGTCTGGGTTCTGCCTGCTGTCCAGAAGGGCTGCTGACCGCTGCAGCTGCTTCATGCGCTGACTGAATCCCTCCAGGTCTCTCTTGGTGGCCTCCAGCTGACGCAGAAGGGCCTGTGTGGCCTCAGCACTCTGGCCCATGTCCTCACTGTCAAGGACATGGCCCCGTTCAGCCAGCCAGG
This sequence comes from Marmota monax, assembly GCF_021218885.2. Lineage (NCBI taxonomy): Eukaryota > Metazoa > Chordata > Mammalia > Rodentia > Sciuridae > Marmota > Marmota monax. Next base: position 43,993,078 of record NW_026693777.1, read on the forward strand.
ATCCTGCTTCCAGGAGCTGGGGTGACAACAGATCATTTTTTCCCTGGATGAAGACTCTGGGACTCTAGCCTGTGATTTGTGGCCTTGAGATTTAGAGCCATAGTTGTCAGCTGGAATCCCCTGGTGGAGGTCCTCACCAACTCCCTAAGCCTGCGCCCCACCCTGGCAGATTCTCAACAGGTATGGATGAAGTCTGAGCATCAGTGTGTCTTTTTCTTTTGTTTTCTTTTGAGACTGGATTTCACTATGTTGTCCAGGCTGGTCTTGAACTCCTGGGCTCAAGTGATTGACCCTCCCCTCCATCTTGGCCTCCTGAGTAGCTGGGACTATAGGGAACACTGCCACGCCTAGAGATCAATGTTTCCTGAAGGTTCCAGGTGATTCTTTTTTCCACACAAAGTAAAGACACTTTATTCTAGATTCCCAGGCATAGATTTTGTTTTTGTCACATGATATTAGAACAAGATTTTAGTCAATTTCCTTTCCATGTTTTTCCTTTTTATTTCTTATTACTTCATCTAATTTCTCTTCTTATACAAATGTATTCACCATTGTGAGGTAGTTTAGGGAGAATCACAAGATGAAGTCTCCAGGTGATTCTGATGCAAAGCCCTGGCTGAGAACCACTGGTTTAGAAGAAACAGTGAAACAAAGCAAACAACCCAGTGGCCTGTTTTCTGGGGAACAGGCAGATGAAAGAACTTGGGATGTGAAACCCCTTAGTGGGGGAGAGAGAAGATGCACAGCACTTGGCCCTTGCAGGTGATTCTCAGGTCCAGCCCTCCCCCGCTGCGCTCCACCTTCTCACCTCCATCAGAAGCTCTTGGGCCTCCTGGGCCTGCTGCAACAGCAGCCTCCTCCGTGCCATCTCTGTTTGCAGTTGGTCCAAGGCTGCCTCCAGCTGCTGCACCCGGGCGGCCACCTCATGGGCAGCAAAGTGCCCAGCCTGCACCAGCTTACGCCCTGTGCCTACCACCACCTGGGTCAGAGCCTTGTGGCTGCTCATTTCACTCTCCAAGTTCTGTGGAGGAGGAAAAATAAAATAAAAACAGGGATGCTCTGACACTTGGGGTGCCTCAAGGGTTGTGCCTGAAGCCTCATGGCACCCCACAGACTTGTTCCCCTGTCCCAAGTTCACAAAGAATCCATGGTGCCCTCCAAAGCAGGGAGAGCCTAGTTGGGCCATAATGCATATTCCTTATCTGTGAATTCTTCCCACTTTTGAAGGCAGTGCCTCCCAGCATGAGCCAGCACCTGGTGCTTCTCCTGAAGGTGCCGCACAGCGCTCAGGCTCTGGCCATAATCCTGGGCAGTGGCCAAGGGCAGCTTCTCCTGCACCCAGGTCATCTCCTCATCAACATCCCTGAAGAACTTCAAGAGGAGGCTCTGGGCCTCCAGGGCTGCCCTGCGCTCCTGCAGGGGCTCTTGAAGACTCTGCAACCTGCAGCAGGGGAGGGCAGAAACAGGAGGGGAACATGGTATTCAGAACTGGGCCTAGACTGTGACATAGAGTTCACCCCCTGCTGTGACCCTCATCATGGACTGGGGGAAAAAATGAGAAGACATGAGCTGGGAAGAGGGGGCGGGTGTCCCTCTAGGGAACAGAGGAAGAGGAAGAAACATGCTGATCTACCTCTGAAGCAGCTGTTGGGCCTGCTCTTCCACATCTTTGGCGAGGCAGTAGCCATCCCGCTTGAAGGTCTGGGCCTGACCCAGAAGGGCCTCAGCCTGCCTGGTCTGCATGTCCAGGGCTACTTCCAGTTCCCCCTGTGCCCCCAGGAGCTTGCCTACCCCAGGTAGGTTCTGGCCTGTGAAAGGGGCTTTCAGCTGGCCCTCAATGGGCTCCAGCCCGCTCTCCAGCTCCTCTACACTCTGCTGTAGATATAGGACCTGGGACAGAAATGACAAGGTATAAGGGGGAGGCCAGAGCCCACCCAACTGCTCCATAGCATGTCACAGCCTCACCTCACAGGCCTTCTGCAGCTTGGTGACTTTCCTCTGGCAGTTGGCCTGCAGCTCAGCCCAGAGCTCTTCCAGTTCCTGCAGCCGCTCTTGAATGGTCTCTGAGGCTGGGTGGCCCCCATGAAGCAGTCTCTGCCCCTCCTGAATTCACAACATGACATATACCTCACAGACTCAGGACTGCTGGTACCACGGCCCTTGTATTGGCTTCAATGACCAGCCCCACAGCTATGTGATCTTGGGAAAGTTTCTCAGCCTCTCTGAGCCATATGTTCCTCATCCATATAGTGAAGATAATAATAGTAATTTGTTTAAGTGAGATAGAGTGTATGAAATACTTAGTAGGTCACTTTATGTCAGCCTGGAGTCAAGACCTGCCTTTGTAGGTAAGAAAAGGAAATGTTTTTAAAGGTGTTATGTTTTGCTGCCTCTACCTACATAACTGCTTATCTGCACTTAACTGCACTTATCATGTCAAAACGTTACCTTTAAGATTATTGAAAAGTCACTACTTTTGGAGAGGGAACCCCGAGGAAGAACCTGCTGCATGCCGGTGCATGCCACTACATGTCAGTGCAAGGCACTAGCACAAGGAAAGCACTTGATGAACGTCAGCTGTCACAACCATGGTTCCAGACCAGCTTCCAGGCTCTGAGGGGCAGTCTGTGGCCCCCTCAGCCCCATGGTGTCTCACCTTCTGCAGCTCCTGTTGCTGGGGAACACTCGCATCCAGCTCAGCCTGGAAATTCTGCTGCTTCCGTAACTGTGCTTGCAGCTTGGCTGGGTCCTGCCAACCTTCTTCCAAAGCCACCAGGTTCTTCTCCCTCAGCCACGTGGCCAGCTAGGAGAATGGGGAGGACCAGGTTCTGCAGCCTTGGACTCTCCTCTCTCCCTAACTTCTGGGGTGCCCTGGAAGAAGGGTGACCTTTCCCTGGGGCATCTCCTTCCCCCACCCACAACCATTCCTGCTCCAAGAAAGGAGAACCTCGAGTGAATCCTGCAGAAAGGTTTGCAGCTGCTGCAACTCCTCCAGCTGACGACCCCGGGTCCTTACTCGCTCCACCAGTGCTTCTTTCCTGCAGAAGGAGGGTCTCATATGCCCCCAGTCTCACCCATCAGGACTTGGAGCTGCTACAGGTGTGTATATGCGTGTGTAACATGTGCACATAGCCTAGAACATCTTTTCTTGGCATCACAATCCTGAATCAGGTTTCCTTTGAAATCATGAAACATTCCCTCTATATTAGTGTTTTTTGTGGGCTGAGCTGTATCCCCTATGTTGAAATTCTAGCTCCTGGAAATTCAGAATGGGACTGTATTTGGAGATAAGGTCTTTGAAGAGATAACCAAGTTCAAATGAAGTCATAGGGGTGGACCTAATCTGATACGATAAGTATTCTGAATGAGGTCACAGAAACACCCAGAGAGGAAGGAGACCATGTGAGTCCAGAGGGAAGATGGCCACCTATAAGCCAAGGAGAGAGGCCAAGAAACCGACCCTACTGACAACTTGATCTTGGACCTCTAGCTTCTAGAATTATGAATAAACAAGTTTCTATTGTTTATACTACCCAGCCTGTGGCATTTTGTTATAGCAGTCCAAGCAGACTTATACAGTATCTAAGCCACTTTTTAATTATGCATTATTAGTAGTAAGAATATTTTAAGCAGGCACTCCAAATGTAGATAGATAAAGATAGATAATATTTAACATAATTTATGATTATGACAATTTAACACTTGAAATGTAATATAGGTATAAATGTTATACACCAATTTATGCATTTTATATATGTGCTTCTGTACCAATGTATTAAGTACATTGCCACATACATGAAAATAAAGATTGTAAATGAGACCTACAAGAGATATAGGAAAAGAGGTCCTCACATCCCTTCACCCCTGTAGACTCTGTACACTTCCCCACCTGAGTTCCCCACACTAGTGAGAGTGTGAACCCCTCTGCCAGAGGATATGGTGGGTGGTGGAGGCATAGATGGGCCTAACTGAAGGGAAACCTCCTCCTGAGGATGGCAGAAACCCGGGAGGGGACAGGGTGGCACTGTGCCAGAATCAGCCAGGCCTGCCAGGAGCCACCCAAGGTGACAGAGACCAGCAAACCAACATTTTCCATTTGTCATTTCAAATACTTCCTCACACAGGTGAGGTCCACCTGCAAGAATGGAGAGGGTACATGTATGACTGCACATGTGGAGCGACTCCACATTGTGCACAAACAGAGAAATGAGAAGTTATGCTCCATTTGTGTACAATGAATCGAAAAGCTGTCTGCTGTCATGTGTAACTGATTAGAACTAATAAAAAATAAATTAAAAAAAAAAGAATGGAAAGGAGATGGCCTGGAATCACAAAATTAATAGGCCCTGGTGGGCTCCCTGGGAAGGATGGTCCTTGCTGATGTGGGGTCCAGCTTTTGGCCATATCTGCCTCAATCTTAAAGTTCAAGAGCTGGATGATGCAGTGGAACTGGATGAGCTTTCATGAGAAAGACTTATGAGTCTGGTGTCTCATAAGTGTGCAGCTCATGTGTATCTGTGACTGAACTTACCTAAGTGTAAGAGATCTGCTGCCTGCCTGTGACTGAGATGGCACAGCCCCCCGGAGACAGTATTTTAGCCCCTTGTAGATTCAAGACTCCTCTATGACAGAGAGGAACTTGCCTCAAGTTCCACCTGTAGTGGGTGGCAGAGGAATCCAGGGCTGTCTGGCACTAGAGGGCTAATGCTCAAGCACTGTGCTCTGGTGCCTTCCTTTTCATTAGATTGTTTGCCCTCTAAGTTTCTGAGTGTGTTCTTTTTAGTAAAACTCCCTTTTAGGGCTGTGGCTGTGGCTGTGGCTCAGTGGAAGAGCGCTTGCCTAGCACGTGTGAGGCACTGGGTTCGATCCTCAGGATCATATAAAAATAAACAAACAAATAAATAAATAAATAAAGGAATTGTGTCCATTTACAACTTAAAAAATATTTAAAAAGCTCCCTTTTATTTCAGCTGAACGAAGAAGGAAGTGGGATTTTCCATGTGTCGCTGGATGTCCATAACAGGCCAATACATTGCAGGGCAGGAGGGGTGGGGACTGTGGCATCTGAGCTCAGCCCTTGGAAAAGGCTGGTGAGCGTGGGCTAAGGGTAGAAGGGTAGAAAGGGAAGAGCTGGGATGCCAGGTACCCATGCTATCCCACCCACAATTCCCATCACCCCAGAGCTACAGGCACCTCAGGAGCATGGCCTGCCACTTGGTCAGGGCACTCTGGGCCTCTGGCTGTCCACCCTGCTGTAGGCTGTGGGCTGTGGGCTCCAGTGTGCTGATCTTTTCCATCTGTACCTTCAGGCCCTGCTCAAGCCTCTTGTGCTTCCATAGGAGGGTCTCCACATTGGCCAAAGAGTCCTAGGGGGAGCATAACCAGATGGTGTTCATAGGGCTGTCCCCTCCCTGTCCTAAGCTATCTGCTCCCCGCATTCCAGAGCCTTCCTGCTAAAACCTCTTCCACCAAAGAATTGCTCTGTCCAAACCCATCTCTTGAACCTGTCAAGGCGCTTTCAGCTTTCTCAGCCAGGGGCATTGGGTCTAGAGTCAATTTCCAGGCAGGCAGAGATTTTCCCCTCTCTTCTGCGCTCCCAATGAGACTCTGTCAGCCTGGAATTATTTTCTGAGGTCTCTATAAGTTCCACTTGTCTGTCACAGGGTTTGGGAGGCAGTGGAAAAAGTGAACGTCTGGGTGTGTGGGAAGAGAGGAGGGCAGTGATGAGGTGGGTGGGAGGGAGGTAAGGAGGGGACAGGGCCACAGGCTCACTTTCTAGCTCCCAGGGTATTCCCCGTGGGGCTGACCCTGGGTGCACGAGAAGCACTGATGGGTGAGTAACTGCTCAATGTCTGATGTGCTGGAGGAGGAGGAGGGGACCCTTGGCCTGGGGAGCCCTACTGGCTCAACTCCATCCTGCTCATGTACCTCCTCTCCAACTCCTGCTGGGCACCTACCCCAACACCCTCACTGATTGGGGAAACTTCCTGGCAGTATAGCCAACATTCCACCTTCTCCACAGAGCTCAGAAATAGCTGGTGAGAAAAGATAAGGCAAAAGAAAGTCAGCAGAGTGTCTAGTTGCTTCAGGGGAGGTGACCCTTTGGGGGACCACATGGGGAAACCAGGGGCCTAGCTCCAGGGATCAAGTCCATGCCAAGCCAAACCTGTTGTGGATAAATTGAGCAGGGACCGGTGGGAAAGCCATGGCTCAGTAGCCCCTCTGGCTTTGGCTCTGGAAAGCGAAAAGGGCTGTGGGACCAGTGCAGACCCTGACAGTGAGGACAAGCTGGACACTGGGGTGGTACCTACCTGCAGCTCCAGGGCCTGCTGCAGCTGCCGCTGGTGCTCCTGCCAGGCTCCTTGCAGGCCACTCAGCTCCTGTTCTAAAGCAGCCAGGGCCTGCCGAATGCCAGGAGCTGATGGGTGCCCAGTTGCAAGTAGGCGCTGCCCGGTGCTTTGAACCAGACTGATGCTGTCTCTCCGGGCATCTATCTCAGCCTGGAATGGAACTGGGCTCAGATCCTCCTGCAGGCTGAGGGCTGCAGGAGGCCCAGAGGGAAGGAGAGAGGTGAGAAAGACAGCCGAGGGGTGGGACAGAGGAGGACAGAGGAAAGCAGGAGACAGAGAAAGGATGCAGGACAAATGGGAGTTAGGGGAGATAAAGTCCAGAGAGGCCCAGTGACCCTGCTGCTCACCTTGCGTGCCTGGTGCTCGTCTAGCATGTGTCTGGCTCCTGCAGGGCTGCAAGGGGCACCTTGCAGGTCCATCTCAGCCCGCAGCCTCTGGGCCCAGACCAGCAATTCCTGAAGCAGTGCCTGGAGCTTCTGAGCTTGGTGAAGGGCATCCAGCAACTCCTTCCTACCCACAGGGCTCATCGGCTAGTCCTAGGCCACCAGTCCCCTCTTTCCCCATGCCCACCCATGTGGTCTCCTATCCCTTAATCCCCTCAGCACACAAGAGCCCTGTGCTGGTAATGAATGAGTTGGCAATACAGAATCTTAGGGGAAAACAGGGACTGAGGGGAAGTATAGAGACTGAGATTCTGGAGGGAATGGGTCAGTGAGGGAGTGAGGCCCAGGGGGTTCATACCACTTCTGGGCTCTGCTCTGGAGTTGCCACCAGCTGCCCATCATCTCTTGCTTCTTGTGACTGAGGCCATGGGCTGCCCCAGGTCTTCTCTGGCAGAGGTGGCCCACTTTGTGCTCAAGGGACTGCAGAAGAAGTCAGGGTCAGAGGCTGGGTAGGGGAGGCTCTAGCTGTGGAAAGCCCCTGGCGTGTGGCTTGCAGGATCTTAAAGCCCTTTCTGCCTTCTGGCTGCTAGGGACCACAGGAGGAGGCATTCATGGCCTGGACCAACTTGTACCCCCAGCTGCATACCTCCACCTGAACCTGGATGAGGCCCATTTCCTGCTCCAGCACCTTGTGTTTCCACATCAGCTCCTGAATGCTCTCCAGATCTTTCTGACCCTCTAGGGTCTGGATCAGGGATCCCTGAGGGGTGAGGGAGAGAGGCCTTTATGGGTTTGACCTTAGATTCTGCCAGTTTCCTCATTCTGCAGAGGGCTAGGCAGCCCCACAGTGGCAATGTGGAAAGAATCCTCTTAGGTAAGAATCTTTGTATGTGTGTGTGGTGCTTTCTAATATTTTGTTTCTTTTGATTCCCATCCCTGGGGAGGTGGAGACCTTGGAGGAAAAGGGGCAAGCAGCACAGAGTCCTAGGTCTCTCTGTGTGAGAGTAACTGGAGCAGGAAGAAGCTGGGTGGGCCCAGAACAGGGCCCTGTTTCACGTGGGACTTCCCAGGTTGCATGTGACTTTACTTCCTTCTGAACAGCTTTTAGCGCCTATATCTGTGTGGTGGTTGAAATTACCCTGGCACAAGCCTCCTGTAAGGTTTTGGCTTGCTCAGGGGCTGGAGGAAACAGAGGGCATGTTCTGGCCTCTAGTCCTATAGCACATCTGGGGGAGAAAATGAGCAGGTGGGCTGGCTGTGGAGCCTGCAAGTGGGTCTATACTCTGTTGTTGATCCCTTATCAGATGCCCCCAGTGGAACTCTGATAGGGCCAACCTCTAAGTGCCGAGCTGAAGAGTGGAACACCAGGATACTTTAGGTCTACTTCCCTGACTCAATGCACAAGGATCCCCTTTTTACTGCTTACCTTCTCCCCAATCCTCTCAGTGATGTAATCCAGCTCTCTGCACAATGTATGTATCTCCAGGGCCCCTTCAAGCTGCTGCTGATACTGGAGCAGGTTGCCTTGGAAACTCGCCCACCTGGCCAAGGGGTGGTAGTAAAAAGGGGAGCCTGAGATGGCTGTCTGCCCATCTCCTGGCCCCCCTGCCCTGCCCAGTCTGGGACTGGCCTGTTGTTGAGCTGACTTCGTCGCTGGCAGATGGTCTTGACCTCCTCAGGGTCCTGGTTTTTGAGCTGCAGTGATAAGTCACTGATGCTCCTGATGTAGGTGTCACCCACTGTGTCCTATGGGGGAGGTGCAGGTAAGGCCACTGGAACCACCTGCTCAGAGCCCCTTCCTGGCACTTCAGTTGGCACTCAGGAACTAGGAGCAGTGTGTTTGAGGCACATGAAGCAGTTACTTTCTTTCCTGTGGCAGGGCCAGAGGCCACCCCTGCCAGGAAGGGTGAATGATATCAGCTTAGAGTCAGCAGCTCCAGAATCTCTCAGACCAAGAGATCCTCTCCCAGGGATCAAGACCAGAAGCTTTTAAAGTCAAAATGCAGGGGCTGGGGCTGTGGCTGAGTGGTAGTGCTCGCCTAGCACACGTGAGTCACTGGGTTCAAACCTCAACACCACATAAAAATGAAATAAAGATATTGTGTCTGCCTACAACTAAAAAATAAATATAAAAAAAGTTAAAATGCAGCTGGTTGGAATAAAAGAAGGAAAAAAAAAAGGAGTAGAGGGACATGTGTGTTCCAATCTTCTACAGTTTGGGTGTCCTGCCCTCAAGGATTAGCCTGGGTTGAGGCCACTTCCAACTCTTTCCCTGCTATACCATCTGGCACAACATCTGTATGGTACAATTCTACCACAAGCAAAGGACATGTTCAGATTAGGCAATGCAGCCTTTAAAAACCATCACATAGGGCTGGAGTTGTAGATCAGTGATAGAGTGCTTGCCTTGCATGTGTGAAGCTGGGTTCTATCCACAGCACCACATAAAAATAAATAAATAAATAAATAAAGGTATTGTGTCTATCTACAACTAAAAATATTTTAAAAATAAAAACCATCATATTTTTTTACATCAAGGGGAGGAGATTAGAACACTTGAGTTCTAACAGCTGATTGTGAATACATTGCCAAATCGCTTTCTTCTATACCACATAAGAGAAACAGTTCTGGTGTAATTCATAGGGAGGGGATAAGAAGGGATGCTAAGATACTGAAGTAGCCACACTGAGGGAGGGATTGACTACCTACTACACCCAGGCATATGCAATCTCTTTTAATTTTTTTCTGAAGTAATTATAGATGCATAGGAAATTGTAAAAGTAGTACAGAGAGGCTCCATGTACCTTCCCTAAGCTTCTCTCTTGGTGACATCTTATGTGCTATGATACAATAATAAAACCAGGAAATTCACATTGGTGTAATACTATTAACCAAACCAGACTCGACTCTGCTCTCATCTGTTGTTGCTGTTGTGTGTGCGTGTGTGTGTGTGTGTGTGTGTGTAGGAAAAACATATGTCTGTGCAGTTTTTTCACAGGTAGAGACTCATGTAATTGCCCCCCACCTCTGAGGCAGGCATGATCCTCAATACAGAGGTGAAGAAATGAAGTCCTGATCAGAAAGAGGCTGACTGCATGTGTGCAAGCGGTGAATGCAGAACTGACACTTGGGCCACACCCTTCTCTGTAGCCCATGTTCTTTCACTGCTCCCAGCTGCATTTCCCAAAGGGCGATGCTGTGCCAACCCCTCCCTGGCAGAGTCCCTTACCCTGGCCGTGGCGCTTTGGACCTCACGGAGCCTTCTGCAGAGCCGCAGGCAGTGCTCCAGGTCCTGGCCCAGGTCACCCGTGTTCACCATCACCTCCTACAGAGGCCAAAGGAGGGGAAGACAGCATGCTGAGCTCTGGCTCCAGGCACCCAGCCCCCTGGCACCAACTACTGGGGTAGGAAGGGGCAGGTAGAGGCTTTGGGACTACCTTCCAGGACAATCTCCTGTCAGGGAGCCAGAGAACCATGGGCCTGTGCTCCTCCCTGCCCCGACTCTCAGCCTCCAGCCCCCAGCCAGCCCCTGCTCAGCTGGGTTTCCACCTTTTTCTGGATCCAGGCCTCTGCAAGGTCCACTCTCTGCAGGAACTCCAGGAAGTTCCGCTTGTCTTCCAGGTCCCGGCCCCGGAGAGCCACCACCTGCCTCAACTTCTCCCAGTGCTTCTGCAGCACCTGTAGCCTCTGAGCAACCTCTCCTGCCCGAAGGTGGCTCTGTGCCAGGAGAGCTTCCCCCTGCTAGGGAGAGAGGGGACAGAGAACTTGCAGGTGCCTTTCTTCCTGCCTGAGACCTTACCCTGGGTCATCCTGGAGTCCACACTTTAAAGCAGGCTATAACTTAGGGCTGTTGTTACCTTGGCAACTGAAGTCATGACCTCCTGGTGGGCCTGGACCTCAGACTCAAAGGCCTTGTGTATCTGGAGGTGCTTCAAATAATCTTTCAGGTCCCGAGGAGGGATCAGCTCTCTCAGCTGCTGTGCCCGCTCCTGAATCCAGTCCTCAGCCTGGTGGGAGTGGAAACATAATTCTGTGATGCCTCAACCTCCAGGCTGCCCCCTCAGCTGAGATCAGGTGGTGGGTTACTGGCCTGGGCCAGGGCCGGCAGTGTGTGGTATATTAAATGGGTTCTAGAAGGTAAATGAGATGTCCCAGGCCTAGCTGGCTCCCAGCCACAGGAAGTGGCTAGGTGGGAGGGCTTGTGGTGGATCTCACTTCAGAGATATGACCCCTACTCCTGGGACCCTGAACTGTTCCGCTCATTTCCTTGCCCCTTTGTTCTGGCCTGGCTAGCACTCAAGAAATAAGTCTCCACACACTTGCTTAGAATCAAATGTTCTGTCCTCCAGCATGGTGCCTGGGAAATAATTTAACTCTCCAAATCTCAGTTTTCCTCATTACAGGATTATGGTATAAAGGTCATCTCCTTTCTTCTATGGTGCTGGAATTGAACCCAGGGGCCCTGAGCTACATGCCAGCCTTTTTTATCTTTCATTTTGAGACAGGGTCTTGCAAAGATGCTGAGGCTAGCCTCAAACTTCTAGACCTCTTGCCTCAACCTCTCTAGTAGCTGGGATTCCAGGCGTGTGCCACTGTGCCCAGCTTGAAGGTCATTTTAATCTTCCAGCTGTGGTCCAAATGGGTGGTGGGTGGCCCTCTTACCTGGGCAGCAGCCCTGGTGAAGCTGGCTATCAGCAGGGAGGTCTGCAGGGCATGTCCTCGGCTCTCTGCTAGCTCCTTCACTAGAGCCTGGTGCTCCAGTATGCTGTGAAGCAAGTCCTGTCTCTTGGTGCCTGGGAGCACCTTCAGCTGCTCACACAGAAGTGCCTCCTGTGGGGCAGAAGCAGGGCTACTGGTTTCTCACCCTGGGAGACTAGACTCGGACTGGCCCCAGGACTCACAGTCCTTTCTTCCAGAGTATTGGAGTTTTTCCCTCAGCCTAACATTGCCAAGGGCTGGTCAATCCGCTGCTCCCTGGTGACCATGTGACATGAACAGAACCAAGCACCCACTGTGGCCCCTCCAGCATTGCCCACCTCATCCCTGACCCTCACTTAAGCCACACATACTAGTCTGCCCCACAGATATATCAGTGCTGCCTCTGGGTGCTTGCCATGTCCCCCACACAGGACTCTTTCCCCATCCCCAACACTCTGACGGTGCCCAGGATTCCCCCGGGTCCATCACCTTCTTGTCCTGGGCAGTCAGCACCTTCTGGAAGATTACATGCTTATGGATCAACTGTTCTACCTCTTCCACCGAGCTGCCCAGGGCACCGGTTTTCAGGGATATCTGGATCAGGCCATGGAAAAGTCAGAAGCCATTGAGGGCTCTCAGCCAGCATGCCCCTCCCTGTGCTGAGGCAGTGCCCCTGGGCGAACCAAGGGCCTGGCTGTGGCTGTGGCTGTGGCTGATGTAAACACTGGGCACAGGCAGAGGAGCCACGAGTGTGAGTGAGAGCCTGGGTTGGAGCCAGCAATGCCTTGACTTCTGAACAAAGTGGGGAGTATGACCAATCTCCTTTGGGGCTTAGTCTGGGGTCAGAGATGGGGAGGAGAAGGCCTGAAACTGGCCTGGGGCCCAGTGCTCCACCCTGGCCACCTGAGAGGGCTCACACACAGCCTCTGTGTTCATGTGAAAGAAAATGCCAAAGATTCAAGGGAAAGGGAGGAGTGGAGAGAGAGATAATGCCATGTGAGGTGGGACGTGCCCAGGGGACCTGCCTCCTGTGCCATGAGGATCTTCTCCAGGTGCTGGCACCGTCTGAGGAGGAGCTCTTCCTGCTCCACAGCCTGTAGCCTCTCTTGTTTCTGTGACCAGGCCTGAAACACCTGGTCTCGCTCTTCCTGCAGGGCTCGTAGCCCATCCTGGACCTGGGGATGGGCACGTGGAGAGGCAGGGCTGGGGATGGTGGCATGAACAAGATGGAAGTGGGTCCCAGGGGAAGCCTCTGAGGAGAGGCCTGTGTGCCATAGAGATCCCCAGGAACAGGCATGCTAGGTTAGGTCAGGGTAGGCTGGGAGTGCCAGGAAAGGGGCCCACCTCCTTGGTGGGTGTCCCTATAGCCAGAAGTGCCTGCTGGCCCAACTGGGAGGCCTGATGTCGTAGCTCCTCTCGGGACTCCAGCTCTGCCTGAAGCCATTGGTGAGTCTTGAGCTTGAGCAGGGTGCTGCTGGGCCCCTGGGAGCTCTCTTCTGCCTGCAGTTCCTGCTTCATTCTGGCTGCCCAGGAAGTGTAGTCCCACACCTGATCAAGGAGATGAGGAAGAAATGTGGGTGGCAGGGACCTAGGCATAGAGGCACAATTGTAGCCCACTGGAATACACTTGCACATTGAAGCCACCTGAGCTGTCCAGGGTTGGGGCCTCAGGTGAGGTGCTTGGAGCTATTGACACCTGTTTTTCCATCCTCCCTGGTCCACGAACCTTCCATGTGTGTCAGGCCCTCCCCCTCACCAAGACTCACTTCCTTCCTAAGCACTTGCTGCCCTCCTGCTTAGCATCCCCTGTCCTTCTTTACCATCTCTAAAAACTTTACCTGGAAAATTGGTGACAGGAGATGGTTGGCAAAGGCTGCTGAGTAAATAGCTCCCCTGCTCTTCTAGGGCTGAGGCCTTCTTTGCCTCTGCAGCCTTCCCTGTCCATTGATGTCTTCCTGCTCTCCCACTCTGAGCTTCTGAGCTAACATTTACAGTTGTCTTCTATTTTTTTTTTTTCTGTAAGAGATTGAACCTAGGGGCGCTTAACCACTGAGCCATATCCCCAGCCATTTTTTATATTTTATTTAGAGACAGGGTCTGGATGAGTTGCTTAGGTCCTTGCTAAGTTGCTGTCTTCTATTGATCTGTGGATGATCATAGTGTCAGAGCTGGAGGGACTTGGGCTTTTATCCAAACAATTCATAAGGGAAAGGGGATAGTGACACCATTTATGTGTCAAATTATAGGTGCTTGACTGGCAGAGAGTAACAACCTAGAGCTGAGTGCCTTTCTCAGAGTGCTACAAAGTGACAGAGTGGCACCCTAAACTCAAGCCTTTTCATAGTGTCATAGGTTGAGCTTCCTGGTCTACCAGGCATTGGAACACAGGGACTCCTGGGACCTCACTACAAGGCTCACTGTTCTCATTTGATTCCTTTTTAGGCTCACCCACCCACATTGGGTGGGTTCCATGAGGGCAGAAATTTCATCTTCCATATCACCCTCCTTTCTCCACCCACAGCTCCTAGCAGAGGGCTCAACACAGATGTTAAATAGATGCAGGTTGATCCAGAGGATATTGTCTAGAATATCTGGGTCTCTAATAATGGGCTCTCACTTCTCAGCCCTGGCCAGGACCCTGTCATTCATTTGTGCTGGCATTCATCCAAACCTAAGAAGTCCCTGCCATGTCCCCTGAGCTCCACCCGTGAACAGCCAGACTAACATCTTGATGGGTTCATATTTTTCATGTTGTTGTCCCATTCCCCCCCAAAGACACCAGTTTTCTTTCATTAGTGCATGCACACACAAGGTATAATACATCGCGCGCACACACACACACACACACACACACACAGAGGCCCCTCAAAAGGGGAAGAAACTCTCACTGCTGTGTGGAAGCGGGCCAGGAGGCATGCCCGCTCCAGGTGGGCCCTGTGCTGCTCCACTTGCAACCACAGGTTCTTCCAGGCCTGTGTCACAGCTTGCTGCCTCTGCTGCATGGCACGGGCCTGAGGCCCTGGACACAGCTTCTGCACCCTCTCTCCAGCCTCCAGCAGTTTCTGCAGCTGTTATCATATAAGGGATAGAGAGGAAGGGTTGCGTCCTCAGAGGCCTGACCATCCCAAAATGTGTCCCTCACAGGGAACTCAGGTCCTCCTTGGGTCATGCCCTGCCATGCACAATGGGCCCTACTGGATGCTGAGGGACAGTGGGGGAATCTAGGAGAACAGATGGGCCAAGCCAGAGGGACCTGCAGGGCTCAAGTGGGGGAGGCAGCCCATCTGCTTACCTGCTGCTCAGAGAGCGCAAGCTCACACTCGAGACCCTCCTGTCTCCTCAGTTGGGCTTCCACCCTATGTAGGTCCTGGGCCACATCACTGGGGAGGCTCATGGCTTTCTCCTGAGGACAGCAGAGGTCCACCAGGGTCAGGAATGGTGGGTAGGGTACTGAGCCTGGGAAGGACCCACTTCTACAAAGAATCCCTTCCTCCTGCTGAGCTCACACCTGGACCTGGTTAAGGGCTTCCAGCAGATCTCCATGAATTCTGAGGATGGTCTTGGCATCTTGGAGTAGTTGGCCTCGAGCCTGGGTCAGCTCCCACAGCTCTGACCAGGCAGCCCTGATGGCGGCACATGGGAGACCAGCAGGGGATGAGCCTTGAGTTCCCCTCCCTTGTTAGGTCTGTTCAACCCTTTTCCTCCCTGGGTTGTATCCATAACTTGTCCAAAGCTCCTGAATGGGCCTCTTCCTTAGTGCCTCCTGCCTTTGGCCCATCTGCAAACCTCCCTCCTTTCCAGGAGTCTCTCTCTAGCTTCACTGTGAATCTGGTCCCTTGCTGGTATAATGCTCAGCACTTAATTGATCTCTCTCCTATGTGATACTCCTTACATCTTGCATATTTGATTCTCAATATATCAATCAGATTACAAATGCCTTAGGGGCAGAGGACACATCTCTTCATTTCTCATTTGCCAGCAAACTCTGGCTGAGCTCAAAGGCTTCCACTAGGCCAGGCCCTGTGCTAGGGGTTATGAAAAGTCATAACCTTGCCTGAAGCTCACAGGCTGGGGGTGGATCCACACCAGTTGGGTGGAACCTAGGAAAGTGGTGTGTAAGGGCTGCACAGGAGGCAGTTATGGGAGCTGGGGGAGCCCATGGAAAAGCCCCTTCCCTGGTCCAGGAAGTCTTCCTGCATCTCCTCCTACAAGTTCTGGGATCAGTAGGTGGGAAAAAGCCCTGGGCAGGGCTCTCTCACCTCACCTCCCATAACAGACCTCAACCTGTGGTCTTCCCTGGCACCAGCCCCTCTCCAGATGGACAGGCAGAACCTGTGTGGGCCTTGGAGCATGCCACCCTCTTTAATACCCCAGACTCCCTGCCCGACACCTTCCCCTGCTCCCAGCCCCTGCCCCTATCTCCTGCACTCACTGCAGTTCCTGCTGCTTCCGATGGACCTTGTGGGCAGTGTTGTGGCCATGTTCCAGCAGGCTCTTTGCCAGCTGCTGACAGGCTGCCACCCGCTGGCCACCCATCTCCATCTGGTGCTGAAACTTTGCAAACTTGGTACAGAGGTGCTGAGGAGAGAGGGTAATGGATGACACGTGTGGCACCCACTGGTCAGGCAGCAGGCAGCCTGGGGAGTGGGGCACCTCAGTGACCTACAGGAAAATGTGGGGTTGGACAGGCACAGCCCGCCTACTCTACTCTGAAGGCCTGTCCTTAGCTAGGACTCGTGACTCCACTGCACCTTCTCCATCCAACCCAGCAGGACCAGCCACCTTTCCCCCATAACCTGCCCCAGTCCTTCCCCCACCCCTGCCCCCTCACCAGCACGTGCTCATAGTTCTCTCCAAGGCTCTCCTCCCTTCTGGCCACCTGCTTCTGGCTGGCCAGCCAACTCTTCAGATCCTCAGCCTCCCTCATGAACTCATGCAGCTTCAGGGTCCACTCCAGCTCTCGACCCCTGTGGTGACAGCCCATGGTTCCCAAGGAGTTAGTTGCTGTCCCCCTGGGGACAGCTGGGCCAGTTGAAGGGAGTGACCCGAAGGATGGGGGTTTTCATGGTCTCTGCTTAAATTATGATCCAGGATTCAGGGAGAAGCAGGCACAGGAAGACCAGGGGAGGGTAAAAGGAAGGTATAGATGTGGGGAAGAGATGAATGGCCTTAAGTTGGGGCACCTAGTTCCTGCCCAGTGGGCGATGATTGAAGAATTTATGTATAAATAACAAAGATATCCTTCTCCTGATGTATCTCTATGGGCCTGGGGTCATATGTACCAACTTACGGCCGTGACATAGGGACAGTCAACTGAGGCTAGGACCCCTGAACCCACTGATGAGAGGGATTGCAAAGCCTCTCACCGTGAGACTACCAGCTCCTGTAGCACCCACAACTGTTTCCGGAGCCTCTCCTGCATCACCCCCAGCTGCTCAGGGGCCTCTGGACCAGAGAGGGTTTGGGCTTTCTGGTCAAGTTTCTCCATGGAGCTCAAATGAAGAGCTAGTTCCTCCTGCAGCACCTGCCAACATAAGAACCCATGTAAGGCTAGGACCCAATGACTCTTCATCTATCCATCCACCCACCCACCTGCCCACCCTCCCCACACCTATCCATTCATCTTCCATCCATTCACTCATCAACTCATACACTCATCCATCTACCCATCCATCCCCATTACCCAATTCTGATGACGTACTGACTGATCCAGAAAATGAAGACATGGTCTATGTCCTCAGAGGGCTCATTGTTTAGCAGGAAAGGGTGAATAGTGGATGGTATGGGCCAAGGAAGGGAGCAGCACACTAGACCCCAAGCTCAAAGTGTAAGAGGCAGACAGAATAAAGGAAGCCTTTATTCTTTATTCCAGGATTCAGGGATATTTGAAAAAGGGTAGGCAGCTGGAGGCACAGGGCCCACTTCACCACCCAGGGGACCTGCCTGTCCAGACAGGGGTGTCCTGCATGGGACCAAGACTCTAGGCATATCCTAAAGGAATGGTTCACTAAAGGTTCTCAGGCACAGGACACATGGAAATAGTAGTGTCATGGGGTCCAAGCTGTGGAGCTTGTGTGGTTCTGAGAGTTCAATTCCAGAAATGAGGAGGGGGCTTCCAGGCCTCCTTCCCTTTAATTAGGGCATACTTGTGGGAGGAAGGAGGTTTCAGGAAGGGCATCTGGTTAACTCTAAGGGTGATATTCAAAGCCTGAGAGGAAAATACCATGGAAGATGTGGGGTGAGCTGGAGCAGGTGCCCCTGAAGGAGTAGAAAAGTGTTGGGGAGGAAAGGGAGGAAGAGGAAGCAGAGACACCCAGAGGCCGAGGCAGCAGGGAGAGGCAACAGAGGGAGAGTGTTCCCAGGTCCCAGTGCTCGGGTTGCATTGGCAGGAGGGAGAGCCGGGGAGGAGGAGGGTGCCATAGGAGTTGGGTGGGCAGTGGGATGGGGCAGGCCTGTCTTCAGGAAGAAAGAGCAGGGCTCTGTGCCTCCGAGAAGTCATATGTTCCCTTTGGGGGTGAGACAGACCCCCTCTTCATGGTCCACCACCACCCAAGTCCACCCTGTGGGGTTGCTTAGGACAGGGTACCTGGTGCTTCCTGATGAGTTCCAAGGTAGCTGCCTCGTCCCTGCCATAGTCCTGACTGCTTGCCAGTGGCCGCTTCTCCTCTACCCAGCCCTCCAGCTCTGATGCATGGAGAAAGTACTGCCAAGAATAGTACCATTCACCTGGGTAATCTCAGACAGAACCTTCTCTCACCCACTGGGGATACTGTGCTCACCAGCAGCCTGCATAGAGGGGCTTCTGGCTATATGGGGACCAGCCAGCTCCTGGCGCAGGCTCTCACCACTGACTTCCCTCCCTGAGTGTGCACAAATGCTCCCTCACAGGGGCTGCCCTCCCCTGGCCTTGTGCTTTCTCTATCCTACCTGTTGGAAAGCAATGGCCTGCTGCAGGCAGTGTGACTGCACCTCACATGCCTGCTCCAGCTCTGCCCAACAGCCTTCCAGCTCCTTGCACTGCTCCCTGATGCGCTGAGCATGGGGGTGCCCAGAAGCTGCAAGGTTCTGGCCAGAACACAGCACCCGTTGCACCTGCCCTTGGTGGGCTCTCAACTCTGCTTGGAGTTCCTGCCACAGGAAAACATGACAGGCATTGCCTCTGAAGTTCCCTTAACTACAGGGTCCAGAGCAGAGGCATGGATGTGACTTCAGCACTCAGTTGTGGTAAGACCCCAGATCAAGAATAGCTAGGGCAGATATGGAATCCAGGAAAAGGGACTTAGAGGCCAGAATACCCTGAGTAGTGGCAGAAGGCTCCTAAGGTCTGGGAATGGGATGTCAGGGGTCCTGGGAGGAAAAGGGGCCACCACCTTGTGCTTATGTTGAAGGCTCTGGGCACTATCCCAGCACTGGGTGTAGCTGGTAGGGCTGGTCCTGGGCATGTGCTCAGCCACCCATGTGAGCTCCAGGTTGCTCAGGTGGTCAAATGCATACAGCTCAACTGAGGCTTGCAACTGTAGACACTGGGTGGCCAGATG
Source organism: Marmota monax (assembly GCF_021218885.2). Lineage (NCBI taxonomy): Eukaryota > Metazoa > Chordata > Mammalia > Rodentia > Sciuridae > Marmota > Marmota monax. Next base: position 44,012,047 of record NW_026693777.1, read on the forward strand.
GCTCTGCAGGGACTTGAACCTGAGTGGAGGGAGAAGATGGAAGAAGTTGGGAATGGGGCCAGGACCAGACCCATTGCTTCCTTGGCCCAGCCAGGGACCTATGAAGAACAAGGCCAGAGAATACAAGAAAGTCATATTTGAAAAAGGGTAGGCAGCTGGAGGCACAGGGCCCACTTCACCACCCAGGGGACCTGCCTGTCCAGACAGGGGTGTCCTGCTTAGGATCTCTGATCCTCCTACCCCAGAACAGCTCCACTCAGAAAGAAAGGGGGTTTGGACATCCAGGTCACATAGTTGACACACTTTTGGCCTTTGGGTTAACAAAGGATGAGTGAGAGGACACAGCAGGGTGAAGACAGAACAGAGGTCACTCTGTGGACAGGGACTCACCTCTGTTGGTACTTCTGGATCTCCTCTAGGATGGTCTGGGAAGTGACCACACTATGGGCCTGGGAGATGAGGGTAGCCATCTTGCTGCCCAGTGCCTGCCTTTCATTCTCCAATTGGCAATGCTGTTTCTGCAGCCTTCGGATTGAACACAGGTTGGACCCCATTTCTGCACTCTTCAGGACTCCCTCTAGCTGCTCCATCTTTTCCTTGGCATCCTGAGTAGGGCCACAGGGGTATATTAGGCTTTCCATTATAGCACAGCAGATGAGACTCAGGTCTTACAATACCAGACTCACCAGGGACCTATCGCTGTCATCCCCAACCTGCAGTGCCCATACACTGTTCCCTGGCCCCTCATGCTTCTTTCTTTCTGGAGGACTCAAGTTGTTGACCACACATGGAAACAGAAGAGCCACTCTGGCCTTCTGATGGGTAAAGCCATGCTCAATTTGCTGTGGGCCAGAGGCCTCCACAGGTTACAGGACTTCATGGTGCCATTCTAGAGGCAGTAGAACACCCAGACTCCTTCCCTCTGCCTTCTGTCTTGCCTACTCCCACCCAGCCCCAGCCCAGCAAGTCTCCCTCCTGTAACCTGCAGCAGTCCCAGGAGCTGTTCCTGCTGTCTAGCCTGCTGAAGCGCATCCCCACGCTCTGCCATCTTGCGATTCAACTCCTCCCACTTGTGCCCCAGGCCCTGAAGCCTGGACTGTATGTCTTCCTGGGCATGCGGAATGCTGCACAATAGCTCTCTCCCAGCCTGGATCACAGAGACAAAGGCACAAGGCAATTTTCTGGGTTGCTGGACCACAGCAGGCTGGACCCAGGGGATAGGGGGGCAGGTGACAGGCTTCAAGCTGCTTTCCACAGGTTGTCTGGACTCCAGCAGTTCATGTGTCCCCTACCTAGCTATAGGCAGAGGAAAGAGGGCGAGTAGAGTCGGGTGAGCAGGCCCAAGTGGAAGGTAGGGAAGAGCTTTGTTCTGGCGAAGGGGCAGGCTCTGAGGCTTGTCCTGGAGAGTGGAGGGAGCAGGGGTGGTGGCAGCTTTCTATGTTGGTTTGGGTGCCAAGCAAAGGAACACCCATCCGAGTGAAGGAGGTAATTAGAATTGACTGATTCCATGGTAATTAGAATTGACTCTTCTTTCAATGACTGTGCTCCATGAAAACGCGTAGGCTAGTGTGGACTGTCTCAATGTAGTATCCCCCACCTGTTGCAGGTCCTCCATATGCCCACGGGTGGCTATCAGCTCCCTCTCAACTGCTTCATGCCGCCTGAGTTTCCGCAGAATGCTGCTGGGTACTTGGGAGGGCTCACGTGCTGCCACTGACCACTTCTCCTCCATCCACAGCATCAGCTCCACCACGTCCTGCTTCCATTCCTGCCCCCAAACCAGGAATGCTCAACAACCAGAAGGTGGTTATCATGGCCTGGGGACAAGGATGGTGCAAGGACCTACCTATATAAGGGGGGCCTCAGGGACCCCTATGGGGAAAGCAAGACCCACAGCCAATTTTGGAGCATGAGGGAGATGGAGCCTGAAGTTACTGCTCAACAAATTGGGGACAGGAATACTGTGCCCAGATAAGAGGAGTGCCTTCAGGTTCCCACTCCTCTAGCCAACATCAGGTCATGTTTGGCCACCTTGCTCTGATAGGCCAAAGCTCTGGGAGGCCCGTGGCCTGGCCCAGCCTAGAGCTGTTCTGGAACTGAACAAATATTCACAGAACCACAGTCTGGTCTTGCATGACCCATGTAAAACCCTAGAGTGTGCCAGAAACTCAGGGAAAGGGGATAGCAGGGTGAGGCAGTGGTGGGTTAGTCAAGGGGCCTGCACTTTAGGCCTGGCCCAGTCTCAGACAGCCAAGTGGCCACACTTCATTATCCTCATCAGGAAACACCTGAGGTACAGAGCCTGCCTCTCAGGAGGTGCTGCAAGGAGGGATGATGTGATGTGTGGGAAGAGTGCTCTGTAAGCGGAAATGCTCCCTGTCGTCACACGGTTAGCACACAGGTGGACTCTCAGGCACTGATCTTGGGAGGCCTCCTATACCCAGAGAGCCCCTTACCTGAAGCTGGAGGGAAGCCAGCAGCTGCCCTCTCCTCTGCTCACTCCTCTCCTGGACTCTGGTCCACTGTACCTGGACACTCTGCAGCTTCTCTCTGACCCTGGAGGTGGGGGAGGGGAGGGCTCCTCTCTGCCCTGAGGCCCACCCAGCCCAGGTACACCCCTCTGCTTTCCTACTCTCCAGCCAGCACAGCAGTCTGCACAGGAGGAGAAAAAATGGCAGGCCAGGCTCACCTGGGTGCAGCAGGATGTTTGTTCTGAACTAGCTTCTTGCCATGGGCCTGCAGAGCCTCTGCTTGAAGGTGCAGGGTTCCCAGGAGCCACCCAAAGGCCTGGTGTTGCTGCAGCAGGCTCTGGGCCTCCCTCACATCTTCCTAGGGTATAGAAACCTGAAGTCATTCCTGGGAGGACGAGGGCAGCACCATCTCACCCACCATGGACCCAGGGGCCTCGTGCCCAGCCGGGCTTCTGGGCCCAAGGAGGTGAACTCCCTCCAGTGATGGGGGATTGATAACCCAGTAACAACCCAGTTCCATATCCCTGGTTCCATACCCCCAGGTTGTCCAGGCACAGGAAGGCCTTATGGTTGGCACAGGTGGCAATGAAACCATCCACTTCTTGGCTAAACCTGTGCAACTGCAGTCCCTCCCACAGCCTCTGCTGTCTCTGCTCCCATGCAGCCTTCAGCTCCTGGCCACAGTGGCCCAGGAGCCGCAGAGCACTGGCCACCTCTTGGGAATGTGGGGAGTCCAAGGCTGCCATGGTCATACCCTGAGCTTCCAGCTGCTGTAACCTGTCCAGGACAATAGGCAGAGGTTCAACCCCTATCTGGCTCCTCTCCCAGCTTCCTCCTCTCTCATCTCCATGCTTCCTTCACGGTGGAGCTCTGATGTGAGGGTAACTGGCAGGAGGGGTCTGCCAATCAGTTCACCTGTCCCATGGGACAGCCATACCTGGGTTCATGAAGGACGCAGTGAATGTAATGGGCCCAGCACAGTGCTTAGGACCCAACAGTTCCAAGCTCTCTGCCATGCCACACCTTCACTCCTGTTGACCATCCTCTAAATGTGGCTGGCTAATGGCCAATGCCAAAGCAAGTGAACCTGTTGGGGCAGCACAACTAACAGAGACAGACCACTCAAACCACATGTCTGCCTGCATCCAGGGCCACTGCAAGCCCACATGGAGCCTTTGCACAAGTAGGACAGGTGATCCTTTTAACTGGGTGCAGTCATACAGCTGGGGAATAGGTGACACCATTGTGAGAAGTAGAAAAAAAAACTTCTACTTCCTGTGAGCTGCTGCAGCCCTGAACCAGGTAATGGGGTGTGGCAATCAGAGAGAGGGCAGATGTATCTCAGGGTCTGTTTGACATCTGCCAAGCTCCTGAAGACTGGCCCACAGCCTGAGCACTGCCTGTGGTGGCCCTGCCTGTTGGGCCATCACATCATCCCTGCAGGAGGAGAGGCATCACTATACCGGGGAGGCAGGTACTATAGTTTATGGATGGCTTCTGAGCCATTTGACTCCAGGGCCCACAGGGTCGGCCTCATCCAGAATGCAGCGCTAGATTGCCCTGATGGGGTGGCATCTATTAACTCACCTGGAGGGGCATGTGGGCCTGCACAGCATAGAGCCTCCCAGGCAGCTCAATGTCCTGGGGCTTCCCCAAAGTCTATGGGCTTCCTGACCTGAGCCTAGGTCCCTCCTGTAAACCTGCCTCAGGTATCACTCCCCCAGTGACCACACTGCTTCCTGCTCTCCTTTTCTGGGCTCGAGGCCCTCAGGCTTCACCCAGCCTGAAGTGCACCCTGCCTGCCCTCCCTTCCTGACCTTTCTTGCTGCAGGTGGATCTCCTCCTGCAGCTCTCCATGTTTCTTCAGCAGCCGCTGGCCTGAGGCTGTATCCACCAACTCCTCCTCGTGGCACAGTCGAGCCTGGATACCCTCTGCCCACAGCAGCAATTGCTGGCTCTCCTTCAGGAAGCTCTGCCAGGCTCGAGCCTCAGCCCGCACCCGGTTCTGTTGGGTCACCTGCCCCTGTGCTTTCTTCAGCAGGCCCTGCAGCATCCCCATCTGTTCCTGCAGGCCTTGGCTCTCTGCAGGGCCTAACTCCTCCACCCTGGGAGACAGGCAACTGCATAGTCAGTGCCCTATCCTGGGCCCTGTGTTCCATACATATATCATCTGCTCAGTCTTGTATTCCCCAGGAAAGTGTTAACAACTCTGAATGCCCACTCCACCCTGACTTAGGGGCAGCATGGACACATGGCTCTTTCTTTCCCCAAGAGCACTCTCATGCTGTCTCCCACCTCTGCCCAGGAGGTGGGAGACAGCATGAGGATGTGCTTCTTCCCATCCCAGGTTCTGTCCCCTTCCTCATTGCATTGCCTTGCTCAGACCTCCCTCTGACTTTACTGCCTCCCACGGCACTGTCACCAGTCATACTTTACAGCTACTCTCTGGAGGTAGTGGATCCTCTTCTCCAGAACCAGGACCTTCTGCTGGCTCAGCTGCAGGGCACAGTGACTGGCCTCAGAGCTCTCTAGCTCCAGGGCCTCCAGTTGGAGTAGAACGTCCTGCAGCTGGGCCTGTGTGTGTCCATATTCCTGCAGAAAACTGCGCACTTCCATGCTGTGTGCCAGCTGCAGGCCCTTCTCCTTCTTCAGGGCCTCTAGCTGGCCCCACCTGGGCAGAGGGCACAGGGATGTCTCTATCACAAGGACACCTTCCCATCCATTTTGAGGCCCTGACCAGAACCTTTTATGACAAGCTGATAGATTGGCTATCCCCTGCCCTCTCGTCCCTGTCTCTGACACTGTCATTATAGGAGGCACCAGACCTTACCTCCACCCTGTCCACATCACCTGGCACTCCCCCTCATTTTTACCTCTGGTGCAGGTCCTCTTGTTGACGCTGGATTTTTGTGGAGTCCCCAGGACATCTCTGTTTCAGTTGCTCAGCAGAGCTGTTGATCTCAGCCCAGTGGCCCTTTCTCACAGCCAGGGCAAAGAGGAAGTTCTGGAGAGAATGAGGACCCAGGCCTCTGTTTTTTTCTTTTTTTCGTGGTACTTGGAGATTGAACCCAGGGGTGCTCTACCACTGACCTACATCCCCAACATCCCCCCCCCCCTTTTTTTTTAAATTTGAGACAGGGTCTCACTAAATTGCCCAGGCTGACTTTGAACTTGCAATCCTCTTGCCCTGGCCTCCTAAGGCTGGGATTATAGGCATATGCCACTACTCCCAGCCTCTGGAGTGGGGGGGTTGTTTCCTTTCAATAGGACTATGAAGAACGTCTGACAAGCTCCGACATTGAGATGCTTATGTTGCTTGCCTCTGGAAGGGCATAACTCCAAGTCCTTAACCTTCAGGGTCTATTTATTATCCCTGCTCCCCTCCCAGACAGGACCTCAGTTAACATGGGGACCTGGAGCACATGACTAACAGGGAGGCAGGAGCAAGGCGAGGAAGGACTGAACACTCCAGGCCCCTCTTGGCTTCAAGGAGCTGTACCTTATATTTGGACTGCATGATTTCCAAGTCGTTGGCCTGCAGCTGCAGCATTTGGAACAGCACAGTCTGCTCCTCTAGCCAGGACTGGAGCTCCCCACAGGAGTGGTAGAAGCCAAAGAGAGCCACTGCCTCCTCCAACCGGGCCCTGCGGAGCTGAGAAGAGGTGGGCTGAGTGAGGATTGGATGAGGGTCAGTGCCCCCTACAGGGCACTCAGAGCAGATCCAGAGGGTGCACCTCTCCACCCAAGCCCACCAGCATTTGCTAAGGCCAGAAGGGGTCTTTGCCAATGCTTGGCCCCATGTCCTCTCACAGAGAGAAACATAAGAGGTTAGGTTTGGCGTAAGCTCATAGGTCAAATCCACATTTCCCTGTGGGCTTTGGCTCTGCCCAGGCAGCCCCGCTTGCTTCTCCGGGCTCTCTGCTAGCCATTGCCGCCCTGGCATCTGTGTTCCAGGCACTCTGGCTTTGGCGTCCTCATCAAGCTTACTCCTGGCCTTTGCTCAGGTTCTGGCCTACTTCACAAAGGTTGCCTTCTCTCTGCTTCTCCTTGTTCAAGTCTCAGTTTAAATGTCTTTCCCTTGTTAGTGACTTCCCTGACCCCCACGTTGACTTGGGCTCCCCTTTCATGGGCTCCCATCTTACTGCATCCATATACAGATTTGTCAACTTATGCTCAGCCATGACACAAATTTCTTGAGGCAGGAAGCATGTCAGTCACTGATCAGTCCTTTGGGATGGAGACACAGGGGCTAGTGGTTTGATGAACAATTTTTGAACAAGGAACATTACCTCTGCCAGAGCCCGCAGGCTCTCATAGTCCTGGTTTAAATGGTCCTGTGTCTGGAGAATGGTGTTGGGGTCAAAATCAAGGTCAGACTCATCAGAGAGAGCCATGCTTGGACCTTTCCCTGGAGGGCTCAGGGAAGACACCACCTGTGCAGATATAGAGCAGTCTGTCCACATGGGGCTCCAACCAAGCTGCAGAGGCCTTGGTTGGGGGGGGGGCAGTTGTACCTGGGGATCCTGATCCATGCCATGGCTGATGGGCACCTTGGCTTGGCATTCTCCCCAGTCCTTCAGCTCAGGGGTGTCCAGGGCCACTTCTGAGAGCCAGGTAAGCCTTGGCCCTGTGGGAGTACAGGCTGCGAGCACTGCTCAGGGCCCGCTCCTCTTCTGTACCCAGAGACTCACATTGGGGATAGATGGGGGTTATTTATTATTTAGTGCTTCCCTGTGCCTGACCCTATGTAACTTAGGACCTATCCAGGGGCTCACAAACCTCTCAGAACTGCAAGGATCACAGACTCAGAGCAGGTAGGACACTATCCTGGGATGTCTGTAGGTAGGCGGAGAATGTATCATGTGAAATAAGTAATATAGGTGTCTGTGCGGGAGGGGGAGCTGGAATGGTGTGGGGTATTGGAAAAGATTTTAAGGACAAGGTAGAGCCCCAGTAGGCCCTGCCAGAAAAGAAACATTTGCAGAGGGGAAGACAAGGTGGCTGGGGTAGTAGAAGCTTGGAAGAGAAGACTGGGGAAACAGGCTGGTGCGCCTCCTTAGGGATGGATAAGTACCCAGTCTGTGCCATATTTTACCTCTGTCCCTGGGCAAGGGTTGACAGCAGTGGCAGCTTCAGCTCAAGCTGCTCAGGACTAGGTTGAGGGGATGAAAGAAAAGGACGAGAAAGGGAAAAAGATCAAGAACTAGAGGGTGGGAGAAGGGGAACTCAAGAGAATTTCAAGCTGGACAAGACCTACATGACCATCTCATTTAAACTTCGCTGGTGTGAAACCACCTCCCATGGCTGCCTAGTGACAGGAACTCACACCCCTGGGCATTCCAGTGCTGTCTCTGAGTAGCCCAAATTGGCCTCCCCTAAATTTCTTCCCTTCAGTTGTTGGATGTTCCAGAGAGCCACCACACAGAATATGTTTAATCTCTTCATTCATGACAGCCTATTAAGGCTCCTATATGGCTCTTGACCTCATACCTTTGGAGGCAAAGTGCATCTGGCCCTGGGGGCATGGGTGCTGGCTGGCTGGTGTTGCTAAGATTTGGGACCCATTCTGGGGTCTCCCAATTGTCTCTTCATCAATCCTGCTCCAGCATTCTGAGGGCTCCTCCTGCATGGAGATGCAAAGGCTCTGCTCAGGTGCCTAATGGCTCTACCCCTCAGCAGAAGGAACAGTTCTGCATTTGCCATTCAGCATTGGGCAAAGCAAAGGTCTAAAATGCCAGGGGTCAGGCAGGACCTCTCCATCATTGCCAGCACAGGCTGGTCAACAGAGGACACAAAAAAGAGATAAGGATGCTCCCGTTCATTCATTTAAACAATTAAAAACTAGAAAAGCCAGACACACACAATAGGAAGAACCCATATTTTTGTCCTATACCTAGAGAGTTATGTATTAGTATAGCATCACAGAAATACAGTGTGGATGGGGTAGATACAGCTCAGGACAGGAAGTCAGGAGACTGTCTGGTAGGGATAACTACATGTTCTTAGTAACCTGGATCCTCTGAACCATGGTTACGTCATCTGTAAAGAGAGGGGGTTGGACCAGACCATTGGTGATATACTATGAATTAATTTTTTAAAAAAATAATTATGTTATCCAGGGAATAAACACAAAAGAAAAGGGAAAGATGGGCCTTTCAGACCTGGGAGTGGGACATGGAGCTTCCTTGGAGCTCAGGGTAGAGGAGTGGAGCATGAACAGAGAGTCTAGGGGCCTCCTTAGCTTCATTGTGAGCTACAAGCAATTTCCTTCCTTCCTTCCTTCCTTCCTTCCTTCCTTCCTTCCTTCCTTCCTTCCTTCCTTCCTCCCTCCCTCCCTCCCTTCCTTCCTTCCTTCCACTGGGAATTGAACGCGGGGGGTACTTCACACTGAGCTACATCCTCAGCCACTTTTTATTTTTTTTAACTTTTGAGACAGTGTTTTGCTAAGATGTTCAGGGCGTTGCTAAGTTGCTGAGGCTTGCCTCAACTTGAGATACTCTTGCCTCACTCAGCCTCCTGAATTGCTGGAATTACAGGTCTGCACCACTGCTTCCAGCGACAAGCAAGGTTTCTTGGAAGAGGACAGAACTCAGCAACCCACTACACATGCTTTTGGATACTAGGGGCTCAGTGAACTGAGGAAGAGGTTTCAGAGCAGTCTGGTGCAGTGATTAGACCATCCAACAAAACCCACAAGGACCGTCAGGTGAGAGAGACTATAAGGGCTTAAGGGTCACTTTAGGTCTGGTGGTGAAAATAAAAGGGACATTCCTGGAGGAACTTGCTTAATGCTCCGGCATTGTGCTGAGCAAAGTGAGCCAAACCCAGTTGTACTAGGATGACCTCGATTCTCTGGGCAGACACGATTCTACTTCAGGTCTTAGTCAGCAGGCGACCTGCCTAAGGATGGAGGGACACGCCCACGCCCACGCCCAAGGGAAGGATAGGATTCCCCGGCCAGGCCCACAAAGACCCTCCATTTGTCGCCCTCTGTGGCCCACGGGCGGTGGAATATGGGACTTAGGTGCCGAGCAGAAACTACACATTTGGTCTTGGAAGCGCACAAGTCTAAGTCCCTGCCCACTCTTGGCGCGCACCCTGAGTGACGCCCGAGCTGCGGCGGCCCGCGCTTGCTCGTCCAGCCGGGACAACTCGGCTGCGAAGGAGCGCACGGCGCGCTCCAGTCGCTGGTGGCGCAGTAGCATGGCCTCGGCTGCCGCCTGGTCCTCCCCACAAAACGCAGTCTCCAGCTCCTGCCGCCGTTCGCGCAGCCACGCAGCCCCTTCCGCAGCGTCAGCCAAATACTGAGGGGAGGAGGGCGGGGCTGAGCACAGGCAGGTGCCCTCCCCGGCCCCGCCCCGGCCCCGCCCCCTGACTGGAACGCCCCACTTCTCTACCTGCCGTAAAAGCAGGGATGTGTGCAGCCTCAAACCCCTCTTCTCCAACCTAGTCCAGATCAGCTGCCACTCTCTCTGCACGGCCTCGGCCCGCTCCCTGGGATCCGGCTGCGTCGAGGATCCGCGGGCGCTGAAGTCGCACCCCCTCTTCACGAGGTCCACGCACACAGCCTGGTGGCGGTGGAGTTTGGCTTCGAGGGCCTAGAGGGCAAGGCCCGGTTGAGATGGGGAAGCTTGGTGATGGGAAGGAAAGGAGAGGGGGCTGAGTTCCCAAGCCAGATGGGTGAGGAAAAGGTGTGGATCCACAGGGAGCGAGGGAGCGAGGGAGTGAGCACCTTGTGTTTCTGCAGGGTGACTGAGATCTGACTGAGGTCCCCTCCCAGGGACAAATTCTCCACCTGCTGTCTAAGTTCTCTCAAGCAGGCCTCCTCCTCCTCACAGTTGTTCAGGAATTCTGCCCATTGTTGGGTCTGCTCCAGCATAGCCCGCCTGGGAGACAGACAGCAAGGGCCACCAAGAGACTTCGGGTGTCGTGGGGCATGGGGAGGGAGTTCCCTGGGGGTCCTTAGACAGGACTTTTTTCCCCCCTGTAAGACTCAATAGGTGAGACAGAGGCCTTGGGACAGAGGGTCATTTTAGAGGAGGTTGTCAGGCGAACAGTATTTTAGTCTGGGCAGGAGATAATTGGGGTTACAGAAAAGTTCCAAAGAAGGTTGAGGAGTCAGGTCAGACTCTTACCTGTCCCTGACAAGAGACATCAGGTTCTGGTAGAGCTGGGCCAATGATTCAGCCTTGGCTTTGACCTGCAGCATCTCTACACTGGTGACCAGGGAGGAGTACAGCTCTGCAGTCTGATGGGCAAGATGGCTCACATGGGCCTCATGGGTGGAGACCTGGGCCTCTAGCAGGTCATGTCTCTGAAGCAGCTCCACTACTTCTGCCAGATGCTGTGTACAGGTCATGGAGCTGGCTGGCACCTGACCAGAGATAAGTGGTCATTGCAGTCTTAAGGTGCTGCATTCCTGTGAGCACCAGTGCTGGGGAAAGACCCTCACTCTACTGTGTTCCCCAGAGGTTGGCTGGTCCTGTGCCCACCTGCAGCTCCCGGAGCTGGTCAGAGGCAGCCTCCACCTCTTGCAGAAGGCTTAACACAGCCTGCACACCTGTCATCTGCTTCCTGTGCTCCTGTAGATGCTGAAGGAGTCTTTTCCAGCGCTGTGTGATCTTCTCATGCCTGGTAGACACAAGAATGAAGGAAGTTTCCAGAAGGCTGGGGCAGAGAAGCCACCTCAGGTTAGTAGTGGGGCTTGGCTGCCCTGGAGGATTTGGACCTCTGAGGCTGGAGGCAGGGTCTGGATGTGAACCTCTTGGTATGGGGAGACTAGGGCAATGTGTCCTGCCCTGGTTACAGGCAGAGAAGCCAAAAGAGGACCTGAAAGGTCTAGGCCTTCAGCCCCAACCCCTTCTAGTCCCTATGGCAGTTGATGGCAGCTCCATCCTTCCAGATGCTCAGACTAAAATCTTAAGTCAGTCTTCACACTCTGTAGTGGCACCCCCTCCTCCACAAAATATATTAACTGGGCTTTTCCAGAAATCTTCACCATGGCTGATTTTAGGACTGTCAGCAAAAGGGTCTCAAAAAAGAGTTCAATGTAGATAAACTTCCTATTTTTGTGTTGCCCTATTTTACTTGGCCGCTAGCCTGAAAGAAATCCGCACTCCAGGTGCTGGACACCCCCTTAATAGTTTTTCACAAACATGTATCCAGTATAAGTAGTTTGTAGAAATGTGTAAACAAGGCCACGGGCCTTGAGCTAGAGCTTCACAGAGATGTCTACATTTCTAAGATAAGTTACCAATTAGGCTGCATGGTAACAGCTGGCAGGGGGAGGAAAGAAAGGGGAGAAGAAGCTCTCCCCTTTTCAGGTGTTGTCCTTGAAGGGTTAACTTGCCCTGAACAGTGAAGGAAAAAGCTGCTTTTATGTGAACTTGTGAAAACTGTGAACTTCTGAGCCCCTCCCATTACATGCCGGGTATAAAATTCTGAAACTACCTGAACTCCGGGTTCAGAGAATTGATTACAGCAAAAGCTGTGCTCTCTGAACCTGGCTGCAGCCAAATAAAACTATTTTCTGTTATCTTTGGTGCCTTGCATCATCTGTCTCTACAACAACCCCACTTCTGACCTGTCTCTAATTCCTGTTTGGCACTACCTTCAAATACATTCAGAATCCCACCACTGCTATTGTGCTATTGCCTCCCTTGCTCTCCACCCAGTAATAGCTTCATAACTGATCTCTCTTCTTCTGCTGCTATTCCTTCATCCTCTTCCCAACATGGCATCCAGGTGACCATTGTAAAACAAAAGTCAGTTCTGTGCTCAAGCCCTCCAAGATTTCCCATCTTTCTTGGAGTAAAAACTGCAAGGCCCAGCCTGACTTCCACTCCTCTCCCTTGCCATTGAGCTTCCCTGACCTCACCCCTGTAACTTGCTCACTTTAGTCACCATAGCATTTTTAAAAAATTTAATTTGTTCTTTTTAGTTATATATAACAGTAGATTCTATTTTGACATATCATACATACATGGAGTATAACTTCCCATTCTTGTGGTTGTACATGATATGGAATTACACTGGTTGTGTATTCATATATGAAAATAGGAAAGTTATGTCTGATTCATTCTACTGTCTTTCCCATTCCCATCCCCTCTTCCACCCCTAGCATTTATACTGTTTTTCAGACTTGCCAGGGGCAGGAACCCACCTGGGATGCTGCAATTGTTGTTTCCTCTGCCTGGGTCACTCTGTCCCCCATATCTGCATGACCAGCCCTTTCACTCCTTTCTGGTCTTTATTCAAAAGTCATCTTCCAATGACTCTCCTCCGGCCACCCAGTCTGCACCACCTCCCACAATGGCCCCTCACATTCCATTATCCTGCTTTATTTAATTCAATTAATTAATTTGGTGCTGGGGATCAAACCCAGGGCCTTGTGCATTCTAATCACACGTTCTATCACTGAGCTACATCCCCAGACCCTACATTTTAAATCACTATCTCTCATGTTATATTTTTATTATTTGTTTTCCTTAATAGTGTGTAAGTTTGGTCTGGGGATGTGGCTCAAGCTGTAGCACGCTTGGCATGTGTACGGCCCAGGTTCGATCCTCAGCACCACATACAAACAAAGATGTTGTGTCCACCAAAAACTAAAAAATAAATATTAAAATTCTCTCTCTTAAAAAAAAATAGTGTGTAAGTTTCTTAAGGGGAGGGATTTTTGTTTGTTCTCTTCACTGCGAAACCTCCAGCACCTAGAATGGCACATGGGACACAGCGGATATGTGCCATAAATGCCATAATGAATGAACTAATCAGAGGCTACCTCAAAAGGACAGTGCTTTACCAAAGGGGATGAATTACTGATGGTAGAATTCCAAACATCCATGGGAGACTGATTTTTTTAGAAGGAGCCCTGATTCCATAAACCACCCCTCTCTTCCATGGCCAGGAATGGGCATGTGGAAGGGTAAGGGTGTGCCTTTCCCTTTTGTGAGGATGGTTTATAGGCTTGGGGCTCACCTGTGGGCCACATCTGCCCAGTCATGGTAGTGTTCCTGCTGGAGGATGTCTGCGATCTCAGCCAGGGCCTGGAAGCGCCCCTCCTGGGGCAGGATGCCAGCCTCCAGCATGCCCAACCTCTGGGTGGCTGCCTCCACTGTGGCTGGGCTGGCTGGCAGGGCTCTGGCGTGGTCCAGCACCTGCTCCGCATCCTTTAGAAAGCTCTCCCGGAGGGCTGCCTTGCGCTGGAAGCGACGGGCCAGTGTTTCCAGACGCTCCAGTTGTAGTAGCCTCTGCTGCAGGGCCTGGCTCCGGGCAGCCTCTGCTCGCTCTAGCCCTGCCCAGCGCTGGGACAGCTCTTCAGGGCCGAGGCCCTCCTGAGGCAGGAAGAGCCTGCGGTTCTGGGCTCGGAGTGCTGTCTGCAGCTTGAAGAGCAGGGCCTCTGTGGCCCCTCGCTGCTGCAGCCGAGGTGGTTTCTCCTGAGCACGAAAGGAGGCAAAGTCTACCAGTAGCTGGCGCATGGCAGGCAGTGAGTCTGGAAAGTTCCGCATCTCCAGTTGTGCCTGCTTCTCTGTAATCCAGTGGAGCAGGTCAGCCACGAGCTGCTGGTACTGGGTCTGTAGCACCTCGGTCTCCTGGAGCTGAAGCAGGATCTGGTGGAGGGCAGAGAAAGGATCAGGCCCTGGAATAGAGGCACTCCCCTGTTGGCCTCTGGGAGCCAGCTGCTTCTCTCAGCTGAGGGTGCACTAAAGTAGGGGTCCCCCAGCTCCCAGAGAGGAGGGGGCATCACACACCCAGTTTCAGGAGTGAGTGGTCTCCTTCTCCATGACTTGGGGGCAAGACTGTGTCCTGCCTTCTTCCATCTTGTTTCACCCTTTCGCCTCACCTCTAGGGGTTGAGGGCCTTTAGGCTACTCCTCATCCTAAACATTCTTTCCCCTACCCCCACCCCAAGCATCTTAGAGTCCTTGGCCTGTATCATCTTCCCCCACTGAGACACCAACCCTGAGGGCAGCCCTCCCAGGCCTCAGCCTCTGCCATCGCGTCCAGAGAGTAAGAAAGTCCTCCAAAAACATGGAGCCCCCCAACCCAGCAGAGCCTCTTCTATGCCTGTCCTTGCAGACTCCTGGTTCTCTAGGGCTGTTAATCCCATTAGGAGCTTAACAGCCTGCAAGTGGAGGGGGAGGGGAGGGGGGGGCAGGAGCAGCAGGAGCAGGCACTGCCTCCCCACTTTCCCTGTATGCCTGGCTCCATGTTGGGCCACTGAAGCTCCATTGAATACCAACCCAACAGCAGCCCTATTATCCAGGTGTTATTGTCTCCATGTTACAAATAGGAGCACAGAGGAGTTAGATGACTTGGCCAAGGCCACACAGCAAATGAATGACAAAGGAAGTTTTCAAGTTCCTGTCTGCCTGACTCTGGAGATTGTGCTCATCCCACCTGTCCTCAGAGCTGTGGCTCCCTGTGGCTGGCTGGACCACCTCCCTTTGTCACCAACCTTAGCGAGTCTCTTTTGGACAGTCTTCCCCTGGTGTAGGCGGGAGAAATAGTGGTAGTAGAGGGAGACATAGGTCATGATGGAGCGCTCATCTGGCTGTAGGCTGGCCACATCCTCAGGGTCCAGCAGCTGAGCAATGCCCAGCTCTTGCTCAGCCATGTGGAAGGCATAGGTGAGGTTGTGCAGTGGGCGGTCTGGACGCAGGGAGCCATAGTCTAGCAGGTCTGGCCTGGGCAGAGAGCAGGAAGGGCTCTTCAGGAGAGTGTCCTGCTTTTTAAAATGCACATGTTCCTATTGGCCAGACCCAGCTTACTGTAAATCCATTTTCCTCTGACAGTTCTCTGAGGCCCTGGCTGAAGGATGGATAGGACTCTAATGGGACAGGAGGGTTAATTTGGCATAGAGGCCAGGTCCAGGGATGGGGGCAGAAGTTCCAAAAGGGCAGCTAATTGCCGGGGAGAAGGCAATGAAGAGAAGGGAGGGATGCAGAAAGTGAAGGCCGGGGTCAGAGGCAAATATGGCAATTCCCTGGGGAGTGTGCGGGGGGAGGGGGGTATTACACCAGGCCAGGGACTCAGTTGTCAGCCCACTCTACTTCTGGGCCCACTTCCCCTCCTCCTCCAGGAGCCAGAGCGGATATGGAAAATGGGCTGGAGAGGCCCCAGCCCTGGGTTCAGTAATTGGAGACTCAGGTCCGGCCACACCTGTGGGCATGGATAAGGGCATTAAAACCCAGCCCGTTGCTCCAGCTGCGAGAGAAGTCAGTGATGCCCACGTTGGGGTAGCCGGCTGTCTTCCTCTGGCACCAGACCAGCAGAGCTTCCTTGGCTGACAACAGGGCTGCACTGGCCCCAAACTCCTCCTGTAGGACAGGGCATGTCATCACCATGTGGGGCCAGGTGGGGGCAGCAGAGCCTGCAGACTGTGGGTGGCTCATGCTGTGATCCTACCCCACCTGGAGATGGCTCTCTTTAGAGCATCTGATTTTACCTGATGTCATCCTCAGAAATTAGAGGTAGGGGTTAGAGAGCCAAGAGTCCTTCTGATTGATTGTGCTTCTAAAGAGGCAGGGTGACTGAAAGCTGTCACCTGTCATCAGAGCAGCTAGCTTTGCATTGCAGTTGAGGACCACAATAGCAATAGCTCCTGGTTTGGGGCCCAGGCATGGTGATAACCAACCTGGGGCCTCATAGAGGCTGGGCCCTATTTGACTCCTTCTCTGTATTGTAGGCTTTCTGATGATTATCAGATAGTAGGTTCTCAGCCTGTTAGTATTTACATTCTACAGAAGACAAAGGAGGTGTAGTAAGAGATTGGGAAGTTGCCCAGGGCCCCAGCTGATAAAGGGATTGGACTGGACCCCTAAACCTCCAACAGAGGACAAGAGAGCCCCCCACCTATAGTGCTCAATGCTTCAGGGACTGAGAAATGACTCGGCTGGGTTGGATTTCAAGCCCCGCCAGCCCTGCCGGGTCCTCTTTGTGGATAGTTTCCCTTATTCTTCCATCTCCATCTCCATCTCTTCCACTCAGTGCTTCTGTCTCTTGGCCCTTCATCCTCCTTCAACTTCTTTCTGCCTGCATCCCTGTCTTTCCCTTAGGGACTCCCCTTCCACTCACTCCCTGGCCCTGGTTGCCCTAAACCCTGCCTCTCCTGTTCTCATGGTTGCCCTCCTGTGTTTCCCTCTCCGCCAATTCCTGTTATGAATTCAGGAGTGCAGCTGAGCAGGATGCACTTATTCCCCTTCCTCTGACAGGAAGGATGCTGGAGACCAGCACAGGTCTGTAGAGTCATCTCAAGGATTTGGAGGCCCCTCTGCCCCAGGGAGGAGGCCAGGCCCAAGCCCCTGGGTGCTGGGCTAGGCCACAGGGGAACTAGGGCATGCTGAGATGGACTAGGAGGGAGCAGGGATGCTGGAGCCTGAGTCATCAGGGAGCAGGCCTGAGGTGGCAGCCTCCGGGGACGAGGAGTACCTGCTGCTCCCAAGGGACAAGTCTGAGGGGATATTGGGCCTCAGGATCTGGGGAGGTGAGTAGAGCTTCCTGGAAAGGTTTAGGGTCAGTTAGATGTTCATCTGCCCATTTGTTCCCCCAAACAGAGCTCAGCTTTGGAGCTGCGAGCACACAAGGCCCTGCTCCTCTGTAGCTCATAGTCATCATTTGTTTTGAAGGTCCACATGGATTTGTGCCAAATCTGTAATCTGTGGCTTTTTTTCATAGAATTTCATTTTCCAGCTTGGCTTTCCTGACCTACCAGAATCAAGTTTCAGGTGTTGTTTTGGGGATTATAAAACTTAAAAGTGATAAATATAAGAACATTATGTTTATACTCATTCCTTTTTTTTGGTACCAGAGATTGATTGAACCCAGAGGTGCTTAACCACTGAGCCACATCCCCAACTCTTTTTATGTTTTATTTTGAGCTAAGTTGCTGAGGTGGGCTTTGAACTTGTGATCCTCCTGAGCTGATGGGATTTCAGGCAGATGTCACCATGCCTGACTGGTTTATACTCTTTCTGATCCAGTTGTTGGGGAGAAAAAGATAGAAGGGGAAAAGTCGGGGAACCATGAGGGAAATACTGTATCATTGGTCTTCTGGATACTGGGGAATTAGTGAACCTCCAGAGGTAGGACTCAACATGTTGAATTTCCCCTAGGGGTGCATTATGGTGCAATGAATATTACAGGGTTTCAATGCCAAGTAGGGAACAGTAAACAGGTGGAAAGTGTTGCTGGGAATTCACCCTGTCCCTACCTAGTGAGTGACTTGTCTCAGGTCAGGTGTGAAGCCCTGTTTCTAATTCTCAGTTCAACATATGGCAACATCTCTGACCTGGGTTCTTTACCCCTGATTGAAGAATGAATACTAATTCCAAGGATGCCAAGGATTTGTGTGGGGAACGTAGATGTGCAGTGGAACTGCGCTGTCCCCAGGCGCCTGAGGTGAGGTCATGGGACACATACCCTGTCCAAGGAGATGTGGGAAATCTGAAAACGCAGAATGATCACCCAGAGGAGTCCTAGGATGAGTGTCTGGTCTCCATCCACGATGTTCTCTGGCCCAATGAGGGGTATCGGTACCTGTGGGCAAAGTTGACTCTATAAGTCATGAAACCCATGTTCCTAAGGGACTCAGAGGAACCAAAAGTCCAGGGAGCCAGTTGTGGGATAGGAAGTCCTGAAATTCAGCCTGCCCCAGTGGGAGGTCCCCCAGGAAAAGCAGGCAGAGACAAGGCAGAAAAAGGAAGACTTTTATTTTTAGCGCTGGGAATTGAACTTAGGACCTTGCACAGGCTAGGCAACTGCTCTACTACTGAGCTACATTTCTAGCCCCCCCCCCTTTTAAAAACATTTTTAGTTGTAGATGGACATAATACATTTATTTAGCTATCTATCTACTTATTTATTTATTTATATGTGGTGATGAGGATCGAACTCGGTGCCTCACACATGCGAGGCAAGTGCTCTACCACTGAGCCACAACCCCAGCCCCCCAGTCCCTTTTTATTTTGTTTTGTCTCACCAAGTTGCCCAGGCTGATCTGAAACATGGGATCCTCCCGTCTCAGCCTTCCAAGTCACTGGCCTGACAGGACAGGCTTTCTGAGTGGTTAGGTCCTGGGTCTAAGCCCACCTGGGTGATCTTGCAGCCGGGTGATCTGGGCTGGACCACTGGACAGGGGATTCCCCATATGTGGGCTACAGGGAAACCTGGGCTATTGGTCACTGGTTCAGCTGGGTCATTACAGATGTGTGAGCTAAACAGACAACTCCAGTGTCTGCCTCTACCTCCAGGGGCATCTCAGGATTTCAAGGGGGTGCCTGGGTCCCTTGGGGCCACACTCAAATCTCAGTCTTCTTCATTAGGCTCTCCAACAGAGCCTATTGGAAATTTTGAGTCCCAAGCACCACAAAACCAGACTTTCTAGGGCCAGGGTTCAGGAATTTGCATTTGAACAAACACCAGGAGTGGCCATTCTGTACACTGAAGTTGAGAACCTCTGCCCTAGATCTTGCCACTTGGACAGGAGGATAGGTGAATCAAAGGGAGAAGAGGACAGAATAATTGCCAAATTTCCATAGGATCTGATCCCATTACCTTCTGGATACATCTTCTACTCTCCCAAATCATGCAGCACCAAGGCCTATAGGATTCTTGTAGTCTGTGAGATTCTAAGCATGGGCCTTAAGTCCTTTGCCCTGACTGTCCCTAATGTCTGGAAATATAATCCCCCAGCTATCATCAGCATGCTTATTCACCTCTCTTTCCCAAGGCTTATTCCTCCTACCCAAATACACACGCTTGATCCCTAAGACCTGGAAGGCAAGTGGCCTTAGCTGACCACCAGCCTTGAGGGAAGAGCTGCCCCTGGGTGTTGTGTCCCTCTAAAGGATCCCCTCTCCATGCCCTGGCACTTCCCTCCTCTCCCTGGCACATTCATCATTTTTGTACTTGGATTTGGGGCACCTGCTTAGTGGGGTGCGGGGACTGGAGTCCGCTCCTGCCTGCTCACTGGGGCCCATCCTACTGGCTTCATTTTTAGCGATGTTAGCTGGCAGCTTGAACTTGGTCATGATGAGAGAATTAATGCCTCGGAGATTAGCAGGACATAAACCAGTGCTTTGATTTCCCCCAGACAGTTGTAGGACGTGTCCCAGTACACAGCTGATCTGCATTCACCTAATCTGTCTCCCCTGAAACTGGGTCTGGGCTTTGCTTATCGTATCCCCAGTGTGGGCTACAGAATGCTCAGTGTGTGGCAAGGTCTCCGGCTCCATCAATGACAGCGTTCCACATTCTGCTACTTTAATGAACAGTATGTCTGGGGGCAGCTCTCTTGTCCTGTCTTGATCACTTGGCCTTGGATGTCTATGGAACCAATGATGTCACCTTCACAGGTATCAGGGACATGCTATATATCAAAGCTTAAGGAGATCTGCAAAGCCTCTGACGAAGGCCATGGGACTCACACCCTTTCCAAGATCCTGGAGGACAGATGACTGGCTCACAGGACCTTGGACCGCATGGGAACTGGCTCTCTGTGGCTGGCAGCTTTTTGCTCTTCCAGGTGCTAGGAACTGCAGTTGCTGCCCTTCCTTCCCTTGGCTTTGGCTCTTCTCTCCCTGGTGTTCTCCAGCACACCAGGCTCCAGGGACTATAGGTGACCTCCATCAGGACTTAGGTGATGGTTCACGCACTCAGGCTCATCCTGGCCAGGCCCAACTCAGTGCCCATATCCTCCAGGACAGCCACCACACAGTCTCAGTACCCGAGGCCAGGAACCTTCCTAATTCCTGCTCCCCAATATAAACCACCCCTGTGCTGGTCATGGGAGTCCATTGTGTTCAGGAGCTCTTGCTTCTATCTCCCTGGCCTGTCCCTTTCTCTGGTGACTCAGGCTCCTCCTATTTGCTGAGGCCTTTCTTCCTGCAAGGCAGGTCCTGTACTCTCTCCCTGCCGCCTGCCTTGGTGACTGGGGCTCTTCCCCCTTTTCCCCTACTTTCCACCAGCCTCCCTTGGCCCCGTATCTGGGCTCTGCTGCCTGGTCATGGATCTTGTCTGTAAATAATTGTGGACACCTTTATGAAATAAGAAGGTTAAGAGAGCACTAAGATTCTTTCGGTGTTGGATCCTGCAGTTCTGTCTTATAGACAGTGACATTTGCAGTCCCAATAGGCTTCCTGCTATAGCCAGCTGGGTGCTCTCCAAGCCAGAGTGCTGGGCAAAGCCTTTAATGCCGCTCCTCTGTAACCCAGCTGTTCTTCCCTTAGTCAGTCCCCAGATCCTCTGCTCTACCCTGTGGCCCAGCCTAGGAAAGATGACCATCCAGTGTGTCCCTGCTGCCTGCCGGCACCACACACAGCAGCACTTCTCTGGAACCCACCTTGGCCCTGAGGAAGGCCAGAGCTCTGCTGTTGTTCTCCAGAAAATGCACACGCAGGCGGCCCCGGCTAGGCGCCGGCAGGGCCTCTCCAGAGATGAGCTCCAGCAGCCGTAGTAGGTGAGTGCCATCGGCCAGCTCTGTGTACAGGTTTTGGATCTTGATGCCCACCTGGGAAGGGGATGGGCAGGTACAGGGTCAGCTCTGCCCACCCCATCCTGGGATCCAGCAGGTGGAGGCCAGAGCAGCTGTCTAGGAGGAAGGAGCTCTGCCTCAGCTCTGTTGTGGGATCCGGAGCAGCCTCAGGCCAATGAACCCACAGCCTGACCCCATGTCCACTGGCCCAAGCTGGGGGTGATCCCAGCCACACTCACCCGGCCGACCCGAAAGATGTTATTGACCCAGTTGGTGAAAGTCTTCTCCTGCATATGCGTGTGCCGAGCCTGTAGCTGGCGGATGTGGCCCATCTCGTACTCAGAAGCCATGGCAGGACCTGGACTGGGACTCGAGCTCAGGGGCTGGGCCTCTGGCTGCAGGTATCCTGTAGCCAAGGATCTCCTGGGGATTATGGGGCTGACTGGACACCAGACCTGCAGCCCTTTGGTGACAAGTGGCCTCTGGACATTTCCCAGACCCTGAAAATTGTGGGGCATGGAGTTAGGGAGGAGTGTGTGTCCTGATGTTCCCTCTGCCAGGAGTCTAGGGCCCTACCTGCCACACTGTCTCTGTGGTTGGTGGGGATTGTGGCTTGGAGCCTAGCTAGGTAAGATCTAGTCCTGGCTGCTACTTGAATGGTGTACCCCACCTTCCAGAATCTTCTCAGAGCCCCTGCTACCAGTCTTTTGACCACAGCAGATTGGCCTCCGCTCTGTGGGTTGATCAGGGCAGGTGGAAGGGAAACAGGGACTGCTCACCTTGACGATGTCCAGGTCAGGGGAGGAGGCCAAGGATGGAGATGGCAGCTAGTAAGGGCTGTGCAGCAAGGGAAGAGGCACCAGAGAGGCCTAGGGTGGAGCTGGGGCCAGGCCATAGCCCTCCTCTTGAGCCTGCTTGCTAGGGATAATGGCACACAGGCTGCATTGTCCTCCCACCTGCCTCAGGGAGTGGCCCAGAAGGGAGGGGGTGGCTCAAGAATGCTCCAGGCCCATTGCTGGGGGTCTCCTCCTTCATCTGCCACCCCCCTCCCCTGGCAGCTTTCCCTGTCATCAGGGGGTTCTAGTTCTCAGGACACAGAGGCCTTGGAAATGGCCTCTGGCGGGAACATCATGAGGGTGCTAGAGTCTGGGCAGAGCCTCTGGATGGAAGCCTGTGGACCCACTTCCCTATCTGGACTGCCGTCCTGCACCCCAAAGGGCCTCTTGGGGAGCACCTGAAGGGTGGGGCATGGGAGGATCATGCTGGCCAGCAGCCTTCTCACCCATCCCAGGAACAGCCATAGACACAGGGCATCATCAGAAGGTGGCTCTGCTTTCCTGGTCCTGGAAGAAGTGCAGCCAACCTGGCTAGGGCCTGGGGTGGGGGGTCCCTCCAGCCCAGGAGGCTACTTTCTGAAGTCCTCCCTTTTTGTGGGGGACCTGGAACTACAAATGACTATGTAAATGAGAGTCTCCTATAAAACCAGAGACTCAGCATTTACTCTTCAAGTCTCTGTAGAGCTGGCTGTGGCCTGGGGCCTGGGGGCAGGGTGGGCTCAGAACCCATGGATGGTCTCCTATCTCCTTCCCTGGGTGACCTTGGACTGCCAGAAGGAAAGCAAGTTCTAATTGTGGTGTTTTCACACAACTGTGTGGCTAAACTCAGGGTCACAGTCTCAGGGCTGGGGGTGGGTCAGAGGGTATATAACCACAGTGACCCTGGAGGCTCTGGGAGGGGGCACAATGCTCTGTAGCCAAGGCCTGTGAGAAGAGAGCTGGGCAAGGTCAGCTCTGAAACCTTGAGCCCCTGGCAGGCAGCTGCTGAGAGGTGTGTGCTCAAAAGGGAGCTCCTCCTGCCACTGGCTGGCCTTCTGCATACTGAGCTGAGCCCAGCTCCTTCCCTGCGGGTGGCTCAGATCCAGTCAGCAGCACTTCCACTGCTTCAGCACTGCTGTCCCTGCAGGGCCTCGTCCCCACTGCCCGATCTCAGAGCCGGATACCAAGCCTGGTTACTGTCCACAGCACCACTCTGCCCCAGGTAGGAAGACTGCTCATTACCTGCCGGGAGAAACTGGGCCTGTCAGAGCCACTTCAGTAAGGCCTTCGAGGCCTCCCTCTCACCCAGCTGCTTCTGTGGATGATGCTCCATGTCCTGGATGGTGCCAGCCATTCTCTTGGTTTAGACTGTCCTACCTTGTCCCCATCATCCACATTCTCCTGTCCTAGCAGCCCCATTTAAAGTAGTGCGTCTTCTAGGAAAACCTGTCCTACCTCCTTACCCCAGTGATGACTGGGCTTATTTCCTCTCCTGAGACCCTCGGCCTAGGAGGTATCTTGTGTGAGCACTGAGGAAGACTGAACTGCATGGTGCTTTGTACACAGATCTCGACAGAGGTTGTTTGAAGTTGTGGGATGGAGCAGGGGGGTTGCTTTTCTTTCTCCCTAGATCAACTGCACCTAAAGTCACTGCAGACCATCTCCTCTTTCGCTTTGACTGACTGCAGCTCCTGGTCAAAGAGCTTTGTTGATCAATGTCAACTTTGTTTTTTTTTTTTTTTGCGGACACAACATCTTTATTTTATTTTTATGTGGTGCTGAGGATCGAACTCAGCGCCCCGCGCATGCGAGGTGAGCACGTTACCGCTTGAGCCACATCCCCAGCCCGTCAACTTTGTTTTTTGTGTGTGTGTGTGTTGTAAATAATTGAAATTTCAACAGAAATTAAACAGAAAAAAAAAAAAGACTAAATTGGCCACATAACTGAAAAATGCAGCAGGAAGAGGATTTTAGGTGAGGTTTGATCTAGCAGCTCAAATAGTGTCACCACAGGCCACAGGTCTGGATTTCCTTTGCCTTTCTCAAAGCCTCCTTTATCTTCATGCTCCACAGGGTGGCTCCTGCCAGCCTGACGTCCCTCTCAGTGCCATTCACACTGTTGTACCAATAGGCTCACTTCTTTACTTTGCAGGGTTGAAGAGAAGACAGACTCTCTTTCCCAAGAATTGGGAGGCCCTGGATCTCAGAGGCTTGAATTGGGTGACAGATCCATTTCTGAACAAATATCTGTGACTAGGGGATGGAATACTCTGGCTCAAGCCAATCAGGACCCACCCTGGAAAGAGGGGTTGGGGTCCAGCTCACCTAATTCTCATTGCTCAGCACCTAGGTTAGAAGAGGGGAGGGTTCTGTAAAGAATAGTCCAGATGTTCACTGTTGGTGGTGCACACCTGTGAGGCACTGCAGGAGGCAGGAGCAGTGCCAGCCGCCCGTCCTTCCAGGCAGGCCTGTGTCTCCTAAGAGCACACTCAGCAATGCCTTGTCCCCGCCTCTGAAGTGCCTACCTCCAGTCTTGGCTTTTAACCTCTCAGGTGGGGCTTGAGCCTCCTCTGTCCCTAGCTGAATGTTCCATGTATGAGTCTCTCCCTACAAAGAGGACACAGGAAGAGTTGAGGGTCACAGGGATGGTGTGGAGAGGAGGCACACCCTCTCCCTGACTTCTCCATCTCATTTCAAAATGGGTCCAAGGAACCCACACTTCCCTACTAAGACATCAGGCAACACCCAAACTCTAGAGTCAACAGGAGAACAATAGCGATTTTTTCCAGAAGTTTATTATCAATAGACTGTCTCTTATTGTTTGACAGTTCTAAATAAGATTTAAAAATATAGAAGCGTTGTGCATTAACTGCATTGGTTAAGTGACATGTAACCTGATACGCTCTTGAATGAGACCATTTACTTGAATAAACTCAGTGGCTATCTGTCCTAAGAAGGCTATTCTTCGGCTACATTCCACATAGGAAATGAACAATAAAATGCTTTCCTTAATTTCATGATTTATCTTGGGTATCACTCTGGGCTTAATGGAGTGGGACTGTGCAAAATGGAAAGGTCCAGGCACAGGTGCAGCCATGAGGCAGGGGGTGTCCTGCCCTGGGCAAGACATTTCAGGTGCCCAGAGAGGGGGCTCCTTGAGGAGACCTAGCAGAGGTTGGAGAAAGGTCTGCAGCTAGGGACAGTAGGGCCATGGTTCTGTAGGGCTTCTCCAGAGGCTCTGATGAGGCCAGGGGTTGGGGGAACAAAGGAGGCATTTTGCTTGTCATTCCGTGCTCAGAGCAGCCTGATCACCCATGCCCATGACATGTGAGAAGTCAACTCAAGGCCTGCACCTTGTGGGAGGAGCCACAGTCCCAGAGCCAGATGCCATTGCTACATAATGACAAGGGTTCAAAAGAGAAGAGTCCAGCCCTGGAGAAATGAATGGCCCTTGCCAGTGAAATGTGACCCTGCCCCAGACCATGCAAGCTGCAGCGAGCTTGAAGTCTTGAGAGGAAAGAATTGATGCAGGCTGCTTGCCTGGGGAGTTCTGGTGAGTCTGACTGCAGTTTCTCCACAGTGAGGCCCAGCAGGCCCGCGCTGGCAGACTTGCAATTGGAAGGCTGATGTTGAGAGGAACAGGCTGAAATTTCCACATACCCCCTAAATGGAGGTTTATTTATATGAGAGCATACACTGTGTAGAAAGTAGGGCTTCAAGATTCATAGGTTTTCTTTGGACTCAGAAAGAACATTAGATAGTTTTAACATTCCAGAGACCTTTGTGCTGGTCCTGGGTTCCAGCGAACTTTTCAGGGTGAATAGCTTCATGTTGTAAGAACATATCATAAAAAGTGGACAAGTTATTTCTTTCTTCTTTTTTTTTTCTCAAGAACGTCTCAGGCACCAGTAGGGGCAGGACTAAGGTGTGATCCTCTCCCACACTGCCTTGAAAAGTTTCCTTCTGTGGAGAAACTAGAAACCTCAGCCTGCTGTCCCTTAAACACCTCTGTATAGATACAACCTGGATGAATCTACATGTGTGCACATTGACAAATTTTAAAAATACTCACATGACGCATATATATGTATATATTTGTTTATATACAACAACTGAGCAAAGTTAAAGAAACAAGGCAATTCTGAATGAAAAGTCAGCTCTCCCTGGCATCTCCAGGCCTCTGGACAAACCAACTTCTTTTCAGTCTATCCCTGGTGGCCACCACCCTTTGCACACCTGGGTGGTCCTTACCTTCACAGAACTATCTGCTCATACTACAGTACTGGAATCATAATTTTTTTCTTCTATGTATCAATATAAAATTGCTCATTCAGATTAAAAATATTATGTAATTACTTATAACTGAATTATTTAGAAAGCAAACTGGGGTGGGGGGGTGTAGAAGGTTAGCATCTCAACAGATGCCCCAGAATCAGTATTTTCTCTAAAATCTGCAGTTCAGATCCTGATGTCACCAGAGGCAGGTGACAGGGAAAAAAAAAAAAAAAAGAATTTTTTAGAAGGCCCATGGTACTGTTTTGATTTCATTCATTTTTGGTGTTGGCAGGGCCCATGCCATGTGGTCATAACTATTTTGTGATTCTTATTACATAAATACTGTTGAAAGTCACCTGCCTCCTCGTGCTGTGGCCAACAGAGTAGGTAGGTGGCAGTGGGAACTGACTACCTCCATCTGAGCCATGCATCTGAGCGAGTGGCCTGGAAAGTTTCACTCAAGGACTTGGGAAGACCCAAGAGCCAATGGAGAGGTAAGTGGCCCAATCCTGCCTCAAGACTGGCATTCACAATACGACCACATGGTCTTTGAGTAAAGGTTTTATATGAAAGATTTCTGTATAAAGACTTTTTATCCTGTAAGAAAAACAAGAGTGGAAATAAAAATGCCTATTTTCTACAAAAATAGAGTCTAACCCCTTAGATTGATCTCTTCTCCCCCACAGCCCTTGGAAACATTCAGTGGTTGAGAGCCACACTAAACAATGAGAAAGGAGAACCGCCTCTTTTCCTCACTGTAGATTATGTCTGATAAATAGACTTTGCTACAACGTATCAGGCAAACTGGTGAGAAAAACTAATCCGCAGACATCAACATGACCTGAACTGCAAACTAGAGGCCTTGCCAGAGGTTAATAGAGGTTGTGAGCTCCAAATTCCTAACCACACACAGCTTTCTTGGGAGCACCTGGAGGGAGGCCTGGCAGGGGTGGTCAGTGGGTGCTGGGACCTGTGCCCTGCTGGCCTGGCTACCTGCTCTGCTGGGGCCCGCAGGAGGGATGGGGGCTCACAAAGACATGGGGCATCAAGCCTGGGCTTCAGTCTTCTCTTTGGTAGACAACTGGAGAAAACAGAAACTCTATTTCTCTGCTCTATTTTTTTTTCCCCACTCCAAATTTAGCAAGAAACAAATAAAATAAATGAGATCATCTTTGTTGCCTCCTGGTGCTCTCTGAAGGACAGATGGGTGCTGCTGCCTCTGAACAGCCCAGTGCAGCCCTGAAACTCAGCTGTTCCAGGTGATGCCCCAGGACCCTTCCCCAGGTACCTGGGTGCCCACCAAGCCCTTGCCACGTTCCTCCAGGCTTCTGAGTACTTGGGATAATTTCCCCTCTCAAACTTTCAATGTCATTATCCATCCCCCGCACCACTACCCCCAATATTTTAAGAGAAACTCAGTGAACTTTAGAGGTGAAGGAGGTCCAGTGACTGCCCTCCTGTCCTACAGATGGAGAAACTGAGGCATGGAGAGGGCAGCTTTGCCCAAGGTCATTCAGCAAGTCAGTAGAAGAGCGGGTCTCAGGCCCAGGTCCAGGATTCCCACCCCATACTTCCCACCCCGTTCTGCGACCTGCCTTCAGTCGGCTTTTGGCAGGGACTTCCTGTGGGAGGGGGGCACAAGGTGGGGTGGCAGGCTGTTGGGCAGCTCGTAGCCATCGAGCTTGATCTTGATGAGGTGCTTGGCCAGTGCGAACTCCTCCTCATCTAACATGCCATCGCAGTCACAGTCTGCCAGCTTCCAGATCTTGCCCAGGACACTGTTGGGCAGCTTGGAGGTCACCATCTCCTTCTTGGCGTTGACTCCTGATATCTTGCCATTGATGGGTGAAAGAGTGTAGAAGAGCTCATCATAGATGGGCTTGTCTTTGGCCACTACCCACTCCTCCTCGTCAGCCCCCTCCTTGGCCCCCTCCCCGTAGCCCTGGTTGAAGGGGCCCTCAGTGGTGCCGTCGAAGGCACCGCCCTGCACCAGCTGTGTGGGCATGCTCATCTCCTCCTGGCTGATGAGGCTCATCAGGGACGAGATCTTGTTGCTCAGCATGTTATCCACGGCCTCTATCAGCTTGGGCTTCAGTGAGTGGAATTTGGTGAAGTCGTAGTTCTCAAGCTGCTCCTGCGGAAGGAGAAAGCACAGACTTGGTGATGTGCTCAGGGAGAAACGGGCGGGGGCAGCTGGAGAGAGATGAGTTTCCCTTTAAAGCAGACTTCCTTCCATGCCCTGTGCTATTCCAGAGCTGTCTCTTTGGTGGGGTTCTCATGTCCAAACTCACCGTTTTTTGGAACGAACTGCAAGGATGCAGTGTGGCTTTTTCTATAGGAGCTGATCTCTGCTGTTGGCTCCAGGAGTGAAGCAACTCCCCTAGGACTTTGAAAAACCCTCTTTCGCCCTGCTTTTTTTTTTCTTTTGGTGATACTGGGATTGAATCCAGGGATGCTCTGCCACTGGGTTATATCCCAAACCCTTTTAACTTGTGATCAAACTTGTGATCCTTGTGCCCCAGCCTTGCAAGTAGCTGGGATGACAGGTATGTGCCACCATACCCAGTCTAGAAACTTTCCCTCTCTCACATACCCTTTAACTGAAATCATACCACACTGTTAGGGTAACACTTGTGTTTTAAATAAATAGCATGTCATATCTTTCTGTGATATTAACTTTTACATAAACTTATTCTTTTTCTTTCTTTTCTAAATTTTTGGTACTGGGGATTGAACCTAGTGGTTCTTTACTACCAAGCCATATCCCCAGCTGGTTTTATTTATTTTTTTATCTTTATTTTGCTAAGTTGCTGAGGCTGATCTCAAACTTGTGATCCTTCGGGCTCAGCCTCTTGAGTTACTGGAATTATAGGCATATATCACCATGCCTGGCTTAACTTTTTCTTTTTTCTTTTTTATACCAGGGATTGAACCCAGGGGTGCTTAACTACTGAGACACATCCCCAGCCCGTTTTGAGACAGGGTCTTGCTAAATTGCTTAGGGCTTTGCTAAATTGATGAGGCTGGCTTTGAACTTGAGATCATCCTGCCTTAACCTCCTGAATCCCTGGGATTATAGGCATGTGCAACCATGCCCAGCAACCTTATTCTTAATAGCTATACAATATTGAACTAACAGAGCTATTCTTCATTTACCCTGTCCCTTGTGGTTGAATGTGGAGGTTGTTTGCAAGGAGAATGAAAATGATTGTCTCTACAGTGAGTGGCAGGGCAGGAATTCTATGCTGATATTTGGAAGGGGAGCCCTAAGTTTTAGGCTGTGCAGGAGGTAGAGTTGAAAGTTGAACAGCCTGGCAACTTCTGAAGAAGAGCCTCCCCATGGCAGCAAATGCTGTGCCACCAAACCCCTGCTGTGCTGTGCTGTGCTGTGCTGAAACCCAGATGCGGCCTGCATTCTGCTCTGAGCAGCTAGGTGATGCAGCCTGTTTTCTAAAATGAATCTGGTTCCTGTGTCCTTCACCCTGACTTGCAGATAAAAGTTGCCAGCAAGTCACTCCCAACCTCAGCAACAAATAACGCTGTCAGTGCTTTGGATTCCTGCTGCCAATATCTTGGTCAGTCCAGGAGGAGGAGCAAGCATCCTACACAAAAATCCCAGTGCTGCAGGGGTAAACAAGTCTGGATTCCCCTGGGTGCACCAACGCCTACCCTATTCCTCATCAACGAGCCACAGCTCTGAGCACACAGAGCCCTTCTGTCTGGTGAGTGAACGTGTGAGGGCGATGACCACCCAAACTGTCCATAAGCCTGTAGGATGTGGATTCTGATGGCAGCTGTCTGGAGCACTGGCAAGGGGACATGGTCACATATTTGCGGGATTGCCAGGAAGCAGCAGCAGGAGTTACACTCCTGGCACAAAGGAAATAAACCTTATACTCTCGTCCCTGCGATTCCCTCAGGCCTGACAAGGGATTGTGGGGTACAAGTTACACCATCATCACCCCTGCCCTCCATCAAGATGGGTCCAAAACAGAAGTCTTTTATTGGGATGACCACATGCTGGAGAGTTTGAGGATGTTCCCATCAACAATTGTGTCCAACAAGCCCGGAGCCCTGAAATTACTTCTTCGCAAGAGACCAAAGTCAGTTTCCAGCCCAGTCGCCACCTGGTTATCTCTTATCCACTCTTTCCCAGCATTACTACAGAGAAGGTCAGAACAGAAGAGGATGGCTCTGCTGCCCCCTGCTGTTGAAACACTGCCAACTCATCAGCTGTGGCGTCCAGAAGGAAGACAACTGAGTCAACAGTAAAGATGGTGTTTCTAGTGCTCTGCTCATTTTGCAATAGTGACAAATCTGTGCTGTAGGTCAGGTTCCCGCTGGAAAAGGTATGGGGAAGATGCAGGCAGCCTGACAAGGTCACAGAGCCGGTCCTACCACCAGAGGAAAGCCTTCAAAATACACATTCGACTCACTGTAACACCTGAGTCACCCTGACCAGCCTGTCCCTGAGAGGAAGGGAGAACAGAGGCTAGAGCTGGCTTTGGAATGTGGTGAACACCTATTTTGTATAGGATGAAGACTTGGGGACAGGAGGCGCTAACCTACATTCATGGCCACTCAAAACTTCCTAGCTGACAGCAACTAGCTTGAAGCCTCGCGTGACAGTGCTCCCAACAGGCTCCAGGCCTGCCTCATTCCCTGGGATTGGGTGATCTGATGGGACTGGGTGATCCTGGCACAAAGGAAAGGCACAAAGCTGGCTTTCCCAGGAGGAATCTTCCTTGGGTTTTTGGGCTTTCATCTAAAAATCCCTGGTCCTATAAGTGAAAATCAAGGCTTGGCCAGGGTCCAAGGAACTCACTTCCTTGGAGCCTGCTATGATCTGGCATTATAGCAAGAAATGCACATCCCAACAGTGGGCTTTGCTGCCAAAAGCTTCACTTCCAGCCACAGTCTCAGTGGTGAAGACTAAATTATTTTATTTTATTTTATTTTATTGGTTGTTCAAAACATTACAAAACTCTTGTCATATCATATTTCATACATTAGATTCAAGTGGGTTATGAACTCCCATTTTTACCCCAAATACAGATTGCAGAATCACATCGGTTACACATCCACATTTTTACATAATAAATTATTTTATATCTGTATTTATTTATTTTTCAGTATTGGGGATTAAATCCAGGGCCTTGCACATCCTAGGCAAACTCTTTCCCATTGAGCTACACTCCTAGTCCTTTTAAAGTTTTAAGATTGGGTCTCACTAAGTTGCCCAGGCTGACTTCAAACTTACACTCCTGTTGCCTCAGCTTCCTGAGTATCTGGGATTATAGGTGTGCACCACTGTGCCTGGCTGAAGACCAAATAACTTTTCCTCCATTTGTTCATCGATTTATTCTAGGGGCCTGGAATAGTGCTTGGCCATAGTAGGCTTAATTGCTACTTCTTGGATGAATGAATAAATGAGTGAAAAGGGAAGTTGTCAGGGTGGGGCTGCTTGCTCCCAGTCCCAGGGCACTCAAGGGCCCATTGAAGGTGCTAAAGCACCAGCATGGGGCTGGACACACAGGCTCTCAAGTAACTCCCATATTCCAATATTCTCCAGCTTTGAATAGGCATGACTCATTTTCTTTCCTAGTATTTATCCTTTTGCCTCAGCTCTGGGAGGTCTGGGTGACCTCTCATCTCACCAGGCCCAGGCCAACTGTGTCTCGAGTAGCTGTGGTCCAGAATCTACTCCTATCTTGTGGGGCACACCAGGGGCCACAGGAAAGGCCCCAGAGGGACTCACTGGAGCCTCAGCATCTCAGAAACAGCTTCTTTGGGTGGTGGGGTGTTATGGCAACCTCGTTAGGCTAACAAGCCACAAAGGCCCCTGTGAGGCCACGACACATCCTGGGTACTTCTTAATGACTTTTATTTATGTCAAGACACCAAGTTCCTTTCCAAACTGAAGTTCTCTTCCGAAGCACCCAAGAAAATTGCTGTTCTGCAGTTTGGTCATGGGGTGCAGGCATAACCCCGGGAGGGCTGAGAGGGGAATTTTCCAGGAGACTACTTTAATAGGACAGTTCTCAAATTAAACATCTCGTGACCAGAAGAAACCCAATTCATGCTGTGAGTATGGAAATACCTATTTCATTGCTGGTAGAAAAAGAGATATTTCTGTATTTATTGTAAAATAAATATAGCCTGATTATATTTGAACGATCATACGCATGGAGTACTTACCTGAACCCAGGTGTAGAGTGATGTTGCTCAAACAGTGAGTATGAACCCCATCCAGTGTGTGTGAATTATTATTATTTTTATTTTTTTTTAGTTGTAGATGAACATAATATCTTCATATGTATTTATTTATTTTTATGTGGTGCTGAGAATCGAACCCAGGGCCTCACGCATGCGAGGTAAGTGCTCTACCACTGAGCTACAACCCCGGCCCAAATTATAATTATAATTATTTATTTATTTTTAATAAATGAAAGAAAGAAGGAAGGCAGGCAGGCAGGCAGAATTGGTGAAGAGGGCATCATTTTAAAAAATTTAATATTTTTAGTTGTAGATAGACACAATACGTTTATTTTGTTTATTTAGCTTTTTTATGTGGTGCTGGGGACTGAACCCAGTGTCTCATGCATGCTAGGCAACCGCTCTACCATTGAGCCCCAGCCCCAGCCCAGTGTGTGAATTATTAAAGCTTACGTTGGATTGAAACTTATGCTCCTGCCACCTGCTAACTCTTGCCTCTGCTGTCCACTGTCCCCTCTCCCTGCCTCTCCTCTTCTCCCCTCCTGAATCCACCAACCTTTGTCCACGTTCTTACTTCAGTGTTGTCACTTTCTGTGACTGGAGACAGATGCACCTGGTAGTCTCAGGACACAGTCAGTATGCAGGTGGCCTTTGGCCTATGTAGTATTTTTTGAAAGTCTGAGCCAAAATTTGAAAGCCAGGTGATTTTACATACAAATCCAGTTTTCTACTTGTCTTAAACCATCTAGACCTGTATTCCCACATGGCAGGGACCACTGGGCTGGACAGCATGCCCCTGTGGGGGTGGGCACTCACTCTCCCCCACCATGCTGCCTGACAAGCTCTTGCTGCACTTGTAGAATTGTTTTCTTCCTTGTACAGACAGCCCTCTTGGAAGCCACACCTCTGTCAGGTGTGGAGAGACAGAGGCAGAGAGGGCAACATGATTCCTTTGCTGGCCCTCTTTACCTGGGCACAATGCTAATTGGTGGCTGCAGGCACTGAGTTTGTGTCAACTGCTTTACAGAGAGGACTAAGACCCCTGTGCAGATGAGACTTACCCTGGACAAGAATGTGGCCAGATTGGCTCTGTAAGGACTATCTGCACCAAAGCCAGAAGGGGTGCCCTGCACAGGAGGACCCGCTTGTCAAAGGTCACCATGGGGCAGTGGATACACTGGTTGTGCCTGCAGCCCCCATTCTAGCTTAGTTGGGGCTGCCCAGATACAACTCAAGAGCAGCTCTTAAGTCAGGCCAAAGTCTGCCCAATACTAGCCTTGCGGAAAAACCCTCGCTGGGTCTGTAAAGTCCAACTATGTCTGCTGAGCCCCATGGCCCTGAGGCTGATTAAGCATATAATCCCACAGTGCCGGCAGGGCGTGAGGAGGGTAAGGTAACCTTCAAGACTACTCCTAGCTATGATTCCCTTAAAGTTCTGGGATTCTGAAAAACAGGCACCACCTCAACATTAAAATTACCCCCTTGAGCTGGGCAAGGTAGTTCAAGCCTGTAATCCAGCGGCTTGGAGGCAGAGGCAGGCTCAGTAAAAGCAAGGTGCTAAGCAACTCAGTGAGACCCTGTCTCTAAATAAAATACACACACACACACACAAAAAAAACCCAAAAAACAAAAAAACAGAGCTGGGGATGTGGCTCAGTGGTCGAGTGTCCCTGAGTTCAATCCCTGTACACCCCTAAAACTGAAAAAATTACCTCCTTGAACACAGTTTAGAAGCCTTGTCTTTTTTTTTTCATGTGAGCTTCACTAACCTTTTGCTATATGTTCCCTTCTGTTTAAATATTCTAGAAGGCAGACAATTTCTGTTTAATTCACAGAAGTCTATCATTATGGATTATCATAAGGAGGATGAATTCATTACATTTTCCTTGGTGCTAAACCAGGAGACCTTCATATATCCTCAGCAGGCAGCTGGACAACATGGTACTGCGCCTCACCCCTCCCATGACACTGTAATGGGCTCACAGTACCTGCATTGTCTTGACCTCAGGGAAGTCCCCCGCAGATATCTGGTATTCCCGCTGCAGCTGAATGTAGATTTCTGGTAGCCTGCTGATGAGTTCTCGCTTCTTGTTTTCCTTTCCAAATACATTTGGCATCTCCTTCTTCAGGTAGCTGATGATGTAGGCATGCACCTAAAAAGGGGATATGTCGGTGAGGATGTGCCATTCAGAACTGCTCCAGAGGAGGCACAAACAAGACTGCATCTTACATGCATCAATAATACATAAGGGACACCTACATAGAGCCATGTTCCTCAAGCACAGGAGGGACGAGAGGCCCGAGAGGCCCAGGGAGCAGGGCTGTCTAAGGGGGGTGGGAAGATCCGTTCAGAGCTCTGGAGAGCTGCCCTGGACTACAGATTTGAGATAGGAGAGGCGGGGCCAGAGCCACAGGAATGGATGGGACCCCCAGGGAAAGTGAGCAGAGAGAACCCCAGCATCAAGGGCCAGGTAGAGGGAGAGGAACCAGAAAGATTGAGAGGCAAAATGTGACAGATAAGAGCTGTGGGACACCAGATCAAGGGAAGAAAGGACCTGAGTTGGGCCTTGAAGAACAGGTAGGATGTATGAGGGAGAGAAGAGGTGAGCCAGCCCAGGTAGAGGGAAAGGGTGTGCAGGGAACAAGCTGGGGCAGCGTCATGTCTGTACATGATTTGGAAGGTGGGGATGGTGGGCTGCATCTAGACTATTCCATGGATGTCAGGAGCCAGTGGAACTTAGGAGGAGGCTCTGCTAACCTGATGATTGTGCTAATGATAGTTCTGGGGGACAGGACAGGCCAGAATAATGCTGTGAGCCACCTGCTTCCCAGCTGGGCTAGTGACACTTGGCTGGGGATGGGGTGAGGCCAGGTGGCAGGTGGCAGTTCTAAAATACATCCCCCCAAAGGACTTGGGGAAATTCCCGGGCTGCAGTTCAGTTGTGCCTGAGGGGCGGTTCCAGGGAACCATCAAGGTGGGTTGGAAAGAGTCAAGTTCTGGTAATTTACTAGGAGACCTAAGAGACAGTTTCATGTGGAGCCTGGGAGCATCTGGAAACCAAACTACAGATCAATAATGGCTGACCTGAATCCAGTGAGCAATGAGATGAGAATGCCTACAACCTGCCCGGGACAGTTTAGATGTTGAGATCTATACGGTGGCAATAGAGTCATTTCTGTACAAGACCAGCTGCCTGACCAGGCAAGATGGCAGAAGCTCCCTCTGGGGAGAAACCTCAGGAGCATAAGGGGGAATCTCCAGAAACTCTGATCACCAGGAGGTGGATTGCTCAGGGCTGCCACCGAGGGGGAGGGAATCCTGCTGGAAGTGCCCTGTTTGCCCTGTCACACCCTTGCTCAGCATTTCCACTCTTCCACTGACTTACAGCTTCAGAACAGTAAGACATGCTCATTACAAAAGCTTTCTTTATAAAGCTTGAATTCTACAGAGCCATTTATAAGTCAAGTAAATAACTAAAATAAGAAAGGATGAAAAACAGAGCAGTGATTACAAAAAGAAAATGACGATGTAGCTATGGAAAATTCTATTAAAATGAAAGCAGACTTCACTATAATCTTGTGGAAGAATGAAAATTAAATAAAAGGGCTAAGTGGATACATTCCTTAGCTTAGCTGAGAGTCTCCACTGTGTATGGGTGCAAAATGCGCAAGGGAAAAAACATTTTGCTAAGATTTGAACACCAATGAAAGCACACAATGCCAACACGGGCGTGCAAGACCACACAAAGCTAACTAACCTCGCTCTGTAGGAAGGTCAACTTAACAAGCACTTGCTGCACTGTGTGGCTATTGCTTAGGATATAGGTTTGGAGTGGTGATACTAAACCTCCCTATCACTAGCAATCTTGTCATTTACTTTTCAATAGCGTTTATATTTATAGTATCCTTTATTTAATATTTATGGTATCTATTTAATATTAATATTAGTTATTTAATATTAAATAAATATTTAACATTAAATGCTTATTTAATATTTATAATATTTACAAGATTCTTAGAGATAACTAGAGAAACCCAAAGTTTGAGGATCCTTTATTAGAATTCTGGGCTTTAACTGCATTTCTGAGGATATGCTGAATAAGGGGTAGACCAGCAATCTCCTCACCTTCGATGGACAGAGAATGCTTGGCTCAGGATGGATGGGGCTGGGGAAGCCCCACATGACTTGCAGGGGCTGTCACAATCCACTGGGGAGAACCAGCTGTCCTTGTATTTTGTCCTTGGCTGGACCTGGAATCTCTGGGCTGGGCCTGTAGATACCTTTCCCTTCTGTGCTCAGGAATGCCCTGCTCTGGAGCCAGTTCCAACGAAGGCAGGAACCCCACAGCTGCTTGGCCTCCCATCTACAAGGGCTTCTGACAGCCCCTGCTTTTGCAGAGATTAGGCCTGGGGCAGCTGCCAGGGCTCTGAAGGGCTCCCCATGATCCCTTGGTATCTACTCTGTTCTGTGATCTCTCTCTCTCAGCCCCTGATTAGAGAGAGATGGACATTCTGTTCCTGAACACTACCTGGCTCCTAGGGCCTAGTTATGTGAACTGAACTCAGGTGATGTGTATGTGCCATGCCTCTCTACCCACTGACTAGTGCCTTAGACCTCGTGATATTTACTGGCTGATGACCCATACTACTGGTCAATGGGCTGCCTCTCATGCCTTGACACACCTTGCTGCAGATCTTGTGCCAGGTCTTAATTTCCTCCTCCTCCTGCTTGGTACTATTTGAGTCATGACCCTTGGGTGACCTGTTTATGCTGCTCTCAGATCCAGTTTGCACTTCTAGGAAGTTCCCTGGCCTGTTCTGTAGAAGTCTCCTGTCATGCTGTCTTTTTGTGGCTGTCCCCCTTCTGCCTTCCCTGGGTCACCCTAAGACAATAACCCAGGGTTAGATTCCATGCATGGGCCCCAAACATAAAAAGTTCATCAAGCTACATGGTAAATTATAACTCTGAGAACCACAGAGTATTGAATCTGGAATGGACCCTCTATGTCCAATTTAACTTCTGCTTCTGGAAAATTCATATGAGTTCTTCAGGATCACATAGTTAGTTGGAAGATATAGTTTGACACAGGCACCCAACTGCCTCATTCCTGTCCTTACAGAATTAATTATTTTCTGTGGTTGTGAGTTAAAAATTTTACTAAAGCTGTTCAAAATATGGAATTCAAAATAAACTATGTCTTGGGCTGGGGATGTGGCTCAAGCGGTAGCGCGCTTGCCTGGCACGTGTGAGGCCCGGGTTTGATCCTCAGCACCACATACAAACAAAGATGTTGTGTCCACCGAAAACTAAAAAATAATTATTAAAAAAATTTCTCTCTCTCTCTCTTAAAAAAAAAAACAAAATAAACTATGTCCTATAGAATGACAGTTTGGAAAACTGATTTGGGGTTTGATTTCTGATGGTTTTTGATTCACTGGGAAGCTTTAGAAAGGCCATTGTCTTAACCTTTGTCCACACCCCAAAGAATAGTTAAGTCATTAGACATTAGAAACAGACATAAAAAAAAAAAAAAAAAAAAAAAAAAAAAAAAAAAAACCACACAGGAATGTAAGACTGCAATCTTGTGACAGAAGGCAAACTGTCATGTTCTCTTCTTTTTCCCCTTCCCTTTTTCCTCTTCCTCTCTCATCCTTTCCCCTCTTTCTCTTATAGTACTAGGGATTGCATCCAGGGATACTCTACCACTGGGACATACCCCAACCCCTCTTTATGCTTTATTTTGGGATAGGGTCTAAGTTGCTGAAGCTGGCCTTGAACTGCTTCAACCTCTAGTCATTGGGATTACAGAGGTGAATACTATTGTGCTCAGCCTGTCTGTCAATTTTCTAAAGACGCTTGGTAAACATAAGGGACAGGTTAAATGGCTCAAATCCAGTCAACTTTAAATGCTTACTCCTGCCCTTCTATGTCTATCTCTTCAGATAAATGCTGGACTGAGGGTCAGAGCTGGCAACAGTCCCTCTGAAACAAAGGAGGAACAGTCAGAAACCTTCTGTTTTTTATATCAAGAAAAAACTAATAGATTAGAAGGGAAATAGAAAAGAGCTCAGAAAGCGGAGAGAGGAAGAGGGAGAGGGAGACCAGTGTTGGAAGACCAGGCTCAGGCACTGCCACTGCTGCCACCTGCTGGACAACTTGAGGGGAGCATCTGATCTCCACCTCAGTTTGTTCATCCACCCACCTATTGGAAAATATATTCATCTCAGAGTTAATATGAAAATAAGAGATTATGTATTTGAATATTGGAAAAGGAGTATAAATTTTACTTGTTATTAATATTGGCCAAAGGCCAATAGCTGAAGGGGTGGTAGTGCCAGAAATGACTCCTGGCTATTTAGTTCTTACTGAATAATTAATAAATTTGTTCTATTTGAATAGCAATGTGATGAGTTTGGATTCCAACTGCCTAATTCATAAGTGAATGACATTGACCTCTAGGGGCTTGTAAATAGTCTTATGTTGTTCAATTCATCATTTTTATTATATAAAATTAAACTCCAAGTTTTTTTTTTTAAAAGCTCCAAGTCTTCTAATGATTATGACTAAATCAAATGGATCAAAATAATAACTTTTCTCTAGGCTAATAATTCAGCGAGTAGAAAGGGATTTCCTCCACTTTAAATGTATGTGAATCTCTAAGGGCTGGGGATATAGCTCAGTTGGTAGAGTGCTTGCCTCGCATGTACAAAGCCCTGGGTTCAATTCCTAGCACCACCACCAAAAAAAAAAAAAAAAAAAGAATCTCTAGGAAAAAATATGCCTTAAGTATGTGAATTTATATATAATTCACATATAACTTTGATACAAATCTCAACAAATGTGTCCAGTGATTGTGTGTGTGTGTATGTCTCCAAGACTAAGAAGCACTACTCAGGAGAGGTGCTGGCTGGATTCATCTGACATTGGAGGACAACACCAGGCAGCAAGTGCAGGAAGCTACCAGTGCTTTGATGGCATGGACATTTCCCTGTATTGTGGGCAGTTGTTTCAGGGGAGGCAGGCTAGGAAAGCAGGGTTAACTGTGCTACATCTCCGCACACTTAACACAACCTGGTGGAGACTGTGTTTTTGTAAGTCTAGTTGGAAACTTGCACAGAGCATTAAAAGCTGGCAGTTTGGCTCATTATAAAAGTGGGTTTATGATATAAAAAATTCAGTTAAGTGCTGGGGAGTAATATTATTGTGTCTTGTGTGTATGTATGAATACATAATAAATCCCATCAGTATGTACAACTATGATGCACCAATAAAAAATGTGGGCAGGGGAAAAGAAACAAACAAACAAAAAAATTCAGTTAATAAGACTGGGGATGTGGCTTAGCGGTACAATGCTTGCCTACCATGCATCAGGCCTACCATGCATCAGAAACCAGCACTGAAAAAAAAAATGAGTTGGGGAGATAGGAAGGATAGTAGAATGAAACAGACATGATTATTACTGTGTTTATATATGTGACTGCATGACCAATGTGATTCTGCAACCTGTATATTTCAGAAAAATGAGAAATTATATCCCATCTGATTCAAATGTATGATATGTCAAGGTCATTGTACTGTCATGTGTAACTAATAAAAACAAATTAAAAAATGAGTTAATAAGCTAGAGACTCAAGGGTAAACTCATGGGATAATAAAAATGTGAAGAGTGCGAGACTGGGCCAGGAGAAGTGGTACACACCTGTAAACCCAGAGACTCTGGTGACTGAGGCAGGGGGATCCCAAGTTCTGAGGCCAGCCTCAGCAACTTAGCAGGGCTCTAAACAATTTAGTGAGACCTTGTCTCAAAATAAAAAATAAAAAGGGCTGGGGATGTGGCTTGGTGGTTAAGCGCCCCTGGGTTCAATCCCAAGAACAACAACAAAAAAAGGGTGTGAGACTGAGAGGCAGAGGAGAGTGGTTGATTCGTTCTTCCAGGAGCAAGGGTTTGTCATGCTGTTCAGATCAAAGCCGGCAGACAGCACATGTGATTTTGAACAGCCTTAAAGAGGACTTGAGAAGGCCCATAGATGCATTCTAGATCAACCTTCAAAGAGACAGGTTTCCTTAAATGGGCCTGAGCACTGACATCTATAATAGCTTGGGCTGAGCTATTTTTAAGGTGCCAAGGTGGAGGAGAGTTTAAGTGCTCCTCATCACCCACTGTATAATCCATTCTCACGTACATCGGCCTGGATCCATCTCACCAACTACAAAATGCCTAACTTCTTCAAAAAAGGAATCTGACAGCACAAACATGAAAGTCAGGCTCTGCACATCACATGTGACTAAGAGGAAATACATTTTGAAGGCTAAACTAAATTCCACAGAATTATAGTGAACCCTGAAAATCAATGAGCTTTCTTTTTCTTTCTTATTCTTACTGGTTTCTTCCTCAAATGCTGTTCATTTTTTCTTGAGCAAAGATCTCCAAATGGATGGGAACTTTTCCTACTTGGGCAGTGTGTTTATAAAGGGTAGGGTCTGACAATGAACTTGCCTTGTTTTTTACTTTTGCTTGCGATTTTCATGAATCTAATTTCTTTGCTTAATTTCCTTTAATTAGACTGGAATAAAATTAAGTTATATTTTCTAAATCCTTTCTTGGGCATTTCAAAAATAGCTTTCCCTAACAAACCATGCAGTGCACTTTGGCATCTCAGAGAGCAAGCAGTCTTTCAAGCAGGCTGCCTACTGACATGGCAAGATGTGATCTCTGAGATAAGCCCACTGTGAAGGTTTCCCCTTCCTTGGAACAGAGTTGTAAAAAATACAAATAGAAAAGACACAGCAGCAAAAGCTAAAAGCAGATCAAAGTGGTGGGACTTACGTCGTGGCTTCGAAGAGGAGAAGCTCTCAAAGAGGAGGACTCCCGATCAGGGTTGGTGCTCGCCCTCGCTCACCTCACCCCCGGCCCCAGCTCCGGCCCTGGCCCCTGCGCCATATAGAAGACGAGCTGATCCAGAAGGCCAAGATGGCCAAGCAGGCCAAGTGCTACGATGACATGGCCACCTGCATGAAGGCCATGACCGAGCAGGGCGCCGAGCTCCAATGAGGAGCACAACCTGCTCTTGGTGGCCTACAAGAACATGGTTGGGTATTGCAGGTCCGCCTGAAGGGTCATCTTGAGCATCAAGCAGAAGACCTATACCTCCAACAAGAAGTTGCAGCTGATTAAGGAAAATTGGGAGAAAGTAAAGTCCGAGTGGAGGTCAATCTGCACCACGGTCCTGGAATTGTTGGATAAGAATTTAATAGCCAATGCAACTACTCCAGAAAGTAAGGTCTTCTATCTGAAAATGAAAGAGGATTACTTCTGGTACCTTGCTGAAGTTGCATGTGGTGATGATCGGAAACAAATGATAGATAATTCCCAAGGAGCTTACCAAGAGGCATTTGATATAAGCAAGAAAGAGATGCAACCCCCACACACCCAATCTGCCTGGCGCTGGCTCTTAACTTTTCTGTATTTCACTATGAGATCCTTAATAATAGAGATTATTATATTATTATTAAAAATAGAGATTATTATATTATTATAATATATATTATATTATTATATCTGTTAATAATAGATCCTTAAAAATAGAGCTTATCTGCACACTGGCTAAAACGGCTTTTGATGAGGACATTGCAGAACTTGATACACTGAATGAAGATGCATACAAGGACAGCATCATCATCATGCAGTTGCTTAGAGACAACTTAACATTATGGACATCAGACAGTGCAGGAGAAGAATGTGATGAAGCAGAGGGGGCTGAAATCTAAATGCAAACAGGGTGTCATCCTCCTTCCCTCAAGAAACCTTTTTACTCTATTCCTTATTCTACTGGATTTCCTATAGCAAAGAAAACCATTCATGCGTATGGAATCAACTGTTTATAGTCTTTTCACACTGCAGCTTTAGGAAAACTCCATTCCTTGATTTATGTTTGTCTTGGCCTTCCTGGTGTGCAGTTACTGCTGTAGAAAAGTATTAATACCTTTATTTCATATAAACATAAGTAATTCCAAACGCTTAGTAGAGGACCAAAAACATATCTGGCATTTAAATAATCTGAACCAGTTCTAAAAGTGACTGTGTTTTGTGTTACTGTGAAGATAAGAAAATGTAGTTAATTGCAATTTAAAGAGTGTTTTATATGACTTCTTAATTTCTACATTCTCTTCCTTATTCTTCTTTGAGGGTTTCTTTTCAGTAAGCAACCTTTCTACACTCTTACTGTATTCCTGTTTAGTAGGAATCCAGAAGTATTAGATGGAATGGGAAAGCACTTGACATTTCCTGGCTGGCGGGGGCACAAATTGAAATGCCTCCTGTATATCACATGTTGTGGAGGTCATGTCCATCTGTGATAACAGGGAGTTTCCTTATTCACTCATCATTTGCTGCTGTTTAAGTTGACAATTTCCCTTCCCAATAAAAATTCACTTACACTTCCAAAAAAGAAAAAAGAAAAAAAAAAAAGAAAGAGCAAATTTTAAATTTCAGAGATATTTGGTAAGACTCTCTGGTTTTCATCCTATTAAAATGTCATCTTTATGATACTTTGAGTTTGATTAAAAAAAGATACAGTTGGGCTGGGGTTGTGGCTCAGTGGTAGAGCACTCGCTTAGCATGCGTAAGGCACATTAAAAAAAATTAAATAAAGGTTATTGTGTCCACCTAAAACAAATATTAAAAAAAAAAAGGTACAATTGCTTTCTCTGGACTATGGCTTCTTCTTAATTACAGTGTTCTATAAATAGACATTCTATGAGCCAGCTCAGATTTGCCACCTCTTAGGTGATATCTGAAAACTTATCCTTTACATGTTTTCAAAATGTCAGTTAGATCTGAGCACAGTGGCACACACCTGTGATCTCAGGTACTCAGAAGGCTGAGGCAGGAGGCAGCAAGTTCGAGGTCAGCCTGGGCAATTTAGTGTAACCCTGTCTCAAAAAAATTAAAAAGCTCTGGGGATGTAGCTCAGTGGTAGAGTGCTCCTGGGTGGTATCCCTAGTACCAATGTGTGTATATGGGGAAACCCCAAAAAACAAAATGAATAATTAACACAGAGAACAAGGACATAGCAAGAAGCTATCTACTCTGGATTTCAAGGAGTACTTTCTGGACCAAGCAGTCCAGAAATGGACCGGGCTTGGAATCTATATTTTGCAGTTCACAGGTTGTGAAGCTCAGGGAAGTTGCATCACCTTTCTGAGTATCAGGCCTTCCTCTTGTCCTTCATAAAATAAGGGTAAGAACAAACTAACACATGTAATGCAAACCATGTGGCTTCGGGAGCACTGCTGACTACAAATGGAGAGGTGGATCAAGAGAAAGATTAATACACCAAATTAAAAGCATTTTTCAGAAAATAAAAGCTCAGAGGACTCATTATCATTTTAAGCAAAAACAAGTTCACAAATGGAACGTCTAAAACTGCTGATGGAGGCCTCAAGATGCAGTTTGGTGGGATAGCACCTGTCTAACATGTGCGAGGCCCTGGGTTCCGTTCCCAGCAATGCAAAAACAAACAAACAAATCAATAAACAAACAAACAAAAAAACCCCGCAAAGTGCATACAGGATGAAGTTCTCACTTCACTATCAGAAGATAGTGACTTAGGCCATTGTGCTCAGTTCTGCTTCTTGTTCAGCGAGGCTGCTTCCTGTCCCCGCTGCTCAGCATGGTACTGCCCCATGAGCAACTGGCACTGAGAAGCTCAGGCTGGAAGTATTCGTGCTTCATACATTTTCCTTTGTGAAAAGGAACAAGCCAGATACTATTCTTAGGAAGAAAAAAAAAAAAAAAGCAAGCTTTTTTTCCTATAAGTAAGCTCAGCAAATTTGACAGTCTACCCACCCCCACCATCTGCACAAGGGTTTTCATTATTCAGTGTTTGAATACAGAGTGACATTCTGTGCCTCTCTAAACCTAGGCCATGCTGGTCTGTTTGAAGGACCAATGCTCAAGGATGGCAGGGAAGCTCTCTGGGTTATGGTGTTTGGCACTTCTAGCCAGTTCTTTGCTCCTGAGTTATTTATATGGCTGAATACAGCTGCATCTTGAGTCACTGGGCCTTCAGCAATGACTGGCAAATTTAAAATGTCTATGGACATTTAAAAATACTTTCAAAAAATCTTGAAATTTGCAAAGGCTATGATATGAGTTACCAGCTTTAATTATAAAATAATGTGTGCTCTTATATACCCTGAAGGTTAATTTTGCTGCACCAGCTGGAGAAGAGAAATACCACATGCCAAGGGGTCATTGAAATGGGCAAAACCAGACTTCCTGCCACAGCTATAGGCCCAGAACAAAGGCAAGG
Organism: Marmota monax; assembly: GCF_021218885.2. Lineage (NCBI taxonomy): Eukaryota > Metazoa > Chordata > Mammalia > Rodentia > Sciuridae > Marmota > Marmota monax. The sequence goes on from NW_026693777.1 coordinate 44,056,613, forward strand.
GTGAAATTGTTACAGGAGAGCTGCAGATAAGTAGATTTACAAACAATTTAGCACAACTGGATTGCAGGACTGGAACAAAGTGTCTTGTAGTTCTGGAGAGGAAGAAGCTTGCACCAGAAGAAAGGTAAAGAATGGTGACTCAGGCACTTCTCTCCTGAGCATCATCAAGTCGCCAGCCTGCCTGGAACAAAGGAGGCTCCAGAGAGCTCCACCTAGTTCACAGGATAAAATCTCATAGCAGAATTCGGAGTCAGCAATGGCTAAACCCTAGATGGTTGTTGGCTCCTGTGTTAAAGCTTAACGGTCTGCAAATGCCCCTGAATTTTACCCATCAGGTTATTCTTCTAATTATACAGAATCCTATGAGGGTGGTTATGAGTATTATCCCATTCTATCGGAATATGCTCAGGATTTTTTGAATCATCTTATAGAGCAGCCTGGCAATTTTGAAACTGAAATTGAACAGTTTGCGGAGACCCTCAATGGCTGAGTTACAACAGATGATGATGCTTTGCAAGAACTTGTGGAACTCATCTACCTACAGGCTACATCTATCCCAAATTTCTCTTATATGGGAGCTCACCTGTCTCATCATCTGACAATAAGCCCACACAGTGGCAACTTCCGCCAATTGCTACTTCAAAGATGTCGCACAGAATATGAAGCTAAAGATTAAGCTGCAAAAGGAGATGAAATGTCTTAAGAACGATTTCATGTATTTGTACTCGTTCTGGGACAATCTTATCTTAGCTTGGAGATCAAGGGAACAAATGGACAGGTTATAAGAACAGATGTCCTTCAGGTTGGTCTGAGAGAATTGCTGAATGCCCTCTTCTCTAATCCTATGAGTGACAACTTAATTTGTGCAGTAAAATTACTGAAGTTGACAGGGTCAGTTTTGGAAGATGCCTGGAAGGAAAAAGGAAAAGACTGATATGGAATAAATTATTCAGAGAATTGAAAATGTTGTCCTAGATGCAAACTGCAGCAGAGATGTAAAACAGATGCTCTTGAAGTTTGCAGGACTCTGGTCAAGTAACTGGGGGTAGAGTTCATACAATTTTAATATACAGAGAAGCAAAACCTGAAAATGATCCTAACTGCTTTATGAATGAACCGACATTTTATACATCTGACGGTGTTCCTTTCATTGCAGCTGACCCAGATGATCAAGAGAAATGTCAATAATTACTTGAAAGACAGGACTTGTTTCCAGATTATGAAGAAAATGAAACAGATTTATCAGGGGGTGGTGATCCATATTTGGATGATATTGATGATGAGATTGAAGAAGCTTATGAAAACTTTTATTTGGAATCAGAGTGTAAGCGAAAACAGTGAAGTTAAATTTTAGATCAGTTTTATAAAACAGTTGAGGTATGGTGATATAGCAGAATATAGGAAAGTAAGAAAATGTGTCACACTTATACCAAATTAAGGATGTTGAGTGATTTTACTAATGTACGTAACTTTAATGTTTTTAACACTATCTGCCAAAATAAATTTTATTCCCCAAAACTTAAATGTATACATATTTATACATATGATAGTTTATTATGTACAATTAATTCCACTGTTTTGGCTGCAATAAAATTTATTTTGAAAAAAAAAAAAAAAAAGATCGTGACTCATAGGAACACCATGTGCCCTCAAGGTAGCTGAGCAACACAGAAGGAATGTATGCACACACACTGGATATGAGCCGAGTGGAGAGAAAAGCAGGAGATCGAGGTCCTGTGTATGGGGCAGTGGCAGTTGGGGACACATATCTTTTGACAGAATAGATGCTACTGTGTCTGTACACTGACACAAAGATATCTGCTGTGGAGCAATGAGAATCAAAAGGCTTGGGGCCCCTCAATGTTATCTTCCCTTCCCCTCCTGGATGGGTGCTTAGTTGCACTGCTCAGAGCACCCATAGTAAGTGTCCATGCTTCCATCAGCACACAGCTCTCTATTCTGTAACAAGGGGATTCTGAGCCTCTCTCCTCTGCCAGACAGGTTCTTCGCCCTGGCCTGGGGGCTGAGTCAGTGTTGACTGAATGAGGCAGAGTGGTAGCAGACTCCATAAGGCTGACCTGCTGCACCTGAAGCCAGGCCAGATCAGACCCTGAAGCAGGAGGAATGTGGGAGGGGACATGGCTGTTTTGCTGCCAAAAGATTGAGAGAAGGAGGCTGACCTCACCTCCTGAAGAGCCTGTGGACTGCTATGAGCTGGAGTGATGGGGCCCAAAGCAGAAGGCTGGACTGACAGCCAGGAGGCTGATTTTCAATCCTGGCTTTGTCACTGATAGATTAAATGATCTTGGACAAATAACTAATCCTACCTTGTCCTTGTAAAATTAGGGAGTTAGTATAAATTTCTGGATCACAAACTTTTCTGATCATCAGAATCCCCTGGGAAGTTCTCTCTCTCTCTCTCTCTCTCTCTCTCTCTCTCTCTCTCACACACACACACACACACACACACACAAACACACACACATTTGTATACATATGTTCACACCTGTAGTGCACATACAACTCTTGTGTCAGAAGTTCTGGGGTAAAACTATTCCCTTGGTTAAAGATCCTGGGTGCTTCTGAGGATTGGCCAGGTTTACCCTCTGCTTGGAATAGTCCCTAGATGTTCTTCTGGTATTAAAGATAATTATTTCATGAAATATACAAATATTTTCTAAAGAACAATTTTTTTCCTATACTTTCTCTTGGAGGAATGATGTTTTCTCACTTCAGAGACAGGACAGAATTGCCTCTGTTGCTTGAGAGGGGTCAGCACTTTGCCCTCATCCCATTGGACACACACTCCAGAATGGGGACAGGTGTAATCCCAAACCAGCAACACTCTCCAGGTTAGGAGACTTTCTCAGGGCCAACTTCCTCCTAGGCTCCTCTGGATCCAGGCAGTGACACTGGGTTCCAGCCTTAGGAGTCTGGCAACTAGTGGTGGCCTCTAAGCATTCTACTGTTTCTATCAATGCCACCTTCCTTAGGTTCAGCTGGTTATGTTCCCATTGTCCTAACAACATAATGGCTTCCACGTAGTGGTCTACCTGTGTGCCAATAGCTATGCTCACTGCTTTGTCACACCAATGAACTGTCACACTGAATCCTCCTTAGCACCCTGTGATGTACTCTTGGATCCAGTTTGCATCTTAGAAAACATATTCAGAAAGGCTAAGTCATTTGCAAAAGATCAGAGTTAGGAGCTGGAATCTAAGAAGGGGTCCTTGACTTTGAGACTATTTTCTTAGCTTGCCCTCAGTCCATCCCTTATGGCTTCTGGAATACAGCCTTCCCTCCCTCCCTTTCCCCTTGTAGAAGTGAGAGCAGCGTATTCCCAGACCAAGATACAGACCTGGGCATCTACTTCCTGGCTTACCTTGGCCAGCCTTGCTCGCTTGATGAGGTCATTGAGTTTGCGCACTGCTGCCTTCTGGGGAAGGCTCTGGATGTCTCTGAAGAGGTCCTGTGCCTCAGCCTCAAAGAGCCGACGGTTGTCTGTGTTCTGCAGAGGCTGTGCCCAGAAGGAGCCAATGTAGACGCGCAGAACCTCGGGCGTGTTGATGACCTTGCCCAGGGACCACATAAGGGCCCCATAGACCCGCATGAGCTGCTGTGTGTCCACTTGGTCAGCCTTGTTAAGGACCACACGGATCTTGTCATCCTGGCCCCGGAAGGCCTTGATGGCCTCTGAGAACTCATCTGAGATGTCCAGTTTGTGAGCGTCAAAGAGGAGGATGATCCTATCGACCCGCTCAGCAAACCATTGCAGGACTTGGCAGAAGTCATACCCTGGATGGAGAGAGGACAAATCAGTACTCCTGGCAGCTCTGGGGGACATGGTTATAGTGCAGTTAAGGAATCCCCTTGGACTCCAGTAGCTGCCAGGGAGAAAGCCCCATCTTTAAGTTGGAAGCAGCAGAGGCTTCGTGACTTGAAAGTCATTTTGAATGGGACCCCTCTGGGCTGGATGCATCTGGTTCAGGCTGGGGATCTGGGGATCCTTTCCTGGGCTCTTGGACACTTTAATCAAGCATTACGTGCCAATAATTTCATTTGGTTCTCCTGATTCTCTGATTTCACCTAGGACACTCCTTTTGATCAACAACAAAACTGACCAACAGGCCGGTAAACCACAGGCCATGGATCAAAAGCTCTGAATTTTGCATATTTTACTTTTCTGAAAGCACCAGAGACAGAGAAGGAAGAGACCCTGGAGGCCACCTGGAATCCCACAGGGGCATCCAGCAAGCATGTAAGAGGAGGAATCACCTTCTCTTAACCCAAGTTTGTACAGTGTCAAGGAGTCAAAGGTTGGCCTGGGCAAAGTTGTGACATATTTATCATGTGGATTATTTATAGTTTAAGTGTGTTATAAATATTTTAAAAACTTATGGCTCATAACCATCCTGTGAAATGGTCCCTTGCCAATTTCTTTCTAAAAGTGGTCAGACCCACAACAAATTCCATTGAGCCTGCTTTGGCCACCTACCAATATGCTCCAAATCAAGCAGCTAAATAAACACTTTTCAGCAGCCTTAGGTCAAGACTTTCAGGCACTTCCCCAGGGAGGCAGGTTCCCACAAGGAGCAAACAAGAGAAGGCCAGTCCCCCAGGGTTTATTTTAATCTTAGGCTGATTAGCTGCAGAACCAGCATCTCAATTTAGCCCAGCTCAGGCTGACAGGTCACCTTTCCTGATTCCTCTTCACAGGTCCCTCCTCTTTCCTTTCCTTTTTGAAAACTTTCAAACATCTATCAAAGTCTAAATAATAATATAATTAAAGCTGGTGGACCTACCATGCAATTTTCATGAATTTTGACATTCTGCCCTGTTTACTTTAGATACTTTCAATCCAGTTTACTCAGATAAAAAAATATCATAAATGGCAAGAATGAACTGGATCTTTGCTTGTCCATACAGGTAAATGTCCGAAACAACAACAAAACCAAACCCACCTAAAATAAACAAAGCAGCGTTGAGTTAAAAAATGACTTTCAGGGCTGGAGTAGTGGCTCAGGGTAGATTGCTAAACTGGCCTGTGCGAGGCCCTGGGTTTGATCCTCAGCACCACATGCAAAAAATAAAAGGTTCATTGACAACTAAAAAAATATTTAAAAAAAATCACTTTCAAAGGGATGAATACAATATGATAACATTCATGTAAAATGTTGAAATACAAAGCCACACTCAGCAACCAATGAGTATGTATTATGGCACAAATCCAAAAACACTGAATATGAATTTAGAATACTGGTTGGCACTGGGAAGGGAGGGAATATGGGCTCTAAGCAGATGAAGAAGTATTTAAAGGAGAATGGTCTAGTTAGGGAAAATAAATGGGTCCATGAACTCAAGTTTCCATGCATTTAAGAACAGGTGCAAGAGGAGGAATTATACACACAAACTAGCGTCAGATACTTTTTTGTAGTTGTAGATGGACAAAATATCTTTATTTTATTTGTTTATTTTTATGTGGTGCTGAGGATTGAACCTAGTGCCTTAAGCATGCTAGGCAAGCACTCTGCTGCTGAGCCTCAGCCCCAACCCCAGATACATTTTTAATAATAACAAAAATTCAGAAATGCTGAAGACTCCTGTGACCTTCCTCCTAGAGGAACCCACTGCCTTAGCATGGTGCTTAAGCTGCCAGCACATTCGAGACTTCCAGTTCTCACTTTTCACTTCTCTATTCTGTCTTCCTGTGTACTAGGCTCTGATGCCTTAGGGAGAAGGAAGACAAATGTAGTGCTCAGAATATGGGCCAGAGTTTATTCTATCTCCTTCAGCCACCAGTTTAGATAAGAAGACAAAGACTTACTGAACAGGTCACCCAATGGTATGTAAAGATTGGGAATGGAGACGTCACTCAGTTCTGTCCCTGCAAGGTCAAACTGCCTCCCAAGGTAATAGTAAGTGCTGCCATTGCGTGAGACTGACTTGTGCACTAGACAGCCCCAGATCACAGTAGCAGATCCTCAGTAGAGGAACACTACTGTTTCCTGGGTACCAGGAAGATGCCTGGGACCTGTGCATTCTTCAGGACCTGCATGGAGGCTTGCTTTTCCAATAAAGATGGTTGACATATCTGTCTGATCAGATCATTCTTTCACTTGATCCCTGTGATCAGAATCATATATCTGAAGGCTCAGAAACAGATTTAAGAAATTGTTGTAATTAGGTTGTACACTGAATGGATGTGAGTTGTTTTTTGCAGAACACATTTCTGTTTGGGGGGAGGTATTCTTCCTGGGCCATAGAAGCTGATGGTGTGGAAGACAGTCCTTTGCCCCATTCCTTGGCATGGACAAGTGACCCAGAATTAAACATTCATCTCTTTCCCCCCAAGAATGAGGGTTTGAGGGAATGATGCAGAGACACAAGAAAAATCAGAATTTACCAATGGTGGGGGCAGGGGTGGGCGTGGCTGAACTGAGGGTCCAAAGGTAGTGGTTTCCTAAACCTTTTTCTGAGGCTAGTTCTCCAGCCACCCCATGAATTCTGTGAATGACCTGATCTTCCAAAAGTTCCTTTTCTGTTTAAATTAGCCAGAATCAGCTTCTTTGATTTGCTAACAAGAACCACAATTGGTAAGCCATTTCTCCCACATTAATATTTCTGAATGTCTCTTACTTCAGTGCCAAAAAACCTTGCCACCCCAGGCAGAGAAGCCAAATTGCAGCTGTCACCTCCAGTGCTGGGCCATGCAGCTGTGCAACCCAGTACTGCATCCTCCCAGGCTGCCTTGGTTGAATGCTTGGCTGTAATATGACTCGTGTTAAACTTTAACTTAAATTTGAATAGTTAATTTAAATGTCTTTTAAAAAGGATTCCAGGCTGAGGGTGTAGCTCACTGGTAGAACACTTGTCTAGCATTTCTGAAGCTCTGGGTTTGAACCCAGTACCTCAAGGAAAAAATTCCTTTCCAGTGCCACAGTAAAATCAGAAGTTATTGTGAAGAGAGCTGCTAGGTACATGTTTAAGTGAAATCATTACTTGTTTCAGGAGCAATGGCCACATGTCTCAATTTTCTTCTTTTAAAGCAACAATGAGGACTAAGAAGCACAGGTAGGCAGACCTGGGCTTTGTTTTGCTATTGAGCAGGCATAAAAGGACTGCTTGTCACTCATCAGGAAACACAATCAAAGGAGAGGTCACCAGATGTCTCAAAAGAGAGCAGAGGATTCTCAAAGCCAGGAGGGGTTGGTCTGCTCATTTCCCCCCAGACATACAAAAATCACAATTACTTTTGTTACTTTGCCATTTTAGAAACTTTTGAGCACCTAGTTCAGTGGCATCACAGGCACTCACACTGCTGTGTGATGTTCACCACCATTCACGCAGCACCCCTTCACCCCCTCCACTGGAACTCTCAAGCTGTTCAACAATAACAATAACAATAATACCCCATTCCCTTCTCTCCCCAGCTGGGGTGACACCATTCTCCTTTCCGTACCTAGGAATCTGACTACTCTGGGAACCTCACAGAAGTGGGATCATATAGCATTTGTCCTTTTGTGATGGGCTGATTTCACTCAGCATGATATCCTTAAGGGTCATTCATGTTGTGGCATGTGTCAGAATTTCCTTCCCTTTTAAGGCTGAAATTAGGTCTGCTCAATAGGTCTGATTTTTTTTTTCATATTTTAAATTGATGCATTATTAGTTGTGCATAATGGAGGGATTGGTGGTTACATATTCGTACAAACACATACTGTAACCATATTATTTGGCCACTATCATTCTCCAGGTTTGCTTAATTCTTATAGCATGAAGCACTTCTATTATCTGCTTTCTGGGCAGAAGGGAATGGGGTGTTATTGTTATTGCTACTGTTGAACAGCTTGAGAGTTCCAGTGGAGGGGATGAAGGGGTGCTGTGTGAATGTTGGTAAACATCACACAGCAGTGTGCATGCCTGTGATGCCACTGAACTAGGTGCTCAAAAGTAACTAAAATGGCAAAGTAACAAAGTAATTGTGAAGCACACCAAATGCTTATTTACAAAAACAATCCTGACTTAACTTCAATTATATATTAGTCTGACTGCTAAAGAAAAATAGTGGTTCAGAGGGCTCCAAGATGCTGATTCTCTAAGTTTGGTCTTGCATTAGATCAAATAAGGGGCTCGCTAACATTTAGTCTCCCAGGCCCCTCCCCAGAACCAGAGAACCAGAATCCCTAGGGCTGGGCTTGGTAATCTGCAGGTTTTAGCTCCCCAAGATGGTGATGTGTGGTAAAGACAGAGGACCACTGCCTAGACTGAACAAAGGCTTGGGATGCACAGAGATGCTGACGTTCTTGTTAGCTAGCAAAACAAACATGCTTAAAGTAGTTTTCTTTTATTCGAAAAAGTTACCAATAGATAGTTAGATGGGTGCATTTCTGAATGGAGAAACCAATTTAAAAATGCTTATTTGAAGATGGATTTTAAAATTCACAAAAGCTCCTCTACCTTTGCTAGTGCTGGGTCTTGACCTGGCAAAACTTCCCCTAGAGTTCAGAGCATAGAAATCCAGTCCTGATCTTATCCATGCTTCAAATCACTTGAGTTAATCTCAAATTACATGCTACTTGACTTTAAGCTGCTTTTTCTTGTCTGTAGAATCAGACTGTTGAGAGACTACATGAGACTATGCTTTCAACTGGCTCAATACAGTGTTGACTTATAAACTTTCAGTAATGTAAGTTATTGCTATTACTCCCTGTTGGTAAAGATGGCGCCTGGAGTGCTTCTCTTCCGGGAGCTCAGGTCCGTGACTCACTGAATGGCGCGAGAACTGTCACCTCCAATCCTTGTGAATGGCTTGAACTTTGAATGGCGCACCTCCAATCCCTGAAGTGGAGCGAACTCTCAGGCAATGAAGAAGTAACAACCCACTCACCTTGCTCCTCATCATTCTGTGTTAAGCCCATAAATATCAACACCCTGTTCTTGCTCTCTTACTCTACCCCTCTTTCTCTCTCTCTCTCTCCCTCTCTTTTCTCTCTTCCCTCTCTCCTCTCCCCCCCTCCCTCTCTCTCAACCCCCTTCTTTTCTGCGACTGACAGCTACAGTCCTGCTAATAAAATCTCGGATAGGTAAACGGTTGTTTTGTCTTGTTGAGTTTATGGAGCTTTTCCACCGTTCCTTACATTCCCCACCCACACCTCAGAGGACCCAATGGTTTCCTCCCTCTTCTGAGCTCCCAGACCCCCTTGCTGTGCTTCTATTGCATCACTTCACAGTGTATTAAAATCAGATGGACTTCCTGATCTCTCTCATTAGATAATAAATTCTTCAGCCATGGGGACTGTCTTCCTCATGGTCACACAACATAGTGGTGCGCAGTGGCAGTGTTAGTTTTGGATCTAATATACCTGGGCTCCGTTATTAACTCCTTCTGTGACCTAGGATAAGCCACCTAAGTTTTCTGTGCCTTATTTACTCATCGGTGAAAAGGTGTTAATAACAGTATTCATGTACCTCATGGGGCTACAGTGTTAATAACTTAATAACTGTGAGGCATTTAGAACTGTCTGGGCACCTAGAAATCTATCTGAAATGTTATCTACTGGTCATAAAAAAAAATCTTTATATCCAGTTTCTGAGGCACAGTGTGGGTGTGGCAAATGTCTGTTGAAGGTCTCATGGCTGGGGAGAAGTATCCTCTACAGCCCGGGAAAGACAATGAACTGGGGGTAAAAGCATCCATGCAATGACGCTTAAAATAAGAGAGAGAATCTGCCCAGAAAGCAGATAATAGAAATTTATCAACTGATCAAAAATCCACTCATATTTTAAAATTATAGTAGTGCACTCCTCAAAGGCCTGGTGACCTTTCCTTTTTTGCTTGTGAGATGGATGGAGTTCTGTGTCAGTTGGTCTTAAAGATCCTGGGTTGTTCCTAAAATTAATCTATGATTCTAATCCCAGATGTCATCTGGCTTAGGGAAGTACAGTGCATACCATGCTGGCCGGGGTAACCTGGGGCATACATCTGTACCCAGGAGGATGAGAATAATGGATCTTCCCCAAGGTTCTGTTATAGAGGGAAGGCAGGTTCCTAAGAATCCTAAAGGGTAGCCACACTGTGCTAAGGTAGCCTATGAAAAGCTGACCTTGAGTTAAGATCGAAAGCCAGTGGCCCTCAGATTGTGCTGTTCAGCTGCTATTTTGCTTGGTCTATTTGTTTTTGGGGGTGTTGAGGATCAAAATTAGGGCGTTCCGATGCTAGGCAAGTGCTCTACCACTGAGCTACATCCCCAGCCTGACACAGTGTATGTAAAATGTTGAGTTGGTCTCTTTGGTCTGGACACACACTGCTCAGTTCTTACAGACAGCTCAGTCCACAGACGTACCCAGTTGGTACCGATTGCTGACAGCCTGACTCAGCCAAGCTCTGTCCTCTGAGAAGCCAACATGCTCCCACAGAGGCCTTATGGCAACTGTGCCATGTTAGTTTGTGTGTCTCCCCTGCTGGCTGTGACCTCATCGAGGGCGGGGCCTCCTTTCTCTGCTGGGTATAGCACTGGAACAATGCCACCAGGAACAGCTTCCTGAAGGACTGAATGTTTTCTGACGAAAAATGTGCTCAAAAGTCCCAGAACCAGTTTTAAACAAGCTTTGGAACATGTGTCTCTGGAAATTAGAAGTATACTAAACATCTTTTTGGAATTTAACAAGACACTTCAAAAACAAAAGTTAAAAAAAAAAGGTTAATTAATAATTATTGAATGCATAGAATGTACTTGGAATTGTCACTGAGGGACATTTATAAAACTAAGGCTGCTAGCTTTATCTATATTGGCTTCCACCTGGAAATGAGTGGAGATGCTATGCACATCTTTACTGGAAAACACTCAGCAGTAAAGAGGGATGAGATAGGGATATGGGACAACATGGATGAATCTCAGAATCAGAAATGTGCAATGTGAGGCCAGTCACCAAAGAGAGCATACTAAATGATTCCATTTCCATTAAATTCTAGAGCTAAACAAGGTGACAGAAAGCAGGTTCAGCATTGCTTGAGGTTGGGAAGGGCTGGGCTGGCTGCTAAGTGGCTTTAATAGGAGGGACCTTCTTGGGGTAAAGGAGTTTACAATTTGTCAAAACTCACCAAATTGCACAATTAAAATCAGTGCATTTTATTATATGTTAGATGTCGATAAAATTGACTTAAAAAGTAAAGCAAATAAGCAAGAAGAAAGAAAAGGACCCAAGGCTGATACACTTGTTTAAAACCTAATAATTCTGCAAACTTCAGATGGACGAGGAAGTTGAAATGTATTGGTCTAGGAGACTATGGAACTAATTGGTGTGGCTGGAGATGAATGAGGACGGAGCAAGAGCCTGGTGTATTGTTCAAAATCAGTGTTTAAGGACCATTCTAAGAAGCAACTTGAGTTGTCCACTGGAACTCTGAAGGAACATCACTTCACAAGCATCCTGTCCTCTGGCTTAGGTGAGGACAGTGCCTCTCATGGTGACAAAATAGGAGTAAGGATGCTCTGAGTGTAGAGATTCAGTTCCAGCTAGGCAGAGTGCAAGGTGGCTGGGCACATAGAGGCCTGAATATGTGTGTACATGAAAATGTGTGGAGGATGCAGGAACCATCCCTTCAGAGCTTGACAGATTAAAAAAAAATTTTTTTTTAGTTGTAGTTGGACACAATACCTTTATTTTATTTAACCTTTATTTTATTTATTTTTATGTAGGGCTGGGGATCGAACCCAGTGTCTCACATGTGCTAGGCAAGTGCTTTACTGCTGAGCTACAACCCCAGCCCTGACCGATTTTTTTAAAAATATTTTTTTTTAGTTGTAAGTGGACACAATACCTTTATTTTATTTACTTATATGTGGTGCTGAGGATTGAACCCAGGGCCTCACAAGTGCTAGGTGAGTGCTCTACCACTGAGCTGCAACCCCAGCCCAGCTTGACAGATTTTTAACATTTATTCATTTAATTATAGAAATTTCAACTCTTTTAGACCTCCCAGTGGAACTTTGATTAATCTGGAACAAAAAAAGAGAGATATAATCTGATTATTTAAAATCACAGTTTCGGGGCTGGGGATGTGGCTCAAGCGGTAGCGCGCTCGCCTGGTGTGCCTGCGGCCCGGGTTCGATCCTCAGCACCACATACAAACAAAGATGTTGTGTCCGCCAAAAACTAAAATAAATAAATAAATATTAAAATCACAGTTTCTATCTTTGCAGAGACTCAAATGCTGTGCAGCTTTGGGAGCTGGGAAAGAGAAGTTGCCCAGCGGAAGGTCCCAGCTTGGCATTCCTGGCTTCACGTTCCAGGAACAAAGGGAGGGGCAGGAAGGAAGGGGCCCTGTCCACCCAATTAGGGGTTTCCCGTCACAGTGCCTGTGGAGACCCAGGTCCCCATCCTGGCCAAAGAAAGACCCACCAGGAAATGGCATCTGGGGTTAGAATAGTTACTTACTGGCTCAGGCATAGGGCAAGGGTCTCTGAGGAAGTAAATTTGACAGTTTATATTTTTAATAGAACAAATAAAAGAATGCCTATATTTCTCCCCAGAGCCAAGTTTCTAATTACATGAATTTAAATGAGATGTGTGTCAATAAAAGGATGTAAGACAATGGAGGACAGCCAGATCTCCCCACATGGATTGTTCCTGTTCCCTTGAGGTAAGCAAGGCCACTATTAGGACAATGCCTTAGTCCTTGTCCCAACCTTTCCTATTCATGACACCTGGTCCTATTTCCCCAGAGTTAGCGGCTCCAGTTCCATGCCAGGCACCTGTGCCTGTACCCCAGCACTCTGTTGATTTGTTTGTATGACCCTGCAGTACACCCTGTGTCCCTCTAGCACCTAGTCCAGTGAGTGTCCACATGAGGCAGGCTGCCCTTCCTGTCCCCAGGCTCCTTCCTCTTCAATCCAGCACTCAAATGGTCCCTACCCCTTCTTAGAACTCAGAGCTAATCTCCAACTCTATAACTGCTTTTTAAAAATATATATTTTTTAGTTGTAGTTGGACACAATACCTTAATTTATTTATTTTTATGTGGTGCTGAGGATTGAACCCAGGGCCTTGAATGTGCTAGGCAAGCATAATCCTAGCCCTGCCTTGACTACTTTGAGAATAAATGTTCACAGAACAAATTCTCCATGACTGTCCTCTGCCTTACTGCCTGGCCTTTTCTTAAAGCCTCTTATAGAACCCCATAAACCACACTGAGCTCTGCTGTGCCCCAGAAGCATGCTGCATGTTGGGGTCTCTACACCTCTGCCTAGACTTTTTCTTCTACCCGGATTGTTCTTCGTTCTTCTCCACTGATGACTGTCATTGTTCTGGGGCGCCTCCTTCCATCCAGCAGGACAGGACCTCCTCCTGTTTCCTCCTGATAGCTGGGGTCTGATTTCTGTTGTAGCCCTTGTGTTCCTGCCTGGCATAGCCCACCACTGGACTGGACCACAGGTAGTAAGAGGTCAGGTCTTAACCATATCTACAACCCCAAGGCTGGTTGTAGATGATTTGTATCATCTAAAAAGATTCCCTCTGATATATTCATATAGCAAAAAATGATTTTCTTTTCATAACATATGTACAATTAAGGGTATATTTGTTTAGTGATTAGAAGACACAAATTCCATGAGGGTAGAGACTCTAACCTTTATTCTGTTCATGACTATATACCCAGGATGTACCATTGAACATGGTAGGTGTTAAAGAAAAGTTGGGTTTATTCCTCCAAAAATTAAAAATGGAACTGTCATATCATATGGCAATCTCACTTCTGGGCATTTATTGCAAAGAACTGAAATAAGGATCTCAAAGAGATATCTGCTCTCCTGTGTTCACCGCAGCATTATTTACAAGCCAAGATACAGAAACAAGCGTCCATAAATGGTTGAGTGGATAAAGAAAATGTGATGTGTTCATACTATGGAATATTACTGAACCTGAAAAAGAAGGAAATTCTGAAATATGCAACAACATAGATGAAACTCTGAGAGAACTCATAGAATCACAGTGAAATGGTGCTTGCTAGGGTCTGAGAGGGGGAAGTGGGGGTTGCTAACCAATGAGCTTGAAGTTTCAACTCTGTAAGATGAATGAGTCCTGGAGATCTGCTGAACATTGTGTCCACAGTTAGCAATGCCATACTGGACTTAAAAACTGTTAGGCTTTTTTTTTTTTTTTGGGTGGGAGCGGAGAGCAGAAATAAATCGTTAAGAGGGTAGATTTCAAGTTAAATGCTCTTACCAAAATCAAATCAAATCAAATAAATTTGGTTTAATCAAGAGACTTGACTTACACAAGAAATATAACTGATTTTTAGCAAGCTAGTTAGGATGCAGTTGCTTAAATAGTTCTAGAAAACTATAAAACATGTAAATCATCTGAAATATAAAATATCTGGGATCACTCAAGTGTTTTTATATTTTCAAAAACAGCCCCTTCAGCTAACTCCAGTGGCTGCTTCAGTTGAACCATGTGGGGAGTTCCATTCTCTCCAGGTTGAGTTTTCCCTGCAACTGGAAAAAGCTATCTCTGAACATTTTATCATGGTCGAGAGAAATATGATGGCCAAAAATAAACAACCGCATTCCTGCACTGCCCCAGAGCTTCTTCATACCACCTGTCATGAGGTCCTTGCTGGAATGATCCCCGGTTTACCGAGATGGAAACAGACCAGAGAGGCTAAGTAACTTCCCCAAGGTACACAGCCCTTTTTCAGGGTAGCCAAGATTCAAACCCAGGGACTCTCATCTGAGAGCCTGTGCTTTCATTCATTGCATGGTGCCATGAAGAAACTGGGATGGTGGAATTGGTTTTTATTTTCTTCTTTTTGATGTGTGGCTTTCTAAGTATTCTATGATGAATATGTTATTTTTGTAAAAAGAAAAAAAACATATTTCGCAATACACTTGCAATATGCTACTGGGTCAACATGACTGAGATTGCTCCTTTTCTTTTATACTGTGTTTTCAGGGATGGGGGCGGGAGGGGTGTCTGGATTTCCAGCACTTTCCAGACAGAAGCTGTGCTTGGTGTGTCTGTCACCACCCTGATAGTGAAGCGGTATCTTTGCAACTATGCAGCCCCCCCTTCCACCACCAGCCCCAGGGAAGAGGCAGCCCCCAATCTGCTGTACTTTTCAGAGCAGTGGGACAAGCTCATGGTACCACCGAGGACAGAATGAACGAGTAGTTTTGCTCTACCTCCCTCTTTTCTCCAGCCTGCGCCTCTTCCCCACTGGACCCAGCACAGTTGTGGAGGAGAGGGGTGTCCAGACTCCCCGTGTGGGGACAGGCTGACACTCAACCCTGTCTGCCTGAGAGACCCAGTGAGACTGTGAACCTTCCCAGGGAGGAGAGAAAGGCCTCCACAGAAGGTCCCCTGAGTTCCTCGCCTTTGGGGGATACTCAGTGTGAATTCACCTCGAAATTCTCAGTGGGTAATGGCTAGCTCTTAGAGAACGCAACCAGCTATAAAAAAAACAGAAAACAAAACCCCTGCACTTACTAGCCCTTGCTATTTCACTGTACCTGGCCTGAGAGGGGGTTAGCCCCTGCCAGACTTAATTTTAGACAAAAACAAGGACCAGATGTAACAGGGAATGGGCTCTGTGCTTCCCCTCTGCCTCCTTCTCCCACTCCAAGGCTGCATAAATCAATTTTTCTGTGCCTGTTTCCTTATAAAATAAACAAGCCGACCTCATAGCCTGAACCTCCTTCCTCTGGGGAGGTTGTGAGGATAGTGGTAGGACAGGTGTGTGGGGAGCAGGTGGTCTAGAGCATCACACCACAGACATGGGGACAGAGGAAGGTTCTCAGGAATATGTATGTTGTTTAATGAACTCTGTTGCTTCTGGTTTTCTGACCAAGTGAAAGGAAAAGTGGGTTTCTTATCTCATTTCCTTTTTCAGATTAAAAATTAGGTTAAGAAGCAGGCCCATTTAAAGAGGACTGGGTCTCATGAAAATCAAAGGGAGATCAAAAGGAAAAAGGAAAGGGACTAGGGGGAGGGAGGAAAGAGGGAAAGGGGAAATACTGGGGAATGATCTGGCCTAATTATATTGTTATATTGTGTACCCATACAAATATGTAACAACAAATCCCATCATTATATACAACTATAATGCCCCAATAAAAATATAGAAAAAATAAAGAGAACTAGGTGCTGGAAAAAAGACAACAATGTTATATGACATTTTAGGCTCTTTGCTGGAGAGGAAAGTTGGTAAAAATCCACCAAGAAGCTGGGTGTGGTGGTACACCCCTGTAATCCCAGTGGCTCAGGAGACTGAGGCAGGAGCATCACAAGTTCAAAGCCAGCCTCAGCAATGGTGAGGTGCTAAGCAACTCAGTGAGACCCTGTCTCTAAAGAAAATACAAAATAGGGCTGGGGATGTGGCTCAGTAGTCGAGTGCCCCTGAGTTCAATCCCTGATACAACAACAACAAAAAAAACCAACCCCAAAAAATATCCATCAAGAAACACCTACATGTCCCAGAGACTGGCCCAACCATTTCATTTTGCTGGGCCTTGATTTCTACATCTATAAGATGAATAAGATGATCAATAAGGATTCTTAAGTTATAGCTGTATAAGGTGGTTCTGAATAGGAAACTTCTCTGAAAAGTCAGATTCTTAGGAAAGTTGCTTGGCATGGTGATTCACACCTGTAATCCCAGTGACTCAGGAGGCTGTGGCAGGATGATCGCAAGTTCAAGGTCAGTACTGGCAACTTAATGAGACCCTGTCTCAAAATAAAAAATAAAAAGTGCTAGGGATATGCCTCAGTGGTAAAGTGCCTCAGGTTCAATCCCCAGTACTCTCCTACCTCTGCCTGTGTAAAAAAAACAAAAACACACACAAACACACACAAACATACACACACACACACACACACACGTATCTCAGGAAAGTCAATGTAGCTCAATATAATAGAGATATAACTAGTTGCAGGAATAAAATAAGAATGTAAAACCTTCAGGAAGCTACAGGAATACTGAATGATTAACTCTAAATAAGAAAACTATTAAGTAAAAAGTTTCATTTTATTATAGTTCTTCCACTGGGTTCATTGGCTACAGCATGTGGGCCAATTAGAAAATCCCTGAATGTTTCTATGTGGGTAAATAGCTGCCCCATAAGTTTAATTCACTTTTCATCCAATCCTAAACAACTCTATACTGAAAAAAAAATCACCAAAGTAAGGGTCAAAGGATGCTTATGAAATCATTGAATTCAACTTTCTAATATTGTATCAGAATTAATAGAATCCAGGAATCAAGTGTCACACACATGGAAATTACCCATTCCTCATTTTTCAAGTGGGCTTTGTGTACATCAGGCAAGAAAGCCTTATACAATACATCTATAAATCAGACATAGTCAGCTTGGCAAACATTACTTATACACAATTTTCTTGAGGCAAAATGCCAAGGATATCAGACTCCACCCAAATGTGATAAGGCCAAGCACTGTCAAATAAGGCCTTGACCCTGACAGTGGGTCTTGTCATTTTGAGTTGCGGAAGGGCAAAAAGACAATGTTTCCTCAAGCCACAATTTTCTGAAGAGAGATGGGAAAGCAAGATGACAACTGTGGGATCAACAAAGGGCTTTAAGGCAACTTCTGACCCCGAATACCTGCCCAGTCTTGTCCCTGGGCCTGTCCTTGCATGAGAGCTCTGGGAGCATGTGGACATCAGCCAGCCACCAAGCCCAGCTCCAGCAACTAAGTTATCAGTCACTGGCTTATGAAGCCAAAGTATTACTCAGAGGTGGTTATTTCTGGGTCTATATCACAGATGGAGAGACAGATCAAGTCAGTGGGGACCATGTGAGTCCACACTGGGCTCTATATTAAAAAAATGACTGACTTATTTTACAAAGTGAAGTCCATGTAGTCACTAATAGTACTTTAACTTGGTCAAATGCCTCCAAAGAAGAAATACTTTTAAAAGAGTCATCAACACTAAAAATCAATCTAACACATAAATGGTGAGAAATGAAAATCAGAATCATAAGGAGATGCTGTTCATTTATTAGATTAACAAAGATAAAAGAAAGAAAACCAGAAATTCCCTGTGCTTGAGGTTTATGGAAACAAGAACATTCTGTCCACTGGTGGGGTGTGAACAGGTACACTTTATATAAGTATATATATATATATATATATATATACATATACACACACATAAAATATATATATGTATATATATATATATATGTATATATATACCCACACATACCAGTATATATATATGTATATACACACACATAAAATATATGTGTGTATATAGATATATTTTTAAGTTGTTGATAGACATTTATTTATTTATTTAATTTATTTATATGCAGTGCTGAGAATCAAACCCAGTGCCTCACACATGCCAGACAAGTGCACTACCACTGAGCCCAAGCCCCACCCCCAAACAGGTGCACTTTTGAGAGCAGCATTTTGACACTAGCTAATACCATCAATAGACAGCTTTGGTTGTCTTTGGTTGAGCAATTCCACTTCTTAGAATGTATATTATGGCTACATTTACACAATGTCTTGGTTGGTCCCTATTTCGTTTATTTTTATTTTATTTTATTTTTAAATATTTATTTAGTTGTAGATGAACATACAGTATCTTTATTTATTTTTATGTGGTACTGAGGATCGAACCCAGTGCCTCACACATTCGAGGCAAGCACTTTACCACTGAGCTACAGTCCCAGCCCCTCGTTTATGTTTTTAGCTGACAAAAAACTACACATATTTATCTTGTACAACATGTTTTGACTGGTTAAGGTGGCCAATGAACATATTACTTCACATACTTATTTTTGGTGGTGAGATCACTTAAAATCTACTCTCTTGTATTTTCAAGATACATTACATGCCAACTGTATATTCTTACATTGTACATGCAAAACTGTCTATATTGATTGTGGCACTGTTCGTGACAAAAATATTAGAAATGGTTTGCATGTCATCTGTGGAAAGCAAAACAGCTGCTGTGTGCATACTTGTAATCCCAATGACTTGGGAAACTGAGGCAGGAGGATCATGAGTTTGAGACCAGCCTCTGCAACTTAGCAAGACCCTGTCTCAAAATCAAACATAAAAAGGGCTTGATCCCAAGCCCTATAGCTCAGCTCAGTGGTAAAGCACTTCTAATTTGCATCTCTAGCACCAAAAAAAGGAGGAGGAGGAGGAGGAGATACTAGTTATTCATTCTGGCACATCCACAGGATGGAACAGGTGGTAGGCAGCACCACAGTAACAAAATGGGACAAGCTTCAAGATTGCAGGTGGAAAAGTCACAGTGCAGAACAGTGTGAGAAAATCCTCCTTAGCCCCCTAGATCGTGGATGGAATCTGCTAGAGGAGAGGAGGGATGTAAGTAGGGACAGATGTTCTTTAACTTTTTGCAACTTGAACGTTTTGTCCTAAGCTTGCACACACCTACACACAAAACAATGTCATTCCCACTGAAGAGTATTTCTGAAAGGTGAAATGCTAAGTAAATTGTCTGACATATATTTTGTATCACAATTTGGATTCAAGCAAGAGGTGGTTTTGAGAGACCAAAACAATCTAGGTGAAATTGGGGTTTCTTGAGGACACTACATTATGGTACAAAAGAGAAACATCCCCAGCTACAGGAAATAGGAATTTGGCAGAAAGAATTGGAAAAGTGACAAAATCTGGGCACCTTGCCACAGAACACCTCCTCCTTGTCACTCTCTGCAGCAGGTCCCCGATTCCGACCTTGCCTGCATTCTCCTGGCTTTACTGTGAAGTGCAAATGTTTAATTTACCTCCCCTTTTCTTTCCTCTCCTTCCTATCTATCTTTCTTCTTTTCTTTGATCACTGAAGAGCAGGATCCTTGTTGGCCAGGGTCCCAGGACCTGGTCCCACTACTTTCCCCTGGGAAATGCTGACACTTGGCTGAGCTGGCCTTGGGATCCTAGCCTGTCTATTGTGGGTCTAACCCCAGTTCCATAAAAAGAACAGTGACTGCCATTCCAGCATTCTTAATCACAACTCTGCTAAATGCATGTTATCTCACTTGATCTTCAGGGCCCCACACTAGGACCTAAACTCAGGTCAGCCTTCTCCAGGACCCATAGTAAGCTTGCCTGCACCTCCCATTTTACTATCTGCTTCCATGGAAATCACACATGCCAGGAAAGCCCTGTGATTTTCAGGGTTTCAACATCTACTGGCTTATTTTCCATGAAGTCAATCCCTCTCTCTCAGCTTCAGGGCTAAAAAGAATAGATAATATCCGGCCAGGCGCTATGGCTGATCCCAGAGCCTCAGGAGGCTGAGGCAGGAGGATCATGAGTTGGAGAGACCAGCCTCAGCTGGTCTTAAAAATAAAATAAAAAGGGCTGGGAATGTAGCTCAGCGGTAGAGCTCTTTCTTAGCAAGTGCATGGGTTCAATCCTTAGTTCTGCCAAAAAAAAAAAAAAAAAAAAAAAAAGAAAGAAAAGCTAATATCTATGGAACACGTAGGTATTTACATACCTAATGCCAACTGTATATTCTTACATCGTACATGCAAAACTGTCTAGATAATTCAGATCCTCACAAAATCCAACACTGTGAGGTTGAGTACTTTTATCCTTTTTTAGGGAGGAGGAAACAGAGGTTCAAAGAGGCGAAGTATCTTGCTTAGGTCAACCAGCTAGGGGAAGGGCCAGGGAAATGGAACGACACTGCAGTGTCTCTCAGCATGCACTGCTTCTTTTCCACCTAGAATCCTGCATTTACAATCCATCACTCCCATCCTCCAAGTCAGAGGCCACCACTGGGGTGGGAAGGAGAATCTTATTTTCCACATTTAACAGGGATCAGCGTTGTCAAACAAGAATGTCCCCATTATGCTAGGGAAAGCTATTAAACATTTAAAGAGCAAATGAACTTTTTTAAAAAACCTTCTTTATGTTCATTAGAAGTTCCTAAAGTCACAGACTATCTTAAATAGGTCTACAATGCTTTGAGGGTGTTCCTACATGGAATGAAGGCACAAGTAGAGGACAGCAGCATCAGGCCATGACTGCCTTCCTGTCAGATGCCCAAGAGGCTAGTGTAATAGTTGTCACCTGATCACCTGGTGACCACTGAAGGTTAGAATTGTCTCTGCTCCCACAGGAAGATGCTGCTTAGTCCCAGAGCCCACTCTGGTACAGGGCTGTCCTACCCCCATCCCCTCTCACCTCCTTCATCCCTTGGAGGGCAGCACTTACCCTAGGTAAAATGGAGATGAAGGACTGAGCCGAAGTCCTTTTCAAGCACTTTTCTTTCACTTTGCCTGGGGGTGGCGGGGTAGGAGGATTGGCTCAGGAATAATGGCCCAGTGCTACCCCAGATTCCTCAAAGCGGAGCCTTCCTGCAGCCTTTGGGTCCCACCCAGGCATCCTGACCCAAGTGCCAGGAGACAGCACTTTCACATGTTCCCCGGGTGAGAACTTTGCCTGTGGGAGCCTGGTGACCACCCCACTAGCCTTCAGTGCATCGTTCACAGCCACAGAAGCAGAAGGGGGCTGGAGAGGAAATGGTAGGACAAGAAGCAATGATGGCCACAGCCAAGGGAAGAGAAAACCAATCAACCAAATGAGCCTACAGAAACTGAGCGGCAGTCCCCTGGATAGTTTGTTCCTGCCCGGAACAAGAATACCCTGATGTACAATGATAATTCTGTGTAATCAAGAGAAGGTTTAAAAAGATAACCTTTCAATAGCTTCCTGTTACTCTCAGAATAAAATCCACCCATTTTTCCAAGGCCTCCAGTTCACACCAGCAGAACCCCCTGATCTCTTTGCCCACCACTTCCTGGCTACTCCCCAGCCTCCAGCTCTCCCTGAACCTGCCCTCTGGCCTTTGCTAATGCAGCCTCTTCTTCTGCAGAGCCTTCCCTGAAATTCTGCTGGGTGAATCCTCCATACTTTCTGTGCAGCCTAAATGCTACCTACTCAGAGACCTCCCCTGACTAGCCACTTAAAGTAGGAACACATCTCTGAAGGATGCAGCAAGAGTTTCCTCCAAGCCCTTGTTTCAACTTCCATTTGTTTTGTGTTTTGGCTCCCCCATCTTTTCCCCAAGTCCATGAAGGCAGCCAAGGCTCCATCTTGCTGCTGTTAAATCTAAAGCATCAGAG
This sequence comes from Marmota monax, assembly GCF_021218885.2. Classification (NCBI taxonomy): domain Eukaryota; kingdom Metazoa; phylum Chordata; class Mammalia; order Rodentia; family Sciuridae; genus Marmota; species Marmota monax. The sequence continues at coordinate 44,078,742 of NW_026693777.1, forward strand.
ACCTAATACATAGTAGGTGCTTAAGAAATTTATCAGAGGACACCTTGCAGAGTGTCGTACCTGGCAGACATTCAATGTAGAAAATCTCCTTGTCCTTTCTACTGTCCTTGGAATGAGAATATAGGACAGTATGTACTGTCTTTCCTCAAGATTACCATTAAAAATTACTAAAGGGGAAAACAAACAAACCAGAAGATTTGAGGTTTGAAGGGAAAAGCATCAATTATGTAGCCTCATGTGGTATCCTTCCCTAGGGCTGCCTTCTCAGAGTGTGTGACTGGTGGCTGTCCCGGTTGGTGTCAATGTCTCTAGTGATTCATGGCATGTGCTGTGGAACCAGCTTGTCTGGTTTGAAACTCACTCAGATACTTTATCAGTCACTTTGGTCATCAGCTACCTTAAGACTCATTGGCTTAAACAATAACTCTCTGGCGGTTCTGATCATGGGCTGGGCTTAGCTGGGTGGCTCTTGGTTGAGGTCTGTCATGAGATGAGAGACAGCAGTTAGGGCTGCAGTCATCTGATGCCTAACCTGAGCTGTCTGATGGCTCCTTCATGCACATCTCAGCTGAGTCAGCCGAACAGCTGGGGGCTACCTGAGCCTCCTGGCTTTTCTGGGGATCAGCTTGGGCTTCCCTGCAGTATAGTGGCCTCAGAGTAGTCAGCCCTTTCAGATGACAGCTGTTTTCCCCTAAATGAACATTATAAGAGTTCCAGGTAGAACCTGCAGGGCTTCTTATGGCCTGGAGGTGGGAAGTCATGAAGCGTCACTTCTGCAAATTCTCCTGATCAAAAGTGAGTCAGAGGGTCAACCAGGTTCAAGGGGAGAAGCCTGCACAAAGACCTGAATACTGGGATGAGTGGTTCCAAGTATGGTGGAGAGGGAGGAGGCATGGATTGAGAATACCCATCATTCTTGCTCTATGACTCTGAGCCAATGCTTAACCTCTCTGTGCCTCACTCTTCTCTTCTGCAAAGTAAGACAAATGGTCCCACCCCACAGAGCTTTTGTGACGAGCAAATGACTTCTAATTAGGGAATGCACTTAACTTATCATGTAAGTATTAGCTATTAATCTTTTTTTTTTTTTGGTTCCAGGGATTAAATTTAGGGGCACTTCACTGAGCCACATCCCAAGCCTTTTTTTGTATTTTATTTAGAGACATCTAAATAAAGTACTAAATAAGTACTTAGGGCCTCATTAAGTTGCTGAGGCTGGCTTTGAACTTGTAATTCTCCTGCCTCCGTCTCCCGAGCCACTGGGATTACACACATGTGCACTGTACCCAGTTAGCTGTTACTCTTGTTACTCAGAATAGGAAGGAGCATGCTTCTTCCCATCGATTTATCTATCTCCCAATATCTACGAAATATTCTATGATCATGAGCTACTCTATGTGCAAAGTAAGAGAAATGTTCTTTTCATTATAAAATTTTTTTTTCCTCATTTAAAGTCCAAATTTTAAGTTTGTATAAAATCAGTTACATTTAAAATATTAACAAAAACTAAAAACAGCTGCCAGGGCCTGGAGAATGGCATTTTGAGTCACATTGGTAATGTGCTCACTTTCAGGCCAGAGCCACCGACACTTGTGGTGTGGAATTTCCCGTGGCATTGGTAGAAAAGAAGCCACAAATATGTTTGTCAGCAAACTTCCCTGAAACAAAAAGAAATCAGGATTTCCTGCCAGAGGCCTAAGTAGTGAGTGATGTCTAGCATCTCACAACCCAATCTGATACTGGACTTAGCACTGGCTAGAAAACAGGATCTGCCAACAAATCATCAGAGATGGGCCTCAGTCCCTGGGGCCAGACACTGTTCTGTTGCTGCCAAATCCAAACAAAGCTCAGAGGTCACTGAACTCCAACTCTAAATATAAAAATGGCTTCATGATCAGAGTCTGTGATCTATTCTATAGAATTCTCTACCCTACTTCCTATCTCTCAGTGTTCCAGGCAGCCTTTAGGATAAAACCTGGTCTTTGCCATGTGTGTGCCCGCCTGCCATGTACCCATGATCTAGCACACGTGCCACTCTTATCCCTCCAAAAGGCCCTGAGCTCACTCAGCTTTCTTTGTTCTTTCCCATTCTTTCTGTTGTCTAGAAAAGATGGTAACAGTAAGGGCAGCTGTGGTCATCTCTCCCTTGGCCAGGCACCAGGCAGATGCTGTGGTAAGAGCACCACACAGTCATTTCACTCCACCTTCACCCTGGTCCACTGAGCTTTGCTGGCCTGTGAGTTTGCCCATTTATCCTGCCAGGTATTGATTAGGAAGAGCTGGGCGTGGTGGCACCTGTAATATCAGCTACTCAGGAGGCTGACACCGGACACAAGTTCAAGGCTAGCCCAGGGTGACTTATTGAGACTCTGTCTAAAATAACTAACTAACTAAATAAAAAGCTCTTTATGAGGCTAGACATATAGATCAATGGAATAAATTCAGAGTTTACAAATAAACACTTATATTTATAGCCAATTATTTTTCCAGACAAGGGTGTCAAGATAATTGGGAAAATAATTGTCTTTTCAACAAATGGCACTGAGGCAACCAGATTTCCACATGCAAAGGAATGAAGCTAGACTTCTACCTCACATCACAGGTAAAAATTAACTTAAAATGGATCAATGACTTAATGTCAGAGCTAAAACTAAAGCACTTAGGAAATAATATATGAGTCAATCTTCATGACCTAGGGTTAGGCAAAGTCTTCTTAGATAAGATATCAAAGTGTAAGTAACCAAAAAATAAAACAAAACAAAACACAAATAAACCTTAATTGACATTAAAAACATTTGTATTTCAGAGGATATCACCAAGAGAGTGAAAATACAATCTACAAATCAGGAGAAGATATTTGCAAATTATATATCTGACTAGTACATAGAATATAAAAAGGAGCTGTAACAATTCAATAAATAGCCAAATGAAAAAATGGACAAAGGATCTGCCAAAGAAGGCATACAAGTAGTCAACAAGCATATGAGAAGAAGCTCAACATCACTGGCCATCAGGGAAACACAAATCAAAACCACAAGGAGATACCAATTTCATATCCACTAGGAGGGTAATCAAAGAGACACACAAAACCAAGTGTTGATGAGGATGAGGAGAAACTCAAGCCCTCAGACACTTGTGACAGAAATGTAAAATGGTGCAGTGGCTTTGGAAAACAGTCTGGCAATTTTCAAAAGGTGTAAGTATGGAGTCATGATCTGATCTAGCAATTTCACACTTAGACATAGATCCAAAATAAATGAAAACATATGCCCACACAAAAACTTACACATGAATGTTCATAGAGTATTTCTCATACCAGCCATAAATTTGAAACAATTCAAATTCCTATCAACTGATGATAAGCAAAATGTATATCCATTTTATGGAATATTACTCAGCCATAAAACAGAACCAGTACTGAGATATACTATAATACAGAAAATCCTTGAAAACATGAAGCTAAGCAAAAGAAGTTAACACAAAAGGCTGTTCACTGAATGGTTCCATTTATATGAAATGTCCCAAATAGGCAAATCCCTAGAGGTAGAAAGTAGATAAGTGGTTGTCTAGGGCTAGGGGAGGAGGAGAATGGGAGTGATTGTTAATATGGTATAGAGTTTCTTTTTGAGATGATGAAAATGTTCAAAAATTCATTGTAGTGATGGTAGAAAAAAAATACTGTAAAAACGAGAAAACCACTGAATTTTTTAAAAATTGAGAATACAAAGCCTAAATAAATAAAAAGGGAAGAAGCACCTTTAGCAGTTTCACTGACTCTACTTCTTACGTCCCCTCTAGTTTGGAGCTGGTATGCTCATTGTGCATCTTGATTAGAACTCTGTAAGACACAGGGGCCAGACTGGCTCATCTATGTGTGTCCACCTCAACTGTGGGTGAACATCTGTACACGCCCATCTGGGTCACTTTAAATTCTGGCACCTTATGGCATTAGAGCAGATTATGCTAAGTGAAGCTAGCCAATCCCTAAAAAACAAATGCCAAATGTCTTCTTTGATATAAAGAGAGCAACTAAGAACAGAGCAGGGAGAAAGAGCAGGAGGAAAAGACTAACATTAAACAGAGACATGAGGTGGGAGGGAAAGGGAGAGAAAAGGAAAATTGCATGGAAATGGAAGGAGACCCTCATTGTTATACAAAATTACATATAAGAGGTTGTGAGGGGAATGGGGGGGAAAACAAGGAGAAAAATGAATTGTAGTAGATGGGGTAGAGAGAGAAGATGGGAGGGGAGGGGGGATAATAGAGGATAGGAAAGGTAGCAGAATACAGCAGTCACTAATATGGCTAAAATGTTGTCTCCCTGACTTTCCTAGGTGTGGCCAGCCCATCTCACTGGCTTCTCATTGAGTTCAGTGTCTCCTGTTTCCTTCCTAGTACATGGAATTATTTACTTAAATGTATAAAACAATTTATCAGCTTCTTTTTGTCTGACTCTCTCTTTAGAATATCCACTCTACAAGGGCAGTGACTATCTACCTTGTTGGCTTAGTTAGTATCTGTTGCATGAACAACTTTGGAACAATTTGGTGCACTGGTGACTGGCTGGATGACCACCTAAGACTGAAGTGACCTCAGGACAGGGATAATCTGTACCTTTTTCATCCTGACTTGGTATCTGGCTCATGGGAGCTCAAAACATCTTGGCTGAACTCGTTCATTTGAATGAACTGCTGCCAGCCTAGAGGGCAGTCCTTCTGGGTGAGACGAGGCTCTGTCCTCTCTACTTGATCTAAAGGTGCTGATGCAGGGCCTGCTGAAGAAGCCTCAGGGATCTGAGAGCTTGAACTGCTATAAAGTTAAAAATCTAAGAAATCAAGCAGAAAAACCAAGACACCTTGCACCAACTGCAGATGGGGAGTCAGGACGTGAACAGCACCTATAAGGGCCATGGCAATGAGCTCAGATGACCACAGTGTGTGGTGCTGCTTAAAAGCCGGGATGGTCCTTGGCTGTAACTGCTGGTGATAAGAACATGGTGATGGTACTACTTCACAAATGCCCCTTTTTATTTATTATTTCCTACTTTTATTGATGATACCACCCAAATCAGTCCTGAACTTCCTTGTTCCCAGGGATAATGGACAGGTATTAGCAGGGCACTCTGGAACTCTTGTTGAGGCTCAGGGTGTACCTCCCAAGCCCTGGGCTTGGTTGGCCCCTCCCAGTTGACCCCAGGTCTCCTTCAGGGGTCAGGGCTGCTAGAGAACCTGATTAACCTCTTGCTCCAGGCTTCTCAGTTCTTTAGGGGAAAAGACTCATTTCTTTTTGCGTTTTTTCCTCTAATTCTTCTCATTGCCAAAGCCTAAGAGGGGAAGTTATTCTTATCTGGACATCTCTAAATGTTCTCTCTCCTTTCCTGGGCAGTCATCAAAATCCGGTCTTTTGTCTTTAAAGTTAAAAAAACTTGTCAAGTAGATATGTTTGTACTTCCCTGATTATGGTCTGTTTTCGCCTTTTCTGGTTTTTTTCCACACCCATATTAATCACAACATGGATTTCCATGCTGTTTCCCAGCTCCATCAGTTCTTTTCTAATTAGGTTTGAGGCCCTCAGCTTGGTTGGCAGACCCTTGAAAGAGCCTGTTCATGGGGACCTGCCAACACTCAGGTACCAGACTTAAGGATATTTGTATGTAAATGTTAAAATGCAAATTAATGATTTTGAAGCTTCTGTTCTATGCACAACTGCAGTTTATTGCTTTTACAAGAGTTTTCTGCCCTTCTATTTTTCATCATCTTCTCAGTTCTAGTTCATTGGCTTATAAAGAACAGGCTGGGAAGGCTGGGGTTGTAGCTCAGAGGTAGAGCGCTTCCCTCTCACGTGGGTTCGATCCTCAGCACCACATAAAAATAAACAAAATAAAGGTATGTGTCCATCTAAAACTATTTTAAAAAATTAAAAATATTAAAAAATAAAAGAACAGGCTGGGATTGGTAGAGACAATATGTGTCTTTCAATATCAGGAAAGACACTGTTTTTAAAAATTTTTCTAAATTTGTTCTAATTAGTTAAACATGAGAGTAGAATGCTTTTTGACACATTGTACCCAAATGGAGCACAAATTCCCATTCCTCTGGCTGCACATGGAGCAGAGTCACACCAGTAGTGTAATCATACATGTATATATGAGATATTCTTAGATTTTCACTTGACAAGCTGTTGGTCTGAGAAGAATAAATAGATGTGTTTGAAAATTCAGATTAAGAGCTGTTTCTTTTTTCAGTAGAGTTATTTACATTAAAAATATTTTTAGTTGTAGATGAATACAATATTTTTATTTTATTTTATTTATTTTTTTAATGTGGTGCTGAGAATCAAACCCAGCCACAACCCTAGCCCATAGAATTATTTATATTTTTAAAAGGGAAAACTGTACCATTCTTGTTGCTACAGTCAAGTCTATTGAAAGCTACCCAAAACCTCACACTTTTAGGAAACCACAGGAATAATTTATGCAACAAAACCAGCACCTCAAAACACCTCTGTGCTACATACAGATGGACAAGTACAACGGCGGCCCTACTAGAATTGTTCAGTGTTCTCTTGTTTAGACAGGGATGTCATGAGTGAAGCCAGAACCCAGAGGTTTGTCCCAAGAAGGTGGGAACACATTGGTGTCCATGCCAAGTCCAGAAATAAATCCTAGCTTATGTTTAGTTTCTGCATGGAATAAACAGTATTGTAGGAAGCAAACAGTGCAGGAGCCAGAACAATAACAGATTAGGAATAAAAACAAGGATGTGCATGTGGATAAATGTGCTCTTCTCATTGCACAGAATAAAAAACCTAGGTGCTGTCATCAGGGGCAAAGGAGGTTCCATCTAGAATGAACTAGCTCAGATTTTACCTACCCAATTCAGGAAAACAATCCAGAAAAATCTCAAGTTTTCCAAATTTAATTCTTTGTTGGCAAGAAAAGAATCAAGAAAAGTTTGTGGAACTTTTAGGGTGGCTATTAATGGGTTAGAATAAAGTTATTATAAATATATCAGAACATTTTTATTCCTGCTTGATGGAAATTCAATTGTTTATGCCAGCCAGGAAACAGTTCAATAACTAAACTTAATCTTTTGTTCCTAAAGATTTTCTGCTAACTATAATTAAACTGGGGAGCATTTGAAGGGTAACATTTCTTTACAGAGCAGTACACTAATGACTGCTCCAAAATCAAGGGCATGAATGGATTCATTTATATAGTTCATAAAAAGGAGATTTACATGACGGTTCCTCCCCCAATTGCTTGCTGGCTGGCTGACTAGGCAATCTTGCTGAAGGGAGCTCAGAGCACTCCAACAGGAGGCTGGAGGCAAGCACAATGTCCTGACCTCTGAGGTAACTGCTGGAGTCTGCTGGTGAGAAGGTTATACTGAGATGAACATGAACTAGTGACGACCACCTCTAACACGAGTGAGCTGGCCATGTTCTGTATCAAACCTACACCATGGAATGTAAGTTATCCCGTGGAAGGTTCAAGTGTTTCTTCTTGTCACCAGTGACTGACCTAGAGAAGGGTATGTACTGGCTGTATAATGCCCACATTATGCTTGTGACCACACTGGCTCCTCTCCCCAGCACAGAATATAAAAGCCCCAGGTCTTATGATGCAATGAGAGAAGATTAATGAGGAAGCATGGAGCCACAGGTGAGGTGAGGCACGTGACTGAACTCCAGGCTCAGAGTCCCTATTTCTGCTTTTACCACTAAGGCATCTGGACTCCTTATGGGAGTACATTCTCACTGGACATGAGGCCACCTGGTCCCCAGGGTTCTGGGACCTGGCTAATGTGTGTGAGAGCTGCCCAAGATGATGTGAGACCAGTTTGGAAGTTCAGGTCCCTCCTGCCTCCACGCGATTCCCAGCAAAGCAGCACCGATGCTCAACCTTCCTTTTACAGTCTGCCTGGCCCTGAGCTGATTGACAACACATGGTTTGATGGAATCAATGTGTCTTCCTGGGGATGCTCAGCAGTCACCATATACTCACCCACCTCCTCCTGCATCTAAGCTTCCTTCCCAGCAAGCTTTCTGCCCAGGGTTTGAAGTCTTCCCCAGGTAGGGGTGGGCTGGTTCCCACATGGCTTTGACCTTCAGCTACTGCTAGAAGCAGTCATTCCTTTGAGCCTGTTCTCCATACTCAGTATCTTGTCAATCATTTTCACTGAACCCACTCTACAGGTGTCCAGATTGGTCACTCATCTGCCTGGCAGCTGGAAAAAATTTCCACGATGGCTGTACAGCAGCTTTCCTGGAGGTGTGTAAAAGGCTAAGAAAACTATTAAAGATCTTCCCTGTCCATGACCTTTGCACATCCTTGATGGCACATCTAAAGAAGCCAACTTTTCTGCGGGTGTGCCTCATTCAAAACTCAGTCATTGACTTATCTCAAGGCCCTCACTCCCTCCCTTCAGGATATGGCCAGTCCTTGGGGGGATGAAGTGTCCTTCAGGGTATCACAAGGTCACATAGGTTGTTAGAATGAAGTTTCTCTGTTCTAATTTGTATTTAAGGAGCCCCACTGGGAATAAGACTTTGGAGTCTCACCCATGGCGAGGATGCTCCTTTTGGGACTTCCCAGTCAGGATCCTGAAAAGCTGCCCTGGGATTCCCCAGGTACATGATCAGATGTTGGTATTTCTCTGGATCCAGTGATGTATTTTTTTCTCTTCCTCTCTTGCCTATCACTTCTGCTGCTGCTTCCATATTATTTTCTAAAATAAATGCTATCTTGTATAAGGAGAGTGTCTTATTGTCCCTCAGATCCGACCTGCCAAATTCAGCAGCTGCACACATGTGTAATGCTTTAATGTTACAGTGTGATGGTGAGTGGGAGTTTCCTTGGTTCTGACTGCTCAAGATTATATTTAGGTTTAAAATAAATAATAAATTCTAATCAACTAGCACGGGCTAGACATATATAGCAAGGGCTTAATTCACAGTAGCTGTTACACTATCACTAATGCACACTTCAACTAAAGCTTTAAATGTAAGAGAGGCCTACTTGATGAGAAAGATAAGTCACTAGGCTTTTTGAGGGTTAATACATAAAAATGCACAAAGGAAAACAGAGAAGGCAGTTATATATCAGCAGCCCCCCTTCCTGTTTCATAGCAAAACACCTGAAGGGGAGGCAGAGACCCCCCCAATGTTTTAAATGTCTGTGGGGTCACAACTGGCATGTACTCCTTTGCCCAATGCTGACATCACTTCCTGGAGAAGATGGGACCTATCTAAAGCTGGACAAAAGGACATCAGTATAAGCATATTTGAGAACAAAGCAGGGGCTGGGGATGTGGCTCAAGTGGTAGCGCGCTCGCCTGGCATGCGTGCGGCCCGGGTTCGATCCTCAGCACCACATACAAACAAAGATGTTGTGTCCGCCAAATACTAAAAAATAAATATTAAAAAATTCTCTCTCTCTACCTCTATCTCTGTCACTCTCTCTTTAAAAAAAAAAAGAGAACAAAGCAGTATTTGCAATAGTTTAAGCTAAAAACTGCTTTAAGATACTTCATAATCTTTGGGGTTAATGTGTTGAAAATGTCAGCTGACTAACCACCAACTGTGCCCCAACACCATGTGACCATTCAAGCTTGGGATCCCCAGCTGCCAGCTGCAGTGCTGTCACTTGTGGCTTGAGGTCCTTCCTCACCAATTGCTATGTCTGTCAGAGCAGCAGGGACCAGCTGACTGGCTCAAACCATATGTGCTATTTCTGTGCATAGGATGTGAGGAAGGTGAGGAAGTGCATGCCGTGGTAAATCAGACCAGGATATGAGTCAGATCATATTATAAAGGGTTGAAAAAGACTGATCTTCAAAGCACACTGAGCATCATGCTGGGCTTCAACATAATTGGAAAGGAGCCACAGTTTGAAAGACGCTTATAATTACTAAGTAAAGGAGAAACACTGAAGACTGTGAAAGGTTAAGTTTGGTCAAAGGCCTACAAGTGAAAAGAAATAGATAAGGTAGAAGCCATACTCTAAGGGTCTTAAAATTCTGCAATAAAAAGAAAGATTTACCAGGATCACCTACTTCTCCAACATATTTTGGTCAGATAAGCAGAGGTAGTCAAGTAGACAGATAAGCAGAGGTAGTCAAGTAGACAGCACAGAAAAGCTATAAGATGTTGGGCTTGCCTTATTTTTCTTTTTCAAACAAAAAATTTTATCTGCAAGGCAATCTTTCTTGGGCCAGATTAATGGTCCTAAACTAGCTCTTTAAAATAAGAGAATCTATGGACAATGAGGTATAAAGATATGCCCCAAAATATGGATGTCTGTAAGTAACACTCGAAGAGTAAAAATCTGTTAACAATCACAATATCACAAATCAGTTAAATAAACCATGGGGTGTCCCTTTCCTGGAATCCAAGCAGCTGTTAAAAGAAGTGACATAATTTGAATATTCTTACATAAAATGATGTCTGAAATAAACTGTTATGTCAAAATATCAAGTTGTAGAAAATGTGTATGGCAATCACATTTCTGTTAGAAATGATGTTTGGAGAAGTCTCTAAGGAGTCAGAGAAGCCCACTTAAAATTGTTACTAGTGACCCATTGAATCATTTACAACAGCTATTTTATTTTTTTAAAATATTTATTTTTTAGTTGTAGTTGGACACAATTCCTTTATTTTGTTTATTTATTTTTATGTGGTGCTGAGGATCGAACCCAGGTCCTCGCATGTGCTAGGTGAGCACTCTACTGCTGAGCCCCAGCCCCAGCCTCTACAATAGCTATTTTATAACAGAGAATAAAACCAACAAAGATATTTATAAGAAAAGAATAGTACACATCTGGTTTTTTTTTTCTCTAGTTGCAAGATTCCGGGAGGCCTTAGGTGGCCTAATGGTATTGCCAGCATCCCTGGCTGAATCAGTGTGCAGCAGGACAAACCCTGGGAAGGGTCCAGTTCTGGGCAGCCCTGAGCTCTCTGCAGGTCCAAGATGGCAGCAGGGAGGCAGCAGAGTCAGCATTTCTGAAATGCCATGGGAAAAGGGCTTACTGGCCTCAGAAGCCCTTTGTTTACCCCTGCCCCTGTCATGGCACCCTTGCAGGGCCTACATAATTGCACTTCTGCTTGGTGAGCTGTGGGGAGCTCACAGCCTAGCCATACTTGTAGCCATGACCCCAGACCACCACTGCTCAGCCTTGGCATGCCAGCACATCTCAAAATGGTTTTACTGGCTTGATGTTCAAGAGGCTGCAAAGAGTTATTAGTGAGGTGTGACAGAAACAATTCATCTGCACATCACTTCCCTCCCAGCAGAGCCTTGTGGAAGCATCCTTTCTTCCACAGCCAGGATAAAGGGAGGTAGTTGACCTGCCCCTGTCACCACAGGAATCCATCCTAATGCCCTCCCAACTACGCATTTCCTCTCTGTAAATCAATGTCCTCTGGTCTTCCTGACAGCCCCTTTCTTCAGGAGAGAGGGGAGGCAACAGGCCATCTGTAGAAACCACATGCCTAGGTCTGCAAACAACTGTAGCTTCAGCCTTGTCTGCTCAAGGCTGAAGAAGCCCATGCGATTGTTGAAGTATTTTTGTTCTTCTTAGATCTACTCTTGAATGCCTTACAGGCTGTTTCCACTGAGTTCTATGACAACTTGATCAATGTCTGACTTCTTCACCAGAACAAGAGCCCCTTGAGGGAAGAACTTGCACCGTCCCCAGTGCATAGCACAGCATCTGCTACCAAGTAGATGCCCAGTAAAGGCTTGCTCAGTGAAAGGATGATAAAAGGGCTGCTGGGGGATCCATGGAAGTGGGAGCAGGAAGGAGCTTGGGAGGCTTCTCTTCCCTCCCATGTCCAGCTTGCCTCCTCTGTTTTTTGTAATATGTGTCCAGGTGAATAGTTAGCAAGAGATATTTCCCCTCTCAAATGCTGGAGACTTATCAGAGCTGTGTATTAACAGATGACAGAGTTTAAAGGAATGAGGAGACTTTAGAAAGACCCCAGAAAATTTCTCAGTTGAAATGCAGAGCCTGTGATGCTGACCCCCTGGTTGTTTCTTGGGGGCCCTTCAACTTATCCAGGGATGCTGTGAGGTGTCCTGGACAGTGGCTGTGCTAAAGGATAGGAAGAATATGACAGAGGCCAGACATGGTGGTGCACGCCTGTAAACCTAGCAGCTCAGGAGGCTGAGGCAGGAGGAGCGTGAGTTCAAAGCCAGCCTCAGCAACTGTGAGGCAATAAGCAAATCAGTGAGACCCTGTCTCTAAACAAAATACAAAAAAAGAAAAAAGAAAGAAAGACAAAAGAATATGATCCTCTTCCCATATCAGAGAGGATCTCAGACAGTCCTGCAGGAGGACAGAGGGGGCAGGATGGAGCACTGACCTCGGCTGATGCGCTGCTTCTCCCCAGATAAGATGCCAGGGCTGTCAATGATGCTGATACTCTTCAGGACCTGATTGGGCAGCTGGGAGCACATGAACCTAGAAGAACCAGACAAAAAAGGCAGGGTTAGAACTGGGCCTCACAAAGGGCTCTAACTCCGGGTGCCCAGGGCTTTCTGGGCCCACTTATGTCTGTTAAGTGGGGGTGTAGAGGAGGTTGGCGGACACTAAAGAAGCTTGTAAAGTTGCCTGTACAGCAGGGGCTTCGAAAGAATGATGGCAACTCCACTGGTGCCACACAATGATGCCAGCCTACGGGACAGGGTGTGGGAGGTAGGCTGGCTACTTACCATTCGATCTCTAACTGTTAACTTTCATTTGATCCTCATATTAACCTCCCGAGGAAAAAAATTACTATCACTTTGGGGTAACTAGCTCAGTGTCACTCAGAGCTAGATCTTACATCCAGGTCAACCTGACTCAAGTCCATGAGCCTCCCTTTCCTTCCTCCTTGCTCTTCCTGCCCAAGCATCCCTTCTCCTGTAGGAAATCCCATGACTCCTTTAGAGGGCACTTCCCCACTTGGCTACAGTATCCCAAACTCCCTGTCCTGTCCTGCCCATTTCCCGGGGTGAGGGCTGGAGGTATTGGGGCCTATTTCCTTGTCTGGTACCCCAAAATTCAGCACCCAATGCCTCTTTGGTTTTAGGTCCAGGGAAGGGCAGACACCTATGTGCAATGCCCCAAATCTTCCAGGTGTTTAGGAGTCCTAGAAGTTCCCTGGCAGCAGACAACTGGGCTGTGGCTGGGTCCTTGGATGAGCTTTTCTAAGCCTCTTTCCTATCTCTCACTTGCCTGATGCCACTTCCTTCTTCTGACTGTGGTCCTTCCTGTTCTGGTTTTAGTCAGCTACCTTTGCGATGGCCTCATGGAAGCAGATTGGGGTAGGAGGAAAATTCTGGCCTGAGGGTTGGCAGACCTGGGCTCAGTTTCTGCTTAGTCTTTGCCAATGATTTTCATGGGCCCTGGACAAGGGCTTCCCTCTTTGGACCTCAGTTTCCTTATGGGTGCTGAGACACTCTGGACCAGAAACTGGTGATGTTCTTTGTAGCTTTACCACTGTAAACTCTATGAGTAACAGCAGGAAGCACTTTGTTACTTCCAACAGAGGCAAGAGAGCCTGGTCTGGATCTTTGTTAGGTCCTGTGTATGTTTTAAGGAGGAAACAGGAGTGCCTCTCCTTTTCCTGTCCTATCAGTGGCCAACTTCTTTCTCTGTGTGGCAGAAAGCTTGAAAATACTCGATAACAGCTCAATTCTTCCATTCAGTGGAAGTGGTGGGGATTACTCACAAAGTAAGTATGCTGGGAATTCGGGTCAGGGAGGCCGCCCAGCCTCCACAGTGCCTATGAACAGACTGACTCCACAGGCAGGGGAGGGTAACCCAAGCCTGGATACCAATTTGACATTTCAACATCACTTTGCTTCAAGGTGCTCAGGACAAGTTTTTCCATACATTCTTTCCTATCTTTCCAAATCATCCCAGGAAGGCAGGGGAAAGGAGGATCCTTTCTCAGGTGGAAAACTTGCAGCACAAAGCAGGAAGACAACTTGAGGCCATGTGCTAATGCATGGCTGACTGGGGACTAGACACCTAAACTTTCTTCCTTCTTTTTTTGCAGTCCTGGGGTTGAATCCAGGGCCTCACACAATGCTAGGCAAGCACTCTACCATGAACTACATTCCCAGCCTGCAACTTAGCATTTTTGATATCAGATGAGTAGAAAGCAACCCATTTAGTTAAATATGTAATGTTAAAAATAGAGGGTCAAGAGAGGCACATAATGTAATCCCAGAGACTTGGGGAGGCTAAGGCAGGAGGGTTGAGAGTTCAAAGCTGGCATCAACAACTTAGTGAGGCCCTAAGCAACTCAGCAAGACCCTGTCTCTAATAAAATATTTTAAAAAGGACTGGGGTTGTGGCTCAGTGATTAAACTCCCCTGAATTCAATCCCTGGTACCAAAAAAAAAAAAAAAGGGGGGGGGGTTGAGTAAATTTAAAATAAATTGCTCATTTCTGCTTTTACCTCCCCACCCCTGCACCCTGAACTACACTGCCCAATGCCAGGAAAGATTTGTGAGTAAAGCATATAGGGATTGCCAAGCACCGTTTGTAAATTCACAGAGCAAAACACAACTAACTACCCAGTTGTCTAGAACTGGGGGGAGAAACTGAGTTCTAAGCACATCTGGGGTGGCCCCCATTTCTTCTCATTTCCTCCTTTCTATCAAGCAGCCCTGGTGATGCTAAACATATTGCACCTACATGAAACTATTTTACACAAACTGTTCCCATGGGGAGGCTGATGTTTCTCCAAAACCACAAGCTCACACTCAGTATCAATTTTTCCAAAACATAAACCCTTAGATTTTGGTGTGTGGCTGACACAGGGATTCAAAATTTACATACTGTTCACTCCCTGAGTATAAAGCAACGGCATTTTAACAGCTCCCAGGCTTCCTGACAACAGCAGAGGCTAAATGTGCGAGCCAGAGAGAAAAAGTGCAATGAGCTGATGTCACCACACGGACGCATAAGGGAGCCAGGCCAGGGGCCTAGACAACTGCCAAGGGGAGGAGAAGGAGGAGAGCGAGCCCTTGGGGGCACATGAGAGGGACCGCTGAAGTTGTGTGTGCAAAGCTGGATCCTACTCCATGAAAGAGCACGGGTGGGGTTGGGCAGGAGAGCACAGAGCACCAATGAGCACTCAGTCCCCAAGGCTGCCACAGCTGCACTGTAAAGCTAGAACCATAAAGTACTCTACCACTGAGCCACATCTCCAGCCCACAGATGTATTCTCAAAAACCATTTAGCCAGGTATGGTGGTGCTACATGCCTAGAGTCCCAGAGACCTGGGAAGCCTAGGCAGAGGATCACAAGCTTGAGTCCAGCCTGGACAACTTAGTGAGATCTTGTCTTAAAATAGGAAAAATTTAGAGGACTGAGAGTATAGTTCAGTGGCCGAATGCTTTCCTTGCATGTGCCAAGCCCAGGGTTAGATCCCTAGTACCACAAAAGAAAAAGCAAACAAATAAAAATCCACATTTTATTGTAATCGGAAAGTGATTGATGCTTCTCTATCAATCATGTTTTACTCTCTGCATTCAGAAAGGAAGGTAGGAAGCAAGCTCACTTGTATCCATCACAGTCAGTGCAGGCGAGGCCTGTGCCTTTCTGCTGGAATGTTTCCAAACACAGATTTGCTGTTCCAGGATGGATTTCCTACTCCTTCCTGAATGATTAACACAAAGTGCATCTGTGCCTGGCCTTCTCCACATGAAATATGTGGACATGTGCTGGTCAGAACCACAGCTGACCTGATGAGCTTTGTTTTCAAAAGTCAAAGAAGGGAAGGGAAGAACCAAGATTCTTTGCTGGGTCCCCATTCCATGTCACCTCCAAATCTAGGGAAGGTCGGGGTAGCAGAAAGAAGTGGTTGACACTCTAATGGCACAGGCTGTAAGGTTTTGGGCATGTTGCCAGGAGTCCTGACTCACAGTAAAGTGAGAGGCGAGAGAATAGATTACTTAAAATTGCTTCTCAATGCTAAAATTCCAAGTCAATGATTAATTTTTTTTTTCCACAGATGAGGGTCTTTTTTTTTTTTTTTTTTGTGGTGCTGGGGATTAAACCCAGGGTCTTGTGCATGTGAAGCAAGCACTCTACCAACTGAGCTATATCCCCAGCCCCATAGATTTATGAGATTTTATAAATACCAAATAATACCAAATAATCATATTAGATACTATAATAATCAAATTTGGATCAAATTAGCCCTGAGGAGAATCAAACTTTTTAAAATGTAGTTCAGCTGAGGAAAGAGACAACTTTGTATAAAGAAAAAATGGCTTTAGAAGAGACATAACATAATGGGGCTTCTCCAACTAGAGGGCAGAAAGACTGGCTGGAAAGGAGAGTTCAGTGATCAGTTTTTCAAGAATTCAACTTGTAAAAGAACCTTAACACTGACTGAATTTTTAATGAAACAGTGATCTCTGTGGCGTTTGTAAAAACAATAAACTAGCAGCAGCATTTACTGACCTCTTACCATGTGTCAGGTCTGTACTAAGCATTTCCTCTGCACATGAACTCAATCTTTCCACAATTCAAGGGGCCTTTGGGCTGGGAGCTGTCATCTTATAAAGAAGACTGGGGCCCAGAGAGTCCACATGCTGTAACTTGCCAAATCCCATGGCCAATAAGAGACAGAACTGGGATACTGTTAGCCTGGCAATTCTGCCTGTGGAGTCCAGGGTCTTAGCTATATGGCTACTAATACCTCATGCTTTTGAGGTAATAGTAGGGGAAAATGTCAGGTCCTCATCCCTGATACTTCTGGGACTGACCGAAACACACTGGTGTCACCAGGACCTGTGTGCTCAGTATGCTGCTGGCTGGGTCCATTCCTTCTAACCTGCCTCCTCATGCTTTTGAATCATGATTTTTGTGTCCCTTTAGCACACACAGGGAAATATCTTGAAACATGAGTGACATGCCACAGTCCTGAAGCTCTTCTCCCAGGGGCTACCTTGTGGAGCTTGCTCTCTACCTGTTCGTATGGAGGGTAGGGGCAGTGAACAGAAGGCAGATGTGTGCTTTTACCAATTTCCCTCGTGTAGGTCTCTAAACCTCTCTGAGCAACTATTACAAGGTTATTATAACTATTATAACTTAGCTATTAGGCTGAAATAAATTTAAACTTACAGTGGTGAGAGTATAGAACTGTTTCAAAGCATTTCCTTTGACCCCAGCCCATTTTATTCACATGGGTAAAACCAGAGAAATTACACGCCCATACTAAGTAGGAGAATAAATAGGACACAGTCTATAAAAAAGACTTTAACAATTAAATTGTAATAATTATTACATGGTCCTGCCACAATGGCTGACCTAACCTTCTAGTGCCCAGGAATAACTGAAGTCCACATCTAAACTATATAAAAGCCCCTGGTTGCCCTTTGACTAAATCTTATGAAATTATCACTTTGAAAGGTAAAATATGGTTGAAGACTGGTGATTTCACATGGTTCAACCTAAACAGTTACTTTTATAAATCCTTTCTTGATGGCCAGTGGTGAAAACTGGGTGCAATGCACCAGTCTGGAGGATCTGTCTGAGCCCAGGGAGTACAGCTAGTTTTCTGGAATGCTGGACCCGTATAGGCAGCTGCCAAACAAGAACAATGATCTGGAAGTCACTTCAAGTCCCAAGGTTAAAAATTAACAGGAAAAGCTTCGGCAGTTTATTGTGGTTATTATGACAAATGTACTACAACACATAAACAAAACATAAAACAGTTATCCTTTCAGATTTAAATAAAATTTTTTTTTTTCTGCTGTGTACAGAGTGATTCTTGGCAAAAGCCTGTTTTCCTTAATTTTTGCAGCTAAATTAGGTGGAGAAGTCAGTGTGTGTGTCTTCCCCAATGTTGTGGACATATGGCAAGTCATTTAAAAAAAAATTTCCCAATGGGCCAGGCACAGCGGTGCACACTTGTAATCCCAGTGGCTCAGGAGGCTGAGGCAGGAGGATCGAGAGTTCAAAGCCAGCCTCAGCAATTTAGCAAGGCCCTAAGCAACTCAGTGAAACCCTGTCTCTAAATAAAATACATATAAGAGTTGGGAATGTGGCTCAGCAGTTAAACACTTTGGAGTTCAATCTCTAGTACTCCCCCCCCCACCACCAAAAAAAAAATTCCCAATGGTAAATAAGTGATTAATAAGTGACTAAATATCTAAAACTCAAATAATAATATTGAACGAACCCTCATTTATTTACATAGAGGTAACAAATGGAGTACAAGTCCAAAACCATACCTGTGTGTTCTATGATGGGCAAATTATCACACAAACCTAAGACAGTGGTTTTCACCATCACCATGAACCATCATCAGGTCTGCCTAAAATGACAGTGCACTGGAGGGACAGTTTAGACTCCTTCAATTCAAAAGGAAGTTTCAAAAATTTAAATCCTAGGGCAAGCGATTAAAGTTATTTTTTAAAAATGGAATTTCTTTTGTGAGAGACTACAATTAAAAAAAATACCAGATTTTAAGACTAAACACAATGTTTCTTAACTATCTGGATTAAAAAGTATTTCTAATTTTTAGAAAAGTAGACTGTGGAAAAAACAACATGCAATTCAGAAGCAGACTGCATGGGAAAATGTTGGTCCTCATCCCTGATACTTCTGGAACTGACTGAAATGCACTGGGGTCACCAGGGGCTGTGTGCTCAGCAAGAAGCTGGCTGGGTCCATTCCTCCTGGAGTGACCTGCCTCCTGATACACTGTAAAATGTCAATAACCCACTGCAATGGTGCCACTCCAAAAAAGGTGGACCATGGGACTCCTCTCTCAAGGGAAGCAATGGTGAAGTTGTTTTTTTTTTTTTTTTAAGGAAAAAAAAATCTTTTTTCAGAGATGAAATGATTTAGATTATCAGGTGTGACTTTCACACCTGATAATCTAAATCATTTCATCTCTGAAAATTCTTGCATTGTCTCATAATGAGCTTTTGGGAGACAGTCCTTGGCTAAACTAAAATAATAGGCCTTGATTTACACATCTACCAAACATAGTGAAGTTTCAGAACTCCTTTTGTTGTAGACTCAACTCCTCCTTTTATCGTTCAAGTGTGAACAATTCTATAATTTGCACCTGTCTTTTCAGGAATTCATCTTCATTTCTCAGAAATGCACCACAGACCTCTGCTAGCCTCTTCAAAAATCAGCCAGGCTCCACTGGATTTGCTTAATGCTGGGTGGTGGTGTTCCAAGCATCACCTGGTTCTATCTTGTGAAATACTTGACTCTTCTACTGTTCCCAGAAGGATGCTGAAAAACCAGCCTCTACCTCAGAGCAAAGCCTGTCCAAGGAAGGGACATCACCTTTGTCCTTGGAAAGACCCACAGAGCACTCCAAGGCACATTCCCACCCTGCTAAGTTGTTTATCTACAAATAACAGGAGAGATCTGCTGCACCAGGTGTCCCTGACTCAGTCAGGCTAGGTGGGGATCCATAGCAGCCCCCTAGAAGCCACCAATCAGCATGAGACAGGGAAATACCTGGGATGCCAGATGACCCTCCCAGTAGTTTATGGTGGTTGATAACTTTGGGAAACCATTTAGTTCAGCACGTACACCCCTCTTGGCTTAAACCAATCAGTTCAAATAAATCCCCCTCTTGTAGTAACCAATCACCCCTACCCAATTTGTTCCCGCCAGTGAATGTGCTAATCATGTTTTAGAGTTGTTATTCGATTTTCCCGCGGTGTGTGATGATTTGCTAAGAGATGCTATGATGTATGTGAAGTCCCTGCCTTCCCCAAAGAGTGTATAAAACTGCTGCAAACCCTGGGCTCAGGGCCTCTCAGTGTCACCAGTTGCTATGTGTGCGTGCGGAGGACCGAGCTAGCTCGCAATAAACACCTCTTTGCTGTTTACATTGATCTTGGTCTCTGGTAGTCTTTTAGGGGTCCCGAATTCGAGCATAACAAAGCTACAGTCATGTAAGTGTGATTGAGCGTCCTGTGCCAACTGGCACTCTTTCTTAAATAAGAGCTTTTGTGAAGCAGTAATGTCACGCAGATACCGTCACTGCTTGATCAGGCTGTCTGCTTTAACATGTGCTGTGAATTTCCATGAGGCACGTCCCTTACACATAAGCCTTTGTCAGTGCTTAGCTAGGCACAGGGTGGTAAACAGGAAGGGGAAACCTGAATTCTAGTCCTGATTCTGCCTGTTTTTGATAGCCTCTTCTTGAATAAACCATTTTTTTTTCTGCTTCTAGTTTTCTTACCTATGAATTGGACATTGTGTTGTCTATCAACCCCTCAAGCATTATGTAGATGAAACTATGTGAACTACACCTTGGGGAACAATCATTATCATCTCTACTATCTCTGCTGGAAGGCAATTTTGGGGATAGCCCTGAAGTTAAACAGGGGCAGTAGGCAAGGACTCAATCCTAATGCCATTCCATTGGGCAGCTCAGTATTATCTATGGAGAGATTCTCTGGACAGATGGCCTGGGATCCAGTCCCAACACTGCTACTTATTGGGGAGTGACCCAATGGAAATTAAATTAACTCCTCTATGCCTCAATTCCTCTTCTGTATCTTGGGTATAATGGTAGAAGCCATGCCAAAGGATTTTTATGAGAATTTAAAGCCAAAACACCTCAGCTTTCTGTGTTTAATATACAAGTAAAGTTTGGAACAGTACCTGACACATGGTAAATATCATATAATTATTTCCTCTTATTTTGCATATTATTCTAAACTCAATTAATAGTTGATTATATAATGCATGAATTATTTCCAGCAAGTTTTAAATTCTGAGATAACATTGCCATTCAAAATCCTTCCTGAATACTTCCATACTTATCTGCTGTGTGTTTGAGATTTGAAAAACACACAGTTTTTATTAGGAAAGTAAATCATTTGCCCAAGTCAGACAGGCCAATAACTACTTTTCCTGCTTTTGCCTTTGTGAATACATAAAATGAGAATTTGAAAAAAGTGGCAGCTTATTTCTTTTTTAAACCTTTGCCAGGCAAAAAAGTACAAGACAAAGGGCCTTGGTAATGAAACCTTAATATTCCAGAGCAGTCTTTCAGGGGGATGGATACTGTGCCTTGTACTTTCCGGAGCCACCGGAACCTCCCAGGGCCAGTCCTGGGACAGGAAGTCTGAGCTGTTGCCTGCCCCCTGTGCAGTGTTCAGGGATGCCCTGATGGGGGTGCTTCCTGTACTACTTCCCCTCAATGCTATTGCACACAACCCAGGAGATTCATGGAGTTGATACTCTGAGGCTCTCCCGCCTTGGGCTCAGCCTCTGCTTCTCTCACAAGAAGAAGCTGCCACATAGTTGCTCTGGAGTTAAAGGGTAAGCTCCTCTTGGAGAAGAGAATCCTGAGTGGCAGCGGGGAAGTCATCTGGACAGTGTTCTGCAAGTCACTGTTAGTAATAAGATGGAACTTCTCCATGACTCCATCCACGTCATCGTAGGCTCCTGCTCATCCCACTGCCAAGTTCCCTTGCTGCTGCTTGGAAGTTTTCTTTGATTTGCAACAGAGAGCATCTAGATGCCTAGAGTGCATCTGTTTTCTGTGAAAACTTTTTCACAGAAGGCACCTGTGGAGGCTGCCATGGCCGCACTCAGCAGCGCTGCTGCATAGTGTTAGGCACATGTTTATTCCAGCATCCATGTGAATGGTGCCCCCTGGAGTTGTGCAAGGAGGCACCTCAGCCTTTGGGAGGGCAGCAGTCAGCAGGGAGGATCCGATCCTATTTTTAGAAATATCTAGAAAGGAGAAGTGCAGCTCAAGCTGCTGTCTGTCAGTCTGTCAGAGCCAATCCTACTTCCTCTCCCGAAACAGGCTAGAACTGCTCTTCCAGCTTTCCTCTTCCTATGACTGACGTGTTCCCTCAATCTCTAACGTGTTCCCCCAATCTCTAAAGCTAGACATGCAAAAGAAAAAAATGGAGAGGCAGGTGGAGGCTGATAAGGAAGAAGAAAAGGGGTTTTAAAAACAAAGAAAGTATGGACATTTTAATAATATCAATTCTTTCCACCCATGAACCTGATTTCTTGGATAGGACCCCAAAAGCACAGGAAACAAAAGCAAAAACTGATAAGCAGGATTACTTCAAACTAAAAGCATCTGTACAGCAAAGGAAACAATCAAACCAAGTGAAGAGACAACCTACAGAATGTGAAAAACTATTTGCCAGCTATTCATCTGACAGAGGTTCAATACCCAGAATATACAAAGAACTCTAAAAACTTAACAGCTGGTGGCACACGTCTGTAATCCCAGGAACTAAGGAGGCTGAAGCAGGAGAATCTCAAGTTCAAAGCCAGCTTTAGTGAGGCCCTAAGCAACTTAGGGAGACCCTGTCTCAAAAATTAAAAAGAATTGGCAATGTGACTTAGAGGTTAAGATTTCCTGGATTAAATCCCTAGTACCAAAACAAAACAAAAGACATGCACACACAAAACCCAAACAAAAACTTAACAACAAAAAAACAAGTAATCCGGTTAAAAAATTTTATGGTCTGAATAGACATTTCTCAAAAGAAGAAACACAAATGGCCAATAACTGTGTGAAAAAATGCTCAACATTATTAGCCAATAAGGTAATAAGAATCAAAACAATGAGAACCATCTCACTCCAGTTAGGTGACTATTACCCAGAACAAAGAACAAACAAGCAAACAAACAACAATAACCACCAAATGCTGGCAAGGATGTGGGAGAAAAAGGAACTGTTATACACTGCTGGTGGGAAGGTAAACTGATACAGCCATTATGGAATACCATATGGAAGTTTCTAAAAAAACTAAAAGTAGATCTACCATATGTTCCAGCTACATCACTCCTGGGTACAGATTCAAACAAAGGAAATGAAGTCAGCATACAACAAGAGATCCTGAATGCCCATGTTTATTGCAGCACTCTTCACAATAGCTAATATATGGAATCAGTTCAGCTGCCTATCAAAAAAGTATACATATATGTTTATATACACACACATATATGTGTATTATTTTGTCATAAAGAAGAATAAAATTCTGTCATGTGCAGCAAAATGGACGGAACGGAAGACATCATGTTAACCAAAATAAACCAGACACAGAAAGACAAGTATCTCAAGTTTTCTCTTATATATGAAAACTAAATAAAAACAAAATCAGAAACAGTCAGTGGGGGGCACAAAAAAAAAAGAAAGGCAGGCTAGGAGTAGCAAACAGGTAGGGAAAGTCATAACAGCAGAATGTGTGCTAAGGCAGAGCTGCAGATGAGGCTGGGTCGCTCTCCCTACACAGTGCCAACACCCACTGACTTCACTGGGAACTCTGCTGAAAGATTATGGGGATGGTACAAATAAAACACATCTCTAATTAAGATGGAACTAATCCCACAACTTTTTTTAAAAATATTTTTTTTAGTTGTAGATGGACACAATATTTTATTTTTATGTGGTGCTGAGGATGGAATTCAGTGCTTTCCACATGTGAGGGGAGCACTCATACCACTGAGCTACAACCTCACAAAGTTGTGCCCTAATCCCACAACTTTGTATCTATAAAATAATAAACTTATTGTTTTTTGATTTTACTCTATTTCCCCTGCCCTCCATAGAACAAGGAAGCAGCTCAAAGTACCATAACCAAAACAAAAGGAATAGCCAGGGAGGTGAGGTGACCTATCCTGAGTCAGCAGACTAAATCCAGACGTCAGAAGAAACTTAGGTGTCCACTGGGATAAGACCCCTGACTGCAGGAAGCCAGGGCACTTCGTGGCATTCAGCCACCACTTAACATGACTAGAGACAGGGCAACCTGATCCATTTCAATTTATTAGAAATTGTTCTGTGAAGTCTTATAAATGTCCAGTCTTGGGACTTAGCTCTGGTCAATGAAGCCACCCAGAACAGGAATAAATATTGATGTCCTCTGGTAGACTAACAGATATTTGAACACAACTAGCATATTCTCTATGACTTTTCTCTTCTAGAAACTGTTGTTCTATTTTTGAATCTTTACATGCAATTGGCAATAAAAAAAGTTTAAATATCTTGACCAAAAATGACAGTTTGCTGGTCCTTACCGATTCAGGAAGGCATTTCCAAAGCGACTAAGCTTCCGAAATGGCTTTTTGGGGTCCACGACTAATGCATTCCCAGGGGTACTGCCCTCAGTCTCCCCATACATCACAGCGATGAAGGAATCGGTGGTGGGCTCTGGACCAATCCTCATGCCTGGGAAATCCTGCTCCAGTAGGTATCTGGGAAAAGGGAAAGGAAAAGAAAGCAGAGCAGTTGTCACAAAATGAGAGGTCAGAAAGCTGCCTGGGGTTACCAATGTTTTACATATTCATTTGAAAATATTAACTTCAAGAAAAGGAGACAAATCGGCCCTTAAAGCTTGAAATTTTTTTGAAGTATTTTTTTCCACCATTATGAGGAACCTGGTGAAAGAGTCAGACTTCTTGTGGACTTAATTAGGCCTTCTGAAGGTGTTCCTGCTCAGCACGGCAATTCTTGTTTGTGATTCCACTGATGCAGCAGAAGCCACCAAGAGAAGTGCCTGCCCCATGGCTCCTGTGCTCAGGCTCCTGCTCAGGCTCACTTCAACTGAGCTGCAAGCAGGCACAGCTTCTCTGTGGTCCCCAGGCATCCTGTGCCTGCAGTCATCATGGTGCTCACCATGTTACTGCACTCGTCTGTCTGTGGGCTCCACAAGGCATTTGGGAATGGGGCTCATGGTACAGTGCTTGTCTGGTATATTTGAGATCCTGTGTTTGATCCCCAGCACCACAAAACAATGAAAATAAATAAAGGGGACAGAGTCCTGTCCCAGCCCAGCCAGAGAGATGGATGATCATTCACCTAGGGAAGGAAGGGTTCAAGGAAGAAAACCTGCATGACTTTCTGCAGCTCCCCACTGAAACAAACAATTTGGTTCTAAACTATTTGTTTTTAAAAGTCTTGATTGGTCCAGGGATAGAAGGAAAGAACCAAATATCAAATATCAAACACAATTTTACCATCTTTATAAGAATGAGAAATGAAGCTACCCTTTAAACTGTTTTCTATGTAAAGAAAATAGAAATTGATTAGCAATCTTAGTAGGCAATAAACCTTTAATTGGTGTGATGCTAGTTTTAACTTTGCCCAAAGTATCTACATTTCTGTGAAGTTGTGGAGCCCTAGAATAGATACATCATTTCAAAGTGTTCCCTAAATCAAGAGTAATTATGGAAAAAAGTCACCTGGTGTTTACTAAGAAGGCACAAAGCCTTCTCTTTGCACTATGACTTAGTCTTTACAACATTCTCAGGTGGGTGATAACACTATCCTCATTTTGAAGGTGGGAACATTGAGGCATCAGAGGCTAAGTAACTTGCCTAAGTTCACACAAGAAATGTTTGAGAGGAAATTGAATGCAGGCAGTTTGACTTCTGAATTTGAGCTCTCTTTTTTGTTTTTGCTTTGTTTTGAGAAGGATCTTGCTATGTTGCCCAGGCTGGCCTTAAACTCCTGGTCTTAGGTAATCCTCCCAACTTGGTCTCCTGAGTAGGTAGGACTACAGGATTATGCCACTGTGCCCAGTTCTCCAGATGGGTTTAAACTTGGCCTTGAGTGAGTGGCTTGCTCAGAGATGAGCACAAGGGACATTCAAGACCCTCACCCAGGGTATGCCACTGAGTATAAGGCTTCCTCTATTTTCTCTAATTAAGGGAAAAGGGCTCTCCAAACTGTCCCCCCTTGCAGTTCTCTGGCCTCCGTGATGATGCAGGCCAGTTCTCCCCATCCTCTCTAGAGAGAAGTTGGATTAAGAATGTGCTATTGTTTCAAAGCATGTTCATATAAAATTTAATACTGTTTTTCAAAACTCTTTCAATGAAAACCTTAGTGCATCTAAGATCCCAATAAATATCCTCAGGAGCAGAAATGTCCTCATTGATAAATTCTTTAAAAATTACACACAAATCGTAGGAGCATTGGTACAAGTGACTGGGAGAATGTCTCGCAGTCTGTGAAACTGCAGCATTCAAAGTGTCTCCAGAGCATGTGGATTTCAAATGCCCAGATGAATATGGAATTCAGGCTCACAGCCATTCTGGGATCTCAAGTCTGAAGTCATTTGGCAGTAAAGCTAGAATTCAAAATCTCATTGCATACCCTGCAATGTCCAGTTTAAATTCTATGCCCTGTGGCTGGGATGAGGGTAGGCCCTGAGGCCCTAGGAAGAAACTGAGGAAGGGAGCCAGTGCTGAGCTCCCTGAGGCACCCAGTTCCCAACTCACAAAAGGGTCATGTCCAAGGGTTGGTTTGACACCTAATAGGCCCAGTTCCATAGGCTCAGTGTTAACAGCAGAAGGTGGCTGGACCAGCCAGCCTACAAAAGATCACACATACAGTAAAACAGACAACCAGACAAGAGGTGTACCATCAGCTTCTGGGATAAGGACACAGGGTTGAGTCTCACCCTGAGTGACTTGCTGCCATACGGCTCCTCCTCTGCACCTTCCCCAGATATGGGCAGGAGGAAGTCCTTCAGGTTCCAGACCCGGGAAAGAAAAATGGGCCTTGGGCAGGAATGAGAGGGCATGTGCATGGTGTAGTAAGCAGTGGGTCCCCAGTTGGACAACTCATGTGTAAAGTGTATTTAAGTTGATGACCACTGTGGAGAAGTTACTGAATTATCTTCTGAAGTTTCACTTATATAAGAGCACAGCAAATTCTATTAATTTTGAATAACAAGAGTTTCAGGGGAAAAACCTCAATTATAAAATTATTTAAAGAAGAGCAGGTGTTTCCTACTTTCAAGTTTATGCGACAATAAAAGCTAGAGTTTCCTAAGTAGCTAGCCTGCCAGACAACTTTAATGTCAACTTATTTTTAAAGCAAGCTGCAAATATGAAACAATGCGAAGTACAAGGGGCCCCCTCAACGGTGACCTTGGCGAATTATTCAGTCTCTGGGTCCCAGATACAGAGGAAGAACTAGAACCAGGAGGAATCACTGCACTATAAAACTTGCTTAGGTTATTAATTTGTTTAGTGATACTTTCTCCCAAAAGTAATAAAAAGTCAAAATTCACTGTTCAATTTCATTATCAAAATAATACAAATTAAAGACATAGAATATTAACATTTTTTTTAAAAAACATAATACTGAATGCCAGTGAGGGTCTTATGAAATACACATCCTTAGCTATGTTGGTGAACAGTTGGTATGATCTTACTGCAAAGGAATTTGCAGGATAAGGAGTATTTACATCAGGGAGCCCTTATGAGCTTGTTGTCTGTCACCTACTATGGGGGTGAGTTGTGGGCCTATTTTCTCTTTTCCCATGGATTGTCACTTTCTGCAGGGCACAGCCTACAGATTCAGAACTTTAGACCTCAGTCTTTGGAGTCATTTTATCTAACCCCTTATCTTTACAGGGAAAGAGAGTATGGATTAGTGCAGGAAAGTGACTTATTGTTGGTCAGACTCAGTGGCCACAGGAGCCGGAACCCCTTCCTTCTGGCCCAAGGCTTTTGCTCTTGCGTCAGGCTCAGCCCCATGACCTTGAGACCCTCCTAGGTCCCCAGCTCACTGGCACCCTCAGTAGGACCTGTCAGACACATGAGTTAATATAACTCTAAGCTGACTGCTCTGAAGTGTTCACTGACATGCAGACATGCCACACTGCTGGGCAGGCAGGCACATGTCAAAGCAGCAAGGAAACTAAAAACAACCAAGATAATGACGTGGAAAAAGTGACATTGAAGTGATGAAGTTCAAAATAGCAACCTGGAAGGGAAGGGTCGGAGGGGATCCTGAGGTATGATGGACCCTAGAGGATTAGCCTTGCAGCCACATGGACCAGGCTGATCCACTGTTTAAACCCCTTTATGAACCCCTCAGGGACTTTCCCCAAACTAGGAGTCCCAGGGATTCTGTGGGTTATCTACAATAACAAAAGTTCAAAGAACAAGGGGCCACAGGAAAACTACAGAAAATAATCCACCATGACTCTGAGCCGAGCAGCCCACTCCACAGGCATCCTGTATGTTAGAGGCTTGATTCTTGTCCTTGGAGCCACTGTGCTCCCCTTTCCTGTGTTCTCAGGGAGGCCTGCCAACTCAAGCGGTGATTACTCTGAGGTATTTGAGCCAAGCCATTAACATAAAAAGGTACGGACATTTGGATTCCAAGCAGCTGTGCGGAAGAGGCAGGGTGGACAGGAGACCTGACCTCTCCTTGTCCCTGTCCAACAAGGTCCTCAGTCCAGCCTCATCCAAGTGGCTCCTGGGCACTTGAGCTGCCAAAGCTACACTCAAGGAGTTGCTTTGACACAAGCGTATACGTGGGTGGTATCTCTTTAATTGCTTAGGCTGGAGCAAATTCCTTAAACTTCATAGAAAGAATGTCTTTTGTGACAAAGGGAAGAAAAATCTCTCAGGACAACAAAACATCCCCAAGCACCATTTTCTTGAAGGTGGGCCTAACAATGACTAAAAAATAAGCACCATAAGAGTGACATTATTTTAGCTAAGTGCCATTTCCATGTAGCCTTAAATTGGAAATGCTTAACCTTCAACAAATACTGAAAGACAAATAAAAGAAAAAAAAAAAAAACTAACAGAATTCTATAAATGCTTCCCAAGCAATGAACATGCTCAAATAGAAGCACACACTTGTGCCAGGCACAGCTGTCGCACACCTGTAACCTCAGCTATTTGTGAGGCTCAGTCAAGAGGGTGGCAAGCTTGAAGCCAACCTCAGCAACTTATTGAGCCTGTCTCAAAAAAAAAAAAAAAAAAAAAAAAAAAAGTTGAGGGGCGTATTTAGATCAGTGGTAGCACACTTACCTAGCATGCACAGGGTCTTGAGTTCAATCCCAAGAACTGAGGTGGGGTGGGGGAGAGTGACATTATTCAATGATAGATACCCAAAATTCTGGCTGTGAACTTTGTTACCCCTGGGAATTCTTCATGCATTCTCTCTGGGTTTTGGCTATCACATTTGTGTTTGGAATAGAAAGAGATGTAGTATGATTTTTAGTAACACATGTCCCTAATATTTGAGGAGGTGGTATTGGTATGTGCTAGATTTTTTTTTTTTTTTTGTATAGGAGCTTGAACTCAAGACCTCATGCATGCTAGGCAAGCATTGCTACCACCACTCAGCTACATACTTAGCCACTGAAAAAAGTTACTTAGAGACAGGAGTCTTGTTAAATTGGTGAGACTGGCCTCAAACTCTTGATCCTCCTGCCTCAGCCTCCTAAGTAGCTGGAATTACAGACATGTACTACTGTGCCTGCCAAGTTGTGCTAAAGTCTTTACATGAATAATCTCATCTCATCCTAACTACTTTATGGGTAGTTTATTATTTTTACTCCCATTTTACAAATGAGGAACTTAAGGCTCAAACAGGTTAAGTGTTTTATTAAAAGGCAGTATTTCTTTCTAGTCCTGCATTAAATCAGAGCATGAGAGGCTGAGTCAGCCTCCAATGGCAATGTTTACAGGAACATGTTTTGTGAATCATAACAAATAGACAAACGGAAGATTTAAAAATAGGTATTCAATATGTACTCTAAAAAAATAGTACAGCATATGTATTTGAGGTATTGTTTGAGTATTAATTTAACATTATCAAATCAAAGTCCAGAGAAATGATTTGTGATGAAAAACAGGAAATATGTTTGTGCCTACAAAGGCATCGATCAACTTATTGGTATGTCTGAAATATTTTTCAAAAGAGCATGAAACTAAACCAACAGTCACCTCATTCCTTTGAGTATTACTAAGGTTTTAAACCATATAGATGTAAAGGAAGCTTAACAGGAAGGACAACTTTGAGTTCAGTGGAGAAGTGATATTCTTTTATTTTTAAATTAGGACTAAGTTTAAACATATTTATGATAAATTTTGGGAAGTTTCACATAATATATTTTTATTGATAATACTTGCTCCACTATTCCACCAGGAAAGAGATAGGAAAGAAAAGGTTAGTCCTTCCATCCTGATTTTTTTCTAAACTTAGAAATGTTTTTTTAAAAAAATAAGTTTATATATATATTTACACACACACACACACATATATATATATATATATATATATATATATTATATATATATATTATATATATATGTTTAGTTGTTGACTTTTATTAATTTATATATAGTGTGACTCAAACCCAGTGCCTCACACATGCTAGGCAACCACTTTACTACTGAGCTACAACTCCAGCCCTAAACTTGAAAATGTTTTTAAAGCACTTTCCATCATTTAATCCATCCTTGTGTTTAACACCAAGCAGCAGAACTAGGAGAAGAATCTAACACTGATTACTGAAAAAATCTTATCAAATGGTCCAGGGCATATAATATTCCCTGGTAAACAAGTACTACCTCTATCACTGCTACTTCTAGATACCATCAGACAGCACGTTATTCTATAACTGTGTTGTATAGTTTATGATACATTGCACACATTCATCTTGACATTTCATCCTCACTTTCACTGGAGCAGATAAATTTTTAATTTTTTTTTTAAATTTTTAGTTGTAGATGGACACAATACCTTTATTTTATTTATTTATGTGGTGCTGAGGATGGAATCCGGTGCTCCAGGCATGTGAGGCAAGTGCTCTACCACTGAGCCACAACCCTAGCCTGGAGCACATATCTTTATCCTT
This sequence comes from Marmota monax, assembly GCF_021218885.2. NCBI lineage: Eukaryota > Metazoa > Chordata > Mammalia > Rodentia > Sciuridae > Marmota > Marmota monax. The sequence goes on from NW_026693777.1 coordinate 44,109,370, forward strand.
AGCTTATAGAGGAGAAAACTGCTGAGGACAAGCTTAGTAGCTCACATGAGACTACACTAGTTCAAGGTAATGACTACTTTTAGCATTTTGATATATTTCCAGTCATTTTTCTGTGAATAGGATTTTTTTCTTTATAAAACTGTAGTCATAAAGTGTCTAAACAACTTTGCATTAGTTTTTAAACATTAATATTTCCTCACAGGATTAAAAATTTGAAGCTGGCTGTGGTGATACATGCCTGTAATCCCAGCTATTCAAGAGGCAGTGTCAGGAGGATCGAAAGTTGGGGCCAGTCTCACTCACTGAGTGAGACCATGTCTCAAAATAAAATAAAAAAGGCTGGCAGTGTAGCACAGTGATAATACACTTGCCTTGTATACATGAGGCCCTGGGTTTGTTTCCCAGGATTGTAAGAACAAAACAAAACTCTGAAAACCGGAGGGAAGTATGTATCAATGTAGTTTGCCATTTCCTGTTAGGCATTTAACAGTTTTGTTTCTTGGAAGTAGGGTTGTAACTTAGTTGTAGACTACCTACTTAGCATGTGTGAAGATCTGGGTTCAATCTCAGCATTAAAAACAAATAGCTTTCCTTTCTTGCTATTATAAATAGGCTGAGATAGATATCAGTGAACAAATACATACTTTAAAATTTTAATCTTCTTTGAGGGCTGGGATTGTAATTCAGTGGTAGAGTGCTTGCCCAGCTCATGTGAAGCACTGGGTTCGATTCTCCGCACTGCATATAAATAAGTTAAAAAAAGTAAAGGTCCACTGACAACTAAAAAAATTATTTTTTCAAAATTTTAATCTTCTTTGAATTATTGAAAAACGAAGTTAGATCTTCATTTCTACTCTTAAAAATTTCCATTTAAAATTCCATGCCTTCCTTAAGTATGAAGCCTGTTTTATTTTCATTTAGTTAAATCATTGACATATTATCTTTAAGATTGCTTGCTGGTCTTTCAAACTGCTATTTTTGAAACTGCTGTGCCTTCACAGGGAATGGAAATTAGCCTTTTGAACCAAAACATTGCAATTTACTGGGTGCCGTTTTGTATTGGGTGCAGTCTTGCCTCAGCTTTGACTGGAATTCAAACTATTTAAATGGGAACTACATGGAGTACACTACTATCTAACCTGCTGCCACTACCTATACCCCTCCTTCATGACTTTCAGAGGAGGGTGAGGAAAGGGAGAGGAAGTCTGTTGAAATCAAATCAATTTCTTAGAGTCCTGTATCACCCCAGTCTTTCATTTGCTCACACAATGAATATTCATATCTTTGATAACTTATAATTTATGAATCTAACAACAGACTTTAGGTTGCAAATTCTTATCTGCAATATCCACAGGTCTCCATGGTAGAAGGGCTTATATATCACAGCATTTTCCAAAATTACTTGACTATGGAATCCTTTTTAGCCCTCTAAACACTTATTAATTATCCCCATGATTGTGTGCTACAGGACACAGATGAAAAGAAAAGGTAAAAATGGCATTCAGCAAAACTCATTAACCATTCTAGTTTTTCAAATAAAATCATTTTTCAAATTAATAAGAGAGATAATTTCTTAATGTGATTAATTTATAAAATATTAAATCAATACTTCAGAGGATATCTTAATGTGAAATAAGAAAGCTAACCAGAGAAACTTGGTACACCCACTTCTCAGTATGATAAAAGTAATCATGAATATAACTAATACAGCAGATACCTAGAAGACTTAGGAGAATTTACTGAAAAGGGTCTAGAGTCAAATGACCAGATACAAATAAAAATTCAAAACTCCATAGCTGCTTTATATACTCAGCCCAAGAATATAAAGGAAAAAAATCTTATTCACAAGAGCAGCTGAGTATAAAATTCCTAAGGACAACATTAAGAAGAATTATACAGGATATGTAGGAGTAAATCATCCCTTTCTAGGATATATTAAAGAGGGTCTGACTCAAAGAAGTGCTGAAGTCCTGCTTGGGAAGAGCAAATATGAAAATATAACTTAGAGATATAATATAGTTCCAATGCAAATGGATTCCTAAAGGATTTTTTTTTTGACATAACTAACAAAGTAATTTTAAAGTTCTCAAAGAATAAGAAAAAATTGTAGTACTTGGAAAATAAACGGAAATGACCTGAGAAGGGTGTGACACGACCATATGTTAAAAAGTATTTAAAAGTGACATTACTTAAGACAGTATGGTGCTGGCATGAGAATTTACAAACAAAAAGGATTCAAGATAGTGAATTAGAGAAAGGCTGCATTTCCAGGTGTTCTATGGCTCAGGATTCAAGCAGTGGGAGTACTCCCTCTCAGTGAGGTTCTGGGAATCTACAAGGACACTACAAGTTTACAGGGTAGAGATTCTGCTGCTGAACTAAACCCAGCCAAGACACAATGCACCTTACTCCACACACAAAATAACCACACTTGAACTTCAGCGATACTTCCATGCCAAGAATAGAAGAGACAAAACCTCCAAACTAACAACCAGACCACAAGGAGGAGTGGGTAGGGGGCCACTCATGGACAGTCACGCCTACAATAAAAGCAAAATTAACATAAAGGCTACAGATGCCACACCTACAAGGGGTATCAAGGTAGATCACTCCAGGGCACTTTGGCAAGAGAAGACTGTGTCCTAAAAAGGCCCACACATAAAAGTGGAAGAGAAATCCATCCCAATAGATACATAAAACCCAATACAGGAATAAAAAAATATGAAAACCGAGGTAACATAACACCTATTAAAGTTCATAATTCACCAGCAACTGACTTCAAAGATGTTGAAATGGATGAAATATCAGAAAAAGAATTCAAAGAATGATTATAAAAATGATCAATGAACCAAGGAAACACAGAAAAACAAATAAATGAAATAAGGAAGTCAGCATAGAATATGAATGAGAAATTCGATAAGGAGAAACCATGACCAGAATATATAGAACTCTGGGACAACATTTAGAGATCAAATTTAAGAATCATTGGAATTAAAGAGGCTTGTGAGATGTACACAATGGCATGAATTATTTTTCAGGGAAATAACAACAGAAAAATTTTCTAACCTTGAGAGGTGTCCCCCAAAAGCTCATGTGTGAAACAATGTAAGAAGCTTTAGAGGAAAAACAATTGGATTATAAAAGCCTTAATCACTGACTTAATCCCCTGGGATTAACTGAGTGGTAACTGAAAGCAGGTATGGTGTGGTTGAAAGAGGTGGGTCCCTGGGGGCATGGCCTTGGGATGTATATTTTGTTTCTAGCAAGTGGGGTCTCTCTTTGCTTCCTGGATCATCATGTGAGTTGCTTCCCTCTGTGACACACTCTGATATGATTTTCAGTCTTACCTCAAGCCCTAAGGAATGGAGCCTGTTGTCTGTGGATTGAGACTTCTGAAACTGTGAACCCCTCAATAAACTTTTCCTCCTAAAATAGTTCTGGTCAGATCTTTTAGTCACAGCAGTGAAAATACTGACTGAAACAAAATTAGTACTGTGAAGTGGGGTTGTTGCTGTGACAAACCTGATTGTGTGGCTCAGAAGTTTTTTGAGTTTTTTGAAATTGTGGGAGGAATTATGCTTAAGCAGTGCACACTGGAAATGCTTTAAATTGTTGTAAGCTGAGCTTACTAGCCAATTCTGGTGGGAGCTCAGAAGACCAGAATGCCAATAGGACCATGGACAGTGAAGACAGGGCTTGAGAGGGTTTAGAGGAAAAGGAGGACACTATCAGTGATTGGACTAGAGGCCATTCACATGTTCTGGCTGAGAAGCTATCTGCATTTTGCTGGTGTCCTGGGACTTTCTGCAAGGCTGATTTTAAAAGTAACAGACTTCTTAATCTGGTGGAGGAAATTTCCAGACAGCAGAGCATTCAGGTGGTGGCATGGATATTCTTGGTGACTTTTAGCCAAACTTATTGTGATAATCAAGAGCAAAAAGCAGAACAGCAAGATTTGAAAAACTTGGACTTAAAAAGGTGGGTCTAAAACTGGGGCTAAGGAAGTTGCAGTTGTTAAAAACATTTTTTTAAACTTTATTTATTTACTTATTTTTATGTGGTGCTGAGGATCGACCTTGCATGTGCCAGGTGAGCGCTGTGCCGCTGAGCCATAATCTTAGCCCCAACATTTTCACCACTAAAGAAATGCTACTTTGCCTAGAGATAATAGGAATGATGGCTTGAGGGCATCTCAGGAGCTGGTAAGATCATACCCACCTCAGGCTCAAGGGAGTAAAAGTAGAAATTCTCTTGAGAAGAGACTAGTGGGGCACTCTTCTTATGCCTCCTTATGCCAAGGAGGCATAAGAAGTTTTTTTCAGCATACTCAGCTACCAGTGTCCCTGGAGGCTTGGCTGCTGCCTGAGATGGCGGCAGACCTTGGCATCAACCAGATGGTGATGGTTCTGCAGGAATGCAGGATGCTGGAGTTGGGGGGTCATGGAGGCTTCCAGGAAGATTTCAAGGGAAGGCCTGGAAGAGTAGGCAAAGTGCAGCAGGGTTACAGTCTCTGCGGGGCTGCCCCTGAAGGGCAAAGCATGGAGATGTGAGGAGGAAGCTGAAGCTGCAGTGGAGACCCCTAAGATTAAGAAATACCAGTAAAGTGGGACATGGTTCTAGGGAACCTGCAAGGATCCAGCAGAGACAAGCCAACAGAAAAGCCACTTGGGCTACAACCAAGAAGGCCACAGGGGCAGAACTACACAAGCCTTTTGAAGAGAACATCAGGAAGCCATGTACTTAATCCTGATACTGAACGTGGAGCTACAGGACATGTTTGCCCAGCTGGATTTCAGTCTTGCTTTGGTCCCATTCCTTCTTTCTATGTCTCTAATTTTGTGAATGGAAATGTTTATTCCATATCATTACATATTGGATAGTTTTTAAAAGCTTTTGATTTTTACAGGAACTCATTATTCAAGCTTGCCCTGAGTCTCAGAGGAGACTTTGGACTTGAACTTTGGGGTAATCTTGTAACTCGAGACTATGGGGACTCTTGGAGATGGACTAAATATATTTTGCATTGTGAGATGGTCATGAACTTTTAGGGGTCAGGGGTGGAATGTTATAGTTGGATGTGAGGTATCTCCCAAAAGCTCATGTGTGAGAAATGCAAGAAGCTTTAGAGAGATATTGGATTATAAAAGCCTTAATCTGATCATTGAATTAATCCCCTGATGGGGATTAACTGAGTGGTAACTAAAGGCAGGCCGGGTGTGGCTGGAGAAGGTGGGTCCCTGGGGGCATGGCCTTGGGGTATATATTTTGTACCTGGCAAGTGGGTTCTCTCTTTGCTTCCTGATCATCTGAAACTGCGAGCCCCCAAATAAACTTTCCTCCTAAAATAGTTCTGGTCAGGTTTTTCAGTCCCAGTGGTGAAAAGCTAAAACAGGCATGAATCATTTTGCAGGGAAATAATAACAGAAAAATTTCCAAACTTTGAGAATGAGATGGACATCTAGATATAGAACACATTCAGACCCCAAACAGACAAGATCAACAAAGAACCTCTCCACAACACACAATTAAAGTGCCTAACATTCAAAATCAGGATAGAATTTTAAAAGCTGACTTCTAAGCTGGTACTACAGAAAATACCTAGATGGACAACTCATTTTAAGAGTAGCTAAGCAAATGAAAAATAGAGCCAAATTATACATTAGAAATAAGTCAAAATGGCAGGAATTAATAAAAATCTGTCTGTAATAACATTGAATGTAAACGGTTTCAACTCTCCAAATAAAAAGACCTAGACTGGCAGAAAGGATTAAAAGACAAGAATCAACTATATTTTGTTTGCAAGAGACTCACCTTATAGACTTACAGCTATAAGGAAAGTGAAAGGAGGGAATTTGATATACCATGCAAATGAATCCCCAAAACAAGCAGGAGTAAGCCATTCTCATATCTGACAGACTTCAAGCCAAAATTAATCAGAAGAGACCAAAGGAGGTAAAAGGAACAATCCAACAAAAAAAACACAATGGTAGTAAACATTTATGCCCAAATGTTGATGTACCTAATTACATAAAACTGACACTATTGGGCTGGGGTCGTGGCTCAAGCAGTAGCGTGCTTGCCTGGCATGCGTGGGGCGCTGGGTTCTATCCTCAGCACCACATAAAAATAAAATAAAGATATTGTGTCCACCGAAAAACTAAAAAAATTTTTTTAAAAAGCCGACACTACTTGAATTAAAAACTCGGATAGACAGCAGTCTATCTAATATTGTACAAAGCAGTACAATAATACTGGGTGGTTTCAAAACACCTTTCTCAACAACAGATAGATCATCCATACATAAACTTAGTAAAGACTCTTCAGACTAAAAAATATTATAAATCAAATGGACTTAATAGACATCTATCTATAGAATATTTCATCCAACAACAGCCAAATACGTTTTCTTCTCAGTTGCTCATGGAACTTTCTCTAAAACAGACCACATTTCAGGCCATGAAGCAGTTCTCAGCAAGTACAAAAAAAAAAAAAAAAAAAAAAGAAAATTTGATATAATTTCTTATCTGATCACGATGTGGTAAAATTAAATATCCACACCAAAAAAAAAAAAAAAATCTACAGAAACTAAATAAACACATGCAGATAAACAATACACTTTTGAACAATGGATGGGTAATGGAAGAAATCAGGGGAAAAATTTAAAAATTCTTAGAATCAAATGAGAATAATGATGCAACATACCCAAACATCCATGACACTATGAAGGTGGTTCTAAGAGGAAAGTTTATAGCTATGAGTGCCTACATAAGAAAATCAGAAATATCCCAAATAAACAACCTAATGATACATTTCAAGGTCCTGGAAAAACAAGAGCAAATCAAATCCAAAACCAGGAAAGGAATAATTACTATCAGAAATGAAATCAATGAAATAGAGAATAAAAAAATACAAAGGATCAATGATATGAAGAGTTGGCTCTTTGAAAAGATAAACGAACAAACAAAAATATTTGTTCATAAATTTTAAGTATACCTACATATAAAAAATCATCACAAAAAGCTAAAAGGCAAGCTTCCAGTCAGAAGAATATCTATAATAACCATGGAAAAGGATTAATCTTTGTTATTGTGAAAAATATTCAATATATCTATATTGAAAAGACCAATGAAAAGAAATGAAAGTTGGGCAAAGTTCACAGACAATTCACAAAGAAATATAGATGATTATATATATATTTTTAAGTTTAACCTCAATAAAAAAAAAACAGCAAATTATGTTAATACTTTTTAGTTTTACTGACAAATTGGTGAAATAGTGATTTTTCAAAATGGGATTTGAATTTGAAATAACTTTTCTGGAAAAGAATATATTAAGTATAAATAAATGTAAGTAAATATATTTAGGAATATATAAGCCTAAAAACTATCTTTTTGATGCAGTAATTTATGCTCAGACTATTCTAAGAAAAAAAACCTAGAAATAAAAATTTATGACTAAAACATTCATTGCAACATTATGTATAACTGCATAAAATTAGAAACAACCTAAATGCTATAGTTGTACTATAGAATATGATGCAATCATTGAAGTTACTTTTGAAGACTATTTAATGACATAAGAAAATATTCATTGTATTTTAAATGAAAAAAATCACTTAACTAGATTGTATTCATCATTTAATATATAGTTTTGTGAGCATGACTTCTATGTCTTCATATAAGTCTTTGTTAAAAATATGAACAGATGGATCCTGGAACAGGTGGAAAGGTCACCAAAGTCAGCCTCCCTCTTCTAGGTTAAAGCCAAGCTTCTTCAGGCCTGATGGCCCAACTGTCATTGTTCCATTAACTGAATTTTCATGTATCAATGGTTCTCAAAGGTTTCCTGGAGGAGGCTGTATAAGAATCACTCTCAGAGAGCCTGCCTCACAGAGATTCTGACTCAAGAGGTCTGAGAATAGACCCTCATATCTTTCTTTTTTAAAGGTCTCCAGGTGATCTGGTCTTCAGCCAGACTCAGGAACTCCAACTTTCTCATTCATAATTTCCTAAGGTTTGAAAAGTACATTGAATGCATTTTAGAGGTAAGTTTCTAGGTGTGAGATAAGGAAGAGAATTTTATAATTAACCCCTGCCCCTCATCTCTCCTGATACACTGCTACTTGCAGGTAAATAATGTAACAAGTTGACAAGCAGCAGACCTGTGGATCTGGCTGTGCTGACTGCTGTGGCCAACACAACAAACCTGCCCTCCTTCTCAGAAGTCCTGTCTCCTTAGTTCTTGAACACTAGCTGCTTACAGGCCCTCTCTATGCTTCCCCATCCTGCCTTCCATCTACTTTTAACTCTGAGGTCATGCTCATCTTTAATCAAATCCACATAATGCCTGTGACCAGGGCATGGTTCCTCCCCTCCAGTGCCAGTTGCTAAGGATTTTCTATATTTGATGCCTCATCTCCCACTCATTCCTCAACCCACTGCCATCTGGCTTCCATCACCACCACTTAACAGACAAGGCTCTGGCCAAGGTTACCCTGGCTCCTGATGGCTAACCCATGGGGTTTTTTTTTGTTTGTTTGTTTCAATCCTTTTCCCAGAAGCATCTGACCACCCTTCTCCCTTTCCGTGGCTTTTGTGGGGTCATTTGCTGTTCTGCTTGACTTGCACCAACTTCTTTTTGGGGAAATGCTTCTTAAGAAGCTGCCTTCCCTCATGCTTTGGCCATGTGGTTTGGAGGCTGCCCACCCTATCCAGGAGCTCCATCTCTCGCTCTAGGGATTAGTTCAGGGATTGGGTTTATGGCCATATGGAACCAGTGAGACTCAAATCTGAGGCTTTTGCTGAAACTGTTGGGGAAAAGATTTCTTCTTTCCACTGGGGTTGCTGAGCTGCAGAACGTGAGTCTGTAACTCAAGATGGTCAACTGCACACACCACAAGGGGCAACTGCCTGAGAAAGAGCCAATATAGACAAAGCAGAGGGATGATAGTGAATCCTGATGGCATCACTTGGAGTCCTGGGTGTGCCTGAAGCTGGCACATCCTGGTCTGATCAGTCTTACGAAATTTTTTTCTCTCTTTTACTTCAGTCATCTCCAGTTAGATTTCGGTCATTTGTAACCCCCAAAATCCAATGGTAACTCTAGCTACCATTCTCCCTTGGCATTATTCCACTGCTCTGATGACTTTCCCCCTATGGTTTCCACAAGTTCCTTCTCCTCTCACTTTCAAATGCTAGTGTTCCTTACAATCCTAGACACTGGCTCCCAAATACTGATGCTCCCAAATCCATAATAGCCTAGATATTCCACTGAGCTCGGAATGCCCCTATCAGCCCTCACAGACATCTTCCCTTAGTGTCCACTCAAATACAACAGGCTTGAATGTAAATGGATAATTATGCCCATCCTTCCTCTTCTTGTGTCCCAATCTCAGTGAATGGCTCAACCACCACTAGCTATCCCAGAAACCTGGGCTTAATTGCTGACACTCCCCCACCCTTACTCCCTTTTCCTTTTTGGGCAACTATTTTTGGAACATTCCTCAGTGTCCAGCTTTAGGTTACATTCTCAAGGAGGTCTTTTCCAGCCCCTAAGCCTGCATGTTATGTCCTACATGTGACCTGGACAGACTGTGTTTCTTGTATCTTGGCCTTTGTCACCAAGAGCAACAATGGCCTGTTGATTCTTTTTCACATTATCCATGAGCGTGAGTTCTATGATAGCTGTGCCAACCCCTAAAATCAATATTATCTGAAAAAAATGAATATCAGGACCTGTAGGTGTGATCTTATATTGTATGCTGCAAATATAGTCTATTATTTTATAAAAATTAAATATCTCAACATTCTAGAGAGATCTGTAGAGGGCATGGTATTTGGCACAGAAGACTATAATTTTCATCTGGATAAGAGCAAGAACAACCAAATCAGGCACTTAGTGTTTCTTTAATGGAATTTTTGTTTGTTTTTAATAAATGGATGCCACCAGCCTGCCTCCTAATGAATGCCTTCACTTTCCTTCTCTTTACTCAGTCTAGAGGCTTGTCAAAGGAATAAATTAGGGCTTCTTTCCTACACTGAATCCATTTCCCCTCTTTTTGGGGAAAATTAAGACATTTTTCTGCTTTTAATTTTCTGATACTTTGCATATTCTTCATCATCTCTTCAAAATCACCAAATTCTTTGAGCATAATTGCAAATTCTTTCTTTTTTGTGCATATTTTTTTATTTATATATGACAGTGGAATGCATTGCAATTCTTATTACACATACAGAGCACAATTTTTCATATCTCCAGTTGTATACAAAGTATATTCACACCAATTCGTGTCTTCATACCTGTACTTTGGATAATGATCATCACGCTCCACCATCATTAATAACTCCATGCCCCCTCCCTTCCCTCCAACCCCTCTGCCCTATCTAGAGTTTGTCTATTCCTCCCATACTCCCTCTCTGTATTCTACTATGAATCAGCCTCCTTATATCAAAGAAAACATTCGGCATTTTTTTGGGGGGGATTAGCTACTTCACTTAGCATTGTCTTCTCCAACTCCATCCATTTACCTGCAAATGCCATGATTTTATTCTCTTTTATTGCTGAGAAACATTCCATTGTGTATATATGCCACATTTTTTTATCCATTTATCTATTGAAGGGCATCCAGGTTGGTTCCACATTTAGCTATTGTGAATTGTGCTGCTATAAACATTAATGTGGCTGTGTCCCTATAGTATGCTGTTTTTTAAGTCCTTTGGGTATAGACCAAGGAGAGGGATAGCTGGGTCAAATGAGGGTTCCATTCCCAATTTTCCAAGAAATCTCCATACTGCTTTCCATATTGGTTGCACCAATTTGCAATCCCACCAGCAGTGTATGAGTGTACCTTTTCCCCCACATCCTGGCCAACACTTATTGTTGTTTGTCTTCATAATAGCTGCCATTCTGATTGGAGTGAGATGAAATCTTAGAGTGGTTTTGATTTGCATTTCTCCAATTGCTAGGGATAATGAACATTTTTTCATATATTTGTTGATTGATTGTATAACATCTTCTGAGAAGTGTCTTTCCAGATCTTTGCTGAACTTTTGCAGGACCTGGGCTCTGGGGATGGGGACATCAGATTGTTCTTCCTAAGTTTTTTTTTGGGGGGTGGGGGATGGGGGTAAATTGAACCCAGGACCTCCTATATAGCAGGCAGGCATTAAATCCTCAGCCCTTTTTATTTTGAGATAAGGTTTGGCTAAATAGTCCAGGCAGACCTCAAATTTGGATCCTCCTGCCTTAGCTTCCCCAGTAGCTGGGATTATAGGTACGTACTAGAGCACCCAGATCTCCTTTGGGTTTTAATCCCTTCTCAAACAGGGTGGGGTTATAATAATAATAATAGAATATTTTCTTTCAGAGAAAAGAAGGAAGCAAAATAATAGCAGAGTAGTTCTTCTTTCTATTAATGTTGCAGCAACAGCCCCAAGCAGTGGGCCTATCACTTCCTGATTCTTTGTTTTGTTCTAATCATACCTAAAAATTCTCCTTTATTATCCCAAGCCCACTCCAGTTTTTGACCCTTTGTACTATCCATAAAACTTGTTTCTACGTTGCATGTGAGCCCCTGTCCTTTTCCCCTATTAAACACTATATTTAAGTGATAATATTTAAAGTTTTAAAACACAACTATATTATCAAGCATTTGTATAAGAAAATATTGATCATAGCTTGAGATTACTAACCTGAGTGCTATGAATAATGAACAGGTTTGTACACTGACCAGCATACACAGGGGGAAAAACACAGAGGGATTCATGGTGGCTACTTGTTCTCCCTCTCTCATGTTTACTATAGTTGTTTTTGCCCTTGTGTTCCTTTAGCTTATTTCTACTTTGTTTTCTTTTTAGCATCCATTTTTCTTTTTAAATTATTGCACTGGGACTAATTACAGAATTATGGAAATTTAAAAAATCAGAGGCCATTTGGTGTTGGAAGAGTGAATTGTTTCTTTCTTTTTTAATTTTATAGAAATACAATTCATATACCAAAAAATGCACCCTTAAAATGCTATAGTCTTGGGCTGGGTATATAGCTCAGAGACAGAGCACTTGCCTAGCATGGATGAGGTCCTGGGTTCCATCCCCAGCACCATAAAACAAAACAAAACAAAACCCCCTCAAGTTGTACAACTAACACATTATCCAATTTCAGAACATTTTCATCACTTTAAGAAGAAGCCCAGTAATAGTCTTCCTTCATTCCTTTTGTAAGCTGGATATTCAATTGTCCCAGCACCACTTGTTGAAAAGACTATTCCTTCCCCTACTGAATTGTCAAATTGTTTTTGACAAGTTTCCCCTTGTCAAAAACCAACTGACCATAAACGTGAAGGTTTGGTCTTGGACACTCAATTGCATACCATTGGTCTAGCTGTCTACCCTTCTGCCAGTGTTGAATGTATTGTTTGCATGGCTATACAGTAAATTTTGAATCAGAAAGTATGAGTTCTCTAAACTTTGTTTTTTCAAGACTGTTTTACAGTTTTGGCTATCCTGGGTACATAAGAATTATAGAATCAGCCTGACAATTTCTGATCAAAAAACAATAACAAAAAAAGTGAATTACATTCTTAATAGAAAATGTGTTGAGACTATGAATAAATTTTGGGGAGTATTGCCATCTTAACAACATGTCTTCTAATCCAATGATACAGGATGTTTTTCCATTTATTTAGGTCTTCCTTAATCTCTTCCAATAACATTACATAGTTTTCAACGTAGAAGTCTTGGTTGCTACTGTAAATGGAATTGCTTTCATTTTCCTTTGGGATTATCACCCCTGAGGTACTTCTTCAGTCCCCCATCTGAATCAAATTCATGTATCCTGTGGCCTCACCATGCTTCCTGTCCACACTGATTTTCTGAACCTCTCAGGTCCACCTTACATCCATTGCCTAAGGACAAAGCCACTTAACTCAGGGAAGGTTTCAAGCACACTGGCTTCTTTTCAGGTGATTCTTCCCTCATCTATGGCCTGCATAGGGCTCCAGTACCTACTGAGAAGTAGTCAATTTTTTTTAATATTTATTTTTCAGTTATCGGCGGACACAACATCTTTGTTTGTATGTGGTGTTGAGGATCGAACCCAGGCCGCACGCATGCCAGGCGAGCACGCTACCGCTTGAGCCACATCCCCAGCCCCAGAAGTAGTCAATTTGGATGTGGTTGCTAGGAGTTGAATCTCAGAACCCTTCTTAAAACTATACTTAGCTATTCCACAAAGTTTCCCCTAGATAATGAAACTCTTATAAGAATATAATGAAATAGTAATTTTGGGGGAAAAACTGATCCTTGTTCCCATGAATTGAGTTGTGTTCCCCTACATCAGGTCTGCTTATTAATCAGGCTGTGGGAGTGGAGAGAGGGCTGCATTGCTTCCAGGTTGGGACTCTCTAATTACACACAAGCACAACAGCAGACAAACAGGAAGAAGTGCCTGGGGTGCTGTGGACATGCCACTACTAAATTATATCAGTGTTATGCTCTTATTCAATGTATGCTCAAAAAAAAAATCCTCCTCCCACTCTTGTACAACTTGGTTGTAATACTTTATTATCCCAGCACTTTATAAACTGGTATTACTAAGACCTCAAATGTACCATCTGTTTGTCATCTTTGGAAGAGCCAGTTACTGTAATATATTAATAGTTCATTTCTGAGTATCTGGGATAACATATTTGATAATATGTTCACTTTACTAATAAACACCAAATAAAATAATTTTAACCTTATTTTCTTCAGTCTTCCTTCATAGTCAATTTACTGTCTAAAATTAAATTCCAGTACACTGTGTACTTGATTTGTGAGTTCATTCACAATGTATTTGCAGGCCTAGATTTAACATATTTCCTATAGTGACAACTACTTTATTTGTAGAAACTATGTAGGTCACTGGAGTGGAGAAAAAGAGGTCACTACTTAACAGAAATGGCATGTGTCCAAATATAGATGCAATTTTCTAAACACCTGTTGATCATCAAATGATGAAGAGACTGTTAAAATTTCCAAAACCCTGGACGCAAAGCTTAAATGATCAGTCACTTTATTTCAATTGATATGGAGTTTGACCCAGAAAAACAAGTCTTACCAAAAAAAAAAAAAAAAGAAGAAGAAGAAGCTTTAATAAGCTGGCTGCTTTAGAAATAAAATGATTTTAAAAGCAATCAGCTTCAATGTAAATTATTTCTCATCAAGTTACTCAGAGGAAGCTATAAGATTTGAACCACAGGGCAAGCACAGCAATAGCTTCCGGAGACACAGTAAGCAGAACAAATATTTTCAGTTGTCAAGGGTGAGCGGGAAGGGAATGATCCACCTAAGAAATGGAAACTAACAAATAGTAACTTGACACTCCCCCTTAGTTACACAGACTGGTGAGGCTGCTACACACAGCTAACTTCCTACCGTCGGGTAAAGAGGCTGTGCAAAAGCTGAACGAAGGCTGGACTCCGCGAGGGTGGAACATATAAGGGCTTCAGGGGACCGGGGCTTGGGCAATACCCTCTAATGTTGTGTTCATTCATTCATTAAAGCTATGAGCCAGTCCCGTGCTAGGAACTTACCCGTCCAAATCTGACTCCATGGCCCATTCTGAATCCCACACCTCTGTCCCCATTTCCAGCCCTAGGCATCACTCCCTTATCAAGAAGATGCTTATTATATCGTCGCAATCCTTCCCTTTCCTGGGCCCCCAGGCAAGGGTGACAGAATTCAGCCAGCCAGAGGAACGCCTTTTCAACAGCAAGGAAGATGGACTCGAGCACGCAGGAGATGGGTTCCAGGGCCCCAGGCCGTGTGAGGAGAGCAAGCTCGGACTTTAGGAGACCTCGCCCGGAGATGGAGCTGAGAGCACCGTGCTCCGAGGGGTACTGAGGTCAGATCGATACCGAAGGGGGAAGAAGTGGCGAGGGAGGAAGAGGCACCACAGGTTGCGGGAGGGCGATGGGAAGCTGGTGACCACAGGCGCACGTGGGGAGGACCCGCCCAGGTGGTGGGGGAAGGGGCTCTGGCAGGGGCGAGGAGGATTACCTGATGAAGGTGGTCTTGCCAGTGCTGTACTGGCCCACCAGCAGGATCATGGGCTTGTTTTCGAAATCTGCGTCCTCCAGCGCAGGCGAGTGGAACTCGTGGAAACGGTACGCCTCCTCCAGGGGCAACACCTTGCGCAGGTAGAGCGAGCGCAGGCCTCCGGTCACTGTCTGCACAGCGTCCGTGCCGCCCGAGCGCTCGCGCCCACTGGCTTGCCGCCCCATCCAGCTGAACATCCTGTAGCTCGTTAACGTTCCACGCTCACAACCAGCTTGGGGTTAGACCCTCGGTTCGCACTGAGCCGCCACAGCCGCACTCGCCGCAGCCCCGGCCTGGCCCCGCCTAGCCCCGCTACAGCCAATCTCCGGGCGATACGTCACGGGCGTACGTTCATTATTCAGAAGAACTCTCTCAGGTCCTTCCTCATTGGGTCTCTGCCAGCGAGGGTGGAGGCATTAGCCAATGGGGAGGAGGCTCTTAATGAATTATTGATAACCAAGTCCTTCTTGAGGGCTGGGCGGGGAGAGGATGCAGCCTGGGCTGAGACGCGTCATCCGAAGGGCCTACTCTGTCACCGGGGCCCCACCTCTGGCCAGGTGGCGTAGGCTTCCGGGCAAATCTGAACTGGCAAGGACTAGCCTCTGGAGACAGCTCTGTCTCCTAAGACGTTACTTTTCCAAGCCTTTGGATGTTGATACTGAGGACGAAAAATTCAGAAAGCTGATGAGCAGGGTTTTTACTTGCCGCCGGCAGGTTACTCTAACCCTGTTTTACTGGTGAAGATAATTGACATAATTGACAAAAATTGAAGGAGGGAAAGTGGACTGATTCAATCTATTTGGGTAGATATTTCTTCTACTTCGCCACTCTGCCTCCGTTAATTGTTAATTGTCAATCGATGGCCATTTTCCTTTAGTTTTCTATAAAACAGAAGATTCAGTAAATTTTTTTTTTTGTAAAATCGAAGGTTCAGACATCACCCTCATTATTACAGTATCCTCATTATTACAATCTAATTTCAACATACTGACATACAAGACACTTTTGTCCCTTCCTAGCTGTCTCTTTTCTAGATTAAAAGGACACTTACCTAAATAGGGATTGAGAAAAATAATCAGTATCACCTTTAATATCCTAGGTTATGGTTTAAGAATATTTCTCAGTTGTTTTAGATGATTTCTTAAGTGTAATCAACAGGGTCATCTATATAAGAATAACCCGAGATGCTTGTTAAAATGCAGATTCACAGTCCACAGTCCAGACCTACTGAGTTAAAATATTGAGGAGAGAGGGAGTTCAACAAGTGCCCAGACTATTCTGATATACTCTAAATTTGGGAAAATATGATGTTCTGCATTACTTATCCCCCACTCCCATGGTGAGGATCAACCCAGGACCTTAGGCATGCTAGGCAAGCACTCTACCACTGAGCTACACTCTCAGCTCCTATATTACTTTTTTTTTTTTTTAGTTATAGGTGGACACGATGTCTTTATTTTTTGCTTTATGTGGTGCTGAGGATC
The DNA here is from genome assembly GCF_021218885.2 of Marmota monax. NCBI lineage: Eukaryota > Metazoa > Chordata > Mammalia > Rodentia > Sciuridae > Marmota > Marmota monax. The sequence continues at coordinate 44,125,928 of NW_026693777.1, forward strand.
AAACCCAGTGCCTCACACATGCTAGGCGAGCACTCTACCTCTGAGCCATAACCCCAGCCCCCTACATTACTTCTTGAACTTGATAGAAATTCAGATTCAGTAGGTATGGGGTAGGGCCTAAGACTGCATCTCTAACAAGCTCCCAGATTTTGCCAGTGCTGCACATAAACATTTATAATAGCTTTATTAATAATTGCCAAAATTTGGAAGCAACAAGATATACTTCAATAGGAGTATGGATAAATAAATTGTTATATATCTAGACAGAAAACTATTAGGGATATTAAGAAAATTTAGCAAGATTTCTGGATTCAAGATACACATACAGCGGGGCACAATGCTGCATGTCTGTAATCCCAATGGTTTGGGAGGCTGAGGCAGGAGGATCTCGAGTTCCAAGCCAGCCTCAACAACTTAGCAGGGCCCTAAGTAACTCAACACGACCCTGTCTCTAAATAAAATATAGAAAAGAGCTGGAGATCTGGCTCAGTGGTTAAGTGTCCCTGGGTTCAAGTCCCAGTATAAAAAAAAAAGTACAAAACCCATCTATATTTTTATATATTAGAAACAATTGGACACTGAAATGAAAAATTAATATCACTTGCCAAAACAACAAAACTGTGAAATACTTAGTAATAAGCCTAATAAAAACAGGTATACCTATGTATAGAGAACCACAAAACATTCTTAAGAGAAATAAAAAGGCCTAAATACATGGTATTGAAGATTCAATATTGTTAAGATGTTAGTTTTAACCAAATTGATGTATAGATTCAGTGCAATAAAAATCCTAGCAATTTTTAATTTAGTAGAAATTGACAAAATGATTTTAAATTTCATATGTAGATGCTAAGGACTTACAACATCCAAAACAATTTTGAAAATAAAAAAATAACATAATTGAAGGGCTTATACTATCTCAAGACTAATCAAGATACAGAAATCAAGATAATGCAGTAACTGATAGAAAGATATTCTAATATGTCATGCATCACTAATGATGTTTTGGTCAACAACAGGCCACGTATCACAACAGTGCTCTCATAAGATTATATCATATAGTGACAGCATAGCCATCTTAGTTTGAATTGAAGAGCTCAGGGTATATCTCAGTGGTAGAGCATATGCTTAGCATTTAAGAGCCTGTATTCCATTCCCAACACCAAAACAAAACAAAAATATCACTAGAACAATAGGATATCTGTATACAAAAATTCAAGTTTTTATCCATACCTCACACTATGTGCAAAAATTAACTCAAAATGAACACTAGGCTTAAATGTAAAGTTTAAAATCATAAAAAATTTTTGAAGAAGACATAGGAGAAAATTTGTGTGACTTTGAGTTAAGGAAGGACTTTTTAGGGGACTGGGGATGTAGTTCAGTTGGTACAGCACTTGCCTCATATGCTCAAAACCCTGGATTCAGTCCCCAGCAACACACATGCATGCACGCACACACATAAATTTCTAGATAACACTGAAAGCATAATTCATACAAAGAAAAAATTTGATAAATTGTACTTCATCAAAATTAATTCTGACCTTTGAAAGGACTATTAAGATAATGGAAAGACAAGGTGAAGACTTATAGAATATATTTATAAATCACATATCTGATTAATAATTTGTACCCAGAATATATAAAGACATTTTAAAATTTAATAAGAAAGCAAACAATCCATTTTTTTTAAATGGGAAAAAGATTTCAAGAGATATTTCACAAAAGAAGATATATAGTGGGCAAAGAAGCTCATGAAAAAATGTTTAACATCACTAGTCATTGGGAAAATGCAAAGTGTGTGTGTGTGTGTGTGTGTGTGTATTTTGAAAAGGAAGGAAATGGTACAATAGTTTGGCAGTTTCTTAAAAAGTTAAACACACACATACCACTTGACCCAGCAGGACAGAGCTAAAGAAGGATCTCAAAGGACATGAGAAAGCTTTTCTGGTGAAGGTTTTATTCATTACCTTGATTATGGTGATGATTTCACAGTTGTATACATATGTCAAAATTCACCAGATTATGTACTTTAGGTATATGAAGTTGATTATATATCAATTAGACCTTTATTAGTTGTTAAAAATACTTATAATTTTGACTTGGAAATTTACCCTGAAGAAATTTATCTTGAGAAATAGGAAATGTAAAGCTTTATCCAAGAGGCTGTTTATCAGCATATCATTTATAATAACAAAAAGCTGTAACTAGTTGTCTTCCATGAAGGATTAGTTAAGCAAATAAAGAAATCCTATTCAGTCATTGAAAATTGTGTCATATGTCATATGAGAAGATTATTAATGATCTGCAAAAATGTTTGGAGTATATTTTGAAGTAAAGAAAGGCTAGCTTACAATGTATATGCAAATGCAATGGAAAACAGTATGGTGGTGCCTCAAAAAATTCAAATAAAATTATCATATGATCAAGCAATTCCACTTCTAGATGTATATCCCAAAGAGTGGAAAGCAGGGTCTCAAGGAGGTGTTTGTGCCCTCCCGTTTACAGCAGCATTATTCGCGATAGCCAAAAGTCAGAAACAACCCAAATGTCCATCAAATGATGAATGGCTAAACAAAATGTTACATATATGTTATATTTATAAAAAGTATACATTTATCAGCTGAGGTTTATCTATATCTCTATATGACTGATATATGTATCAGTTGTAGAAATAACTGATATATATGTAAAAGCTTTGAAAAGGGAGGAAATTTTTACACATGCCACAACATGGGTGAAAATTTAGGACCTTACAGTAAGTGAAATAAACTAGGTTTTAAAAGACAAATATGGAGTTGAGGATGTAGCTCAGTGACTGAGCATGTACTTAGTGTGTTCAAAGACCTGGGTAATCCCCAGCATCAAATGGAAAAGAAATACAAAAGATGAATATTGTGTGATTCCATTCACATAAGATTTCTAAAGTTGTCAAATTCATAGAAACAGTAGAGTAACGGCTATTAGGGGTTGGAAGGAGGAGAAATGGGGAGTTATTTAATGGGTATAGAGTTTCAGTTTTGCAAATCGTAAAAGTTATGGAGGTCTGCTGCATTACTGAACTGTGCGCTTAAAAATGGTTGCAATCGTAAATTTTGTGTTTTTTTTTTTTTTTTTTTTTTAACCCTGAGTGCCATTTGAGAAGGCTGACCGTGCTGGGGATGCCACATGAAGGTGCTCTCATTGACAGTCCTAGCTGAACCCATCCTTCATCCATCCTGAATTTCCCAGCCCAAGCCCCAGCATAGGAGCAAGGGAGTCATCCTGGAAGTGAATCTGTTAGCCCCAGTTTCTCCACACCCAGCCACCAAGTCATTCCAGAAGAGGCCCCAAACATGGAGCGGAGACCAGAAAGTAACCTTTCCAGATTCCTAAACCACAGAAATCTGTGAGCATAATAAAAAAGCAATTAGTTTATGCCCTTTTGATTTGAGGGGGTTTGTTGCTTAGGAATAGATAGCAGGAGCCACTGGTAATTCTTATCATCTTCAGATAAAAGTTTAGTTCTTTTTCACATAAAAAAATCCAGAAATAAGCAGTCCATGTCTGATTTGGTGATGTCATAGTCTGCAAAAACCAAGACCTCTTTATCCTCTCTGTTGCCTGGAATGCAAACCTAATGGGTGGAGCTCCAGCTGTGATGTTTGACAATCTTGGCAATCTTGAGGATGGCAAAAGAGAACTTAATGAAGCCTGGGTCTCTGATATGAAATAGAGAAATAAATGTTTATTTTGCTTAAGCCACTGGAATTTTAGATCTTCAGGTTATATAGTGAAACTAATGTTAATGGGTACAGAATACACACACACACATACACACACACACATAGGGGAATGCACAGGAAGACTGAAATGTGTGTGTGTGTGTGTGTGTGTTTAGAATAACAAAGATTGGCTTGGCTGGGCTAGAAGATTGAAAGTTTTCAAAATAGTAATTGAAGTCCTGGGTATAGCTGAGAATGCTACGGAGAATATAGAGTGAGAAGTTGGGAGAGCTAAGAAACCTGTGGAATATCAGCAGTTAAAGAGAAGTAGGGGAGGAGCAGCAGGAGGAAGGGCTCCTACCTTGCAGTGGGCAGAAATCCAGGACTGAAGTTGGCAGGTGTACAAGTAACCTGGCCCTTCCTTGTGGAGGTGGTTGGGGTGAGAGCCCTGCTGTGTGCCCTTTTGTACATAACTCACATGCAGGCCTCCCACACAGGACCAGAAGGACACTCCTTGAAGTTTCAAGTCACTTTTGACTCCTTTTTATTGTCCCAGTACCTCCAACAGTAACTGTCAGGCAATACTTGTCTGCAAGCTAAACGGAATGGAACAGCCATTGCCATTGGCAAGGAAGTCATGGGAAGGGAGGGTCTCAGGGAGGAGGGAGTGGTCTGCAGTGCCAAGTGCTGAAAACAATTGAGTAAGATAAGACCTTCGAAGGGCCGGTGGCATTTGGCTCCCTGGAGGACATTGGTGACCTTAGGGAGAAGTGTTTTCCTGGGGACGTAGAGGCAAAAAACATACTGAATGGGCCTCAGCCAGGAAGGAGATGGGGAGACAGGATGGGTTGGAGGGATTGTTTTTATATTTTCTAGTTAATTGTGCTTCTAGGCAGAGTGCTGGGGACCTGAGAGAAAGCCTCCCGGACCTCTGCAGGTCATTATGCTTTCTCCTATCAGAGTTGATGACAAATCCGTCATTTTATTATCTAAGTCATTGTTTAATTTCTCATGTATTAAAATCTCTCCATGTCTCCCCTCTGCCCCAACTAAAACCCAAGTTCCAGAACAGAGACTGTTTATAGGCTGCTGGCACAAAGTAGGTGCTCTGTTGTTGCCAACTGCCTTTTCTTCCCCTCAATCAATTTCCTGAAAAACATCTGGGCTTGAAGCAGCTGACTTCATGTAAACAGAGGAGACCTCACCACAAGAAGTGGGACCCAGGGGTAGGAAATAAAGCCATCTGAGTTGGCATGGGGTGGAGACGGCCTGGTCCTGCCTCCAGCAGTGGTGAGGAGGGGTCCTGGAGGGAGAAAAACATTATGGGAGCCAGACCCAGGATGAGGGCAGGAGCTAATCCCGTTTTGCATCCTCAGATAATGAACGCAGATGAACTGACAACCTTTAGCGACATGGCCATTTATTCTGTGTTCAAATAATACAATGATTTTATTAACTTCATTTGAATGTTCTGATGAATTCAATGCATGGCTAACTTCACCTTACAACAACCAAGTCCGTAGCTTGGTATGTTCTGATTGCTGGGGAGCCTGTTCCCTATAGCTGCCTGCGGTGGAGGAAAGGGCAACATTTCAGGTTAGCCTCACCTGGGTGGGGACCAGTTTTGCAGGTCTAGAAGCCCTGTTTATCAGTGGCTCAAGAGAGTCAATGGATTCATGCTTTCCAAGGTTATGGGAGAAAGTGGCATAAATCCATGCTCCAAATTTTAACACACAAAGAATCATCTGGGCAGGGTGGGGATGGGGCTGAGTCTCCTTGCAATGCAGTTTCCATTCTTCATGGTTGGGTGGGACCTGTGAATCTGCATTTCTAACCAACACCACAACACACTGAGTATGAGGAAGTAAATGGGAGCCCATTTTTTTCTAAATTTTGGGTACCTGTCACCACTTTCCCAACAACCAGAGGACTGTTTAAGGAGCATGGATGTCCAGAAAGAGAGTGGTGCCTTCCAAGCTTGCTGGGCTTCACTTGGACCACATGTCTTTAGGCCTTTTGGCTTCACCTTCTATCTGGTGAAGGCATCCTAGTGGCTCAGCTTGCACCTTTCTTCAGTGAAGTCCCCAGCCTGCAGAGGTTATTTTTTTGATTATGTTGATTGAGCTTCTCTGTGTCCTAGGGCTTTCTCAGCAACTTGGTGAGAAGCCATCTCTCAGGATGAGTTCTCTCTCCTCACCTTTCTGAGCTCATCCTTGATAGTTTGGTTCTGAGTCAATCGCCAAAAACTAGGATGTCCTGATTGGGGTGTTTACATGATAAATAAGAGGAATCACACTTAGAAAGAAATAATCTCTTCTGGAAGCCAGAGTGATACGGTGGTAAGAGCTGAGAGGTGCTGCTGGGGCAAGTTCAACAGTGAGCATCAGCCATGCTGGCCAGCATGGCCCACCTGGAGCGATTTACCTGTGGCCTGCCCAGACCTCCCTGAATTGCATCCCAGATCCTTGTCTGTGAGCCTGAGCCGCAGAATTGGCTTTGCTTGGCATTTCATGGAGGTGGATACTTTGCCTGGTGTGGATCATGTGTATCACCAGCCCAGGGTGGCTGGACAGGTTACACTAACGTGGGTCACCTCTTTGGCTTTATGGTGGTAGTCTGTCTATGACTCTATCTCTCTAGCTCTCCATCTAGAGACACCTGGCCTAGCTTCTAGCTTCAGGCTTCCTACTAATACCTTGATTCATAAAAGTAAAAAAAATCACAAAATGTTATTGATTATAAAAATAATAAGAATGCAATTATTATCTTAAATTTTAAAAACTATTTTTCCAGAGAAACCCAGAGTACTTTTCAGTCTTCCTGTGCATTCCCCTAGGCCTGCCATGGGAGGAGGAAGAGGAGTTAGAGAGGGTAGGGCTGTTGGACAGCCTCCACTTCCTGTTCTGAGTCTGAAATTTCTTGGGAACCAGCCAGTTTCTGCTCTCCACACTCGAGGTATGCGTGGGAGCTTGTGGCCTTCCCTGCAGGAAAGTGGTAAAATAAATTCCTAGAAGTATAAAACCCCAATATGGCTCCTGGTTATGTTCCTTTGTTTCTCTCCCCTTTTTAAAATGTTACTTTTTTATAGGAAGCCCAGGCCAGCCTGCCTGCACCGCTGGCCAGAGAGCTGGGCTACCTGCATGGGCCACAGAGTCCGGGCCACTGACAGGAGAAGCAGACATAGGATGGACGGGCTGCCAGGGGCTTAGGAAGGACATTGGTTCTTGAAACGTTTCTTCCTTTCCACCGCCAGCCTCAGAGACTGAAGGAGCTTGTCTTTGTTATTCAGGATGTTGTACTCAGAGAGTTTCACCAGTTTGTCAAAGGCAGCCTCCGTATAGGTCAGTTCCTTGGTGGCATAGGGGGAGTGGGGGCCATAAATATCCACCTGGCCCAGCTCCATCTCCTCAGGGCTCCTCTCCACACCTGGGGGCAGCAGAGGAACTCACTGTAGACTCTTACTATGTCAGGTTGTAAGGATTTGTTTCCACCTCCTTCCCCCGGCCTACCCTGCATGCGCTAACAGACATATCTGCATGAAAACACGCACAGCACGCACACTCACATGCTCACCCGCACCCTCTAAGCTCCTCGGGGTCCATCTTAGGACTCTCCTGGCACCAAACAGTGCCAGGCACATAGTTGGATGTCAATGAGTGTTGAAGGACTAAAAGAGTTGGAGATGACATTGCCAGCTGTCCAAGTGCGGGGTGGGACAGGAGGGGCTGTTTTCTTCCTTGCCAAAGCTAAGGTTGGCTCAGCCAGCCTGACGGGTTAGTGCTATCAGGACACTTCCACAGTCTAAAGACAAGAGCCAGCAGGTGCTGGGGACAGAGTCAGACAGAGGCAGCTCACCCGGTGCCTTGTACTTCTGGAAGGTGTCATTGATGAGTGGGAAGAAAGCCACGATGGGGGCATCGGGGTCCTGGGGATGTTCCATCAGGTAGCACTCCTTGAGACTGCCGTCCTCATCCTGGAGCTCATAGCCGGGGAAGGGGATGTTCTGCGTGGTGCAGTACTCGCAGGTTTGTTTCAGGGGCTAGAATATCACCAGAGGATGTATTTGAGATTGGAGGGCTGGGGATGGACAAGACACACAGAATCCATGGATCCAGCTTCCTGATATCTCTAGCTAACAATTCCAGTCCCCAACTGACTGCCCAGTTTGGATACATTTAGAAAAAAGCGGGTCAGGACAAAAAACCTGAGGCAGTAGGTTGGTACACCTGCAGCTTTGAGCTCCTTCCCCAGGAAGGATGTTGATGATGTTTCACCCAACACAGACCCGGGCAGGCTGTGGGTGTGACAGTGACTGGAGCTGGCCATGTACAGGTGTGGCAGGCCAGGCTCCTGTGGATATGCATGGATTTTGGAACTGACAAGTATCACAGGGCTGGACTTTGAAATGTGCCTTTAAAAATGTGTTGTGGGCTGGGGCTGTAACTCAGTGGTAGAGCACTTGCCTAGCACGTGTGAGGCATGGGGTTCCATCCTCAGCATCACATGAAAATAAATCAATAAAATATTGTGTCCATCTACAACTAAAAATATTTTTAAAGAAATGTGATGCAACAGAAAGAGTACTGGACTTATTTCCACACCTGTTAAATAGCTCATTTTCTGTGTGACATTGAGCAAGTCACTTACCCTCCCTACGGCTCAGTTTTCTCATCTGTAACACTGGGATAATAGCTGCTGTGCTGTCTACCTCAAAGAGCTGTGTAAGGACCAGGTGTAAGGACACTGTCATTTATTTACAAAGTATGGAGACCTCTGAGGTGTGGCACTGTTTCCCAGGCCCCAGGGCTCAGGTGGAGCCCAGCTGGCTGCACTTGCCTTTGTCTGGGACCCTGCACAGTAGTTGAGGTGGATGATGAGGTCGGCTTTCCTCTCTGGCCTGAGAAGAGGCGGGTAGCTGGAGTTGACAAAGAAAGCGGTGTCTAGCAGGCACAAGTGTTTTGCAAACTCTGTCAGCTGGTTTGGGAAGTGGTCCAGCACCGTGTCTGAAAGCCAAGCCTTCTGGTTACCAATATGATTAGTGCCCTGGTGTCAGCCAAGGGTGGGACTTCTGGTGTGGACAGAGTACCCTGCCTGGAGCCTCCTTCCCCTCAGCCTGGGCCTCCAGCCTTCACCCTTTTGACCAGGTTGCCATTGAGTCCCATGGCTCCTCTGTTTAGGCTAATAAAATGGGGGTTTAGCAAATCTTGGTTATGCATAGAAAACCCACTATGATCCAGTCACAGCGGGTCTTAAGGGTCGCAGGGGCTTAAGAACATCCTATAAGTTAAGGCTAACCTTGGGCCCAGGCCTGCTGTCTCTTCTGCCCTAGACACTGAGAACAAGGACTAATAGGCCAGACTCAAGCAGCCATTGCACTCTGGTCAAATAAAATACCAAAGAAAGTAGAAAATCAACCTTGGAACCTTCTAGGGGAAGGAGGTGCTGAGTCAAAGGCACCAGAGCATAGGTTAAGGTCTTGCTCACCCCTTGGGGTTTCTGAGTTGGGCCGTTCTTGCCCAACTCCAATGGGGCACCACTCACCCCAGAGCACAACTGCAGAAAGTAAGGGCCCATGTTTCCCCGTCTGTACAATGGGTCCAATTTCTGCTGCTGGGATTGTTGAGCAGATTCTGTACAGTTTTACAGTCAATTAATTAAATACCACACCACCCCCTGCTGGCACACAAATACTCCATGCTGGGTGATACTGCCAATGGTGGACTTCCCATGGCAGGGTCACCTGGATTCTATCCGATGATGGTGGCCAGAGGAGTCTTATTCTTTCTCCATGGCAGCCTCAATATCCTCTTCTCCCTCCTCCCAACAAACCCAGCCCTGGAGAAGCACCCAGGCGGGGGTACCTTTCCACATGGAGAACTGACTGTTCTGGAGGTAGTCAGTGTGTAGCTGCAACCCAAACATGAAGTTGTGGAACTCAGACACGAAGGGCCGATGGGTAAGGATGTCTCGGAAAGTATTGGATAGCCAAGACCCAGGAATCGCTACTGTGGTCTCCAGGATGTCAGCATCACATTTGGGGATTTCAGGCAGGATCGGCTCATCTTCTGCAGGGGAGAGGGATGTAAGGCAGGTCACAAGAGTTTGGGTCCCAGGATTGCCCAGGTGAAGTGCCACCTGGGCCTGGGGTGAGTCACTATAAGTGACCTTCCTTGCCCAGCTCTCAAGACTCTGGCCCCACAACCAGAAGGACCCAGCTGAGTGGCATGGAACAGGGACAGGTAGTGGAGAGGGGAGGGTGGGCCTTCAATAAGGTGGTACCAGAGAGGACAGAGTCCAGAAGAGCGACCTTTAACTGTGCATAGATCCCTACTCTCATCAGCTGTCCTGGGCACTGGAGGTGTCCTCCTGGGCCTTGGTAGAGGTGCCACCTATAATCACCCTGCCTGGAGGGTGACATTCCAACTCAGCTACCTTCTCTGGGCCATAGATACAATGTGGGAACATGTGGCAAGCACAGGGTCCTCCATTCATGGTCCATATCCCACCCCCACACACCTAATCATAAGGGGAAGCCAGTGGGTCACCCACCAATGTCATGCACCTTCTTCCTCGTCCACCTGTGGAAAAACTCCTCCGAGGTGTGGGACAGATTCCAGGCATCGAGCAGGTTCAGGGAGAAGATGCTGCTCCACAAACCTAGGGAAGCAGAGCAGCCGTGAATAGCTCTCTCCAGGAGCCCTCATAGACCTGATGGTTCTGCCTTGGCCTTGATTCCTCCTCGGGCCAGACTGCTCAGTGGGTGGGACAGACTTTGATTTCCTTCTGCCCTGGTGACTGATGGTGCCAGCCCTCAGCTCTTTTCCCTCCCTTCAGTGTAGGTAGCATCTGGGAAGGTGTACAGGGCACATCCCCAGCAGGGGCTAGACAGTGACAAGTGCAGCTTCAAGTCCAGGTCCACCTCTTGGATCAGTTCACACAGCTAAAGCATTTAGGATATGATGAGCACTTGACATATGTAATGCTATTTCTTATTATTTAACAGATGTAATATTAATAAAACTTATTTTAAATTTCTCATATGTATTGATCCATTGGGATCTTCTACAAAGTAGGTTTTACTTTGAATTTTTATTTTTTATTTTTTAAGTACTAAAGATTGAACCCAGGGCCTTGCAAATGCTAGGCAAGCACTCTACCACTAAGCTATATCCTGACCCTTTTTATTTTATTTTGAAATTGGGTTTCAAAAAGCTGCCGAGACTGGCCTCTACCTTGAAAGCTTCCTGCCTCAGCCTCCCAGGTAGCTAAGATTCTAGGCAACAGCCACCATGCCTGGCTAGATAGGTTTTACTCTTAAACCAATTCACAGATAAGAAAACTGAGGTTCAGAGAGGTTAGGTAATTTAGCCCACTTCACACAGTCAATAAATAAATATCTGAGTTCAGTTCTAAGGGTTTTAACTACAGGTTTTTGAACCACATAACCCATAACATAGATATTTAGGGGAAGAAGAGGCCACTGTGGACTGGGGTCTTTGGGATGGGCTTCATAAAAGAGATGGGACTTGAGTTGGACCGCCGTCAGTCCTTCTGGGCTTAAAGGGCTGCGGAGAGATCAAGGCAGTCTGAGAGGTTGGTGTGGGGGTAGGTTCAGAAACCCCTCCTGGGATAAGGCAATGTCAGCAAATGCCAGGAAGGCCACGTGCTCAAGGGCTAACCAAGGACTACCCAGGCCAGATCTGGGGCAAGATCCTTTATGTCATTCCTCTGTTCAAAACCAGGGCCTTCCCAGCTAGGAGTGCGTGCTCAGCGGAGTCCCCCAGCCAGGAGTCACCTAGCATGTAGCACATCCGCGACTCAGGGATCCTCTTCATCAGCCGCCCCATAAAGAACTCTGAGCCGAAGAGCTCCGTGGGGATGAAGGCCCCGTACTTCTGCAGGCCCACCTCGTAGGGGGAGAACTCGAACCATTCTGCACAGGAAGCGGCAGGGGAAAGTGTCAGTTTCAGATCACGGAGCCACGCCCACTCAGCCCAGCCCTCCCACATGCCAACCAGCCTTGGCTTCCCGGCCCTTGGGTTCCTCCAACTGGGAGGCTGCAGTTCTCCTATGGAGCACACGGGGACGCCCGCGACCGGCCTATGCAGACTAGTCAAAGCTTTGCAAACTGCTCGCCTGGTTCTTTTGCTCCCCCGACCCCCAACTCCTGTAATGGGGATTGAACCCAGGAGCATTCTACCACTCAGCCACATCCCTAGCCCTTTTAAAAATTTTGTTTTGAGACAGTCTATACTTAAGTTATCCAGACTGGACTTCACTTTATGATCCTCCTGCTTCAGCCTCCAGAGTAGCTGGGAATAAAGGCAGATACCACCACACCTGGCTCTCTATTGTTGCTCAAAGACAGATAAAAGAGGACCCAAAGTGACCCTACTGCAGAGTAGGTCTCCATAGCCCTTCCCTCTAGGAAGCTTAAGAAATGTCTAGGACTCCTTCCCTTCTCCTTACTTATATTTTCCTCTGGCCCATCAAATGCACCCAGTAAGCTAAGGGACTCTGCCCACCAGTCCCACTCAAGGGGCAGAGCAGAATGGTGGAACTAAGTTGATTTCTTCAACTGTGGGCACAATTTTTTGATGTGGGTTGGCAAAGCATGTGTGGGGTTAGGGGGTGGACCTTGGGGGTTCTGGGTGCCTTTGCCAATCAAGAAGTTACCCTCTCCTAGATCACTAGCCACCAGTGTTACCTCTGAAATCCTGGTTGCTTACATCATCCTTGACATTGATGGTGAGGTAGATAGGCAGGGGATTCTGGCCCTGGCACAAAGCAGCACGCTGCTCTGACAGTTTGCATTCATTTCTCTATGGGGAAATGAAATAGTTAAGGAGAAGCAGCAGACATGCAACTCTCACCCCACTTGCCCCTGGATGAGAAATCACTCAGCAGTCCTTTCCTGGATCCCAAGTCTATCAGGCTGCTGTGTAAACTGCAACTGACCCCAGTCAAACCTGTTTGTTTTGTGTGTTTGTTTGTCCTGGGGATTGAATTCAGGCATGCTTTACCACTGAGCTACATCCCTGATCTTTTTATTTTTTATTTTGAGTTAGGGTCTCTCTAAGTTGTGAGGCTGGTCTCATACTTGTGATCCTCCTGCCTCAGCCTCCCAAATTGCTGGGATTACAGGCCTGCAACACATCACTGGCTCAAACTTGGCTCAAATCTACCTGGGAATGTATCTCACCTCCTTGGGCTATCCACCAGCCCAGACTGCAGACAGGGGAGGAGCCAAATCTGCAGTTTAGGACCCTCAGAGCCTCAGGGTCCTCCTGTAGTCTCAGGGGCCAGAGCATAATGAAGCAAGGGTGAGAGAGGGCACCACTGTCCCTTTTCATTCCTACTATCTTCTGCCTCCCTAGAACATGAAAACCTCCAGGGTCTTTGTTTAGTCAGCTTGGCATGTTGGGCTCCCTCATAAAATTTGGGATAAAAAAAAGTTTCTTTTCTTTGATTTTTGCCCCTAAACCGAAATCTTGGAAATCTGGGTACTACGTGGTGGTCAAAGCGTGTTAAAGTCCGCAGAATGTTCTGCTGTGTTAATCAGAGTGGCAAGTCCTGCAGATCAGCCCTGGCCATCGGCCATCTCCCAGAGTGAATCAATCAGTGCAGACCGAGGCAGAGTTGAGGTCCTAGAGGCCCAGGCTCTGACCCCAAGCCAAGCAGCAGCCTGCTCCATGACCATCCCTAGGATAGCAAATGCATGGGAGGCCCAATGACTCTTGGGCCTCCTTTGAAGGAAAACAGAGTACCTGTCACAACTGGGTACATAGATCTGGGTGTTACAGAGCTGACTGTCCTGCAGACTCCTGGAAGATCCTAGTCCACTCTCATTGTCAAAAGGGCTGGAGGGAAAGGGGCTCTTGTCTTGGCCAGAGTAGAACAGAGGCTCCCTAACAGCAATTCTAGCCTTGCTTTCTGGAGGACCACGCCTTTTCTCTACACTGATCCCTCAAAATGCTTAGATTTCTGGCCTTGAAAACTTTGGTGCTCTCCTCCTCATCTCACAGGTTATTAACTTAAAATACTGTGTTAAAATATTAATCAGTTAGTGATGTAATCCTCTGTAAGGAATGGTGCAGAGCAGGGTCACATGCAACCCCAACTTGCCTGAATCTGAAAGTCAATGCCCTTAGTTTCTGCCTGCCTGTTCCATCAGGAGGTCAAGTTAAATGAGGAGTTTTCAAAGGAGCCAGGGTGGGATCCATCAAAAGCCATGAGTTGAAAGCCATGTCTGATTCCTTTCTGAATCCCTAGGGACCAACCTAGTTCCTGGCATGCAAGAGGTAATGATTTAGTTGAAAGAATGAATGAAGGAATGAATAAATATTGAGGATGAATGTCAAGTCATCCTCAGTTGGTTAAATCAAGTCATCCTCAGTTAATTTTCTAGCAGAGGGGACCTATTATAAAATTATTTGCTGCTTCTCCTCCCTCTGGAAAATTCAGATTTATTAATAATTGAATTCTTATTTAAGGTGGAATTAAGAGCTGAGGTCCTGGACAGAGGTTAAGTGGGAAGCTCTGCCTTAGGTCCAATCAACAGACCAAAGGTGGTTCCTCCCTGTGGTCAGTGCAGCATGAAGCGTCCAAGTATGAGTGGAGCTCACCCTGAAGGCCAGGATCACAACATCCCCTGGGGATCTGCCTGCTCTACCATTTCTCACATGATTCTTACAGCAGTTGCATCCCAAGCTGGTTCTATTGTTGAGCATGTATTGCTCAGATCATTGTATCCCAGAGCAGAAAGCAATCTGGTTAGGTCTTCCCTATGTGGTGGCCATGAAAATGAGACCTGCAAACTTCCAACTGCTGACAGTGTTATTGGTGAAGGGCTCCAGTTGCTGTGCCCGGAAAGCCAAGGCAGAGTCTGTGCTGAGACCATGCTTCCTCTGACCAAATGCAGTAGGGATATTGAGGCAGGCCCATTCTCAGAAACAGGATACCACACACAGCCAACTTTGACTAAAAGGTCTTCTATGGGATTTGCTGAACATTTCTAGACCACCTGGTAGTCTGGGAAGCTTCCATTTGACCTTTCCCCCTCTCTCCTCCACTTAGGGTCAAACTTCCATCATGGTTGGCATCTCTCTAGTCCTGCCCAGCTCCCTCCCCATTTTCTGCCACAGGTATCTTCGTGTGGCTTTCAAAGTTCATATTGCTTCCATGTAGGGTGCACCTGACCTGTTCCCAACACAAGGGTCTCAATCATTCTCTAAAGGGGATGTGGGATGATGATCCCACCACCTTCCATCGTGCTTTTCAGCACTTGGTGGTTCTTATGTTCTAGGAACAAACCTTCAGGTCTGACCTAACCAGAGCAGAGGTGAAAGTCCAGACCCCCTGATGAAGAAAGAGAACCGCACATTAGCCAGGGCAGGGTGGGGCGTAGTGAAAGCTGAATGCCTACCTCGTCCCCAAGACAGGCCTCAATCAGCAGGCCCCAGAAGTCTGTAAAAGTGACCCTGTAGCCTTCCTGGCTGCGCTGCCGGAGTTCCTCCTGGAATCTGCAGAGCTGGTCTGGGAACAGGGAAGGCATCTTGTCTTTGACTGCATGTCTCCGGGCTTCGAAGACAGCAGGCTCCAGGTTTTTGGAGGACCACTCAGGGTCACGGTACAAAGTAGCCATTGTCCTGGAGAGAGACAGGAATGGCTGAGAGAGTTGACCTGGCCCTGGTCTGATCAACCCTGGATGCAGGCAGGAGGGGAAATGGGCAGGCCACTGAGAATCCCAAACCTGCCAGGAGAGGAGCCTGGAGGAAAGGTGTGAGTCGGGGCCTGGTGGATGGAGGGCGCGAGGGAGGGAGGGTAACAATCATTACTCATAATCACTGTTACTCCTATCTCCCCATGCCTACTGTGTGCTGGGTATAGCATATTGGTTGAGATGAGGATTTGGACCCAGATCTTCCTGGGTTCAAAACCAGGCTCTGCCATTCGTTTGCTGTGTGATCTCAGACAAGCTACTTAACCACTTTCCACCTCAGTTCCCCTAGTTGTGGAATGGGGAGAATTGTGATAGCTGTATCCAGCTCATAGAGTTCTTGGGAAGATTGTATGAGCTAACAGTGTAAACTGGAACAGTGGCTGACACAAAGCAAGCGCTGGGAATAACATTTGAACGCAGGTTTGGCCGATTCCAGATCCCAGGTTCTTTCTGCCCTGCTGCATTCATTTCCACAATGATGATTCTGGCTAAAGTAGTTCCCCTTCTTCTTAATCTATATGTGGTTCCTAGGGGGCAACAAAACTAATGTAGTCTGGGTCTGGCCCTGTCTGCCCCTCTTGGCCTTGATTCAGTGTTTCTATGTCAGGACAGGAAAGGGCCCCTGCTTATTCTGCACCTGAGAACTTTCCTGCTTGAGGTGGACCTTGTCTGTGGCTGCATGGATATGTGACTTGTGTCCTCTTCCCTCACAGAACTTGTTACAGGGGGCGTGGAAGTTGGCCACGTTGGCCAGAATGATAAAAATCACTCTGCTCTCTGTAAAGTTTGCTTTGTTACTTTTATACTTTCAAAAAGCTTCTGAAAGCCATTGCCAATGGTCATTTTTAAAAGAATATTTCTCATGTTTCCCCACATTCGGGACATTTTCTACCCTCCCACCCTCACCCTGGCTGGGTCTGAGGTTTTCCCCATTACCAGCCTGTCCCACAATAGTCCAGGGTCATACAGGTGTCCCTTAACCCTACTGGAAGCAAGTTATCTTTTTAGCTCACTAGCCAGGAGCAGCTGTTTAACATGGGGATTAAGAATGTGGGCCCTGGATGGGGTTCAAATTCTAGGTCTACAATTTATTAGCCAAGTGACCTCAGGCAAATTGCTTTGTTTCTTATGCTGTAAAATAATGCTGGAAAAATTATGGTTGGTCCTCCTTATCCATAGGTTCCTCATCTGCAGACTTAACAAACTGTGGATCAAAAATATTGGGGGGAAAATGCCTCTGTACTGAACCTATATGGACTTTCCCCCCATTGTCATTATTCCCTAAATAAGATAACAACTATTTATACTGAATTAGGTACTTTATAAACAATCTAGAGATTGTTTTTAAAATACAGAGAGGATTGTGTAGTTTATATGCAAATACTATGCCATTTTATATAAGGGAATTGAACATCAGTTCCTCCTGGAATCTGTAGAGGAATTCTAGAGAGATGGGTCCTGGAACCAATCCTTCTGGGATACTGAGGGACTACTGTGCTTGGAACATAAGCCAATATCAATAACTATTAGCTATGCTTCTTATTCCAACTGGGTTGATGCCTTGAGCCCCTGATGAGAGGATCCAATGCCAGGAGAGTCCTTGATTTTTTTTCAGGGCCAGTTCACATCCACTTGCTCACATGAGAGTTACCTGGAGCTCCTCCAGGATAAAAGGCACAGAATGGGATCTCATGGGTTCCCAAGTTCCCCGGTCACCCACAAAATAAGATGCAGCCCTGGCGGAGAAGCCTTGGGTAGTCACAGTCCCCTGAACCAGGGCCATCCTGAGCCAGGGCCACACAATGACTTTGGTGGGCCCACTATAAAAAAATATTTAAAAAGCAAATGTTATGACTGTGTTGTTTAAAGACAAATATATTAATGTTATTTACTAAAACATTTTATTTAACCTAGAAGCTCATATTTTCCTTCTTATTAAAAAAGTAATAATAACAACATATTGTTGTGGGTTCCTGACAGTTCTGTATGCCCCAGGCACAGTGTATCTAAGTTAGTCAGCCTGACCTGCCTCCTACTGGGGAGCCCAGTGCTCAGTCACCTTACTCTCCAGCAGAGATGGGGAGGTGGGAGTCTGTGGCAGGGCCCTGTCCTGCCCTCTAAGCAGGGCAGAGGAATGGACTGGGGTGGGCTGAGAGGGCCTGGAGGGTAGGAAGCCATAGCAGCGGGGCCATCTCCACTCACCCTAGGAGACTTGGCACAGTCTCCCATCAGGAAAAGAGTGGTACCAGGGATTAACTCATCCTTGGTTCCTATGTTCCTGGGCTCCTGCCACAGCCCCCAGAAAATAGAACTGCCAGTAATGGCCAACATGTACAGTGGCTCTGTGTACTTAGTACTGGGAGAGCCTCTCGTCACAGCCATGAGGTCAGTGCTATTGTTATCCCCACTTTACAGATACAGAAATTGAGCCTCTGAGGAGTTAATCTGCATGCCCAAAGTCATACAACTGCAGGAGGCAGAGAGTCCCTGGTGTCTTGAGTCACTTTTACTTGGGTTGGGACCGGGTAGAACTTCACCAGAAATCCCAGGCCAGCCTGTTTGCTGCTTGCTCTGGGGTCCACTAGACAGTGGCTCCCAGCATCTTACCAGGTGGCCCCAGACAGGCCGGTGATGTAACTGGCACAGTTCAGGAGGTTCAACTTCTGCAGTCCCAGCAGGTGGCCATACATGGAGGTCATGGATCTGGCTCCACCCCCAGTGGCCATGATGGCTATCACTGGTACCTGGGGGCATAGAGGCAGACAGCTAGGGAGGGCTCCAGGGACAAAGCTGGTGGGAGAGGAGTTGGAATGACAGATGGCAGCTTGAAAGAATGGTGGAGGAGGGGTCTGGGGGCAGAAAGCCAGAGCAGGGCTGGGACAGCAGTGAGAAGCCTGAAAACTGCCTTTCCCAGGTGGGCCACGCAGTAGGTCTAGAATTAGAACTTAGTTCCAAACCCAGTGATGCCAGTAAAGGCTCTGAAACCTAAATCGTAGAAAGCCGCGTCTAGAAGAGGTCTTAGCACTCTTAATCCAGCCTTCAGTTAACAGATGATAAAACTGGGGTCCAGGGTGGTGATATGATTCCTTAATGGTGACAAATTGAGATCTTTGGAAGGTGGATATGATCTTAGGGCAGCAGGCCCTGGCTTGGTACATGGCACATGTTCAGTCTATACAGTGTTTATAAGAGCAAGAAGAATACATTTCTAATGTCAGAAGCAGCAGGGTGGCCACTTGTGGTTTGACCTGGCTTTGAGATGCCTTTGGTGTGTTTTCCCTAAGGGTGGGATGAAGAAGGGGCTCTGAACCCAATCTCTGTTTTCATTTGGGTGGGGACTAAAAAACCCTTCAGTCACCTGAAGCCCAAACACAAGCCCTCCCTGGGCCCCATGTGGTCTCCATGTACACCATGGTCAGACTCAGAAGTCAGGCATTTTGGAGTACTAACCAGCTGCCCAGGACAGTGTGAGCCCCAGACCACACAGGGGAGGTGACAGAGGACTCTGACAAAGGCACTACTGTCTGCCTCCATGGAAGGAAGCGACTGGCCCTGGGAGTAACATTGCTTGTTTCCAGCTTGCTACAGCCATTATTTCTGGGAGGTGTCTACGTGTGCACATTTGAGAAGAGAGAGAACTGAAGGACAAGCACCCACGGCCTTTTGGGTGGGGGATATGGCATGCATAAGGTGGTGGAGCTTTAAATGTTTTCTGGCTGGGGCAAGGAAGTCATTTTGTGGTTGAGTTAGTAAGGCACACTTCTGCCACCTCAGGATCCAGTGCATGGGAGGAGCAGAGCCGCTGGAGCCCTTTCCTTCTCTCTCTAGTCTGCCCTCCCCTCCCCAAGTGAACACACAACTGGTGAACATCCAGCATGCACTCCCTGGGCACCAGACCTCAGCCACGAGGACAATGGTGAAGGGAAAGCAGTGTCTTAGCCATCCTGGAGCAGGGAAGAGCTGAGATGGCTGGTGGGATATGAGGTTGGAAGGACCGGCTTAGCCTGGAGTGGCCCTGAGCCCAGGCCAGCAGCCTCTGCTTACCCACCTCGTCCTCCAGCAGGTCCTCCTCTAGCTGCAGCACCTGCTTCAGTGCCTTGGCCACAACCACCTTCCGCTTTTGCAGAAACTCCAACTCTTCCTGGCACAGGCTGAAGCCCAGCCGCACATCCAGTGTGTCAGGGCTGAGGGAGAGAGGATCCTGGCTGAGTGGGCCTGTAGCCTTATCTTCAAGGGACTTTAGGGTCAGTGGACTCAGGCTTGAAGCCCAGCCTGTCATCTACCACTTTTGTGATCTTGCCCCCACAACCTATAAAATGGGCCTTAACTCCCAGCACTGCCTTTAGCATTTAATGAGCTAACAAATGTAACGCTGGCATGCTTTGAGCTGATACTTGACAAAAGATAAATGTTGGTACTTGTATTAGGAACTCTGAACGCTCTGCCTCATCAGCAGGGTCTGGAAAGTTCAGAAAGGCTTCTTTCAGGTGCCTTCTATAGTCCAAGACCATACATGGGTGACAGGGGGCCCTGAGATCCTTTTGGCAAATGCCCCTGGACAAGGCTCTCTAGTGTGGAGTCTGAGCTCCATAAACAAGCTCCCTCTTCCTACAGAGCTCACATTCTTCACTAAGCCTTTCCTGCTCGCTGACATTTCCTGTGCCTTTGTGTAGCTGATAAAAACTCTTCACATCCCTGACCTCAGCAGGTCTTTCCCACAGGTCCTCCAGGCAGGTGGGGAGGAGCTGCCATGACATGCTCAACACTTGCCCTCTGTGTCAGTGACATCCCTGCCCAGAACAAGTCCAGGCCCTTGTTCTGGCATCCAAGACCCAACCTGACCTGTCCAAGCTCAACTTAAGCTCCCTGCTGGAAAGGGCCCATCAGGCTCTCAGAGGCTCAAACAGTCTAACTTCTAGGCCTTCACCCTCACCAGAAGCATCCTCCCTTTGCCCACCTTCACCCCCTGAGGACTAATGTCCCAGGGACTCAAGGTGAATGGACTTTGGCAGTTTACAATCCAGAACAAATAAGGTTCTTTCTCTAACAAAGCCACATCTCCTTGAAGCCAGGGCTTGAGAACTCTCTGATCACATATCCTAGCATAGGCCTGCAGACACAGCTTCAAGAAAATAACTCTTTCACTGGGCTCACAAGGAATACTGATAATCTAATGATGATAATAGCAACAATAACATTAGTTGATATTTTCTAGCATCCCACTCAGCAGATAGATTACAGAATACTTCACATGTCCTACTTCATGGGATACACAAAGTGGTCAGATTTACGGGTGAAGAAAACTTAGGGAGGTCAAATAACCTGTGCAAGAACAAATAGCTAATCAAACTATAGATAAAAATTATGGTCAGTTGCTTTTTTAATTTTTATTTTCTTGCAGTGCTAGGATTTAACACTTAACATTTAGCACTAGGTAAGTGCTCTACTGCTGAGCTATACCCCTAGCCCCCTTTTATTTTTATTTTTGAGACAGGATCTTGCTAAGTTGCCCAGCCTGGCCTTGAACTTGTGACACTTTTGTTTCAACCTCCTGAGTAGCTGGGATTATAGGCATGAACTACTGTGACCAGCTGGTCACTTGATTTTCAACAAGGTTGACAAGGCAATTCAGTGGGGGAAAGATAATATTTTCAACAAATGGTGCTGGGACAACTGGATACTTGCATACAAAAGAATGGAATTGGACTCCCTTACTCTATATTCAAAAATTAACTAAAAATAGAGCATAGACCTAGATATGAGAACTAAAACTATGAAAGTCTTAAAAGTCTTAAAAGAAAACAGAAGTAAATCCTTGTGACCTTGATTAGGTAACAATTCTTATATACGACATCAAAGACACAAGAAACAAAAGAGAAAATAAATGACTTCATCAAAATTCACAACATTGGGCTGGGGTTGTGGCTCAGAGGTGCTTGCCTAGCATGCATGAGGCACTGGGTTTGATCCTCAGTACCACATAAAAAATAATAAATAAAATAAAGGTTTTAAAAAATCTATGCTTAAAAAAATTAACAACATTGTTTTTCAAAGACATCATCAAGATTGTGAAAAGAGTTAGGCATGATGGTGTATGCCTGTAATCCCAGCTACTCAGGAGGCTGAGACAGGAGGATTACAAGTTCAAGGTTATCCTTGGCAACTCAGTGAGACTCCTTCTCAAAATAAAAATTAAAAGGTATGGGGGGGGGGGCGGGCGGGGAGGGTGGTGGCTAGGGATATAGCTCATATACTATATAGGGATATAGTAGTAGAGTGCTTACCTAGCATATACAAAGCCCTGAGTTCAATCTTCATTACCACAAAAGAAAAAAAGAATGTGAAAAGATAACCCACAGAATATTCAAAGAACTTTCACAACTTAACAATAACAAGACAAATAGTCCCCCTAAAAAGTGGATAAAAGATTAGAATAGATGGGTCTCCAAAGAAGAGATAATAAACCCATAAAAGATGTTCAATATTATTAGCTTTCAGGGAAATGCAAATGAAATAGCATCCTATACCTACTATTATGAATAAGTTAGAGGGAAGAACAGAAAGAGGGTACTCTACCAAGGTGTGGACTTCATGTGTAATTCACAGTTCTCGCCCTGAGGAGCAAAAGATGAAAAGCTTGTCAGGGAAGATGATGCGGAGCCCAGTGATCCCGACCAAAGAGAAGGAGCCTCACATTGCCCATCCCTTGGTTTGACTCAGCCTGCATGCATGTGACATGAATGCACATATACACAGGTACACACAGTGTGTATGTGCATTCATGTGTATGTGCATTCTGTCCTCACTCCCCTCTTTTGGACATGATCCTCCCCACCAACTTCACACGTTCTCTGGCTCCCACTGTAGCTTATCAACACTCCATAAGACTCCTCTGAGACCCCACACGCCACCTTCCCCCACTGTGCCCTAGGATCTCTCCATTTCCCTGCCACAGGAGCTCCAGGCTGAGCCATCCAGGGGCTCCTTCCCAGATCTAAGCCCTCACCAAAGGCAGGGTCACCGCCTGGCCATCGGAAAAGCAATCAAGGGGCTGGCAGACAGGGCCATTCTTGTGTGTGCAGCAGCAGCAAAGCTGGAAGGATAGACAGGCTCTGTGAGGTGGGCAGGGGCTCCTCTGGCATCCCCCACCTGCCCCAGGCTCCTCCCTCACCCCCATTGGGGCTGCCTTATACCCCACAATTCCAGTGACTCTTGGGCACCTCCACGTGCAACTGGGGCTGGAAATACTTGGGGTAGTGAAAGCAGGCAGGGTTTGGGCAGTTAGGCTCCTGGCAGGACGAAATGCGCTGGGTGTTCTCGAAGGATTCCGTCACCTTCACCAGGAGGCCTTTCACCAGGAGAGAGGACAGAGGTGAGACCCTTATGAGGGAAGCTTCCTATCACCCTCCTCTTGACCCATCCAAAAGCCTATAGAGATGCCCAGGAAACTGGTTATAATGCCTCTGGGGCATTATCTGGAATGCTCCATTCTGTCGGTGGAGCAGGAGCTGGAATTGCATTTTAAAAAGGCTCTTGAGTGATGATGACTAATGTAGCCTCCAGAAAACCCTTCGAGGTGCGGAGAGAGTCCTTAGGACTAGTACGCTTTGTTTCTGCTTTGCCAGAAGATCTCCCAGTGACACCAGCCCACTGCTGAGAATGCAGGCCCTCACCACATTGTCGCTTGGGTGCAGAGGCTCACTACCACTACCCCCACCCCCCATGCATCTCTCTCTCTCTCTCTCTCTCTCTCTCTCTCTCTCTCTCTCTCTCTCTCTCTCTCTCCATCTGTGGGCTGCTGTCTTCTGGGACAGGATGGAAGACTTGCAAGGGCAGGATGGGGGTGGGATGGAGAACCATACTGGTGGATCCCTCAGATCCCTTGCAGCTATAAAATGCTGTGAACTATGACTTGGCTAAAAGAGGCGGTACAGCTAGAGGAGCCCTGAGAGTTGTCAATGGCTGCCCACCCCAGGTGCTGGTCACTGTACAGACCTAGACACAGAAGGCAGCACTGTGACTCAGGCCCAGGACATTTGGCAGGTCTGGGGACTCCCAGGATGATGGGGGCACCCTTTATAGAGCAGGCTGCAGAAGGTAGAGGTTCATGGCTTTGAGGGTGAGGTTGAAATGATTTTGAGGTGTGTTGGCCAAACTGGCTCAAACTCAGGGGAACCCTAAACCAGGCCAGTTGTCGTTGACCAGGCTTAAAAGCAGCCCTCCTTCTCCCCCCAGCAGGCAGGGCAGCTGAAACACTCACTTTTCTTACTCTTCCTCCTCCTCCTAGATTCTGCATGAACCTCCAGGCAGGAGACTTGCCGACACTGAAACAAAGCAAAGAAAGTCACTGGGACTCTGAGCACAAGCCACCTCCTGGCTCTCTCAGGTAGAAAGAAGGAGATAAAGACCAAGAGGATAAAAGTTGTATTGGTTGACCTCAGGCTCTCACTGGGAATGCTGGGTGTGCTGACCACATTTTTTTTTTTTTTTAGTGGTCCTGAGCCATATCCCCATCAATCTGTATTTTTTATTTTGAGATAGAATCTTGCTTAGTTGCTGAGGCTGGCCTGGAACTTGCCATCCTCCTGTCTCAGACACCTGAGTTGCTACAATCACAGGCATGAACCACTGCAACCAGATGCTACCCACATTTTTGAACCAGTCAAGTCAAGCCTTCTCACTGAAGATATTTGAAATGAAGTTGTCCTAAAACTCTAGGATGCTTGGTCACAGTTTACTAGGGGCCATGTTCTGAGGGCAGGTCAGTGTCTCATCTGAGGCAATGTTTAGCTCCGGGCTTTGAAAGTGAGAACTTCAAATGAATCAGCTTTTGTAAGAAGTAGAGTCAGACTGAATTCTTTTTACTAAAAATTCCCAAAGACTCTCTTTTTTGAGGGAGAAGTCTTCTTGAACCCTGGGGGTATTGGATACATTTAATTAAAACATTTGTACAAGCAGCCAAATTATGAAAAAAAATTGATATTGAGATTATACTTGCAGAGGTTTGGGGATGGTGGGGGAAAGGACAGGACTGAATCTGGAAGGAGGCTGCCTTTACTGGGCTCTCTTTTGGGGGAGATCCCAATTAGGGTTTTCTCTTTGAGATGTAAGATGAAGGGCCAAGGTGATACCCCAGCTACTCCTCTCTGGATGCAGGAGCCCAAACAAATCCCACCCCTCCCTGTACCCCATTTGGCTGGCTCATTTAGTCTGACCCCTCCAGGGCTCAGGATGGGACAAAGACCAAAGCTGGCCTCAGTCCTCTACCCGGAGAGCAGTAGCCAGATATGGTCTCTAGAGCTATAGGAACTCTGAAGGACAATTACCACTAGCACGCCATTGGTGATGAGGGTCTCAGGTGGAGAAAGGCTGAAAAACAAAATGAGAACGCCTGGTCATTTCCTTCCTTCCTGATTTCTCATGAAGCTGACGAGAATATAAGTAGGATCAATAGCAGAGCCTCCTTGATTCTCATTCCAAATATTTATTTAAGAAACCTTAGATCTATGGGATGTCAGGGAGGAAACTGGCAGATATTTTACATAGACTGTCCAGGAAAAAATACAGATTTATAGGTTAGAAAGAGTAGAACTGTTCTTTATGTCCAACCAGATGTGACTGCGTGGAGCTATAGGATTTATAGTTTGCAAGATATAGTTGCAGCTACCAACTAGAGAAGATGGAAACAATTTTGGTAACAAAAATTATTCTCCATTTTGTGCTTTAATGTAGGCATTTAACAGACAGGGGCTGACCCAGCCAGCCAGAAGCTTAGTAAATATTAAAATGTCCTTGTTTTATGAAGTTGATAATATAAGCTTCCAAGGCCGCATTTAGCCTATTGGAGTCCACAGCCTCCCTTGGCAAAATTAAGCCCCAAATTTTTGGAAGCCATATATGAAGCCAACAAATTGTTTGAGCCATTAAGGCAGGGAAGCTGCTTTTCTGAGAACTCCTGGGTGAAATCCCCTGGTTTGAGAAAGCCCAGATCATGCTTGCTGTCCAGAGGGTGTAACCTGCCAAGCACAAACAACCTGTTTATCCCCACTCTTATCCTGTTCCCCCTGAAGGAACTCTCTATTCATCCCCTTTTGGTCTGTACTTCTATAAATAAAGCAAGCATGATTTTTTTCTTTGTTAGAGTCAGACCCATCTAGTCTGCTCAATCCATCACACCTCTGCTTTGGAGAAAAAAATACATACACACACACAC
Organism: Marmota monax; assembly: GCF_021218885.2. Classification (NCBI taxonomy): domain Eukaryota; kingdom Metazoa; phylum Chordata; class Mammalia; order Rodentia; family Sciuridae; genus Marmota; species Marmota monax. The sequence goes on from NW_026693777.1 coordinate 44,151,567, forward strand.
ACACACACATACACACACATATCTTGCCTTTTGTCTTTTTAAAAAAAATTTTTTTTTTTAGTTGTAGATGGACATAATACCTTTATTTTGCTTATTTGTTTCTGTGGTGCTGGGGACCGAACCTAGTGCCTCATGCATGCTAGGCAAGCACTCTACCACTGAGCTACAATCCCAGCCCCTGACTTTATTTTTTAATACATTAGTTTTCTAGCCTTTATTTTGCAGCCAGCCCACATTTTCAACAGTTACCCACTCACTCGCCACGCAAGATGTGGGCAGAACCAGATGACTGTGTCTTCAGTCCAACTCTTAACATATTTCATTTTGAAAGTCACCTTTCAGTTCTGCCGAAGATTCCTACCCCCAAAAGTGCTGTCACACCAAGAACTGGAGGAGAAAAATTAGATTTTCTTCAGTGTGAAATAAAGCTGATTTTAGTTTGGCAGTCATCTGTCGATGGGAAATAAAGTCCCTCAGTTCCAAGGTCCCCTAGGCAGAGGATTCTTTGAGAGGGGGACTTGACAAGCCCTCTTATCCCATCTCATCTCTCTCATCCTCTTTTTGTCCTCAGGCTGATCACAAGAATAAAGGATCAGGCCATCTAGGGTCAGGAGAGGGTAGGAGTGGGTTACACCATCACAAGGAACACTGTTCTCCTGGGTTGGGGCTTTGTCCTCTCTGGGCTATGGCCCCTGCTCTCTGCCTTCCTCTTTTCCTTTGTCCTCTTCTCCTTCCTAAACTCCAGCCCTATATGGCCCCAGCATGGACATACCTCCAGGGTCCTGGATCATTTCCCTAACTGAAAATGACTAGACATAATCCTACATGTCAGACCTGAGCCTCCTGCCTGACTTGGTTCCAAGGTTGGCTCTGAGGGGGACAGCCTTAACTTTAAGGCCAGGGTTTGGGGGTGTTTGTTCTAATAGTCTGGGTCAAGGAGGAGACCCCTTGGTCCTGACCCCTTTCTCAGGACCTCATATATGGTCCTTGAAGTCCAGGAAGAATCCAGGAATTCTTCCTAGAAGGCACCCTCAGGAATGTGGGGGATTGAGGCGGAGACTCTTTCAAGCAATTCGGACATCAGTGACACTGGAGGAGGGCCAGGGCCCAGGCACCTGCACCAAGGGACCTGAGGCTTACTGAGGAGACCCAGGTGAGGGCCAGGAGTGAGACTGGAAGAGGGAAGGTGGCAAAAAGGCAGACCCAGCTCTGAAAAACACTTGAAGGTCAGGACCTTGGTTGATTCTGTGGGTTGGGATGGGGGACAGGGGTCTACTCACCTCTCTGCCAGCAGGAACTCCACCTCCAGCTCTTCCATGCCCTGGTGGGGGAGGGAGGAAGGCAGGTGTGAACTGTGTCTGCACATCTCTGCTGGCTAGGACCCTCTGCTGGCCCCTGCAGACCTGCCCTGTTCTCCCCACACACTGCCCTGCCACCATGGAGGGAGGGCAGCTGCTCCCAGCTCGTTGACCCTTCTAACTTTCTCTGACACCAAGTCTTTGAATGACAACCCATGAGAGGCTCAGGGTATGGAATGGACCCTCATGCCGCAGAACATCTCCTTTTCATTTCTACCCCCAGCTCCCACTGCTCTCCAGCCTTCACAGGGAGGCTTGGGGCTGGGGTGAGGGAACCCTGAAATAGCACCTCTGGAAAGCCCAACTCTGACAGGGAGGCCCTTCCCTCACCTATTCCTTCATGCTTCTCGTGTAACTTGAGGCAAGTCATGACCTCATTGGACCTCAGTTTCCCCCACGGGAATGCACACAGGCTGGGGACACGGATGCGTGCTCCCTGATGCGTACCCAGGGACTGGCACAGAGCTTGGCCCTCAGTAGGCACTGAGGCATTTGCTGAGTAACTGAATCTAGAACAACCTGGTTCTCTCCAGCTCTGACCTTCTCTGATTTTCAGATTTGTCCTCCTTTACTCTCCCTCACCTGTACTCTTGTCCCTTTGACATTCCAGAAAGAGGTTTCTAATGCAAGAAAAAGGTAGAGGGAAACACTTGTATCTTCATTTTGTAACATAAACACTGACTGCTAGGTGTCTTGATTATGTTTTTTGGTTGAAGTCTTACAACAACCCTGCACAATAATTTTATACATGAGGAAATAGAAACACAGAGGAGTTAACTGATTTTCACACAACCACATGACTAGTAAGTGATAGTGCTGAGATTTGAACCAAAGTGCCCTCTTCTCCTGACTTGGCTGTGGAGCCAATGCAATGGCATCATGGGAATAAATAGCTTCCCCAGGCAGGAGCTGAGGGCCTGGGCCCATGTACCCACCTCCGGGTTGAGTGGGAACTTCACATGGGTTTTCTTGCGGAAGCAGAGCTTGGCAAGGTCATAGAGAACTGTCAAGAGATGGTCATCTGGTGTCACTGTATCTTCATCACAGACGCTCAGCTCTAGCACATTCTAGAAAAGAGAGGGTGCAAGTCTGGTCACCCTGTTTGCATTGACCCACTCCCAGGACAAGAAGCCTGACCTCATTCCTAGCATGGAAGTAGGTCTGAGGGAAGGAGGACACACACAGGTCCCTTTTCAGGTGTGAGAGACATTGGAAGAAAATGAATTAAGGAAGGAAAATATCTATTAACTGCTTTCCAACTCTGAAGCCTTGCTACTTTTCTGCTCTGACTCCTTGATAATTTTGCCCTTGTACAAGCTTAGCAGAAAGCTAGGAAGAGTGGAGGGAGCAGAGCAAGCAAGATCTCTGCCAAGATAGAGAATGCTCCCAAGCATTGAGCCCTGGGAGCAAAGATAGCCCCTTCTGTGCTAGAAAAGTCATACTAGGAAAGTAACATTTTAACACTTAGAGGAGTGGTGGAACAAGAATTATAGGGGTTCTGATGATTGGCAGAGTTGGAATGAGATTCATGAACTCCATTCTTTGGCACATCAGCCCATGGATGGTCCCAAAGCAGCAGGTTAAGAGTCAAGCAGCTACCCTGTCAAGCAACTGAACTTAATGGTTTCAGGGGACCTAACTAGTCTCTGAGTGACTAGGATCTTGTTCCTAGCATCCTGTGAGATGTGGACTGAGTTTATGTTCCTATCTGGTAGACATAAGTTGATTCTGGGGATTCTCAACTAGATGAGATATGTTGACCTTGCAATTACTAGAAAAATAAGCATATTCAGAACCAACCCCAGCCCCATACTCCTTAAATCAAAGGAAGCCTAACTTCTGATTTTAAGATGCAAACTAAGCCCACGTGGAAATCCTCTTCCCTCACCATAATAATATATATGATAGAAAAATATTTTCAAAATAATGACTATAAAGAACTTCCTGAAGGGCTGGAGTTGTAGCTCAGTGATAGAGTACTTGCCTCGCATGTGTGAGGCACTGAGTTCGATCCTCAGCACCACATAGAAATAAATAAAGATACTGTGTCCACCTACAACTAAAAAAAAAAAATTTAAAAAAGATCTTCCTGAAAATCAAAAGAACTCCTTGTGAACTAGAAATGGAGAAACATCTTTGAAAAGTGCAAGTAATAATCTGGAGCTACCTCAAGACTGGGGCTGATGCCTCTATGATGAGGTCAAATTTGTCTTTAGAACTCTCTGTTAAGCCTGTCACAACTTGGAGAGCTCAAGGGAGGATTCTACAGGAGATGTGAACTTGACTTACAGTCACCACATATCTGAAGACCACCACTATGAAAAAAAAAACTCAACAAATAAAGGAATACCTACCAAAGGAAATAGAAATAGTAAAGCAATCAGAAAAGGATTTAAGAGAGAGAAAAATGCTTTGACTGGATTAGCCTTGACCTATTTAATAGAATGGCTCTTTCCTTCTGTGAATTCTCCTGCTTCCAGCACGTTCTGGAAGGTCTTGGAAAGGCAATCTGTTTCGGAGCGAGAGACACTTAGTATCAGCAATATTTAGATAGAAGGACAAGAGAGACCAGAAAAAGGTAGAAGGATAAATAGACTAAGAGAGAGGGAAATGTGAGGTAGGCAGAAGGAAGTAGTTAGTGGGTGAGTGGAGAAGGACAAGAATAGGTAGAAATAAAAATGCTTAAGAAGGACATGTAAGAAAAGAGGAGGACAGATAGGACAAAAATGCAGGCAGGGCAGAAGGTACAGTCAGTCCTCCATATCTCACCTTCACTTGGGTCTGGATCTGGAAGTTGAAGGTTTCATTCCACTCTGGGTTTGGGCAGTTGGATATGGTCCTCGTCCTCAGCTTTTCCTGAGAGGCGGTAGGCAGCCAGAGGCTTACAAAGCAGTCTGTCTGGCTCACTGTCCAACAAAAACAAGGGTGGGAGAGAAGGGAGAGAAACCAACCCAAGTTCAGAGAGGTGAGATTGTGGAGTCAAGTCTCTTTTGGAGCAAGGTCTCCTCTCAGCTTCAGGTTCTCTCCTGACTCAGGGTCTAACTCTCCAGAGACAGTTGTCCTAGAACCCAAAGAAGGTCATAGACTGCAGGCTATAGGTCTTACAGAGGAGGCCAGGTCCCATTGACCATTCACATGGACACAGATGGCCTGAGGCAGAAGCACCTAGTCTCTGAGCAAATGTTTGTTGGTTTGAGACAAGTTATGGCTGCACAATTTTCCCTCTGTCAGGGAAAAATCTGGAAGATCAATCCCCCAAATGTCTGGTTTCCTTTTTGCCTTAGCACAAGGAAAACCAAAGTAGAGCTGAGCTTTTCTCTGACCTGGGGAGAAAAGGTAAGATGAGAAGTTGGCCAACAGGAGCCCTGGTGGACTTGGTCAGAATGAGCTATTCAGCAGGATTTTGGAGCCAGGACCATCATTTCCATATGGCTTAATACCTCAACTGCACCTAGTCAGGCTCTTCATACTTAACCTAGTCTCCCAGCATAAGGTTTATGACCCAAAAAGCCTTCTTATTTGTGGACAAGTACTTTTTTTTCTTCTTCTCAGTCTCTATTTTTTTTTAATTCTCTAGATAGCCCTGGAGAAGAGAAAAAGGCTTTGACTCGCTCCAATAGGCCTTCAAAATGGAAGAAGGCCTTCTATATCTTCTGGTTGGAGTAGTAGAAGGGATAGATCAAAGAATAGCAGCCTAGCCTGCTTCCCTTGCTCCATTTGTCTGGGAGAAGGGAGGAAGAGTGTTGTGATTGCTTTTGTCATTCACCTGACAAGTCTCAGGGAACACACCAGATACATAGAAAATGGTGAAAGCCAATCAGTTTCCAGTGTCAGGAGGCCTCTGGATGGTAAAGCTGGTTACTATGGGAGTCCTATGTGGTAGAACTAATCCAAACTAGTTCATGATATTGTTATTTTTTTTTTAATATATATATTTTTTTAATTAATATTTATTTTTTAGTTTTCGGCAGACACAACATCTTTGTTTGTATGTGGTGTTGAGGACTGAACCTGGACCGCACACATGCCAGGCGAGCGTGCTACTGCTTGAGCCACATCCCCAGCCCCACGATATTGTTATTAATTGCTAATGAGAGCAGGATCGGTGCTGTCTCTCGGGGCTGATTTGGTCCCACATTATCACTATATTTGAAAGCTTTATCAGTGTCAGTAGCCACATTTTGCATCACAAGCATTCCTGGCTTCTGATTTACTCCTGATGTCTGGTTCATCTTGAGAGCTCACTGGTCAGTGAATAGGAATTCACAGCCATCCTTCAATTGAATAAAGGTGAGATGATACTCTCCTCTAGATGTCATCATAATCCTTTAATTCAGGCAGAAAGAATGACCAAACCCCCAACAGAATCAGAAGAAAATGGTGACCTCATCATTCCAGTCACCCCATGGCCAACCTGTTCCTCTCATCATCAACTCAGGTACCCCAGCCAGAAACCAAGTGTGCTCCTCAACTCTCACGCTAAATCCATTTAACTCTTCACATCTATCAAGCTCTACCCTTCCCCTCATCTGCACTGCCACTGTCTTGGTGCAGGCCACCATTGTTTTTGGGGCCACTTTCCAACTGGGCTCCCTATTTCCAGACATATCCTATGCTAATATTTTCTTCCAAGAGAAGTCAGAAGAAGCTTCTTAAATATGACCAAGCCACTCCCCAGTTAAGTTTTTTTAATGGCTCCTATTTGTCCTCAGGAAGAAGCTCCACTTCCTTGTTCATTTCCCCAGCCTCGGCCTCATGTTTCCACCCTAACATCCCAGACCTGTCTGTGCACACACGCACTTTCATACTCTAGGCTTCAGCCAAACTCAATCACTTTTAAGTATCTAAATGTATGGTTCTGTGTCATCTTCCAGCCTTTGCAAATGACCTTGCTTCTTCCTGGAACACCCTTCTCTTCTACTTTCACCCAGCCTTCTCCTTGCTAGCTGCTTCAGGTTTCAGAAGGAACCTCCTCTGGAAACCTTCCCTGAGCATCCAAGTCTGTTCCTCTTCTGGCAGAGCATCGCGACACGGTGCTGTGACAGCAGATCCACTCATTTGTCTCCATCACATTGTGAGTTCCATGAGGGCTGGGAGGTTGTGTGTCTCCACCCTTTGGAATAAGGCTAGAATAAATGAATGAATGAAACAGCTCAACTTCCTGTTGTATCAGTATCTGAGAAATTCTGTGCTGAGTCACTGCAGATCCAGGTAAGCAGGTCAACATGTCTAATTGCTCTGCCCATAGGGAGACTCACCAGGGACCTGCTTGGCCCTCTTGGGCCCCTCTGGCTTTTCCTAGACATTGGCCCTTCCTCTTGGGCCTGGAAATAATCTTCAGGTCTGCTTCCTGTATGGTGGGAGCCAGCAGGCAGTGACTGACCAGTGCTGTACCTGGTCTGCTGAGCATTCATGACTTGAGGGCCTTCCTCCCTCTACAGTTGCTTCCTTCTTATGCCTACAGTTGAGTCCATTCCTAAAATTATCCCCTTAAATCCATTAAATAAAATCTCAGTATTTTGGCCTAAGGCTTAAATCTCTAGTTAAGACAAAAATACTCCTTGAAGAGAATAGATTGATCAGATATCCACCCTTTAAACATTAATTTGGTTTTTGGTTCTTTTGCAGAAAGTTTTTTCTCCTGCCAAATATACCAATGGTTGGAAATAAAGAGAGTACAGTGTGAGGATAAGGTAATCCTGGAGAGAGGGTGATGGAGGGGAAGATCAGCTGGGCGCGGGTGACAATTGGGCAGGCACCATTAGCTGACTCTAAGGACAGTGGCAATTGTGTTGGCCAAAAGGAATGGTAAAGCAGTGGTGATGCAATCTGAGAATTTCAGGGACTTCAGGGGACTTCCCAGGCAAAGGCAGATTCCAATTCTTGCTTCAGGTGGGGTGATAGAGGGCTTGGTCATATGAATGACTTGTCTCCTTTCCTGGCTTGTGGGTGGCAGAGGTGACTCAGTTATCTTCACAGACGTTCAGAACATTGTCTCCCCAGGACCTTTGGAGACATCTACCCGATGGCCCTTGGAGTGCTGATTTGGGTTTTAATTTGCTTTCCCAAGAGGAATAAAAACTCCTGATGGCGGGGAAGTTTCTAGGCCTGGCTGTCTCCCAGTCCCAGTGCTCTTCCAGGTCTCTGAAGCTGTGTGTATTCCCAGCCATTACCCTTTCTGGAATCTTGGGAAACATGGCAAACATGGTTAGAGGCCTAAATCAGAGAGCTGTTCATTTTCGATGAAAGCTAGAAGGGAACAATTTCAAGCAAGAGTGACTTAGGACTTGAAAGTCATTGGGATAGTCTCCAACCTAACCAGAGAAAGGTAGTGACATGGTTCAGTCATAACAACCATAGAATACAGACCTGACAGGCCTAGGCTGGGTACTCAGATACCACATATGCCCTCCAGTTCCTTAGGATAATATAAACAACAAAGGGGATCCCAAAGAAGACCTCCAAAGGCAGCCTGTGTGCCAGAGGGGTGTGTGAAAAAGGGGAAGAGGAGGCTGGCAGAACCGAACCACAGCCTGCCCCACTGGGATAAGACAGAAAATAGGGCCCTGGGAATGGGAAGGTCTAGCACACAGGTGCAGGCATGCAGAATGAGACTGTGCAGCCAGGGTGACTGGAGGGGCTGGGACAGACACACCTCAGGAGAAGCCACAGGAAGGCAAGTCACTGCTGTGGGTATGTGGAAATGGGGCTATCCCTGAGGGAGGGTGACCTCTGCCCAAGAAGGAGTAAAGTAAGTGAACGATCCACTTTAATGGCATGGGCCAGGGGACACTTTCTGGCTCCATAGATTACCCACTGGTGGGCTGGGAAAGCCCCAAGAAGCCCTAGGAGAGGTCCCTGGCCTTCTGGCAGGCCACTTGGCAGACTCGGGCCTACGCTTGAGCCTAGCTGGAACTGCTCCTGCTGACACTGCACCCTCCAGAGGCTTAGTCTGAATCCTCTTTGCTATCTCTGGGGCTGCAGGTGTCTCCCTCCTCCCTCCTCCACCCACATCCCTGCATTTCAGGTTCTCAACCTCTCCTACCTGTACTCCAGCATCATCTGCATATGATCTCTCAGGGAGTCATGCAATCTCTTCTGCAAAACTCAGGCACCTCATCACTTCTTCTGCCTGGCTTCTGGGCCTCCAGCCTCCCTCTCATTTCCTCCCCAGCTCTCCAGCCCTAGGACCAAATGCCATTTCTACCTTAAGCTATCATTAATTCTCACTGGCAAAATGGCATCCCAGGACTACTACTCAGGTTGTTGGGAGGATCCAATGGTGTATGGGCATCCTGGCAGATGCTCAGGAAACAGGACCCTCCCTCAGGGCAGCCTCTCCACCTGCCAGGCTCCTACGTCTCTGGATGCTTACATCTAGGCCCTTTCATGACGCTTCCAGTCTCAGAGCTTTCTCTCCTAGGGTGAGTGTGTGGGGCAAGCTTCCTCTCTGGATGAGACAAGGTGAGAGCAACATGGGAAGGGGCTGGTCTCCTGGAAAGCCCCCCCCCCCCCAAAATGGGTGCAGGAAGTATCCTGCCCTCTCAGATGCCTTTGTATCTTCCTGAGACAGAGGACTCCCTGGGAGCTCATGGCCTGGGATGCAGTAAGAACCAGGATGAAGGGGAAGTGAAGCTTCCAGGAAACACTACCATCCCTGGTAAGTTAGATCATATCCAGAACAGTCCCACAAGCAGAGAAGTAGTGGGGGAGAGAAGGATACTCACCCAAATCAGCCCGCCGGACATTTTTCATCCGGATGACCCTCACTGTCAACAGGTGGCATGGAGACAGCCCGTCCTACAGATTGAGAGGACAGTGGCCTCATTATTCAAGCATCACCCCATGTCCAGTGCCCCTGGGTGACTTTCCCACCATGCCTTCCTGTCCCCCAGCCCACTTGCATTACAATAGCCTCCATGCTGTTTTGTCGATGTTTGATTAGTATCTGTCTTTTCTCAGGTTCTGAAAGCTCCTAGATCCTAGAACCCTGTCTGGGTTTTCATCTTTGTGGCTCCAGTACTTGCAATATGTTGATATATCGAAGGTGCTCAATAAATGTTTGTTAGATGGGTGAATGAATGAACGAATATTCTGGCCCCAAACACACAAGGAACAGTATAGCAAGGAAGTCCTGATGTGTTTCCATGCTCCTTCATTGAATAACTTCTTATTCCCACCCCACACAGAGAAAAATTTCCCTTGCTTAGGACAAAGCTTAGTTAGGAGGATGCACGGTGTAACTGGGAGGGATGATAGACTGGCCACTTCCAGACACCTCCTGGGAATCCCCAGGCTAGGTGCCCACCACCATCCTGATGCTTCACTCTAGTCCAGAGTATTTGCATCTCCCTTTCCCCTCAGCCCCCCACCACCACTCAGAGCATCTTCCCACAAATCTTTCTGGTCATTGTATCTCTTCCTCCCAGTAAATAACTGTCTCTTTCTTCTTTGCCGTGTCTTACCATTAACACTTGTGTTTTGGCTGATTTTGTTATGGCAAAACTGTCTTTGATATGGCAAAAGTTCAAGTAATCCTTGATTTGATGACAGATGTCTGCCAGATGCCTCTGTAGGTATCACTAACCCCAGGGGCCTGCTTCAGACCAATGGCTGGGAGTGTAGACACACCCTGAGCCCTGCTCATTTGGAGTTGATGTGTCTCCTATTCCACTTCTCTTTTCCTGATCATTTTCAGGGAGTTCTGCCATCATCTCAAGCCATAAGCCAGTAATGGTGGCAAAGGGTGTGGCTCCCTAGTCCTGCCCACCTCCATCCCCAGCTGTCTTTGCCCTCTGTGAATGACACAACAGCCCCAGGTCCACTTTTGTCCTCAGGCTCTGTTACTTTCTGCTTCTTAGATGCCCTGAAACCACCTCTGCCAGCTTCACTAGTTTCTCTTTATCCTGTAACTGCAAAGTGTCCTTGAATCATTTTTTCTGCCTACAAAACCACAGTTGTCCTCTCCCTTCAGTCCTCCTCTGCCTATGACTCCCTGCCCCAGGTTTCAAAGCCGTGTTTATTAAGCTTCTGTAATGGGGAGCTTCCAGAGCTCAGGGCCACATGCTCTCACTGACACAATTCCCTGCCTCTGTTGCACTTGGGGTGTCCCCTCCAATTGTTTCTCTGCAAGAACGAATCATTTTCTCAATCTTTGACTTCCAGGTATTATTTTTGAGTACCCACTGTGGGTCAGGCCCTGCGTTAGAGGCTGAGAGGCTGAGAGTGAAGGGCAAGGACAGCAGGTGCTTGAGCAGGTCAAGCGGGCCATAGGCTCCTGCTGCCAAGGCTTGTGATCTTCTTGGTTCCAGAAGCCTCCCCACAGTCCATCACGTTTCTGGACTTGGGAAGACTCTTCTGGTCTCCCAAGGCCTGAGGCTGCTAAGGCGAGATGTTTTCTTCCTCACCCGGCTCTGAACCAGCATACCAAGGAAGCTTCCTGCTTGTTCCCTCAGGTCCCAGTTCTTTGCAGTGCATGCATTTCCTGCTTGAACCTCAGACTTGAATTTTCCTGAGAGTTTTATCCAGGCTAAGACCAGTGTCTCCTACTCCCCACTTCAGAGCCCACAGCAAACACCCCTGAATCCTGACTCCTCCAGCCTACCAATGTCTGCTTGTAGAGGGCCCTGTAATAGAACCCAGGGCTTATCGCCCAGCATATACTCTTCTGTGCAGCTAGAACCACATTGTGCCTGTTTTAGAGGATGCAATTCTCTCTCCTTAAATAGTACTGAGGTTTGTGGGAAAAACAAAGTTTGAAGAAAACAAGTGTTCCCAGCCAGGTATGGTAGTGCACACCTATAATCCCAGCTACTCAGGAGGCCACTTGCAGGAGGATTGCAAATTCAAGTCCAACCTAGGCAAATTACTGAGACCCTGACTTAAATTAAAAAATAAAAGGGGCTAGGGATGTAGCTCAGTGGTAAAGTGCCCATGGGTCAGTCCCCAGCACTCCTCGATACGCACACATGCAGAGTTCCCATAGTCATACCACTCAGAGACAATCAGCAGTATTACTTTGCTGTCTGTCCTTCCATCAGCAGTATTACTTTGCTGTCTGTCCTTCCAAACTTTTCTGGGGCTTAATTCTTAGGTTTCAGTGCTGGAGATTGAACCCAGGGCCTTACACATGCTAAGCAAGTGCTCTGCTCTGCGCCACATCCCCAGACCTCTGGTGCTTAATTCTAACCAGCAACAAGAGAATGATGATTCTGGGAAAGCCAAGTTATTTAGATCCTGACGTAGACATGTAATTTCAGGGTCTCTTCCTCTCCTCGCCTCTCCCCAACAGCTGCTTCAAAACAAAAAGTCAAATTGACAGTCACACATAAGTCCAAGGATTCCTCTTGTGAATTAACTCTGAAATATTGTCTATTCATGAAGAATAACCTGCTCTATCAGCTTTCTGTTATGAGCATCCTGACTTGAGCCAAAACTCAATCACACTGCCTCTCTTCTTGTTCTGGAAACACATGAGCTCTCTGAGTACTGTGGGCTCCTCATTTCTCACTCCCTCCTGGGCAGAGTGGGTCCTGGTCTGGCTTGGTGAGGAGGCAGGAGTTGACTTGCAGCAGGAGTGTGGTCCTGGCAAGTCTGGTCCCATCGGCTGCTTTTTCAGAGGGCACCTGGAGTCCCGGTGGGAAGCTGCGAAGGTCTCACCCCAGCAGGGTCAGTCCTTGACATTGCAGGACTCTGAACACAAGGCCCACAGCCCTTTCAACCATAACAGCCCTTCTCCTGCTGCCAGGAGGGGCTGCTGGTGGCCCAACCTGGCTCCTTGCCTGTTCTAGGGGAGAAAGAGAATCTACCGCTTCTCTAGGGACCTCACCCAAAGTCTCCTGCCTTCTAGGAAACATTCTTGCCTATTATCTGCCAATGAAGTCAACCATTTCGTCCTACTCTAACTCTGCAACAATAATAGCGATGTGAGTGGCCATCTGTTGAGGGTCTACCACATGCCACATGCCGTGCACTTATTCTGTATAGACAATCTTGCCTAATCCTTACAATCACCCTGTGGAGCAGTTCTGACTAGCCTCATTTTACAGATGGAGAATCTGGGACTAAGCCCTTTGACATAGAGCTAGAATCAGAGGAACTTCGACTTCGAATACAACTCCAACCCTCAAGGCTGTGTTCAGGACCACTGCTATACTCTCACCTTACTGAAAGTGGTCCTTGGTGATCATAAAGCAGATGCTGCTTGTGTTCATCTCCTCTCCTTGGTCTTCTTCTCTCAGAACCAATTTTTCTAACAGACTACTATTTACCATGAATCCTCCCCAAAGCCCCCAAATAACCCCCAAACTTGGAAGTCCGTCCACTGGCTGTGTTTTAACTAACATTTCTATTGACGTGTTCCATGAACATTCCCTTTTGGTGAACATCTAGAGCACATCACAACTATCAGAGTCCTTAGAGAAGTTACCATTTTTTAGTAGGTACAGAGGACTCCTCAGTGGTCTCCTTGCCCCTCGGACCACACCTTCTAGTTCAGGAATTTTCAGGAGAGACCCAATTTCAAAATACTCCAAAAAGTGCCCTTACTTTTCGCCAGCTACAGATAGAGCCTACAAGGAGTTTGAGAGACACTGCAGAGGGACCATGGTAGTATGTATGCAAGGACTATGGGACTTGAGTCTGGGTCCAAGTGAATTCCAGGAACTGGGCCTATGTAAAATGACCTTGGATTGAAAAGAATGTACATAGTTTGTTCCTGATAAAACAACTCAACAGGATTGGTGTTTGAGGTGACCAAAAATTCATGGCCCCAGAAGTAATTGACCTATAGTAGTAAGATGCAAAAGAATACAGCCTGGTGTCTATGAATATGCAGATAGAAACCAGAAACCAGTGGAAAACAAGGTTATGGAGTCATTTGTGGTGTAGTAAAACTTTAGGGATTTGGATAAGTCCATCCCAGAAAGAGAATTGGGTATCAAGGTGAAAGTAAAACTTTTTAATAATAAGCATGGTCAGGCACCAGGCTACTGAGCTGCAGCTTTGGGTTAGGGATGGACAAAATCCTCAGTACACGGGGCATGGGAAAGACCCTGGGATGAGGATCAGGGAACACCAGGGGCTTGTAGGTCAAGGCAGGGACTATTTAGCAAGCAGCAGAGAGGTTGTATTCAGCCACTTGAACTGGTACACTGTGCCAGGAAAGACAGGCCTTAGTTTCTGGAGGCCACATGGGAGAGAGAACCCCACTTCTCAGACTATAGATACATCCAACCCCAGCCTTATTCCTGGTCTTGACCTCTAGGGTTGATCTTGCCAGGACTCTACTTCCCCTTGAGACCTAGTCAGGACGGGGGACCTTGCTAGCTCATACGGAAAGGAGCTGAATCTCAGGATTGGTTATTACATTCCAACACAGCCCCTTCCCGCCCTAATTTTATAGATATGACTTTTGGTGGGGGTGGAGAACAAAATGTATTACCCTCCCCTGGAGGCCCAACCCTCTAGCTAGCCTCCTAAGATGGTGTTATTATCCCTGTTTCATGGAGGAAAAGCCTGAGGTTAGAGAGATTATATCTCACACAGACTCACACTGTCTACAGGTGGTAGAGCCAGGACCCAGAACCCAAGTGCACGTCTATCTGCCTTTCTGGTACACTTTCCATTTACCTGGAGGTTGGGTCTCACGATGCACGAGCAACACTGGCCAAGAACCTGTGCCAGGTCATATATTGGGCTAGTGATTGGCAGAGGCTAGAATAAAACCTCAGCCTTAAATTGGAGCTCTCTCTATACCCAAGGGTCCAGCTGTTACCACAAATCAGTCAAAAGAATATTTAGTTACAGATGGTCTTCTAGGTAGAGGTGAGGATGAGGGAGGGTCTGATCACCAGGTTTCAGATGTGGTGGGTGTGAGGCCCATCAGGCAAGGCATCTCCTCACAGACCATCCTATACAGTCTGGGTGCCTGGAGAAGGGAAGACAGCTACCCTCCCTAGGATGTCTCAGGGCAGGCTTGGCAGGTGATGCCACCTCCTCCTCCCTGGAGAGCTGGGTGTAGCCATTGTTTCCCTGTAACACTGGGCCAGAGCTCAGCCCAACCTGGGGATAATTTCTAGGATACATGGGCCCTCCCCAATAGGATGGGTACCTTTGGGACCTCAGAACAGATTGTAGACAGTCTGAGCAACATTTTAGACTAGAGGTCACCCCAGAGAAGCCAGATGGCTGTTTTGCCCCCTCTGGGGAAAATGTCTCCTCTGGGGAACTCTGGGCACACCCCTGGAGGGAATGTCCATCCTGGTCAGGGCAGTAGCTCCAGTCACCATGCAGCATGGAGCTTCCCTCCTCGGGCTCCTTGGAGACTGAACAGAGTCTCCATCTCCCACCCCAAAGGAACAAAAACCTTTTCAGAGCATCATTCATCTTCAATGATTCAGTGTGGGCAGGGCGAGGGGCTTTGGGAGAGTGAAGAAGCTGCTGCTGCTTTGAGGAGTTAGCTAATAATCCTGCCCATGGGGTGCCTGTGGTAACCTTGGAAAACTGAAGTCATCTCCTTGTTGCCTAGACAGGAAATCCAGTACAGAGTTGGTCTCAGGTGCTAGCAACCTGATCCATTTGCCCAGAGGTCTTTCTGGGAGACTGTGGATTTGGCTGGACTCAGAAGCCCTGACTGTAAACCAGGCGGGCAACTTTATGGACTGACGGCAACAGACTGGTGATGCCACAAACTCTTACCACAATGACACCACACCACACACTCACACTGCAAAGTTTAGGATGTCCACTGGGTTAATATCCACTTGCTACCAGGACAGGCCAAATGTGGATTCTACCTGGCAATACTGTCTACCCTGGTGCTGACCTGGCCCCTGAGGATGGCCCCGAGCCACTGCATGTAGCCTTGTAGGGCTTGTGGATACTCTTGCCTGGGCCATCCATCTAGAAGCCCAACTGGGCCAAACCTTTTCCTTCAGGGGCTAGAGAGAGGCTCTAAGTCAAGGTCTCTAAAGAGTATAATGGCCTCTACTCCTCCCTGGGGCTTGTCTCCTCTTCTCAGCCCCCAGCCCCAGCCCCTCATTCCATGGCCATGCCTCCCTGGCCCTCAGCCTCCAGCCCCAGCCCCTTAGCACTGCACCCTCACCTTTAAGGCACAGGGGGCCAAGTGCCTGTCATCTTCTGCTTGGCACGGGTCTGGCAGAGAGTGGGAGACCCAGGCAGGTACCTGCCTCTGTGGCATCTCGATGGCTCTCCAGCTGGATGGCATGATCAGGAACTTATATTCTGACTCAGAGCTCCACCCCACCAGATGCCTCTTGGCAGTGGCTAGGATTGGCTGAGGAGTGGTTAAGAGGCAGGGTGGTGGGGGGTGGGGATAGACAGATAGGGTGCCTGCCTGGTCCTGGGTCCCTCAGTGCTAAAGAAACCACAGTTTTTAGATCTCAGAAATTTAGGGACCATCAGGGGTTTTGGATGTTGGGCTCAGCTGTTGGCAGCCAAAGCTACTTAGAATGACCAGTCTGTCTAAGGTACAGGCAATGCAAAAAGGAGGTGGCTGGACCCTCTTGACTTTAGGATTGGTCCAGCCATGACTTGGGCAATCCTTATCTCTCCAGCTCATGGTGGTCTTGGCTCAAAAATACCCCTCTGGGGGAATGGCATCCTCCCTTCTAACTCCACTTCAGTTCCAGAGCTTGGTGCCCCAGTAACTGTGGGCAGGGACCTCATGAAAGGCAGGGACCAGATCAGGGTCCCTAGATTAGAGGGTAAAGAAAGAAGATAGTTGCCTGAAGACTTGTTGAATAGAGGATCAGAGGCAGTGCCCCTTCCCTGCCTCCTGGGGGGTCAGGTGCGGAGGGCGTGCCCAGCCCCTGTTGGTCTCAGGCAACTTGGAGGATGCACCTGCCCCACCCGGATGATTCTTATCTCTGGCCTGGTGATTGGCTCACTCTGGCCTGACAAGGGCGGCTTCACCTGCTCAACTGCTGGCTGTGTAAATGGGAGTTTCTGTCCGAACTCTTGCCTGAGGTCCCACAACCGGCTTTTCTGGCCCACAGATAGGAATGATTTTAAGGAACTCAGGGTGAGATCTGAACACAGGGAAGAATGGGTCCAAATGCCAGGATGGGACCCAGTCAGTGGTATCTGGAAGACTTTTCATGTGCCTGGCCCTCCAGAGAGAGGATGGGGCCTTGGGCCTGCTGACCTGGAAGCTTCCCTCCTGTCCTGCCATTTACTCACTGCCAAGTACACAAGTACAGCACGCACGTTCCTCAGCAGATTCCACAAATTCACCCTCATTTGTGCACATAATGAGCACTTACTGCATATGTGCTACTAAGAGAGGAAAACTCAGCCTTCAAGTTGCTGAGGTCCAGCTGAGGAGTGAGATGCATCCAATCCCTCAGAGGGTCTGAGATCTTGGGCTCCCTGTGATAATAGGAGGTATCATAGGAGGATCAATATAATTTCTTCATTGTAGTTTACAGAATCTGTAAAGATTTGTAGTTTACAGAATTCTCTCACTGTCTGGAGAGCACAGAAGATAGAAAATGGATTCCAGTTGGGGAGGGAAAGAGTGAATCCAAGAAGCTTTCCTAAAGGAGGTGACATCTGAACTGGGCCCTAGAGGATGGGTATGATTTCAACTAATGATAGGGGGGAAAGGCATCCCAGGAGGAAGGAATAGCATGAGCAAGGGCAAGGAGGCCAGAAAGCAGGATATGCAAATGACCCAGTGTCTGAGTAGTGAGTTGTGCGGGAGGAGATATGTGGGGTAGAGAGTGAGACATGGAGTAGTGGAAGTTGGGCAGAGAGAAAGCAGGGTTTGTGAAGGAATAAATCTGGAAAGATAGAATAATCTATCTAGTCACAACTCTCCAAGGCCATGCTTTAAATTTGAACCTATTCTCTAGGCCATGGAGAGTCACTGATGGTTTCTGAGCAGGAGAGTGTTATGATCAAAGCTCAATTTTAAGAAGAAAAGGCTGATTGATGTTGAGACAGGGGCTCAGTTAGGAGGTGAGGTGGCAACCATGTAGGGGAAATAGGGTGGGAGGCTAGGAAATGAAGGGGGAGATGGAGGCCAGAACAATAGGAGATGAACCCTGGAATTGTTTGGCAGCCTGACCCACAGCACTACACTGTCCTGCAAATGATGGGGTCCCACTGGCCCCCCATTCACTCCACTCCTCCAACCTTTCCTCTAGTCAGGTCCAGGCCAAGCCCTAAACTCTAAAAGTTTCCTCTTCTCATGGAAGGAGCCCAGGCAAAGCCATCAATCCCACCCCATCCAGTCTAGTCACTGCATAGAAACCTAGGTCTCCAACCCTGTATGTTCTCCCTGTCCATCTCAACAGCATGGTTTCATTTACTTATTTTATGGGGATTAAATCAAATTGAATAGAAGGCTAAGGGGAGATGGGGTGGAAAGTTCTTCCTCCACACCCTTCCTGGTGCCTCCAACTGAGGTGGAGCCCATGCAACCTCTCACTGAATGGACCAATCTACCAGTTAGCATTCGCTGCCTGCCTACCTCTGTGCTGACTGCTCAGGAAGGCTCTGGAAGGCAACGAGGAGGAGGTTATCCTCTAGGGAGGAGAGAGGCAGGGGCTGAATTAAATGATCGATTGTCCAGCGTGGACTCCAGTGGCACAGGGGGAAGCTAAAGACTCTGGGAAAGGTGGAAGTGGCTTGAGGACATGTGTAAGGAGCACCAGGAAAAGAGGGAATGTCACCACACAGAGTGACAGTGAGGGCTGCACAAACCCCTGCTCCTATCCAGCGTGTCTCCAGATGAGCAAAAGGTGGAGGCTGACCTAGTACCCTGAGTATGCAATGGCTGTTCCAAGTCAGGTCCCCCTGCTGCCCTTTCCCCAGAGTGACTTCTATGTGGAAATTCTGATGCCACTCTGCAAACAGATGAAGGGCTTGAGCTCTTTTCCATCCCATACCCCTCCTCCCTGATGAGCAGGGGCTAAACTGAGGCCATGGTCTCCAACTGTGTCCCCAGGGACTGTTGCCCAGCTCCCACTCTTGGGGTCACCAGGGAGTTGTCTTTCTTCAGCAGCTTCTAGGCCTCGGGTGACAGCTGACACCACTCCCCTCTGTGCCAGTGAGGATGATCCTCACCTTTCTTCCTCAAGAGGCCTCAGGGATCTGGGAAAGACCCTGCCATTTAAAGAAACTTTAATATGTGATAAAGTTGAC
The DNA here is from genome assembly GCF_021218885.2 of Marmota monax. Classification (NCBI taxonomy): domain Eukaryota; kingdom Metazoa; phylum Chordata; class Mammalia; order Rodentia; family Sciuridae; genus Marmota; species Marmota monax. The sequence continues at coordinate 44,170,094 of NW_026693777.1, forward strand.
ACAAATCAATGGGAAAAGAACAAACTGTTTAACAGATGATGTATCCCCACTTAATGTCATCTAAAAAGATGGGCTATCAGTGGCATTTACACATGAAAATTAGAACTAAAAAGTTGGTAGAAGATAATAATAATGTAAGAGGATATGTTTATGATCTGTGAATAGAGGTGGATGTGGCTTTGTTTGGTTTGGTGCTGGGAATTGAACACAGGGTCTCATGTGTACTAAACACACATTCAGCCACTGAGCTACACTTCCAGCTCTGAGAGAATTTCCTAAATAACATTTTGAAATCATGAATCATAAGGCAAAAAATTTCTAAATTTGATTACATAAGAATTAAGAATTTCTGTCCATTGAAACACTGTAAAGTTAATAGATAACTGACAGAATATATTTGCAATGCATTTGCAAGCCACGAAAGGTTTAAAATTCAGTGCATACAAAGAATTCTTAGAGAATTCACAAGAAATGATGGATCAAAGATTTGTTTCTGCAATTTACAGGAAGGAAGGGCTAAGAAACTGAACAGACACTTCATAGAAGAAGAAATAAAATTGATCAACAAATATATGAAAAAGTGTTCAACAACTCTAGCAATTAGAGGAATGCAAATCAAAACTACTCTAGATTTTATCTCACTCCTGTCAGAATGGCAATCATCAAGAATACAGGCAACAATAAATATTGGTGAGGATGCGGTGAAAAAGGCACATTCATACATTGCTGTGGGACTGCAAATTGGTGCAACCACTATGGAAAGCAGTATGGAGATTCCTCAGAAAACTTGGAATGGAACCACCATTTGACACAGATACCTCATACCTCTATCTATACCCAAAGGACTTAAAATCAGCATATTAGAGTGATGCAGCCACATCAATGTTTATAGCAGCTTAATTCATAATAGCTAGACCATGAAACCAATCTCAGGGTCCCTCAATAGTTGAATGGATGCATAAAAATGGTATATATACTAAATGGAATATTACTCAGCTTTAAAGAAGAGTAAAATTATGGCATTTGCCAGTAAATGGTTGAAGTGGAGAACATCTTGCTAAGCAAAATAAGCCAATCTCACAAAACCAAAGGCTGAATGTTTTCTCTAATATGCGGATGCTAATTCACAATAAGGTGGGGGGCATTAGGGAAGAATAGTGTTACCTTAGATTAGGTAAAGGGAAGTGATGGGAGAGGGGGGAGGAGATGTGGAGATAGGAAAGATAGTAGAATGAAACAGACATTATTACTGTATGTATATTTGTGACTACATGACCAATATTATTCTGTAACATGTACACTCAGAAAAATGAGAAATTATATCCCTTCTATGTATGACATATCAAAGTGTATAAATACATTCTACTGTCATCTATAACTAATTAAAACCAATTTTTAAAATTTTTTAAAAAGCTAATGGGCATTGCAGGAAATGCTCAGAATCACGGGGCTCTGCACTACAAATCAAGAGGAAAAGAATAGATTGCTTAACTGCCAGCATGGGCAAAAGGGACTTTCTCTGTGGAGTAAAATAAGTCAGTATCTTCATTTAATGACATTTAAAAAGATCAGTTAGCAGGCTGCAGTGGCACACACATTTAATCCCAGTGACTAGGGAAGCTGAAGCAGGAGGATCACAAGTTCAAGGCCCGTCTCAGTAACTTAGCAAGACCCTATCTCAAAATTTAAAAAAAAAATAAAATAAGGGCTGAGGATGTAGCTCAGTGGTAAAAGTGCCCCTGGGTTCCATTTATAGTGCCCCTCAAAAGCAATAAAAAGGACCAACACAGGCAAAACCGAAGGAAACGCATTAAAACACTGAGGGGGCTGGGGATGTGGCTCAAGCGGTAGCGCGCTCGCCTGGCATGCGTTCGGCCCGGGTTCGATCCTCAGCACCACATACAAAGATGTTGTGTCGGCCAAAAACTAAAAAATAAATATTAAACAAACAAACAATGGACAAGTCCTTCACTTTAGTGGCTTATAAGAAATTGTAAATGCCAGTGTGAAAATAAAAATTTGTAAAAATGAAATCTGTTTATGTGCTCAAAGTGGGTGAAGGATTGAGCAAATTAGCATTGTTCTGTATTGTCTTTGAGAGTTTAAATTGTTAAAAAAAAAAAAACACTGAGATTTCACTATAGCTGTTAACTGGAAAATAATGAGAAAGTTGGATAATGACAAGTGTTGGTGGGGTGTGGGGACAGAGGCACCATCATGCTCCTCTGTGGAAAAGCTGACATCACAGTCAATTTGTCATCACTTAGTTAAAGTAAGAATGCTCACAGGCTGCTTCTGGTTCAGGTACATAAATCCCAGGGGAAGTCTCCTAAAGTTCACAGAAAGGTGTGCATGAGAGTATTTACTCCACATCACCTGTGATTTCAGAAATTTGAAAGTAAATTGTGTGTCCATCAGAGGACGAGGTGACGGGTACACAGGCTGGAGTATGACACAGTGGTTCAAAGCAACAAATTAGATGTACACATACTGGCATGAATGGATCTGGACAACTCAGTGTTGAGAGGAAAAGGGAGACTGTGGAAACGATCAAATGCATGACAAAAACTAAAATGTGGTTATACAACACATCCAAATAAAATACAAATTGAATACACCCAAACAGTAGCCTCTCCTCAGGGAATGAATGGTGAAGGCTGTGTGATACAGAGAAAGAGCATTCAATCAAGGAATCTAGAGTGGGCTCATGCTGCTAAGGAGCCATGTCCTGAAGCATAGGATTGACTCAGGCCCATGACCTCTGGTGAAATTTTGCTTCTGCCATTTTTTCCCAGTTGTTACTGCCACTTCTCTGGTCCAAGCCATTATCTTCACTCATCTCAACTCCTCCATTAGCCTAATGAGTCTGCCTGATTCCCCCCCCGCCCCCCCCCCCGTCTGCCTTCCTATAAGCCATTCTCTTTGTAAGAGCTGATCTACACATATAAACCAGATTATGTACCTGCCCTGATAAACACCTGGCCACAGCTTCTGGACACTCCGATGTCTTGCCATGGCCCTGCCTGGTCTTATGTGGTCTGCCTGCTCAGATTCATTCCATTACTCCCAGATTCCCAGTTCCAGGGACGCTCCATGCTCTGATCGTGCCACGTTCTTTTCCATATCAGGGATTCTGTGATCACAGTTCCCTGGATGGAAGCCCTTGCCCTCAACTCCCTGCATAGCCAGTCCTTTCTCATCCATTATGGCTCTACTCAAATGGCATTTTCTCTAGCAGCCTTTTCTTGACCACATATACTACATGACATGTGTACTTCTGCTCACCTACTTGCTTCCAAGTCACTCTGGTTATTAGTTTAATTTAATGTGCCATATCTTGATTGGTCTTGTTTATTTATCTTTTTTTGTCTCTCTCCACCAGACCATAACCCTCTCCAGGACATGGACATCGCTAATCCTTTTCATCAGTGGGAAACACCTAACGCTCGTGAGTAAAGGGATGGTAAAACTCATTGTGGCACATCCCTCACTGGGGTTTCATCCAGATGTCAACAAGAGTACAGTGGCTCACATTTATTCAGTGTTTACAAAGTGACTGGGATTGTTCTGGGGATTTTATATTACCTGTGAAGTAATATTATTATCTCGCTTTAAAGAAGAAGAATTGAGACACAGAGAGGATAAGTAATTTGCTCAAGGTCACAGTGGCGGTGACAGAGCTGTGACACAAGTCAGTCTGGCCCCAGAACTTCTGGCTTTAACCATCTCTCAGGAGATGCTCAGATACCCTGTAGAAAGCTCCTATCCTGGACAACCGACATTCTGTGTTGTGGTTTTTAAAGGCTTCTATGTTTTAATTTTTTAAAACAAACATATAATGACTAAAATAATCCCTCTGGAGTAGTGGGAGATTTAAATATATTAATCATTAACGTTAATATGTTGAGTTGTCTCAGAACTTCTGGCTAATAAATGAGATGTGACTCTATCTCATGTTGATAAGATACAAAATAAGTACAAATATGGTAAGAAAGAACCCTCACCCCACTGAGGGTAAGGTTGACATTCTTAATGTCATCCATGCACCTGGCTCATGAATGTGTGTTGTTCTTCTTTATTTTTATAACAAAGTGTTAAAGGCCAGCTCAGTGCCCTGCATTCTCAAAACACCTATGTCCACAGCTTACCATTTCTCAATCTCATGAAGTCTCTGCTATTAAAACCTGTGGCCTCTGATTTCAACTAGATTATAGGCTATATTTTTCTGCTCCTGACTCTCTTGCTCACATAGCAAGACTGCCAAGAGCCTTTTATACATCAAATTTACTTTTTGTCACTGGTCTCCATAGTGAGGAAAACATGTTCCTTGTGTCAATGTTGACCCAGCATGCTTTAGTGCTGGTCTAGGTTCTGTTATATATTGGCTGTGTGAACTTGGGTAAGTTTATCCCTTGAGGCCTGAGTGTCTCCATCAAATATTTCCTGCCTCATAAAGTGATTCTGAAGACTGAGATAAAGTACTGAGCATGTGGCTGACCCCCAGTGATGAATTGAGACATCATCCCTGCCCCAAGGATCTCAGCCCAACCTGGGTAAGATGGGAAATCTGTACAAATGTCCTCAGGATAATTGTGTCACATATAGGGAAAGAGATTAAAATAGGCTGCTCAAAGAGTGTGACCACTCAGAGCTGGGAAGATTGGAAGAGGGTGTATGCAGGAGGAAGACCTTGAACTTGCCCTAGGGACCTGGTTAAAGAAGAGAAGGGGAAAGGGCACTTTTGTCATGCAGGGCAGCATCAACAAAGGAATGAAGGTTTGGAAAGGTGACTGAAGAGATCTTGGACCCTGAGGAAAGAATCATGAATTTTCTTATGTTGGCAAGAAAGGAGTAGGGTTTTCTCTTTCTAAAATGCTCAAGGAAGGTATTTGAGCCTTTTAAAAAGAGCAAGCCCTACTCTTCCAGGAGGACAGGTGACCATCAGCACTGTGTGGTCTGAGTAAGCTGGAAGGTAGGCGTGCCCTCTGCACCAGCCAGGGTGGCCCCACGGGGCAAGCTGTGGCCTGCAATAGGCCCCTAGACAAACGCCTCTCCCTCTTTACTTGTGGAAAAAGGCCTCTGAGTCTAGTGCTCTCTAAATACAGCTGGCTTCCAGAGCAGGGCGGACTTTGCCTTGGATTCTTAGCTGTGTCTCTGGGCCAGAGGGGATAAGGTTCAGGAAGGATATCTGCATGTCCCTGGAGGGGGATAGGAATCTGGAGCAGGGCCTGTGTCCAAGGGATATACTGGGCTTGTAGGTGTCATTCACTTACTTTGCCTCTGGCATCTCCTGCCAGCCTAGAACAGAGTTGGCTCCATCTGTGCTTAGGTTGCTGCAAAGTCCCTTGGAGTCAATCTTTCCCCTTCTCCTGTTGGCCCCATGTAACCACTCATCTAACCTATCACTGCAGATTAGACTGTGTGTATCTTCTAGTTTCACATAAATAGAGTCATGTAATGTTTGCTCTTGTGGTTGGCTTCTTTTTTGAAGCATAAGGCTTTCAAGATTCATCCAAGTGATTGTGTGTATCAAGAGTTCACTCTTTTTCACTGCTATGTAATATTTCATTGTAAAATTACAATTTGCTTATGCATCATTTGAGGGCAAAGTCATTTCCAATGTTTAGCAATTAAGCTACTATAAACATTTATATACAGGCTTTTATGTAATATACGTTTTCAGTTCTTTGGACTAAGTTCCTATGAGTGAAATGGCTAGTCTGACTGACTTTTTTACAGTTATGCCATGACTGGACTCATCTGACAATTCTAGCCCTCTCTCCTTTCCATTCTCCCTCTGTTGTCTCATTTTCATTCTTCCTTTTCTGCACCCCCCTCTTTCTCCTGTTGGATTCCCTTTTCCTTCTCTATCCCATACACCTCTCCTGACAAGTCCTGGTTTTTCCCAAAGAGATCTCATCAAGCACCTCCCACCACCAAGACTCTAGCCAGTCTCCTAACCTCAGCTCCTCAGTCAGGACTCCTCCCAGATCCCACAGGGAGAAGGCTGGGCAGACCTTCTACCAAGTTCTGCTCTGGGGTAATTTGGTAGGGCTGGGTTTGTCTTGGCTCCACTGTATTAAGGACTGTGTCAGATGGTTGCTATCTACCTCATTCACTGGTAGTTGTTTCTTTTTATTCTTTTGCAGTTACAGATGGACGAATGCCTTTATTTTATTTGTTTATTTTTATGTGGTGCTGAGGATGGAACCCAGTGCCTCACACAAGCTAGGCAAGTACTCTGCCACTGAGCTATAGCCCCAGCCCAGTGTGCTCTGTCTTTTGATTGAATTTGGTTCTAACCAAGTTCCAGCAGAGGAAATAATTCCCCACTTGTGCAATTTGGTCCAAGTCCCTGAGCCAAGGTTCTGTGGTCACTTCCTGAGAGCCATTCCCCACCATCTTGCATGGTAGGGCAATGGGAACAGGGCAATAGTCCTGGGAGGACCTGGGGGCATGACGTGCCTTCATATCAAGTGCAGAGTCTGACAGGTGGAGGAGGGCAGAGGCAAACCACGGTCCCTGCTGGTTTTGAAGCCAGTGTCCACTTGTTTTTAGGAAGGCCATCTGGTGGGCTGGGCAGAGCCCTGGTCTGGGAGCAGGAGTCATGGGCTGCAGTTGCAGCTTTGCCTTGTGATATGAAACAAATGGCTCCCTGTCTTTGGGCCTTTCTTGGACCGAGTCAATACAGAGCCCCAGGGACCTGGCCTCTGTGTATTTTCATCATTTCAGGTGAGTCCAAGACATAGCCATGATTCAGACCCTCAACCCAGAGGGCCTCAGAGCCCTTTATTGCTGCTAACTTCTAGAATTGGACTTGTCCCTTGCTGTCCAGTGAGGCCTCACCATGCTTGGGCATCAGCATAGAATGAGAGTAAGATGGGAATTGAAGGGATACTTCTGAATAAGGTTGATAAAGACACCAAACTATAAAATCATGAAAGGAGGAACAGCCAAGGATATAGTCAAGAAAGAACTTAAAGTCACTAAAAATGGCTAATATTTAATAATGTGCACTAAGATCTTATGGGCACATGAAACAAAAAACTTGTGGTCTGGCCAGGCGCGGTGAAGCATGCCTATAATCCCATGGGTTCGGAGACTGAGACAGGAGGATCATGCGTTCAAAGCCAACCTCAGCAACATCGAGGAGTTAAGCAACTCAGCGAGACCTTGTGTCTAAATAAAATACAAAATAGGGTTGGGGATGTGGCTCAGTGGTTGAGTGTCCTTAGCCGGGGTACCCCTTCCAAACAAACAAACAAACAAACAATAGCAACAAAACCTATGATCTGTCCTCAGCAGGGCTAGCAACTCCTTCAACCCCCACCCACAAAATGTGTGTGTGTGTATATATTTGTTGTGTATGTCAGAATGTGGGTGTTGGTATGTATTGTATCTGCATATGAGTGTGAGCTTTGCATGTTGTGAGTATATATCTGAGAATAAGAAGAATAGAATGAAATGAAGGGAAAAGAGCACTTTTGTCATGCCGGGCAGCATCAACAAAGAAAAGAAAGTTTGGAAAAGAGATTAAGAGACTCTTGGACACTTGAGTGAAAGAATCATGATCTTTCTTATGTTGGCAGTGGGAATTGTGGAAGGTTTTTGAGTTGAAATCGGAGTTTCTCCTCTTCTGCTGGTAGGTAGGGTCTGTGTCAGCTCCAGTCCTCTGCAGCTGAGAAAGCCTGTTGTCTATTAGCAGCTAATCAAGGCAGAGGATGCCTGCTGGAGAGCCCACTGAGGGTCGCAGCCAGCAAAGCCCAGTTCTTTTTCACTACCATTGAGTGGCGTGTTGCAGCTCTTAATAGCTGGCTATGCCCTCCAGTGTTGCAGCAGACAGACCCCAGAAGCTCACCGACAACTTCTTTCCAGGTTCTTATTTCTTAAAATTCACAGATGTAGAAGAATGAGTACAAACGAGTAGGATTTATTCATGTGGGAAGAAAAGAGAGCTCTCACAAGGCACCCAACAGGATACAGATAGGAAAAGAAGAAGTCAAACTATCTGTTTGCCAATGACATGATCCTACATCTAGAAGACCCAAAAACTCCACCAGATGACTTCTAGAGCTTTTAAATGAGTTCTGAAAAGTAACAGGATACAAAATCAACACCCATAAATCAATCGCTCTCCTGTACTCTAACAGTAATTTAGCCAAGAAAGAAATCAGGAAAATTATTCCATTCACAATAACCTCAAAAAAATTGAAGAATTAATCTAACCAAGGTGATAAAAGAGCTCTACAATGAAAATTAGAGAAAACTGAAGAAAGAAATTGAAGAAAACCTTGAAGAAGGAAAGACATTCCATATTTTTGAATAGGCAGAATTAATTTTGCCAAATTAATTATAAGGGCTGGGGTTGTGACTCAGTAGTCGAGTGCTTGCCTTGAATGTGTGAGGCACTGGGTTTGATTCTCAACACCATATATAAATAAAAATTAAAGGTCCATCAACAACTAAAATGAAAAAAATAAATAAAAAATTTTTAAAAATGGTCATACTACCAAAAGCAATATGCAGATTCAATGCAATCCCCATCAAAATACCAATGACATTCTTTATAGAATTTGAAAAAAATTCATAAATTCATTTGGAAGAATAAGAGCCTAAGAATAACTAAAGCAATACCAAGCAAGAAAAACAAAGCAGGAGGCATCACAATACCGGATCTGAAATTATACTGCAGAGCTGTAGAACAAAAACAGCATGATATTGATATCAAAATAGCCATGAAGACCAATGGAACAGAATAGAAGACACAGAGACAAATCCACATTCCTACAGCCACCTGGCACTTGAAAAAGGTGCCAAAAATATATTTTAGAGAAAAGACAGTCCTTTTAACAAATGGTGCTGGGAAAATTGAATAGCAACATGTAGAAAAGTGAATCTAGATTCTTATCTCTCACCTGAATAAAACTCAAATTAAAATGGATCAATTATTAGGAATTAGACCAGAAACTAACTAACTGCTAGTCAACATTACATCATATTGATGCTGGCACTGACTTTCTTAAGATACACATCTAATTGCAGTGATAAGAAGTAGATGAGGGAGGGTGGGATGGAAAGAAAGGGGGGGGGAATTAGGGAATCATGAACTGAAATTGATTTCCATGCATGTTTGAATTTGTCAGGATGAACCCAACTGCTATGTAGAACTATAAAGCTTTAATTTAAAAAAAAAGAAAGTTCATGGAGGAAGAAATAAATAGTACTTGAAACCATATGTGGACAGGACTTCCCTAGGGAGAAAACATCTAAGCTCAAATCTCAAATTTACATACAAGCTGATTTTGTAACCCAGTTACTTTAAACTTCATTCTCCTCCTCCATAAAATAGCAATAATATCTACCTCATCTGGCTATAGTAAGAGTGACAGCCAGTATTGCGTTGGGTTACACCCTTGAGTCAACCAGCCTGGATTGAAAAGGCAATTGAGTCACTGAATGTCTTTAGGAATGTTATTTTACAACAACATGTTGAATTCCTCATCAGTAAAAATGAAGATAACTGCTGGAACTAGACCAGAAACTTTACAATTCCTAGAAGAAAACATAGGGTCAACACTCCATCATAAAGGTGCTGGCAACAACTTCCTTAACAAGACCTCCAAAGTGCAAGAAATAAAACCAAGAATCAAAAAGTGGGATGCCATTAAACTAAAAAGCTTCTGCACAGCAAAGGAAACAATTAAGAGCATGAAGCAGAAACCTACAGAATGGGAGAAAGTCTTGGCCAGCTACTCCTCTGATAGGAGATTAATATCCAGAACACACAAAGAACTCAAACAACTTCACACCAAAATAGCAAATAACTCAATAAATGGACGAAAGAACTAAACAAAAATTTCTCCAAGGAAGAAACACAAATGGCCAACAAATATATGAAAAAAATGTTCAACATCTCTAGCCATGAGGGAAATGCAAATCAAAACTACACTAAGATTTTATCTTACTCCATTCAGAACGGCAACGATCAAGAATACAAACAACAATAAATGCTGGCGAGGTTGCGGGTGTGTGAAGGTATACTTGTACATTGTTGATTGGACTGCAGACTAGTACAAACACTCTGGAAAGCAGTATCAAGATTCCTCAAACAACTAGGGATGGAACCACTATATGACCCAGCTATCCCACTCATTGGTATTTCCCCCAAATGTATAAAACTGGCATACTACAGCAATACAGTCACCTCAATGTTGATAGCAGCACAATTCACAATAGCTAAATTATGAGACCAACCAGGTGCTTGTCAGTAGATGAATGTATTAAGAAATTGCGTTTTATATATATATACAATGGAGTTCTACTCAGACATAAAGAAGAATGAAATTATGGTATTTGCCAGTAAATGGATGGAAATGGAGAATAGTCTCCATTTGGAGAACAGTAAATGAAATAAACTAAACTCAGAAACTCAAAGGTGGAATTTTTCTCTCATATGTGAAAGCTAGAATAAAATAAAGAAAAGGGAGAGGGAAGGATGGGATATCATAAAGATAAAGGGAAGATCAGTAATGTAGAAAGAGATCGAGAGGCAGAGTGGAGGGATGGGTAAGGAGAGGCAAAGCAGAATGAGTTCTTTAAAAAATCATGTTATGGGCTGGGGTTGTGACTCAGTGGCAGAGTGCCTGCCTAGCACATTGGAGGCCCTGGGTTTAATCCTCAGCACCACATAAAAATAAATAAAATAAAGGTACTAAAAATTTTTTAAAATCATGTTATGTGCATACATAAAAATACCATAGGGAATTTCACCTTTATGTATAAGTAAAAAGAACAAATCAAATATAAGTAAATAGATGAGTGAAAGGAAGTCTAGTAGCATAGAGAAAGGAGAACCAGTGAGAGGAGGGAGGACATGAGGCAAATGGGGGGAACATGAACTGAAATCAAATTCTATGTATGAATTTGTCAGGATGAAGCCACTTACTATGTATAACTACAAAGTTCTAAAAAAAATAGAAAGTCGGGGCCGGGGACAGATGGTGAAGGAACCCAACAGGGGCAGCTGCTTGAGTGTTCTAGTCCAGGGGTTTATCCAGCACTTGGGTTAACGCTATTGGTCCCTATTTATGCTACTCAGCATTTGGAAAAGTACCACGGGTCTCGGTTAGCCCTGCCATCCTATTGAGGTCTGCCCCACTTCTATTTTCCTGCAGGCTCATCACAAGCGGAGTGTTGAGGTCATCGGATTGTGGATACTCAGGGCTCTCGGCCTTGGTGCTATGTGGAGAAGGCTTCTGCACCAGGCCAGGGCCAGGCTGCTGTTGGTGGGTCAGGCTGACACACCCTGGCTTGCCTTGGCCCTGGTCCCCCGTGCCACAGACCTTCATGGGCATGGTGGGCTGGCATACTTGCTGACAATGCCCCAGTCCACCTGGGCTGCCATTCTTCTGCTCTCCACTGCTGCTTCTCAGTGGGGATTAGTGGGCTGGCTGCGCAGCTGAACAGTTGGGGAGTCATGTCAGTGTGTTATGTTTGTCGTGTGAATATGTTGTGTAAGTGTGTGTGTAATTGGAAAAGGGTCCTTGTGTTCTTTCCTGAGGTGCAGACCTTTGGGAGAAATAAGCACTGTGCTATCACTGAGGAATAAACTCCTGTTCCACCAAAAAGTCACAGCGGTCAGCTTGCGGAACTAGGAATGTGGCCCTGTAGGCCCATTTCTGACTCCAAAAGCCTCAGTCCAGCTTGCCCTGCAAGTCTCAGGATGAAGGGGGTGAGTGTAATTCTTACAACTGGTCCAGGCAAAACACACTGAGGAATTTTTAGTGATATGTAGTTGATTTTAATTTTCCAGTTAATTTCTACTGAGGAACTGTAGGAGTGGCTGAGTTGGCTCTTATGACACATAAAGTCCTTCAGAAAGGGGCTCATCCCACCTGGCTGCCAGCCTCCATCCTGCCCTGCCCAGCCTCTTATCCATCTGGCTGCTGACTTCAGGGCCTGGGTGCAGTGAGCTAAGTGACTGAGCCTGAAAGGCAGAGATGCCAAGATGCACTGGTGGCAAAAGGCAGTGGGACAAAGGGCATCTTGGAGCAGGTGGGTGGGTGGTTGGGGCTGGTCCTTCCAGCTAACTGTGATCCAGATTGCTGTAATCCTAGGTGGGGCCAAAGATGAGGTGGGGGGGGGGGCTTGCACAGTAGGCACAAGGAGAGCCTCTGGTCTTCGAGGAGCAGGACAGGAAGAAGAGCCACCACCTGGAGGCTTCCTTTTTCTCCAGGCAGTCTGTATAGCAACCTCTTGCTGCTAGCAGGGCCCTGGAGGGGGCTGGGCTCAGACCTCACTTCTCATGCAGGGGAACTGGCAGCACTGCAAGAATACCCTGACAAAGGACGAGGGACACTTCATGCCTCTGTGCAATCTGTTTGTAGGGGTGAGGTGGGAGAGGAGAGTTGGAGTCCTCTTCTGCTGATGTTAAAATTTTGAGGGAAGGGCTCTGGGCTCCAAGAGGGCAGACCAGACCCCTTGTTATACCCTTGGCAATTGTTTGGGCAAACAATAACCAAACTCTTTGGAGAGTGACTAACAGTCCAGTTTGCCTGGGACTGAAGGGTTCCCCAGGACTGTGGACTTTGGGTGCTAAAACCAGAGTCCCAGGCAAACAGGGAAGATTGGATATCCTAGTTCTAACTTTTCATGAAAGTACATTTTTTAAGCAGAGACATACCTGGTGTGGCATATGTGGGATACTCCTGATTATTTGAAGGAAAATAATTGTATCGTTTTCTGATTTTATTTTGAAAAAATGGGACCAATATGTAGGTCAAATCTGAGATTAAAGGGTGATTGACTATGTGTTGGATCCAAGTATAGGGACATATAACCTCCAGTATCTCTTTCCCTCTCTCTGATAAGAGGATACCCTTTTCCTCTAGGGAAAGTAGTCCATCATAGGGAATCTTAGGGCCCCTGGTAGTCAGAATTTCCACACCTTTAGGATCATAGATGCGTTCCAGACAACTAACTCTCCTCCTCCTTCTCCACTTCTTTCTCTTTCTCCTCCTTCTTCTTCTCTTAAGGATTATATGAGAGTTCAGAGAGAAAGATCACTTCCTTTTCTCTAGATGATGAACTCTAAGGAAGAGGTAAGCTTTGAGTTTCTGGTGGTCCTCTTTGTCATCAAGTCATCATCTCAGGATTAAGAAGTTGAGAGTTGGAGAGAAAAAGAGAAAGTTCTGAGAAACTTTGCCTGAAGCCCACCCAACTCTTGGACTTCCCAGATACATGAGATAATAAGAGCACATTTGATTTACTTCAGTTTATTTAAATTTGGCTTGTTTTACTCCACTACTTGTTCTCACAGAGAAACCTGACAACCACATGTGTGGCAGGTCTTCACTGCAGGTTCTGTGGCGGGGAGCAGAGCCGGGAAGGATGGCAGGAGTGGTGCCCTCTCTTGTGCCCTGAACTGAGTCCCTCATACTTTTAGATTAGGGAATAGTCTCCTCTGGGTGGGAGCACCTGGCTGTGCTTTCGCCTTTAAGAGTTCTCTTTGGAAATAATAGGCAAGAATTCTCCTAAGTCTCTTCTCTCATCTGCCCCACTTCTCCCCCTCCCCATTTCAAGAATCTGCTCTAGTCTCTCTCTCACTTACCCCTCACTCTGGGAGTCAATACTCTCCTAGTCCACCCACCACTCATACCTGACTGTTTGTGACATCCCCAACATAGGGAAAACCTCTCCCAGTTGTGGAAGGACCAATCTGCAACTGAATCATCCATTACAGCATCTGGTTAACTGGGATAGAGAAGGAGCGTTGCCTGCTCTCCCAGTCCAGAGCTTGGGGTGTGGGGTGGGGGGGGGGTGGGACAGGCAGCTGTCCTCTCCTAATGACGAAGGCTGAGTTGAGGGAAGGGAAAGCAGACAGGATGGGGCAGACCTAGGGGATAAAGCTTAGGAAGAGGCACGTATCAGACCAGTCACAGGAGAGGCAAGTCACAACCTGTGTGAGTTGGGACAAGAATTCACAAAGACCTCATAAATATGTACAAGCACCATGTGTCATTTTAAAAAATATATTCATAAAATATAAAACAAAGCCAGGTGTGGTGGCACATTCCTGTAATTTCAGCTACTTGGGAGACTAAAGTTTAAGGCTAGCCTGGGAAATCTAAAAAGACCCTGTATCAAAATAAAATAAAAAAGGCTTGGGGATGTAGATCAGTGGTAGAGTACTTACCTAACATGCATGAGGCCCTGGGTTCAATTCTCAGTACTGAGGGCAGAGGAGATATATATATATATATATATATATATATATATATATCTCCTTTGTGGTCATCAATAGCTGCACAATTATTTATGCCCAAGTTATTCCATATATATATATATATATATATATATATATATATATATATATATATATATATATCTTCCTAGAAAAACATACCTTCCCTGCTTATCTTCTAATCTGAATTCCTACTTTTTAAAAAATATTAATCAGTATTTATGATATACAAAAAGCATACAGAATAATCAAGCAAACACCATGAATTCATTACCCAGCTTTAAACATATTGGTAACAGTCAAAGCCCTGTGTGAGAGTGACTCTCTCTCAATCACTCCTCCATCTTTTCCTAGGGCTAGGCCCTAACCTGGATTCTTATCTATCATTGCATGTATTTTGTACCACTTTTTTGTTTGGTTGGTTTTTGTTTTGTTTTATTTATTTATTTTTGCAGTGCTGGGATTGAACTTGAAGGTTTACTCATACAAAGTAAGTGCTCTACCACTGAGTTGCCTCCCTAGCCTACCTGTGCATTTCTTTATTCTTTCTCTACATATGTATGTGTTCCTAAGCTATATTTGGTATTATTGTGCATCTTTTAAAACTAATCAGCTATGAATATGTTTTTCTCCATTCAACAGTATATTTGTAAGATTCACCTATGTTGATAAATATAAATCTAGTTTATTCATTTTCATAGCAGTGAACTATATCACAAGTATTTATCTAGTTTTCTGTGATGGACAATTAACTCATGTCTAAATTTTTGTTATTACTATATTTCATCAATTCAAAGACACTTTTTTTCCTATTTTAAAATCTCTGAAATAAAAAATACTTTAAAAAATAATGATGTATATTTTAATTGTTAGTGTTTTCATTTAGTCAGTGATGTCCCTTAAATTAATGTACAAACAATGCTACTGGGAACTTTCTTATACATGTGTGTTTATTTAGTGTGTATACTCTTGGAATGGGTTATGAGACATGTTATCACCAATTTTACTACATACTGTCAAACTATTGCCCAAAGTAGTTTTTCCCGATTTCACTCCCACCACTATGTAAGAGGGTTCCCTTGGGGTAGTCCAAGAGTATCATATGACTTTTGCCAATTGAGTGGGTATCAGGTGGTATTTCATGATACCTTTAACATATATTTTCCTAATTATTAATGATCTTGGACTTGTCTTCAAGAGCTTTTACTTTCTCTAACCTGTATTTGTGGAACTCTTCTTTGACCCCTCCCTGCTCCAAGTCTCTTATCTTCCTTTACCATAGTCAAATCTAATGATTCTCAATATTTATAAATAAACAGCAGTGGTCATCAATAGCTGCACAATTATTTATGCCCAAGTTATTCCATTTTTTGGAATCGCATCCAGGAAAAAAATGCTACATGGTTAAAATGTTAATTGTATCTCAATTTTTCATAGTGAAGAACTGGAAATCACCTAAATGCTAAATATTGGTATAGAAATATTAACAAATTATGACATTGCTGTGATTAAATTCTATGCAGTGTTGAAGAGGACTATAAAGAAAATATATCAATACAGAAACATACTTTTTTTGTTCTTTGTGGTACTGAACCTAGGGGTACTCTACTATTCAGCTACATCCCCAGCCTTTTTTATTTTTTATTTTGAGACAGAGTCTTGCTAAATTGCAAGGCTGACCTCGAACTTGCAATTTTTCTACCTCAATCTCCTGAGCCACTGGGATTACAGGAATGCTTTACCATGCCCAGCTCAGAAAAATACTTTTATTTGCTGTGTGATACTGGTGTAAAAATTAGCAGACTGGTCATGGAAGAGAATGAATATCTCTAAACAGAACCAAATATATATATATATATAAACCAAATATATATATATATGTGATAAATATATATATGTGATATATATACACACTAGAATTTAGAATATAATGAAGATGCTGATTATAAAGTAAAAAAAATCATTAATTTTATTACAAAGCTCAGAATCACAAGAGAAAACAAGATCCCATACACAATAGCAATTAAAAATAATATAAGTAAACCTGAGGAAAAATAAGGAAACTTACGGAGATTATGTGGAAAGTTATAAAACTTCTAGGAGATATAAAAAAACTTGACAAATGGAGAGATATATCTTATACTTGAATGGGAAAATAAAACTATCAAGTCTTTCTAAATTAAACCATAAATTCAATACAATAACCCATCAAATTTCCAACTAGAAGTTTTTGGAAAACAATCAAAAGTTTCTAAAATTTATGCAGAAAAATAAAAATGAAACATATTCAGTGAATTTGCAAAATGGATACAATTAAGGAGAAAAAACTAATTCTGTCTAGTAAATGTATTTTAAAGATACAACATGTGAAGCCGGGGAGTCCAGAAAGAAATCCATGTGCGTACAGGAAATTTACACATAAAAATGATGGAATTTCAAATAAATAAAAATGTATTATATAAATTATGCTAGAAAAATAACCATAACCACTTTATGAAAAAAAAATAGCCATTTTGTCATTTGGGGAAAAAATAAGTTGGATCCATATCTCATTACTTATATTAAAATAAATTCCAGATGTAAATATAATCTAAATGGTTATTGTTTTATCTTTATCAGTGAAGAAGATACAAAAATGAAATGCAATAAAATAAATAAATGAGTAATTCCAACTACATGTATGTTAGGTTTCAGCGACAAAGCAACATGCAAGGGCAAGTTGTGGTGGCACACACACCTGTAATCCCAGCAGCTCAGGAGGCTGAAGCAAGAGGACCACAAGTTCAAAGCCAGCCTCAACAATTTAGTAAGGTCCTAAGAAACTTAGTGAGACCCTGTCTCTAAATAAAAAATGAAAAGGGATGGGGATGTGGCTCAGTGGTTAAGTGCCCCTGAGTTCAATCCCTCATACCAAAAGACAACAACAACATGCACAGTAAAAAAAAAAAAAAAAAAAAAGGACTATTAGAAAGCAATTTTTTACAAAAGTACACGTCAAACTTACTTTGATGAAGGGTTAATTTTCCCAATGAATAAAAATCTCTTTCAAATAAATACTAACGCTGGGCACAGATGGCTCCTACCTGTATTCCCAATAATTTGAGAGGATGCCAAGACAGGAGGATCCTAAGTTCAGGGCCAACCTCAGCAACTTAGTGAGGCCCTAAGCAACTTAGTGAGACCCTGTCTCGAAAACCAAAACAAATCAAATAAATACTAAAAATAAATAAATAAAAATCAAAATAAAATACCAAAAAGCAAACAACTGAACAAAGATGGAGTTCATTAACAGTAGTTGTATTCTGTCAGCAGTTCTCAAACTTTGCTTACAATTGGAATCACCTGGAAATCTTTAAAAACGTATTGATGCCTGGCTCCCAGAAACTCTGATGTAACTGGTAGAGTGTATGTCTGAGACATTGGGATTTGAAATTTTTTTTAATTCTAATTTGTTATATAAGACAGCAGAATGCATTACAATTTATATTACACATATAGAGCACTCTGGTTATGTATAACATATATTCACACCATTCGTGTCTTCATACATGTACTTAGGGTAAGGATATCCATCTCATTCCACCATGCCCCTTCCCTTCCCTTCCCCACCCCTTTGCCCTATCTAGAGCTCCTCTAATCCTCCCATGCTCGCCCTCCCAACCCTACTATGAATCAGCCTTCTTATATCAGAGAAAACATTTGGCATTTGGTTTTGAGGGATTGGCTAACTTCACTTAGCATTATCTTTTCCAACTCCATCCATTCACCTACAAATGTCATGATTTTATTCTCTTTTATTGCTTAGTAATATTCCATTGTGTATATATACCACATTTTCTTTATCCATTCATCTACTGAGGGGCATCTAGTTTTGTTCCACAGTTTAGCTAATATGCATTGTGCTGTTATAAACACCAATGTGGCTGTGTCCCTGTAGTATGCTGTTTTTAAGTCCTTTGGGTACAGAGCGAGGAGGGGGGATAGCTGCATCAAATGGTGGTTCCATTTCCAGCTTTCCAAGGAATCTCCATACTGCTTTCCATATTGGCTGCACCAATGTGCAGTCCCACTAGCAATGTATGAGTGTACCTTTTTCCCCACATCCTTGCCAACACTTATTGTTGTTTGGGTTCTTTTTTTTTTTTTTTTTTTTTTTAGGTTGTAGTTGGACATCACACCTTTAGTTTATTGATTTATATATGGTGCTGAGGATTGAACCCAGGGCCCCACATGTGCCAGACAAGTGCTCTACTGCTGAGCCACAACCCCAGCCCCTGTTTGGGTTCTTAATAGCTGCCATTCTGACTGGAGTAAGATGAAATCTTAGAATAGTTCTGATTTGCGTTTTTATAATTGCTAGAGATGTTGAACATTTTTTTTCATATATTTGTTGATTGATTGTATACCATCTTCTGAGAGGTGTCTATTCAGTTCCTTGGTCCATTTGTTGATTGGGTTATTTGTTTTTTTGGTGTTTAGCTTTTTGAGTTCTTTATATACGCTAGAAATTAGTGCTCTATCTTATGTGTGAGGGGTGAAAATTTGCTCCCAAGATGTAGGCTCTCTATTTACCTCACTGATTGTTTCTTTTGCTGAGGAGAAGCTTTTTAGTTTGAATCCATCCCATTTATTGATTCTTGATTTTAATTCTTGTGCTATAAGAGTCTTATTAAAGAAGTTGGGCCTAATCCGACACGATGAAGGTTTGGGCCTACTTTTTCTTCTAATAGGCGCAGTGTCTCTGGTTTAATTCCTAAGTTCTTGATCTACTTTGAGTTGAGTTTTGTGCATGGTGAGAGATAGGTGTTTAATTTCATTTTGTTGCATATTGATTTCCAGTTTTCCCGGAACCATTTGTTGAAGAGGCTATCTTTTGAGACATTGGGATTTTTTAAAAGCTCTGCTGATGATCCTGATGTTCAACTAAATTTAGGAATAAATGGATTATGCAATTATTACAAATAATTAAAAGAGTCTAAATAAAAATATCAAAGATGTCATTTTCCACCAAGAATGGTGACACATACCTTTATTCCAGCTACTTGGGAGGCTGAGGCAAGAGAATCACAAGTTCAAAGCCAGCCTCAGCAATTTTAGCAAGGTTCTAAGCAACACTGTGAATCCCTCAACAACTTATCAAGACCAAGTCTGAAAATAAAATCTAAAAAGGACTGGGGATTTATCTCAGTGGTAAAGTTCCCCTGAGTTTAAAAAGATATCATTTTTAAAAATTATCAGATTGGCAAGGATAAAAGGTTGGTAAGACTCAGTGATGATGAGGGTGTGAGAAAGAGTCAGCAGAACAGTGCTAGGATATAAATGAAGCAAAATTTGGGGGAGGACAATTTGGCAATCTTATTAATATATAAAACTTACATTGCCTTCCTATTTCTAGGAATTATATTTCTAGGAATCAATTATACAAAACTTTAGCACAAATCTTCCAAGGCGTTCAATTTAGCATTATTCTTGTAATTTTTTTTGTTTGTTTGTTTTGGTTTTGCATGGTACTGGGATTCAAACCTAGGGCTTCATATATGCTAGGCATGCTCTCTACCACTGAGCTATACCCCCATCCCTGTATTCTTGTAACATAATATATATAAACACACACACACACATATAGAGACACAATGAATTTATTTTTTTTATTTATTTTTATGTGGTGCTTTACACATGCCTTACATATGCTAAGCAAGCACTCTGAGCCACAACCCCAGCCCCTATTCTTGTAACTTTTGATGTTTGTTTTTGTTTGTCAGTTTGGCTTAGCTATGATTTAGAAGTTGCTGGTGAAAGGAGGTGGCAATCATCCCCACTCCCTAATATATCCATTAGTCTTAGGCATCTCTGAAGGAAGCAGGACAGCACTCTCCCTTAGGAATCTAATTGCATCCATTATGTTACAAAGGAGCAGAGAGGCCTTCTGGGGAAAAAAGTTTTGAGACTCAACCCCTTCCCTTTGGAGATTCGAGCTATTACAATGTATATGATAAACTAAAGAGACTCCCCCCAACAGACTCATTGAGGTCAGATGACAAGGACAATGAGAGTCCCAGAAAGAAAATGTGCCATAAGGGTAAGGGAAAGTTGGACCAGTATTCTGGACTTAATATTAGGGCTTAGTTTATGAAGCTACAGCACAAGGTTAATGTCAAAACTCCTTTATACTTATTCATCTTGCTACTGACTATCTATTCAGGGAGAACTGGGCCCCTGCATGTATGGATTGAGAAAGCTGCATCATTATCAAGTTTCTTGGTGCCTTAGTTTATTTTCTATTAACAACTGAGACTAGGTGATTTGTAAAGAAAAGATGTTTATATTGGCTCACAGTTCTGAAAGCTGTGAAATTTAAGATCCCACAGTTGCAACTTGGTGAGACCTCTTGATGACCAGTCCAATTCTAGCAGAGTGAAAACCACCCACCTCCCTGGAAAACTGCAATAATAGAGCTCCCAATGATCTATTCACCTTCTAAAGGCCCCAATACTTCTCAACATCATCACATGAATGACCAAATCTTAACATGAGTTTTGGTGGAGATAAAGCATACACAAATTACAGCATGTGGTAAGCAAGTTACTTCACTTGGATCCTCACTGAGGTCTCAGGGCAAATGCATTCCTTAGGCTGGACAAATCAGCAGAGATGCTTCATTGAAGTCTAGAATCTGCAGACAAGGATAGGGGTCTGTCTCACAGACAGGGACAATAGCCCTGGGAGTTCTCTGTGCTATGTGGAGGGAAATTTTGAACTATCTGCCAACTTGACCAGGAGAAAAGAGAAAGGTCTGAAATGTGGAGATTATTGACATGTTTTCTGGGCTTTTGAATAATATTCATAGTATCAGAATTTGAAAGTCTATGTGATAATATGGTATAGTATGTAGCCATTTATTTTTTTAAATTTTTTAATGATAGAGGAAAACAGTAGCTATTTTCTGTTAGTAGAAAGAATGTTTTACAAATTTAATTTTGCATATATAAATATATGTATAGTAAAACCTAAATTGATTTCTATGAAAATATATGCCTAGAAAAAAAGACTAGAAGAAAATAAAATCAAGGGTTCAAGTGGTTGTCTCTAAATGATGAGATTATTGGGTGAGCCACATCCCCAGCCCTATTTTGCATTTTTTATTTAGAGGCAGGGTCTCACTGAGTTGCTTAGTGCCTTGCTTTTTGCTGAGGCTGACTTCTGCCTCAGCCTCCCGAGCCGCTGGGATAACAGGTGTGCCCCATCACACTAGATTGGGAATGTTTATTTTCTTTATTAAACTTATATTTTTTTCTGATGTCTACTCTGAAAATATATTGCATATTATTTACAGACAATAAAACAAAATTTTTTTAAAAGAAAAGTTATTTTATGTTAAGTAAATAAAGCAAAAACTAAACTTACATTTTTTTTCATTATTATTTATATATGTTAACTGTAAAAAGTACATAAGCAGCTGAGTGTGGTGGTGAAAGTCTGTAATCCCAGATACTTGGGCAACTGAGACAGGAATGCTTGTTTGAGGCCAACCTTGGCAACTTAGGGAGACCCTATCTCAAAACAAAAATATAAGGGACTGGGGGTATAGCTTAGTGCTTGCCTCGCATGTGTGAGGTCCTGAGTTTCATCTACAATAACACACACACACACACACACATGCAAGTGTACACACACACACATGAATAGACACACACACCTACATAGTCATATTCCCTCATGCCCGTTCTCTGAGAGTAGCAGGAGGAATTATTCCTAGGATGGGGACAGGCAGGTCCTCCCAGGGAAGTAATTCTTCCTCAAATGCTCTTCTCCTACCAAGCAGCTGGCCCACTGTCCACCATCTTTGTCTTGTTCTTTCCCCAACTAAAAATATTTATCTAGTGGATGAGGCACAGGCAAAGCCAGTGATTGAGCCCAGGACAGTGGGGTCTTGAAATTATCTAATATGGAAGCCAACTTTAGGTATGAAAAGGGATTAGACCGATGTTGTGTCATACCCTATGGTGGAAATAGGGCCTTTGTGGGTGGGTAGATTGACTTCACTGTAAGAAAGACTTTAGTCACTTGGGAAGCAATAAGCTTCCGTTCTTAGGATTATGTAAGGATACCATTCTGAGGGATAGAGAAGAGAATCCTATGCTGAGCAAGGAGTTGCCCTAGAATCCAGATAATCTGATTCAGCTTTTAGATTCTGTTTCTATCTTGCCATGCCCTGAATCTAGGGCACAACTTGTTAATCCCTTCAGCTGCCTGAAGCACCTGTGAGAGGCCTTCTGGAAGCCAGGTCAACCTGGCTTGTTGCCTAACATGACAGAGATATCACTGGGCAGTAAACGGAGGACAGGAGAGGGCCAGTCTTCCCTGGAGGAGAAGACAGGTCTTTGGGCCCCAATAAGTCAAGATCAATAGGGGGCCAGTCCTCTGCCTTTCTCAGAATCAGCTATAACACTCATCTCTTGGGGCAACTTTGATGGAAACATGAAACTCTTTAACCTGCAGGGCTCTCACCAGGTGGCTGACACACCCTCCCGAATAACACAAATGATATTTAGGAAGCACCTGCAGTGTGGAGGTGGAGGACTCTAATAAACACAAATCAAAGTGGACACTGAAAAAACTTACAACAAAATTCACAAACTCGAAGAGACGAGAACCACACCGATGAAGGCAAAGGAAAGAACAGATTTGAAGACAAAGAGACCTCAATTTGTTTCTTGGCCCTGGTATTTTCTAGCTGGGTAGCATCAAACAATTATTTTATTTCTCTGAGACTTAATTTTTCCATCTGCAAAATGAGTTAAAGGTATCCATTTCAAATGATTGTTGTAAAGATACACACACACACACACACAAACCCACACACATACATTTAATTATGTGACTGGCTTGCAGAGTTTGGCCTTATAATAACCCTTAATAAATTGTAGATATTCCATTTTGTTTTGTTTTGCTATAGGATAAATAAATGGGGAAAAACTAACTGTAGGTGAATATAGGAGCCAAAGAACCTAAAGGTCAGTGTGGGCTGGGGAGGTCAAGGAAAGCTCTGTTCATTGATTATGAAGACATTTGAATGCCTCCTAAATGCTAGAAACTATGCTATCGGTTCTGAGTATCAAAATCAACATGGTACCTGCTCATGTATAACTCCCAGTAATCTCCTCCTCCTCCTCCTCCTCCTCCTCCCCCTCCTCCTCCTCCTCCTCCTCCTCCTTTGTACTGGGGATTGAACCCAGAGGTACTACACCACGCAGCCCCAGCCTCAGCCCCAGCCCTTTTTATTTACTTTTTATTTTGAGACAGATTCTTGCTAAACTGCTTAGGGCCTTGCTAAATCGCTGAGGCTGGCCTTGAACCTACAATCCTCCTCCCTCAGCCTTCCAAGTTGCTGGGATTACAGTCCATGTGTCACTGCACCTGGTTTATTAAAGTAGATTTGATAGATGATGAACAAATAAATACAAACAGTGTATCATTCTCAACTGTACAATCCTACCAAGGAGAAGAGCAGAGTAGCAATAATAGAGGTGAGTTGCTTCAGCTGCCAGGTTTAGCAACTGAGGCACAGTCAGTAAGAAGTGGCCAGGTGAAAAGTGTCTGGGAAGGTGGGTCACAGGTGGCCTTCAAAACCATGATAAAGATCTGGCTTTTTATTTTAAGGGATGGATGCCATTGAAGTGTATTAAGCAGAGAAGTGATGTGGATAAGATTGCTGTGGCAGCTGGGAGGGACAGGACTGTGCAGGACCAGAGGTGGAAGAGGAGTGGTAGTGGCTGGGGTAGGAAATAAATGGTCACTTTGGCCAGGGTGAGAGAAGCCATCGATGGGAGAGGTGTTTCCAGGAAAACACCTCCATGGTTTGGTGATGGCCTGGTGGAAAGAGCAGAAACACAGAGGATAACACAGAAGAGTGGTCCTGAGGGCACGTCCATCAGGTATCAAAATGGAGGCAGATGGAGCAATGGGGGAGCTGAGCCCTGAGCTGAGCCTTGAAATGGGGATGAGGTTCTGAGAGGCAGCAGAGGGACAGAAGGAAGAGCACTCTAGGAGGGGAAGCAGCAGAATCCAGAGGAGGCAGGAATGGGCTTGCCTCATGCCACGTAGGCGGCACAGAGTAGGGCGAGCCCTGCCAGGAGGGAAGGGTGTGCACAGTGGGCCACAGGGTGTGAACTGGAGGGTGGGGGCTGGGGTGAGGCCTCTGGAGCCAGTTGGAGGTGTCAACCTTGATGTCAGAGATAGTGGGGAGCTGTTAGCTTCTTAGGCCAGCAGTCAGCCAGTCAAGTGTCCACCCATCATGCAACCAGGTCTACGTCAGGGGATAGAAAGTCACAAGCAAGCAGCCCCACAGCCTGTGCTTCCTGAAAATATTTCCTGACCACCTACACTGATCTCAGACAGATAATAGTGTGGAATGTGGATAGAAGGAGTATCTTGGCTGACAGGTCATCCTTTTCTCATTATTTGCTTCCAACCTCATTGGCTCTTCCTTCCTGGTTCCCTCTGATGCCCCTTCTTTGGAGAGCACAGACCTCTGAACCTTCTTCTCGTCCATTTACCCTGTCCTCTGGAGACCTCATCCAGCTCCATGGCTTTAAAAGCCCCCTGTGTTCTGCCTTATGTATTCACAGAGGTTATTTCACCAACTGTCTCTTCATTTTCAGACTTGAATAACTGCCCGCTTGACATCTCCACGTGGATATTTAAAGTGACTAAGATAGGGGAAGATAGTGGTAGAGCACTTCCTTGCCTAGCACATGTGAGACCCTGAGTTTGATCCCCAGTACCACAAAAATAAATAATTAAAATAAAATGTCCAAAACCCTCCAGCCCCTTTCACCATAACCCATTTCTACTCTACGTTCCTCACTGGAGTCAGGGGGTACCTCTCACTTATGAAGGCAGAAACCTAGGAGTCATCTGTGATTTCTCATTCCATTTTTAATCTGTTCACAAGTCCTATAAATTCTTCCACAGAAATACAGACTATTTCTAACATCCATTGCTACCACCCCTGGTCAAACCACCACCATTTCTCTTGGGCTACAACAAAAGCTTCCTCAGTGACTGCTGTTTCCCCTCTGTTTCCCCAGACTCCATTCTCCACAGACCAGCCAGTGATCTATGTAGAACACAAACAGATGAAGTGGCTCCTCAGATTGAAACCCTCCACTGGCTCCCATGTGCTTCAGAAAAGTCAAAACTGCTTTCTGGGGCTGGGGATATAGCTCAGTTGGTAGAGTGCTTGCCTTGCATACACAAGACCCAGGGTTCAAAAAACAAACAAACAAATAAACAAAAAAACCTGCTTTCTGTGACATCTGGCCCAGTGTAAGGCCTGGACCTCATCTTTGACTATTGACTTCTTCCTTTCTTACCTTGCCCTCTGCTCACCAGACACCTGGTTTTCTCTATTTCTAGAACCAACCAACCTTGCACCCACCTTAGAGACTTTGCATTTGGAATTTACTCTCTCTGGGCAATTTTCCATCAATCTTCTCATCCTTAAATCTGAGTTCAAAGTTACCACCTGTCTGATGTTCCCTCCCTGTGTCAGTCACTCACTATCACATATTTTGTTTTTGATACCAGAAAGAGTCCTATTATTTACTTATTGTCTGCCTCCCCCATTAGCGCGTAGGTTGCAGGAGGTCGGATCTAGTCTGACCTGCTCAGTGCTGTCACACACTCAGAATAATACTAGGTGCATAGTGGGAGCTCAATAAATATTTGTTCAATGAATGAAAAAATGCTTCAGATGTGCTTCCTGGTCTTCTCCAGAGTGTGGCAACATGCAGGAAGAGCTACCTAAGAGAACAGGGCAGGAAGTGGTAACTCTGAGGAGTGAGGCCAGCATATCTGAGGAGCTGCTTGCTGCAGGGCTACCAGATGGCAATACGCTGCCCAGTAATGGGAGCCTCTGACTGATCCCCGAAATAGAAAGGCCAAATCCACAGATGATCCTGGAGGGAAACTTCAAGGGCCAAAACGGAGGGCTGAGGAGAAACTATTTGAAGATCAGGGGATTGTTCCCTCAAAAGTTGCCATGTAAGTAATAGAGGACACCACTGTCACTGAAGGTCACACACACCCCTGTCCTCCATGCCACCCATACACGCATACACTCCTTCCCACGGAGCTGTGACTCTTGTAACTTTACTTAGACATTTTACAATGGTCTTAAGAAATAACAACTGACCAGTCTCTGAGAAATTCCATGGAAATTTACAAAAATAAAGCACCTATAAAAACTTGACAACTCACTGGAATGCCTAATAAATTATGACACATACACGCACTGTCTGGAATATTATCCAGTCACTGAAATGACAGTTATGATGTTTAGGCTGCAAACTAGAAAATTTTTCGCTGAAAAACCTCCATGGCATAGATATGTATAAATATTATAAGGAGAGTTATATAGATACTGTCTAAGGAGAAAAAGGTTGAAAGGGAATAGTTATATTGGGATAACAGGATTAAGGTGGATTTGCTCTTTTTTAAAAAAATTTTTATAAATTACTTTTATAGATAATAAAATGAAACTATTAGAGACCAGAACACTGGAAGGGTGTGAGAGAGAGGAGATGGAGAGAGGATGGTTAATGGGTACCAGGGTACAGTCCGACAGGAAGAATAAAATAACTTCTAATATTATGTAGCACTAAGATAACTATGGTTGACAACACCATAGTTATCTTAGTGCTACATAATATTGGACTATTTCAAAAATGGACTATTTCAAAAATGCCTAGTAGAGGATTTTGTTCACATGAACAAATGACAAATGTCTGTGATGACAGATATACTAATTAACATGTTTTGAAATGTCATACTGTACCCCATAAGTACATACAACTATCACATGTTAACTAAAAATGAAAATGTAGTTTTAAAAAGAAACTTAAAATTAAACTTAAATAGAAAGTTAAATTAATATTAAATATAATTTTATTTTATTAATATTAGATAATTAGTGTTCCTACTATTAAATGTCAAAATTAAATATGAAACATTATATGTCTTTCTGTGGTTGCCTACGTTCCAGCTCTGAGGCCTTTCTACTCTCTAGTTGCTGAAAAAGACAAGAGGGCTCCTGGCACCGCCTCATTCCTCCACCCCAATAGGCAGGGAGATGACAGGGTAGAAGGAAAACACTAATGACAATGGTCCATACTGCTCCAACTTCGTGTGCTCCAGTACTATGCAAAGCACGTTATCATCTCCTCACATCATTGTTTCCCCATAGATGAAGAAACTGACGATTGAAGAGGCTTAAGGAAGTGGTCTGAGGAAACAGGCGACAGAGCAAGAGACCCAACCTCTCTGTTTCCAAAGCCTGCGTTCTTAACCCATTCTAATGAGGACACCATTTTTTCAAATATTAAACCATTGCATTCCAATTGCTGCCGTAAGCTCTCAGCTGCCACCTTTAAGTGTGTGTCAGGAAGCTTGGAGGCCTGTGCAGGCGAGGACAGAACCTTGACTTCTTTAGCAAGGCAACAGGGAGAGAGGCTGTCCCAATTCCCACCTCCCCTTTCAGCATATCAGGAGCAGGCCTGGCTGACTCAGAGTCTTCTGGGAAGAAGGGAGCATGGGGAAGAAGAAAGGCCTGCCTAATGTCTGGGAGATGTGTTCTTTGGGAATGGTGGGCCTGAGAAATTGAGGGAAACACTGGGGTCCCTAGACTACTTAATTGTCTCTGAGAAGGGTCACCAGAAGAGGTCCCACTCCTCCATGGAGCAGTCAGCTGGTTAAGGGGTGGACTGGTGTTCCCAGGAGGGCCAGTCATCCCCCAAGTGACCTAGCATGGTGGGTGCTGGGATGCAGGTGTGATTTGGACCTTCTGGGGCCCAGAAATATAACCCCATGGCCAAAGCTCAGGATGGATCTGCCAATCTAGGCCAAACAGAGAGAGGCACACGCCAGAGGGGCCCTAGGAGGTGAGGGGGCCATGGTCATTTTTCCCTGTGAGTGAGGCCTAGCCCTGCAGAAGGAATGAGGCTCATCCCTGCAGAGCTCAGTCAGAGAGACACAGGAATGCTGGCCCTTCCCCAGATCTCTGGGAGCCTACAGGAGGAGGAGCTGGGAGAGGCAGATCTGGGGCAACTGATGGTTATCTAAAGATGCTCTTTGGGTTTTGTAGCCTACTAAATTTATCAGATGGGACTTCTTAAAGGTGTTCTCTTCACTACCCAGTAGGTGGGGTTTGTGAGGAAAGCCAAATCAGTGTGTTACTCCTCTGAGTTGTGTGTGACTACATCTATGACCTTACTGCACACCTGTTATGTGCCAGGCACTGTGCTGGATTCTTCATATGCACGGTATTTTTCACTCTTCTCTGTATCATAGTAAGAGAAAAATCTGCCATCTCAGATTGCCCATTAAGACTGTGTGTGGGGCTGGGGTTGTGGCTCAGCAGTAGAGCGCTCGCCTAGCACGTGTGAGGCCCTGGGTTCGATCCTCAGCACCACATAAAAATAAAATAAACATATTGTGTCTAACTAAAACTAAAAAATAAATATTAAATAAAAAAAGACTGTGTGAGCTTGGGAAAGTTCCTTAACCTCTCTGAGCTTCAATTTCTTTACCAAATACAGATATTAATCCCTACCTAGCAGAGTATCAGGCATTACAATGCGTTCAATAAAAAGTCACCACTGTTGTAAAGCTCTTCTGAGCACAGAGGGAGGTACAGACAGGTACCAGGTGATGGGGAGGAGGTGAAGGGACTCCTCTGGAAAAGGAAAGAATGTTCGAAAAACACAACCTCTTAACTGCAGCAATGCAAAATATTTAGAGTCAGGAAAGTAGGGGTCAAATTTAAGGGGCCAGGAACCCTCCCTTAGGAACACAGACTTACCTGGGAGCAGCCAGGGGACACAGGCAGTAACGGTGGGAGGTGGAGAGTTCTCAGGTGCTGTGGATCTTCACCCTCACCGAAATATCTTCCAGACCTGCTGTCTTCTTCATCTCCTTGGGGGCTCTGTGGGACAAACGCATTGGTTCCCAGGCCAGGATGGTCTGTCAGGGCCTGGAGAGTCGTCCCAGCCATGTGCACCTCTCTGGGGCTTGGACGGGCTGTGTAGAGCAGGGACTGCTCCTTAACAGCAACGTGTCCTCATGTTGGGGGCATTCACTGGGAATTTGAGGGGAGTTTTGTAAGAAAGTGAAAGCGATGCCATCAGGAGCCTCCTGAAGACAAGCCAGATGAATTATTAAGGAGGTGAAGAAAGCCAGACTTGGTTAAGGAGTCCCACATCTCTGGGAACATTTCAAGTGACGTGGGCCTACTTAGGTAGAGAAAAAATTCTCACGCTGCACGGAAGGTAATGGGGAGATAGAATTGGGCTCACAGAGGCAGCTCGGGGTCAAGGGAGGCACACATTTTAGGGCTGGGATCCAGGCTCAGTCACAGGTGCTGACTGCTCATGGGCTATTTTTAAATGTGTGAAACTCAATATGTCTGTGGGGAGGGAAGGAAGAGGGAGCCAGAGGCGAGGGGCAGAGCCCTGCAGACTGTCCCCTGAAGGAGACTCACTTTCCTGGGAAGTGAAATCCCTCGCTTGTCTCTTGCTGTACACTTCAGACCTCTATGTTGAGTCCTGAAAATGAATACCTGGCCTGTGTTCAGAGCTAATGATGGAGGCCCCAGGCCAGATTAGATTTTGTTAATTTACTCTGCCTCTCATTTTAGGCCTTTCTTTGGTTAGAGAGATGCCGTGTTTGGCATCTTAAAGAGAACATCATACACTATGTTAAAAATAAAAACAAACAAACAAACTCCCCTCCAAAAAAAAGAGACCTCTCTTTGTGTTCTATTTGAAACTGTTTTTAAAACTACATTCAACATGAGCTGACTCTGAGTTATCTGGCATCTTCTCTGGCTGGGAACCTCTCCTTCATCCTGGATGCCCTGTTCCAAGCCTCTCTCTCTCTCTCTCTCTCTCTCTCTCTCTCTCTCTCTCTCTCTTTTTTGCGGGGGGAGGGGGTGTAGATGGACA
Source organism: Marmota monax (assembly GCF_021218885.2). NCBI lineage: Eukaryota > Metazoa > Chordata > Mammalia > Rodentia > Sciuridae > Marmota > Marmota monax. The sequence continues at coordinate 44,200,337 of NW_026693777.1, forward strand.
CAACACAATGCCTTTATTTTTTTATATGGTGCTAAGGATTGAACCTGAGTCCTGCCTGTGCTAGGCGAGTGCTCTACCGTTGAGCCAAAATTCCAGCCCAAAGTCTCTCTTTTCTGAGGCTCTAGCTGCCCAGTGGACTGTCCCTGGCTTAAACAGCCCATCAGAAACCAAGCGACAACCAGACCATGGCCTGACTGACCAGAGTTATATGTTTGGATAGGAGATGTGTGTAAAGTGTTTTTGTTTTTGTTTTTGTTTTTGCGTTTTATTTTTGAGGGGAAGTAGCTTGAATGACAGCACTAATAATGATAAATGGAGTAGATGCTTTTTAAAGCACACACTTGGTCTCCTTACAAATCAAAAGCAGTGACCTGAATAGTTGCCAGGTCTCTTACCAGTATGGCTTTAGCAATTCACAAAACATGCTCATGTATGTTTTCTATTTCTTAGGGCCTTATTTCTGGACATCTTCATTAGAAGCCAGTGTGGGCCAGTAAGGAAACTGCTCATGGAGTCAGTTTGCAAATGCCAGATGTGGCTATAATACTTTGCTTTTTATTTTGACACAAGGGAGAGAAAACGATTGAAATTGTAAGAAAAAAAAAAAAAACCCAAAGCTCTGTGGATGAAGGTCTCTAATCTACAGGGCATTTGAAATCAGGCTTCCTTGAAGTCAAAGAGAAAGACACATATGTAAGATCCAGAAAACCTAATTCTTTGGGACTGCTAAGGAGAGATCTGGATGAGACTAAGTATAGATAGGCATTAGCTCAAGATGAATGACTTAAGTACCTAATTGAACCCAGGTGTTCTCATGTCTGTAAATATTATCCTGATTATAATTTAAAAATAAACACAGAGCCAGATGTGGTGTGCATGCCTGTGATTCTAGCTACTCTGGAGGCTGAAGCAGGAGGATTCAAAAGTTTAAGGTCAGCCTCAGCAACTTAGCAAGACTGTCTCAAAATAAAAACTAAAAAGGCTGGGGATGTAGCTCAGTGGTTGAGCACCCTTGGGTTCAATTTGTAGTACCACACAAGATTAATTAATTAACAAAATGATAAAAATAAATAAATAAAATAAACATGGAGATTAGAATGGGGGCAAGTTAAGACTTCTTTTTTTTTTTAAATAGTTGTACACAATACGTTTATTTTTATGTGGTTCTGAGGATCGAACCCAGGACCTCGAACATGCTACGCAAGCGCTCTAACGCTGAGTCACAACCCCAGCCCAAGACTTCTTTTGGTACATATTTTGAGGGTTTAAGGCAAAAGGAAACCCAGACACCAACATCCAGAGCTCTGTAGCTACTCAGAGCATCCTGCAGGGTATCTGGAAGCAGGGCTCTGTTCCTCCTGGTTCTGCCCACCCCACCCATGCAGGTGAGACCCAGAATGGTACTGGTTCTGGGCAGTTGACCTGTTGCCAGTGGGTAGTGGGTATAGCTGAGGGCCCAGGATGAAGAGTAGAAGCAGGGGTAAGGGTAGGGGCAGGGAATTACAGAGAGAAGCCAGCTGTGCTTGGATGTGGAGCCGGGAAGGGAGGGGCCAAGACATCCTTCCCCTGTCCCATCCTGGGACTCCTTCCTTCCTGCCCTCCAAGAGCCTCTCCTGGTTTGGGTCACATCTCCTCACTGTGGTCCATACCCTGGGGCTGCTGCAAGGCAAGAACTGCAGTGAGGAGACAGAAGGAGGTAAGAGAAGAACCCCTTCCTGAAACAGAACACAAGTCTGCCACAAAGCTGAGGCAGCCATGGAGGCCCCCTCTTCACCATCCATGTAGTTACTCCAGAAAGATTTCAGATGTGTAGCTCAGAGCAGCAAGCATGAGTTTACTGTAAGGAATAGGAAAAGGGAAAGGGGGACACCCTTGAGGGAGAGAGTGTGGGTCTTCTCAGAGAGGAGAGGACAGGGGGCCCCTCCTGCCCTCTAGCTTTATCGAGGTGTTATATGTGCCTTGACCAGACAAACTCCATTTTATGCTGAGACTCCATTTAGAATCAGAAATACTTCTGTGAGAAAACTCTGCCTATGATATCCATCCTGCTTAGCACACCCTGCTTAGAAATGCATGACAGTTGGAAAATGTTTCTGTTATTCTTATACAATATATTATTGTGCTCTCTTTTTGGTTCCCGTTTTTCTTGGGGAACATACCCTGACTGTCTGACTGTACTGGATCATTCTGACCCACTCCCGACATTGCTATGGTTTTGACTTACTGGTAGCTTGTGGTTGGGGCTATGAAGAGTGTACCCTACCTTCTGCAAGTTGTCGAAGGTTGCAGAGGTGACTTGCCTGCTGCCCTTCCGACCCACCGGCAAATAAAGGCTCTGTGTCTTGCTCCAAGAACAGACCCAGAGATTTATTTCAGATGTGCCACAACAGGGGGTCCCAGGGAAGTTTCCAGAGAGTCCTGCCCAAGCTCACCTTTTGACTGACAGCATAGGAAATGCACAGACAACCTTGAAGAAAGGATAGTGTGGTGCTCACAGAGTGTTGGGTTTTTTGGGAAACTGAGTCCTCCTGTTTTTGCCTCAGTTTCCTTCCCCTTTACTCTGTGAATAGGCCTCCACAAGCTTTCTTTGTGGGGGTCTTGATGTTTTGGTTGCCTGAGAGATTGGGGGATGTGATAGTTTGGGTGACAAGGGAAGGTCCAGGCCACCTGGTAGGGTGTGGCATGATCTTGAAACACTAGTTTTTTTCTAAGGGGATGTAACAATGGCTGGGGGAGGTTTTAACAATCCACTCCCCCATCTTCCAGGTGCTTGTCTATCAGATAAGGCTTCCTGTGGCTTTAGTGGACCTTCATGGTCCTTCCCCTGCACACCCTGGGTGACTAGCTACTAACACTCCCACCTGCAGACCCTCAGGGGCTTAGAGTTAGGGGCTCCCACCTGTGGACAGAGGGGAAGCAGAGGTGAGCCCTCGTGCCACTTCCAGATGGAGTCCCAGAGACTTTGAATGTGATTATCCTTTAAGAATGTCAATAAGGGGCATCTCCAGGCTTCATCTAGCTCACTCCCCTGTAAAACTCACCTCCTACATAATAAAAATAAAGCTAACAAAAGAATTTCACCAATGAATGAACAACACCAATGAATATTCTGGCACTGAGCATCACATGACCAGAACCATTCCCATCTCTCTCAGGGCACCTGGTCCCTGGTCTCCAGAAAGTCCTCATTCCAGCCTGCCTGGGCACAGCCAGGAACTGGGAGGCAGCACAGTTGTCACTCCTGGAGTGTCACTCCTGGGATTCTTGGTAATACTGGCCCCAGATGGGTTGAATCAACATTGTTACTAATGGAAAGTGTGTTGTGCACTTAAGTGCACACACTATGTTTGAGCTAAGTGCCTGATATGTGATAAGGGATTGGGAGAAGGAGAAATGGAAGGGAGAAAATGAGGAAGGGAAGAAAAAGGACGAGAAAGAGAAAAACAAGGCAAGTCACAAGGTGACTGGCAGAAGTGACAGCAGCAGGAGAGGATGTAAAGAAAAAGGAAGACTTTAACACTGTTGGTGGGACTGTACATTAGTACAGCCACTGTGGAAATCAGTATGGAGGTTCCTCAAAAGACTAGTCATGGAACCACCATATCCAGCTGTACCATTTCTTGGTATTTATCCTAAAGAATTAAATCATCTTACTAAAGTGACACATGCATACCCATTTTTATAACAGCGGAATTCACAGTAGCCAAACTATGGAACCAGCCTAGGTGTCCATCAGTGAATGAATAGATACAGAAAATGTAGTCTATATACACAGTGGAGTTTTATTCAGCATAAAGAAGAATAAAATTATGTGATTTGCAGGAAAATGAATGGAACTAGAGATGATTATGTTAAGCAAAATAAGTCCAACTCAGAAGGCCAAGGGTTTTATGTTTTCTCTCACATGCAGAAGCTATAGAGGAAAAAGGAAAAGAAAGATGAGAATGAATGTCATGAGGAGAGGGACAAAAGGGTGGGAGATGGAGGGGAGGGGGGAAGTGCTATAGAGTGATATTGGCCAAATTATACTTTTATATTGTGTGCATGTATGAATATGTAACAACAAATCCATCCCATAATTACGTCAAATGCGGAAAAAAATAAAAACTAAATAAATTAAAAAAATAATTTTAAAAAAACATTAAAAATCTCTAGGAAGAAAAGGAAGAGGAAGAGGAAGAGGAGTAAAGAGGAGAAGACACAGCAGCACTTCATGGTAACAAGCCACAGAGAAAAAAGTGAGATGGTCACATTGAAGGATAGTGTATTTGGTCCTGATCTGTGGCTCTGAAGTTAATATTTTTAATTCTTCCTTTTTTTACAACCATGGGGGAAGTTTTAAATTTATTCTGTAAAACAAACATTTCATGAGAAGTATAATAACCTAATGGTTTCTATGTATGACATTTTATGAAAAATACCTAAATTGACAATGGTGGGGGGAGAGGGTGGAAGGGGCCTTATATTCCTTCTATATTCCAATTGTTTATAACAGAAAAGTATTTTAAGTTTACATAATTCTAAATAAATGAAAGAGGGAAAAGCATTTTCCAGAGAAAATATAATTAAGCCAATTTAATTTCTTGATCAGTTTTCAACAGAATATTTAGATATTTTCAATGTTTTCACTTATTTTTGTTGAGATCAAGACCTCTCCACATACTATGAAATTTTCCCATTGTAGACTTGAACCTTGATGGGTTGAATCAACATTGTTACTAATGGAAAGTGTGTTGTGCACTTAAGTGCACACACTATGTTTGAGCGAAGTGCCTAAAACGTGATAAGGGATTGGGAAATTTTCTTGATAAATTTTCTTTCATAGCCATATTTCTTAACAATTCTAACTTTTTCCAACTCATTTTTTTATCCTCCAGATGTAATTCTCAGAAAGTTTAGTATGTGGAATTTTAGCTGTTATTGGTCTTATTTTGCACTGGTTATTCCTAAAAGTAAATATCACTGCAAATTGGATGAAGGATTGGTAGTCCACCTATTTTTTTAATTACAAAACGCATTGATAGGGCTCGGTTGTGGCTTAGTGGTAGAGTGCTTGCCTTGAACATGCGAGACCATGGGTTCGATCCTCAGCACCATATAAAAATAAAGAAATAAAATAAAGGTATTGTGTCCAACTACAACTAAAAAATAAATTTTAAGAAATGCATTGATAAAGAAAACAAAATTTTCATGGCCTCCTTAAAGTGACAGGATGCTTTGAACATTAAAATGATTGTTTAGCTGTGGAACCAACTAAAATGCCCTTCAATAGATAAATGGATAAAGAAACTGATATATATATATATATATATATATATATATATATACACACACACAATGGAATATTACTCAACATTAAAAGAGAGTAAAATTATGGCATTTGCAGGCAAATGGATGGAATTGGAGAATATCATGCTAAGCAAAGTAAGCCAAAAAACCAAAGGCTGGAAGTTCTCTCTGATAAGTAGATGTTGATCCATAATGGGGGGAGGGGGCATGGGAATAATGGAGGAACTTTGGATTGGGCACAGGGGAGGAGGGAGGGGGAATAGGTAAGATGATGGGATGAGATGAACATCATTCCCCTAGGTACATGTATGACTGCACAAATGGTGCAAGTCTACATCACGTACAACCAGAGAAATGAAAAGTTGTTCTCTATTTATGTACAATGAAATGAAATACATTCTGCTGTCATGTATAACTAATTGGAAAAAATAAAAATAAAATTTAAAAGTTAATAAATAAGTAAATACATAAAATAAAATAATTGTTTATGATGTGTAAAATCCTACAGATAGAATAAAAGGTGCCCTCAGTTTATTGGAGCAGGCTCTGGAAAGGAAGAATGTTCTTCAATAAGAAAGCCTTTTAGTAAGAAACAGAGTAAGAAGATCATGTAGAGAAAGGGGTTGTACCAACCTAGATGCCCTTCAGTAGATGAATGGATAAAGAAAATGTGGTATCTATACAAAATGGAATATTACTCAGCATTAAAAGAGAATAAAATCATGGCATTTGCAGGTAGATGGATGGAGTTGGAGAATATAATGCTAAGTGAAGTACACCGATCCCAAAAAAATAAATGCCAAATGTTTTCTCTGATATAGGAGGCTGATTCATAGTACGGTTGGAAAGGGGAGCGTGGGAGGATTAGATGAACTCTAGATAGGGCAAAGGGGTGGGAGGGGAAGAGAGGGGGTGTGGGGGTAAAAAGATGGTGGAATGAGATGGATATCATTACCCTTAGTACATGTTTTCAGAAACAAATGGTGTGAATATACTTTATATACAACCAGAGATATGAAAAATTGTGCTCATATGTGTAATATAAATTGTAATGTATTCTGCTGTCATATATAACAAATTAGAATAAAAGGAAATTTTAAAAAGGGAGGGGTTGCAGCCAGGTGCAGTGGCACACACCTGTAATCCCAGTGGCTTGGGAGGCTGAGTAGAAGGACCGGAGTTCAAAGCCAGCCTCGGCAATTTAGTGAAGCCCTGACTCAAGAAAAGGGCTGGAGATGTGGCTCAGTAGTTAAGTGCCCCTAGGTTCAATCCCAGGTATTGAGAGAGAGAGAGAGAGAGAGAGAGAGAGATTGCCACACAGACCAACAGTATCATGTAATTCTGAACAATTTTCCATCAATGGTTATGTTAGCTACCTTTCCTACACTGTGACAAAACAAATGATAAATTTATTGGGAGGAAAGGTTATTCTGGCTCAGGGTTTCAGAGGTTTCTCTGTTTCTGTCCATGGTGGTTTGGCTCTGTTGCCTTGGGCCTGAAGGGATACAGTACATCACCAAGGAGAGCATTCTTGAAGAGGCCTGTTTACCTCATGGTGGTCAGGAAGCAAATAGAATAAGGTCCCAATCTCTTCAAGGGCACATCCACAATGCCTAGCTTCCTCCCACTAGGCTTCACATCCTAAAGGTTCCATCACCTTCCAATACTGCCATAGCCTGGTAACCAAGCCTTTAGCACACTGGGCCTTTGCAGACATTCAAATCCAAATCATAGCAGTGCTTAAATTAAAATTTCTGGAATTAGTTCCGGGCACATTTAACTACTTAATTGTATAGGGTAATGGTCCATCTCCAGGGTTTGGAGGCCGAAGACTTCATGAGTATTCCTTTCATCTGTACCCCTTCAATTCTGGGGACACGAATAAGAAAAAAAATCAGAAATGTTTTTAAAAACACACATAATAATATTATATATCATTTAGATAAACAATGGCTAGGGTCCCATGTAGGAAGACTCTCATGTCTCAAATATTTATATGTAGCAGGAATAGGGAAATTGACATAGTTGGTAACAGTTACTTGAACAAATTAAATTGTTTCATGTTTTCCCAAAAATGAACTGAGACTCTATCTAATAAACTGGTTTGAACAATAGCTGCTACTATTATTATTGGGTCCAAGCAGGCTCTGCCTCAGGTGCTCTAATTTGGGGGAACAAAAGCTCATTTATTTTTTGCTCCAAAAAGGGGGCATGGGACTTTATCAAAAGGAGCAAACATTCTGCAGCCATGAGTTCAAGAAGATAATAATTAATTGGCATTTCTCCTCACAGGTCCATGGAAAGCATCCTAGGTGGCATCAGGAGACAGAAAGGCTAGGCTCAGCTTTCTTGCTCTTGAGAATATTATTGGTCAAGTTGCTCAACCTTCCTGAGCCTTGGTTTCTTCATTTGTAAAGCAGGAATAATAACTTAGAAGCGTGAGAACTAACACTTGGCAAGTCCTAGACCACAATCCTGTTAGTTTCTTTTCTGCCCAACCCCTATTATAGAAAGTGCAGTTTCAGACCCACAAGGTTCACCAAAAATTCTTAGGTGATTTTCCCCAAATGTGACATTCCCTGTGAATACCACAGCTATTTCAATGGTAGGCTGCAGGTTATGTGACGAGGATGCAGGTGTGTTTCAGAAGAGGGGAAGGCTTTTCCCATCTCATACAAGTGAATGCCACATTAGACTCTATGAACAGAATCATAATTTTTTTCAATGAAGCAAGACTTCTGTTGGACAATCTGGGTGAAGCATTTGAAAATGCTTTTGAAGTACTGATGCAACATTCATCTGGGAATCTTCAGTACTCCCCAGATTACAAAAATTACCTGGCTTTCATTAATCATTGTCCTCACATTGGTGGAAATTCCAGCTGCTATGGAGGGTTGCCTACAGAGGATACTGTCTATAACTGGAGAACCATAATAAGCTGTGGGCTTCTATTTTGAAGGAAATATTCCTTAACCTCTGCAGAACATAACTGAAAATCAGTTGATGCAAACTGCTGTTTTCCAGCAAAGGGGAGGAAAATGGAGGAAGAAGCTCGGGCGGCTGGAACCCCTTTGGAAGACCCTGTGCAATCCCTAGATGGCATCTTGTATCCAGTGTGTTGGTAAAATCAAAAGCACCTTTCAGTTTGTTTTTAAAAAAAAAAAAAAAGGTTGGGGGGATCTTGCTGAAATTTTTTGTGGGGAAAGAAAAGGCAATTGGAAGACCATAAATTATCGGAAAATAGCCAGAGCCCTGAGGAATTACAGGACTGGGAAAACCACCAAATTCCAGAGAAAGCTCAGCTACCTATTCAGTAAGGACATTCTCCAAAAATCCTCTACCTCATTTCTTGGGGAAAGAGATCCATTCATAGTCTGTCCAACCTGCTCAAGAATATTTGTTTAAATAACTAGAATGCAAATTACAACTATATATATATATATATATATATATATATATATATATATATATATATATATATATGTAAGCATTGTTTCAATAACACAGCAAAATAACAGCCTTGATTCTTATGACTATTATACATATGGTGCAATTCCTAAAATGGTCTCAAGGTAACAACTATTATTTTTTAAAAATAAGATATGTTGTCTTTGTCTCCCACACAGGAGAGTATGTCACTTGGTACCCTCTGCATCCACAACTCTTAGGAGTTCATCATCAAGTAGGAAATAGGGACAGGATTGGGCCTGAGTTAGGATTTCCCTCATTCTAGGGGAAGAATGAAGAAGTCGGGGGGTGGGGGGGGTACGTAGCCCAGGGCACGGAGCAGCTGAAGTTGCAGGTAGAGACCTTTTTAGAGCCTGTTACCCTGGTAGAGCAGGCCATGGGGAAATGTCTATGACACTGGTGTCCATGTCCTGAGCTGAGGAACTAGAGGTAGGTCTGAGCTGGGAAAATGGGGGTCAGCCAAACTCTCTGTCCCCAGGGGTGTGGAGCCTGTGGTATGCCCTGTGATGCCCTCTAAGCCTCACTCCAGGAGAGGGGGTAGAGGGGAATCAGGTAGAGGGGAACCACCTAGACTGTCCAGTAGTGGGTGAAGAATAATGGGAACAGCTGGAGCAGCTGTATTTCATCAGTGCTAGGAGACAAAGGCAGGACAATGACAGAGGGATACAACTGTCTATTTCAACAGTGACACCATGTGGTACTGAGAGCAAAAACAGAAGAGTCAGCCTCTCCTGAGGACTTTCATGGCCAGAACTCAGGCCCTTGATCTAGGTAAGCACCCCTGTGGGCTTCATGGTTCTTACTGACGGGAGAAACCCAGGAGGAAAAAAATATTTCTAAGCTAGGCTGGTTGGAGTCTCAAAGTCAATGAGTTTGATAGTTTAAGCAAATATAAACTTAATTTGAACTCCAAGTTAGGAAGTGATTACACATTAGTGTGGTTACCTTGGGGGATAGTCGAGACCACAGGCATAGAAACTGATGACACAGAACACCATTGTCAGGCTGTGAAAAGCTCCTGAGTAGGAAGAGATCTGCCCCTTCCCAGATGAGATGGTCTCAGGCCACTTGCTCTTTCTCTTCCTCCTGTGTGCCTAATACAGTGGCCCTGCCATCCACCCAGTTGCTCAATGGGTTAGTCAAGACTCTTTGGTTTTAAGTGTCAGGAACTAAACTAAACAAGCTTAAGCATAAAAAGCAATTTATTGTTTCACCTAATTGGGAGGGATATAGGATTGACTCACAGAATTAAAAGAATGAAGATTCTGGCAAGTTGAGGAAGGACCGAAACTGGGATTAGAAGCATCTGGGACTCTCCTGCTCTCATCTGCAACCCCAGCATCAGGGGGAAGTTTGTTCAACAGGCATCCTTACTTTAGGGAAGGGCTCTGATCAGCTCACTTGAGTTAGGTGTCTGCTCCTGGGCTAATCCCCAGTGCCTAGGAGATGACATACTAAGTCGTGGTCACACCCTTTGTGATGCCACTGGGAAGGAGGTGTCACTTACTTGGTAGCCACAAACCCAAGGTTCCTTTTGTCCATTATGCACATGCTGTTCTTTACCCCCAGATTTATTTTAGTAAATGTTTAATTAAAACTTGACATATATGAAGAAAAGTGCATGAGTCCTCAGCCTGAGGCTAGGTGACTTTTTATTATTTGCTGTGGTTTGAATGTTTGTCATGTGCTGGAAACTTAATCCCCAAAGTCATAGGTTAATAATACTTAAAGGCGTGGAATCTTGGGAGGTGATTAGGTAAAACGAGTTTTGCCCTTGTGAATACATTAATCCATTCTTAGATTAATGTGTAAATGGGCTAATGAGTTATCTCTACAGTGGGTCTATTATAAAGTTTGGCTGGTTTAAGCCCCTCTTGTATGGGGCCCCCTCATCGTGTGAGTCCCCACACCGCCTTGGTTCTTTCTCTAGAGTCCCCACCAACATGAAGGTCTCCCTAGATGCAATACCTCAACCTTGGATTTCCCAGTTCCCAGAGTGAAAAGAAATGTTTGTTTCTTTATAAATTATTCAGTATCACGTATTCCATTGGAGCAATAGGAAACAGATTAAGACACTGTTACACACACCTGTGTAAACAGCACCCTGATCATGAAATAGAACATTCTAGTACCTGAGAACCCTTCTGTACTTTCTTCCAATCATGGCTCTCCTGGCCCTCAGGGCAAACACCATCCTGATTTCTAACATAATTATTCTGATCAGTTTTGGAACTTTATGTAAATGCAGTCATTTGGTATTATCAGTCTTCCTCCTTCTTTTTTCAGTACTGGGAATTGAACCCAGTGGCATTCTACCACTGAGCTATGTTCCCATCTCTTTTTATTTTTTACCCTGAGACAGAGTCTCACTAAGTTGCCAAGGCTGGTCTCTAATTTGTTTGTAATCCTCTTGCCTCAGCTTCCCAAGTCACTGGGATTACAGGCTGTGTCACCGCACTGGCTCAGTATTATTCTTTTATATCTGGCCTATACAGTCAGTTTTATGTTTACAAAATCTGTTGTGTGTGATGCAGTGTTTGTTTCCATATCTACTTAGTATTCCGTTACATGAATACGCCAAAATTTATTTATCCATTTTGCTGTTGATGGACATCCTAGCCATGGAGAGGGAAATCCCAAGTGCCACTGGAGTGTGAAAGTGCTGAGAGAGACTTCACTTAGGTGCTTAGGACTTTGAATTTTGCTCTAAATTATGTCCTTCTTTGAATATACCTATAAATGCTAGTTGCTAATTAAATAAATTTAAAACTCACCACATGAGTTTTAAAGCATATTTTATGAAAAGGTTTACAGAATAACAAACATGCTTTGTGCTGGTAGGGCCCATTGTAGCCCACTGGGCCATTGTAGCCCAGCCAGGCAAACTGTCTTGGCAGCCGTGGCATTATAGCATGCCCCCTGGTAGTATACATCTGACTTGCACTCGAATTTAATTAATTGCAGGTTTGTTTTTTTTATTTCCCCTTTTTTAACTTGTTATCAGTGATACATGGCAGTAGAATATATTTTGACATATTTTTACAAAAATTAATTATGTCTTACCCTAATTTGGATACCAGTCTTGGGGATGTACATGATATGGAGATTCACTGTGGTGTATTCATATATGTATATAGGAAAGGCAAGTTAGATTCATTCTGCTGTCTTTCCTATTCCTATACCCCCTCCCTTCCCAGGGGCAGTTTAAACTGGGATTTTTTTATGTGCATAAAAATGTTACATCTCAAGAATAGAGGTATTTTGGACTAGACAGAGGAGAGTGAAGGGAGAAGAGGGGGTACGGGGGTAGAATGAATCAGACATTATTAGTCTATGTGCATATATGATTAGATGATCTGTGTAACTACATCATGTACAATCAGATGAATGAGAAATTGTACTCCATTTATGCATGATGTGTCAAAATTCATTCTAGTGTCATGTATAGCTAATTAGAACAAATAAAAATATATATTTAAAAAGAAGTGCTCCATCTCCATGGGGCACATCTCCAATCAGGATATAGGCTCATTTCTAAAATAATTATATAAATTTAAAAATAACAACTACCATTTATCAGCACCTACTATGTACAGGATATTATGACAAATTCTTCACCAGTAGTAGCCTGTGTAATCCTTCCAGCATCTCTAAAAGGTTCTGAGGTTGGAGATGGCAAAATCACTTGCTCAAGGGCACAGAACTATCTCAGCATCTCCTTTTACAGATGGGAAAGAGGGTTAAAGAAGTTCAATGATCACAGCCAGAGCCAGGTTGAACTCCAGCCTTCTCCCACAATGATGTCTTCTGTCTGTTCTGAGTGGTTATTCCTAGCTGTTCAATGCTCGCTCCAGTTCATCCCCCACAGTCCAGCCCCCTCCCCAAGGAAGGCTGTAGTCAGAGGAAAGCTCACACTCTCACCTGGGGCTCTTTGCTGGAATGCAAATACTTATGACCCCTTTCCCCCCATGCAAGGGGATAAGTTGTTTTTCTGACTAGTAGAACACAAAACCTTGACTGGGTCAATAGTACTGGTGGGTGGGATAACACACCCAAAGGCCAAGAGTCATCTATTATTTTCTCCATCTTCCTCTACCTGGGCAGAGTTAGGCCAGCCAGTGCTCTGTCTCTGCTTCCCTGCCCATTGCCAGATGTTAAGTGAGATGACTAACTTGTCCCAGTGTGCCCAGGACCTTCTCCATTTTTGTATTGAAATTTCCCCATCTTAAGTACCACCTCAGTCCCAAGTAAGTTGATTTTTACTCTAAAACTTAGTAAGTTGGACCCAATTCACCATAGATCCAGTTGTCCTAGACTCCATAAGAAGACAAGAAATTCTTTAGGCCTCTTGACTTATGACACATTGGCCAGTTCAGTGACTACCAGCGCTCTGCATTGGTGTTGAGGGGTATCAGGACTTGTCCTACCTATAAAAAGTGGGCTTTGTTAGCACATGTGGAGCCTAGCTTGTGACTTCGGCAGGCAGGTGGCCTGGGTTTGGATCCTGGCTCCACTCCTGCTGGCTTTGTGCCCTTGAGCAAGTGATTTTGCCACCTCCAACCTCAGAACCTAATTCCTAGGAAGAGTACTTAGCTTCACTGGGCTGTTGTGAAAATTAAATGGGAAAAATGCAAATGCTCAGAAATGTTGAGCCATTTTTATGGTTTCATGGTGATCTTGATTTTGTCCATGTTCAGACATATTTATGGAGTGATCTTGCCTCTTTCTTGCTCTGTCATTATTGTTTATGGTGACCCTGTAAGACATTGGTGCTCTTGGAAAGTACTTTTGTTCATCAGGAGGGTACCATGGCCAGCAGCCAGAGCCAGTTCAGCTCCCAGCAGACCAAGTAAGAAGAAGCTTCTCTTCCTTTTTCACTCCTGAATTTCATCACTGATAACATGGAGATAATAACACTGCCTAACATATTAGGCAGCTGGAAGAATGAAGAGAAATAATATAAAATGTCTTGCATAAAATAAAACACAAATGCCAATAAATTCTATCAGTGTTGTTAAAAATGAATTTGTGAGGACTGGGGATATAGCTCAGTTGGTAGAGTGCTTGCCTCACATGCACAAGGCCCTGGGTTCAATCCCCAGCACCACACACACACAAAAAAAAAAGAATGGAAAAAGAATAGAATATAAGACAAAACTCACATGATTATCTCAACAGACACACAAAAAAATCACTTGACAAAATTTCATACCTTTAATGATTAAAGAAAAACTCACTCAACAAATTAGAAATAGAAGGGAAAGTTCTCCATCTGATAAAGAACTTGTTTTAGAAAAACCCACAGCTAAATGGTGAAAGACTTAATGCCTTCATCCCATATCAGGAACAAAACAAGAATGTCTGTTCCTGTCACGTTCATTCAATACTGCTGGAGATTCTAGTCAATTAGGAAAGAAAAATAATAATAAAAGGCATTCAGATCAGAAAAGAAGAAGTGAAACCATCTCCATTGCAGATGACATGGAAAGTTCTAAGGAATATATAGAAAGTATGAGAGCTAAGAAGCAAGTTCAGCAGGATTACAAAATACAAAATCAATATACAAAAATGAAATGTGCTTCTAGAACATAGCAATGAACAATCTGAAAAAGAAATGAAGTAAACAGTTCTATTTGTAATCCATCAAACATAATAAAATACTTAAGAATAAATTTGAATGAGTGCAAGACTTTATACTGAATGGGAGGGGGCAGGTGTGTATGTGTGTGTGTGTGTGTGTGTGTGTGTGTGTGTGAGAGAGAGAGAGAGAGAGAGAGAGAGAGAGAGATTCCTAGTGCCTAAAGCCATCCCAAATCCATTCTGCTCAGGAATTAAAGTAACTACTTGTGAAAGCTTGTCTGGTATGACCAGCTGCTCTACACACTGGCCTAGTAGAGTTTCTTTCCACTTCCTCTTGAGCTAGCTGTGAACATGAGGGAGAATGGTGGGTGGGATGCAGCCTGCCCTGAACAGGACCTGAGTGAGGTAGCCCCGGCCCAGGAGAGCTGGGAACTTCAGCCAGAGAGCTGTGGCTACGCCCAGCTGCAGACTGGGTTAAGCTCCCAGCCTTCAGAGGGTCAGAATGTAGCCCTTGGAGTCTTGGGGTTCCTGAGCAGTCTTACATCTGTGCCTTTGAAGGCCTGGCCTCAGGGGCCCTGCGCTTCAGAACAGTCCTCAAGGCCTGCAGGATGGCAGCCTGGCTGTTCTGCACATTGTAGTCACTGAGCCTCAGCAGACCATCGAAGTCTTCCTTCTTGTAGGTCATGTTGCACAGGGCATAGGGGGAGGTGTCCTTGGTGACATCCACTTGGCCAGCAGGGATCTCTGCAGGGCTGCGCTTGACACCTGCCCAGGGGTAGAAGGGGCATCAGGAGAAGGACCAGAGGCCTTTACAGCTGGCCAGAACTAAGCCTTGAATAGGATATAGTGGAGAGCTGCTTTTTCCCCAATTATCTGTGCCTTTTACCCAAAAATATCAATGTAAATGGTAGAATGCTATTTTTAAGTATGAGGAGTTTTCTGCTCCCAAATTCCCTGTAGCATGACACTTCTTCCACTATTCAGGCAGCTCCACAGTATGGCTCTGTGTTGCTTCTGGGTAAGGTGGAAACAGCCAGAACAAGAAAGTCAATTAGGTTAAAAAATGGTGGAAACTAATAGAGCTTTGGCTTTGTAAGAACCAGCCTTTGTTGAGAGAGAAAATTTCTCTAGAATTCCAAGATGTGGGCTGAACATGTTAAGAATAAAGCTGGGAGATTTAAATTATGGTGGGAACTAAAAATTGGGGTATAACCCACTAAGACAGAAATTTGATTTTTCCCACCCAAAGGAAATAAACTCTGACAAGTTGATGGGAGGAGAAAATAAAAGCGTGATAAGTGTTTAGATTTGGAGGCCATTGAGGAGAAGAAGGCCAGCTTCCTGAGAAAGGACCTCAGCCTGGGCTGCCCAGCATAATAAAGAGGCCAAGTGACCTATGCCCCCAGCTACTGCCCGGAGCAGGACTAGAGAAGTTCAGGGGTATCTATAAGTACTGGGGGAAGAGGAGGCTAAAGGAGCCTGGGGTCATGACTCTAAGGAAACCTGCACAGTGACATGAGGATGCTGCGGGGATGTGAGTGTCAGCCACCAAGGCCAGAGGTATCTATCCAAGGCCTTGAGCCTTTTCAGGGCAGACTTTCTTCCCTCTCCCCTGGTGACTGGGGCAGGGCCTCAAGGGGCCAGGCAGCTTGGCTGGAAGAGGAAAGGCGGTCTCACCGGGAGCTGAGTAGTCCTTGAAGGAAACATTGACCAGCGGGAAATGCAGCAAGACAGGGGCCTCGGGGCAGGTGGGGTCTGAGAAGAGGTAACACTCTTTGGGTTGGAGTTGGTCCTCAGGGCTGAGCTCCACATGGGGGAAGGGCAGCCCCCGGGCCCTGCAGTACAGCTCCGACTGCTGCAGCGCCTGGAGGAACAGAAGGCAGCTCAGAGAACCCATCAACCCACATCACCAGTCATCCAGCTGGTTCTGTCCTGCTCATGGCCCAGCTAAGCTGCATGTGCCTCAGAGAGAGTCTGAGGATTCTAGGGGTTCAAATCTTTAGGTGCGATGAAGACCCAGCATCTTCTACCTCCATTTGGATTGCTACTGCTGGATTATTCAAGTCCCAGAGCCTAGAGGGCTTCAGTAGGTGACCTACATATGCATACCAGCATTACCAAGTCCTCAGGGGAGGTGGGGTTGCATGTGGAGATGCCCAGTGTCTCCTCCTAGCTCTGTCCAGTTATTTTTCTTTGGTGTGGTGATATATGACCCATGCAGGCGTCCTGGGAGCCCAGGACCCCATCACCACTGCAGCCCTTCCCCACCAGGACCCTGGAAGGATTTGTGGGTTACAGCTTGCTACCTCTCCCTTCCTTGGTGTAGGTCAGTAGCTCAATGGCCTTGCTGCTTGCCCCTGGATCTTGGCCTGGTTGGACAAAGGGTCTTGGGTCCCCAGGGGGCAACCAGAAGCACCTCGAAGGGTGAGTTTAGGGAGCAGTTGAAGGAGAGTATGAGGTCCATCCTGCGACCGGGCCGGAGCAAGGAAGGAAAGCTGGTGTTGATGAAGTAGGCCGGGTCCACCAGGCAGAGCTGGGGTTCCTGGGGGGTCAGTCGACTGGGGATGGGGTCTAGCTGGAAGTCTGGTGAGAAAGGCAGTGACAGTCAGAGGCAGCCACCCTGCCACAGTAGCCCACCAACAACATCCACCTCCACGTCCCTTCCTTATATCTGGTGTCACTCCCTAAATGCACATGCCACCCCAGCCTTTCCCAAGACCTCTCAATGGGATCTTCTCCAGACTACAGACCAGAAGTGGATGCTGTGACCCCCAAGCATCTTTCAGTTAACAACCATGGCCCATCCTCACCCAGGAGTCCATATTTGTTATGGCCCTTACCTGCCCAGGTGGAGAAGTCTTTCTGGTTGCAGTAGTCCCGGTGTAGCTGGAGGCCATGGAGGAAGTTGGCCTCACACTGGTGGAGTGGCCTGTTAGTCAGGAAGCCCTTAAATGCCTGGGCCAGTGCTGTTCCAGACTTCAGCCAGGAGGACTCCATCCATGAGGAGGTTGCAGAGGAGGCTACAGGTGCCTTCTCTGCAGCCAGAGGAACAAACATTACTCCACTGAGAGGCCTGGAAATGTCCAGCTCTTCTTCCCCCAAGGCACTCCATCCCCTCAACCATATCTAAAGGGAAGCAGCCTCATCCTGGGCTCCCCTTAGTGTCCCCTCTCCTACCTACGTTCTGGATCTTGTCCTTAATGTGCTGCTTCCAGTCCCCCTCAGAGCAGGTGAGGCCATACCAGGTGTCCAGCAAGTTTAGGGAAAAAATATTGCTCCAGATACCTGAAGACCAAACCCACAGAGGTCAGCTTTCAGGCACCTGCTCCCTGTCTTTTCCACCTGGAAGCCAGCGGTCCCCACTCTTGAGTGCAGATGGAAAATGGGAACTGGAAAAAGGCTTTTCTTCCAATGGCTTCTCTTCCCCACTGCCCAACCCCTGCCCCTCACCCTGGGGCTCTGCCCAGACCTGAGCTGCAGGATTCATGTCCAGGAAGAAACTTGCAGAGTGACCATTCCTTACCTTCTAGAAAGCAGATCTGGGACTCAGGGAGCCTCTTCATCAGTTGCCCCATGAAGAACTTGGAACCAAAGAGCTCAGGAGGGACAAAACCTCCATACTTCAGGAACCCAACCTCATAGGGGGAGAACTCAACCCACTCTAATGTGGCAGGAAGGAGAGGCAGGAATGTGAGTTGTGTGGGTTGGGGGAGGCTGAGTTCTGCCAAGGGTCAAAGATATTGCCCCTTGACATGCCTCAGCCTTCCTCCTGACTGGCACCAACTCAGGAAACATGAGGAATGCAGGGTCCTAGGTTAACCAGCCCCATCCTACCCCATCTGCATGTTCAAACACCACCCCCACCCAAGGGCAAGGAGCACCCCAGGCAGACTCTTGGGCTTACTAGCACCAACACCCTTCCAGAAGCTTGTACAATCTGCATAGAAGTTTCCAGATTGAATTATCTGGAGATTCTCAGGGTGCAGAGGATTTAGGGAGTGTGTGTGTTGGAGGATGGAGTGAATAGGACTGTACCCTTGAATTCGAAAGTATCCAGATTGTTCTCTTTGACATTGAGGCTCAAGTAAAGAGGTAGAGGGTTCTGACCACGCTCCAGTGCTGTTCTCTGTCCTGACAGCTTCTGATCCACAACCTGGGATTGGAGGACATGAGGACCCAAGTGAGGGTGGGAGCACCCTGAAAGCAGCAACTCTACCAGGACAAGGGCAGGGCAGGAACATAGGCTGGGGGGAAGGAGGTGGCTGCTTCACTGGGATTTAGGAGGAATGGTGGGTATGTGCATCCAGTTCCCAATCCTGTCCCCATGTCCTCACCAGGCCCAAGGTGGACATGTAGGGCTCTGCAGGTTGTATACTGCCTATCTCCCAGGAGGGCCATTCCCGAAGACAACAGTGACAACCGTCCTTCTCCCCATACCCTGTGCCTCAGTGGGACTCAGGAGCAGAAGTGAATACTGACATGAAGACATACACATGTATGCATGCACACATTGCTTTCCAGAAAGCACACCGCAATCCCCTTTTAGTACACACTGAGCTATGCCAAGGGACTTGCTGCCCTTTTAGGGTTCAAGTTTCAGCCCCTCCCAGATATTTTCCTGGTGTTCCTGCCTCCCCCTCCTCCTCCTCCTCCTCCTCCTTTCCTGCTTTGTTTGCACAGTATGAGGTTGTACCCTGTGGTTTATTCCTGCCTTCTGTTTCTAACTCTCTCTTTAATAAAATGCCAAGCTCTGTCACTGATGGCAAAGACTATGGCTTGCTTTTGGGGGGAGCCCCACAGAGCCTCCCTGAGTTCTAGGGACACAGAAAGTTCACATTCTATTCAGAGATGTACATGGGGCTCCTCTCAAACTCCCTCAAGGTGAAAGGTGAATGGTGGCAGCTGCCCAAAGCCATGCCTTGACAAGAATGGTGCTGCCACAGATGAGGCCAGGGCTGTTGGCCCTGGGCTGTTTTGGACAGGATGGCACATGTCATCTCTGTCTTAGGCTTTTTAGTGTAGAAGAGTGTTGAGACCTAGGAAGCTCCCAACCTACCATACCAGCCCTTATATCCAAATTTACTTATAAAGCAGGTTAAACACATAGCTTGACGGGCCTGTATGAGAATCAGTCTATCAGAAGTCACTTCAGAATTTATCTTTTTAAAAAACCTCCCCAAGGGATTCTGATGATCAGTGAGATTGAGTCCCAAGAGTCTAGCCCAGCCTACCCAATAAGAAGTCCCCTTCCTATAAGTGTGGCAAAAATCTAGCACAAGTAGTGTCTTTCCTCCTTCCTGATAGTCCTCTGTCACTTGACAAGAGCACTCATGTGTCAACTCATGCATCTTTCCCCCAGTTCTTCAGTGGTACCCAATATAACCTGAGTTATAGAGGGAATCCACAGAACAATCCGCAACAGGGCCTGAGCTCCTGCTATAGGTGACGTTATCTCAACAACATCAATAAATCAGTGCTGCGGAGTGAATGTGTCCATGTGATTGGGAGGATAAGAGTTGACTAACATCAGCAATTTCCCTTCTCAATGTCTTTTTTGTTTTGCAATACTGGGAATTGAACTCAAGGCCTTGTACATGCAAGGCAAGTGTTCTACTACCACCACTGAGCTACATCCCCAATCTTTTTTCAAATTTGATTTTGATACAGGGTCTTACCAAGTTTCCCAGCACCAGCTTCAATGTCTATCTATTTATTTATGGTATTGAGTTTTGAACCCAGGGGTGCTTTACTAATAAACTATATCCCCAGCTCTTTCTATTTTTTATTTTGAGACAGGGTCTTTCTAAGTTGCTGAGGCTTAAACTTTAGATCCTCCTACCTTAGCCTCCTGAGGCTGAGATTTCAGGCATGCACCTTCTTGCCAGCTTAATGTCTTTTTATTTAGCGATACTGTTTATTGCTCTTTTTATATGTATAATGAGGAGGAAAATGGCTTTTTACTACAGTTTCACAATTTCTGCCCTAGAGAAAGTTTTGGGAAAGGGTAAGCAACCCTTACACCTACTAAAACAGCACCAAGGATACCCTGTGATAGTTACAACTAAGCTGCATAGGATTTTTTATCTCTAGCCTCATAGTTTCCAAGTAAGTATCCCCAATTCTGCAGAACATCATTCTGACAACTCAAGGTACCCACTGGAAATGGTGGTGCTTGGTAATATGTTGATATGGTTCAGGCAGTGTACATAGTAAACTAAAGGGTGTGCAAATTTTTTTTGTTGTTGAGTATTGCAGAAAAATATGTAAAAACCTCTTCACTCAGGAGAAGATAAGAGAAAAACTAGGAGTTTCTCCTTTAGAATGGTAAGGAGCTTCTAAGCAGTTCAAGACTTGCCAGTAAAAAATAAAGGAAAAAAATCTAAAGAGGTATTTTGAGTGAGGGCACACATCTATAATCCAGCAACTCAGGAGGCTGAGACAGGAGGATTGCAAGTTCAAGGAAAACCTCAGCAATTTGGCAAGGTCCTAAGCAACTTAGAAAAATCCTGTCTTAAAATAAAAGATAAAAAGGGCTGAGAATGCAGCTCAGTGGTATAGAACCCCTGGATTCGATCCCCAGTACCCTCCTACACACACACACATATAACTAGTTTGAAATGCACTGATTATAACTGGTATGTGTGTGTGTGGGGGGGTGAACTAGGTATCAAAGTCTGGCTTTGCACATACTAGGTGAGCACTCTACCTCTGAGCTCACCCCCAGCATAACTGGTACATTTTTGTAGTAGATTGTTATAAGAACTGAACCAATATTTTAGACATAAGTAGAATGACAAGTTCATTCTGAGTAATGTTTCAAGATATGATACTTTCCTAATAAACTTGATATTAATGAAATTAATATCATTAATTGTCTTGAAAGAAGTTTTTCTGATATTTCACAATGATTTCTCATACTTAGATTAGTATATTATAGAGGTAATAAATAACTGCCTTTCTCTAAAGACTTACAAAAAATTAGAAATCAATGTTAAAATTGTCTGAATAAAACATTATTTTAAGAATAATAAATGGCTGGACCCGGTGGCACATATCTATAATCCCAGCAACTCAGGAATCTGAGGCAGGGGGATCACAAATTTGAGGCTAGCCTCAGTAATTTAGTGAGGCCCTAAGCAACTTAGTGAGACTCTGTCTGAAAATAAAAAGTAAAAAGGGCTGGGATGTGACTCAGTGGTAAAACACCCCTGTGTTCAATCCCCAGTACCAAAACAAACAAACAAGAATATATTATAATAAATTATCATTAAGAGGTAAAACATGATAGCTAAGAAAATAAAGGAAACAATAAATTGAAAAACTTTTATATGGGGACAAAATTTTAAGCAGCATAGGTGCTCATTTCAAAAAATACATACATGGTCAATAATGTCACAAGGGTTTTTATTCTTGTGAACGATAAAGAATGAAATAAACTTTGTCTTTTTGAAAATGACTATAAACCTTTTACATAAAACCACACATTAAGACATTGCTAGAGGATCAAGTGGTGATTAAGTAGAAATCCTCTTTATAGCCTGGGATCATACTAAATTTCCTAGCCCCTTGTGAAGTGAGCTGTTAAAATAAGCTTCTCCTCACTATAGTAACTAGTTGTTGCCAGCAGGCAGAAAATTCAGTCAATAAAACACCTTCAGGGCTGGGTTATAGCTCAGTGGTAGAGCAGTTGCTTAACACGTGTGAGGCACTGGATTCGATCCTCAGCACCATGTACAAATAAATAAAATAAGGTATTGTGTCCACCTACAACTAAGAAAAAAAAAAAAAACGTTAAAACAAAACAAAAAAAAAACCTTCAAAGCTGAATATGAGCGGGAGCAGGGGTGCACACCTGAAATCTCAGCTACTTGGGAAGTTGAGGTAGGAGGATCACAAGTTTAAGGCCAGCCTGGGCAACTTAACAAGACTCCATCCCAAAATAAATAAATTAATAAATAAATAGAACTGGGAAGCTGGGTGCATTGGTGCATTCCTATAATCCCAGCAGCTGGGGAGACTGAGGCAGGAGGATCACAAGTTCAAATCCAGCCTCAGCAACTTAGCGAGACCCTAAGCAACTCAACGATACCCTATCTCAAAATTTAAAATAAATAAATAAGGGCTGGGGATGTAGCTCAGTGGTAGAATGCTTGCCTGGCATGCATGAGGCCTTGGGCTTAATCCCCAGCACACACAATAAAAACAAAACAAAACAAAAATCTGAATATGAATCTTAAACAATAGATCCAAAGAAGACATAGAATATTAATAAAATAAAAATATTTCAAGTAATTATTTTGGTGTTATAAATCCAATGCTGTGTCAACCAAAATCCCAGCAACATTTATCATGAAACTTGATTAACTGTTTATTTTATGTAGGGAGAAGAGCAAAGGGCCAAGGGTAGCCAAGATAATTCTAAAGAAAAACAAAGGTGCCAGGGGTAAATTTTCCCTAGTAAATACCAAGATTTATTAGAAAGTTACAATAGTTGAGTCAGGGTGCTATTGGCATAGGGATAGATAATAAGTCCTGTGAGAATGGAATAGAGAGCTCAGGACGAGTCCTATGAATATAGGAACCTGATGTGATAGAAGTCTCAATGCCAATGATGGGAGGGGAAAAAATCAGTATACAAAACTGGGGGTGTTTGGATCCATCTGAAATAAAGTGGGCCCTGTCCCTATAACACTTAAATTTTGGTTGAATTCAAGTCCTATTTGTAAGAAACAGATCTTCAAAACTTATATTAGGCCAGGTGTGGCAGCACATGCCTGTAATCCTAGCCACTTGGGAGCCTGAGGCAGGAGGATCACGAGTTTAGGTCAACCTGGACAACTTAGTGAGACCCTGTCTCCAATTAAAATTAAAAGGGTTAGGGATGTGGCTCAGTCGTAAAGTCTCCTGGGTTCAAATCCAGTACCAAAAAAAAAATATGCAAGAATATTAATATCCAGAATATTGAAAAAAATTCTAAAGATGATATTAAAAATAGAAAATTGGAAAAGGATTTTAGGAGACAATTCATGGAAGAGGAACCCAAATGATAAATAGACTTGAAAGTATGATGTGTCACTAAAAATCAAGCAAATGCAAAAGTATACTGAAGTTTGCTTTCACATCCATAGATGGAAAAAAAAAAATCTAAGTCTGAAGAAGAGGTAGAGAAAACGGAACTAATATACACAGGTAGTGGGGCTATGAATTAAAACCACTCTTTTGTAGAACAATCTAGCACAGCTAGGAGAGTTGAAGGTATATAGACTCAATGTTTCTAAAGTTCAACTGCTGGATATATATCTTAGAGTCTTAGAGAATCTCTAACATATCTGTATCAGGATTCTTGTACACAGTTGTTCACTCAAATAATATTGTGCTTTCTTAAGGGTACATGTATTAAAGTCATATGTAATAAAAGAATGTATAATAAAAGTATATTAAATATATGTGATTATATAATAGACTAAAGTATATGAACTATAGATATGCATGTGATGACGTGATGGTGTGGGAGGGAAATGGGATGGGGGAGGGGACATGGGGTTTCAACTCTATCTGTAACATTTCATTTCTTAGGTTGGTTGGTGAGATCCTGCATATTCATTATAATGTTTTGTGCTTCTTTCATTTTCTTAGGTGTGAAGACTTAAATAATAAATATTTATATAAATATTGATATTTGCATACTAAATATTTTTTAAAATAACAAAAGAATGGTTTGTAGTTTCTAAGCAACATTGTGCTTGCCGCTGAGAATAAAATTTAAAGAAAAAAATTGAAGTGACTTCATTTCCTTCTTTCTGCTATTAATATCCTTGACAGTTCCCTTTTCTTCTGTGGTACTGGCAATTGATCCTGAGGGCCTTGTGCATGTAAGCCCAGGCTCTACATGAGTCTGTCCCCAGTCAGTTTACTTTTTGTTTTGCATATTAAAAGACACTTTTGTCTTTTAGTTGTTTCTAATCCATTTGAAACTTTTTTCAGATAATTATATGTGATAAAACAGGAATGTAAAAGAATAATTAAATTTTAATAATTGTATCAGTTAATGCGAGATCCAGCAGTTAACTTATTAAATTCTTCGGAAGAAACATTGTGGTCCAAAATTCATATGCTCAGTTTTGTCTTGATGTTGTTAGGATACTAGTAAAGACATATAAGAGCTAACCCTTCAGTGCTTACTCTATGCCAAGATGCCATTGAATGCTCACAACACACCCGAGAGAAAAAATACTGTTCTCATTTCCACTGTACAGAGAAAACAGAGAGAGATTAAGTGATTTGCCTAATGATACACAGAAAGTAAAATACACTTAAATTAGAATCCAGGGAATTTGGTTCAAAAGTCTGTGCTTTTAACTCTATCTGAAGATGAGGAAAAATGATAACATTTCATATTGCAGTATAAATTTTTAAAAAGTGGTTCTAGAAATCTTACTGTCTCAAACAATGCAAAAGTTTTGTTTGCTTAACTGACCCTGACTGATCCCCAGATCTTAGGAGGTCCAGAAATTTCTGCTACATGGCAGTTAATTGAAGAAAAGTCTAACTCAGAAAGGTAGCATTCCAAAGTTGAAAAGATACTGACACAGGATATAGTTCCCAGATTCTTTAAGAAATGCCCACATCCCGGGTTGGGGTTGTGACTCAGTGGTAGAGTACTCGCCTAGCACGTGCAAGGCCCTGGGTTCGATCCTCAGCACCACATAAAAATAAATAAATAAAATAAAGGTATTGTGTCCAACCACAACTAAAAAATAAATATTAAAAAAAAAAATGCCCGCACCCACTCTGCCCCATCTGGGCATGTGCTCTACCTGGCCATGCAGCATGGACTCCAGCACCAGGGCCCACAGGTCCACAACTGTGGTGGAGTGGCCCTGCTCAGCCCGCAGCTGCAGCTCTCTGCGATAGATCTCCAGGTGCTCTGGGGAGAAGGCTGACAGCTTGCTCTTGGTCAGATGTTCCCGGACATGGCTGATGGGTCCCTCAAGGTCCTTTTGCGACCACTCAGGATCCCAGTACAGGTGGGCCATCGCCCTAGGAGAACAAGGGGCAAGACAATGCTGGGACCCAGAATGGGGCACTACAGCTCCTCCTTCCCACCCTCTATCTACTCCCAGCACATTGCTCCTGCTGCCAAGGATCTGCAAATTTGGAAATGTGTATCAGGGCTTTCTCTTCTTCTAGATCAATGATGATGAATATTAATATGATGTGAACGATACATATGTAATTAATTAACATCTCTTCTTTCTTTCTTTATCTTTTTTCTTGTATAGTGCTGGCTGATGATTGAACCCAGAGTCTCGCACATGCTAAGTAAGCACTTTACCACTGAGCCACATCCCAACCACATAGATAGTTTTAAATTTCCTAGTAACCACACTAAAAAAGTATAAATAAACCAATAAAAATAAATTTTAATAATTCCATATATGCAAAAAGTATTATTTCAAAGTGTAGGTTGATTATGGATAAGTTATTTATATAATTTATGTTTTTTCAAGACAAATCTTCAAATTCAGTATATATTTTATATTTGTAACACATCCAAATTTTGGATGTGTTACAAATAGAAAATGTTTTCTGTTTTTGTGGAACTAGGGATTGAACCAGGGGCCTCTCACATGTGAGGCAAGGTTTCTACCACTGAGCTACATCCACAGCCCAAACATCCTAATTTGAACCAGCCGTATTTCAAGAAGTCAATAACCATATATGGCTAGTGACTACCATGTTGGTCAGCACTAGACACCCTTCCCATCTTCAGACCTATCCTCAAGCCCTTTGAGAATTTGCTTGTCAACAGCTGTCATCTAAACTCCCCAGAAGTTTATTCCTATTTTTCTCCTCAAAGTCATATTTCTTTTTCTTTTCTTTTCTTTCTTTTTTTTTAGTTGTGGATGGACACAATACCTTTATTTTATTTTTAAGTGGTGCTGAGGATCGAACCCAGTGCCTCCTGCATGCTAGGCAAGTGCTCTACCTCGGAGCCACAACCCCAGGCCCTCAAAGTCATATTTCAATGAGACTCAAGGAGGTGAACTTCTAACACCATAGGAAGCATGAGGGGGCAGGAAGACAATGCTATCTTTAGGTCAAACAGCATCTCTTAACCTCAGTTTCTTCATCTCTATCACATATGAGCAAGAAGAGAAACTATCTCAAAAAGTGTTATGTGCACTAACCCAGGTAATAACTATGAAACCTAAAAAAGATCCACCAACTTGGAGCTCCTGGCATGTGTCAAGCATTAGGTTAAATGTTTTACATGGCTGTCTATTCCAATTCTATGGCATATGCACACCCATTTTGGACATAAGCCAACTAAGAATAAGAAGAAAGAAGTTGTTCAAGGGTGCCCAAGCCTGTATGTGGGATTGCCAAGATCAAACCCAGCTCCTACTGGATCAGCAAACTTCCAGTGCCTTGGTAGCGTCTAGGAGGGGCCTCCTGCATCTCCCCCCGCCACATGGCAGCACTTCCATATACATCTGTCTCTACCTTTTAAAAAAGCTGAACGATCCCTGTCACATCTTACTACTGATGATCATACTACTCATACCCACTTGGCATTCCCATATATAGGCTACTTCTTGGTGCTGGGATAGTAGCTCAGTGGCAGGGCATTTTCCCAGCATGTGTAAGGCACTGGGTTGGATCCTCAGCACCACATAAAAATAAATAAATAAAATAAAGGTATTGTATCCATCTACAACTACAAAATAACAACAACAACAACAAAAAAGACTCCTCTAGCATCCACTCAGCCTCCCTCTGGGGCCTGGCCACCTCTGCTGTTCCAGCTCCCATTGCCCTTACCATGTAGAGCCTGATATGCCACTGAGGTAGGTCACACAGTCCAGGAGACCCAGCTTCTGCAGAGCCAATAGGTGGCCGTAGAGGGAGGTCATGGCACGGGTCCCTCCTCCTTCAGCCATGATGCCCACAACAGGGACCTGGAACACAGATATAGATCAGTTTAACAACACAAGGATGAGCTGCCTCCTTCCTTACCCAGGAGTCCACCCTACTCACTGCCTCCAGGGAGGGGGCCTTGTGTTCATGGACCACTGGAGTCAGGGTTAGAGCTAGGGCAAACCCTTACCCAAGAAGGGACAGCTTTCAGCCCAGGTCAGAGTCCTATGGAGCAAGAACCCTGGCACTTAGGCATGGCCCACATCTCCCCCCCACACCCGCACTATCCATTCTCTAGTACTGGATTATCTGTAGGGGGCATAGGAATCAGGTACTACTTTAAGGCCAGTCCAGAGTGTGTGCACCCACATCTCTCCTATACCCCCAAACCTCATCCTCCTGCAGGTCTCTGTCCAATCGCAGGGCCTGCTTCAGGGCCTTGGCCACCACTTTCTTCCTCCTGCTCAGGAAGGCCTCTTCCTCAGCACACAGATCGAAGCCCAGGCGAACAGGCAGTTCCTTAGGGCTAGAGCAGTGGAGGATCCGGGGGTCAGAAGACACCATGCATGGCTCAATTACTGTTTGACTATCTCCACAATGAGCTGCCAAATAATCTCTCTGCTCCAACCCCAAGATCCACAGCATTCCCCTCCTCTGCTCACCCCTCACTGCCCCCACAGATTTGAATGCCCCTCACCAGCTGTCTGCCTTGAGCTGCAACCTCACTCCTGGAGCCTGAAATCAAAGCAAGAGACCCTGCTTAGAATGTCCCAGATCCTGAGCCAGACATGGTATCCCCTGGGGTCTTGCGCTCTTTCAACTTCATTCAACTGGCACTTCCAATCCAGTTGAGGCAACTTACATTTGTTGTAGGAACATTGATGGTCACCTCTTTCCCTATGGCCAAGGACTTCAAGGGCACAGTGAGGTGCCCAGCTGAGTTGTCTGAATTCGATCCACTGCTTCTGGAACTCTGGAGGGAAATATTCATTCATTTGTTCATTCATTCATTCATTCATTCACTCATTTGATAATTCTGAGTATCTAACTACAAACAAGATAGCTTAAGTCCCTCTCTGATAATATAAAACTAGTAACAATTATAATTACTAATATTTATAAAATAATCATGGCTAGTTGGGTGTGGTGGTGCATGCCTGTAATTCCAGTGACTTGGGAGGCCGAGGCAGGAGGATCACAAATTTGAGATCAGTCTCAGCAACTTAGCAAGACCCTGACTCAAAATAAACAATAAAAAGGCCTATGGATGTGGCTCATTGGTTAAACACCTCTGGAATCAATCCCTGGTACCGAATCATCATCATTATCATCATAGATAATATTTAGTGCAAAGGCATTGGTCTCACTGAATCACATTTACAATTTTATAAAGAAACAGGCAATGAACTGATGTTAATGAGTGTTGTGAAGGACATAAGCAGTGTGATATGACTGAGTAACCAAACGTGGGGTCTGTTTGAGGTGGGGAGTCAAGGAGGGATCCTCTGAAGAGGTGCAATTTGAACTGAGATATTAAGGAGGAGGAGACGGTGGAGAAGGCCGCCCCCTTGGATGCAACCAGAGGAAGACAGGGAAAGCATGTGGCATGTTGGGAAAGGAAGAGGAAACAAGTACCGCTGGAGGATCATGAACAAAGGGAACAGGGGTGGGCAGGGGCCAGGCTGCGCAGGGCCTTGTGGACATACACATCAAGTTTTATTCTAAGAAAATAGAAAAGTCATCGGAGGGTTCAAAGACTGACATGCTGTAGTAGTCTCCAGTCCCTGCGAATCCTCACTGTCTTCCAAGGGTCGGGTGCCTAACTGGGAAAGGCCGACAAGGTCACAGGGGGCCTGGCCTTGGCAGAGGAAGGCCAGGAATAACTGGAGCTGGCTAAAGGCTGGAGTTGGCAGGAGAGTTGGAGAGTGGAGACCCACCCTCAGGTGCCCACTCAGCTCTGCATCTTGGGCTGCCAGGTAGTGGAAGCGGAAGGCAGGGGCTGTGCCCAGGGTGGATGTCTGTGTGTCCTCATATGACCCCTTCAGCACCAGCTCCAATTCCAGTTTGTCCTGTCCTAGGGAGAGAGGGAGCAGTTAGCATATGGGGAACAAGAGCCTGGAACCAGCTAGGACCTGGGAAACCAGCAACACTGGTTGGGTATGACAAAGTCCAGGAGGCTGGAACGTGGTAAGCAGGATTCTGAAAAGGGCCCTCTTGGGCCTGCTGGACCTCACAACCCCCATTGGGATTCCCACATCCTGTGACATGTTCTCATTCAGTTCAGTGGCTCATCTCCCGCCCAGAGGAGACATGCTGCCCTCCTGTGGTCAAGAAGGCAGAGGCACGCTCTACTCTTGCTCAACTCCTGCCCTCTGCAGTTCTCCCTGTGTGTCTGCCCCTCTGACACCCCCTCTCCCACCCTCCTCCTTTCCATGTTCCAGGCAGAGTCCAGACCTGGTTCCGAGCAGATCTTACCTGCAGTCAGTGCTGTACTCCCTGCTCTGTCCAGGCAGATATTCAGGCATGATAGCTCTCGGGCCTGGGGCAGACCACATCATGGGCTGGGGCTCTGCAGGGTAAACTGAAGCCTCCTCAACCTCAACCCTCTAAGCCCTACTGTCTTAAATCCAATACACACTAACAAGAAGGGGGGTTCGGCATGAGCCTGGAAACAGGAGCCCTTCACTCCCTCTCAGATCTGTTGTAACTGCTCAGCCTGAAGTTCCACAGCAACCAGGAGACCTCCACCCGGACCCCAGTTCTCCTGATTTTATAGAAATTATGAAACCTCTGAAAGCCCCCAGCTCCCAGGCACAGATCCTTCTTCTCTGTTTCTCTGCAGCCTTGACCTGGCGGCTGTTTTCCACTACGACAACTCCCAAGTAGCATGTGTAGACACAGGCCACGGGATGACCAGTGGGGTGATGAAGAAACACTGAACACAGGAGTGACTAGAATGCCTCCTGTCGTCACTGAAGGGACTTGCCCTGGCATTTTGTCTGTTAAGCACCCTGGCAATGGTCCTGCCCACCCTTATGATTGGCCCTTTCCCTAGAATTGCTGAATTTACCAACCCACTGTTGGGCTCTGGCGCCCAGAGAATGGGCAGTTGCCATAGATATGACTTCATGTTAGTGTGTATTCTTTAAAAAAGTAATATAGTTCATCAAATTGACACTTGCACACATTTGAGGGTGAGAGCCTCCTTAGATTTTGTGCCAAGGCACCATCTCTGATCCTAGGACTCTAGCTTCCAGTTCCTTTCCAGGGCTGCCAGGCTGAGGTCACAGAGCAGAGAGCTTCTCATGAGGAACTCGCCACCTTGTGGTCCTTCCTGTCCACTGCACTCTGGTGAGCTTGCAGCTGGGAAAGAGGGAACCAGGACCCTCCCAGGTCTCCAGAAGGAGTTGACTGACCCTGATTGCCTAGGTTGGAAGCACACTATACTGGAAACTCCCTCTGAATCTCAGTGACCTCAAAATTGACAACCTGAAGGTGGGCCTGGCTTGCAGGATTTCACCAGGACTTCCAGGGAAGAACTCTGATTCTGTCTTAGGAACTTGGAGTTCATTACATGACTAAACACCTTCAGAAAGTACCTAAAATTTCCCCTACAATCCCTTAACCATTCAATCTTGGACCAAAACCTCCTCTCAGCAGAGCCCACCTCCCTGCTCTCCATGTGACCTTTAGCTCCAGGTGACCACTGTCTCCAAGCCACATGGCCCCAGGTGACCACCTAGCTGAGAGGCTGGGGATGGTCTACTACAAGCCCTGCCCCTGCCTTGTTCCTTCTCAGCCACACCCTGCCCCCTGCTATCGGGGCCCCTTTCCTAAGCCCAGGGAAGGTGGTTACCACAAGGACATTGTTGGTGATGAGGTTTTCTGGATAGCTGGACCTAGAAAAGTCAAACCATTTAGAGTCTGGCCTCGCAAAGGCAAAAGCATCCTGAGTTGGTTCCCCCTGGCTGCCGAGATTCGCCGCCCCCCCATGTGAGTTCTCCCAGGGTGATGCTACAGGCTCTTAAATCCTGGCTAAGATTTAGGGTGATGGAGAGAGCCCTCTGCAGAATGGAAGGTGAGAGGAGAGAGCAGGCCAAGGGAAATTTGGGCTTTCTGTCCTCAATTCTCTAGGACCACTTTGGAAGGGGTGAGGAGATGAGGGGCAACTGGGCTGGACAGATCAATGGGGTCTGAGTCAGGGCCATTTCCCTGAATAGAGGGGTCCTCAGCCACTCTCTGGAAATATTGCTCACATTTTTTCTATCAGGAACTCCACATCCAACTCTTCCTGTCTCTGAAATCAAAGAGGATGAGCAAGTCAGGAACATTTAATAGTTGACAGCCATCTCGAGCAGCCTCTAAGGGGAGCATGTTTTTACAGTTATTTCCAACTTACAAGGGAGGAAACTGAGGATAGGGCAAGAAGGGCTCCTTGCTCACGTAATCTACAATAGTAAGTCTGTAGAACAGGTCTCCCTCTCTTCTGGGTCCCCAAGCTTTAGGCCAGGCTGAAGAGGAAGACAAGGAACATGGCCAAAGGAGGATTGAAGATGTCTAGGCCCTCCTTCTTCCTCTTGAGGAGACCCCAGAACTTTGCACTTCCCTATCCCAAGCCTGCTGCAGGAAGAGCCCCAAGACCTTCACAGAGCAGGCCCTGGGCTCCATGAGCAGGAGTGATGGAGGTACCCTGAGGTGGTTGTACTGTGCTGTGTTTTGAGAGATGTAGCAAATTCACCTCCCAAACCTTCCTCTCAGATGACTAAAGCTCCTGAATTGGGTAATTCAATCTGCAACTGCACAGCTAAAGCGGTTCCTTTTCTACTAAAATGCAAATATCTCTGGGAGACGTTTACATTTTTTTTATAGATGAGTTCAACATAGCAACATTCCTTAGGTGGGAGGAATTGAACAACTTCCTCAGTTTGGAGCTAGAAGAAGTGGATCTCATCCTGAGCTCCCCACCCACCTGGGGATCCAGGGAGAAGGTTTTCCTAAGCAGCTTGCCAGGGAGGACTTCTGAGACATCATAGAAAACCTTAAAGCAGACGTCATCCTTCGTGATTAAGTCTTCATCACAGATGCTCAGCTCTAGAACATTCTAGGGGCCCAAAAGAACAACTTAGCATATTATCTACTCATAGCACCAAGAGCTCACATAGAGCTGTAAAACTTAAAAGAAGTATAAGGAATTCAAGCAAAGTTCCTAATTTTCCCCTCTTAATCTTTGTTTTTATTTTAAAAAATCAAATTCTATCAAGAAACTCTCTCCCCACTCTGGTTCCCTGTGTACCTAAGGCAAGTGCCTGCAGGCAATGTGTCTATAGTCCACAATGCAGTGCCTCCTTTAACCCAACAGCAACCCCTTCAGGAGGGGCACTGACTGTCTCACAACATTGATGGGCTTAGAAAGGATCAGCAGTTTGCTGGTTTATCCTGTAGCCGGGGGTAGAAGGACTGTGTTTATTCTTTCATACATTCTCTCACCTACAGCACAAACAGACTGGGGCACAAAGACACCATCCTTCCCAGAGTTTCTCTGCATGAGCTCTGGAGGACATATGCTTTACCCCAAGAACCCTCCCTGCAGGAGGAGGGGTCTAGACTGTCTGCAAGTGACTGGCAAAAAGAGTACCGTAGCCTTTACCTTGACCTGACTCTGGATAAGGAAACTGAAGGTCTCATTCCATACAGGATGACTGGAGTTGGTGACTGTTTTGGTCTTGAACTTTGTTCCAGGAATGGTTGGCAGCTGCAGGATCACATATGGGTCTGCCTCACTCACTGCCAATGTCAAGAGAACCATCAGAAGAGAGAGAAGTCCTCATATCCTTTTCCAGGGGGCCTTGCCAGATTCCTACTAAGACCCCAGTGGCTGCTGTGGGCTGCTCAGCCCAACCCTTAGGTACTTGTCTAGTCCTTTCTCAAGGCGACCCATCCTCTCTGCACCCTTGGGAGCCCAGGAGAGACTCACACAGGTCATGTCCACGCAGCCGCCGAGCCTCCAGGACGGTTACAGTGAGCTGCCAGCATGCTGAGGCCTCCCCCTGGAGAGAAATATCAAACTGCGGAGTCTTTCCTGCTCATTCTGTTACCCAAATCAGGAGCTGCTGTGCTGCCCAAGTCCCTGGCTGCAGACACATTCCCACCAATCTTCCCATACTTGGTGATGCTGCCAGGCTGCCAGACCCTCTGGAAACATCCTCTCGGGACCAGATAACCTTTGTCTACCATTGTCCTGGAGCTAATGGTTCTGGGTTGCAGCATACAGGAAACAGCAGACCACCTTGGTGGCAGTTTGTGGGATCCTTTCTTCCCTTTAGGAATAGGATTTCAAGTGTAGAGGACAAAGCAAGGGCCAAGGAGCAGCCATCTCACTGATCAGTTGGGAGTTAGCCACACCCAGAGCTCCCAGGGAAGACAGCCCTTTGGTGAAGAATATGACCTGCCTCCCAGCATCCTGCCCTCAGCCCTCTGGACAGGAATTAGGCCAGTGTCTCAAAGGAGGCTGAGACCTGGAGCCCAGTGGCTTGCGATATCTACTGGGACTAACAGGGAGCTCAGCCTATCTGTGCTTTCTTGGGGGTGAATTAGGCAACTCCAAGAGCATCAGGCACAGTGTGAAGTAGGTGTTGTGGGTGAAGGGTCATTGTGTATGAAGATGCTCAGGAGGCCACGTAGGGCCTAAGATACGCCCAAGTGATGAAGGAGAAGAAACTGAGTGGGAAGAACATGGAGGGGCAGAAAAGATGAGCAGCAAATGGGTGGCAGGAAGAAAAGCAGAGAGCAGAAGGGCACGGCTGAGGCTGGCACTGCTAGGTTTAGGGGATCTCAAGTTTCTTCATCCTGGTGTTCAGCGGTCTATGTCTGGGTACCCTGCACAGACTTCTGATTGTTAGGCCTCATAAGCTGAGATAATTCAAATGGGCCTGGCAGAACTATGGGCTGACCCCAAGGAAGGTCATTGGCCTTGCATCATCCTAATAAGGAGCCTGACCAAGAGGATCAATTCTTCACTGTTTGACCCCAGCAGGAAGAGTCTACACAGGGAAGGCCCTTAGAATGGGCATCACCTGCCCAGGGGAATCTACAGGGTCTGCCCCCAGCCAGGAGGGAACTCTGAAGGGCCACAGGTGATAGGACCTCAATGGGTACCACTCGCATGGAGGCATATGAAATGGTAAGCCCTGGAGATGTACAATGTGGTAGCCCTGAAAGAGAACCCACTGAAGTTCCCTATGTCAAGAAAATCCCAGGCTGAGACTCCTGCCACTCAGTGGGCTCTGCCACCAGGGTAGAGTAAGGATGACCCTTATCTCCTTACTCCCACCCCTTCTATTCCCACCCAAGGGAGACAGATGCAGCGTGGTGTCTCTATGTGAACAGGTGGCATTGGGTGGTGGGGAAACAGTGGTATGGAGAAACCAAAGCTGGATCCTGACTGTGTTCCACAATTGGCCCCACTTCCTGCCTATAGCTGGTCTCCATGCCCACAGGAACTAATCCTTGCATGGATGCTGCCATCTAAGAATTAGCTCTGTGCCATGAGGACCCCACTTTCTGTTTCCCACAGAGAACCATAAAGGACAATGGGCTGCAGCAGAGCATCTCCTGACTCTGGCCCTGCCCTCGCATCTTCCATCTCCCACTCCATGCTGAATGTCCCTGTCATTTCAGCAGAGCACATGTGATCCCCCAGCAAGGTAGACTCATTTCTCTCCTCTTGGGGTTTAACTCCAGTGACATCAGCAACATTTCAACCCCATGGGCTTTAAGGCAGAGGTGTAACTGGAAGGGATTTAATGACATTTTAGACACCCGCTTCCATTCCCCATCTGCCTGCCACAGAGAAGGTCATGACTGAGATGATCCTAGGGCCACACACAGAGGAAGGATACAGGCAGCCAGGCCTCACTTCCCAGCTCCTTCAGCGAGGCCAGGACTCCACAAGTCCACAGCCTGTGGGCTGCTCTAAAGCTACTTGGAGCTACTGAGAAGTGTCCCCTTTGCTTGATTTCCAGCCAGTCAGTCACCATCCCCAATTTTAGTATCATTGTCCATTTCTTCCTCCAATCACTAAGTTTCTCAACCTCAGAAAGCCCCACACCCCAAGGGGTTATTCTCCTTGGGTGAAGCCCCAACTTTCTTCACCTCTGTGACCATTGCTAAGATTGTGACAATAATTACAATGACTGGTCCTCCCTAGAAAGGCCCAGGGGCCATGTTTGCCAGGAAGTTTTGTGAGAGGCTCAGCACTGACCCCTGCCCATGGTGATGGTGTGGCTCAAGGGAGCCTGAATGGATTGAGCCCTTGAAGAATAGGGTGCCTAGTATCTGTGACCATAATCCTAAGTGTTTGGCAAGAATAGAGAATGAGCAGTCCTGTCCTTTTCAACTGCTGGCCCTCAGTGACTGGGGGAGATATGAAGGAGGCTGGAGAGCAGATGATGGACACTATGGGCAGAGCCCTGGGCCCTATATCTTTCTGAGTCAGGCTGAGTTGACTCTCCCAGACCACACAGAGGCATGTCCCAGAACAAGTTCCTGGTTCCCAGCCTTCCCTGCCAGCCAAACTGCTGCCACCAGTGCGGGCTCCAGGCCCCCCATTCCAGGAAAAAGGCCAGTGAAACTATGCCTGGGTCTTACTTGCCACGGGGGTTTACAGCCTGTGTGTTGAGGACCTGGTCTTACGGACCCAGTCCTAGGAACACCAACAAGAAGTAAGGTGCTTCCCAGGTATAAGGCAGACTCCCAGATTCTCTAGTCTGGGGCTTTTGCTTTTACCCCTAGGGCTAGACCCAGAGCAGGGTGGGGGATGGGGTGGGGAGGGGGGATGAGGTGGGGGGGGAGATGAGCTGGAAGGATGGCATTTCAGAAACTTCCATAGCTGACTGTTCTGAGACATGGGGATCCTGATGGGAAATAGTGATGGAGTTGGGGCTTACTGGGCCCTCCACCACCCTGAAGACTTTTGTTCCCGAGGCCCCATAAGAATGTTTCCACTGATGCATGTCTTGGGGATAGATCCTCCAGACCTCAGGCTGGAGCAATGGATATTGTTGTTCAGTGATAGGGTACTCTCACTATCTCACCCAAGATTCCATGGGTCCAGGCTGCCCTGACCAAGTCTTTCCCAGGAGCCCTGGTCAGGAGCTACTTGTCTAGATACAACTCAGTCCTGGGTCTCAGGACCAAAGTGAGAAGCAGCCCATCAGGGTCTGGGGATTAGGCAAAGGACTTTGGACAATGACCTTGGCACACTTAGCCTGCCTTATAATCACTGTTACAAGGGGAAACCTGAGGAACCAATCCCATTGGCCTTGGTCCCTGGAAAAAGATGAGTGATCTAGACTGAGGGGAAGCACATGGCAGGGGCCGAGCAAGCAGTCTCTAGGCTACTTTGGCCTCCTGCAGCCTCCCAGTTCTTGGACCCAATAAATAATCAGCAGTGGATGGGGATTTGGGCTCCCTGAGAATCTAAGACACACGGGGTGATCCAAGGGCACCAGCCAGTTCTGGGAAGTCCATTGGCCTAAGACAGTAGACTCTGAGCCTGGTAGCTCACCCTTGTAACATGCTGCCACTGTTCTCTGATGTGGAGCATATGCATTTGGGAGGAGAAAGAGAAGGGACCAATGGTGCTACTGCCTGCCTGGTCACTCATGGTAGAGAAGGGAGGTTCTGCTGGCCAAGTCTCTGCTTCTATGGTGCTGTTCACCCACCCACCACTCCACATCCCCAAGCATAGACACTCGCACCTTCTGTCTCAGTCTACACAGAAACCAGAGCCACCCTGCTTTCAGAATGCACAATGGCCCCTGGCCCTATTCTGACTGGTGCCCATGGGCTCAGCAAATACCACTACCTGGTGAGGATGGTCAGGTCGTCCCTCAGGTGACAGGCTCTCCATGCCAATCCTTTCAACTCCACTCCAGGCCTAGCCCCTGCCAAGATGCGGGCTCCTTAGCTGAGTGCCAGGAACTGTCCCAGTGAAATAGTTCCAACTGTGAATCTGCCAACCTCAGGAGTGTCACAATCCTATAAACAGGATGGGACTCCACCCTAGGTCACTCTGTCAGCCCTTCTTTTCTTCCCCAAGAGGCTGGGCCAACCAGCATCTCCAGAAACCTCTGGCAGGGCACCAGGACCTATAGGTGGAACATCAGCACAGATGCAGCCAGGGGCAGGCAGACAAGTCCCAGGAGAAGTGATGGGAGATTGGTTCCCCTGAGGCCAAGGGCAGAGGATGGGGCAGGGGGAAAAGCCAAGGAAACTGTCCTCCCATCTGAGTCAGACAAGCCACCAGGGGTGATGGGGTGAGTGCCTGAAACCAGATAAGAGGACAGAACCCATTGGCAGCTCTGTGAAGTCAGGAGTCCAAGCTACAATAATGAGAGCAGTCGCAGTGGTCAGCCCTGTGTGAGGATGTCCTCTTCACCTGCCCATGAGTAGACTCCAGAGAGTGGCAGAGGGATCTGGACACCTCTGATCACAGGCCCTTCATCCCATACTCTATCCTCTGCCCTCCAATTCAGCACATTCTAGGAGTTTAGGGGATTTCCTACTAGAATTCAGCAGCAGACTTTATAATAAAGAAAAATAAAAGGGACCAATCAGAAAACTGTCAGATTATGAATATTGTACAGGAAAACTGTCGAAGTCACTTAGCAATTTATTTATTTGATACCAGGGGTTGAATCCAAGGGTGCTAAACCACTAAGCCACATCCCCAGCCCTTTTTATGTTTTATCTAGAGACAAGATCTCACTAGGTTACTTAAACCCTTGCTAAATTGCTGAGGCTGGCTTTGAACCTGTGATTCTCCTGCCTCCCCCTCCCAAGCCACTGGGATTATAGGGGTACACTACCACACCCGCCTCTTAGCTGTTTATTTAGTATGTATATTGCACTAAATGTTTTTGTGAAATGACAGAAGTTCAGTTATTTTATTGCCAATTCATCATAGAATTGAACAATAATCATTTCCTTTTCAAGGCAAACAAAACTGAAATAATGCTTAATTATTACAAATGAACCTAAAATGTATTCTTACAAACTCAGTCAAAACAGGAAATTGATAATGGTTATGAACAAGTGAAAACTAAAAAAAATGGGAAATATTTCTATTCACATAAACCAGATATAAAATTGAATGAAAACATAAAATGTAAAATGGAGAAAGCCACAAAAAATAGCTTATTCCATGGGGGGTCCTGGCTTCTCTCCAAGTGTCCAGTAGAACCAGGCATGGTGGCACATGCCTGTAATCCCAGCAATTCAGGAGGCAGAGGCAGGAGGGTTGCAAGTTCTGTGCCAGCCTCAGCAATTTAGAGAGATGCTGTCTCAAATAAAAATATTTTTAAAAGGGCTAAGGATGTAGCTCAGTGGTAGAGCACTCCTGGATTCAATCTCCAGTACTGTAGAAGAAAACAAAAAGTGTTCAGTAGGGACAGAGTTGTGGCTCAGGGGTAGAGCGCTTGCCTAGCATGTGTGAGACACTGGGTTTGATCCCGGGAACCACATAAAAATAAAACAAAATAAAATAAAGGTATTGTGTCCATCTACAACTACAAAAATTTTTTTTTTTAAAAAGTGTTCAGTAGACACATGTGGCCACCTGACCAGACAGTAGTCTGTAGCTTTTATCAGACTCTCAAAAAGAGTTTTATGACTACAGGAAGATTGAAAACCACCACCCAATGAATCAACCTTGGCTACTCCCAAAAGAGTCACAGGATTCTGATGGATGAGAGGAAATATTTAGGATCTGCTGATAGCAATTTCCTATTAATTATAAGCTAAGTCTTAGGAGTTGACTTGGTTGAGACCCAAGTTGTTGACCTTGGGCTTAAATCCTTAAGATCTGTCCACAGAGGCCATCCAAGGGCTATAAATAGGGGTTTGCAAATAGGTCCTATGTCCAGAAGGACCAGGTCAGGACAAGAAGGCAAATGACAGTGACTCAGGAGGCAAAAGCAAGAGAATCACAAGTTCAAGGTCAGCATGGGCAACTTGGCAAGACCCTGATTTAAATAAATAAATAAAGGGCTGGGGATGTGGCTCAGGTAAGCAACGATTCACAGTACTGGGGAGGAATAAAAAACACATATGACAAGCAGAAGAGATCTGGAGGTGGTCATTCTAGATCAGAATAGGCAGGAATGGCTGAGCTGGGCTAAGGTCACATGTTGCTCACCTAGGCCAGTGAGATCCTCAAGGGAGGGCCATGCCTCTAGTGCCCATCTGAGTGGACCTGACTCAAGGTGTCAAGCTAGAGGTTGTGGCAACCTTTTCCATTCTGTCTTGTCTTTGCCCTAGCTGAACTTCTTTTCTTCACTCTTTCTTCTTGAACTCTACATTCACAGTAAATGAACATCTATTTTTTTCATTCAACATTCATGGCTCTTTTAATTTCCCCAGATTTCTTATAGGGAAACAATCCTTCCCCAACTCCCTGTCTCCATGGTTTGGGTGGTGTTGACTCACTTCCAGCTGAAAGAATGTAGCACGTGCCCCAAAGCTAGTTAATGAACTCAGGGAATTACTATGACCATAGTGTTTGGTTCGTGGGATTCATGAGCCAGACTGGTGCAATCAAAGTAAATTCTGGTACATGAAGTTCTAGAAGAGACACTTTGTCCTTCCTGCTGAACCAGAACCTAGGAGGAGATAAAGCTGGAGCTTCTGAATGTGGAAGCAACCACAGGAGGAAAACTTGTCAGAAAATGGAGCCAATAATAATAGTTAACATTTCTATAATGCTGACTGTGTGCCAGGTGGAGGTGGGTTTATTCTGAAGCTGATGATGCTTCAGCTGGGTCAGCCTCATGCACATCCCTCCCCAGGCTCTGAGAGGAACCTAACAATCGGGTCTTGTGATTATATGTTTTAATAAAATTTGCAAAAATAAATGATTTTATCCAGGACTGGTTAAGACCACTATCTTCCCCCTCCTCCATCTCTGTTACTGTTGATGAGGCTGTAGATACTTTAAGGATCTGGTTAAGGAAAAGTAGAGCTAGAAATACATTTAATTTGAGTTTGGTGGAATATATATACGTGGTTTACAGTCAGTTTCATGTACAGTAAAGTCATTGCTAGATGTAAGTTTTGAGAATAGTTTCCAGAAATATTCTATCACCCACTGTACCAACTCAGCTAGCAAAGGGATGAGGCCAGAGATTGTATAGTGTGTCTTGGGACCTGGGTAATGGCTGGTGCATAGGCAGTGAGAAGAATTCACCAAGACAAAGCAAAGTAATTAAGTTTATTGGAGGGACATGTGATGCAAAGATGCAGCATAGATAAGACAAAGGTGTCTGCCCACAGATTCAGAGGATATCTGGGCTTTTATCCACTTCTGAGTTCTTTGTTCACCTTTGGCAAGTTTTTTTGCTAGGAGTGATTTATGCTAAATAAGGGTGATTGACAGATTCCTGGATCCTGCACATAATGCTTATTGTGTATCACCAAATGCTCCTTCCCAAGTTTTAAATCAGGTGCATAAGATGCATGTAACATGCATGGGGTCTTAAACAGGGGTTTCCTTTCCTTAGGTTATTCTCGGTCAAACTTGGGAGTTGGCATACGCTCCTGGGGATAGTTTTGGAAAACAGGATCTTGTTTTTTACACTTAGGAAAGTTAGCTCCTCTGATAACAGCAATGGAGCAGGATGAAAGGAGGTCCTTAAGATCATATCAACTCTGCTGATTGAGGTGAAGTGGGCCCTAGGACAAGGGTCCCCAATCTGTCCTGCCTCATTTCCCCCTAAGAGGCATTGCCCCAAAATTTCTTGAGAGGGTGATGAGGGAGGAAGCCCCATCTTCTGAATCTATTTCCTGCTGGATTTGGGTGTTGTCCCTGCCTAACTGGGGCCTTGTCTCTTCCCTATGTTTGGGGTTGTCCCAAGCCCCAAAAGTGGCTGCCCGACCGGTCTAGCAGTGTACAGTCAACAGTGGGAATGGGAGTAAATCACTGTCGAGTCATCCTCTAGAGTCAGGGAGTCTGCAGGAAGGAAGAAACAAAATGAACAAGAAGGTTTTAAGAAAGCAAGGACTAAAACATAGTAGTAGGAGGAATATGAAGAGCAAGGGAGAAGGAATGGGAAGATTCATGAAAATACCCTTTGTCCCCATCCCAGGAGCAGATTAGGAAACATTTAAACAAGTCAGGTTCTCCTTATTACCTTTCCAAAAATACATATAAATTCTCATCCCAGTGTAAAAAGTCACATAAAATTTTTATATTACTTATGGGTGACAAGTTACCCTTATCCAGTTACAGAATGTTAAATGACATAAATAAAAACAGTTATAAAGCAATCA
Organism: Marmota monax; assembly: GCF_021218885.2. Lineage (NCBI taxonomy): Eukaryota > Metazoa > Chordata > Mammalia > Rodentia > Sciuridae > Marmota > Marmota monax. The sequence continues at coordinate 44,241,920 of NW_026693777.1, forward strand.
TTTAAAAGACTTTATAAACATATGTTATAGAATTTAAGAAGTCAAGAATACTTGAATTTACTTAGCAGTTGATATTTAGTATTTTAACTGCAAATTAATCAGATATGTCTTCTAATAAACATTTATGAAGATTAATCCCATTTATGTTAAATCTGATTTACCATTTTAACTGTCAACTTTAGGTTAGCTATGAAAACCAAGATATTAGACAAACCTAATTAATGTTTTAAGTCATCATTTTCCTGCTGAAGAAAAATCCTAAAAGCAATGTATATTACACTTTAAACATTTCATAGAAACCAGTGCGTTCTCTCTCTCTCTCTCTCTCTCTCTCTCTCTCTCTCTCTCGCTCTCTCTCTCTCTCCCTCCCTCCCTCCCTCCCTCCCTCTCTCTCTCCCTCTCTCTCCCTGTTTTTGTTTTTGTTTTTAAACAGGCAAACTGCAGATTTATTGAAGGTGAAGGTGGAGGCAGCATTCTGATAGGTAGAGTGAAGTGGGCAGAGCAAGAGAGAGAGAAGCTCAAGGTGCAGTGCTCTCTTGATTGATTGACCACCTAGAAAAACATGTGGGTTAATAATTTTAAAGACATCTTCACTCTTTTTTTAAAAAAAACAGTTTGAGTCACATGAAATAAAAGACATTTAGATCCATTTCTTTTTAAAATTTATTTATAAGTATTTATAAGTGCTCATTTATCTATAAGCCATTTTTTGCCATATACATTATATATAGACACAAGCATGTATATAGACACAACATACAAATCACAGGTGTGCACACATACACATAAAAACAGACAGGAAACAAAGATTTTATAACTTTTCACCAACTATTAGATCCCCCAAATGGGAGACAAAATAGCTACAGATGCTTATTACACAGACTATCAGATTTAACCCTTAAGGAGTTAAAAACAGAGCCTGTCTCAGAGGTCCTTTGTGGCACAGTGAGCAAAAGATTATAGAACAGAGGACGCAGATCCAGAGGAAGCCTGTAGAGTTAGGGATGGCTGGGAAAGAGTCTATCTATCATGTCTGGACACTGAATCAATGTTTCAGGTGGCCAATTGTCCATTCATGAGGTAGATCTATCTCAACCATCACCACTGCTTATTTTCTTTTTTAGGACCTTCTAGAAGAGATGACTGCTTTCAAATTCCAGTATATAGAGAATTAACCCTTTAATAATTGGTCTCTAAATAAAGACAGCAGGCAATAAAAACAAAGGACATACACACACACACAAAAAAAAAAAAACCCAAAAAAACAAAAACAAACAAACAAACAAAAAACACAACTCTTCAGTTAGACAAAACAAAACAAACCAGAACAAAAATACAGTAATTTAGGTGCATGGGAACAAAGGTAAACTTATCAGAAAACTCATGAGCTCAAAAAAGACAGAGGTTTAAAAAAAAAAAAAAAAGACACAGCCATAATTATTCTAGTAAAGAAGCACATGGAATATCTATATCAGACCAGAGTGAACTTTTGGATGAGATTAGAGTCAGTCCAGATATTTTAAAGAATGTGGGAGCCCATGAGGTCCAGGGAGAGGGTGGACCTCAGGAAAGGATTCTCAAGAAAAAGAAAACCTGTATATATCAGATCTTTCCATTTTCCTTCCCTGTGAGCATTTAGGGAGGAACTTAGAGCTGAATCCCAGAGTCCAAAGAAAAGAGAAAATAGCCATTATGTCCCACAGTGTCTTTGATTTACAAGTGATACTTTTTCTGGTCTTTTTTATTTAATTTCACTTATTTATTTTGAGGATCAAACCCAGTGTTTCACATGTGCTAGGCAAACACTCTACCACAGAGCCACAACCCCAGTCCCTCTTTTTCTAGTCTTTAACGGTTTGGGGGCAGTTGCTTACACAGCTTACATGCCAGATACAAGCCTCAGAGGGACAGATATCAGATAGGCAGTTAAGGAGCAAGGAAAGCTACCATTTTAAGAATGAGAGGCAAAGGGCATTAAATAGGGCAAACTGACCCAAAGAAATAGAAGGTAAAATTTTACCTTAGAAATTAATAAGAGTTCCCATGAGATTTGAGAAAAGATCTATTTGGAAGATAGTATTATAATTAAGGATACCATTTATGAGCCATCTTTCTTGATCAGCAAGTTGATATTGTGGCCTGACAGGTATTAACAGGAAGACTAAGTGTTTTTGTTTGAAATTCTGGAGATCAAACCAATGTTTAAGAATACATCCTAGAGGAGAGTCAGCTGGTACCAACTGACCACCCAAAATTTTGAACCACTTTTAGAATTCTAGGATAGACTGAATAATTTCTCATCAAGAGAGAACATTCTGATGTACCTATGTCTCTAGAATGTCCCCACGTTCAGAGGGATCAAACAAGGAAGGAGATATCTATTACCTTCAGTGTCTTGTAGAGGGAAAAACCTCACCCTTGAACCCATCAGCCAGTAGTCACAATGTACTTGCCCAATGGAGCAAGAATCCCTCACAGGCTGGTTGGACCTGGAGTTCAGAGATGGTGTCAGGGATCCTGGATTTTCAGTGCTCTCATATGGTCTTTGTACCTGAGAAAAATAGGGCAGGGAATGGGGGAGGTCTTCTGGGACCTGAAACCCAAAAAATAAAAAGGTAGAGGGAGGAAATGGGCTTGGGCGGCTCCTCGGCGGGTGGCGGTGGTGGCCTTAGCGGTTCCTCCTGGCTCTGTTAATGTTGGGGCCAGGCCCTGGGAGGATGGCGCCCTAGAGCCCGGCCTTGCTGGGTAGGGGCGGGAGGGGACGGGGTGGGGACCCGCCATGTCGGAGGTGACCCGGAGTCTGCTGCAGCGCTGGGGCGCCAGTTTTAGGAGAGGCGCCGACTTCGACTCTTGGGGCCAGCTGGTGGAGGCGATAGAGGAGTATCAGATATTAGCAAGACATCTACAAAAAGAGGCCCAAGCTCAACACAACAATTCTGAATTCACAGAAGAGCAAAAGAAAACCATAGGCAAAATTGCAACATGCTTGGAATTGCGAAGCGCACCTTTACAGTCCACACAGTCCCAGGAAGAATTTAAACTGGAGGACCTGAAGAAGCTAGAACCAATCCTAAAGAATATTCTCACATATAATAAAGAATTTCCATTTGATGTTCAGCCTGTCCCATTAAGGAGAATTTTAGCCCCTGGTGAGGAAGAGCATTTGGAATTTGAAGAAGATGAAGAAGAAGGTGGTGCTGGAGCAGGGTCTCCTGATTCTTTTCCTGCTAGAGTGCCTGGTACTTTATTACCAAGGTTGCCATCAGAACCGGGAATGACATTACTCACTATCAGGATTGAGAAAATCGGTCTGAAAGACGCTGGACAGTGCATCGATCCCTATATTACAGTTAGTGTAAAGGATCTGAATGGCATAGATTTAACTCCTGTGCAAGATACTCCTGTGGCTTCAAGAAAAGAAGATACATATGTTCATTTTAATGTGGACATTGAGCTCCAGAAGCATATTGAAAAATTAACCAAAGGTGCAGCTATCTTCTTTGAATTCAAACACTACAAGCCTAAAAAAAGGTTTACCAGCACCAAGTGTTTTGCTTTCATGGAGATGGATGAGATTAAACCTGGGCCAATTGTAATAGAACTATACAAGAAACCCACTGACTTTAAAAGAAAGAAATTGCAGTTATTGACCAAGAAACCACTTTATCTTCATCTACATCAAACTTTGCACAAGGAATTATTCTGACATGAGTAATGTGGAATTTCTGTGAATTTTACCACTCAGTAGAAACCATCATAGCTCTGTGTAGCATATTCATCCTTCAGGAGGCAGGAAGTGAGCCGCACCTATAGGCCAGTGAGTCCATTGCAAAGCTGTACCACAGAACTAAAGTCCAGCACCTCATTGTTATGACTCCTTTGGATACAGGTTTATTGTAGATTTTGAAACATGTTTTTACTTTTCTATTAAAAAAAAAAAAAGGTAGAGGGAGGAAGAAGAGCAAGAGAAAGAGAGAAAGACCAGAGACTGAAAGTTCCCTTAATGGGACACCAAAATGCTGTGGGACCTGGGTGATTTCCAGTGCATGGGTGGTGAGAAGAATTCACCAAGACCACGAGAAGCACAGTTAAGAGTTTATTGGGAGGAGATACACTGCAAAGGTGCTGCGGGAACTTTCACTACAAAGATGTCAGCCTGTGAACTCAGATGGAGTCTGGGCTTATATGCACTTCTGAGTTCTTTGTTCATTTTTGGAAGGCTTCATGCTAGGAGTGATTTATACTCAATGGGGAGTGATTGGCAGATTCCTGTGCCTTGCCCTTTTTCTTGTCTTTAACTGATTTGGGGCAGTTATTATGTGTGCACCAAATGCTCCTTCCCAGGTTTTAAATCAGGGGCATGAGAAACAAGTAATATGGATGGGGTCTTAAACAAGTGGTTTTTCCCTCCTTAGGTTACTCTGGAGATCTCTGCACATCCTTGGATGGAGAAATAATCTTTTGGAAAACAGGATCTTGTTTACACTTAGGGGAAGTTAGCTCCTCTGAAAACAGCAATGGGGCAGGATGAAAGGAGGTCCTTAAACTCATGTCAGCTCTGCTGACTGAGGTGAGGTGGGGCCTGGGACCAGGGTCCCTAGTCCATTCTGCTTTAGTGAGGACATGTATTTTGGTGCCAGAAGAATTGTGTAGAGAAAGAGAAACAAAGTCTGAAATATATAGAGGCAGAAACCAGTCTGTGGGTAATTGATTCAATCAGACATAAAATTATGATTGGAGCTGGGCGTGGTGGTGCAGGCCTGTAATCCCAGTGGCTCAGGAGATTGAGACAGTAGGATCATGAGTTCAAAGCCAGCCTCAGCAAAATCAAGGTGCTAAGCAACTCAGTGAAACCTCTCTCTAAATAAAATACTGGAGATGTGGCTCACTGGATGAGTGCCCCTGAATTCAATACCCGGTACAAAAAAATTTTGATTGGAAGACTTAGCTTTTATTGACACCTGATCAAAACAGAAGTTCTCAAAAAACTCTTTCCTCTCATCCTGTAAGTTATGAGACAATCATAAGCCCACCAGATTCAAGAAAATTGGCTTCTACCTCTTGATGGGGGAGTGGTTCTACAAGGTTCTAGATGAGCATGAAAAGTCATTGCTGCAACTGTATTTTTTAAAAAACTGCCATAACCTCTATTAAGTGTCTCTCATCCATGAACTACTGTAGTATTGTTATTGGAGTCCTAGGGGTGTAGTTCAGTAGTAGAGTGCTTATCTAACACACCCAAGGCCCTGGGTTCAATTTTTAGTTCCCCAAAACAAACAAAAACACACAGAGAAATTCTCTACTGAAAGGGGTATTTTCAATCATACCTCGATTGCACTCTTTCCCTTTATTTGATGAGAATTTTAAGAAATAGAACTTATCATAATTCCTGTGCCACAAGTAGCTAACACACTGTAATAAGACTCTTCACTTTTGCATGCAAATGTTCAATGGGTGACTTAAAGACTTGGCATCTCTTGGATTCTAGGAACAAGCTCTGATAGATAAAGATCTTGTGATAAATCAAAGCCATCCTCCAGGCAACAACTCTTATCACTGTCAAGACCACACCTGACCAATTCAGGGATAATAATGGACCAGGCCTCACCTGATCAAGATCACCTGCTTTGACAGCTGTGCAAAGCCTCCAGCTATACAAACCCCTAGCCCTTGCCCTCATTCGCCATTATATAAAACCTCAAAAGTTCTGTGCAGTGGCACACATCTGTAATTCCAGATATTTGGGAGGCTGAGGCAGAAGGATTGCAAATGCAGGGACAGCCTGAGCAACTTAGAGAGACCCTGTCTCAAAATAAAAACAAAAGGGTAAGGATGTAACTCAGTGATAGAGCACCCCTGGGTTCAATTCCCAGTGCCAAAAAGAAAAACTGAAACTTATCAGCCCCTCAAAGACTGGGCTAAGGACATGGTTTCCCTTGTCTTCTCACTGTAGCTACACTGATGACTGTTCCTTTCATGCTTTTCACCATTACCTTTTCTGTTTGGTTTTTGAGGCAAGTGGCCATTACTGATTTGTTGGATCTCCAGAGTCAGTCCTCTGGCCTAGGACTCCAATAACAATACTACAGTAGTTCATGGATGAGAGAAACTTAGTAGAGGTTATGGCAGTTTTTTAAAAAATACATTTGCAGCAATGACTTTTCATGCTCTTCTAGAACCTTGTAGAACCACTCCCCCATCAAGAGATAGAAGCCAATTTTCTTGAATCTGGTGGACTTGTGATTGTCTCATAACTTACAGGATGAGAGGAAAGTGATACTGTTAGATCCTGAAGTCAGGTCATAAGGAGATGCAGCTTTCTCCCCTGTACCTAGAGCACTCCCACTTGGAGCTCTGAGCCTCCAACTCTAAGATTTCTATAGTGAAATTAAAAGCTTGGTTCTAATCTCCAGTGCCAATCCAACAACAAGGACAAAGTTTTGAGAAAAAAGAGACATAAAGTTTTATTGCTTTGCTAAAAAAGGAAAAAAGCAAAGACTCATGTCACTGAGGCTGTTGTTCCAACTGTCAGGAGGAACAGAGGGCCTTAAAAAGGGGGATACCAGAACTGTTTTCCAAGTATCATTATAGTGAATCCAGTTAATATTTAACTTATGTCCTTGAAAGAACTGTTGTTCCAGTTTCCAGGTCCGGAGTTTCTCTATTCTTGTGGACAGTGAGTAGAAGGGGAGATAACTTGTCTTAGGACAGGAAGAAAATTTGTTTCCCCCACAACTGGGGAGGGGAAGAGAGAAAAGAGGAAAAAAAAGAAAAAATTTCATATTTAAAATAAGCTGCCAGTGGTCAAGCAGCAAGGTTTATATTCAAAGCATGAAGTGGATCCATGACATGAAAGGGACCCTGGTTACTTAAGACAGACAGGGTGAGGAAGCCAGGCCATAGAGTCAGCTCTGGAGTCAGCTGTCCTAGAAGTTTCAGACACAGACGAACGATGATTCCAGCCCCAGCAATGTTCACTTCTAACCTGTGCCCATTTTGAATTTGTGACCCACAGAATCTGTGAGCCTATTAGAGTGATTACTGTTTTAGGCCATTTAGGTTTGAGCTGATTTGTTACATAGCCATAATAAGTAAATCAGAAGTTTTCCCAAATTTGCTAATGATTTTTAAATTGCATATATCATCAATGAAGATTTATGAAATGAAAAGAAGTTCTCAATAACTTTTATTAACTATCCATAATTGTTTAAAAATTTCAAACAAACTAAAGATTGCCATCTATTTGCACTCAAGAAAATATTTAAAAATTGGTGTTGAAAAAAAAGAGGTAGTTAGGCCATAATCCCAGCAACTCAGGAAGCTGAGGCAAGAGGGTCACAGGTTCAAAGCCAACCTAAGCAATTTATTTTAGTGAGACCCTCTCTAAAAATAAAAAAGGGCTGGGGATATGGCTCAGTGGTAAAGCACTCTGTGTTCAATCCCTGGTACCAAAAAAAAAAAAAAAAGAGAGAGAGAGAGAGAGATAGTCAAAGATTATGCCATGCAACCACACAATGAAGGGAGAGATTTAGAGTATACCTGGAAGTTGATTAATACAAATACCATGGTATTCAACTTTTTGTGTGATTTTTCTGCTTTTTAAAAGTATTTTTTGTGTGATTCCTTTTATTGTTCTAAATAAATATTCACTTAAGTGCTTAATTTTGAATCAACTTGCATAAACTTGAACCTCCATAGAACATAATCCTTGTGGTACACTAATCAAAGCACTTTATAAATAGAACATCTTTATTTATCCTCCAAGCTCTAGGAAGCTGTTACCTGTATTATTCTCATTTTGCAAATGAGAAAACTGAAGCAGGAATTGGTTGAAGAACTGCCCCCATGTCACCTGAAAATCTATCTCAGAGGCAGTGTTCTTACCTCACCTGCAATATGAACTCTCTCTAGAAGCAGAACAGGCAAGAGGGAGCACCAGAGAGTCCTTGGATCAAGTCTCACCTAAAGGAGGAAATCTAATTCTGAGCCTTTCGTTTGGATGTCAGCCCCTTCCCACTTAAACTCTAGGAAAGAAATGCTCAGTCACTCCCCTCCCTGTACTTTTCTCCCAAAATAGCACTGGCTGGCAGTAGGAAAGTACGCAGATGGCAGGGACAGAGCAACATGCCCTGCTGAGTCTCCATTCCAGGCAAAAGTCCTGAATCAGAAAGTGGAACAGGTAACAAGATATATGATGTGAGGCCAGAATGACATGCACTTCGGGGTTCAGCCTTAATTTATCATGTCAAGATCAAGGCACAAGCAGATCTGTGTGCTTGCCTCATGAGGACATGGTTATTCACTCTGTTGACAAGTGAGAAAGGACCATTTCCTGTCCAGGACTGACCAAGACGTTACAGGAAAGATCACATGGCTCCTCCCCTCATTCTAGGGCTGTTGGAAATGATCCTCTCTCTCAGCAAGGGACAGGATACCACCCAATCATCAAGCCACCCATTCACTTGACAAATATTTATTCATTATCTATCATGTCCCAGAAAGAGAGCTAGGAGGTTAAAACAGGCCTGATCCCCACTTCAAGAAGCGTCCACCCATAATTCACCTTCCACCCCAGGTTTCTCAGCCAGTAGAGCTTCTCGGTGCTTTAGAACATGCAGTGGTACACAGCAGGAGTGCCGGAACAAAAATCTCCTCCAGAACAAACTTCTGGAATTTCAAGGAAAAGAGACATAGAAGAGCTGTAAACAAACATTACTCAGTTAATTACCTTTGTTTGGAGGCAGTGTGGCAGGTACGTGAGCTTCAGGTTAAGTTATGAAGCTAGAGCATGTCTCAAAGAGTTCTTGATGTCCCTGAACTAACCTCCCTCAGAATTCCTTTGCCTCTCCCCACCTGGCCTTCCCCATCTCAGGGGTCTTTCCTCACCCCCCACTTTGCCCTGTTGATTTTTCTTCTCTGATTTTTCTTTTTATAAACCTTCCATACATTGGAAATTTGTGTGTGTGATTCAAATTTATTGCATTTGTAACTTACCTATTCTAGCTCATAATTTTAAAAAATAGATTGAGCCAGGTACAGTGGCGCATGCCTATAATTCCAAAGACTTGGGAGGCTAAGACAGGAGAATTGAAAGTTTAAAGCCAGCCTCAGCAATTTAGTGACGCCCTAAGCAACTTAGCGAGAATCTGTCTCAAAATTAAAAAAAAAAAAAAATTAATTTTTTTAAAGAGCTGGGAATGTAGATCAGTGGTAAAGCACCTCTGGGTTCAATTCCCAGTAATTAAATAAATAAATAAATTTAATTTAATTAAAAATATTGAGCCTTTTATACTTTTCAAAACATGCACTCAAACTAAACTTTTAAAGTATAAATAAAATGCTCTAATGATTTTTATTTCTGGAAGGTAGTTAATCTCATTAGAAAAAGTCTTTCCCTAAACTCCAGTGGTGAACTCCCCCAACCATGGATTTGGCAAGAGAAACCCCACTTCAGCCTACCCACCCCTTTCTAGAGTTTCAAACTAACTGCTTTGTTGCCCGGAGTTCACATGAAAATTTGCCCTCCTTTCCCCATCCAGCACTGAGTCATTTAAAATGTAATTGCTTTTCTGTAAACACCCAACACCAACAGCCCCCAAAGGCAATAACCAGCTTAAGATTAGGAGTTTAGGTAGGGATAACACCTGTGCCACCTGCAAGACTTAGCCCCAGCCAGCTTGCTCCCTTCCTATACCAAGAAGGCAGGACCCAAGGCCTGACCAGTGCTGAGGAGACTTCCCTCTTTCTGGGCACTACACAGTGTGGCAATGAGAGTGCAGAGGAGGGGGGATGGAGGAGGCCAGCCTTCCCTTCTTTGTCACACTCCTCCTCAATAGCTGTGTTTGCTATCTTTTCTCCTGTAACAGGATTTCAAACACATACAGAAACGTGCTTCCAATGTTCTGGCCCTTTCTCCTATGCACATCTTCCCTCTTTGGCCAGTGGCACCCATTGTTAGACCTGAAGATGAGAGAAAGGTGCTTTCCTTCTGCGTCAAGTCTCAGAGCCAGCTCTCCAGAAGCAGACTTTGTTAGACCAGGATGCAAGAAAAGACCACTGACTCCAGTTAAAATCAAATTAAAGCAAGCTTATTATTTCAACCGGCCGGGCTGCCTCTCCCTCCCAAAATGGCGGGAACAAGACAGCAGCAGCAGCTTTCCTGCAGCCCAGCTTTATAGCCCAGAAAGTTACACAAAGGGGGGTTACAGATAACAGAACTCTGAAGAGCATCACACTAATGGTAGTTTACATTTTTTGCTGGCCCCAACATCAGAATTTATGAGGACCATTAGAGCCTCAGAGAGGGTCGTTGTCTGGCCAGGGAAGGCCAGTATTTATGAGGTGTCACTACAGTTTCAGAGAGGGCTGCTATCTGGTCAGAGAGCCAGGCATGGGTGAGTTCAAGGCACGGGCAGGCATTCCAAGCAGGTTCAGAATTTGCAGTAATTTATAGTAAAGCCGAAATTATCTTTTCATGGCTTTGTGGCGAGATTGCTCCCAATTTTAAGAAAAGATCAGGTTGGGTCTATCAACTTGAAGGTTGAATGTTGTGAGGAAAAGAAAGGGTTTTCTAAATTCCAAAATGTTCCTTTTACTTATTATAAGAAATGCTTTGAATTGTGAGCCCTGTGAAGAGAGAGTCCTTAGGGAAGATGCCCACCCAAAATAAAGCCCCCACACTGCCAGACAAGAGCAGGAAGAAGGCAACTGGTCAAAGATCCAAGTGTTTTAGCTTTCTGCCCTGACCCCAAACCCTGAAGGGGTATTATGCATAAATTAATAATTTGGGTAAAATCCCAAAAAGGTAGGCTTGGCCCTCTCTTCACGCATACATCCTGGGAAAAGTCATGTCCTCAGGGAGAGAAGCACCATGTTCCAAGTGTCAGTGTTTCCAGCAATTGTTAAGAAATGCTTGAGGAGGGGCTTAGGTAGGGGCAGGGGCAGTGGTCTGGCTCCCTAATCTTCCTAGATCCCCTCGGGGTATGGAAGGAACAGAGTCTAAATTCCTTCTGGGAGTGTAGAAATAGCTGAGCTGAGACACTGGGTTCTGCCTGGGGCTGCCATGGAGAGGGATGAGGTGGTCAGCCTGAGTCAGGGTCCTGCCCTGACCTGGACAGCATGGGTGTTGAACAATGATCCCACCAGCTGTGGCTTCAGCTTTGGTATAAACAGGAGCCCAAAGGTCAGGCCAAGGAAACCCCAAAAGAATCCAAGTAGATGTTGACTACAATCCCACTCAATCACTTGTTGACTGAAAATAAAATCAAAATAATTCAGAACAACAAAAATGACATTTACTTAGGGCTAATTAGAATTTCAATCTGGAAAAACAGACAATCTTAAAAATGTGCTCCATGTGCATTCTACTGTCATGTATAACTAATTAAAACAAATAAAAGAGTTAAAAAAAAAAAAAACTTGCTTGTAGTGCCCAGAAAGAGGGAAGTCTCTTTAGCACTGGTCAGGCATTGGGTCCTGCCTTCTTGGTATAGGAAGGGAGCAAGTTTACTTACTCCAGTAAGAACTAGAGCAAAAAACAAACAAAAAATGTGCTCCAAGCATGGTGCAGTAGCAAAATCTCAGCAGCTCCAGAGGCTGAGGCAGGAGGACCACGAGTTCAAAGCCAGCTTCAGCAACTTAGTAAGGCCCTATGCAACTCAGGGAGAACCTGTTGCTAAATAAAATATTTAAAAAGGGCTGGGGGATGTGGCTCAGTGGTTAAGTGCCCCTGGGTTCAATCCCCAATTCCAAAAAAAACCTCTAAGCTGGGCACTGTGGTACACACTACACACCTATAATTCCAGGGACTCAGGAGACTGAGGCAGGAGGTTTGCAAGTTCTAGCCCAGCCTGGGTAATTTAGCAATTCTGTCTTAAAATTAAAAAAAAAAATTTGAAAGGGCCAGGGATGTGGCTCAGTGGTAAATTATCCCTAGGTTCAATCCACAGTACCACAAAACACAAGAAGAAAAACAAACAAACAAAAAGTACTCTAAGGTTTTACAAAATGAATTTATAGCTTTTGACCACAAGGGAGTTGGAAATCACATCACTTATTAGTCAGGAATTACGATTAGTATTGGCAAAAGTTAAGCTGTTTTATAAGAAAGGAGTTGGGTATAGTCTCAGTCTCTGTCTGTTGAACCTAAGGTCAGTAGAGGTTAACAGTATTTCAGGAAACTGCTGGTTTGGCTCATTCCAAAAGTCAGCTCACAGGAAAGGACAGGGTAGGGAATGTCCGCAGCTCAGTGCAAAGGCTCATCTGTGGACCTGTCTGAGATCTGATTAACAATGGCCTCTTGACTCCATTTTAAGTGCCCTGAACCAATGCTAGTCCTCTGGAGTTTTTTCCTTGACACATCCAAGGCCACTGGGGCTCTGCCCTATGCTTAGCTGCCATCTTGGCTACTAGGATGTGGGTGGGAAGAACTCTGAAATAAGTATTTCCTAAAAGAAGCTGAGTTTACCCAAAGCCAAAACTGAAATTTGTTTGGGTGAGGTAGCAAATTTTCATTTTCTGAGCCTATTAGAATCTCCTTACACAATTACCACAAGTTATTAAAAAGAAGACAGAGGGAGGAAGGATGGGGGGGAAAGATAAGAGAATCTAAATGAGATATCCAGAAAAAAATTCACAGAGGAAGCATTCTTTTAGACTTGGAAGATGCATTGGTGTTTTACTGATTATCACTAACACCATTTTGCAGTATTCTGAGCTGTTTAAAGGTAGAGTACCATCATTTGTACTGTTGTAAGATGCTACTCCAGAGGTCATCTGGCAGCTGCATTCTGCCTTTTGAGCTGTCTTTAACCTCTCCCCATTTCCCTTCCTTCCCCCTCCCCAGACCTCTCACCATCATCTGTCCAATACTCCCTTCATCTCTCAGCTCCTACAACCGAAACCAAGGGGGAAACCTGAGTGAAACTTCTAGCTTCAGTTGCTTTCTGTCACTCCAGTTTTTGAGGTCTTATGGCTAAGCGGCATACTCCCATTAGTTCTGCTATAGACAGTACCTCTGACATGTGGGTTATGATGGTAACAGTTGACTAAGTTGCTTTTTTCAGAATTTGAAACCACTTTTGTCTATTGTAAGCCAGTTGAAATCAACAATCTTTTATCTGGGCCTGCCCAAGTGTCCGGTGGTGACCTTTGACCTTGGAGGGCCCAAACTCTAACATGTTTATTTTCTGAACATGTGTCCTATGAAGAGTAATCAAGTTTGATTACACATGAATGGACCACCAACTATTTCACTCCCTTACCTCCAATCACCTTTCCCCAGGCCTCAGACCACCCTGCTTATTTATTCAACCCTGTCTTTCTGAGAGGTAGACTCCTATCTCCTTGTGTTTGGCATCCTGGGCATAAACTCTTTTCTGAAAAATGTGTTGTTTCAGTGATGAGCTTACTGTGACAGAGCAGGTAAAACAGGCCTGGTTTGCTGACACAACCCCCCTGTCTCCTCCCATATCCTACTGCCAGCTAGTCCTCACAAAAAGCTGAGCCCCATAGCCCTCCAAGGCAGGTAGAGGCTCCCACTAAGCATGGGAAAAGTTGGGCATCTCTCAGAGGCCCACTACAGCACAGAGGAGCAACATAGATGCAATAGACCACAAAGGCCCACTCCTGGAAGCTCTGAATGGCATGGAGGGGACCAGCTTCATCAGAGAGTGCCCTTCAGAGGATACTAGGAGAAGAAGGCACTGAAATCAGAGGTGTTACAGCCAGCCTGCTGCAACATAAGGCCCTAGAAACCTTTCTTTCAGCATTTAAAATATGAAATCCAGACTGGGAATGTAGCTCAGTGGTAGCAGACCTGACTAGCATGTGCAAGGCCCTGAGTTCAATCTCCAGCATCACAATAATATATATATATATATATATATATATATATATATATATATATATATATATATATAAAATAAGAATCTTCACATCTTTTAAAAAATTTTTTCTTAGTTGTAGATGGATACAATACCTTTGTTTATTTATTTCATTTGTATGTGTTGCTGAGAATCAAACCCAGGGCCTCACACATGCTGTACTGCTGAGCTACAACCCCAGCCCCAGAATCTTTATATCTTGAGGCCACTATCAAGATGTAAAGATCCTCTTCTATTATAATAATCATGTACACTCTAGTTAAATACTTTCTGAATACCTGAACTATAAACATGGCAGTTTTGAATATGTTGCCTGAAGAGAATATGTTCTCTGTGTATGATGAATCTAAAGATCAAGAGAGTAAATGTTTTCTTTAAAAACAAAAAAAAAAAGTAAAACCCTAGTTTGCCAGCTAGTCCTCACAAAAGATCTTAAAAGATTACAACCACTACAAAAATATATTAAATACATTTTATAAATAAATTTATAAAACAGGAGTTTTGGAGTTGAAATCTGTGGTTCTAGTAGGAGCGCTGTAGAAGCAGCCCTTTCCATATACCTTGAAAACTATGCGACCAGCATGGGCTCTTGGGAACAGCTTGCTATTGAAGAGTTTGCAAGATCTCTTCTTGTTATTCCTAATACACTGGCAGTTAATGCTACCCAAGACTACACAGATCTGGTTGCAAAGTTAAGAGTTTTTCATAATGAGGCTCAAGTTAATCCAGAACATAAAAATCTAAAATGGATTGGTCTTGATTTGATCAATGGTAAACCTCAAGACAACAAGCAAGCTGGAATGTTTGACCCAACCATAGTTAAGGTGAAGAGCTTGAAATTTGCAACAGAAGCTGCAATTACCATTCTTTGGATTGATGACCTTATTAAATTACACCCAGAAAGTAAAGATGATAAACATGGAGATTATGAAGATGCTTTTCACTCTGGAGCCCTTGATGACTGATCTGATCTCCCTTTTATTTATAACAATGTTAGATGCAATATCCTGTACCGTGAGTATTATACATTAAAGAACAGCATGCTATCAACTTTAAAAAAAGATGCCATCAATAATTAAATAAGGAGTAGTATTATTAGGATATGAAGGATCCAGAGAAAAGTTAGAAGCTTGAAAGTTTGAAGTTTGAAAATTTTAAGTCAGCTTCAACTAGCCCTTTACCATTTTCCTTGCTCAAATAGATTCAGAGGGATCTTTTCTAGCTGGAATTATTGGCTCTTGGCTTCAAAGTAATATCTTTGAAACACTTGATGTCTTAAGATCATACTTTTCTGAATATTAAATAGTATTAATATCATTTGAACCCAGCAATCTCATCGAATTCACCTTGACACCTGTCAGTGGTGAGGCACCTGCAGTGAGGCTGCTGTATGGCCTATACCTCAGCTTCTCCTGGTCTTCATAAAGTGGGGTAGAGGAGTGAGACAACCCCCCTTTGTCAGAATGAGCAATATAATGAATGAGCAGAATGAGCTTTCTCTTCACCAATATAAAATCTGCTGACCTTGGAGAGGCTCAAAATGATTGGTGGATCCAAGGGACTGGGGAACGAGAAACAGTGGGATTAGCAAAAGAGACTTGCTCAAGTGAAAAGATGCATCTGTGAAAGAGCCAAGAATTCAGACCAGGCCTCACACACCCATACACACACACACACACACACACACACACACTCACATTCACTCATATACCAGTTAGCTGCCAGGAGCAATGAGCCATATTTGCATAGGGTGGCAGTTCAAAGAGATGACTGTAAATTATTAGGGAGGAACCTACACAGAATCACCAGCTAGAGCTGAGCCAGGATGGGTCCATCACCATATGGCCATCAGGAAACTGGTCAGAGAAACATACCTTACAGGTGTAATGCTGTGTGAAAGAGGCCAGACTCAGAAGAGCACATACTGCCTGTTTCCATGTTTGTAAGTAGTAGAATGGACTATATCAATCTATGGTAATAAAAGTTAAAATTGTGGCTACCTTTGGGTGGGGGTATTTTCTGGAAGGAGGCACAAGGGAAATTTCATTCATGATGAAAATGTTCTAAATCTTGATTGGGGATGGTGGTTACTCAGATAAAAATATATGTAAACAGTCATCCAGTCATACATATATGATCTTGTATTTTATCTAATATTTATGCTCAATAGAAAAAAAGTTAAAACTGCAGTCAAGGGCAGGGTGGAGGCAGAGAGCTAAAAAGCAAGCCGAGCCATGGTTCAAACCCAAGAAAGACCTTGAAAGGTGCAGAAGCCAGGAGAAAACTTTAAAAAAAAAAACTGTATAATTGATGTCTTTATAGGGGTAAAAAGATTATGCATTTATGAAAAAAGGGGAAATACTATGAAATGGAATGTTCTAAGAATATAAAGAGTCCTTGTATATTAAAGATATGATGGCAGAAGAAAATAAAATTGATAGAAGAATTAGGGGATAAAAGTGATAAAATCTCCCCAGAAAAGCAAAATGAAAACCTCCCATGGAAATGGGAGGTTTAAGATAAGAAGTCTCAGAGGAGCATGTCAGGAAGTCCAATGTCTTTCTGTTAGGAATAACAGGGCTGGATAATAGAGGAAACAATTAGAGAAAATTATTGAAGAAATAATATAAGAAAATATTGCAGAACCACAAGAACCTCCAGGTTAAAAGGGTTTGCTGAGTACACAGAACACTAAACAAACAAACAAAAAAAGACCCAAACCAAAGCTCATTATGAAATTTCAGAGACCCGGAAATAAAAATAACAGAAAGACAAAGGTCACATAAAAAGGGCTGGAATATCATAATGAGACTGAACTTACAGGCAGCAATAACGGAGCTTAGAAGACTACATAGAAATGTTCTGATGGAAAATTATTTCCAGTTTTATTCCCAGTCAAAAATGAGAATAGAGGCTGGGCACGGTGGCGCATGCCCATAATCCCAGTGGCTCAAGAGGCTGAGGCAGCAAGATCTCGAGTTCAAAGCCAGCCTCAGCAACTTAGTGAAGTCTTAAGCAACTCACTGAAACCCTGTCTCTAAATAAAATATTTAAAAGGGCTGGGGATGTGGCTCAGTGGTTAAGTGCCTCTGGTTTCAATCCCTGGTACCAAAAAAAAAAAAAAAAAATGAGAGTAGAGCCAGGCATGGTGGCACACCCTATAATCCTAGCAACTCAGGAGGCTGAGGCAGGAGAATTGCAAAATAATAAAAAGGACTAGGGATGTAGCTCAAAAGTAGAACACCCATAGGTTCAATACCCAGAACCACCAAAAAAAAAAAAAAAAAAAAAAAAAAAAGAATAGAATGCATATTGCAGAAATGTTACCAGAGCAGTGTATTCTAAACTTCAAAGTGCTATAATCACCCAGGGAACTTGTTAATTGTGATTCAGGGGGTCCGGAGTGGCATTTCTGACAAGCTCTCAGGTGATGTCATTGTTGCTGGTCCCTAGAGTTCGTTTTTTAAAGTGAGGTACTAAAGGACGTGTTCCCCCAAAACAAGACAATGAGCCAAGGAAGAGGAAGGAATAGGATGTGGAAAACAGGATGCAACATAAAAGCAAGGTGAAGGCAATAGCCGGGATGATGATGAAGGAAATTCTAGGATACTACCTAAACGGAAAGCAGTCTAACATGGGACATAAAGGAATACCAAAAGAAGAAGGAAGGCAGGCCACAGTGGCATAGGTCTGTAATTCCAGCAACTTGGGAAGTGGAGGCAGGAGGATTCCAAGTTTGAGGCTAGCTTCAGCAACTTAGTAAGGCCCTAAGCAACTTAGTGAGATTCTGTCTCAAACTAAAAAATAAAAAGGGCTGTGGATGTAGCTAAGTGGTAAAGTGACCCTGGGTTCAAAAAAAAAAAAAAAAAACAAAGAGAAGGAAGTTGAAGAAGAAAAAACCGGGGCTGTGGTTGTGGCTCAGTGGTAGAGTGCTAGTCTAACATGCGTGAAGCAGTGGGTTCTATCCTCAGCACCACATAAAAACATAAATAAACAAAATAAAGGTATTGTGTCCATCTACAACTAAAAAAAAAATTTTAAAAAGAAGAAAAAACGAATTAAGCTGATTACCTGATATGTCAAGAGAAAATTTACACTGCTGGTGGAGAGTTTGAGGGCAAATTAGTGATAGTAATATAGAAAACTAAGCAAATGAAAGTGAGTAACCATTAAGCTCAAGGAAATCTAAAGAGTAAAAGGATCCTCAGGGTATATAAAGAACTCAAAAAACTTAACAGCAAATAAGCAAATAACCCAATCAATAAATGGGAAAGGATGGGGCTGGGGCTGGGGCTCAGCGGTAGCATACTTGCCTGGCATGTATGAGGCACTGGGTTCAATTCTCAGCACTGCATATAAATAAATAAAATAAAAGTCAATCAACAACTAAAATAAAATGGGCAAAGGAACTGAACAGACACTTCCAAGAAGAAGAAATACGATTGGTCAACAAATATATGAAAAAATGTTCAACATCACTAGCAATTAGAGAAATGCAAATTGAAACTACACTGAGATTTCATCTCACTCCAGTCAGAATGGCAGTTATCAAGAATACAAGTAACAATAATGTTGTGAGGATATGGAGGAAAAAGTACACTTGTACATTGCTGGTGGAACTGCAAATTGGTGCAACCACTCTGGAAAGCAGTATAGAAATTCCTCAGAAAACTTGGAATGGAACCACCATTTGACCCAGCTATTCCACTTCTCAGTGTATACACAGAGGATTTATAATCAGCATACTACATTGACGCAGCCTCATCAACCAATTCACAACAGCTAAGCTATGCAGCCAACCTAGGTACCCTTCAACAGATGAATGGATAAAGACAATATGGTATACATATACTATGGAATATTACTCAGCCATAAAGAAGCATGACATTATGGCAATTGCAGGTAAGTGGATGGAACTGAAAACTATCATGCTAAGTGAAATAATACAATCCTCAAAAAACAAAGGCCGAATGTTCTCTCTGATACAGATGGGAGGGGGTGGAAGGGAGTGGGGGAAAGGGGGATGAGAATGGGAAAGACAGTAGAATGAATCAGACATAACTTTCATATATGACTATACGACCAGTGTAACACCATCATGTACAATCACAAAAATGGGAAGTTATACTCCATGTATGTATAATATGTGAAAATACATTCTGCTGTCATATATAACTAAAAACTACTGAATAAATAAAATAAAGAATAAAAGGGCTGGGGATATAAATCTGTGGTAGACCTTTTGCCTGGAAAGCATGATGCTCTGGGTTCAATTCCAAGCACCAAAAAAATAGATAAATAGATAGATAGATAGATTAAATACAATTATATTTATATAATCACAATAACATAAACAACAGATATTGACCAAAATTATAACAATATTGGGTAGTAGAGAAAGGATAGGGTACAAGAACTGCGAAATAATTAAGAAATAATACTATAAGCATGTTTTTTATAAATATGGAAATAAATACCTAAAGAAATAACTAAAAGAGTTCAATGCAAATACTGCTGAGTGAATAGGTGTGGGCAGGGAACAAATGTTTTATCATTTTAAGAATTATAAAACTATTTGATTTTTTCGAAATAAGAACAGCTGGACATTTTGGCACATGCCTGTAATCCTAGAGACTCTGGAGGCTGAGGCAGGAGGATTGCAAGTTTGAGGACAGTCTGGGCAACTCAGTGAGACCTTGTCTCAAAATTAAAAACAAAAAGGGCTGGAGATATTGCTCAGTGGTAGAGCACTAATGGATTCAATCCCTGGTATCATATATAGACACAGAAAAGGTGCCTCGATCAGAATAAAATTAAAATTTCAAAGAACATTATTTGAAAATGTGGATGCTTTTGTCATTAATAATAAATCATAACACACATCACAACTCATTGCCACCCTAGAGTTTCAGGACCCACTGCTGCAAAATACAGCTCAGAGGCAGTTCATTTCCGGAAGACATTCAGTTCCAGGAGAGGCCACAGGGACAGGAAATATTTGGAATACACTAATAACAAGTGCTAGAGATGGTTTTGAAACTTCCTGACATCAATCGAGACATTCAGCAGGTTCCTGAATGAGGTAATACCATGTTGTGCCTATTATTTCTCAAACTTTGTCCTTCCTAGATTTATTTCATAAGTAGCAGCAATATTTATCCCATTACCCAATGGATTAGTCAGGACTTTTGCAAGTAGCAAAAACCAAACTCAAACTGGCTTAAGCAGAAAAGAAATACATGGGGAGCCAGGTATGGTTTGAAGCTTAAATGTCCTCCCAAAAGTCTTGGTTCCCAGTGTTCAGAGGTAAGGCTTTGGGACAATTAGATCACAAGGGCTCTGACCTCATCAATGGATTGATTCATGGATGGATTCATATCATAATGGGTTTGGGGAGAGGGACTTTATATAAAAGTGCCCTGCCCCCCCACACACTTCTTCCTGGCTACCACAAGGTAAGCAGCTTTCTTGCATTATGTCTTTTGCTACCGTGTTCTGCCTCACAGACCCAAACAATAGAACCAAGTGATCATGAACGGGAAGCTCTGAAACTGTAAGCCAAAATAAATCTTTCCTCCTTTTAAGTTGTTTATCTCAGAGTTTTGGGGGATGGGGGTGGGTGGGTACCAGGGACTGAACTCCGGGGCATTTGATCACTGAGCCCCATCCCCAGCCTTATTTTGTATTTTATTCAGGGTCTCACTGAATTGCTTAGTGCCTCACTTTTTCTGAGGCTGGCTTTGAACTCAGCCTCTCAAGCCTCTGGATTACAGGAGTACACCACTGTGCCTGGCTATCTCAGATATTTTGTCACAGTGATATAAAGTTGACTAACACAGCCTGGGAAAAGCCTAGGTTCAAATCCTGCCATCAACATGTACCATTGTGTGGCATGAACGAGACACTTAAATTGCCTAAAGAATGAAGATAATGAGATCTGGGGCTGTAGCTCAGTGGCAGACTGCTTTCCTAGCATGTGTGAGGCAGGCACTGGGTTCAATCCTCAGCACCACATAAAAATAAACAAATAAAATAAAGGAATTCTGTCCATCTACAGCTATAAAAAAAATTTAAAAAAAGAATGAAGATGATGATAGTATTGTGAATATGAAATGAATTAACATTGTCAAGTATTTATAATAGTGCCTGATCTGAAGCTAATTCCCAAAAGTCTTAGCTATCATTATTATAAGCTATTATTCAGGAATTGCAACAAATCTGGAGGACAAAACCAATTCATGCTGTAAAAATTGCAGTGTAACTGCAGAACACAGAAAATAAAGAAAAATATTAAAAGCCCTCAGGAAGGAGAGATAAGTTGCCTACAATAGATTAGTAATTAGGCAGGAGCAGGCTTCTCAAACACAATAATAGAAGCCAGTCTGGGTCCAATCCCAGAGGGAGTTTAATATATAGGGGACATTCAATATAAAGAATTATGGACCATATCATAAGAATAACCATAAGATATAAAGAAACTTCATATGGAAATAAAATCATGGCGTTTGCAGGTAAATGGGTGGCATTGTAGAAGATAATGCTATGTGAAGCTAGCCAATCCCAAAAAAACAAATGCCGAATGTTTTCTCTGATATAAGGAGGCTGATTCATAGTGGGTTAGGGAGGGGGAGCATGGGAGGAATAGATGAATTCTAGATAGGGCAGAGGGGTGGAAGGGAAAAGGAGGGGGCAGGGTATTAGCAAGGATGGTGGAATGTGAGAGACATCATTATCCAAGTACATGTATGAAGACACAAATTGGTGTCAACATACTTTATATACAACCAGAGATTTGAAAAATTGTGCTGTATATGTGCAATAAGAATCGTAATGCATTCCGCTGTCATTTTTTTTTAAACAATTTAAAAAAAAGAAACTTCATATGGAAACCTAGGCTGAGAAATTGTACTCAAGGAAAGACTATTGGATAGGATTCAGATGGAGCAGGTAGGTTTAACCCACTGTTCAGTCCACAGCTGATCTGGAGTTTCTGCGAAAGCAATAGGCCGTGCTCTGGAGCTTAGACAAGGGAGCAGGTGATCAGAAGCTAGTGGCACAGGTGGCATGCATGTGCAGTGGGAATCTGAGCTCTAGTGGGGCAGGCCCATAGAGTGCTGGGTGAGGACTCTGATATACCCCTGAAGAGGCTTGTAGAAAAATGATTACCAGCTTAGGCTGCAAAGACCGCACATGGGCTTGCAATCTGGATGGCTTCCCCTAGATGTTCTCTCCCTGCACCTAGTCCCCAGCCCTCTCAAATGGCAGGAGAGTCTTTCCCTCCAGCAGCAATCTCCACCACCCTCAACATAAAGGAGGGTTACTTAGAGCAACCCACTGTTCACAAGGCACCTGTAAGAAGGAGCATCCGGAGCCAAGAGGCAACACACTGAGATTTCAGAGCGTTCGAAATTTCTGGAACCACAGCCCTATCCTTGCCACCATCACGCACTTAGCCTCAGGCTAGCTTTTGGTTTTCCCATCTGATACATCACAGATTCATGTTTCTATTTACATTCTCTTCTCCATTCCCACTTTGCTGTCTCTCCTGATCCCTCTCTAGGATTTCCTCTTCAGGGGCTTTCCATGTCTTCATTCACAACTCCAGCTCCTCCTTTATTACCCATCTTCTTCTAACACATGCACACTCACAATCAAGAATACACACGAGTTCCAACCTGCCCATCATATTGAGCCCAAACTCTCCCACCAGACTTGCAGTGTTTCCATTGTCTAATGTGCTAGGCACAGCAAAGAGCATCCTGCTACTTCCACAACCATGGACAACCTCCTCCTCATGTGCCTTCAAGGCCTGTACATTTTACCTACCTTACTCTTACCCTGACAGCCTTTTACCTGTCTGAACAAAAATTAGCTCTTTGAGAATTTTAGGCAGCATGCCTACAGCAGTTCTTGCTCAAAGGAAAACAGATCCAGAGAGGGGTGGTGGAAGTAGGTATCTAGGCCTGGGTGCACAGGGCTTCTTCTTCTTTTTTTTTTTTTTGTACTTATAGACGGACAGCATTCCTTTATTTTATGGTGCTGAGGCTTGAACCTCACACGTGCTAAGCAAGCACTCTACCACTGAGCTACAATCCCAGCCTGGTGCACAGGGCTTCTACTCCTACTGAACATAAAACCCTGCAGAAGCATCAGAGGAACCTCTAGCCAGTGGGGTGAGGGAGGGCGGGAGTTCATGTGAAGACCACAGCCTCACTGATTTGGGTCCCTGCATGTATATCAAGAGTTATGGCTGAGGGCCAGGTGCTATGGTGCATGCCCCAAATCCCAGCGACATGGGAGGCTGAGGCAGGACGATCGTGAGTTCAAAGCCAGCCTCAGCAATTTAGTGAGGGCCTAAACAACTTAGTGAAACCCTGTCTCAAAATAAAAAATAAAAAGGGCTGGGGATGCAGCTCAGTAGTTAGTGCCTCTGGGTTCAATCCCTGGTGTGTGTGTGTATATATGTATGCATATATATATATATATATATAGCTAAGGATTTTGGTCACCTGAGACCAGGGTTTGGAGATTGACTACAACATAACACAAGATACTTCTGGGACAATGGAAATGTTCCATATCTTGACTGTAGCAGGTAGGTACATGTCTATATAAATTTGTCAAAATTCACTAACTACTAACTTAGAAAAGATGTAGGCTATTCTATATAAATTATGTATCAATGAAACTGACAAGAGAAATCATCAGAATTAGAAATAGAACATATAACCTTCAAGGGAAGATAGTGGGAAAAAGACAACTGAAGCAGTGCTACAGTTTGGATATAGTTTGAGGGTATCCCTAAAACTTCATGTGTTGGGCCAGGTACAATGGTACATGCCTATGATCCTAATGACACAGGAGGCTGAGGCAGAAGGATCTAAGTTTGAGACCCTCAGCAACTTACTGACCTTACTGTCTCAAAAAAAAGAAAGAAAAAGAAAAGAAAAAATAAAGAAAGTCTAGCTTTATATAGCTTCCCCTTACCATTCACATCAGCTGGAGGTCTCTTGGTCCCAGGCCAGTCAAGGCAACGGACACAGTCAGGACTCTAATCACTCTCCTCCCAGCTGGAAGCCAGAACTAGGGTATTCTTCCCAAACTTAGGGCAGGTGAGGCTGCCCAGCATAGATGTCCTGATTCAAAAAGGACATCTCAGGTCTCAGAGAGCAGATTTGTGTGTGTGCATATGCAGGGGACAGAAGGAGGAAGTATTCAAGTGAGTATAAAGGGGCCCACTTCAGGGGCCCAAGTGGTTCAGCACCTGGGTAGGGCAGGGTGAGAAGATAAGGCTGCCAAGGTAGACCAAAGGGAGACGGCCTGGTCAGGATCTGAAATTTGCATACACCAGAGAGGCTTTCAAATTTGGAGGAAATGAGAAAGAGAGAGAGAATCAGATTTGTCCAGGTCATCAGATGAATCCATAAGAGAGGCAGGAAGGAGCCTAGGGCTCCTTCCACTCAACCTTTGCCAAAGGACAGGTGCTCACTTGCCCCACCTATACCAGGAGTAAGCACACACCCTGCAACACATGCAGGCACATATTCGCCCCACCTTTGGTAAACAGATGCCCCCTCTAGATACACCCATTTAGTTCCTAGGAAAGGAAGGGAAGACTGTGTTTGCCTGAGGTGGCAGCTGTACACATGACCAGGAAATGTGGCCCAAGTTGAAGAGTAGAACATTGTGCACACCAACCAGCTGGAGCCTGGCCAGTTTGGGCCATCATACCACAGCTTCAGCAGACTGAACAGAGAAAGATGGTGATCTGTGAAGAGGTACAAGGGAAGCCAGGAGGCAAAGGAAAGTTAGCAGGTGGACTTGGAGACAGTGACACAAGCTGGTGACTCATGGGCTCCTCTTTATTCTTGACAGCACTGTATCCAGGAGCTTGGAGTAGGTTGGGGACCAGAGCCACTTTGCAGGAAGTGTGGGTGGCTTTATCTCTGCTTTAAGTCCCAGTGTAAGAAGCAGAGCCTGCACATAAGTGCTCACAACTCCCACCCTAGAAAGTAGGAGTGAGTGCCTGGACCCTC
Organism: Marmota monax; assembly: GCF_021218885.2. Lineage (NCBI taxonomy): Eukaryota > Metazoa > Chordata > Mammalia > Rodentia > Sciuridae > Marmota > Marmota monax. The sequence continues at coordinate 44,266,839 of NW_026693777.1, forward strand.
TGAGTCCTGGGCTGTGGGTAGGCCTTGTGGCAAGACTGGCCTGGTTCTTTCCACACCACTCTGAGAAACAAGCACTGCTCTCTTCTGCTCTATATCCCTTGATCCCATGGAAGGATGTACTGCCCCATCTTCTCTAAGTCCAAGCTGTGAGTCTGCAAGACTTTTCAGGCCTGAGGGATCTCAGGGCAGGTCTTAGAGAAGTTGGAAGCAGAACCCTCTAAAGCCTCGACTCCTCATCAAGCCCTGGGCTACAGTCCCACATCTCTCCTCTCTGCTGTAATCCTCTGCCTCCAGCCTGGTCAGCCCCCACCCCTCTCCCCAGCCTGCCACCGATCCAGGGCCAGCTTGAGAGCATGCCTCACAGTGTCCACATTGTTCAAAACATTGTATCGACTCAGGGCCACCAGGCGATCAAATTCCCTGGGTTCATAGGTGAAGTTCATCATGCCATAGGGGGTATCTGGCCCATTGATGTCAAAGTCCCCAAAGGCTTTCTCCTCAGAGGTTTGCTGCTCAACACCTGTGGGTGGAAAAGTAGAGGTGAGGCCAGACTGGAACACTCTGGGACTACCTGGGAGCTGATATCCCAGACACCTTCCTTGCCCTAAGACACCTGGCTGGTTCCCTGTGGGAATTGCCTGGGCCCACATCTCAGCTCTCAGGCCCATCAGGAGGAGATATTCCAGTGTAAATGCTGAGAACCAGTAAGCAGAGGGCAGCAGTGGCCAGCTCAGGCCTTCCAGGAGATATGCAATGGTAATGTCCAGAAGGTCCACTATTGGAATAGCATCCCTTCCCCCAGAGCTCTGTAGATCAGATGCAGGTCTGGGTTTCTCTCTTACCTGGGGCCAGGTGTGTACGAAAAGTATGGTTGACCAGGGGGAAATGTAGCACGATGGGTGAACTGGGGTCCTTGGCCTTGGCAAACAGATAGCACTCACGGGGCCTTTCCAAGTCCTCAGGGCCCACCTCAATCCTGGGGAAAGGAATCCCTCGGTCCAGGCAGTATTTCTCTGTCATCTGTAAGACCTAGGAAGTGGGTGAGTTCCTGGCCCTACCTGTCTTCCACCCTGCCCTCCCTCCACTTGGGACTCAAATAGACCCAGGCTTCAGGCCAGCTCTGCTTTTGAACAGCTGAGTGACCTTCTTAAGATAATATCGCCTTTCTGAGCTACACCTTTCACTTGTCAAATAACTATCTAGTGGGATTGTGAGAGATTAGCAATAACCAATAATAATCAATAATCAATGATCTAGGGCCCCCATCATCATTCTCACCATCATTCCTCCCCATGACATGGCCTCCCTTCTCTGGCCCCTCTCTGCTCCCTGTTTGGGGCTAATTTCAATTTCACAAGGTTGACACAATGATCCCAGGATCAGTGCTGGGTAAGGTTATATGGATTATCAAATCTAGGTTCTCTTTGGACCCAGGAGGATAAAGAGAAGAACAAAGAGTGAAGGACTGGTCCTGTGGCATGACCAGAACCCACCTTTGGAGATAGCATCTGTCCACTACTCTGCAGAGTTTGAAGGAGTCACTGCTAAAGTCACCCCAAAGGCCCTGTTGTTACCACAGTAGCAAGGGACAGCAGGCCCAGGCCCTGGCCCAGACTGGAGTGGGAAATCCTATCATAAATGGACAGAGTGTAGAGCAGAGTCTAGCTGATGCCTGAAGAACCATCTTCAACTTCCTCTTCCCAATTCCTCCCACAATCCCAGCCATTCTCCTCTCCCAGATGGATCTGGACTGCCAACAGTGATCTAAAGGCTCTTGCCATAGATCAGAGGCCAGCCTGGCCATGCAGAATGAGCTCTAAACATCTAGCCTGCCCCTCAGCAGAGCCCTCTTTCCCCTTCCTCCTCCCCATTCACCTCAGGCCCCTGCTGCCTCCCTGCTTTACCTCAAAAGGGGCCTCCAAGGAGTAGTCAAAGGACAGAATGAGGTCCACTGCCCGCTGGGGCTGCAGAATCAGTGGGAATGGAGAGTTGATAGCAAAACCTCCATCCACCAGGGATAGGCAGTCTTGCATGGGTGTAAGTTGGTTGGGGAAAGCATCCCGGTGTGTGTCTGCAAAGTACATAGGAACAAGCACAGTTGCTCTTGTTAGTGACCCTCTTTGCACTTGTAGCCTCAACCTCTCTGCAGAGTTCTCTCTTCCCCTCTGACAGCCAGGGGCTCTCCCATCCCAGCCCTTCGACCATGTTTTCAACCTCTTGACACAGTGGCCAGATAGCCCTTCTTCATCAGCCACCAGGCAGCAGGAGACCACAATTCAATACTCCCTCACACATCCCATGACAAAAGCCAGTGCTGGCCCCAGTGAGTCATAGGCATGAGCACAAAGTGGGCTACCCCCTCCCTGCCCAGGGCAGAACCCACCTTTCCAAGCCATGAACTCTCTGCAGGCCACATAGTCCTTGTGCATGCAGAGGCCCCGGATGAAGTTAAAGTTCTGGGCAGAAGTAAAGCGGGAAGTGAATATGTCCAGCAGGGCCTGGGAAAGGGGCCCCTGTGGGGTGAAGAGCCTGGTACGTAGACACATAGGGTCATGCAGCTGGAACTCCTGGCAGTCATCTAGGTGTGTGTGAAATACAGTGAGAAGTGGCATCTTCTTTGTCCAGTGACCCTTACAGCTCAGAGAAGACCCCCTCCTTCACACCCCCTCCTCTTCTTCCAGGCCCCCACGGGCCTCTGACTGCTGATTCACAGAACCCTTTTGTGGTACTGGGGGTTGAACCCAGGGCTTCATTCATACTACTAGCAAGCACTTCCAGTCCTCCACCCCCATCCTCCACTTTTCTTCCTTTGAGACAGGATCTTGCTAAGTTGCCCAGGTTGGCCTCAAACTTGCCCTCCTTCTGCTTTAGTTTCCCAAGTAGCTGGGAATTATAGGTGTGCCACCACACCCAGTAACCAGAATCCTTTTTAAAGACTTTTTCTTTTGTAATCTCATGTTTTGAAAGTTACCAAGGACTGTGCCTTTATAAAATAATTGACCTCCTCCTACCCTTTTGAAATAGCTGTATATATAATTTCTAATTGGAATTCCATCCCTTAAACACTGAGTGTTGTACTTCTGCTAAGTATGAAGGATACAAAGGTGAATAGAGCCTGTCTCTGACCCTGCAGGTCTCAGGCCTACTCTGGTAGGGGAAGTGTGGTCATATAAAGAGATAATGAAACATAATACTGCCCTAGTTGTGCATACAATCCTAAGAGATCAGGGGGGTAAGACCCTCAATCAGCCTAGAGGGTTAGAGTGGAAAAGAGAAGACTTCTGAGAAAGTGACACCTGAGCTGAACCTTAAGAGTTGAGCAAAAGTTATCCAGGAAAGAAAGGTGGAAAAGATACTGCATAGGAGGATTCTCCTAGGCCCTCTAAGCACAGGTCAAAGGGGAGACATGAATGGAGTATGGAAAAATACCTGGTGATCTTGGGCCAAGTTGACCTAATTGGAGTCCAAAGCAGAGAACTCAAAGGTGTGGCCCTATCACACCCCAGGAATCCAAAGACCCTAAGCTAGAGGGTCATTTCCTCAGGACTTCCCTGAATCCAATGGGACAACCAACTTTTACTCTATCCCTTCCTTCATTCTTCATCCTTCTGCCAAGGACCCATTGCTGGCAAGTGGTAGTGGGGGTTTGGGAGTCTCTGCCCTCACCTGTGATGTTTACACGGTCTCTGTGCCAGTCCAGGAATCCCAGGCCCAAGCCTGCAATCTTCAGGAAGATCTCATCCAGGCTGGCTGCAAAGGCACTGCCCCACATACCTAAGGAGACAGGCAGGGCTCCCTCATCAGGGCCTGGTCCAGGCACCTGCCTGTCCCAAGCCCTCCATCCTAGACTCACCCTGCAGGTAGCAGATGCGTGGCTCAGGCAGGAGGTGCAGCAATCGTCCCATGAAGAATTCCGAGCCAAAGAGCTCAGTAGGAATATAAGCCCCATATTTGGGGAAGCCGACCTCATGGGGAGTGAACTCACACCACTCTGGGGACCCAAGGGAAGGGAAAGTCACCGGGGCTTTCCATCAGGGCCCTCAAGCCTGAGGAGGAATCTTGACTTGCCAAGAACAGGAAGCAGCAAACCCACTGTGCTCTAAGGACCTAGTTTGTGGCCACCTCCCACTTGTACTTGATAGCCCTGGATCACTGGCCCTTCTACCAACCATCTCCTCTGTCTCCTTCCTTGGTCTCTACTCCCAGGTACCTGCAAAGTCTTCTCCACTGATGTTGGTGTGAACATTGATACTGGCATAAATGGGGTAAGGGTTCTGACCCTGGTTGATGGCCTCTTGCTGGTCAGACAGCTTGGCAGGGTTTTTCTAGGCAGAAGAGAAGGAAGGCAGCTTGGTCATTTGAGAGCTTCACCCCCTGTGGCCTGAGATCAGCCCTCCATGGGATGTGGTGTGCCCACAAGAGAGACTGAGTTGCTAAGTCCAGGGCTATAGAGACAACTCTCTAAGGGAAAAGTGTAAGCTGCAGCAGAGGTCAGGCCACAATGGGTTTTGTACAATTCCAGGGACTATAGGAATATCTTTCCCTCTTCTTTCCCATTCAAGGAAGCATATTAGAACACAAGGGGGTTTAACACTGAAAGTAGTATAATTTAATTAAAATAAAATTATTAGAAAATGTTGCTTCTTGGCTTAGAAATGAGAAATCATTGGTGACAAACAAACTCAACTGAGATCCACACACAGTGAGTCAGTACCTCTGAACCTCATTGCCCTGGACAGGCTGGGCTTGCAATTCTGGGAGTAGCCATAGGTGGTTTGAGTCAGGGTTGCATTGACTAATGAGTGGATGGGGCATTGTGACTCAATGAAAGGCAGAGCCAATTTCAAAACATACCTGTGCTAGGGCCTTACCCTAGACCAACTAAAATCAGTCTCTCTGAAAGTGGGGCCCAGGCATGGTTATTCTGAAAAACTGCAGGAGATTCCAATATACAGAAAGAGTTGAGAAGAGCATGCTGGCTCCCCCTCCCCAGGGGTTAGGAGGCAGAAAGGTGAAATAGTGTCAGCCACCTGCTCTCTCACTCCTTTCTCTAAGAGGAGCTCAGCTCTCAGGGGCAGTTTTGCAAGTCTCATATCTTAGACTGGGGGATAAGAGCAGGGGTCAAGAAGTTTATGGACAGAGTGTATTTACTTCTTTCTCTTCTCTTACCTCCTGGTTCAGAAAATATTCAATGAGGAGGCCCCAGAGGTCAACAAGCGACACACTGTGGCCGAGGCTCTCCCGGACCCCCACTTCCTGAGTGTAGTACTGTAGCTGCTCTGTGGATATCGCCCCTATTTTACTGCTGCAGACCCGTGCTTGGACATGCTCAAGGCAGTCCTGCAAGGCCACATGGGACCAGTCTGGGTCCTTGTAGAGTGTGGAGATGCACCTGGGGATAGAGAGGGTATGTATTGAGTTAGGGATAAGGGAGGACAGTGAAGGGAAGGGAGATAGAGGAGTCTATGAGTGACCTTCCTCCCATCATGTGCACCTGATGCCCCTCATTCAGAGAAGTCCTTGAAATTCAACCTCTTCTTGCCCTTCCTAACCCCCTTGAAGACAAGCTCCCAGCTCCTTCTGATGACTATCAGATCACCAGGCCACATCCCTGCCCCTTCAGAGCTCATTTACCTGCCTCACTTACCAGGTGGACCCAGATACCCCACACAGGTAGGTCACAGCATCCAGGAGACCAAGCTCCTGCAGCCCCGCCAGGCTGCCATATAGGGAAGTCATGGCTCGGGTTCCACCCCCAGAACCCAATACAGCTACCACAGGCACCTGGGCACAATAATAATGATGATAGTAACAACAACCATGACTACCACTGTGCTTTAAATATTATTGCTTATCCATGTCAGATATTATAAGAGCTTTATAAGTTTTACCTCATTGAATCCTCACAGCAGCCCAGTGAAACCTCTATTTTGCAAATGAGGAAACTGGAGTGCAGGAAGGTCAAACAATGTGTCCAAGATCATACATTTAGTAAGTAATGAGCTATCAAACCCAAGCAGTATTATGATACTGATGATACTCTAGAGATGATGCTTGACCAGTATTCCAGGAAGGTAGATTAGTTGGAAGTTATATTTGACTCACCAAAAAGTTAAATCAGGGTTTCTCAATCTTGGCAATGCAGATACTTTGTGCTGGATAATTCTTTGTTGTGAGGTGCTGCCCCATGTGTGGGGGATGGTTAGCAGCACTCCTGGCCTTTACTCAATAGATTCCAGTAGCATCCCTTTACCTCCCCCACCCCAGTTGTGACAATAAAACATACCTCTAGACATCAAAAAATGTTCTCTGGAGAATGGAGGACAAGATTGCCCCCAATTGGGAACACTGAGCTAAAAGTAACAAAGATCAGCAAGCAGCCTATACCTGCCCCCAGATGTGAATGGTACCAAATGCTGAGGTCTGCCTCAGGTGCATGATAAGATAAAATTCAAAATGTTTTGGCTGCTTAACTTTCACACAAAGGGTTGGTTCATTCTGCCCAGACTCCCTCCCCACCCACCACCCCTGGTATCTGGAGTTGAACCCAGAGGTGCTTAACCACTGAACCACATCCCCAGCCCTTTTTATTTTGAGACAGGGTCTTGCTAAGTTGCTGAGGGTCTACTAAGTTGCTGAGGCTGGCTTTGAACTTGTGATCCTCTTGACTCAGACTCCCGAACTGCTGGGATTATAGGCGTATAACACTATGCCTGGCCTTTGCCCAGTCTTGTGATTCCTTTCCCTGTCCTCTTCTCCCATCTTGAAAAAATATTCCCTGGTCTCTGCTCATGAAGGGCCCTGTTGTTCAGAATGATGGATGAGACAAAGCATGTATCTGGCACTGAGTGGGCACAGATGTAACCCAAATGAGCAAACCAGGCTTTTCAGCTTGTTGGTGCTGGGCATGGGCTCCATCTCCTGAGCAAACAGGTAGCCAGGAGGAGGCCATCAGCCTCTTTCTGGTGTACCACAGGCCTGCCTCTCAGAACCCCTCTCCTCCTTCCCAGCCACAGGGATCCCAGAGACCTTCTACTTCCAAATCTCTTCGACTACAATTATGGACTTAATTGTGTCTTTTCAAAACTTGTTAAAGACCCCAAATCCAATGTAACTATTTTTAGAGATATAGCCTATAAGGAGATAATAATAAAGTGGGGTTATAGGGTAGGGCCTCAATCTGATAGGACTGATGTTCTTATAAGAAGAAGAAGAAATCTGGGCACAGTAGTGCATGCCTGAAATCCTAGTTTAGGAGTTTGAGGTAGGAGTAGGAGGAGTGCAAGTTTGAGTTCAGCCTGAGTAACTTAGTGAGACTCTATCTCAAAAATAAAAAAGACACCAGAGAACTCCCCTTCTCTCTCTCTCTCTCTCTCTCTCTCTCTCTCTCTCTCTCTCTCTCTCTCATGCACACAGACAGAGAGGAAAGGCATTTGAGATCACAGCAAGAAGAACATCAACAAGCCAGGAAGGAAGACCTCATCAGAACCCAACACTGACCCCTGAACATCCTGGATCTTTTCTGCTTTTGGAAGCTAAGCAGGGTCAGGCCTGGCTGATGGCACTTTGATTTTTGTACTTCATCCTCTAGAACTGTGAGAAAATAGATTTCTGTTGTTTAAGCCACCTACCCTGTGGTATTTTGTTATAGGAGCCCAAACTGACTATGAGATCTACCCTTGGCCAAGATTGTTTAGCCCTTGTTCCACATAGGGTGTCCTGACTCTCTTGATTGTGCCCACCAGCTCAGGCAAATAGGCCTTTATAAACCCCATGCTTCCTCTAGGCTTTCTGTCACCTCTTAGCCACACAAGTTCCCTTAAAGAAAGAGGCTAGATTTGGTCCAGCAACCCTGTGATCCAGCTCTACCTCCATTCCATACCTGGTCACAAGGTGGAGCCTGGCTCAGTCCCAGCACTTGCTGCAGGGCCTGGGATACAACCTGCTTCCTCTTGTCCAGAAACTCCTGCTCCCCATCACAGAGGTCAAAGCCAAGGCGCAGGTCCAAGTCCCCAGAGCTGCCTCAGAGGGAATGGGGAAGGGTACTGGATGGTTGTTCAGTGGAGGAGAACCTCAAGCCCAGCCTATTTGTCTCAGGAGCACCCCATACTCTGTGGAACCCCTCAGAAAGATCTTGACACATATGTGTGGGGTTCTGAGGATGTACCTCAGTGGTAGAGTGTGTACTTAGCATGCAAGACGGCCTGGGTCCAATTCCTAGAAGCACCCCTGAAAAAAAAATTCCCAGACACTTCCCACCAGAACCAAAACTGGGGAGGGAAAGTGGTTTTCATGAACTGAGCTTTGTGGGCCAGAGAGCACAACACATTAGGGTAATTCCCCACACTTCTAGCCCAGCCCCAAAAGGTCTTCTGCTGGAAGTCCCACCTCACCTCATTTCTGCCTTCACACTCAGAGTCATCTCCTGGCCCTGAAAAAGACAGCAGCCTCATCCCTGAGCATGCAGAGCAGGATTCTCCCAGGGAAATTACCTCTCACCTGTGGCCCCAGTTTCTCTGGTAACTCTGGTCAGATGTGGACAGTATGGCTGAGCTCAGGGATAGACTTATCTTTCCCCTATCCCCAGACTTCTCTTGGTGGTCACATAGCAATCAGGGATCCTGGCACCCAGACAGAACCTTACCTCCTCCAGGAATACAAGGCGCTGTTCCTCCTGGCCTAGGGGCAGAGTAGAGAGCAGAATGCCCCCCTTGCCCTGTTGTATGGTTTGTACCTCCAGCTCAGCAATTGGCCCACTCTGTGGAGAAGACCCACAATGATCAATCTAGAGTGAAGGAAAAAGTGGCTCTGGAGCCTCTTTCAGTCTGGATGAGTCCATCATCCTACCCTTCACTGAGCTCACTCACCTGTGCAACTGTGAGCTTCTTCTCTAGCTCCACATCCAGCCTGGAGCTCAGCACTGGATTTATGTGGAAGATAAAAGTGGGTGGGAGGCCTGGTTCCATGGGAGGCTGTAGGGGCAAGAGCTGTGGCTTCTCGTAGGCCCCAGGCACTGCCAGCTTGATTTGCCTAGAGGCTGAGGGCAGAGAGTCCAGGTGAGGGTGAAAGTTGATGAAAGAAAGTGTGCCTCCTGATAGCAGCACCCTGAACAGCTATAACTCTTTTCTCCTCTTCCCCAGGAACTTCCCCCTACCCCTCACTCTTTTGGCTCTCAGGCACCTGACCATTGGAAAAGCTCTTGGGGTCTTAAAATCTGCCTTATTTATAACTGGGGGCCCTGGGGAGTGAGGGAACACACAAATGCCTAGGGAAGTGGTAAAGGTGGGAAGTGGGGAGGCAGAGGGCCCCTGGCCATATAGCCTATGGACCTGGTGATTTTGAAATTATTACATTAATTATATGATATTGTTATGGGCCAGGCTATATGGGCAATGGCCAGACAGACTCCATTTTACCCTGAAATTCCATATCATGTAAGAAATGCTTCTCCCATGAGAAAACTCCGCCTCTGCCATTCTGATCCTGCTTAGCACACCCTGCTTAAAAATGCAAATGTTTCTGTTGTTCTTATACAACGAAAAATTTTTTCTCTTTTTGGTTCCTATTTTTCTTGGACAATGTTTCCTGTCAGAGAATGATTGTCTAGACATTAGTGATCATTCTTTAACTTGTACTCAACTAGGATTGTTTTTACTCACTTCCCCTTATGCTTATGATTTTAGATTTCATGATGTTTGCTTGTAGTTTTGAATCAAAGCAACAAACACTATGATTAATGTACTAACATGTTTTAAAAGGTGTGCTCTAACCCCTGGAGGGGGGTCAAAGTATATAGACTTGCAGCCTGCCTCTTGGCCAGCCAGATGGTGAATCTGGACTACCAGCTGGTGAATAAGTGTTTCATCTTCTGCTTTAAGATTGACTCAGTGATTTATTGCAATCTCACCATAACAATATGTAATTATATAAAATTGATTATTTATTACATTAATAACCAGTTTTCAACTGGTAGTTTCCCCCATCTCTTTCCCTCCCCAATTCAAGCTCTGAGCTCATTGCCTTGGGGGAGATTTATGAACAGAGATAAAATGGAAATAGGTTACAAGTTGCTCTGGCCTTAGTTTCTAAAGTGGAGAATGTAGGAAGTGGGCAGAGGACGTTACAAAGGAAGAATGTGATTCATGATTGCAGAGAGAATATGCTTTGGAGAAGCAGGGGAGGGGCAGTACAGGATAGAAGGTGAAGCTCAGGCTGTGAAGAAGCAGACAGACCTGTGGGAAGGAGCAGTGAGGCGGCTTCCTTCCCTGCTTCCCAGCAGGGGTGGTATGCAGACCAGATGAAGATGCATATAACATATGACATTCTGCATATGACATCCAGGCAGAGGGGCCTGCAGACAGCCTCAAAGAAGAGTCCCAGATCCCAAACACAACATGAAAACAACAAATACCTAAAGGTGGACCCATAAGATGGGGTCATACCCCTTATAGTACCTCCTTGCATTAGATAAGACCAGAGACTTGGTCAGGGAGGGAGAGAATTAGAGAAAACTGGAAATTTGCTATTTCATTCACACAAAAGTTTATGGACTGAGATGTGGATATGCTAGTCATAGGCAGAAACAATAGACTTTGGTCTCATGAATTAAAAGAAGTGAGTGATTATTCCTGCCTCACAGGGCTGCTGCGAGGATTACAAGATCAAACAAATGTGAAGTGCTTAGCACAGTGTCTGATTAGTAAGTGCCCCATGCTACCTGAGCAGCATTCATCCCAAAGGCTCTTGACTCTCCATATGGGAAGGGCCCTTAGCTGTCACACTGCCTCAACTTTACTCCCACATCTGGATTCCTCCTTCTGAGTCTGTGGCAGACTGTATTGATGGCCCCAGTCCACTAAGAACATGCCCAGGCTAGTCTGCTGGACACAGAGGTAGAGGACAGACACATGGAATAGTGCCAAACCTAGAGCCCAGGCTCATGGAGCTATCCCCACCAAGCCCAATCTTGATCAACCAAGCCCCAGCTGACTGCCAGATGTGTGAGCTAAATAAGTGCTTCTTATTGAATGCTACTGAGATTTTGTGGGTGTGTTTTTTTTTTTTTTTTTTAGAGCAATAACTGGATGAATATAACCTCTATGCTTGAACACTTCCAGGGACAATAAATTCATTACTTCCGGGACAACCCATTCCATCCTTGGTCACTTTTAAGCAGTAAAAAAATTAGTAATTTCCTGCTCTAGGCCTTCCTTCTTGATATTAGCATCCCTCAACATCACATCCACCCTCCCTCAAGCAGAAAAAGCAAGACCCAAGGCCCTGACCAGACTTACCATACTCCGGATATGGGGCTGTCCCATCTCCCTTGAGGGTGCCCTGGATTCTCAAACAGGGATGAGCCTGAGGAAAGCAGAAGCCTTGGGAGCCAGAGCCCACAGGGCTCTCCACAGGTCTGGACCACGTTGGAGCAAGGGAGGAGTATCCAGGGCAAGGTCTAAGAAACAGCTCTCCCAGGACCAGTGACTTATGGGCAGGGGTCTTCTATAGCAGGCCCTGTTATGTTCCCCTCCCAGGACACAAAGGAAGTTGGCCCTGGTGGACAAGGAAAGTATAGGATCCTGAAAGTGGCTCCTTTGATAGTCTCAACAGTCAAGGTCTCAAGAGAGTAATGGCTGTGCACAAGGTAGGAAGCCTGGGTCCTGGGCTATACCCCAGGGTCAGGACAGCTTCTTATTCTTCATCTTCCTAGCACATCTCCACTCTAAGGAGGGGCTGAGTATTCTTCAGAGACAAGTGAGCATCATGGACTCAGTCATGGACTCCTCCCTGCTCCCTGGCCCCAGACAGCCCCAAGCCTATCTTCCCTACTCACCACCAGGACTCCATTGGTGATGACTTCAGATGCAGGCACTTGGCTGCAAAGGAGGAGGAGCTTATGAGCCATTTTGCCGCATTGCTATGGCTATTACAACAATAATCTTACCAAAGCAGTTAGAAGAGCCTGGGGAGCATTAGAGTTGGGGGGTGGGGACCTGTCTGACAACAAGTAAATGGGTATCCAAAGCAAGCTTTCCCTTCTGAGGCCAGGTCTGCAAGACCAGCATAGGACATGGTAACCAGCAGCTAGGAGATAATATAACTTAAACGTCTCTGTAAGTCCAAGACTAAATGTGAGGGCATTGACTCTGCTTGGACTCACCTTTTCTCCAGAAAAAATTCCACCTGCAGCTCTTGTGTATCCTATATGGAGGGAACAAGGGGAACCTGTTTTAAAAAGGTTCCGAAAGCCTCAGGGACATCCCTGACCCTTAGCCCTGCTTGGTTCTAAGGACTAGAAGAGAACTGTCATGGTCTCTTATGGGCACAGGAAAGTAATGGCATCTCTATGAGAACTTTGTTCTTTCAGAAATTTGTGCCAGATGCTGTTCTAGACACTGAGGATTTAGCAGAGACACAGACAGACTAAGCACACTGTCCTCTAGGAGCCCACATTTTGTTTTCACACAGGAATCAGTATATGTGGGAAAACTTATAGGGTTGATGTTGCAGAATAGAGAAGGATCTATCTTGGAGACTTGGTCTGTGATGACAGGAGCCCCCTCTCCCATTGGTGGCCCTGGGCTGGTATCATCTCTTCCAGCTTGGCTTGCTGCTATCCCAGGTGGGGCTCACCTGCTGGTTGAGTGGAAAGATGTGTCTGTGGGGTTGGCCAGGCTTGAGATGCCTCAGGTCAAACAGGAGCAGGGAGAGCTGGTCGCTGCCCAGGACATCCTTGTCATAGAGAATGAGCTCTAGGACATTCTGGAAAGGGAGCAGGCAGAAGGTAAGGAGCTTGGAGGAGCTCTTTTCATTCTGTAGATTGGCCTCTCGCTGGTCCTCACCTTCACAGCACCATGGATCTGGTAGTGAAAAGTCTCATTCCATTCAGGGTCACTGCAGTTAGCCACCATCTTTGTCTGCGCAGGGATAGGGGATGCCGTGGGCAGCCGCAATTGCACATAGCAGTCAGCTTTGGACACTGCAGAAAAAGGTCCTCAACCTCAAACTCCTATTGCTAAAAAGGTTTCCTGGAGGTGGCTGGGCCAGAGGAAAGAAGCAGGGTGGATATGTAGTGCCCATGTAGTGTGGTGGGGCAGGGAGCTTTGGTATCATTGACTCCAACTTGACTGGTTGCATCTCCTATTCAACTGAACATAAAGCCTACAGTGACCTATTGAAGAGATCACATGGAGACCATTGAGTAATGCCCAGAAACTGTCTGATTCAGGCAATAACCCTCCCACCCCCACAAGCTTGTGAGCACCAGCATGGAAAGCAGGTATTGACTTGTGGTGACAGCCACCCTTATAGGCTGGCATCTTCTAGATTCAGAGAGGGGTCTGGAGTCTGTAGAACTCTCCCCTCCAGTGGCCCCTTCCTGTATGCCCCTCATCTAGGCAACCTTGTTTGATGGTTAGCATCAGCCTTCCACCCCACTCCAAGTAAGTGCACATATACTCATGAACACACATACACACACAACTTAAGATGAACTTGGGGAGGCCTTAAGGAAAGGAAGGAGAGAAGGTAGAGATGGGGTCACTCACATGGGTCTGCATTCTGGATATTTCTGGCCCTTAGCACCTTCACCTGGAGGTCATAGTATGGGTGGGTTTCCCGCTGAAACAACAGAACTCCAAGGACTCAGCTATAGGATTCTCGGGGTGGGGATTTGGTCTCCCTCCAGTGATCCTTAGCTCAGGTTTCCCTTTGTCTCATCAAGAAGCAACAGTCTGGTCCAGGGTTGCTGATGTCACTCTGCCAGGAGGTCTATACCTAGGAGGACTTTACAGGCCTAGGTGTTGAGAATTCAGCATTGGTAATGAACCTGAATCCTGGCATCCATCAGTCCTAGTTTCAAATCTCAGCTCCATCATGAGATGAGCTAGCTGAACCAATTATGGTTGTCATGACCACAAGCCTACAGCACCCTTGGACTATGGTGCTTCTTCTGTAGATTGAGGATGGAGTAATGTGTTTAAGGAGATTGAATATTAAAAGAGAAATCTTGATTCACCGCACCCATTAACTCCCTGACACAGGTTGGAAGACAGCCTAGTAGGCAGCAGGCAGGTGAAGGGAAGTTAAGAGTCACTGGCTTGTACTGGTCTGACAAGTCATTAAGGAGATTGTAGCTTGGGCCCAGGAGAGAGAACATCAGATTGCAGTTTCTAGGCAGTGAGACTGCCCCTTCCTAATCCCTCCAATTCCTTATTCCTTCTACAGCAGTGAATTTTACAGCCAGACAAGAGTATTCTTAGCAAAGTCAATCAAAGACAAGTCAAAGTCAATCAAAGTCAATCAAAGCCCTCCATTTCCTACTTGGAGGGGATTATTTTTGAGAGGCAAACACTTAGCCAATCTCTCTTGCTTAAGGTTTGCCAGGTTATTTGGTGGCAGGTCGTATCCTAAGTCAAAACCAAGTGTGGGGCTGGCCTCTGTCCTCACAGAGGACAGCAGCTCCAGGACTTTCAGTCCATAACTTCCAGGTGAGATAAGTACGTACCTGCAAGTTCCTCCACTGAGGTCCCTTCTCTTTCTTCCGCAGCAGCACTGCTTCCAGGAGGGGCAGCCCCTTGCCTGCCAGCCACCTTGGCCAGAGGGCCCAGAGCATGGCTGGGCAACCCAGTTCCCAGCCGAAAGCCCCACCTGTTCTCTCCCTGTCCTGGCTACACTCCGTTCTCAAGTCTGACAGGTATCCCTGGAGTGGGGAGGGCGGAGCAGCCGCCGTGCTGAGGACTCAGGACTGAGTAGCCCTCTCCTGGTAGAGGTGGAGTTTGTATGCTCCAGGAAGTGACTAGAGCCTGATTACCTCAGGCAGGAGGCAGTTTCATCCAAGAGAGTCTTGGGAGTCTCTGGTTAGCATTCTGGTTCACCAACTCAGTTCCTCTGGTTATCATTAGGCTGGTTGTGAAAAATAGATACCCGAGACTCACTCTTGATGTCCCACTTAATGAGTGGGGGTGAGCCCAGGTATTCCTATTTCTGACCAGCCCCCTAGACAGCCAACACGGCCCTCCCATTAACAGCAGGGAAATGGAGTATCAGCAACTAGCCTCTTCCAGCTGCTGGTAAGGCTTAAAAAAAAGTTCTACCTTCCTCAGGGTTCTGAAGCAGAAACATGGCAATCTCTTCATCAGTGTTTTCATCTGGACTCAAAGATGTTTCCCATCTCTCTTGGCCTCCCGTATTTATTCCCCAAACACTAAAGAGCCTGCTGCATGTTACACAGGTAGGAGGGTCATCCATATCCTGTAGAAATCTGCAGGCCTTATGACTCTCTGTGGCTTTTGCCCAGGTCCCCTTCCCGGGACAATGGGAATACCCATATGGCTCAGAGAGAGGTATATGGTCAAGTGGTGTAAATATGGACAGGTATAAAGAAGGTCTTTCTGAAATGTAAACGAACGAAGGCAACACCATTTTGTTTTGACCTGACTCCATTTTATGCTTGCTAAAATGTCTTCTTTCCATCCTCCAGACAGCTATATTGATGTTGACAGTACTGAAGGACCTTCTTGCAGCCCAGATATATAACAAAAATGAGTCTGAAATGTGTAATCAAAACAATGTAATCTCATGTAATCAAAATATCTGTCTCAATAAGATCCTTTCTAACCTACATTCTTGAGGTTTTTGCCTTTATAAACTCTATAATTCCAAAATGGAAGCAGTAGGAGTTCTTTGGGGTGCTGGCCTACTCTCAGTCACTTGCCTGGCATGCCCTTATTATGGCTCAATAAGCATGATGGTAATTCTCACACACTCTGTGACATTTCTGTCCTTCAGGTGCTAGGGATAAAGGCTTTAGAGTCCTCCCAGCCATGTAGACTCAGGTTGCAGATATATGTCTCCTCTGTGAACACAATCTTCTAGGTGGCTGAGAGGCAGTCTCCAGGAAAAGAAAGGACTCTGGGGCAGTGAACTACTGGAAGATGCATTTCTTTTCTTCAATCAAGATCCAGTCATCTCCACTCTTCCCTAAGACCTAGAGTTAGAGGCCCAAACAACATCCAAAAAAGGTGATTCAAGTTGGACTTGGTAGCACACACCTGGAGGATGGCAAGTTTGAGACCAGCCTGGGAAGTGAGACCCTGTCTCACAAACTAAAAAGGGCTGGGAATATAGCTCAGTGGTAGGCACTTGTTTAGCATGTTTGAGGCCCTGGGTTCAATCCTAAAACAAAACCCCCCACAAAAAAAGGGGATTCAATTCTAAAATGAACCAATTGGGTAAGTTCAGACCACAAACTCCCAGAACCAAAGCGGGTGGGACTGCCAGAGGAAGTCAATAAGGGAGAGCCTGTCTCTGCTTGATTTGGACTATGAAGCTAAGCTCTGCGGGGGGTGGGGGGAACAGGGCTCTCAGAAATGACCCAGTCCAGCCTCCTTAGTGATCTCTGTGAACATTAAGACACTCTCACTCCTGGAACCAGAGGAGCCAGAGGCCAAAGTGGGAAGGGCACAAGGCAGCTGGTGGCAGAGAAAGGCTAGGGTCCTGTCTGACTTGCATACTTTCTGGGATGTACCACCTTTTTCTGAAGTCATCTGCCCTATGCCTCAAAGTGATGATTCAAATAGTTTCAGATATTACCAAAGGAAACTCAGGATGGTCATAGACGGCTCAAGAGGATTATATAGAAGGACCAAATTGTATTTTTGGAGTGGGCCAAAGTGGACTATTACTTCTCCATTTCTCAAACATCCTTAGGTCCTCACTCCTACCCATCCCAAATCCTTCCTTGCATCACCTTTCCGTTCACCATGACCTGTAGGAAGAGGAAAGAAACCCTGCAATGTGAAGTGAAGGAAAAGATAATGTGGATTATCTAGAGTGCCTGTGAGTCTATAGGACACTGTGATGAGGAAAATGTTCTGTATGTGCTGTCAACCTATCAGCCTACAGTCACACTCGCTGTACTGGACAGCACAGACTTATATTCACAAGAGAAGCGTTAATTCTAATTTTTTCATAGTCACTACTGGCTTATTCTCCATTTTTAGCTAAATTAGATTCCTTTCACTGTCTTTCTTTTTAACCAAAGTCCACATGAAAGGGTATAAAAGATTCAGACAAGCTTGGCTTCTTGCTTGATTATGTTTATTAGAAGAAGTTATGAGATGTCCATCAGTCTTCACTACAGGACCTTCATCTCCAGCCTTCTCCATACCTATGCAGAGGGTGGACAGAGTCCAGTGAGGGAAGACTGGAGTTTGGGAAAACGGGGTCATATAGGGATACCAGATGGGAAGAAAATGCACACTCTTTATTCTATTGCTTCCAATACAGTTCATGAGAATGGAAGGTACAAGCACAGCAGGCCAAGAAGGCAGGGCTTGCCATGCAGGAACTTTGGCCTGCTCTTTTCTGCTGCTTCTGGAGGAAGGACAGCCAGAGAAGTGCAGATAGGGTCATGCACAGCACTGGTTCTTGTGAGTGGCAATGGCCAGGGACTTTTCTTTCTCCACATGCTGCTCCAGAAGGCTCTTCTGAAACATTGTCCAGGTTCTCAGATCTGAACAGAGTCCCCCATGTCTGTGAATGGTGCTGGTGGACTTGCTCAGTATCCTCAGACCTTCCCACCTACACATAGAAAGTATCTGGGAGGAGCCCAGTCTGCTTACTTATCTTCAACAAGTTGGCCTATAGCACACAGTCCAACCCAGAACAGTACTGTAGTTTGCAAAGGACCACTGTATGTCAAGGATGAGCCACTGAAAGTGTCAGCATTGGGTACCATCAGCCATCCTCACTATCCTTAAAGACACAAGGGCAACAAGATTACAAATCTACAAAAACCCTAGTGAGGATAAGATGCAAGACCACTTGCCCCACACAGCCTACAATGCAAGAAACTCCATCTTGGGCATCTCTGGCAGGATCCCCCACAGCACTCAATAGAACTGGTGGTGAGTTATCTTACAAAACCATATGCTCCTGCCCCTACTCTCCTGTATCATTCTGCTGTTCCTGAATCCTCACTAACACTCAGCACCAAAGCAGTGTCAATTCCTGATATGACTAATTCTAGCGTGTGGGAGAGATCCAACTTTCCATCAGAACACAATCCTCCAATCCCTGAAAAACAAAGCCAAGGAACAATGGCCAGGCCCAGCTGGAAGGTAAGAGGACAGAAACTGGTTGGAAAGGAGAAAGGTGTCCAAAGCATAAAGATCTCTGTTCCCAAAGGCTAAACCAACCTGTCCAGGCTGGAGGTAAGTGAGTCAGGAGCCTCTATGGGAAAGTTTGCCTAATAGTATGGCCAAAGAGGGCCTATTTACAATGTACTGACAATTGATTATCAGTGTGTTCCTAGAAACTGAGACTTCCTCTTGCTTCTCATTTTACCTCATTTAAATATTAGCTATTCCTAGTGTCCACAGAGTGGGAACCAGCCTGGGTGACACAGTGAGGGGAGAGATAAAGGGAGAAAATAAATAGTGTAAAATAAAAGAAAACTGAAAATTAAAGAAACAAGCAAGGAGACTGCTGAGGGGACACAGAGCTCAGCTTCTGTGGTGAAATCGCTGGCATTACACAGATGAGTTGCTTGGTCTCTGTGGCTGGAGTGGTTCTTGTATTCATTCTTCCACAGGACTCTCCAGGCAGCCTTGTTGAGGGGTGGGTGCTTGTGAAGCCGTGCACTTATCTTAATAGAAAAACTCTCAATAAATAACCCCATGGGTACAATAAACATTTGGAATAAGTCTCCTTATTCAGGTGATTAATATGCCAAGGCAAGATGGTGCATCTCTTCCTGTCCATGCAGGTGTTAATTCTCTGGAATTGCCCACAACATAATGGTATCAGGTGTAACTAATCTCTTTTCTATAAAAAAGCTGGTAATGCCAGACCAGAAGTCTAGCTAATTCAGAGATGTTCCAGGGTGCAAGGTAACCAGTAGTGTCCAAATGGGGAGACACTGAATGGTGGCAGCCCCCGATTCCTAAGGCCAGCTGCTCCTTCACCTCTCTGGGATAGCTGAGCTGTCCATGCTGAATCCCTGGGATGCTGGGCTCAGGTGTCGGCTGGGTTTACTTCTTTGGAACAGAAGTAGTGCACAACCACTCCATTGGGGTATCTTGCAAATGCACTGCAGGGAAGGAAAATGGCTCAGAAGTCAGGATGTTCTCCAATAGACTATTTCTCCAGTACTTGCAAAGAGGTACCATATACCTGGGAGTCACCCTGGAAGCAGCACACCCAAATCCCAAAGAACAGCCTGTACTGAGGGCCTCTGGATTTCTGTAGCCACCATCTTTGTGTAATAATTGAACAGAGAATGAACTGCATAAAGTTCAAGTACATGGGGACATTTCTTATTAAATAATCAGTCCATGGCTGAGAGTATATCTCAGTGGTAAAGCACTTTGCCTAACATGCACAGGGGCCTGGGTTCCATCACTGGCCCCACAAAACTAAAACAAAAAAACAATGTAAAACACATGGTCATAGCTCAGTACTGGCTTACTGAAGGCTGACAATGCTCATCAGAACAAGTTTCAGGCTACTCTAAAAAAGAACAGTGATTTAAGTCTTTCTAAAGCAAAGAATTCTTCCAGCCATTTAAGAGAAAGAACAAATCACTCTCCCTTGAAGGAAAAAGGACTGACTACAGAACATGGGCTTAGAGGATTTGCTTTTCGGAGGGTAGCAGGTTGAAATTTTTTTTTTTCCTTAAGATATAAGGACTTTCTGCCCATCGCTCTCACACACTGGCTACATCATTACTTCTAGATGCCAGAGGAAAAGAAGTTTTTAAGCAAGAATTCAACAGTTCCATGCCATACATTTCAGGTCTTTAAATTATCAAAGCCCACCTCCAATAGAACAGAGATAGCTCTTTCAAAATACAAGAACTAAACACAGATAGGACTGCCAGTAGTTGTGCTTTCCTCCCTGGTTAAGGTCAGAAATCCATCACAAGCATTTTCCACCTCTGGGGAGCTCCCATCTGAGTTCAGATGCTGGTAGGGTGGCACTCACCTGTTCCCAATCTTCTTCTTACATACCATGCACACCTTCTCCTCTGTGATGATGCACTTCACCTGCTGGTGTAAAATCCGTTCTTCCTGGACCTGCAAGAGAAGTTCTGCATCAAGCACATAGAAACAGAAAGTAGAGGTTGCCACAGATTCATCCTTCAATGTTCACAGATTCTCCCTGATGGAACACTTACAACTAATTATAAAGCTTGGACCTGCTTGAGCTACACTATTTTCATATATGAGACTCTGCCTTGGTGGAACTGTGGAAAGAGAGTGGAAACTGTCTCATACTAAAATATAAAAGCCCACCCTAGAGTTTGGAAGGCCCATACCCTCAGGAACTCAGCATGGAGAAGGTTCTTGAGTACTTGATTGAACCGTTTCTTTTGTGCATTTTCTTCCAAGACCTTTTCCAGAAAGATACGTATGTCATTGATCTGAGTGTTTGCTGGCAGAAGGTTGAGAGCCTAGAACAGGAATAGAGATGGGAACGTGGGTGAAACAGAGAGAACATGAAGCTAAGAGCTCTCAGACCCTAGTCTCTTTCCCCAACCTCTTTGTCATTTGGTGCTCCATCTCTTGGAGAAGGATCTTGTACCTTGGTGGTATCCAGTTTGCTATGGTGTAGCTCAAGGACCTGCAGGGCAGCCTGGAGGTTGGCTTGTGGCTCCAGCAGCTCCAGCTTTATTGGCCCTAGGCAGTGAATGCTGGGGGGTGACAGGTACATCCGAAGCAGGGACAGATATACCTGTCTCAAATAGACAAGTTGTACACATCAGGCTGGCAGTAACACTCCCAGAACTCCCCTAATTCTAACCCCCTGGGATAGTAGGCCTAAGATTAGAAGGGTTGGTCTATAGTAACAGCTGATGAGGAACATTTAAAATATACCATTTTCACCTTTCCTTTCCTAATTTTTTTTTTTTTGGTACTGGGGATGGAACACAGAGGCACTTAACCACTGAGCCACATCCCCAGCCCTTTTTAATTTGAGACAGGGCTTCACTAAGTTGCTTAGTGCCTTGCTAAGTTGCTGAAGCAATCCTCCTGTCTCAGCCTCCCAAATTGCTAGGATTACAGATGTCATTTTCACCTTTTAAATGTCAGAAAAGTCAAACCAACAATGAGGAAGTTAATTAAAGACTGCTTTTTGCCTGAAGAGGAGCCACAGGGTTTATATACCTCAGCACTCTCAACATTTGGGGCCAGATAATTTCTTGTGATTGGGACTATCCTGTGTATTGCTTAGCACTCTCAACATATAATTTCTTGTGGTTGGGACTATCCTGTGTATTGCTTAGCACTCTCAACATATAATTTCTTGTGGTTGGGACTATCCTGTGTTTTGCTTAGCAGGATATCTGGCTTCTAACTCCTAGATTCTAGCAGCACTCCAATCTCTAGTGATGACAATTACACATATCTACACATATTGATAAACCAATGTGTATTCTAGACATAGGATTGGACCCACCAGATGTTCATTCTCAATAGGCTGACCACATAATTAACTAACTAATCAGGACTCTTGAGAGTAAAGGGACAGGGATGCTACTAATAATCATATGGATGACAGCAGACGTAAGCCAGAACTATCCCAAGTAAACCAGGACATACAATCACCTTGCATCTCCTTCAATACATATGCAAATATCATTCCATGCAGACTCATGTCCTATCTCATTTAGAAATTCATACTAGTGCCATCTGTGGTCACACCAGATGGGGGGAGTTCTACTAAAGGGGAGGAGATGCGTACATGCTCCCTGTATCAGGGCTATTACTTACATCTTTGTTGCCATCTTTGTTTTGGTCGTAGTGTGTGTGGCAGTACCTGGAAGGTAAAAAGTGGTAAGGGAAGGTGAGAGGGAAATACATCTAGATGAAAGGCTATCCACATGGCCTGCTCCTACAGCCTAACAGTAGCCAAAACCAAGGGTGGCTATGGGAGGTGACTTGCGCTCCTGCAGTGCAATGTAGGGAGATGGTTTTGTTAGTCTCTTGTACCACTCATCTATCTGGGGCCTGCTTATTAATTCCTTGAGAGGTGGGATAACTGGGCTGACTTACTCCTCAGCCATCCTTGTATCCTTCAAGACATGGACATAAATGAAGAGTGCTTGCTCATGTTTCCCCATGCGCCCCAACAAGAGGGCTCGTTCTTCTAAGAGGCCTAAGAGGAAAAAGAAATAAAAGTAAGTAACTGCCACTGGGCTGGTAGCTCAGTGGTACAGCACTTGTCTGGAATGCCCAAAGCCTTGAGTTCAATCCCCAGCACCACCTCTGCAAAAAAAAGTCACCGTCACCATCATTATATAAGCCCAAGGTTGGGGACTAAGTTATCAGGGGAATGAATACCAGAGCAATGTAAAGTAGAAAAAACATCTAGCTTAATGGTATAGCACATGATTAGCAAGTGCAGAACCCTAGGTTCAATCCTCATTACCAAAATAATAAAATAGAAGAAAATATTATTTTTGTTACTTGGGGGTTCTCCCCACCTAAAGAGAAAATTACTAAATTTTTTAAAGGGTGAAGGAGCTATTTTAGGAGGTACTGTATGCCCCCCACCCACACATACACTTTTTAAGTACTAGGGATTAAACCCAGGGAATTGTACATCTGGGAAAGCACTATAACATTGAGCCACATCCCCAGCCCATCCGACCTTCCTTATGATAACTTATAAATGTTAAGAAGACCCATTTAATAGCCAAGTATATAATAATATCTTCAACAAGCTAGGCACTCAGGGAAGATAAGCAAACATTTGTTCTCAGTGCTCACAGAGTTTATACATCAGACAAAAATCTTTTTGAATTATGCTAGATTACAAAAGCTGCTAAACAAGGAATTTGGCCAAGAACATATTCTGGAGCACTAAACAGGTTACAACTTGGGTATTAATTAGCATGTGGTTCACACCCAGAAAAGAGACTTCTCTCAGTCACAGTACAAAAGTCAGTCTTCTGAGAGAACAAAGCAGGAGCACTGGCCCCAAACACCCTATTTTCCCCCAGAAAGGACAGGAGAACAATAAAACGGAAAAGGCTGGCTTTTTCATTACCTTCAGCAGACACTCACCATCAAAAGGAAAATCACAGATGAGCCGGCCTGGATCATAGTAGCTGGAAATCTCTAAGAACATGAGCAGCTTTTGCCGGTATTCTCCCAGCTCACCCAGTTCCTCTCCAGCAGGGACTGGGGTTTTGCCTTTAAAGGAAACCAGGTTCATTGTGAAAGGGTACTCCCGTCAGGTACCAATGTAGGATCATCAAGAAAAATGAGGGGGATGGGGCTCAATGACGCCACCACATGATCAGAAAGGACTCTGGTAATTTCCGTGTGGAGTTCTTTTACTTTATGGTCTCTGGTATCCCAAAACATTGGTTTTAGGTTATTTAAAAAAAAAAAAAAAAGCAGGCTGAGGAGAGAAACATGGGTAGGCCAACCTGTTTCTTCTCAGCATAGCTGTCATCTTGCAAACAGATCTGTTCCTTCTGCCCTCCCCCACGTATGACTCCCAGAGATGCCCAGACCCAGACAAGGGCTTGAGGTCTCACGTGCTGGGTCTGGGTCACTTAGCACCCATGGCTCCTCTAAGGGACTTCCTGCAGATTGGGCAGAGAACAGTGAAGTGAAATCTGCTTCCCCTCACCACACATGGTGCCCAGGTCTGTTTTTGCTTAAAGGCCTGGGACCAACCAGCTTTCAAAAGTTACTGATACCTGCAGGGAAGGACAGGAGGTACTCCTTCATCAGACCTTGCACCTTCTCACAGTACAGCTGGATTAGGCAGTTGTGGAATCGAGAGCCTGTCTCCTCCCAAACATGGATGATGTGTTCCTGAGACGAGAGAGAGGTCTATTTGGTTGGTACTCTCTATACTGCGACTGTTCTCCCAGGCTCCCTCTCACTTTCAAAGGCCAACAGGTGCATATTATCCCTTAATTAAACTGCAAAGATTACCAAGTGATAGCTCTTCTAAAACCACCAGGAACTCTCACAATGCAATCCAGCAAAATAAACCCAGGAATTGTTGTTTTTCAATTTCCAATTTAAACTACTTTAATTAGTTTTGTCCCACATTCCTTCAAACTCTTTTTTCAGCCTACATAATTAAAGCTAAATATCTGCATTTCAGTAATTAACTTGATTGTCTTATGGCCACAGCTGTGTTTGGTTGTATAAATGTGATTTTAACTGTTTTTCTAAAACATCAATCTTTCACCACTCTGTACTTTACTTTGATTTAGAAGGTACCACCCTAAGTAGCATTTTCAGCTTGGTCTCATGAGATGTCTCTTCAGAGGAAATTAACATAACCCATTTCCTTACATTTCCACCAAGCCCCAAGTGACAAAAAACCCAAATCTGAACTGCCTGGTAACTGAAGCATGTAATCTTGGATCCTAGGCTTAAAAACTCTTTAGTGTAGACTGAAAAGTATCTTACCAGATATGGAATAGCCAGACCCTTAAAATTCTCTATTAAGAAGCCAAGCACTCGATCTCGTGGCAGAGACTCCACCTCTGGGAGATCTTCAGTAAAAATCTGTCAGAATAAACCTGAGTTGTAGCAGCAGAATCATTTCACTGCAGTTCCACCAAACTGTGTATAAGTATAGAAATGAAAAAGACTTTTGGAGGGGAAGGGTGTACAAGAAGACACCTGTAGCTGGTTATTGTGTGGCAAGACTAGATTGCAGGTTTCCTGATTTGGAGACAAAGCTCCTTCTATTACGGTGCACTGTGGTCTCCTGCATCCCAACCTGCACTGTCAAGCCCCAAAGGAATGGCATGAACCCATCCTCCCCATTGCATCCACTGCTGTCCCAGGAATAATCAGGATCAAACATGGCAGCAGATAAATTCCAGGGGCTCTGTGACCTACCTTCAGGCCATCTTCCGGGAAGTCTCTCAGCACCCACACTGAGTAGGAAAAAATCAAATGCAGGTTTTCTGTGCCTGGAGGGTAAAGTAAGATTTATCAGTAGTTGACAATAGTAAGACTGATTGGTCCGATGGGAATGGGAGGCAGGTGTGCAGGTAGCCCAAAATTGATCTTACAAAGATAACTCTTTTCAAATACCACTCAAGGCTGTTTGGGCATCCTGTGCTAGCCAAACGCCAAGGGGGCTGTCATAGTTGGACCACAGAGGGATTTATGCCAAGTGGAGGAATGAAGCTGAGTGAACATAAGGGAGGGAAGAGACCAACCAGCCAGACTCAGAAATGGAGGGAGACCAGGCCCTGTAAACAAGAGCCATCTCCCACTATCTTCAAAAGGTCTACTCACCCAGGTGCTGCAGATACTGCACTGTCCTCTCATGGCCTTTTAGAGGGGAGTTTGCTTTCTTGGACTGGTCCACCAGCACCTGTAGAGCTAGCCACAAAGCCCAAAAACAAGATCATAAGCTTCTTCCCCAGGGGAGATTCATCACACTTCAGGTTTCCCACCAGCATACAAGACACCCCCCAGCAGGGAAGAAGCCAGTCCTCCCATCACCTTTCTCATGGAGCCCCTTCTTCTCATACAGGATTATCAGTTCACTATACTTGTGAGCCTTCTTCAGCACATGCTCACTCTCCTCAATGTGGCAGTGATTGTTCTCCAGGCGCAGCAAGGGGGCCACCAGGGCCACGTTTGTCTGCAGGGGGAGCAGGACTTCAGTGGAAACTGCTTCTTGAAGAGCTTTCAGGAAGGCCCTTCCCTAGCCTAGGCCTATTTCAGGCTGAAAGGCCAGGGATGTAACATGAGCACAAGAAAGCGAATAGGATGACAGATAGTAGCTTTTAGAACATTTATGTCCTTCTGCACAACACCACAATATTCTGGGTTTGGGGAAAAAGGACACTTTTTAAAAATATACCTTTGTTTTATCTATTTATCTTTATGTGGTTCTGAGGACTGAACCCAGTGCCTCAGGTGTGCTAGACAAGCACTTTACCACTAAGCTGCAAACCCAGCCCAAAAGAGGTCACTATTGAGGAATTACTGTAGTCATAATCTCAATCTTACTAGGGGAAAAAAAAAAAAGACCATCTTAAGATTCTGGAACAAAATCTTGCCTTATCCTCTTAATTCCAGGACACTCATAAGCATCATCAAAGACTTTGTTCTTATTAGTGGTAAGTCACCTAAGGTATAGAGCTCCTTTCCACAACCCGAATTCCAGAGCAAGGGTACCCAAGTGTTTGGGCAACTCACGTGGAGGTAGCACTTGAGCAGGGTGGTGTCAATGATTTGCAGCAGCTTCTTCTTGGATTTGATGGTGGGAGTGCCTTCCATGAGAGGGGAGGTGCTAGACTGATGATCAGAGTCATTCAGCTTCTTTACCAACTGACTTCGTTTCTGCAAAGGTCAAAAATGTGGGGTCAAGGCCAGCTTCAAAACCTAAGGTACTAAATAACTCTGAATATCTCCAAATCAGCTCATGTCTATTAACCCTGATTTCACATTATGACTCTGATCTCAATTATCAAGGGTCATATGATGACTGCCAAATTCCCACAGTTACAGTAACAATAGCAACAATTATCTATTAGTTTTTGCCTAGTCTAAAACTTCATATAAGTGGAATCATCCAGCTTGCATTCTTTTGTATCTGGCTAAGCTCATGGTCTTGTATGCTTTGGTATCTCTCTGGCATATTACTGGTGTCAGTTTACTTCATGTATTTCCAATGTCAGTGAAAAAGGCCAGGGAAGAACGTGTGCTCAGATTTCTAAAGCTAAATCATTGGCAGTAGAGGGCCTTCTATAGCACCTTAGACTTTGGGAAACACTATGTCCCAGGAACTCTTTTCCACTTGGCACAGGGCTGTACAATATGCATACTGAGGCAAGTTGGTGTGCTCCCTGTAGGCTTGCAGTCATAGCTGGGTTCCCTGAGAGCCCAATGTCAAGGAAGTGCAAAGGCTAAGCATGCCTAATTAGACCTGAAGATACTCATTGATCAAGAAGCAGAGAATAGAAGGCAACACTGCAATTTTTCTAACACTTCTCCATGTACACTGGAAGACCCCTTACAAAGGTGTGCAGGACATTTAACAGGAAAAAATACAAGGTCTTCAACACTGAATGGATGCACAGGAAATAAATAATAACTTTTTGTGACAAATTGTGGGTTAGGAGGCTTTAAGGGAGATGTTCATTTTAGTATCGACTTCAAAATTTCACTTATCTGTCTGTAATAGTAAACTGAAATAAAAATTAATCTAAACATCTCCCAAAACACATGTTAAAGAAGACTATTTATTAATAAGAAAGGACTACCCCAATATATGGCTAAATTTTAAAAAGTAAGCTACAAAACAGAATATATGGTTTGATATCCATTTGTAATAAATAAGCAAAAGCTAATTCATATATATGTATAAAACCCAAAGGGCAACATTAAAATGTTAGTTACTTATCTCAGGGAGTGGAGATATAGGTGATTTGTATTTCTGCTTTGTACTTTTCTGTGTGTGTTCTTAAGTTTTCTGCACAGAGAAAGCATTTTACCCATAATTATGTATGGTATCAAAGTTCATTTTAAAAACTTAATTTTCTTCCAACAATTAAAATTTATCCTTTTTAGTCCCTATAACAGTTTAGTTTGAATTCACTAGAAATTGTGTGTGTTCCCTGGTATCATGACTTGGCAAAAAAGAGCCCAATGGTACTATTTAGTTGGGAGAAGTAGCAGAAGAAACAGTGCCTCACATAGACCTCAAAAGCACCCATTTACAGAACACCTGTGGCATTATCAAAGACTCTCAAATCCCCATCATTGAGAAATAAGAATTAAAAATTCCAGGTGAATGCTTCCATATACCTCTGTGTTATACTTACCTGTGTCAGGTAGTCGATCAGAGCTAAGTGAGCTTTCTCTAATTCAGCGCCAGACAACACAGGCAATGGGTTAGGATACTGTAATTGCTTCCTGTAGTCTGTGGGCAGCAGATCGGGGTACAGGCCCATGACGTGGGTGGGATCTACAAGGAAGGTAAATGTGATTCTTTTGGGAAGGAGACCAACAATTTAAGGATAAAATAAAACAAAACCATTACTATAACAAAATAAATTGCAGACTGATTTTTTTTTTTGGGGGGGGTGGTCCTGGGGATTGAACTCAGGAACACTCCAACACTGAGCCACATCCCCAACCCTATTTTGTATTTTTTATTTAGAGACAGGTTCTCCCTGAGTTGCTTAGCACCTAGCCATTGCTGAGGCTGGCTTTGAACTCGTGATCCTCTTGTCTCAGCCTACTGAGCCACTGGGATTACAGGTGTGCGCCACTGTACCCGGCTTCCATACTGATTTTTAAAAGGGGAATGACTCTAAGTTCAGAAAAACTCAATGAAATTATGATCTGTGGACTTTATGTGTATTTCACTAAATGCTACAAAAATGGCATGACTCTATCTTTTAAGACACAGATATGTACACAGAATTAGAAATAAATATTTATCAATTCCTTAAAAGTATAGGATAAAAAGCTTCCAAGGAAAAACCAGTGATATTTTAAAAAGATCAAGACTTAATAATAAAAATTTTATGTCAAAAAAATGAATATTAGTTAAAAAGAAATACCCAGCTAGGGTTGTAACTCAGTGGTAGAGTGCTTGCCTAGCACGTGTGAGACACTGGATTCAATCCTCAGCACCACATAAAAAGAAAATAAAGGTACTGTGTCTACCTACAACTAAAAAGCATATATATGTATAAAAAAAGAAATACCCAGATAAAAGGTCAGGAAATATATTTGTGTTATATATGGCAAGAGGTTAGTATGTTTATTATATAAACAAATTTGCATAATTTGGTAATAAAAATCCAAGGTTTCATTTGATAAATGGACCAAAGAACTGAGAAGGGAAAAATAAGTGGGGAAATGTTCTGCTACATTAGGAATCTAATTATTTTATTTTATTTTATTTTTAAAGAGAGAGAGAGAGAGAGAGAGAGAGAAAATTTTTTAATATTTATTTTTTAGTTTTCGGCGGACACAACATCTTTGTTTGTATGTGGTGCTGAGGATCAAACCCGGGCCGCACGCATGCCAGGTGAGCGCACTACTGCTTGAGCCACATCCCCAGCCCAAGAATCTAATTATTAAAGAGGTGACTTTCTCTTTTTTGCTCCTTACAATTTATTGTAATCTCACAAATGCTTTATGGGTATCTATAATAGCAAAATGCTGCAAGCAGCCACATATCCCCTCACCTACTACTGGGGAGTGGCTAAAAATAATTTACAGTACTTGCATATAGAATTAACACCGCATAATAATGCAAACATACAGTAATTAATACTGTGGAACACTATGTTGTTTATGGACAATTGGCACTTAGCATCTATTTTTCCTTTTCTATGTTCCTTCCTGCCAATGAATGCTATAAAGCTGAAAATGACTTTCCTAAAACTCCCTTGCAATCGGTGTAATGAATGAAAATCTGGTTCTACCAATGAGAAGCATTATGTGTGAGTGTTGCAACTGGAAGTGAGACGAAGTCCTTCTTTGTACCAAGCTGCTGGTTCATTAGTGTTTGGCAGCCAGACTCAGCACAGTTCACTGTCTAGTAGCTTTGTCATCATCTAGAGGCACCTGCCCAGATGCAGCTGTCTTTAGTCTGCTGTGTGGTAACAGAAGCCGCTGTGTGGCTTCAGCAGTGGAAGCAGCAGCAACTGGCTGAGCTCTGGATTACGGGATGTGCCCAGGAAATTAATGTCCAGTAGTGCATACTGGTTCTTTGCTTTTTTTTGATTCATCCAACAATCTGTGTGTGTATTGAAATATATATAATTTTTACTATTTTAATCATTTATAATTATACAGTTCAATGATACTAAATATATTCATATTTTGGGCAACCTTCATTGCTATCCACTTCCAGAACTTTCCCATCATCACAAACTTTATTAAACTCTGTACCCAATAAACAATCACTCCCCATTGGCTCATTTGAAGGAAGGACGACAGACATCTATTTCAGTTTGCCCAACACCTTTCTTAATAGCACTTCATATCCTTTTGGAGAGCTCCCTCTTCCACACTGTGTTTCATCTCAGTTGGAGAGGAGTCTTAGCCTTCAAAAGAGAAGGTCCAAAACACCATCAATAGCCCTAGTACAGTCTGGAAGTGGGACCAGGACCTATTCCTAGCCAAAGAGATCCCCAATCTTGAGAAAGAAAAGCAAAATGACAAGCAATATGGCACACACCAACACATATCCCATCCCACATGCTCCTCTTGTGCAACAAGATACTCCTCCATCAAAGGTGGTGTCTGTGTCACCTTGAAACTGGATGGACCCTTGTAAATCAAAAGATAGCAGAAGCAACAGTCATAAATGGCACTGAAGCTTTCGCCTGGGTCTCTGAAACCACTCCCTGTGGGAAAAGCCAGCTGCTATGCATGAAGATATTCAGGCAGCTCTGTGGGGAGAACCATGTGAACAAGAACTGAGGCCCAAGCCCCAGCCAGTACCAACTTGTTAGCCATGAGAGTGAGCCAGCTTAGCCCAGTCAGATGATAGTAGCCCAGCCAACATCCAACTGTAACCACAAGAGACCTGCAGCAAGAACTATTTGGCTGAACCCTTCCCAAAATCCTGACCAAGAGACAGAGAGAGAGAGGGGCGGGGGAGTGGGGTGGAGATAGAGGGGGGGAGATAGCGAGCTAGGGGCTGTTGGGGGAGAAAGAGAGAGAACAGATGTTTGTTGTTTTGAGCTATAAAGTTTTAGGGTGACTTGTACAACATTAGATAGCTGATGCATTGGTAGGGGGCAATTTTCATTGAGGATAACACAAAGGGGGACGTGGTAATAATAACAGTATAGGAAGTGGCTACGCCAGAGCAAGACTCCCTAACCTGTCCTGGCTACAAAGTGATTACTGTTCTGTTTCCTGCTTCCTATTTCAATGCCATCCAACGATCCATTTTTTTTTTTTTTTTGGTACCAGGGATTTAACCCTGGAGTGTTTAACCACTGAGACACATTCCCAGACCTTTTTTATTTTGAGAAATAAAAACTTGTTAAGTTGCTGCAGCTGGCTTGAACCTGTGATTCTCTTACCTTAGCCTACCAAGTCACTGGGATTATAGGAGTTCACCACTGTACCTGGCCCTGCCTATTTTTTTTTTTTTTTGAGTGGGGTACTAAGGATTGAACTCAAGGGCACTTGGCCACTGAGCCACAACCCCAGCCCTATTTTGTATTTCCTTTAGAGACAAGGTCTCATTGAGTTGCTTAGTGCCTCACCATTGCTGAGGCTGGCTTTGAACTTGCGATCCTCCTGTCTCAGTCCCCACAAGGCACTGGGACCTGCCTATTCTTGAGCCTTGTGTCCTATCACCTTTATGGTTCCCTCTAATTGTCACTCCCCTAATATTCCAATAAACCCTCTTACTTTGTCAGATTATGCTAACATTATTCAGACTTGAGTCATTATTAATTACAACCAAGAACCTGAACTCATACAAGGAGTTATCACAGGGCATTATTGACCAGGCTTGGAAGATAGTGAAGAAAAGTCAAAGCAAAGATGAGGAAGGAGAAGATAATAATATGGTAGAGAAGAAAACTAAGTATATATGGATTATATATGAATTGATCCAAATTAAGCAAAAATGGAACATACAGAAATGAAAAGATTTGGTTGTTTTTTTTTTTTTTTTTTGAGGTGGGGAGGGATACTGGTGATTGAATCCCAGGGGTGCTTTACTACTGAGCTACTTCTCCAGGCCTTTTTTGTTTTGTTTTTTTTTTTAATTTTAAGGCAGGGTCTCACCAAGTTGCTGAGGCTGGCCTTGAACTTGTACTCCTGCCTTAGCATCACCTCCGCCAGTTGCTGGGATTATAGGTGTGTGCCACCATGGCCAGGCCATTATACACCTTTTGTAGAGGAGAAATTAAAGCACAGAAAGGTCCACTAGTTCTGCCTAAGCTCCTGGAGAAATCTTAGGACACTAAGAAAAGGGAGAACTTCACAGCACCTTCCTATGTTGGCTCTCAAAAATGAACTACTATTTAACCCAAGGACTTTTGTCTAGAAGAACATTCAATAAACACCAGATGATCAAATACACATTTGGTGAATTGAATGACTCTCTTACCTTTCTATAAAGGTGAGGGCAAATCATTCTGGAAAATTAGAAGTCTGTTTATGGATGAGACCATTTTCATAAGATTAGGACTGTGAAAATGTAACCGATATGCCACCCACAGGATCTTGTTATACATGCAGATCAAAAGTCTGGTACCCCTATTCTTTCCAGTTTCCATTCTCTCTGTAGTTCCTATCTCAATGCCACACCCACTTGTTACCTGTGCCAAGTTTAGCAAAGACCTGCATGGACTCATCAAAGCGTTTCTGGCAGAAGAGGTTGAAGGCATACAAGTTCTTGATGTGATGGATTTGTTGCTGCTTTTCACTGTCAGAATCATCTTTCATTTCCTAATAAAAGCATAGAAAAGGTGAGAGCTAACTTATTAAACAAGTATTTTTTTTAAATATTTATTTTTTAGTTGTAGTTGGACCCAATACCTTTTATTTATTTATTTTTACATGGTGCTGAGGATTGAATCAAGGGCCTCACACATGCTAGGCGAGTGCTCTACCACTGAGCCACAACCCCAGCTCCTTAACAAATATTTTTCAGTACAATCTAAGTGAGACAATATCATAGAAACCACAAGTGCCAAAGTGTACAAGAAAAAAACCTGGCATCTGCCCTCCCTGACTGCCCTGACAGTCTAACTATAAGTACCTATGCAAATAAAAAACATCAGGGTTTCTACAAAATGCCAAACCATTATTCCTGAAAACTGTCAAGGTCATGAGAGACAAGGAAAGTTGAAGAAACTGCCAAAGGCCAGAGGACACTAGGGACAATAAATGCAAAGTGATTTACAGACTTGATTCTGGAACAGAAAAGACAACATTAAATTAAAAAAACTGGCCAAATCTGAATAAATTCTAGTGTTTAGTTTAAAAACAAAAAAATAGGGTAAGAATGATGACAGAAACATGTGGGAGAGGTACCTAATGCAGTCTGAGTTGTAACTGAGATATGAAGGATGAGTTGTAGTTAGTTAGCCAAGTGCAGCTGGGAAGGTGATACAAGGAAATGGAAGACAAATGTGTGCTCCTGGCAAAGTGGCATGCATGAGGCCCTAAAATAACAGAGAGCACTGTGCAAGGGCTTAAAGTGACAGTAAGAGCACAGGGTGCTCAAGAAATGAGACATCTGGCATGGCCAACACATTTGGCAAAGGTCCTAATCACAGCAAAATCTTAATAAATAGGGCTATTATCAACTTTGTTTTCTCCTGATAACCTTTCCCTCCTTATATCTTTTTAAACCAATCTTTACTAAATTTATTTTCTTTCTTAAAAATAAATTTTAAGAATTTATTTTTCCTCCTTCCCTTCTCTGCCTCTTCTTTTCCCCTCCCCTTTTCATTCCCTCCCTATTGCCATCTCTGTTCAACCACTGTCAGCATGTTGCTGAACCTGGTTCAAGTTCTCCTGCTTGGTGCTTCAAAGACTTCCAAAACCTGGCACTGGCCTCCTTATTGAGCTTATTTTCAATCATCTGCTCCAGTTAGTACAGACTATGAATGTTCTAGAAATGCATGAAACTTGCTTTCACTTTTTTAACTTTCTCTGATTTTCAATTGCTGTTTCCTGCTTCTGATCCTAATCTTACCTATACTTAAAAGACCAACTCAAGCATCTGTCTTCAGATGCCTTTCCCAACCCACAGTGAACTGTCCCTAAAATTTCACTTCATTTTGTCAATACCAAAGTTTAGTATAAAATTGCCATCTGGAAGTTTCATGCATATTCTCTATTTAAATAAAGATAGGTTCCCTCAAGACTAAAGTGATGCCAACCAATCTTCTTTTGTCATACAAGCAGTACATAGTAATTTGAGACTAGAAAAGAGGAGAAACATGGGAACCTACTTTCATATTCTTGTGTGCAACTTTATTTTACTTTTTATGGTGCTGGGACTCTAACCCAGGGCCCTGTCCATGCTGGGTAAGTGCTCTACTACTGAACTACACCCCCAGCTCCAACTTCTAGATTGTCTACTGCACAAGGCACAATGCAGAACACTGAAAAATCCTAAGCTCTTTCTGTAACAAAAAAAAAAAAAAGACACTAAAAAGAGTTATGTACTGCATATTCTTTTGTAAAGTTTATAATCTAAGTATGTTATTCATTTATGTTGAATCACAAGTAAAAGATTCAACAAAGTTTTAAGGTTTGGGATTTGGGATTAAATCCAAGGGATGCTTTAGCACTGAGCTAAATGCTAAATCCCCAGACATTTTGAAATTTTTAATTTTGAGATAGGGTCTTGCTAAGTTGCTGAAAGTGTCTCTAAATCGTTGATGTGGGCTCTGAATTTGTGATCCTTCTGCCTTAGCCTCCTGAGTTGCTAAGATTACAGGCATGTACCATCCTGTCTGGCAACCAGACAGGGTGGTACATGCCTGTACCAGTCTTAAGACTGAGTTTCTATTTTAAATCCAGAACTTACACATACAAAATAAATGTTGCTCTTTAAAAGCAGCCACCATTGGGCTGGGATTGTGGCTCAGTGGTAGAGTGCTTTCCTAGCAAGTGCCTTAGCACCACATAAAAATAAACTAAAAATATTGTGTGTCCACCTACAACTAAAAAATAAATATTAAAAAAAAAGTAGCCACCATAAGTTGATTAAAACATATGTAATTTTGGGGGGCTGGGGTTGTGGCTCAGTGGTAGAATGCTCGCCTAGCACATGTGAGGCACGGGGTTCGATCCTCAGCACCACATAAAAAGTTAATAAATAAAATAAAGATATTGTGTCCAACCACAACTAAAAAAATGAAAATAAAGTTAAAAAAAATCTAATTTTTAAAAAGTGGCCATTGCTTTCCATTTAGCAACAGTTTATAAGATACTCTAGAACAGAGCAGGGAGGAAGAGCAGGAGGAAAAGATCAACTTTAAACAGAGACATGAGGTGGGAGGGAAAGGGAGAGAAAAGGGAAATTGCATGGAAATGGAAGGAGACCCTCATTGTTACACAAATTACATATAAGAGGTTGTGAGGGAAAGGGGAAAAAAACAAGGAGAGAAATAAATTACAGTAGATGGGGTAGAGAGAGAAAATGGGAGGGTGGATAGTAGAGGATAGGAAAGGTAGCAGAATACAACAGTTACTAATATGGCATTATGTAAAAATGTGGATGTGTAACTGATGTGATTCTGCAATCTGTATTTGGGGTAAAAATGGGAGTTCAAAACCCACTTGAATCTAATGTATGAAATATGATATGTCAAGAGCTTTGTAATGTTTTGAACAACCAATAAAAAAAAAAAGATACTCTAGAGATTAAATTCTATTACTATATTTTCATCAAAATTTCTTTAAATTAGTACTGTCCAATTTAATAACTAGATTAGGCTCAGAATGACTTTTAGTTGTTTCTTGAAATCAAGTCCACCCACTATAGATGACAATCACCATCATCTACATAAGACAATCATGAGGATGTTTAAAAGAATAAGACACAGACTCTGAAATTATTTCCAAAATGGTTTTTGGCAATAGAAGTATCACTGGCACGGTCACTGCTTTGCTGTCAACAACCTCCCACAACATATAGGAGAGTAGCTGCTTTGATTTGAATTATGTATCTCATCAGAGATGGTCCCTGGGATGGTAGCACACTGGGAAATGGTGTGTACCTTTAAGAGGTGGGGACTGCTGGGAGGTTCTGTGGGTCACTAGGGGTATGAGATATTTCTCATGCAATCCCTTGGTAGCTCTTAAGACAGGGTTGTTATAAAAGGAGCAAGCCTGGACCCTCCTGGCTTCAGGTGTAATTGCTTGCTCCTGCATGGACTCCTCTCATCGTTATCCACGCCAGAAGGAGGTACAATCAATGGAAAGCACTCACTAGAACCTTCACTATGCCATTTAGACTTTGAACCTCCCAGACTGTGAGTTAAATAAACTTTTTTTTCTTCATAAGTATCCTATGTTTATTATTTTGCTACAGTGATAATGATTATATTACCGTAATGATATTAATCAAGTAATAATTGTAAATGAAAGATATAGCCTGGTTGACAATAACTTGAAGTAGTTTCAGAATACCTAAAGAAGGCCTACTTATATAAACACAGGAGTTCACTGTTGAAAGGAATTTTGAGGTGAGGGGAGAATCTCAAGTTTGAAGCCAGCCTCAGCAACTTTAGTTGCTGCATTCAATGAGACTGTCATATCAAATTAATGACTGTTACTACACTTCAATGTTTGTATTTTTTTAAATTTTTCTTTCCATGCTTCCTTTCTTCCTTTTTTTTTCCCCTAGTGCTGAGAATCTAAACCAGGGCCTTGCATTTGTCAGGCAATCACTCTACCACTGTCAGCAAAGGTGGATGCATTTTTTGTGCACCTCAGTGGTCTTTAATTTTAAAACCTATATAATATCTACTGAATTATTTTATTAACCCATTAATTCTATAAGATACTATTATTATTATTGACATTGATACTATTATTATTATAGAAAAAGTAAAATCACTTAAGAATTACATAGTTATTTTAAGCACAAGTCAAACTCTGGATTAAAGGTTTCCGACTTTCACCTCTGTGCTTATTGTAGTAGTCCAAACTAAATATGAACATCAAATTCACCTAATTTCAAGAACGAGGAAGGCAGACTCATACCCCAATGTTAGGAGCAAGACTTACTGCGAGCTGCAGAGCCAATTCAAACTGCTTGTCCTGGAGAAGCTGTTGGATTTGAGTTGCCATAGGGACAGGAATGAGTCTCCAAACAAAATGATTGCTGGCCACATAGATAATGTTTGATCTGGAATACAGTAACAGAGCATAGACTTTATGATGACACAGGTGACTTTAAAGCTTTGGCATAATATGGCAACAACAGTAAAGAAATTCCTTACCCTCCTGAGGTAATGAAACGGGGCCTCTGCAATTCAATGCTCTGGACGAGAAGCCTTGGTTCAAAAGTTCGGATCTCCACATATCGAGGCAACACTGCGATGATATAAGGAGGCTGGTGCTCTGCGCAAGAAAGAACATATAGTGGTCAAAGGCTTTAGGCTTATGGAGTGTTTCAATTGTCCTTAGCAAGCTTCATTCATTCATTTTGTAATAGTGGGAAACAAACACAGGGCTAGGCAAGCACTCTATTGATTGCGCTACATCCCTAGCCCTCTAAGCTGCATTTAAATTATCTTTAAAAGAGTCCATTAGTCAAATACCAAGCCAGGATCCTACATTGTGATATAGGAAGGAAAAAAATATTGCTTTGCCTAAGTGATGTCAAGAAAAATCTTCACAAAAAAAAATGCATCCACCTTTGCTAACAGTGACCTGATTCCACTCACACTGTTTCCCCTAAAGAACTGGATGAAAGTATCACTGACATCTTTCTCATCAATGAGAGTCAGACTGACAAAAGTGGGATGCAGCTGCTCCTAACAGTGCCTCAGTGGGAGAATCTGGTGATTAAAAACAAGTTGTTCACTGTCTTGAAAAGGACAAGAGGAAGGCAATTTCTTTTTTGCTCTGTCCATATTTCTAGTCAATGTTGTTTTTTCACAAAATTTTCACAGGGATCTGATGCAAAAATCCACTTTTGCAATTACAGTTTGAATCCTTTTGTCCCCTCTAACACTACGTGTGTTGGAAACTTAATCCCTGATGCCGATAGCATTGGGAGGTACAGCCTAATGAGAGGTGTTTAGGTCATGAGGGCTCAGCTCTCATAAATAGATTAATGCAGCTATAAAAAGGCCTCGTGGGAATAGGTTCTCTCTGCTCTTCTGTCATGTGCAGTCACAGAGTTCGTCCCTCTCTTGTCTTTTACCTTCCTTCCATGAAGCAAGAAGACCCTCACCAGATACCAGTCATTGGTCCCTTGATCTGGGACTTCCAAGCCTTCAAAACTGTGAGGAAATAAATTTCTGTTCTTTAAAAATTCCCCAGTCTGTGGTATTCTGTTATACCATCACATATGGACTTAGACAATGTCTAACTGGTAGATGGAGAAAGAGTTGGACATAATTCTCAGTATGGTTAATTACTTTCTTTTTTTTTATATATATATATATTTATGGTTATATATAGTTGGCTCATCCCAAAGTGTGGTTATTTTTTATTTAATATTTGCTGTGACTTATGAGTCTATTATCCAAAAAAACCACTTTTTTTGTTTTTTAAAGACAAGGTCTCTCTGGGCATGGTGGCACATGCCTATAATCCCAGCAATCTGGGATGCTGAGGCAGGAGAATCTCAAGTTCGAAGCCAGGCTCAGCAACTTGGTGAGGCCTTAGGCAACTTAGTGAGACACTGTCTCAAAATAAAAAATAAAAATATAAAAAGGGCTGGGGATGTGGTTCAGTTTTAAGTGGCCCTGGATTCAATCCCCAGTACCAAATAAAAAAGAAAAAAAGAAAAGGGCGGGGGGGGGGGGGCTCTCTAGGTTGCCTGTTAGACCAGGCTGGCCTTATGCTTGTGATTCTCCTGACTCACCTCAAGAGTAGCTGTGAATATAGGCATGTGCCCAAAACACTTTCATTTTACTATCCATGACCCAAAATTTACCCTTGTTGATTCATGTAAATTCTTGGATTACACTCTTTTTCTCCATTCTTCCTTTTTTTTTAAGAATATCAGTTACCACATCCAAACCTTAAAGTGCCAAATGAAGCAGAATAATCCCTCAAAAGTGCTAAAAAAAAGAGTATGTAAAAAGTATAAAATCTCCCTTTCTTTGACAGGTTACATGGTAACAGAGATTGAACATAAATGGAGGGATTTAGTAAATAAACAACACAGAACCTATCCTTTAAAATACAAAAATTCTGAATAAGACTGAATAAAGATCTGCTTTACTTTATAATGAACTATGAAATAAATTTATTACTTGGATACTACATTAAATATAATCGCAGCAACTTCAACAATAGGGACTGAAGGTGTAAATCAGTGGTAGAGCTCTTACTTAGCTTGTATGAGGCAGGAGTTTTAATCCCCAGTGCAGCCAACACCCTCCCACCACCTCCAGACTCCCCCCCCGCACCCAAAAAAAAAACCCAGGCATGTTTTACCACCAGTTCTTTTTATTTTTTTGAGACAGGGTCTCATTAAGTTGCTGAGAAACTCGTTAAATTGCTAAGGCTGGCCTCAAACTTCAAATACTGCTCTCTCAGCCTCCAAAGTCTCTGGGATTATAGGTGTGTGCCACCTTGCGTGGCTTGTCCCCTCTAACACTCATGTTGGAAACTGCTGTTGTGTTTTTTGCCATGCTTAAAAATAAAAATTTTTTAAATGTAACAAAAGAGTTAGTAAAAAAGCAAACCACTATTTGGCATAATTACACAGAAATTTAACCTCAAAGAATATATTCCTAAGAATAGTTTCTTGGTATGGTTAACTTGCTGTGAATTTATATTCTCTTTTTTTGGGGGGAAGTACTGGGGATTGAGCTCATGGGCACTTGACCACTAAGCCACATCTCCATCCCTATTTTGTACTGTATTTAGAGATGGGGTCTCACTGAGTTGCTTAGCGCCTCATTGTTGCTGCTTTGAACTCACGATCCTCCTGCCTCAGCCTCCATAGCTTCTGGGATTACAGGTGTGTGCCACCCCACCCAGCTGAATTTATGTTCTTAATTAGCCATTTTCTGATAAAAAAAGCTTTCTCTATTATATTTGAATTTATACTCTGAACACTATCATAAGATCTCAAGGTTAGAAGGCAACTAAAAAATAAATAACTTGAAGTTTCAAGTCAAATTTACCACAGTTTGAATGCTATTGCAATTATTATGCTGATTTTGGGGGGTGGAGGGTCTGGGGAATTGAATCTAGAGGTGCTTTTATCACTGAGTTACAACTACAGTGCTTTTTATTTTTTTATTTTGAAACAGGGTCTCACTAAGTTGCTAAGGCCTTGCTAAGTTGCTGAGGCTGGCCTTAATTTTGTAATCTCCTAGTTAGCCTCTCAAGTTGCTGGGATCACAAGCATGTGCCACCATGCCAGGCAGTTCTAATATTTTTCATTTTAACAAAAATAATAATAAAAATCAAAATTATGTTGTTTTGTATTGAATTTTTTTTTTCTTTTTATGCTGGCCTCAATTTGAAAAGTTAGTACAATTTTTTTTTAGTGCTAACTGTATAAATATGTAAAAATTTCTTTCTCCTTTCAAAATCTGGCCCATTTGTATAAGGTCTAATTTGATTTTTTTTTTTTTTTTAAAAAGGTAATCTGTAATAGAAACTCAATTGCTTGTCATCTTATTCATTCAGTCTCCCCAACTCTTTGATAATAGAGACTTTCTGGATCTCATTATGACTTCAAAACTTGTCAGGGTGGCTAGCATATAGCAGACATACAATGAACAGATGGCTGATAAAGATAATGACTTATTTATTCAATAAGTATTTTCTAAAAGGATCTGATGTTTCAGGCACTGTACTACATAGTAAGGATTTAAACAGGATCAAGACATAAGCCCAGACCTTATAGAGCTCCTACATGAGCAAAGGACATAGATCACTCACTGTATTCTGAGTGATACAGTACCATGACAGCAATATCCCAGAGGGTTGTGGAAGGCTGGAAAGAGTGACTAATCCTATCTTTGGCCCAAAGAAGGCTTCACAGAGGAAGTGCCTCAAAATGTGGCTCAGTAGGTTAAGGCACAGAAATGTTTTTGAGAAGCACCAAGGAAGGTACTGGGAACTAGCAAGGGTTTTAAAACAGGAACTGTCACGCCAG
This sequence comes from Marmota monax, assembly GCF_021218885.2. Classification (NCBI taxonomy): domain Eukaryota; kingdom Metazoa; phylum Chordata; class Mammalia; order Rodentia; family Sciuridae; genus Marmota; species Marmota monax. The sequence continues at coordinate 44,307,645 of NW_026693777.1, forward strand.
GGAATCAGAAATACCCTTCAAACAAATTATGTGTATCTTGAGCTCAACTGCCAATTTTTTTCTCTCCTAAAAGGAAAATAAGGTTCTCTAGAACATCAGGAAGCAGCCTGTGATGCTCTTAGGATTCCCAAACTTATCAACATACATAATCTTGGGTCTTTTAAAACACTGTCCTTTGATTTCCCTTCCTTTTTATTTACCTTCCTCTAAATACCACCAGAACGTGATGCTTTTATTAAGACATTCTTTTTTTTTTTTTAGGTGTTTGAACCAATTTTATTTATTTTATTCCCTTCTTCCTTCCCTCTCTCTTTCTCCTTGATCTATTTTTAAATCACACTGTTTTCTTATTATTTGAGGGTTAAAAATTCTTTGCACAAAAAACTTCTTTGCACATTTGGATAATGGTTGTTTATCAAATATGTTACTTGCAAATATCTCCCAATCTGTGGCTTGTCTTGTTCTCTAAGCTCCTTTAGATAGAGCAGACACTCCTAATTTTCATAAAGTCATCTTATCAAGGTCTGTGTCTAAATTCACTTTTCTATATATGGATGTCCATTTGTTCCAGCATCATTTGTTGAAAAGATTTCCTTTGTTGTTCTGTATTGACTTTGCTCCTTTCTCAAAGATCAGTTGACTATATTCTTTTTTTTTTTTTTAATCACATAAACTACTTTAATTGTCACATCAGCTCTGGTCATAAAAACAATTACACGCATATCATTTGCTAGGGCTGTCCTAACAAATTATCATAGATGGGGTGGCTGACACAACATACATTCATTTTCCCACAGCTCTGGGTGCTGGAAGTGATCAAGGTGACAGCAGAGTTGGTTTCTTCTCTCAGTGGCTTACAGATGACTGGTTTCTCACTATGTGTTCTCACAACCTTTCCTGTTTCTGTGTCCAAATTTTCTCTTCTTATAGAGAAGAAATTTATTTATTTATTTATTTTTTCAGATGTGTTTTATTTTTTTAATTTTTATTGTTGGTTGTTCAAAACATTACATAGTTCTTGACATATCATATTTCACACTTTGATTCAAGTGGGTTATGAACTCCCATTTTTACCCCGTATACAGATTGCAGAATCACATCAGTTACACATGCACTGATTTACATATTTACATGTATTCTGCTGCCTTTCCTATCCTCTACTATCCCCCCTTCCCTCCCCTCCCCTCCCCTCTTCTCTCTCTACCCCATCTACTGTAATTCATTTCTCCCCCTTGATTGTATGTAATTTTGTATAACCCTGGCCTCTGAGATTTTTTCATTGACCTGGAACAACTGGCCTATTTTATTCCTACATAATTCAGATCACCTATTTCAGCTAGGTCAGTATCTATAACGACCTCCCACATATCAGCATGTCTTTGTATTTCCACATTACTCTTTCTGCCTAGAATGAAAGGAAATTTTTCTTAGCAAGATCCCAAACTCCCTGCCTGGTCTGGTCCAAACTTACCTATACAGTGAAATGTCTTCCTGACTAAACAATGAATTTCCCTCTCTGCGAACTGCTGGATTTTAATGCACTCCAATTAACACCTTAAGTGGTGACTTGTTTTTTGTCTTTATCCAAGACGTAGTGCTTGTCCCTCGAGCTATAGTCCTTAGAGACAGAAAGCATGTCTGTGCCCCATTCCACAGCAGTGACTATATAAAAATGTTCATGCTTCTAACCACAAAGAAATTATTGCAAAAGTGGCATCATGCTTCCAAGCAATGCTACTGCAGAGAGTTGGGAACTTGAGGCAGACATAGCAACAGAAACATCTAATGTGTAGGACAGAAGCTGACACCTAAATGCAATCTGAGCCTCTAAGCTACAAAAATAATGGCAACCATCAAAAGTTCTTCATATGAAGTTATACATATTAAAGTAATAAATAAGGAATTTCCACAAACTTCCAAATGTAGTCTATTAGGAAGAAGACGCATGTACAAAAACATTAAGAAGGTGGAAGAAAATAAACCAAGAAGTAAAACTAGCAGTAGACAATCTCTTTCTAAAATGTACATTTCTGTTTACATTTCCCCCCACTGTGGAGCAAAACTCAGCTTCTTGTAAAAACTAGGTTATCTCATTTTTAAGGACTCTAAAAACACTGTCTACTTAAAAGAAGGGAACTGAGCGGAACGTGAAGCAGTCTACTAAAGCTATGTATGAGTGGGACTCCATGCTACAGGGATGACATGCAACACCAGCACAAAACGGCAAACAATAGCTATTGCTGGTCTCACCCATGGCCACAGGTATGTCTGTCCAATTCAGGGCACATTTCTGTGTGCAGATTCCCTCCTCATTGAGGACCACAGTAAGATCATCCTGACCCACAGCCACTTTTCCATCTGCCAGAGGTGCGACTAAGGGCTCCAGCTGTTTTCCTGTTGGAAAGAGTTCTTTGATGGACCCTTTTCCATCCACCTAGAAAAAGACAAAGTGAATCAATCAAGATTCCCTAGCCAGAGGCATGAAAAAAGCCTGAAAAGAAAAGCCCATGATATTCCTTGTTTGACATTAAGTATCATAGTGTTCGTTATAACAACTTTTATCACAGTATAAAACCAGTTCTTTAATATACAGAAAGTAACTAAGGATGTCAGGTGCTCCAAGTTGCAGAGCCACTGCAGCTCTCACATACTGCTGGTGGGAATCAAAATGCTACAGTCATTTTGTTTGCCAGTTTCTTACAAGTTAAATATAAACTTACCATATGACCCATCAACCCCATTCCAAGACATTTGCCCAAGGGAAATGAAAAGTTATGTTTATGCAAAATCTGAATGCATGTGTTTATAGCAGTTTTATTCATAATTGCTAAAAACTGAGAATAACTATCCTTCAACTGTTGAATGGATAAACCATAATACATCTACACCAGAGAATGTTACTCAGTTATGAAAAAAATAAACCATGGTCACAAACAACATAAATGTATCCATTTCAAATACATTATGTTCAGTGAAAGAAGCCAGATTCAAAAGGCTACCTATTGTATGACTGTACTACATAAAATTCTGAAAAAGATAAATGTTAAAGAGACAACTGATCTGTGGTTACCAGAGGTTTGGGAGTTAGGTGAGGGGCTAATTTCAAAGGGGCACTTTGAGGGAATTTTTAGGGTGACAAAATTGCTCTGAATTTTTTTTTCTTCACTTTCCCAAACTTTATTAAGGAAAAAAGCAATGGTGGTAAATCTCTAGAACATAGTCAATTTTTTGGGATTCCTCCCTTGAAAATATGACATTTGATTTCCAAACACATGCCGGAAGCGTACTGGTTCCCAATTGTACTAAGTAGATAAGAAGCTAAAATCCTGAAGTATTCATCTTCCAAGTTTCCCTCGTTGGTGGTCTGTCTTTGGATCAGCAATAATTCAAATAGCTGAATTACCTGAATAGCTACTATGGTTTCATTAATTTTTGTCTGTAGTTCTCTGAGTTCTTCTATATGCAGCAATTGCAGAATATGGGCAGCTTCATTAAGAACTGCATCTCCTGTGTCAAAGCCAAGAATATGTTTGTCTAAAGCAACAGGCAAGCCCTCTTTTTTAAAATTTGTTTTAGTGCTCTTGAACCAAAATGTGAATTGCCTTAAACATTACCAAGTAATCACATGGGCCGAATCTGAAGAAGGTGAGCCAAAGCCATCACACCAGCCTTATAGTTAGGATTATTTACATCCAAACTGATCAAGGGCTCTGCATTTTTAGTTGCACTGTCAGTATTTTTTGCATTATTAGGTACCAAGTCTTTGTATTTTTCAGTGTTATCTCCATACTCAAGTCTAACAGCTAAGCCAAGAAGCCAGTCAACTGCTTCTTGTCCATCCTGAATCTTGAAAGGACAGTTAACATCTCTGAGATACTTTTCAAAGAACTTGGGCCAGTCACTGCTGTGGATGTTTCTTAAATTACCTGTCTTCAATCTTATAGTTCTGATTTTCTGGTCTTCAAGACAAACAATAAGATTTCTAAATTCTGTTTCATCTTTACAGTTGAAGCTGGAAAGATTGTGGTAGTCGAGAGTCGTCAGCTTGAGTAGAACATGGTCCCCATTTCTTGCTCTGATCCCCCGGGCCTTGCTGGGAGAGGAGAAGCAAGGGCCAGAATTGCTCTGAATTTTAACTATGACATTAGTTACACAACTCTGGGCATTTGTCAAAAATGCATAACAATTGCATAACAAAAGGAATGAAGTTTGTTGTATGTCAATAAATAAATAACTTCTGAATAGCTTGGGGTCCAAAGCAAGATTTCCTACCTTCAGCAAACTGTACCCCCGCCAATTGCAGTGGCACATGCCCATAATCCCAATCAAGAGGATGAGGCAAAAGGATCGCAAGTTGAAGACTAGGGCAACTTGATGAGACCCTATCTCAAAATAAAAAATATAAAGGGGTTTGGGATAGGAACCGGGCTGTAGCTCAGTGGTAGAAATCTTGCTTGCACATGTGAGGCACTGGGTCAAGCGAGAGAGAAAGGGGGGGGGGGGGGAGAGAGAGAGAGAGAGAGAGAGAGAGAGGTTGAGATTGACTGATTGTGTCCATCTACAACTAAAAAAATTACCAAAAATTAAAAGAAAGAAAGAAAACCAGGCTGAGGATGTAGCTCAGTGGTGGAATGGCCCTGGATTGAATTCCATGTACCACCAAAAAAAGAAAGAAAACTTCACTTCTTGGGAACAAAATTGCCCAAATTATAGTTATGTTGTGTGCATGTACAAGTACTTAAAAATGAATTCCACTACTATATATAATAATGATAATATGCCAATGAAAAATACATATGTAATAAAAAAATGTAAGAAGAAAACTATCCCCAAGAAGGTGAAGGAGACAGGGGATATAGCTCAGTGGTAGAAAATTTGCCTACCATAGTGGAGGTGATAGAAGAATCCACAGAATTCAGAGGATTGAGATCCCTAATCCCACTTTTGGCTTAGTTCTCCACTCCTTGTAGACTTCTCTCAGTACCTATATGCTCAGTTGTTACTTAGTCAGCTGCACAACAGTGATTCCTTCAGGAGTTTGCAAACCCAATGCTGGTAAAATCAAAATATTCCAAAAATAAACATACAGAACAAATATATCAAAAAGATACACAGTGGGAAGTAGGGAGAAAGCCTTCTAGAATTGCCAAGGATTATTAAAGTTGTGTAAAGCTAAGGAATTTAGATTGCTTTATGATAGGAATGGTATATCAATCTTTTCTAGAGTATATATATTAGAAGAAAAAAAAAAAACCAATGTTGTATTTATTTACTACTTAAGAGAAAAAGCAGATTGAAACAATGTGTAAAACATGATATTTTTGTAAACAAGGCAGAAACCCATACACCAAATGGTCAACAGTGATTCTTTCTTTTCTTTGTGCAATACTAGGGATTGAATCCAGAGCGTTGTGCATTCCAGGCAAGTGCTCTATGCTGAGCTATACCTCTTACCTCCATGGATTATTTCTGAATGGCAGGGAGGTTTCTGAATGATTTGCATTTACTTTATTCCCTTATCTCTGTTTTCTTATTTTCTATAATACACACATGTAGCTTTTGAAATAAACAACAACGACGACAACAACAACAACAACAAAAAATCTGAAAGTAATTTGAAAAACAAATATACTAAGAAATTTAAGGGGGCAGGAGACCAAAGTCTCAAAAATACCTTAGTTAACACTAAAACTGACATATAATTCCTGAGCACTGAAGCCTTAGGATAGCAGTCCATGATAATGCTGTTGGACCTACACAAGCAGCTCTAACTCTCTGTCCTAATAATTAGATACATGCTGTGGATAATCATTATATAGAGAACTAAAAGTCAACTCTGCTTGATCTAAGCTACACAGACATCTTATTTGTGGAAAATGCTGAGTATAAACAACAAACAAATAGAGAAACAAACACAGACCCAAAAGCCCTACTTAAGGTGGTCTTCTGACCTATAGTTCAGAACCATGTAATCATCTTTCCAAGGTAAACTCATAATCATCTTTCCCAAGACACAATGATGACATTTGTAAAATCATAAGATTTTTACCCTTATTAGATAGTAGTCTCTCTTGAAACCCACACAGATAGAATTTTCACACCACGCCATGGACTTGGGCACATCTGGTACACTGAAGTCCCCCTGAAGAGAGAGAGTAAAAGTTCAAATGAAAAGATGTTAAAACAAACAAAACCATGACCTTTCTGTTAGTATGCTTCATTTCTGCAAAATAACCCTCACCCTCATCTTAGCACAATTCTCTAAGCACAAGGCCAGGAAACTACTCTTAATAAAAATAGAAGTCACCCAGGAACAGGACAAAGTGCATCTTATCCAGTTGAAAAAAGGTGAAAGAAAACACATTCTGAAATAAACCAATCTGCAGAAATGCTATAGAATTATATCACAAGTGGGCATGGATAACTTTCAGGTTCTTCATACTAGAGTATTGGGTTGAGAGGAACTACAAGCTGGGGATGCTAAACTTCATTAGAATCCACAGAAAGTCTCTCAAGCTATGGGCCAACTTTGGCAGCAGTTTCCACCCAACCCATAAACAAGGCACCAATGGACTATACCTGCAATTCATGAAATTCCCTGTCTTTCCAGAAGTAAAGCTGCAGCTTCTTTTTCACTGCTACACACATCCGCAATACCTCCTCACCAGTATCTGTGTGCTATGAAGAGACATGGCAAATGAGGATGCATATATAGTGACTCTATAACTGAGTGACAACAAAAATATGCATTTTCTACCTTGAAATATCTATTGATCTGAAAATCCCCTGTAATATAAAGTCTTGCTACCAGAAAAGTTCTCTAAGATGTATTTAGAAACAACTGGCTAAGGAACATTTCGTCCTCAAGGCCTGCCAGCTAAGAACTCCAGCACAGATGTCTGGTATTCTAATTACACACACAGAGAATGCAAATATTTCAACCTGGCACCATATACTATGGAGGAAATTTCTCTAATATAATCCAAAGTAAATAAATCAAAGTCTCTTTGACAGCTGTTGGATTGAGACTGTCAATATCATTCTTACCATGAAATGGTAGGAATGTTGGAAAGACTATACTGATTAAAGCACAAAGTCAAAGTACATCCTGCATACACTTACCTGAAGGTCACATGTGAATAGCGATGCTCCTTTTGCCTTTGAAACTGTAGTGATTTGTTGGAATGTCAATAGGTCATGGACATAAATGTTGTTTTCTGTTTAGGAAGAGGTAAAATGTCACTGTCAATGATCACCATTCTCTAGGAGAGCCACCTTTAGGACAAAAATGTAACTGTCTGACATGCAGAAGATGTTGCTAGGATGTACCTTCAGTTTTATTTGTTTTCCTTCTGGGCTATCACCAGTACAAAATATGTAAGTAGTCACCTGGTCTTTTGAACTTGGATATTTCATTCCTTAAAAATTTGGACTGATTTGAGTAAAAGCTCTTTCACTGCCATAGCACCCTTATAACCTGTCCTCAAGTCTGGAAATTTGTGATATAGTATTTGTACAAGAAATGTCTTTCAAAGCTATAATATAGGAGGCTCTAATGAGAAAAAAGGAAATCCTCAGTGGATTTTGTACAAACCCATGGAAAGGATTTCTGTTGCAGCAAAGGTAGCAAAATAATACAATAGTCTCTGTTAGGCTACCTAGTTCCACGATCCTTAGTGAATGTCTGAATCAATATAGTACCAAACCGAATATATACTATGTTTTTCCTATACAAACATACTCATGATAAAATTTAATTTATAAATTAGGCACAGTAAAAGATTTTTTAAAATAAAAGAACAATTATAATAATATACTGTTAACAAAAAATTATATGAATATGGTTTCTCAAAAAAAAAAAAAAACTTATTATACTGTACCCACGTACTCACCGCTCTTCTTTCTTTTTTTTTTTTTTTTTTTTTTTAAATATTTATTTATTTAGTTTTCGGCAGACACAACATCTTTGTTTGTATGTGGTGCTGAGGATCGAACCCGGGCCGCACACATGCCAGGCGAGCGCGCTACCGCTTGAGCCACATCCCCAGCCCTCACCGCTCTTCTTTCAAACCCACAGTTGACTACAGGTAACTTGTGGGAGACCAACCTTACACGTGACTGAGTCACACTCCCTGGCTGGGTGCTGAGGCGCTCAGTCACAGAAATGTGGCAGAGTTTTCCCCACCCTTCTTGGGTTCCAGGATCCATGTCTCATGCATGGGTGTGTCTTGCTACAGCCCTATGGCTGAAGCTATGCACACCTGTTCCTTTGTAATATAACCCCTTTCCCTGTTTAGGATAGAATCTTCCATGAAGTGCCTTGTGTGTGTGGGTCCCCTTCTCTTACTGTGTCCTTGGGTGTGGCCTACCCAGGTGTCAGTCAACCTGCTGACAGTGGACATCATAAAGATAGATTCAGTCCCCTGAAACCTGACCCCTTGCCTCATTTGAACAGCTTCTCCTCAATAAAAGGGGTCAGCACGTGCTCTCACTCTCTCTCTTCCTGCGGACCCTTAAGGTCAGAGGAGCTAACACAGCGAACCCAAAGAAAAAGGTATTTGTATCTCTTGTGTGGTTATTTTGCGCAGCCCAGTCAGCCCAGTTCAACTGGAGTAAACCCTGAGCCTTTTAGTCACGAGAACAGAAACCCAGCAGTAACTAAACTATAGAAAGTGAAACTGTGTATAAGAGGGACAAATGTAATTTGATCCTGGCCTCATATATAGTTGTTGTCATGAAGATTTAATTGCCTTAAATGTTCATCAGTGGACCTAGGAACTTAAGCTTACAATAATTCTGCTATTTGGGCCCTGGGCTAAAGAGGGTTAGGCAAATTTCTAGTCCTAAAAAGGGCCTAGCTGGCTACCTTCCATGAAACCACAGCTTTTCAAACAAGGCCCTAACAGTCTGGCCTCCATCTGTCTCTCAACCAATAGCTTGCCACTCTCCACCACATATCTCAAGTCTGGCCATAATGAACTACTTGCTATGTACTATCAAGTCATGGGGCCACCTCTTTGTTCCTGTGGAAATTCTAATCATCCAACTACATAGCATAATCCCTCCCATTACTATGATCCCACAACATTTTTTATAAATTTTCACTGTAACTTATATCATGATTTTTCTATTACTCAGCCTACACGATTAGAATATAAAGATGAAGGATAGAAACAATGTCTTATTGAACTTGGTATTCCCAATATCTAGTTCAAGCTTTGCAGAGTAGGGCTCAATAAAAACTTGATTGATAATTAAATAAATGAAGTGATGCTGCCTTTGTTACCCATAGGCCCTAGTACTATATGTGGCACAGAACATGGCAATTTATTGTTATATAACTATTATCAAAACAACCATGAAAGTGTTAGTTAGGTCATAGCTTTAGTTTTTTAACATATGAAATACAAATGCAAACTTTTTCTTACCTAAAAGACTGACCAGAATCTTAAACTGGGAAACAACATGGATCTAGAAAATAGCAAATCATTAGACTCAATTGAACATTTCTGACAACATTTAACAAATGTTCATTAACAACAATATTAAAAAGGAACTAAAGAGCCTGTCTACATCTTATAAGGATCTGACTCATTTTTATGTGCAACCACAATTTCTGCTTATGAAAGGGACTCTCAGGCACATAATACACGGGCAAAGATCCCTGTAAAAATGGAGGGGAGAGAGAAGAGGATTCAGAGTTAATAAGTAACATTATCAAAGTTTTAACTTTGGTGAGTGCTGTGCTTTGGATATGGTTTGACGGTGTCCCTCAAGGGTTCATGTGTTAGAAGCCTGGTCCCCAGTGATGATATTAAGAGGTGAGGCCTGGTGGGAGGTCCTTAAGTCATTAGGGATGTGCCATTAGAAGTGCTTAAGGTAGTTCTCATGCAATTCTTGCATTAGTGATCAGTAGATGGTTCTTATAAAAGAATTAAGTTCCTTCCTGAATCACTCTCTGGCTTCTTCCTGTTTGTCAATACAATCTCTCCTTCTCACATGTAGTCCTGCCAAGAGGCCTTCACCAGAGCTGTGCTGTCGCTGGCATCATGTCCTTGAACCTCCAGCATTGTGAACTACATGAATCTCTTCTTTACAAAACAGCCTGCTTCAGGTATTTCATTAAAGAAACATAGACTAATGCAGCAGGGCCTTATATAAGTTAGTGACCATCATCACTACCTACCTGCTGAATCTTTTTGGAGAAATTCTTATTGGATTTCTCTAGTGTCACTTCAAACCTGTTGCAACCTATGAAAAAGAAAAACATTTGTAGCTCCAAAATAGGGGTACACACAAAAACAACTACAACAACAAAATGCCACTCATACTAATCTCCTATAAATCTTCAAAAATTCATAAGTCAGAGATTTAAAATAGCCAGCAGTATTAACTAAGCATAGTGAATTGCTTTAAACTCCAATTTTAGAACAAGGGGTTTTATGCACTTTTGGCATCAGCAGAAAGGATCACACAAAGTTTACTGAAGCTGCAAGGTACCTGTGGGTCTGAAGATCTTACCCTACAAAATAAGTACCTTGGCAAAGTGTTTCACAAGGAACAGTTTTTAAAAAGTAATAGTCAAATATAAGAGCCCAAGCAATGAAACCCAGCCCAAAGCATTCTTACCTCTAGAACAACTAACTCCCAGTAGCTCCCTATGTCCTACATCATGGGGACAGAGCAAACACAAACACCATCTCAGAGCCAGAGAAATTTAATATCTACACTTACTGCCACTTTCAGGCGATGCTATATCTGCTGGCACTGTTACAAAAAAGGGGAAGAAAGTTATATACTATAAAAACATGTGAACTCAGCCTTGTTGGGGATGACAAAAATATTCAGCCTCAGAAGTCACCAGTCAAATAGAGAGTAATTACCATAACAATAACAGCAGCTATCTTTCAGTAATAAACAGGTACCAGATTCTGAGTTAAAAGTTTTATATATTTTTTCTGTAATTTGACAACAAACCCCAAGAAGTAGGTATTTCAAATTCATATTTCAAAAGTCTGATGGGTCAAGCAGTTAGGGAGCAGCCAGTCATGGACAAAACCTAGAAAAAATTCAGGGATCGCTCTGAGCCTGAGCTTGAAGCCACACCCTGTTTCCTGCCTTTTACATCATGGAAGGAATGCTCACACTGCTGATCTGAGCTCTTCCCCACAGCTTGCTGTGTCCTTAACCCTGGGAAGTTGGTGGAGACTCTTTGAAACAGCCACAGGGACTCATGTCAACAGAACAAGTCTTCTTCCCTTTGTGCACCTCAGCAGAAGAGATAAAGATGGGGTCCTAAACTTGAAGACAGTTTCTGGAACATGGTATTCTGCCATCACATTTCAAAAGAAACAAACAATTCAGTCACTTCTTACTTGATAAAAAATTCTATATTTGAAAAGGGCTTTATTATTACATTCAACAATTCTCTTTATAAGCAGAATTCTCTAGGGCAGAGACTCCCAAACAACTTCTTTTTTTTATATATATTATTAATTTTTTTTAGCTTTAGGTGGACACAATATCTTTATTTTATTTTTATTTGGTGCTGAGGATCGAACCCAGTGCCTCATGCATGCCAGGTGAGCGCGCTACTACTTGAGCCATATCCCCAGCCCCAACTCCCAAACTTCTTGGTCTCATGACCTCTTCATAATAATCTTTTTTTTTTTTTTTAGAGAGAGAGAATTTTTAATATTTATTTTTTAGTTTTCAGCGGACACAACATCTTTGTTTGTATGTGGGGCTGAGGATAGAACCCGGGCAGCACACATGCCAGGCGAGCACGCTACCGCTTGAGCCACATCCCCTGCCCTCTTCATATAATCTTAAAGAGCACCACAAAGAACTTTTATGTAGGTTATACCTTATGAATGCTTATTATGTTAGAAATTAAAATTGAGAAATATTTAAAATATGTACCTATTTACTCATTCTTATATTTAACTCAAAATGTAACATTTTAATGAAAGACAACTATTTTTTTCTAAAAAAATGCATTGTTTTACATTTTTTTAAGATATTTACTTTTTAGTTATAGTTGGATACAATATCATTAATTAATTAATTATTTTTTATGTGGTGCTGAGGATCGAACCCAGGGCCTCTCCTGCGCTAGGTGAGCGCTCTACCGCTGAGCCACAACCCCAGCCCCTGTTTTACATTTTTATAAACCTTTTTCCCCCTCAGCGCTAGGGATCAAACCCAGGGCCTTGTGCATATTTTGCAAGTACTCTACCACTGAGCACACCCCTGCCCTCTTGTAAACCTCTTTAATGTCCACCTTAATAGAAAACAGCTGGTCTCTCACATTTGCTTCTGCATTTATTTTTGTTTTTGTTTTTACAGTGCTAGGGATCAAATTCAGGGCCTCCTGCATGGTAGACAAGTGCTCTACAACTGAGCTACATCACAACCTTATGTTTAATCTGTTTTGATAGCTTTTTCAGAGAATTATGGATCTTTTTAAATACTATATGAAACTTGATAAATGGAATTTCTTGCAATGTGGAATCAATCTCAAGCCTATCAATGAACTTTTCACACTTGGATACATTAAAATCCATAAGTCTATCTTACACTTTGATTGAATCTTTTACACATGCATGATTTAGAAACTTCATGCATTGATTACCTGGAAAATACTGGTTCATTAAGTCAGGCAGATTTTCCAAACGCTAGCACATTTCATTATAAGATTTTTTTTTTTTTAACTCATACTCATAATTATCATCCCCAATTTCACTGGGAAGCTATCAAGGAGAAACTCTTAAAGGTAGATATAAGTTTTCCACAATCCTAACTTTCTCTTGAAAGCTCTGTCATTTCCAATAAGCCTGCCAGTTGTTTTCTTTGAGATAACAACACTTCATTTTGAAAATACACCAACCAAATACCCAAATGGTCTCAAAAACCAGTCTGTCAGTCATTCTTTTCACTCCATTAAAAAAATGGCCAATTTAGCTTGCAACTCAAGCACACAATAATTACTTTTTATCAAAAAAAGCTATCAGCTATGCACCTTGGCACCCAACTGAAGTTGTACATTTCCCATTATATCACAATTTTTAAAATGTGTTATCAAAGATCAAAATCTAATAAATTTAATTTTTTTTCGGTTTCAACAAGAACATTCTTAAGTGAAACTAGCTTAAAAACAAAACTCATTGGGTGTATGTCTGTAACACCAGTGACTCTGGAGGATGAAGGAAATGCAAGTTTGAGGCCAGCCTCAACAACTTAGCAAGGCCCTAGGTAACTTAGTGAGACCCTGTCTCAAAAATAAAAAATAAAAAGGGCTAGGAATGTAGCTCAGTAGTAAAGCACCCCTGGGTTTAATCTCCAGTACCAAAATAAACAAAAAACAAAACAAAAAACAAAACTCCAGAAACTCATTTTGAGTACCTGGTAGAAAATAACACAATGACCGTGAATACAGTTTGGAAACACTGTCCCGAGTTCAGCTTAGGGGCCAATTTTAATTATCACCATTACTGAAGAGCTCAATACAGTAAAAACAACAACAATAACAAAACACTAATATTTTAGTGTTGCTGTGAACTTAGTTTTAACTTTGTGGGCCCTCTGAAAGATTTTCAGGACACTGGGGTCTATAGATTACACTCAGAAAACCAATGCTCTAAGGCAACAGTACCACTGAAACAAACCTAGAGTTGAAAGTCTTAGATGTGAACTAATCTAATCCCTGGATTAAAGATAAGAGTAGAATGAAACCTGGAGACATTTTTTATCTCCAGGGAGATGGTGTAAATTAGATCAGAATCCAAGCTTTCCCCAACACTTTAATATCCCTTCCCATTCCTTGGAAAGTCAGCCTTGATTTGAATATCTCAAATGAGAAACTAGACTGATTCAAAGAGGGCCAAGTCTATTTCTATCCCTTATCAGGCCAGAACTAAACTATTCTCTGTGTATACAGGGAGAAGTGAAGCTTACTGAAGTAAAGTTTCAAATTAGAGTTTGATTTTCTAATTATTTAACGTAGGTTAATACCACTTTTTAAGACACTTATGGGGAAATTGAGGCCCAAGAATTTAACTAACTTGTCAAAGGCCACACGATCGCAGGACAAGAAACAGTCCTTCCTTTGGACCAGGGTTCCAAGTCAGGGTAACACTAACATTACCAGTTTGAGTCTATGCTGTGTTGAAAGATTCATTTTTATACTCTAGTTTCCTACTTGATCTTAGCAAAAAAATCAAGAAGCAATTTTAATTTAGTTCTCAGCGCCTCACCACTTACATCTGAGCCCACAGGATATAAGAAAAAAATAGCTATTAAATGCTGAATAATATCCAAGACAAGCTTAGTTTTTAAATTATTACATGTCAATTACACGTCAATTAATTATTACATATCAATTATTGACATGTCACAGAATACAAATATTCTGGCTCTGAAAACTAAAAATTCAAAGCAAGGACCAGCAAAGTACTATCTGTGGGCCAAATTGAGTCATCTATGTGTTTTTGTAAATAAAGTTTTACAGGAACATGGCCACACCCACTCATTTACACATCACCTATGGTTACTTTCATGTTACAATGGTAGAGCAGAATAGTCTTGATAGATCTTATACAAAGCCTAAAATATTTACTACTTGGACCTTTTAGGTATGAGTTTACTTACCACTAATTCAAAGGAAAATTGACAAACTTAGAATTGAAATAAACTCTGTATTTTTTCCTTTGGTTCCTCTTTTTACTCCACACTTGGCTTGACCAGTGTGCCTTCCTCATTCCATACTGCCTAGGTTAAATGCTCCTTTTTCCCATAGTTATATAAGTCTTGCTTCAGGCCTCTACACCTACTCTTATCTTTAGCTATTTACTATGGAAATACATACTAGATTGAAAACTAGGAAATCACTGATTTTGTAGGGCAAATATATTGATAATGACAATTCAGTTCAACCTACTCTGATATTAACAGCAGGCCTCTAAGATTGTGGTTTCAGGGCTTAATAGTTAAAAAACAATTTTCCATAAAGAGAGCAAAGAAATAAGATTAAGAAAAAGGATTAGGAAAGGACACTCTTTAACAGAATAAATTTCAGATTCTTTAGCTATTATTCTACATTATTAAAGAAAAAGTCATATTTAATTAGAGTTTTAATTTAACCAGAGCTGTAATTTTCAAAGTCCTTTTAAGTTTATTATTTTATCTGCCCCCAACAACTTTGTGAAACAGTTTACAGAAGAGAAACTGACATTACCAAGGGCTTCTTACAGTCATGTGGCCAGGGAGGGAGAAGTAAAACTGGACACAAACCCATCTTCTCTTTCTAGTCTACCCTTCACAAGTTAATAAGATCTTCTACATCAGTGGTACCTAATTTTCCCCCTACCACTACACATCATCTATACAGGAATCTTATTCCCAAAGTAATATTCTTATTACTGACAGTGAATGAAGAGGGGATCAATATTCAGCCCCATCTCCAAGATGGGGGTATAGAAAAAATCCTGGAGATTTTCAGTTTTCATGTCTCTCCCCATTTTCCCACTGTGTTCATTCCAACCCCCTATCATCGTTCTTTTAATGTTCCAGGAATCAATGATTTCACAGTTGTATACTAGTCAATTACCAATTTTTTTTAATGCATAAGTCATTTCTTTCTTGGTTCTGAAAAGTTTGTCACTTACCAACATCCTTCCGAATCCTATAGAGAAGAAGATGTCCTTGCTTGGTTCCAACAAGAAGCCATTCCTCTAGAAAAGATAAAGGCCATGAGAAATGTCAATTCACTGTGGTGTGATGCTATTTCTTTAGCTGGGCTTATAATAAACCATCAAAAGGGTCAAGAAAACGAGTTTTGATAGCAGGTATTCTGGTAAGGAATATTCATATTCAAGAATTATCTGAAAAGGTTGAGGGCATAGCTTAGTAGTAGAGGGCCTGCCTAAATGTAGAAAGTTCTGGGTTTGAGCACTAATACTGGAAAAATAAAAGAAAGGTTTGAGAATAAACTAATGAAAAAAATTTATTTAACAATTACTAGGCTTAAGATATTATTTTATTAGTCTGTGGATAAAAAAGTCCCTGACTTCACTGTTTCAAAATGAAGCAGACCAAAAAGATGTTTTTTTCACTTTTATTAATATAAACAGATGAAGATTTTCATTTTTTATTATTTAATTTCTTATTAAGATACATATTTTTTACTGATATATATAACTTTTAGTTCAAATAAAAAGAATATGATGGACCAGGCACAGTGGCACATCCTATAATCCCAATGGCTTGGGAGGCTGAGGCAGGATGATTGTGAGTTCAAAGCCAGCCTCAGCAATTTAGTGAAGCCCTAAGCAACTCAGTGAGATCCTGTCTCTTAAAAAAAAAAAAAAAAATTATATATATATATGAAAAAGAACTGGGGATGTGGTTCCATAGTTAAGTGCTCCTGGGTTCAATTTGCAGTATCAAAAGAAAAGAATATGATGAAAGTATGGAAGTTTATAACATAATAAAATGGACAGCAGACATGAAACTAGGGTATCTAACCTCAGAAATAACAGCTAAGAGGCATCCTATGGAGGTTTAATGATTTTATTTTAGGAAAAATAAATGTTTTAGTGTAATAAACTTACAGAATTCATTATCTCAAAAGATGGTCCACACATAATAATGAATGTGAAGAAGTTAGAACCCTTACACATTGCTAGCAGGAATGTAAAACAGTCTGGCAGTTCTACAAGAGATTTAATATAGAGTAACCCTGTGACTCAGCAATTCCATTCCAAGGTTTATACCAAGAGAACTGAAAACATACATCCACATAAAAACTGGACACAAAAGTTAAGAGCAGCATTATTTATAATAGCCAAAAAGTGGAATAACCAAAATGCCCACCAACTGGTGAAACAAAATGTGGTATATCCAAACAGTGGAATATTAGCCAATAATTAAAAGGAAGAGAGTACTGATGCATGCTATAAAATGAATGAACCTGGAATCATTATGCTAAGTGGAAGAATCCACACACAAAAGGCGATGATTCCATTTATATGAAATGCCCAGAATAGGTAAATCCAGAGACAGAAAGATTAGAGGTTGTTAAGGGCTGGTGGGCTCAGGGAGCAAGGAGGAATGAATTTTAGTGGATATTGGGTTTCTTTTGGGAGTGATAAAATGTTCTAAAATTTATTGTGATCACAGTTGCACAACTCTGCAAATGTACTGAAAACCAGTGAATTGTATACTTCAAATGGATAAACTGTATGGTATGTAAATTACATCTCAATAAAGCTCTTATTATATACATATAAAAAGGCCTTGGCCACTGAGTGGGGTTAAAAACCTTAAGTTATATCATAATTATTTGAGGTTATGTTAAAACAGATTTCCAGGCCTTGTTAAGTTTCTGATTCAGTAGATTAAGAAGCAGGCTCAGGAATTTTCATTTCCTACAAGTTCCCAGGTAATGCTGATGCTGCTGGTTCAAGGACCACATTTTGGGAGGCATTTCAGGAAGATCCATATTACATCATGTAGGGAAGTTAATAATGTAAAGATACCTCCTTAGCTTATTTTTTTTTTTTTTTTTTTTTGGCACTGGGGATTAAACACAGGGGCACTGAGCTAAATCTCCAGCCCTTTTTATTTTTTGAGACAAGGTCTCACTAAGTTGCTGAGGCCTCAAAGTTGCAAACCTCTTGCCTCAGTCTCCAGAGTCACTAGGATTATAGGCATGCACTACCACACCAGGCCCTCCTCAGCTTTTTGAAGTTGTAACATTAAGATCACTCATTCCTTTCATAAACTCTCTTGCTCTACAAAATAAAATACTGCCATGCGTGTTTAACGACAGAAACATGTCATCAGATGATTTCACTGTTGTGCAAACAACACAGGTGTACTTATGCAAACTTAAATGACATAGCCTACTACACACAATCTACATGGTATACAACACTGTATATATCATTCCTCATTTACCAAAACATTGTTATGTGGGTGGTATATGACTATATTGGATACTAGCATAGATAACCTTTATTGTGCATATGTTGTGTTTGAGGAAATGCTAAACACATATCTCATTTTTCACTAATCCTCACAAATATTCTTTAAAGTAGGTCCCTTTATTAAAACAAAAAGTCTCCATTTTATAGATGAAGAAGCTGAGGCTTAGGGGATATAGCACTTGCCCAGTCATACATAATAGGTGATAAAGAGTTAGGATTCTAACCCCAACCTGTCTGTCCTAACCACATCCTGTGAAGCACTTACTAAAGCATGCCATGTCAAAGGATGGGTGTTGTTGGCCAGAGGCTGTCTGAAAGGCAGTAGTTATATATTTATAAAATCAGATCAGGTTCCATATTAGGAATATTTCTCCAGCCTGATGTCCTTAGTTGTCCAGAAAAAGATAGTGATTTTATGTTCGTTTATCTTATGTTTTAAAGAATAGGAAGGACATAGAAAGTAAGACACTGGTGCTTTAAGTGACATATACAGAAACCCAGAAATAGTACTAACCATGATGAAATGCTGGAAATTTATGCTAGAGTGAACATGGTGAAAAAGCAATTGAGTTCACAGTGTCTACTTTGTAAACGATACTATGTTTAGAATTCATTTATGTAGCATTGTATCAAGCAATTTAGCAATAATAAAGTCAATTTTTGGGACACCCACTGATACTTCAAATATAAATAAAAAGGAATAGAAAAAACTTTTAGTTCACTTATATCACATAAAATTCTATAGTCAAAACAAAGGACAAACATGGCTCACCATCTTCCCCATCCTTATCACTATACTCTGTCCCCAAGACCCCAATCAAATCCTGTTTTCCTTTCTTTCTATCAATGGTCTTTTCCCCAGGTCAGCCAAGGTCCTTCATTTTAAATTCCACAAGGTACTCCCTCTCCCAAGGGATCCCTGAAAACAGCCTTGTCTAGTTTCCAGCCTCACTGGTCTCATTCTGCACATTCTTTCACGTTTGCTGCCAGCTCTCTTAGAGTAGATCCACAATGCTTTCACAATGAGGTTAAAAATCTCATGAAAATGCACAACCAAAATATGAAGTCAAACTCCTAGGCATGACATTCAAGTTATTTCCCATTCTTATTGAAATGCTTATTTGCCAAGATACTTCCTATCAAATGGCTACTCAACTGGCCATAAAAGGGAATCAGAATAAATCCACTGAGATATTTTTAAAATTGAAGTGTTATTTGTCCCTTTGCAAGCTTTCATTTGGAAGTGCTGAGGGAACACTATTTCTAGACCTCAAACTCATAAGGACAAATGATGTGTCTTCCAGATATGCTAACGATAAGAAACCTTAAAGGGATCTGATGTGGCTATGGAACTCAGGTAGAGGACCTGACTCATGTTGAGTCCTCCACTCTCTAGGACATGTCACCATATAACACAGCTATGCACACACAATGCAGAGAACAAGCCTTGTTACCAAACATTCAGCTTAACAAGAGCTTGTTAAGCTGAATATGGAGTCTTCTGAAACTCAATACTGCACATCAGAAAGTAGAACATATTACACAAATAGTTATCATACACATAACAAACAGGTAACATACAGCCCTAGAAAGCTCCTGATGACCTACTCCTGTGTATCAAGGTTGGACTTGATCTGTCCTGAGAAGTAAGGCTGGGCCCTCTTACTCATAATTAACCTAATGAAGCTCCATACAACAATGCAATGAAGTCCAACCTCTGCAATAAACAATTCCATTCCTGGACCAAAGATGGCTTCCATAGATATAGAAAAGGTAGTGACTGCCTTCCTTCTTTGAGTCATTAACAAAGAATAGGGTCTCACAAAGCATAAGCTCCTGATTAGCTGCATTAGAATCATCCAGACTTAATAAAAATGCAAATTCCTGAGTCCTGCATGCAGAGAATCTGATTCGGTGATTCTGGGGTGGTACCCTGAAATCTGTAGTTTTATATATGATTTTTCTTTTCAGTGCTAGGAATCAAATGCAGGGCCTCACATAGGCCAGGAAAGGGCTCTACCACTGGCTCACACCCCAACCCCTAATTTTGTTTTTTAATTACACGAAACATCTATGTAGCTCCAAAGCTAAAATTATAAAAAATCTAGCTTCGCTCCATTCCACCTTCTCTTCTCCCTCTGCTGTAGATATTGTTTGGTAATTTTTGGCTTAGATTTCCATTGTTTTAGTCAGAAATACAGATACACACATACACACAAAAATCTCACTTTTTAAAAGGTTCTGAATAAACATTAAAGTTTGGGACTAAGTTCTAGAATCAGAAATGATTTGCAGGATATGAGACCTTGGAAAAATTCTTTAAATTCTCTAAGTCTCAGGTACTTCTTCTATAAAATGGGATTATTATTTCATAAAAGCCCAACATAGATTAGTACTCAGTAGAAATGGAAGTTATCACTACTATTATCATTGCTCATTAATTAAATATTTAATGAATATCCATTGAATCAGGAACTGTTCTATGCACTGAAGATACAGCAAAGTGCAAATCCAAGTTTCTGCTCTGAAGGAAACTTATTTTCTAGTGTGGAGAGAAAGAGACAATAACTAAATGTATAAAAGAAAATAGGGTGGTGATCCATGATATATAGAAAGATAAGGTTGAGTAAGAGAACAGCATATTGTTGGATATGGCTCTCTCATTTATAGGATACTTAGGATAAGTCTTGCTTATTTAAGTGACAGGTCAGTAGAGATCTGAGTGAAATGAAGAATAAATCATATAAAATCTAGGGCAAGAAGAGTGCCTGACAGAGGAACAGTAAGTGCAAGGTCCCTGAAGTAGGAATGTGCCTTATGAGTTCATGGAACAAGGAAGGCTGTGTGACCGGTACTAGAAAGGAGTAAGGGGGAAGGGGGAAGTACACAGGAGATAAGCCAGGAAAGTAAACATGGCCAGATCACATCAGGTGTTACCAGCCATTGTGAGGACTTTGGAAATTTTAGTTGTGTTATGATGTCACTGGAGGATTTTGAGCAGAGAAAAGATGTGATCACATTTAAGTTTTCAAAGGTTCACTCTTTACTATGTAGGTAAAAAACTGAAAATGACACAGGCAAACACATGGCAATATTCAAGACTACTACAGTAATTCAGATGAGAGATGATGGTGTCTTCATGAAGAACAGTACAGTGGAAATGGAGAGAAATGCCTAGATTCTAGATTTGTTCTAGAAGTAAGCAGAACAAACAAGATTCGTTGATGGACTGGATGCAATATAAACAAGAATGAGCAAAGTCAAGAATGATTCCAAGGTTTTTGGCCTTAGCCAAAGAGATAAGTAGAAATGTCATTTGCTGAGATGTGGGATATAGGAGGACAGGCATTTTTGGAGAAGAATCAAGAGTAGGTTTGGCTATACTACTAGACATCCAAAGGAAAATACTGAAAAAGCAGCTGGATTATAAAGCTTCAGTTTAGGGAGAAACCATCAGTGTCATCCTTATTTCCATTTCCTAGGAGATGGGTTATGTCCTCACCATATATCTGGCCCCACATGATCTGACTCCTGGAGGTTCTTGATTGAACTTTCCATCTAGGGGCACAACATAGATAAAAGAGATAATAACGAGAAATAGCAATAATCACTGCTGCTTAAGTCTGAAAATAAAGTAGTTTTGAGGCAGAAGGAAGTAAAATGTCCTCTTGTGGACTCCTGTGACAAAGTGGATTAGTGAGAGAGCCTAAGAGATATATGTACTAATGGTTTCATAGGGGATCACTGACAAGCTAAGTTAAGTATAGTAAGCAGCTGCATCCATTCTAATCAGAAGCATATCTTAGGCTGAGTTGGGTACCCTTCCAGCATGTTGCAATAATAGGCAGCATATATTTATAATATCATTTATCTTGTATGATAATCTGTTTATATATCTTTGTTCCCCACTGTATTCTAGGAGTCTAGGCACTGTTTCTTATTCATCCTGTATTCCCTTCACTGGCAGAGAAAATGGCCCATAATGTAAATCTGATAAACCAATAAAGGAATGAATTCCTCTGTGCACTGTCTCAGATTTTTTATTTTGTTAATTTCTAGGACCTGAACATTAACAACAAAGATTGAAATTATTTCTGCTTGGTCTTTGGGGACACTTATCAGACACAACCACTCATGGATAAGCACACATGTTGGCATTTGAAAGACAATGTTTAGACTCTTGAAATCTTCATTCTGTTGTGATATGACAGAACACATAAGAGATGCCTGAGCCAGCTTTCTGCACTAGTCAATCCCAAAGGATTACACGAGGTTACATGGGTTAGGTTTCATGACAGTTGGGTATGACGCTCTTTCACCTAGAAATGTAATGTGGGCACTTGGAATACAATGCAATCAACCACTTAGC